>NC_134956.1:12445043-13645043 GCF_965638725.1 Aptenodytes patagonicus
GTGCATACCTGCCCCGTGAAGGCTCGCTGCATTAATGTGGGACCTCGCTGCTGCCCTGGGACAGCGTGGCAGGGAGGGCTCGGCCCCCTCCATACCCAGAGGGTGAGGGCACTGAAAGCTGCCCTCTGGCCGGGGGCCTCCGTGGGATCCCCTGTGCTTGCAAACAGGGATGCCTCATGGTGCTGGGAGGGTGTGCTTTTGCAGGAGGTTAGCAAGGGGACAGGCTGTTGGGGTGCTGCTCGTGTGGATGGTTGCACAAGGGGGGGGGACTGTATGTCCGCTCCCGTGTGGGGAAGAGGCACCAGGTCCCTGTGGCTTGTTTCTTCGGGAAGAGGGTTGCAGAGCAGGGCATGGGGCTCCAGGCATCCCCGGGTGCCCCCGGCATCCCCCAGGAGAGGTGGGGAGAGGGGGGCATGCGCGATCCCACCGCACAAAGAGCCTGGAGAGGAGGCTGGGGAGAGAGACGGAAATGTTGCAGGCTGGAGGGAGGGGGTGGAAGCGCACGCACACACGCACGCGCGGCTGTGGAGGGCTGAGGACGAGGGGGGCCGAGGGAGGGGGTCACACACAACCTATTGTGAGCGGCTGAAAAGCGCTACAGTCCCGAAATGTTAATCTGACCCAACCTTTCACCAGTTATAATTTTCTTCTCAATGAGCGTGCATTAATCTGGCCCTTTCTCCCCTGTTTCCCCGCGGTGCAGAGCCCTTGTTCTGCCACCTCTTGCTAAAATCGCCTTTCAGCGAACCCAAATAAAGCTCCCAAAGTCTGGAGCTTGGCCCCACCCCAGGAGCAGGGCAGGCAGGGTCAGCTTGCCAAGCGGAGGAGGGAGCGTGGCTGGCCTGGCTGGGGCACAAACCCTGTGGTGCCGGAAAGACCATTTCCCCTCGCCCTGCTGTGGGCAAAGCCCGGGGGTTCTGGCGTGTGCAGGCATCTCCCCTCCCAGCCTGCTGGTGCACAGCCCTTGCCCCGTGCATGAGGGGTCAGAGATACAGGATCACCTATGGATGCTGTCCCACAGAAGCATCCCGGGAAGTGCCCTGGTGGACCCTGCCTCGCCGTTGCCCTAATGCTGACTGCTTCTCTTTCTCCGCAGCTGCCTGTCCTGCGTGAATGGCTCCTTCCCCTGCCACTGGTGCAAGTACCGCCACATCTGCACCCATAACGCTGCCGACTGCTCCTTCCTGGAGGGACGCGTCAAGCTCTCTGAGGTAAGGCGACACGAGCCGGCTCCCCTCTCCTGTCCCGGTCCTGTCACGACCCCCTGCCCTAAGGGGAAGGGTTTAGAAGAGGGCAAACTGTTTTGGAAGCCTTTCCCACCACCTTGCCCAGGGTGCTGGGGCTGCCTGGGAAGCAGTGAGGGAGGAGTGGGAAGTGCTGCCGGGACCGTGTGCCAGTGGGGAGGGGCTGTGTCGGCTGAGGAGTTGCCACTGTGGAGAGGCTGCTTGGGAAGCCAGGCGCAGCCAAGAGCACTTTAGGCTGAATGAAGGGAAAAACAAAGGCAGAGACGCTAAAGCGTTTTCCTTTGATTTTTTGAAGGGAGCAAGCTTGAACTGTCATTGCGGAACAACTTGTTTTCAGAGAGGGGAAGGTTGAAATCCGTAAAACAAACCGTTTCACTGCACCTCACACCTTCTTTGTCTCAAATGCTTTGCTAAGAAACATGTTCTTTTGTGGGGGTTCATCCTGCATAGCATCCGTGCCACCCACCGGGGAAACCTGTCACTGGCAGGGTGCTCGCAGGAGGTCCCGGCGTTCCCAGCCTGTGGTGGCATCGCTGGCTGTTTGGGTTGGGTCTGGAGGTCTGGCCAGCAACCGCTGGCACTACAGTAAATGCTGATTCGGGTCGGTGGGCACCTGGCATCCAGCCAGGGTCAACCCACCACATCCCTGTGGAAAACTGGAGCACCTGGTCCTGCTGCCTTTCCCAGGGGAGCTGCTGTGTCTACGGGGGAACATTTGGGCTTTGCAACCTGCAGAGAGATCTGCTTGGGTCTCATACTTGGGTGCAGTTTGGAGCCTCCGTGGTCTTCAGGAGCAGATGGACTTGCAGAAGGTGGTGGTGTCCCTGAACAGGGCTTTGCTGGGCTCTCATTGTGATCCTTATTCTGGGTGTGGAGCTGAGCGAAGCTGCCTCTCAGCCAAGTGCATTGGGAGAGCTGGAAAAGCCCAACCATCGCTCCCACACATGGGCAGGTGGGGTTGGCGCTTGCCATTTCTGCACAGCAACAGGCGAGTGCCAGGAACAAGACTCTGCTCGTCAAACAGCCCCTCCTGCCCCTCCACCGCCGGCAAGCATGCAGCTGCCTGGGCTGTGCTGCAGCCCCGCCGCCAGTGCTCCATGCCTCTCGGATGGTGCAGCAGTGGCTTTCCTCTGCCCCTTCCACCAAACGGCCAAACTCCGGGCTCTGGCACCATCCCTCACCTCCCTGGAGTTACCATCCGAGTGCAAGGGGGTTGCACCGTGCTCACGGGTACTCGAGCATGTGATGCACGAGCCAGAACAAGCCCAGCCCAGCGGCCCCACAGGAGGAGGGATTCGGTAACATACGAAAAGATGAGAAAAAGCTGTTTTCTCCCAGCTTGTGCCCTGAAGAAATCCAGTGAGGAATCGGCCTGTCCCAGGCATCCCAGAGGCCTGCTCTTGAGGTCACGCTTCCAGCCAGCCCTGGCGTTGCTTCTGCAAATGCGACATGTGGTATCCAGACCACTGGAGCCCAGCAGCTCTTGTCTGCCTGTTCCCCTCGCTGAGGGCACGGGGGAGGCTGCTGGGCTTTTCCCCCTTCCCTGCCATGTGAACCCAGAAGCATCTGGCTGTACCCCCCAGGGGTGTTGTTTTTGGGACGCATGCAGCTCTCCCACGGACCAGCTGCTTGGGAACTTGTGTCACTCCTGAGCACGGGCAGGCTGTCCCCCGGCAGACCTTTTTGGCCACACTGGGACCTGGAGCGGTGCCTGGCTTGAGGTTTGGAGCGCCTGGCTCAGCCTGTTTGCACGTTGGTGTGGCCTCAGCAGTTCCCGGCGGAGATGGCGAAACACCCTCAGACCAGCCGCTGCTGTGGGCTGTGTGTCCGGGCTGGGATGAGACATCCCGTCCCCATCCCTGGCCAGTCCCGGTCCCCAGCAGGGCATTGTGGCGGGTGAGGGGGACTCGGTGCCAGCCCATGGCACTGCTGGACAAGTTAACGGTGGACGTCCAGCCCCATCCCCTCTGTGGGAAGGTGTCTAACTGGGAGGGTTATTTTAAGCAGGATTTGGTCTGTCTGCGTTGGTTGAAGTGTGGTGGGCACTGGTCAGGAGAGGCAGGGACGGGGGTTAACAGCAGTGCATAACTCCATCTCTGATGGTTCCCACGGGTGGTTCACCACGGTTTTCTGGGTGGGAAAGCGGCTGTTTTGTAGGAAAACGCAGAGAGTGACCCACGGCACTCTCTCTTGGGCGTGCAGGGGATGTTCATCTGGATTTCTGGGGGTGGCAGGGCAGGAACGGGGCGTGGGTAGGAGCCACCACTCATGTAAATGTGCCTGGGAACGGCGGCAGCAGGAAGGATGTCCCTGCCCGCCAGCTGCGGTGGCTTTGAACCCTGGGCTCCGGAGATCGCCCTGCTCTGTGGCTTGCTCTGGGGTGCAGGGCTGGGGAAGGGGTGATGAAGTGGCACAGGCTGCTGCTCGATTTTCCCCACTCCGGGTGCCCAGTGGTGGCCTCAGGGTGATCAGTGATGGACGTTGGAGTCTCCCATCCCAAAAAGCTGCTCTCCTGCGACAGTCCCTGCTGCCTGCTGATGCTGAGCTGCTGCAGAGGGTAAAAGGCTCCTGGCCTGCAGGGACCAAGTGTGTTGGTTCAGTCTAAGCAGCTTCAGCTTGTGTTTCTTCTTCATTCCGCCACCAGTGGGAATGGCTGAGGATTTTGTGAGGGACCGCCAAAAGCCAGCCCCAGACTGCCTTCATCCCCATCTCCATTGAAGGCACAGCCTTGCAGCTGGAGCTGGGAGCTGCCGGAGAAACCCAAACTGCAGCATTTGCAACGTGATTCTAAAGCTCTTACCTCTCCAAGCAAACCTGGACACCCTTGTCATGTTCTCATCCAGCTAGAAAAACGGTTTTAATGGAGAAAATCCAAGTTGTGCGATGTTTGGGAATGTGTGTGTCAGGGTCTTGCTTTTCTGCTCGTCCCATCCTTTCGTAGCTGCCTGCTCCTGGGAGCTGGGGCTCTGCTGCGGGGGGGGCTGTTTTCGGCAGGACGGGGAGCTCCGTGGACTGTGCAGAGCGTTCCCAAGGGATGTAAGTGCCAGGCAGTGCCAGAGTGAGTTTTGTCAGCGGTTGGAATTGCTTGTAGGGGAAATGAGTTGTCCTAGTGCCCCCACCCCTCCGGGCACCCCGGGCGCCCACCAGCACCAGGTGCTTCCTGTTTGGGCGCAGGCTGACATTTTTGCTGGATGACACACTTCTGCCGGCAGATGTGGAGCATGTGACGTCGTGGGGGGACTCGGCTCTGGCTCAAACTGCGAGTCAGCAAAACGAGCCTGCCTGCCTGTGCAGGGAGAGGGACGCATGGGCCTGCCGTGCTCCTTGTGCACCGGTCTTGTGAGCATCCGTGGTGAGCCCAGCTGGGGTGGCACGGACTTACCCACTGCCCTGGCTGGGCCGGCAGTAATAATTACGGAAAAATGAGGAGGTGGAGGTGTTGGAGAGTGAGCCGGGAGTTAATCCTCGCTAAGCATGTGTGTGCCCCACAGGGAAGGCGTGTGCCACCCTCAGGGTCCCCCTGCAATGTGGAGGGGGATCAAGCAGGTGGGGACATCTCCATCCATCAGCACTTCTGAGCTGGTCCTGAGCCAGTGGAGACCGGCCGCCTTGCAGCGGCGGGGACCGCTCATTATAAATGGCCGTGGGCACATGGGGTCTCCCTGCTGTGAGCCCTGACCTGATTCTGAAAGGGGAGGCAACTTCAGCCCCGCTTTGCAGAGGGGCAGCTGTGATACGGAGCAGGGAGGTGGCAGAGCAGCACGGAGGGTCCCCAGACTGTTCCAGCCCCGTCGCCATCTCCGGGTTGGGGCTGTCACTGCTGTTCCTCACTGCTTTCATTTTGTTTAGCATGTTTTGCAGATAAATAGTGTCTTCCCTTAAAAATTGTGCTTTTGGGGAATACGGGCTCTCGAAGAACAGGAAACTTGGAGAGTAAAAGGAGCTGGGGTTTTCTGTCAATATTTGCTAAATGAATCAATTTCTTGTTCATTTCTCTGCATCGTTTGAAAGTTAGATTAATCCTACCAGCTGAGATAAAGCCCGGTGCTGTGCAGGGTCCGGCCCGGCTCGCTGCAGGGTGGCAGGAGGCAGCTGGGCAGTGTTGGCCACGCGTGGCTCCTGGTGGCCTTGGGGCGAGAGCTGCCCCCACAGCCATGGCTGTCAGCAGCCTTGTGAGAGTAGGAGGGTGGCTGTGTCCACCCCTGGCGCTGCTGCTGTCGTTCCTGTTTTTGGAGCAGCTCGTTTCAGCACACATTATTCCCCCTTGATGTTATTTCAAGCCGACGCTTCCAGGAGATGCTGCCGTAGGTGCAAGACCTCCACCAGGATCGGCAAGGCCGGCGTGGGATTGCATCAGGCTGTTGTTGCCGAAGTGGCACCCGCTGGGGCCGCGGAGCTATTTTGCTGCCTGAGCTCATTTATTTTTGCTCCCTCCTGCTCCCCTGTGCTTTGCACACAGGGCTCACCGGCTCCCCTGGAGCAGCTGGGAGCCTGTGGCTATTAAAAGTTGAGTGCTTTGCCCTCCCGACGGCTCCTTCCCTGGGGAGCGTGGGGGGCTTGCAGGGTGGTGCCAAGTCTCTTGCCCTTGCCTTCCTTCCCGGCTTGGACTTACCAGCATCCCCTGGCTGGAGGTGCTGTCTTCTGGGCAGCTTGCAGCCAGGCTGGTTGGAGTGACGCTGCTTTGAGCTGACTGCGTATAGAAGCAGCAGCAGCAGCAAAATTCACTGCAGAGCAGATTCTCGGCAGCACTGCAGAAGCACGTTGTAGTGTCAAAGGGGGAAAAGGCTCTTCTGTCCACTCGTGAAGGAAGGGGAATGGAGGCTATAAGGGAAACAGGAGGGCTGAGAGGGCAGCCTGACAATGCACAGCCCAGTGGGTGTTAACTCTGAAACCTACTGACTGCAATGATGGCATGAAAGCCCATCTCGTTACCAGTCATTTCGCCCAAACATGTGCTGCTGTCACAGTGCTAGGTTGCAGGTCCTATAGCTGAATACTCTCCCCACTTCCCGCCTGGATCAACACGAGCTATGGAAAACACCTCGCTGCCCTGCCACCAGATCCCTCTGTGCTGCTCTTTTCTGTCTTTAGGGCTTTGGTCAGAGCAGCCATGAGATGCTGGTTTGGGGTTGGCTGCACATAAGGATTTACTCAAGCGTGTGCTCAGGGTGGTATTTTCGCAGCGCGTTGCCCAGCCTGCCAGCCAAGGAGGGGTCCCAGGGGTGCTGGGGGAGGCTGTGCGGTATTCCCCTCTCATTGGCTGCCCCTTGTTCCTCTTGCAGGACTGCCCCCAAATCCTGCCCTCCACCCAGATCTACATCCCTGTGGGCGTGGTGAAACCCATCACCCTGACGGCCAAGAACCTGCCCCAGCCGCAGTCCGGCCAGCGCAACTACGAGTGCATCTTCCACATCCCCGGCAGCACCACCCGTGTCACCGCCCTGCGCTTCAACAGCACCAGCATCCAGTGCCAGAACACCTCTGTGAGTGTGTGGCTCGCCTCGGCGTGTGCTTCGTTTGCGGGCTGCTCGTTCCTGCCCTGCCGTGGGACCTTCCCGGCTTGTTGCATGGCTGGGTTTGCTCTCCCGTGGGCAGGTAACAGGGGTTTCTGGCGCTTGTGGGGTGCGGGGTGGGCTCCCCCCCGCTTCCCCCAGGTGCACGGGGAGGCTGCTGCCTGGGGTCGTTCCGGATAAGATCAACACCAGAGCTGCCCCGGGGGAGGCGCCAGGCTTTAGGAGCACTTCCAAGGAAATTGGCTTTGGAAAGCTGAAGAAAGTTGCCTGGGCCGGAGCCAGCTGGCTCGGATGTGCTGGAGCCTTGACTCCCCCTCCCCTCTGCCTGCTTTTGCTTCCCCCTGACACTGAGCCATCCCACTTTACAGGCAGGATCGAGCTAATACCTTCTCCGTGTCCCGCTGCACACACTCCCCTGCATGCAGCCGTGCCTGTCAGCCCCATGAGCGCTTCCCCTCCTCCCCTGCAGCCCCTGTCCATCCCCAGCTCTGACCAGCAGCTACCTCATCCCCCTGCGTGCCTGCTCTCCATCCCAACCCTGCTGGTGCCTCGCTCCCTGCCTCTCTGTCCTTGCTTCCTGCAGCTGTGTCACTTAAGCTCTCTCCTGCAGGCAGCTCTGCCTGCTCTGTGCTCTCTGGTTGCCTTATCCCTAAGCGAGAGGGTGTTTTGCGGCCCCTCGGTGAGCTCTGTGTGTGCCCCTTGCTGTGCAGTAATCCTCTGCAGGGAGCACCAAGCCCATGAGCAAACCCACCCAGGGTGTTAATAGCCCCTCCGTGAGCTGGTGTTGCTCAGCTCCTCGGCTGCCCCACTGGGCTCTGCACCGACCTGCCCTCGTCTGCATGGAGCTGGCTCCTCCCTTCTCCCTCCCATTTAATCCTTTTAAAATTTGTTTTCCATCACTCACACTGTGAAAGCTCATTTGCAGCCTAACACCAGCACCGATCCCTGCTTCCTTGTCCTTTGGTGGCATGAGTGACATTTAGAAGCCATTGAAGATGAGCCCTGGCTCCCTCCCTTCTCCTGCACTCTCGGGGCTGTGGAGCCTTTGGGCAGGAGGAGCATCCCGAGTCATTGCCTCCTGCCCTGGGCAGCAGTGCCGGGGGGATGCTGTGCTGTTGGGGCTTTTTCTTGACGACATGTGGTTTGTGAGGAACAGAAATGCTCCCTGTCCTGAGCTGCCGGCTGGAAATGTTGTCAGTGGATCTGTGCTTGGCCTGGAGGCGAATGCAGGCAGCGGCACAAAGTGCAGGCTCCAGGGAGGCGCAGGACCAGAGTGGTGCCTGCAGGGCTCTGCTGCAAGAAGCCATTAGCAAGGCGGCTTAAGCAAAGGTTTGTCATCTTGCTGCTGCGTTCAGGGAAGAAAAGAAGCCAGGTGGAGTGCTGCCCAGCAGACCTGGCTTGGCTGCTTATCCCTGGTGTTAATAGTGACCCTCATGAGGGCTTCACCCATGTGGATCTGTCCCCAGACCCAGTCTTGCCTGTCGCCTGCACGTCTCAGTGTTAGTGCTTCGAGGGGAACGTGATGGACGTGTGTGCAAAGAGACATCTCCCTGGTGCGGGTCCCTTTGCTGGGGTCTCGTTGCTGCTGGTAGCCAAGCTTGGCTGCTCTGCCTCCATCGCAGCCACATGGGAGGTTTCTTGGGGGTCAGCCGAGCCGCCCTTGTCCTGGCAGGAGGCCGGTTACACCAGGTACCTGCTTGATTGTCCGAGGGCTGTTCTGCAATGTGTCTGTGCCTGGCCCCACTGCCAGAGCACCTGTGGCTGGAGGAACCATTGCTCTGTTGCAAAGGATGGAAGAAATGGGGCCTCTTTGTCCCAGAGAGAGAGCCCAGCCTGCGGGGACCCTGGCCGGGCACAGAGCTGTGTGAGCACCCGGGAGCCAAAACCGCATCTGCCCGGGGCATGGGAAGTCTTGTGAGGCCCTGCCCTTGCCTGGCCGGAGCCCGTCGTCCAGCCCAGCCTCCTGCCAGGTGTCCTCTGCCTGCAGCTGGTGGAGCCGGCAGCTCCCTCTTGCCCAATTCTTGAGCATGTGGTTTGGCTTAGTTCATTCAAAAGCAGTTTGGGACGGTGTGTGCTGCAGGATGCTCCCCACAGAGAAGTGGCACAGCTGCATGGTGCCGGCAGCGGCAGCCTGATGGCTCCTGCGGGGTGTCGGGGGAGAGGTGCCTGTGCCAGAGCAGAGCCTTTACCTAACGGAGGTGGGGCTCGGAGCAGGAGTCTGAATCATTTGGACTCGTTTCTCCCCAGTAAGTTTCAACTTGCAGGGCAGGTGGGAGAGGCGGAAGCAAAAACCACTGCCTGTGTTTCCCAAGGGGTGCTGTGGCTGTCAGCACTGGTGTCACGAGCTGCATGGCCTCTGCAGCTCTTCTCCAAAGGGATGAGACAGCTTGAGGTGTGCCTGCCCACCGTACGGTCCCCATACAGAGCTGAGGTGACTGACACCTTCTCCTGGGCTGACAGTGTTGGACGTTTGACCTGAAAATTGCCAGGGACACCCGGAAAGCAAAGCAAAGCAAATCGGCCGGAGAGCACGTGGGAGGCGTTGCGGGCTGCGTGGGCACGGGAGCGGGCAGCAGCAGCAATGTGGGGCTGTGGTCTCAGACAGGAGACTTGGCTTTCAGGAGCAGGGTGGCTTCACAAAAGGAAGAAGAGAGTTTTGGCTTAAAAGAAGCTGTCTTGCTTTCAGGGTCTGCTCACCTGCCTTAACGTCTGAGGGCATTTAGCCAGGCTGCTTTATGGTGTGGGGGATTCAGATTCACACTTCTGTGATGCTTGTCTCCTCCCCATCTTTTTTTGCAGTCCATCTGGCTGGCTGATAGCACTTCAGGCTCGTGCGCAGTCACCCACCGGTGACCCGCCTGGTTCTTCCATTGCGATTCATTTTTTGGGTTAGGATTTCGGGTCTTGCCTGGTGTGGAGGACACTCTGGTGAGTGGAGGAATAGGGAAAGGATGACATCCTCCCAGCCAGCAAGTGAGGAATGGATGTCCTCACCTCGGGAAGGTATTTAAGCACACTTTGTTTCCAGGAGTTCAGTGGGATCTAAACAAGAGGTTAATTACTCTGTGGAATTAGGGATGCTTTCCTGAATTGCGGGTGAATCGAAGGGATAATAAGTCAAGCCCGCTTAAAACTCTTTGTCTTTTGTTTATTTTTAGTGCTTGTCAAACTCCGATAACTTGTTAGCACTTTGAAGAAAAGACATCTTGGTTAAATATTCAGCAGTCCATTCATTAAGGTTTGAGTGTCGACTATAAACATCATTTGAGACACCCAATAGATCTTCAGCAAACTCAAGGGAGACCAGGCCTAGTGTTCCCCACACATCCCAGGGCAAAAAGCAAGCAGAAAAAACCCTTTTCTGCCTCCTCACTTTGGTCTCTTTCTGCTCTTCAAAGCGAAAGCAACCCTAAAGGTTTTCCACATGCATTGTAAAGAAGCAAAAAGGAAAGACAGGCCTAACTAAGAAAATAAATTATTTGCCAGTAAACTAGTTTTTTGTTAATTGGTTACTTTAAATCTTCTGGAGGCAGACGTTTCCAGGCTTGCTTCTTGCAGCGGAGGATGGAGAAATGGTCAACCGTCTCTTAATGTGTGCGGATGATGCTACTGTGTTTCATTTTCCAAGCATCCCTGCCTTTGCCCATTCTTTTCCATCTGCCATCCCTAAACGGGGCTCATTCTTCCAATTGCTGCAAAAAATAAACAGTTTTGCTGTTGGAAAGTACCACAGTCCCGAATCCACACTACTGCTTGTAACACTGGACTTCATCCGATTTAGTCCTGGCATTGGCAAAATGACTACAGGTGTTTCTCACTGCCAAGGGCTTGGCTTTTTCTCTCCAGAATGTTCCTCTTAAGGCTGAAATAGCCCTAGAGCTGCTCTTTCCCTTTAAATGTAAAAATAGGAAGAACCCCGATCTCCTTTCCATGAGCATTTGAGTTTGTCGTCTCAGCACTTTAAATTAAGCCTCACGCCTCAATTATTTCCCTTTCCTTTTAACCAAAGCCTCACGTGGTGAGGAGCAGCTGTGTCACCTCCCTGGCTCCCTTTTGGCTCCTTCCTTGCCGATCCCCCTGGCACGGGCAGCCCACCCTGCCCACCCATTTTGGCTGTGGCTCTGGAGGCTGCTCCCCTCTGGCCAGGCTCGGGTTGGGATGTTCACCCAGGAGTGGCTTATTCCCGTGACAAAGTGATGCGGGTGCGGAGCAAGCCGGGCTGGTGGGGTGGGTACATGAGTGGTACCAGCACAGATGCTGAGGCTGGGATGCCCAGCCCCAGGTGTGGATGCTGGGAAGGCAGGCAAGACCTGGTAGATTTACGTTTTCTGGGTATTTTTTTATTGTGGTGGAGCCTGAGTGTTGCTCTGACATATTCCCAGGGTCTCGGGTTCTTGCTTAACACCCTGCCAAATTTCAGGCAGGAGGAATCCAGGCGAAGAAGCTTGTGTGTGATGGGGGAGGAAAGGAGGAGATTTATGTGAAAAGAGCAAAAGGAGATCCAGAATCAGAGGCCAAGCGTTACCGTCAAGTTGTGCTGTTGTGTGGATGACGGTATTTTACTAGGCGTAGGGTGTATTTATAGAGGAACATAAATCATACACACATGCCGTGTTCTGAGCGCCGCACACCTCCAGTATATGTATCTCTAATTAACCAGCCATGGAGAGGGAAACAGGGTTGGAGCCCACAACCCCAGCACCGTTTGCCAACAAAGCCATGCTCTCCGTCCTAGTGGTGCCTACATTTATCTTTCCTGCAGCAGTGTTTAAAGTGAAAAGGGAGTATCAGGAGAGTTTGATAGGATCCAATTAAATTCCAGCAGATAAAATAATGATGAATTGCAGTTGAGCCCTGGCGAGACGCGATGTACATTACTGCCGTCCCCGTAGTGCGGGGAAGGAGTTGAGGTCATCAACTACAGAAAAATAGGACACAGCTGCAGCCCAAGCGCTCCTCCAGAAAAGCAGCCCAGGGGGATGGTGCATGTGAGAGGGAGGGGGGTTGCAAAGGAAATTTGGATGTGTGGGTTTGCTCACAGCGGGCAGAGGAGCAGCCCCTCCTCTGCCTTCCTTGGGGAGCGGGGTCCCTCCCTTCCTTAACCTGCTGGATTGTGCAGGTTGTGGCTGGAGTGCGATGGATGCCCCGTGGCAAGGGGCCACCCTGCCTCAACTGGGCTGGGAAGGGCTAGTGCCTTTGGCTAGTTGGCACGGCACTTGCAGGAGCATCCTGAAGTGCATGTCAGTGCGATCCACCCCCAAAATTGGGGTGCCTCCTCGCTGGCTGCGGCTCTGTCCCCTGGGAGTGCGGCTCCCTGCAGGCGCTTCCCCAGAGTGCTGAATCCCTTACCCCGAGGGGAGCTGGGAGGCTGTTGGTGCCCATCGCTGCCGGCGGACAGGTGAGCAGTGGGCTTGCTAGAACCAAATGTGAGACCTTCAGGGGAGGTGGCACGTGCAGCTCTTGCACTGTGCTGGGCTGGTGGGCATCTCCCCCATGGGGAGATGGGGCAGGTGTGAGAATCGGAGACATGAGAAGCACACGAGGTTGTCGGCTGTTACTTGGGAAGATGCCTGAGATCAGTTTTGGGTGAAGAGCCTTGAGAAAGGCTTGGTGAGGAGTCCTCTTGCCTGAACCGCTTCCCTGCAGAAGGACACCTTGCTGGGAATAGCTGTATCCAGGTCGGTGGGGCTGGCGTGTCCTCTGTCAGCCCTTCCACGCTCACCTTGTAGGCTCTTCCAGAGAGGGACGGAAAGGCTGGCCAGGTTAGGTAAGGAGCCGAGAAGCTCATGTCTCTGTTGCTGACTCACTCGATGACATCTTTTCTGCCATCCCCTTCTGTGGGCCATGCTGCGCGAGCACGCTTCTTTCCTCTGGGTGCTGTTGGTTTGCTCTTGGGGCTGTGCCTGTTTTTTGCTCCCAGACCTAATGTCCCTTTCCCATAACTTGTGCTTGCGGCAGCCGCTGTGCCACATCAGCCTTCAGCACAGCCGTGGGGTTCTGGGTGCCTTTGTAGAGCAAAAGGTGGTCTCCTAGCAGGGCTGCCTGGGTAGGTGCACCCCCCTGCTCACACCCACCCTGGCCTCCCCTCCCCTGGCTCATCCCAGATCGCTGCCAGCCACAGCAATTGATTAACTGGGAAGTTAATAACACTTAAGTGTTTAATGGATGTTTAGCACCGTGTTAGCCAGAAGCAGGGAGGAGCCAGCGTGATGGGACCTGCTGGCTGCCCGTGGGCTCTTGTCTGGATCCCATGGGATGTACAGACTTGTAAGCACCCCCCAGCCTGATCTGCACTGGCTGGGGGGCCTTGAGGGCCGGAAAGCGGCTGCTGCTTTGCTCAGCTGCTGCGGACGGGCTGTGGCTGTGCCCGTGGGTGGAGAGGGCACCTTCCTGCCCGTGTTACGGCAAGAGCAGCTACAGGGAGGTCTTTTGAAAATGTCCTTCAACATAAGAGATGCTTTGGAAATTAGAGAGGGATCTGATGGATCTTGGCGTCCTAGGAGGCTGAGCCCTGAGCCCCTGCAGCCGCAGCTCCTGTCCGCACGCAGCCGAGCCGCTGCTCCAGTGCCGGCACCCTACAGGGACCAGTAACTGCATCCAAGCTGCGGGCCCGCTGCCCGTTTCTGCAGGGCAGGTGACACTGCTGATGGACGCGCAGATGCTGAGGACACGTTTTTCACTGTTACCCATGTTCCCTTGGTGATCCCACACCGCGAACGCCAGCCAGAACCACAACTCCTGCTCCTGCCTGCTGCTTCCCTTCACGCAGCCCTGTGCTCCCAGCTGCTGAAGCAGCGACCCGCCATCCGCTCCAGCTCCACGCTGTGGCAAATTCAGCATCCTCAGCACAGTGGCTTGGAGGGGAAGCCTTGTCCTTTCCCACAGGGACACTGTCTCTTGTGCGTGTGCTGTCTCAGGGCTGGTGCATGAAGAGTTAATGCTCTCTCTCCCTCTCCCCCTATTCTTCTTCCTCCAACCCACCTCCCAGAAGAACTAATTTCCAAAAGCAGCCAGGGCAGAGAGATGCAAGTAAGTGTTTTGGACAGCTGCAGGCTGGATGCCTTCCCAAGATGCCAGGGCCCCAAATGAGACATGTCAGAGTACAAATTGAAAATGCCAATTTCACTTACGCTGCCACGTGGCTCGTCACAGCTAAATTCTGCTCCGGTGCCGCCGCTGCCCTCCCCCAGCACGCGCTCCCTCCTGTTGCCAGGGGATGGTCTCTGCTCACTGCTGCGGGCCTGGCCAGCTCCTCATCATGGTCCTGTTGGGGATGTCCTCGGGTGGGTGTAGGATAGGGGAAGGTGAGGCCCTGGTCGTAGATGGTGTGTGGTGGAGATGTGGCTGAAGGTCCTCTGAGCAAACACTGTGAGAGGTGCCGCGTCTGAGACGCTGCATGGTGGGGGGTGATGGGGCTCTTCCTATAGAGGGGAGATGGTGGTAGAACTGTTGGGCACTCAAGAAAGGGTTGAGTTTGCAGTTGGATGTCTCATGCCTTAGAACTGTTGATCATCAGCAGCCTTCCTCCCCAGGCAGGGCTGCGTTTTGGGGTCCTCCAGCCTGCGCTTGGGTGGGGTGGTCCCTGGGCATAGGACCACTAGCCAAAAGCTGTGGAGGTGCAACCGAGGACCAGGCTTAGCCTCTCATTTGTACCTTGTAGGGTCGAGGGAGGGGTGCGTTGCCATAGCCATGTCTCACATCGGACGTGTGCCCCCTTTTGGTGCCACGTCTGATGCTGGACTGTGGCTGGTGATGCTGTCTGGTTGGGAGAGACTCAGCACGGGAGGGACCAGCTTTGATGGTAGGGTGAGAAGGACCCAACATCTCTTGCTTCCTGCAGCCACCTGGGCATGCTGGCTTCTCTCGTGGGCCATGTCCCTGCCTCCTGTGGAGGGGGTTGAGCAGAGCAGACCCATCGGAGTCGTCCCTGGCGCTGGCAGGGACGAATGTGCTCTGTGGGGCAGCAGCTGGGACAGTGCTGGAGGAGATGCTGAGGCCAGCTCCTCCAGGTATGGCACCAGGGCTGCGAAAGTTGATGCTCGGGCTGGCTGGAGGTAGTGGCAGGGCTGTGGCCAGCCCACGGCCGGGTGAGCCGCTGCTGGCGTGTCCGCCGCTCCCTAACAAACTCCAGCAACCCATGAATCATTCATTTAATCTCTCCTGACACGCCTGTCATTTTCTCGGGCGAGGAGCGGGGAATCTCTTGCCGAAGGAGGTCATTAGCTGTCAGGGACGGTTCCGACTGCCTTCCTGCCTCTGTATCGATTAAACCTCTCTGCCTGCATGCAGGGGCTGTGTAGAGAATATTGATGGGGCTGCCGGGGCTGGGGCTTGGGTTTCAAGGCAGGGGAGAGGGGTTTGGGTGGGGAGGAGGCGCTGGCTGGGCTGGAAGGAGCAACGGAGGTGGGTATGTCTGGACAGCAGCAGGTACTGGGGCCTGAGTCTGGGAATGCAGTGGGTCCCCTGGAGCAGGGTACAGCTGATGGCCAAGCACAGCATGGGGCTGGGAGCAGAGCAGCTGGGGGTGCAGTGTAGAGGCGGTGGGTGGAGGGGAGGGATGCTATCCCAAGACCTTTCTGAGGGTTGGCGTGGCACCAGGCTGGCGCCTGGCTCTGTCCTACCCATGGCTGCATGGCCGCAGCTTCATGACATTGTGTTATGGGCGATGGGGCTGGAGGGGACCATGGGGGACATCTTCCCACTGGGAGTCAGGGGAGGCTCTACCGAATCCGCTCCTGCCATGTGCCCAGCCTGTCCTCCCTGAGCTTCACTAGTGACGAGTGTGATCCCAAACCTGATCCCAAACATCTGACTGAGCATCCCTGGAGTGGGGAGGACATGGGGGAGGGCTTGGGTACCTGGTGTGGAGAGGTATGTGTGTGCTGCAGAGACACCATCTGTTTCCTCCTCTCCCAGCAGCAGCAGCTTCAGACCTTTGTGTTAATGGGTTTTGGGTCTATTTAGAAACCCTCTGTTTTGCTTATTTATCTTTTTTTGCCAGTCCAGCCTACTGATTTGCATGTGCTGTGTCCAATGCTTTGACCAGTGGCTGTTAGACCTGTCTGTTCCCAGCCAGCAAGTCCAAAGCAGGCCCCCATCCCTCTCCTCTGGGTTGATGGGAGACATCCACATAACAGGGTTGTATGCCTCTCTGTGCCCCTCACCGGGGCATTTTGCCTCATCTATTAATAGGCTCTGCCTCCTTCTGTACCCTTCTGCAGTATTTCTACGAAGGGAACGACATCAGTGACCTGCCGGTCAACTTGTCCGTGGTCTGGAACGGGAACTTCGTCATCGACAACCCCCAGAACATCCAGGGTGAGTGAGGGATAGGATGGGGATGGGAAAGAGGCCCGGTGCCCACCCTGGGCTCCAGCCCACCCCTCTCCCCTGCCCCGACTGCAGTTTGCACTAGTGCCCTGGGGGAGGGAGCGATGCTCCGGCTGCATCAGTCAGATGGGTTTCTAAACAAGAGGCTTTTCTCCAAGAAGCTTTGGGAGAGATCCCAAAGCTCTGCCTTGGCGTTGAGTCCAGGGTGCTGGTGCCTCCTGCCCATGGGGGTTTGTCTACCTGGGAGCTGGTGGCATGCATGCAGTGGGGGTGGTGAGAGCAGGTGCCCTTCTCCCCAAAACCCTGTCCCTGCTGGCTGGGGGGACTGTGCTGACCCCCATGCTCCTCCTGCCATTGCAGCCCACCTGTACAAGTGCTCGGCCCTGCGGGAGAGCTGCGGTCTGTGCCTCAAGGCTGACCCGCGCTTCGAGTGCGGCTGGTGCGTGTTGGAGAGACGCTGCTCACTGCGGCAGCACTGCCTGGCCTACGAGAGCAGCTGGATGCACGCCAGCAGCGGCAACAGCCGCTGCACCGACCCCAAGATCACCAAGGTACGCAGGGACAGACGGGTGGTGATGCCCCGTGCTGGGGGACCGAGATGGAAGATGGGAATGGAGATGGGGATGGGGCTTTCCGGTGGCACCTCACAGCAGCCAAATCTACTCGGTGTTTAGGACTGAGCATCTCTTGTTGCCACTTCCATTTCCAAGGCTAAAATCCTCTCTCCACCACCCCCGTGCACTGGGCTTTCTGGCCTGTCTCCGAGATTCCCACCGCTCCACCTGCACATGGCCGGGGGATTCCGGGAAAGCTGCAGCTCCACGTTGCTCCTCCTCTTGTCACCATGCGTGCCGGTAGTTCATCATCCCCCTTCCCTGACAGCTTTTACGACCTTTTTTTAATAAGATTGCGTATATTAATGTTCACGTGACTGTCGGGCCAGGCTCCAAGTGCACGAGGAGGGACTGGTGGGTGTTTCTGCTGGATACCTTCTGTTTACCCACGGCTGGCCAGGCCTCGCCGGTGTTAATTACTGGAGTCTTAGCGCAGGATCTGATCTGTTTGGGTTTCAGTGTCTTATCTGATGGAAGCTGGAAACGAGAGTCCTGCCTTTTCCCCACCTTTTCCCCGTGCCGCCTGCCTCTTGCAGGGTACCCGTGCTGTGGTGTGCGGGGAGAGGGGGGTGCCCCCTCCCCCAGGCACATCCCTGCCTGCAGAGAGCCCTGCCTGCGGCAAGTACTGCCTGCAGAGAGTTGCCTGAGGCTGGCAGAGTGCTGACAGGAGGAGGGATTCGTTCCTGGGGGAGTGGGGTCAAGCCCCAGAGCTTGCATCCCTATGAGGAGGTCCACTGCTGTGTGCGGGGCTGCAGGGCTCCCCATCCTCAGTGGATTCCCACCATGCTCAGGCTGAACTTCCCAAAGCTGGACTTGAGGATGGTGGGAGTGGAGACCATGGTGGCCGGGTCATGCCCGGAGTGGCCTCGCTGAAGGCTGTGCCCTGTTCTCTTGTGCTTGCGTGGCCAGAGCTGCAGGCATCCACATGCACACCGCTCACAGCAGCTTCCCAGCAGCTGATGGTGTCCAGCCTCGGAGGCAGCTCTCCTGCCCTGAATCATTATGAAATTTTGCAGTAATTGCAGGTGCAGCAGAAATGGATCTGTTAGCAGTTGGGCTTGACCTTGGTGCCGCTCCGTGTTAGTGCCCTGGGAGCTGGTGGTCAGTGTGGATGTGCGTAGCTGTTGGTGTGATGCTCCTCTGGCAGCCTGCCTGTTGCCTGCTGCTTCCCACAACCCCTGTCCTGCACCCCAGGCAGCAGGCAGGCTTGGAAACACTCTGGAGAGCAGTCTGGCATGGAGAGGGCAGCGTGGGGTGGTGGGGGAAAAGAGAAGTCTCCTACAGTGATTTCAGGAGGAGCTGGAGTCTCCTTCCTGCCCAGCCCGCTGGGTGCAGGTGTCTTCATGGGTGGTGGGGCTGGGCTGGGAGATGACCATGATTCTTCACCCTTGGAGTGAAGAATCACTTACCCATTGCTCGGTGGTGGGGACAAGCCCCCTCCAAACCTCTGTGGGGTCCTGCCCAGTGCTGGCTGTCACCCTCAGAGCGATATCCTTCCCCTGGGAAGGGGGATCCCCTTGGCCTCGGCACCTCCTGGCCCTGCTGTGGCCGCTGGAGCCAGGAGCGAGCCTACTGCTTGCACCCACCAGAGCCGTTTGCCTGTTGATGTGAAAGGACCCTGTGAAGCCAATTAGCAGAAAAGCGGTGGTGTTTGTCAGGGCTGGGGGTTCAGAAGTGGAGGGGGGAAAGGCGAGGCTTGGGGCAGCCCCTGCTCTCCTTGCCAGCTCCCTCCTCCCGCACGCCTTGTTTAGCCCTGACCTTCCCACGCTGGGCAGCCAACAATGTCATTTCATTCCTGGGCTCGTTTCTCCCTGAACGCGTGGCCCTTGTCAGCTTTGCCGAGGAGGAGGAGGAATCTAACGCGACAGAGCAGCTTTTAACGTTCATTTAGAAACGCCAAACAAACAGCCACTTCTTGCCAGCCACCCTGACAGAGCTTGATTTAGGGGGAAGACCCAACCTGATGCTGGCTGCAGCTGCCATAACGAGCCCCAATCCTGGACTTGGGCAGGGGCTGAGCTGGGTTTAGGCAAACAGTGGTTCCCTGCAGCCCCGGAGAGTTTTGTTGCCATGTAAATTGTGAGCTGTGGCTGCCTCGGCGGGAGCTGGGGCCCCGGGCACTGGTCCCAGCTCTGCCACTGCCCCTGAACACGTCCCCAGGCTGCCTGCATGCAGGGGGGACCAGCTGCCCCTGTTCGAGCACGCTGAAGGTGATCAGCCTGGTGCAAATCCGGAGGATGGTGGTTAACCCCAGAGGGGAGATGGCTGCAGTGGGGCCCTGCAGAAATGGTCCTCAGCTCTGCGCAGTCCATCAGGGCTGGGGATGTGGACAGCGTCCACTGCTGCATGTTTCCCACCCTCTGCTTGTCTGTCTTTCCTCGCTGCGGGGTTGGCATCCAGGACTAGCCCTGTGTGAAGAGGAGGAAAAGGAGGAAGAGGAGGCTCCAGCTGGCTCAGGCCCCAGGGTTGCAGCCACCCAGATTTGCCAGGAATTGCAAAGAGCTCTCACATGCTTGGTTGTGGCATGAGCATGGCCGTAGCATGAGCCTGTCCAGGTGCTGGGCTTAGCACTGGCAGAGATGCCTCTTGGTGTTAGAGGGGATCTCTGCCAATGCCGCAGGAGCATGAGCAGAGGGGGGCATCACCTGCAACAAAATGGTCTCTTTCCCTGGGTCAGGACGCACCTTCCTCCTGGACCAACCCAGACCCTGTTACTCTCTCCTTTGCCTGCTGCCTGTGGCTGCCTTTTCCCCTGCTCCATCTCGGTGTCACCGGTGACCCAGCCCTGTCCCCGGTCCCAGCTGCGGCTCACAGCCCTGCCATTCATCCCAGTTAGCGCTGCAGGTGGGCGCTGGGCCCCGGCGCTGGCGAGCGCTGGTGTAAAACTGCCTGGCTGGAGGCAGCGGTGGGCCCGCGCCTCCGTTCATCCCTCATCCTGCTGCTGTCTGTCAGGCCACACCTGTCCACTTTATTGGGCATTATCCTGGTAAATGAGGCACGGCGCTGGGGTGAGGTGCCCTCCCTTCCCAGCTGGCCTCAGCACAGGGTTTGCCGGTGGAGAGAAACCCTTCTCCCCCCTGCCTGCTCTGCACAGGGACCTGGTGGAAATGCTTTCTCCTTTGAGGACATGTTGGACGTGGGGACCTCATCCCTGAGTACGTGGGACCTGGCCAAAAGCCGGGCAGATCCACGTGCTTCTTTGCTGGCTCAGCTGGAGCCGTGGCTGATGCTACCCTGTCTCCTTCCCGTCCGTGTCCTTATCACCTGTGAGGTGGCTTCATCTGCAGCAGGGTGTCCAAATCCCAGCTCTCTGCTCGGACACATCTGGCATCTCCTGGCTTGTTCCTGGGAGGATTTGTGGGCACGGCTGTCATTCGGGAGGTCTTTCCCGCTCTGTGTGCTCCTTGCAGATGTGCTGGCATTTATCCTCACCACTCGTGGGGGAGTAACTCACATCCCGCGGCTGCCCGGGCTGCAGCCTGCCCGAGCGAGGTGTCCCTGCAGCTCCACTCCCTCAGCTGACAGGCGGTGCTCTCTCCTAGCTGTCACCTGAGACCGGCCCCAGGCAAGGAGGGACCCGTCTGACCATCACTGGAGAGAACCTGGGCCTGAAGTTTGAAGATGTTCGCTGGGGCGTTCGAGTCGGCAAAGTGATGTGCATCCCCATTGAGAGCGAGTACATCAGCGCTGAGCAGTAAGTGCCCAGCGAGGGGTGGGCGCGCTCCGGGTCACCTCGGTACATGGGGGTTGGGGTGCTGGTGCTCAAATGCTGCCCGTGGTTGCAAGAAGACATGAGACTGACTGGGCTGGACTGGGAGAGAAGTACCTGGTGGTTGTGGTCACTCTGGAAGGAGCCCAAAGGCTTTGGGGAAGCTCCCTCCAGAGCTGGCAGTGCCAACAGCCACCACCTTGGTTTCTCATGAACCCTGCTGGCACCTGGGACCTTTGCTTGGTGCCAGATCTGCCGCTTTCTGAAGCCAGTCCATCCCCACCATGGCTCAGGGAGTGTCTCGGTGCCAGGGCACTGAGGGCTCCTTCCCCACATCCCTTAGGATCGTGTGTGAAATTGGAGATGCCAGCCCGAGCAAGGTCCACGAGGCACGGGTAGAAGTGTGCATCCGCGACTGCTCGCCCAGCTACCGGGCCACGTCCCCCAAGAGCTTCACTTTTGTGGTAAGCCCCATGCTGGGGGACCGGGCTGGTCCCGGGTGGTTTGGGGTGGTTTTCCAGGCGAGCAGGAAAACTGGCTGTCGTTTCCCTGGGGGGCAGGCGGGGATGCTCTGGGCGGGCGTTGGGTCATGCTGGTTGAATTTCTCCAAGGCTGCCACTGCTCTGCCTCCCTGCTGTCCTGCTGGCACTGCCAGCCCTCAGCACCATGCCCTGCTGCTGCCCCATGGGTCCCTCTCCTCTGCGGCCCTGTCACCCGCTTGGGGTTGCTTGGGGACATGGGTTTCGGTCCCCAGCCCGTCTGACACCAGGGATGCTCTTTTCCTTTGATAGACGCCCACTTTCTCCCGTGTGGTCCCAGCCCGGGGCCCTCTTTCTGGTGGCACCTGGATCGCCATTGAAGGCAGCCACCTCAACGCTGGCAGCAACGTCTCCGTGACCATCGGGGGACGGCCCTGTGCTTTTTCATGGTGAGGGGCATGGAGGGTGGCGGAGGATGGGTGACGGGCACCTCCAGAGGCAGTGGGACTCCCAGATAGAGCAGCGGCTGGGAGCCTGTGCTGGGGAGCCAGGAGGGATCCCAGGAGCCAAACCCCATGGGCAGCCGGAGGCGTCTCCCCCTGAAACCTTTGTGTGTCAGAGGCTGCAGGAAGAGCCCAAAGAACGTGGATTTTTCTCTAAAAGCACGAAGCCCTGAGGCATGAAGTGGATAATTTTTAGATTAAGGATGATAATGGAGCGGCTCTTTAAATATTTTCCTGCGGTAATTACTGGTTATCAGCCCTAATCGCTGCTGTTTGCAGCAGCCGCGTGATGGGAACGCTCAGGAGCTGCTCAGCCTTTCCCGGCTGCCTTTTGTTTCATTTCTTGGGTTTTTTTTTCTTTTTTTCCTCCTTTCTCTCTTCCCGTCCCCCCTCCCCCCGACAGTTTCAGAAGGGGAGAGGGGCTGGGGCCGAGGGCTCACGGGCAGCATCGCTGCCCCGGCTGCCCTCGCCTCTCTCCTGCCCAGTCTTTGACAGATTGTGCGTTTCTGCCCTAGGAGAAGCGCCCGTGAGATCCGGTGCAGGACCCCCCCTGGGCACACCCCCGGTGGCTCCCCCATTCTCATCAACATCAACCGGGCAGAACTGAGCAACCCGGAGGTGAAGTACAACTACACAGAGGACCCCACCATCCAGAAGATCGATCCCGAGTGGAGCATCAACAGGTGAATCAAGGGGTGCCTGCAGGGAGCTTGTGGGACACAGGGGGGGCTGTTTTCTGCACGGATCCCCCCCTCCTGATGGGTACATCCCAGTGCTGCTGCAATAGCCACCGGGCCATGCTCCAGAGACGTGGCGAGAGGAGAGAGGAACGTGAGCAATGGCTTGGCACTGGGGTCCTGCTAACTCCTGGCCTGCAGTGCTCAGCCTGGCAGGGGGCAAGAGCAGAGAGCTCTTTGGATCTGCTTAATTTCAGCTTGACATTTGGCGGTGGCGAATAAAATTAAAATGTTTCCTATTGGGGGATTTTTTTAAATGTTTACGTATTTTTCTAAAAGGTTTGAATTGGCTGGAGAGGACGCGAAGGAATCCATTAAGCGCTAGTGCCAAGGGAAACCTTCCCCAGGGTGTTGATGAGGAGCGAGCTCCCCAGGGGCATGGCCGAGCTCTCTGGGACTGTGGGGCTTTTAACACCAAGCCATGGAGAAAACCCAGCAGGGCTCAGCCTGCCCTGCCACCTGCTGCCTGCGTGGTGGAGAAGGGGGTGGCAGAGAGGACCTCCTCCTCCTCCGGATGCTTTCCCATTGTGGACGCTTGGTCTCCTTTAGCTTGGGAGCTGCCTTCAGACCCCAAACCTGAAGACGGGATGGGATGTCAGTGTTAATTAGCAGGTTTTATATCTCTAGTTGGCCCTTTGGTCAGCTGAGGTGATTTGGTGGTGGTGAATGCCAGATCCTGCTGGCTGTGGTGACACCTGAGTGGGATAAAAGGTCCCTGGGGCATTGTGGTGCACCCAAGCTGGGGCAGATGGGCATTTGGCTGGTGAGGTTGGACGCTTCCCTCCCAGAAGTGAGGACCCAGTGCCAAGCTGCCTCTCCTAACGTGTTGTCTCCATGTCTCTAGCGGTGGGACGCTGCTGACTGTGACTGGCACCAACTTGGCCACCATCAAAGAGCCCAGGATCCGGGCCAAGTATTGCAGCTCTGAAAGGGAGAATGTAAGTAGTGCTGGCTGGGGCTGGGGGCAGAGCACAAGGAGGAGGGATGCCGTCCCTCTGCAATGCAGGGCGGAATGTGCATCACTTGCCCATCAGGTGTGGTGGCATGGAAAGGCTGAGGTCCAGGGGCTGCCACTCAGAGAGGCACCGATCTCCCTGCAGGGCCTCCGGCCAGGTGCTGCCAGAAGAGGGGTGAGATCTGAGTGTGCAAAACTGATGGGAGGTTGGTGGGAAGTCTGCAGGATAGTGACAGAAAAAGCCCGTCCCCAGTGAGCTCCCACCTGCCACCCCTCACACCTCCATTGCAGACAGGAGTCTGTCTCTGCCCTGGGGTGGAATATGGTGCCTGTTGATGTAATAGCGCAGGACAGGAGATCCCAAGTCTAAACCCTGTGTCCAGAGCTGCTGCTTGCAGGAGATCCTTGTGGGGTCCAATCCTGACCTCCCTGTCGGGAGCCGGGTCTGACCTCGGTCTCTGCCTCCTGCAGAACTGCACCGTCTACAACGATACCACCATGGTGTGCTACGCGCCCTCCATCGACAACCCTGTGCGGAGCCCTCCGGAGGTTGGTGACCGCCCGGATGAGATTGGCTTCGTCATGGATAATGTCCAGGCCCTGCTGATCATCAACACCACCAACTTTGTCTACTACCCGGACCCTGTCTTCGAGCCACTCAGCCCCACGGGAATGCTGGAGCTGAAGCCCAGCTCTCCCCTCATCCTCAAGGTAAGGCAGCGTGCACCCGGGGGCAGAGGGGTAGGGACGTGTTCCTCTGTGGAGGTGTCCTTTTGTCTCTCCTGGGGCAAAGTCCTGCACTGCGAGAGCATGAATTTGCTTTATGTTGGTTTTTTTTAAACATTCCCCATTGCATGAGAACTGAAAATCTCCTTCCTTGTTCCCTCAAAGGGCAGGAACCTGCTCCTGCCGGCTGCTGGTAACTCCCGCCTGAACTACACAGTGCTGATCGGAGACACTCCCTGCACCCTGACCGTCTCCGAGACCCAGCTCCTCTGTGAGTCCCCCAACCTCACTGGCCAGCACAAAGTCACGGTAAGTGCTGACACTGGTGCCTTTGCTTCTCGTGTCACAGAGGTTCAGTCTTTATCCCGGCACCAGCCCTGCTGCGTGCTCATCCTCGGATGAGGACCAGATAGTCAGTGTATGTGCAGGAGCATCCTCAGGAGCCATCTTCCTGCTCCCTGGCCATCTCTCTCCCTAATTACATATTTGGTAGGACCAAATACTTTGTCCTCTCCCTGGCACACTCAGCCGGGCGTTCCTGCGCCCTGGGTGGCCCTGGCTGGCCCTGCCAACAACCTCCCTTCCCTGCTGGGTGCCAAGGCACAGCCAGTGCCAAGGCGGGGGGGCGTTCCCACCCCTTCCCCCCGGTGCCAGCTCACGCTGTAAGGAAGGCTCCTTTGTTTGTGGGGTTGTAGCGCAGTGGTGCTCGCACTCCAGGACCCTGCCAGGTTGAAAGGGACCCTGCACAGTCCCCCCCAGGCTCCCCACCCGTGGGGGAACTCGCTTCACATCCCATCTGTTACTGTAATGTTGTCTGAATGAGACATCAAACTCTCTGCCTGCTCGGTGCACGCTGGCAGCATGTGTCCTGCATCCCATTAAAGCTTGCCATGCTGGTCCGGACGAGCTCCTGCCACCCCTGCGTTTTTCTGCATCCTTCCTCCCCTGGGCTGGGAGTCATCCCCCAGTTCCCAGCACAGCGGGCACGGTGGGGAGGGCTGCCCTGGGCACGTGCCCCCTGACGTCAGGTCCTTTTTTTCCCCTGCCATG
The DNA here is from genome assembly GCF_965638725.1 of Aptenodytes patagonicus. NCBI lineage: Eukaryota > Metazoa > Chordata > Aves > Sphenisciformes > Spheniscidae > Aptenodytes > Aptenodytes patagonicus. Next base: position 12,469,904 of record NC_134956.1, read on the forward strand.
CCACAGATTAAGGCTGGAGGGTTCGAGTTCTCCCCGGGAACGCTGCAGATCTACTCAGACAGCCTGCTTACCCTGCCCGCCATCATCGGGATCGGCGGTGGGGGCGGTCTGCTCCTCCTCATCATCATCATCGTCCTCATCGCCTACAAGCGCAAGTCCCGAGATGCCGACCGGACCCTGAAACGCCTCCAGCTGCAGATGGACAACCTGGAGTCCCGGGTGGCCTTGGAGTGCAAAGAGGGTGAGGGATCCTTGTGCTGCTAACGTGGGAGTCTTGCAGGGTCTCATACCGTCCCAAGGCTCAGCGTGCTCCCACCCTTTCCCTGCTGCATTTCGGAGCGGGAATGGGAACAGGCAAAGCAGCTTTGTCAGAGGAAGCGAACTCATTTTGGGTGGGATTTGGGGATTTTTCCAGTTAAGGAATTGCCCTCCATTTCTCCAAACGGGAGAAAAGAGAGCGAGGAGGGTAGTGAGGGCTGCTTGCGAGCGGGCAGTCGGTCTCTCGTTACGTGACAGACGGATGCTCTGAAATTGGACAGAATTCCTTGTATGATCCTGCTGATAAAACCTAATTGCCCATTATCCCCCTGAGCTGGCTCCCAAGGCCCCGACCCTGCCAGCCACAGCCACAACCAGCCCAGGTGCTGTGGATGGAGCAGGCATCGAAAACAAGATAATAAAAAGGGGAAAGAAAGAAAAACCCTTTGCTCCCCCAAATCCCCATCCCTACGCATGCCTGCGGATGGCACTGGTGACAGGGAGAGGGGAGGGAACTGGTGGAGGGGATGGTGTCTTGTCTTCCACAGCTGGCAGATAAAAGGATCTGCTTTTAATTAAAAGGCACAATCTCTTCCCTGCCTTTTCTCTTTTCTAGTCCCACTAGTTACAGATAAGATAGCACGCCTTTCAAGCTGACGGTTTGTTTCTTCTCATCAGGCTGACGAGCCTGCAGTCCTCTGCCTGGCTTTCAGCTCCCTTTAAAGTGCCGTTAATTTGATTTTTCTGAGGGTTTTCTCCCCCCCTGCAACCCCTTTCCCTGGTGCATATCCAGGACTCCTCTCCCGTCAGCTTTTCCCTGTAGGTGCAATTAAAGGTTCAGGACCCCCCCCGCATTGTGTTCCCCTGGGAGTCGCAGCTGCCTCTGCTGAGATCGGGAGGTGCTGGAGTGGGTGTGTTCAAGCTCTTCTCTAGTAGTATTTAGGTCAAAAAGAAACGAGGACATTCTTGTGGTTTAGGCTAACGTTTTCCCCCAGAAGCTCTGGCTTTGTTCAAGCCTTTCTGTTCCCCGCTGCCCCCAGCATCCCTGGGAGGCTGTGAGTGCTGAGCAGGGGGGATTTGAGCCCCCTGGGACCTGGCAGTCCTGTTCCCAAATCTGCCACTTGATTTATTCTGGGGAAGTCATCCCCACCCTCCGCAGCTCAGTTTCTCCATCTGTGAGATGAGGACAGTGATCACAGCCTGCTGTGGGGAGGGATGCGGAGCCGATTCACGCCTGGGGGGTCCCACCCATGGGGTGCTGGGGGGGGGTGTGTGTGTGTGGTGGAGGCTGGGTGCCAATGCTGTGTGCTGGGACTCCGGGATGTGTTGCTTAATTCTGCTTTTCCCACCCCAGCCTTTGCTGAGCTGCAGACTGACATTAACGAGCTGACCAACGACCTGGATGGGGCTGGCATCCCCTTTCTGGACTATCGCACCTACGCCATGCGGGTTCTCTTCCCAGGGATAGAAGACCACCCCGTGCTGAAGGAGATGGAGGTGTGGTTCTGTCTGTCTGTCTCTGTAGTGTTTCACGCTGGGGATGCGCCCCTGTACGAGTCCCCGTGCCCCAAGCCTAGGGCTGGAGAGATGCTTTGTTCGGATGCTGGCCCAACGTGAACGCGGACCGGCTGCCAAATGGTTACTGTGCTCTCTGACATTAATATCAATATTTATATTAATATCATTGTTGCTGTCATTTTCTACAGCACTTGCTTTATTCAATTGGGTTTGTTTGATGCCTGACCGGCCGCTCGTTTCTAGCAGGCTTGTCTGACATCGCCTGCTTGCTTGGCTCCATTTCCCCATGCAGAACCCATCCTTGGCATCCTTCCCCTACTCCCCAAACCAGCTCCCTCTCCTTTCCCAGCCTCCCCACCTCTGTTTAATTTAGTGCGTGCAATTGCACAGCAATTGGCTTCTCGTTTGCTGGGCTGCCGAGGCTGCTCTTGATTAGAGAAAGGAGGAGGGTGACCTTAGCTTCCCCTTGCTGCTGACCCGGCACAGTAATTAATGTTGACGTGGGCTTCACAATATATTTAGGAGAAGTAATCGGCCCTGATGCAAGATGCACGGTCACTAATTACAACACAACAAGCTCTTACCAACTGCAAGTGCACGTGCTGGTGTTGTACGCCAGCATGGCTACAGCGCGGGGCCCTGGCCCTCTGCCTGCTTTCTTTCCCTGGTCCCTAATCCCAGCTCCGGAGCACAGTGGGGACCCTATTTCCGTGGATTTCCCCTTGCAGCTCAGGTTTCTGGATGCTCAGAGCCACAGCAGGCGTGAGCATAGCCCTCCCTGGGGCACAGCCCTTCCTGTCTGTGCAAATGCCTGACTCTCCTCTCACCTCTGCTCTTGCTCTTAAGGATTTTCCCTAAAGAGAGAGGGGTGGAAAGGGTATCAAAAAGGGTATCAGAGGAGGAATTTTGCATTGGCCGTGGCAGGCTGGGTGGGAGTTCATCCGCTTCCAGCTCCTAATTCAAAACATCCCACTGGAGAGAGCATGCCAGCTCAGCCTGGCCTGGGAAACAAGGGGTTAAAGTTGAAAAGGAGAAAAAAAAAAAAAAAAATTCCCCAAAAGAGATTAAATAAAGCAACTACAGTTGTGTAAGCTTCATATAATTTAATCAGGTTTGCTTTTATTTGTCTCTTTACTCAGAGTGTAACATTAGCTATTGCAAGTGACGGGAAGGAAACGGCACTTGCTCACGCACACGCTAATCCGCAGCAAGCATCAGGCTGTCAGTACCAGCTCCCTTTCTCTTTAGGTTTTGGGGGGGGAGGTTTGTTGCTTTGTGTGAATTTAAGCCTGATTAAATATTTAATTCAGTATTGTTCATTTATTTCTGCTAATGATCAGCAAGTTAAACACGGGGGCCCAGGGAGGTGACAGGCATGTGGGGGGCTCAGGCGTTGCCGTGCTGCTTGTGATGGCGATTTCACGTCCTCCCGTGCTCCCTGCCAAGGCTCCAATGGGATGTTTACTGTTGGGCAGGACCCGTTTCCCATCTTATTGAGATCCTGCTGCTCTGCTGAAGGGAGAAAGCCTCTCATCTCATGATCTCCTTTGCCTGGTCCTGGCTGCAAAAGCACCAGCAACATGCAGGGGTGGGGATGCAGCACGTCTCCCTCTGTCCCAGTTTTACTGGTGGGTCTGGTAGGTCTCCAGCACAGCCGCTGCACTTCAGCTGGCTCTTGGGTCTTCCCATGCTGAGGAATCAACTGGCATCTCTGTGTCCCTGTAGGTACCAGTCAATGCTGCTGAACCTCAGGCATCTGCCTGAGTTACCAGCATCATTGCATCGAGATCGCTGCATAGTCTGGAGGGAGGAACTCCAGGAAAACATAATTTAAAGCATTTCTCTTCCTAGCAGGACGTTATTCTCTGACCTGCATTAAGGGAAGTTGAGCCACGTGCTTGCTTGTGTGGTGCCCGCGAGAGGAACCCCGAGGACGGGGGCAGAGAGGGCTTGTCACTTCCCCGTCATTCTTCTGGGATGCTCTGGGGCAGGCGTCCCCACTCGCCTGGGTGATGAGGGTGGCAGTGGCACCTGGGGGCTCATATTGCAGAATTGACAAGGACTGGGTGGGAAACAGGGTTTTTGTCCAGTAGGAAAGAGTATTTTGGAGGGGGAAGTTACAACTGCGAGGAATTTTGCTGAACTGAAGAGTGCTGATCCAAAGTTTTGATTGAAGTGAAATGATTTGATGTGTCAAAACCCTGTTCTTCATTTTGAGTTGGTGTTTTGAAATGAAAAGTGTTGTTTTGTCTCCAAATATCGACATGAAATGAATTTTTTTACTTATTCTTCCAATCAGGAAGACAAGGGGGGGGGGGGGGAACCATTAAAATCGATGTTTTACCACAGCGAGGCTTTTATTCAGAGGAAACCATCTTTTCTAATGGGAAAACGTTGTGTTGTAAAATTGTTCATTTCTGATAAGAAATGTGGTCAGGGCTGACCACAGCTGGGCTGATGATGGCAGCGCAGGGATGAAAGCATCCCAGCCCAATCCCTGCTGGGTCCTATGTGGCCAAGTATGGCCAGAAATACACCTTCACATGTCTCAAGAGGAAAGGGAATATTTCAGGCTGTGTCTGGAGTGGGGCAGAGCCAGATTTCTGCTATTTGCTTCCCTGTCTGAAATCCAGCCCCCCAAAACCAGGCGGGTTTGCTGCTGGCGGAGCTCAGGGTTGTGGCTTTATTTACTTTCTGTACAATACCCGAAGCGCGTGTTGCAATGACTTGGGTGGAATTTGAGCTGCTTATTAGCTGAAATTGAAAATTATAATTTGTGTGTGTGTTTGGGAGAGAAAGAGTGTTTGTCTGTGGGAGGGAAGTGCATGTATGTGCCTGCACACGCGCAGGAGAGAGTCTTTGTATGGAAGTGTGTGTGTGTGTGTGTATATATACATATATATACATCGATGCCCTGAGACTGTGTTAACTTGATGCCGAGATATTGCAAAGTAGATAATACTTCTGGAGGGAACTGAGGCTGATCACCAAAGAGGAAGCTTGGTGGTATGGAGAGAGCAAATCCAGCTGCTTTTTGACCCTTTTTGATCCTTTCCTCTTGGGGGATGAGGGTAAATCCAGGGTCTTGTGCAGCCCAGCCACCTTCTTCTCATTGCCCTCCCCCTCGTGCCCATCTCCCAGCTTTGCTCTATCCTTGCAGGTCCAGGCGAATGTGGAGAAGTCCTTGACCCTCTTCGGGCAGCTCCTGAACAAGAAGCACTTCTTGCTGACCTTCATCCGCACTCTGGAGGCTCAGCGGAGCTTCTCCATGCGGGACCGCGGCAACGTGGCCTCCCTCATCATGACGGCACTGCAGGGCGAGATGGAGTATGCCACGGGCGTGCTGAAGCAGCTCCTCTCCGACCTCATTGAGAAGAACCTGGAGAGTAAGAACCACCCCAAACTGCTCTTGCGGAGGTGAGTGACCATCTGAGAGGCTGGAGCTGTGGAACAGTGCCCAGGCTCTTCTGAGTATGTGGACGTGAGCTGGTGTCCTTTAGGGATGCCACAGCCAACACCAAAGCCATCACTGACGGCAATGTTGGCACTGGGTCTGTGGTCAAGCATTTCCTTGCCTGTCTGCATGCAAGTATGAGAGGGATGTGGGACCAACCAGACCCAGCCAGCTCAGGAGTCGCCCATGGGATGTTCTCACTCTGGTTTGGCCTGTGCAGGTTCACGTTGTCTGGGGAGGATCGAGCAAGATGCTCAGCAGCTGCCGGCTGCGTAGGCTGGTGCAGGGAGGATGCGCACTGGTGTCGGGCACTGTCACGTGTTGCTGCAGCAATTGCTCCCACCTGCCTTCCCTTCTCCAGGTGACCCAGGCGGTCCCCCAAACCTCCTGGCACTTGGGGTGGCTCTCGCCTTGCCTGGTGGCTGCCTTGCTGCCAGCACTCCTGCATGGGTTCCTCTGCGGGTTTGCAACAGGCCGGAGTCCTCCTTTCACCACTGCCTCCTCGGGGCTTGCCCAGCTCGCCGGGCACGTGGGGGTTTTCCTGGGAAAGCCAAGCAGATCTTCACAAGCTGGGAGTCTCGCCGGGGCCGGGAGGAGTGCGAGCAGGAGGCAGCCTGCCAAGCCCTGCTGTGAGTCTGCCTGGCCCATCAATATTTAACGATAGCTCTGAGCTCTCCTTCATCATGGGCTGATGAATATTGAAAGATACACCAAGTGCCGAAGAAAAACAATTAATAAGCTCCACCAGCCCAGCTCAAGGCCCTCCGTGCCGTCCTCTCCCTTCACACGCCGTGCCATGCCTCCCCATCTCCGCCTCCACCAGCCCGGTGCTACCAGCCTCCAGCAGAGATGCAGGGATGGTTGAGAGCCATGGGGCTGGCGTGTCACCAGAAAGGCTCAAGAAAACCAGAGCATCTTTCAAACATCAACCAATGTTCATGGCATGGCCAGACCACACAAAGCCTGTTGGGTTTTGTGTGCCTGACCCTGGGGAGACACCTGGAGTGGACACAGATGTGAGCTGATCCCAGTTACATCCCTGCTCCCTTCCCTTGGCTGATCTCTTTAGGCACATTGCTTTCTTACTCTCTCTGCTTCATTTATCACATTGCGAGGGAGCCCTTAATTTCTCAAAGCACCTCATTAGCAATGTGACAGAGCGTGGTACGGTACAGACCTGTGGCTGGCCGGGAGAGGGGTGGGTCTTGGAGGTGCCCACCCCTGTCCCCCATTCCTGTTCCCTGAGCACATCCTTAGGCTCTTCCCTTCTTACTGTCCCTCCACGACACCAGGCTTCACTGAAATACTTAAACTGCATTTCCAGCTCCTGGGTCTCTCAGAGCATCATGAAGCCGCTGCCATTGGAGCAAAAGTCTGGAATGAAGTAAATCAATAAAATATAAATAAAAGGCAGTGCGGGGAGGCCAGCAGCTGCAGTGGCTGAGCTGTGGGAGCAGCACGGGGGCAGAGCCCAGACTGCCGGCACGGCAAGACCCAGCAGCTTGAGGACTATCAGTCCCCAGCCGTGGAGCTTGGAGGTCCATCGCAGGTGGAGCTGCGGGAGGCTTAGGACAGGGACGAGGTCCCCTGGCCAGCACCTTGCTCGTGCCTCCCTGAGTGATATTTAAAGAGACTTCATTTTTCCTGTAGCCACGGCATGGAGCGAGCGATGTTGAGAGCTGTGCTTCCTTCGTCCTTTTGATTAGCACTGCTGTTGGGCGCAAGAGTGTGCTTACTGCCCAGGGCAACTAGATTAACATTGATCTAACTGGGGAGAACTGCTATTTATTTATTTTGTTATTGGATAATCCCCCCGTTGCTGTGGCATGTGGCTCCATGGTGTATAAAGACAAACATTCACCGGAGCCTGGGTGGTGGCACTTCAGATGAGTGTTACAGGCTTGCCAGCAAGCGACCTGATCTGGGGCCGGGGAGGATGTCTGCTGAATAGTTTCAGTCCACCCCTTCCCTTGGCTTTCTCCCCATGTCCCTTTCCTTCTCTTTTTTCCTTCCCCTTGATGGATTAATCTTTCCTGGCGGGGCACAGGAAGGCTTCCCTCCTCTGGAGGCTCAGGTATTACTGTCCCCTAATGGTTTAAGGAGAACTGTGCTATTCCAGGGAGGGCAAAAAGGGCTAAGCCCCATTAGCACAAGAGAAAGCCTTGGATTGGGACCATATGACCCCGAGTCAGCTTGAATAAACTCTGGGAAAGTGGATTTCCTACCCCAGCCATCTGGCCATTGGGAGCTGCTCCTGTCCCATCTGCCGGGCATGGCATTGCTGTTGGGCAGTACATGGCATTGGGCAGTGGGACTCTTCATGGTGGCTCTGAGGTTTGGGTTCCTTCTGGGTTTTGTCTCTTGAGTCAACCCATTTGCGTCCATTCCCCTGGCGCAACAGGAATGCAGCCATGTCCCTGAGGTTATTAGTATTGCTTGTGCTTTCAGGAGCATCTGTGTTTGCAAGTGGCTGATCTGATGATTAATGGGTGGATAAGCTGAAGAAGCCTAACCGGAGAGGGTTGGGGGGGCTGGCTGGCATTTTTACTTTAAAGGGAGTGAAAGCCACTTTAAAAATAACAGACGTGTTAAGGGGGATTTTAATCTTATGACAGTGAGACCAGGCTGTGGTGCAGAGACAGGCGCGTTAAGCTGCCCTTGTAGGGCTGCGCGGTTCACCTGGGTCCTGTGTCACCCTCAACTCCCTCCATGCCAGACTGTCCCTCTCCTCTGCTGGTACGGCACATCCTGGCCGCAGTACCACCACCCTGAGGTCCCCTCGTCCTATTCGGACCCACCACGTCTCACACCCATCCTGCAGGATCCTGCTCTCTCCCTCTTGTGCACATGTTTCTATTCTATTGCACATATTCTATGTGCACATATTCTATTCTATTCTATTCTATTCTATGTTGTGCAGTGATGGTCCCAAACAGACACGGGCGACTCCCCCAGACCTTCCCTGCCATGCCGCTTTGGAGCATGTTGACACCTGGATTTGAACCATACTTTAGGAAACTAGGGGCAATTTATAAGTTTTCTCAAGGCAGTTTTGGCGGCTTCCTTCAACTGCATCTCCAAAAGCTGAGAGGCACGGCTCCATTTTTAAGCTCCTTTTTGGGCAAGTGGTTGCAGCATTGTTCACTGCAAACTCCTACATCACCACCCCACTCTGAGGAGACACACAGAGACCCGGGATTTCCACCATGCAGGCAGGGAAGGGTTAAATCCCAAGCATGGCACGGTGTCTTTGCACAGTGCTCCAAAGGTACATGGAAAACAGCTTGAGCTTCCAACCACTGCTCTTACTTCTTCCTCCTTTAATCCCCTTGTTTTCGGCTGAATTAGTACTGGGGATAAAACCATACTGGGATCAAAGTCTCCAGACCTAAATCTAGCGGTGGCTTTAACCAAGGCCATGTGCCAGTGGACCATGCCCTCTCTGTGTCGCACAGCTCTGCATCCTTGCCTGAGAGCCACCCAGATCCAGGCCCAAGGGTAAGGGCACGGAGAGAAGCGAGGGTGCAGAGCGTGGCCTCCTAAAGCTTCACCGTCACCACCACTGAGTGCCAAGAACCAGGTGTCCTCTCCTCCAGCAGTTCTTCTGAACAGACCTTGCACAGGCTGCTGGGGAGAACTCTCTTTATCCCTCCAGTATTGGTGGTGATTGTCATCTTGCTCTACTGTGGTTCCTGGACTTTGAGGCTGTAGAGATCAAGGGCTACTTTGGGTATTGCTGGGAAGTCCCATGTCACCCAGTAGTGGTGGGTAACATTTTACCTGGCTTAGGTGTCTCATACAATCCTCCTGTGGAGGGATCTGCCTGGTTCCAATGGGACACGATGCAAGAAACAAACTTCATTTAAGTAGAAGGTACCAGGGAGAGGTAGAAAGCTGGTCATCCCCTGGGCGAGACTCCCCATCAGACAAGGTCATGCTCGGCTCTGTCTGGATCTCCAAATACACCGGAGACCAATTTGCTTCTCCCTCCTGGGGGGCTGCTGTGGCTCAGCCGTGTGGATGGGCAAGCTTTTCACTAGAGCTTTTGCTGTCTGCTTGTGCTCCTTTGCTTCGAGGCTCCTGCCTTTCCAGATGTGACCTTTTAAAGCCAAAAATAATATAGCCACAGTCCAAGGCTGAGCTGGCAATGGGTGAGATCAGAGACCTTTAATATCCTCTCCTGATGACTTTGCTCTTCCTACTCCTTCCCTACAGAACGGAGTCGGTGGCAGAGAAGATGCTGACGAATTGGTTCACGTTTCTGCTGTACAAGTTTCTGAAGGTGAGTTTGGGAAGGGATTGCAACCCCGTGTGGGTGGGGAGGTGGTTCCTGCCTCACCGGGACAGGCAGCGTGGTACCCAGAGCCTGGGCTGACGTGCTCCTGAGCACTGCCACTCCCTCCTGGAGCAGAGATCGCTTCCCAGGCCTCCGTTCCCATCCTGTGTTTCTGAGATGTGATTAGTGGTTCTGGGTCTCTTTTCGGGGAAAGAGCTGAGATTGAGAAATGAAATCCAGACCGGGATTGCATAATGCGTAGCGGGTTTGAGATCTTCATAAAAATGGTGCCCGGAGAAAGGATAAATCTGAAGCAACTCAGCTGAGTCTTGAATCCCTTCGGAGTGGTTCCCATTCCTCCCTCCTTGCCTCTGCTTATGTAACTCGGGAGGAAAAAGCCCCGGGAGCTGGTCCTTCTGTAGACGTCACTGTGCTCGGAGGATATTTCTGCCTGTTTGAGCTGTAGTTTGATGAGCTGTGCTCTTCACATAATGCTGCTGTTTTTCCTTCATCTCTGACACTGAGGCCCCTTGGTAGGGGAATCATTTCCCCCAGGCATCTCCGCTTCTGCTGCTGCTTCCCCTCCAAAAGGTGCCCCGATGGGGATGGATGCCCTGTGGGGCCTGTTGGCAGCCGGGGACACAGCTCTCTCCACAGCATGTGCACGAGGGTGCAGATGACGTTGGATCTCCTCATGCCCCTGCCTGCGTTGGCGAGCCTGTTAGCTTGAATTCGCCTTTTTCCCAATTTCATCGGGGGTAGCAGAAGAGGATGCCAAAGCGTAAGGGCTGCTTTTACCACTGGTTCACCCAACCCATATCGAGAACGTTTATCCCATCAGCACTGGTGCTTCCACCTGCTAGAGCCACACCAGCAGCTGTGCGGGTTACACAGCTGTAGCTCCAGCCCATGGACCACTGGCTCAGTGCTGCTGCTGCTTCGGGATGACACCGGCGGGGTGAACGGCGTCTCTGGTCCCACTGCAGGTTTGTCAGTCAGCAGAGCCGTTTCTTGGGATCCTGCCTGGTGTCAGCACAGCGAGGCTGGGTGGCATGCTGCCGTTTTTGTGGGATTTCATCCCTCATTAAGATAAAGAGGGTTTGAACCATTTCCAGCCAAGAGATGAGAGTGAGCAGGAGTCTGTGCAGAACTCAAGTGATCGTCAAAGAGAGGTGATTTATAATATCACTTACATGCACTTGGCTTTTTGCCTCCGTCGAGGGATAGCCTGTATCTATAAAAATCTAGCTGTAGCGTGCAGTGGAGATTGCTTTCCAGGGGTGGGAGAGGAGAAAAGCTGTGCCAGTCACGGGGAGATGTGAAACCTCCCACCTCCTCTTCGTGCCGGGGCTTTGCTCAGCGGGGCCACCCTCTGCCCCTGCAGCAGCAGTGCCCAGTGGGATCAGGTAGGACGTGCCTGATGGGATCAGGTAGGACACTGGCAGACGGCTCTTTGGGCTCTGCAGGGTTGGTGGGACAGGCAGGAGTAGCTCTCGCTGTGGATAAACTCCCTCAGAGCTCCTTGAAGTGGACAAGGTTGTGCTTTGGCCGAGCAAAGGGCAGTGCGCAGCCTTCAAACACCCACAGCGGCGTTTGGGGACGTTGCGTTCATGTGCGTGACTTGACGCCCTCGGCCTGTCCCTGGCTGGGCTGGGCCATGTGGGCAGGTGACGGGGGCATGTTCACCTTGTTCAGAAGCTGCTTTGGATCAACTCATGTGCAACCACTGTCCTGCATCTGTCCTTGTACAGCCCTGTCCCCCTTTGGAGAGGCTTCTGGGCGCATCGCCAGTGTGGGGCAGGTCTGAGGATAAGGAGTAGCGTGAGAGAGAGATGTGGGGATGGGACCAGGCCAATGCCTTTTTATAAAGTCCTTGGTTAAGCCATGGCTTTGGCGAGGGAAAACGCCTCCAGTCTCTGGGTGGTAGCAGCAGGAGAGAGAAGTCTGATCTAGATGCAGCATTACAGGAGGAACATATGCAGAGGGCCTGGATAAACCCACTGGCTGTGTGATTTGTTACGCTGGGGATCATCTCCCCCGGGAAGCGGTTGAAACTCTATCACCTGGGTCACTTGAGTTAGACTGGAAGAGACTTGAGGATGCGCTCATGGTCTCTCCTGGGTCAGTCCCACCAGAGCCTGTTTCTGCTTGTCTCCCGGCAGTGAGGATCACAGGTGGCATCAAAACCCGTGGAGTAGATGGAGAGGTATCACACCAGTTTGCCAGCAGGGAAACTGCACCAAACCATGGTAGTCATGCATGTAAATGAGGCAGGCGGATGTGTGCCCAGCTGCCAGATCGGCTCTCAGCAAACCTGCCCGGAGCAGGGCTGGGCACTCGGCATCACGTGGCTGTGATGTGCTAGGGTGAGGGACAGGGACAGGGACAGGGACAGGACAGCCCCCCCTGCCCAGGGGCAGCAGCATGGGGAGCCAGCGAGGGCTGGCACTTTCATGGGGACCTTGTAGTAGCGTTTATCAGACTCTTAATGAGACACCCCGGGGAAAGGGAGAGGGATAAATTGAGACAAGTGCTGAAAAATGCACGATATTAGGTGCCTGATGAGCTAGATCTAGTCAATAAGACAGTTTGAGCGTTAGCTGGCTTGCCTCAGCCTGCTCCCAATGTACCGATGCGTGCATGCACAGGGGTGTTTGCAGCCGCCCTCCTCCAGCTCGGTTCGCATGCAGAGCCCCCCGCATGCAACCCCCCCCCTCTTGCTCAGACCCCCAGCAGTGAGCAAACTGCATCAGGGCTGGCAGCGTGGGCACAGCCATGTTTGGGGGGCAGGCTCCCCTCCATCAACCTACAGGGCCGCCCAGCCCCATCTCAGTGGTCCCGTCCTGTATCTCACCTGATGGAGATCATCTCGGGGCAACTGCCCAGCGCTGGTTTCTGTGGCCCCTGTTCGTTTTGTTGGTCTCTGTCAGGGACAAGCCCTAAACCATCCTCATCTGTTGTGGTTCAGTGAGCTGTGACCCATGGCAGCATCTCGGCCCCAGTCCTCAAGAGGCGGTGGGGACAGTGAGCTTGGGAGTGAGGTTTTGGATTTTAAGGGTAGGACCCACATTCGGAACAGGTGGGGAAGCCAAGCTGCAACGTGGAGGATGTGCAGGGTCAGGGGGACAGGGCAGAGGGGCTGTTTCGGTTGATATTAGGGTGCCTGACAGGTCAGAAGGAGACCAGGATCCTGGGGCATGCAGGAACCCCCAAAAGCCTGTATGGTGCTGGAGGAGTGAAGTACCCATCACCAGGACCGCTGATGCCTCCACCCCTCCGGGGAGGTCATAGGGCCAGCTTTAATCCACGCATCCAAAAAGAGATTTATTGTCTATCAGCCCGGCTGGCGTCCGAGGAGTGGAGGAGGTGATGCTGTGATGCCTGGAGTGCAACTGGGCCACCATTGCGGGAAGGGCTGAACCGACCTGTCTCGGTGGGGATCCCCAGAGGTAGGCGCAGAGCTGCAGATGGGTGAGCAGCAACCATGCCTCGCCAAAGAGGGGAAATCTGTGGGCTGAGATGGGAACAGCCATGCCAGATGTGAGCAGGAGTCCTGCTCCAAGCTATCCTCCATCCACACCACTTCCGCAGACTTGGAAGTTTTACGAGGAGTTTTTACAAGCAACTGGAAGAAGCAACTTGAGTCTTTCCACCGTGGCCGGAGGGGTGGGCTCGGTGTGCCATGGGAGCCCCTGGGGACTCACAGCTCTGCGGCCAGCCTGGCACTCCCGCCTTGCCGGGCAGCCGGTAATGCGTAGTGTAGCACCCACCTTGGGTTTTTCACTTTTCCAAGCTGACTTAATGAAGCCAAGTTTGCAAATGAAACATAATTTCAAAGACAGGCGTGTTGTCGGAAGGTCTGGGGATGATGTATGCCTGTTCCTGCTCGTTAGCAGCTGTCTCTTTAATTACCGCAGATGCTAACGAGATGCTAACAGCATATGGTGACAGGGAGAGCAGCCGCACTTTGCACCAAAGTACAATTTATTTGTGAGGCGGCTGGGAGGGAGGAGTGAGGGCTGGTGGGGTAAAATCTGCTGGGACTTCTCTCTGTCCTCTCTGCTCCCATCGTACCCTTTTTACTCCCTTAGGGCTGATGCCTGTGTCTGGAAGGGCTCAATGGGATGCAGCTCAGGGGAGAGGTTTGGACCCTGGGTGATAAAGGGGTGTCCACTTCCAGCCACCCTACGCCAACTCAAGCTGGTTGGTTGGTGCCTCCAACCTTGGCGGGTCCTTTGCTGTTCCTGGGTTGCTGCAGTTCCAGCATCCAGCATCTTTGGGGGGAGTGTCTGGTCCAGTTCTCCTCTCCCTTCCTCCCACCTGTGACATAGACACTGATGTGGCTCTGGCTGGTGGCTAAACCTAGCTCTGACTACAGGGGTTTGGCAGTGGGGACATGTAGGTGGCAAATGGTTTAACTGCAGGAAACCTCATTGCCTGGTCCCCCCCATCAGCTGGAGACTCAGGATAGGGTTGTCAGTGAGTTGCTCTCTTGCTTTTCCTTCCCAGTGGATCGGGCTGGCTGTGCCCAGCCGTCATATGGAGAAACCTCCTTTGACCTTCTCTCATGTGAGACTGGGCTCCTGGCAGATGCCAGAACTGCATTGTGATACCTGGGCAAGAGCCCCCAGACTGTCCCACTGCAGTGTGCCCTTTCCAGTCCTCAGGTGCTTCTCTTGGCTGGGCCAGCTCAAAAGATAGGCTATATCCCATACACAAAGTCCCCAGACCCAACCTGCTCTTCACTAGCCCCGAATTTAACCTTTTTAGCTCATTTTTGGCCTGTAGAATGAGCAGAATTCACCGGGGATTATCTGGAAACTCTGGGAAGCTGAGCCTAGGGGTTGATAGACAAGGGAACAACCTCCAGCGAGCTTGGAAGGAGAGAATGAGCTCCTCCACAGGATGAATTTTACCATGTGCCCCCTTCCTTGCAGTCTTGAGCAAGGGCTGGAGGCTCTTTATAAAGCCATGTATGGGGCTCGATGCTGTAGGGCCACAGCAGGCTCCTGACACGGTGGTGGTTCTTGAAAGGCAAATCTGGTGCCTGGCACCTTCTCACCCCTCTCTCTCCCTCTCTTCCATCCCCTGTCCCGCAGGAGTGTGCTGGGGAACCACTCTTCATGCTCTACTGTGCCATCAAGCAGCAGATGGAGAAGGGACCCATTGATGCCATTACAGGAGAGGCTCGCTACTCCCTCAGTGAAGACAAGCTTATCCGGCAGCAGATTGACTACAAAATGTTGGTTAGTGAAAGCAGAAGCCTCACTGGTACTGGTGCTTGCCAGGACTACTAGGTCCAGCTATTTAACAAGATCTTGGAGGAACCCAAAGTACTTTGCAGAGAGTGTTTTGTCTCTTGTTCTTTCCAGCATCCCTGGGGTGCCTCTTGCCCTCTCTGTTGTCCATCTCAGCTAGGGTCATAAATGGGGCCTTTGTATGGCAAGGTTTGCTCTTGCCATGGAGCTGAGAAAGCCAAACGTGAACTGAATCCCCCTCCACACCTCTCCCAGCAAACCCCATGGCCCTGACAGATACGGGGCCACAGACGCTGTTGAGCACATGCTGCCAGGAGCAGCCAGTGGCTCATGTTGGGTGGGAATCAAAGTTAGAGCCTTGAGATTACTGCAGGAGATGGAGAGATACTTATCTTCCTCCATATAAGCCAACTCCTCTGTCCAGCTGACTAAGCCAGACCCTACCCCTGGCTTAGTCTGCAGCTGGTTCTTCACCACCTCGATCTCCACCGGGGTGGGGTTGGGAGGGGAGTGGAGTGTGCCTGAGCATCTTTCAGGCTAGACGGGTTTTGGTGAGTTGGGCACCGTTTGCTGGCCCAGGATTCCTTCACTGACACTGTGCTGCCTTTCTGGGAATAGTTGGAGATTTGAGGGTGATGGGGAGAGGTGGGGAGAAAGGGGGAGCAGGAATGTGCCATGTGGCTGCAACTCCGCAGCAGCCCGGGAGGTGAGAAGACATGGCCTTGTAGACAGCTGTAGCCCCATGTCCTTGGACCTGCCTTTGCAGCCAGTGTGTCACAACCACTCACTCGAGTCTTTCTGCCCCCCTGTGCTGTGCAGACCCTCAACTGTGTGAACCCCGAGAACGAGAACGCCCCGGAGATCCCTGTCAAGGTGCTGAACTGCGACACCATCACGCAGGTGAAAGAGAAGCTGCTGGACGCTGTCTACAAGGGGGTGCCCTATTCCCAGCGACCCAAAGCCGGAGACATGGACCTGGGTAAGAGAGAGGCCAAGCACTTCCCTGTGGGGAGCAGGGATATGACTAAGAGCAGAAGTGCCAAAAAACCTGTTCAAGGCAGAAAATCCGCATCTCCTACAGGAGAGGGGACCTGGCAGGACCAGAGCATTTGTGCTTGTCCGGTCTACTTTTGCTGTGCTGGTGGCACTGACTCTGTGTGGGAACCCCTGGCATGAGAGTGTGGGTCCTGCCAGTAGAGAGGATGGGGAGAGGAGCCTCCTCGGCTCTGGCTGAGGTTTGGATTGCAGGCTTGAGGTGGCTGAGGTCCAAGGAGGCCAGCACTAGTTGAGACCAAGTGTTAACAGTCCTGTTCTTAAAGGAGGGGCAGGAGAATGAAGAGGAGAGGAGCAAAGGAAACAGTCGCCAGGGTCGGATTGATGCTGTCTTTCCTTGAGTACTTAGAAACAGTCTTTGCCCAACGCCACATTGATAGTCATCAGTCCTGGGGTTCAGAAGGTGGTGGGAGGGCTCTTTTGTTGATGTCCAGACCGTGCTCCTACCTCGTCTTGGCTTTGTGCTCCTATCGCCCCCTAACCATGAGCCCTTCTCCCTCATGGGGACAGAGTGGCGGCAGGGCAGGATGGCCCGGATCATACTGCAGGACGAAGATGTCACCACAAAGATCGACAATGACTGGAAGAGGCTAAACACCCTGGCCCACTACCAGGTAAGGCTGTCTGTGGTGGAGAGCACTGAGCAGTCACCAGCTGCTTTGAGCTTGAGCATCTCTTCTTCCTCCTCATTTTGGTCAGGGCCTGGGCTCAGCTCTCCAGACCGTGCAGAGGCATGGCCAGGAGGCATGCAGTCACTTTCCTGCGTGGGCCCCATGTTTATGGTCCTTCCGTTCAAGGAAGCACTAAATGGGGCATCTTCAGGACTCATAGAGGCTGTTTCCTGCTCTGACCTTACTTTGCCATTTTCATGTCAAGGTTTCTGGTGTGTTCCTGTTCTGACCTCTGCTCCGATCTGTCACAGGGGTAGATATGTAGGTCTCCTTTGCAGGAGATGGATGTCCCTGGGGTGGGGTGCAGTGTAGCTTCATCCCTCCTGGGCTGGTTTCTCCCTGCTGTGGGGCTGTTCCTCCTGTGCTTCTCTGGTGTCACAGCCTGCTCACGCCATCTCTGCCCCCAGGTGACAGACGGCTCCTCGGTAGCCCTGGTGCCGAAGCAGAACTCGGCGTACAACATCTCCAACTCCTCCACCTTCACCAAGTCCCTCAGCAGATACGGTGAGCACGGAGGGGCATCCTCCACTGTGCTGGCAGGGGAGGCAGCACCAGGCTGGGCTTGCAGACCAAGGCACAGGGCAGGTGATTGTAACTGTGGCTCACGTGAACAAGGTCCTCCAAACCCCTGGCTCTCCTGCACCATGCTATTTGTTCTGGTGTCAGAGAGGGAGCAGATGCCCTCAGAGCCATCTCTCTTTGCAACATGTCAGACTCGGGGGAGAAAGACACATGTCAGATGGCTACTGCTAAGGGATCCCCTCCCTTTTATTCCCCTGAAATCTAATTAAAATAGGCACAGAGGCACTTTGCACTTAAATGAGCAGAGTTGAAGACTCCAGTGAACATGCTGGCAAGTGTGCTTCAGCCTTGGTTTGGAAGGAAATAGTGTGGTCAGCTCAGACCGACACAGGAGGCATCTGTGATCCTGGCACCTGCGTGCTGGGAGCAGGGCAGGCCCCTGCAGAATCCCTTCCACGATGGTCCTGGCCCCTGTACCTCAGCCAGGCTTGCATGTAGCCCGGCAGGCTGTGAGCACGGTCCCAGCAGAGCTCCCAGTCCACGGTGGCTGCAGAGGCTGGATCCCAAAGCTCCCGTTTCATGGCCATGACGTGCGGAGGGAAGGGAGGTTGATGGGGCTGGCGGCGAGGTGGAGGTGGGCAGGGTACGAGCATCCCCCTGTGCTCGGTGCTTGCAGAGAGCATGCTGCGGACAGCCAGCAGCCCCGACAGCCTGCGCTCACGGACCCCCATGATCACCCCTGACTTGGAGAGCGGCACCAAGCTCTGGCACCTGGTAAAAAACCACGACCACATGGACCAGCGGGAGGGCGACCGGGGCAGCAAGATGGTATCTGAAATCTACCTGACCCGTCTGTTAGCCACCAAGGTATGGCACGGAGACACAGAGCTGCCGCCTGGCTTTTCAGATCTGGATGGGGAGGGTTTTGGTGTAGTGATTTGGGTTGTCCAAAAATGGTAAGCACTGCTTTTTTAACCACCTGCTTCAGCACAGGAGGAGCTACTCTCTTCGTCTTTGGGCTTTCCTGAGCTGGAGGTGATGTTTTTGTGTGTCAAAACCCTCAGTGAATATCCCTTGAGTGGATTTTCCTATTTGCTTTTTGCACCCTTCGTCGTTTTTACTGTTCCCTGTATTCTTGAGGAGCTGCTGGACTGCAAAGCAGAGATGCCCTGGGGCAGGGGCCTCATCCCCTTTGGTGTTCGGGATAAAGCTGCAAAATCAGTGATGTGGGAAGGGTAATTACCCGGGGCATTTGGCATCGCAGCGGGTTCCCCTTCCCTCAGCGCATACAAAACCTTCTGTAGTGCCGAGCGGGTGCTGTGTGTCTGAGATATCCCTAGAGAGGAGTGGAGGGCTGTGCTGAAGGTACTGGCTCAGGATTGCAGAGACTGGGCTCAGCCATTTCCCCTGTGACTTGGCTCCCTGCCTCGTGGGACGAGGGCTTGTTCAGCAATGTTTGTCATCAGGTCTCGGGTACCTTAATGGGACCCAAGTAAAGGCCATGATATGATGTACATCTGCTTGGTTTTTGCTCTGTATGGTGTTTTTATTTGTATGCTTTTAGCGTGCCAGATCGTGCAGTGAAGGAGGTACCTCATTACTGCAGAGTCTGTTTCCCAGTATAAACCACTGAGAACCGGTAGAGTTACACAGACTGTACTGTGCTTCTCTTCCAGGTGGTAGGAATACAAGTGAAATTGGTTTAAAGGCCTACCTTTAGTTAAAGGCTCATGTCTCTGGTGGCACTGGGCGTTGCCGAGTCACCCTTCTCTCTTTCTTCTCCTCAGGGCACCCTGCAGAAATTCGTGGATGACCTGTTTGAGACCATCTTCAGCACAGCACATCGTGGGAGCGCGCTGCCCCTTGCCATCAAATACATGTTTGATTTCCTGGATGAACAAGCTGATAAGCATCAGATCAATGATTACGATGTCAGGCACACCTGGAAGAGTAACTGGTAATGGAGAGGGGCAGTGGGACGGGGTTAACGATATCACAGCTAAGGATACTTCCAACCCCTCCCACAGGGAGCAGAAATATGTCCCTGGAAATGATCCAGGACAAGAGAGGCCCATATCTCTGTATTTCGGGTGTGGGTAAATCCCTTGCATGCCTTCCTGCAGCAGAAAAAAAATCCCAGGAATGCAATGGTCCCTCAGCCCTTCCATCCCCAAATCCCGGGCACCACGCTCCCCCTGACGGCTAGAGTCGGCCAAGGACCTCAGTGGTTTTGTTCCCATCTTACCTTGAGCAAACGCCGCTTGGGCTTCCCCGTCCTCTGGGCACCTCCAGAGATGCCAGCCCCAATTCTCATCTCGACTGTCCTAAAGGTGTTTCCGCGCTCCCTCCCGTCACTCAGCCGAGCGTGCCTAACAAAGTCAGCATAAAGCCATGTATGCATCCTCCCTAACCTCGCCTGCAGAGCCAGACCATCGGCTCTGCTAATCACTCTCTGAAAAGCAGGGCGGAGTGGCTGATGAGACCTCCATAAGTGCTGTGCTGGGGCCAGGGCTCAAGCAGGCGTTGGCTCTTGCTCTGCAGCCCCCCCTCGGTGTTTTACTTTTCTGCTACCTCACTGATTTCATCTCTCTGATCTTGCTGTTACTGGAGACGAGTACGTACATTCCCGTGTCTGGCATTTGTTAAATGGCAGCCAAATTGCTTTTGTATAGTTCAGTAACTGTTGGCAATTAGCAGGGCAGGAAAAGAAACATTTTTAAATGGAGATGTGAGAGCACGGAAGTGCTTGGAACTGATTTATAACTCAGCTTTCTATATTAAAAGAAGGAGTGAAAGGCAAGGGAGGAAAAAAAAGCCCCGCTCTGCAGGGGCTGGGCATGCAGGCTCCTGCATGCTAATGCCTGTGCTTATCTCTGGGCGCTAATTCGATGTGTGGAGCTAATTTCTCGAGGCCATTCCTTTCACAAATGAAATATGTACATGCACCCGGTACCCTCATTAGGGAAGTCCTGGGGAATGAAGTGTGTTTTGTCTAAGATAAAAGCATTCGCTGGGTGTTGCTGCTGAGGGATGACAGAGCGGAGAGGCTTTCTGATGGGGGGAGACCCTGAGATGCTTCTGGAAGAGGAGAGGGGCAGCAGGATTGGGAAATGGAGCCATGGAGAGTGGCACCTGTGTCAGTATGCAGCAAACATCCAGTCGGTGGCTGGCCAGGAGACCCACTGCCTCTACAGCTGAGAGCTTTATTTCCAGCATCTGAGGCTGCCTAAATTCTCCTCTGGTGTTAAATGTGCTAATGAGTCCCTTGAGGAGTCCAGTTAACCCACTCCTCCTACACGAGATGCCACACGGCGCTGTAGACAGGCTTATTGATGCGAGAGAAGGGGACTGTGCCTGATGTGACCCATGGGCTCAGCAAGGGCTCTTCAGTATGAGTGGATCCTCGGAGAAATCGCAGATCTGCGCTGCCCTGGTTTGCCTTTGGAGATGTTGGCAGTGCTGAGGAATTTCTCCACGGAGAGCTGTGGCCATGTGGGGGTGGGCAGAGGACGTGGTATTGCAATGGGGCAGAGGGGAACAGCCATTTACCCCAGGTTGTTTGCATTCCTGGGGCGCTGGGAAAAGCATTCTGCCCAATTTTGGGTCATGGGGAGCTCCTCCTCTGCAACTGGAGACGCATGTGCGCTGGCTGCCATGTAGAGCTCAGTTCAGGTGCTGACTCCTGTTTCCTTCTTCCCTCAGTCTACCTCTACGTTTTTGGGTGAATGTGATTAAGAACCCCCAGTTTGTGTTCGACATTCACAAGAACAGTATTACTGATGCCTGCCTATCCGTGGTGGCTCAGACATTCATGGACTCCTGCTCAACTTCTGAGCACAAGCTAGGAAAAGACTCTCCCTCCAACAAACTACTGTATGCCAAGGACATCCCCAACTACAAGAGCTGGGTAGAAAGGTGAGTAGGCTTGGCAATAGCTCCTTGAGTCACCTGGAGGAGTTACAGTGGACGTATGTGGGTGTGGGGACTTGGGTCGTTGGGAGGACTCCTCTTGGCAGCTGTCTGAAGAGGGATCGTATTAACGCTTGTGGAAGGTGATCCTTTCATTTGGGAGATGATGCTTTCTCGTGATTGTCTCCTGGAATGAGTTTGCAATGACTATTTGACAGAGCCGTTTATGACTTGCTTAAGGGGTGCTAAAAGCAACCTCAGCTTTTAGGCTGTCTGATGTTTTCTGTTGTAAAAACTTGGTCTGTGCTAAGGAATTGCTAACACCTAGAATCATAGCATCATTAAGGTTGGAAAAGACCTCTAAGATCATCGAGTCCAACCGCCAACCCAACACCACCATGCCCACTAAACCATGTCCCTAAGTGAATCCCTCCCTTGATTGCTTTTGAAGAGCAGTGAGAAGTCAGCCTTGGACTAGAGGAAGTGCCTTTTTTCTACCGTGACAATACACGCAGGTTTTGCTGAAATGGTTGAAAATTACCGTTTCCAATCTCTCATCCACCTGTACATCTCACCTGGGATCCTGATGAGAGCACATGCTCTGAAGCAGTGCTTGGGCTGCTGTCGCTGTGCTGAGGAGCAGGGAGAGGAGCGGGTCCCCTGACTCCTTCTGACACCCTTCACCTTCACTGTTAGCTGATGAGAGACATCCTTCTGTCCCGCTGAATTAATGCAGTGTTAAAAGTTCAGGGTTTGAATGCTACTGATTGCAAATTGATGCGCTCAGGCATAATGCTGTGTTTAGCTTTATCCTTTTGGGAGTGAAACCTAGGAGATATCCTCCAAATCCCTCCAAATAGAGCTACTCTTAAAATGTTACTGTGTGGCAAAGTGGGACTTCATCAAGCTTAAAAAATGGCAGATTTCAGGTTGCTGATGCAACTTTCCCCTTGTGTTGATATGCTGTGCTATAGCTCATGCTCTTTTTTTTTTTCTTTTTTTTTCCACTGAGGAGCCTTCCCTTTTTCACCATCTAGACTGGATACAGAATGAACCAAATGAAAGATGTCCAGGCAACAATAAGCATCATATTCTCTAGTTTGCAAGCGTGGGACTTTGTAGCCCAAATCATCCTTTGGATGCTCACTTGTACAGTTATTTTTGTTGCACCATTGGCATGCCTGGTGCTTTGCAGACGAGTACAAGGACAAGCTTCTTCCCTCGAGGAAGATAGGGATTGGATCAGAAGAAAAGATGCCCCTGAAATGCTATGGCTGAGATGAGAGATGAGCTGCATTGTAATAGGATAAAGTTCTTTGTGGGGGGCTGGAGGGGGCTTTGGAGTGGGGTCCTGTAGGAACATCGCAAACTTCATGAAGTGAATTTCTCTGACTTTGCCACCTCTGTGACAAAAATATTCAGCTCTGTGTGTGCCCAGAGAAAAAAAGGTATAAAACCATTCCAGAGCTAAACATTGGTCTAGACATGCTGTGTCCCTGGGGAGGAGGTGGGAGATCTCACCGGTGACAGATGTTCCTGCCATCGCTTACCACTGGTACGGTCCCAGAGGCAGCCGAGCAGGGGGCAGAGCTGCCCCGTGCAGGGTGCGACTGCATCTCCTACTGCTCCTCTGCTGCAGGGATTTGTGGTGTAATCTGCATTTCTGGCTTTTGGCACGGTTATCATCACAAAGCTTTGCAGAGGCAGGATGGGAGCGATGCGTGGGCAGCTGAGTGGGACTGCTAGTCCCAACAGCAGGTCTGTCTGCCACCTTGGTTCAGGCACCAGCAGAAAAAAGGGCATCTTGCCAGTCCGAGGCAGGAATAGCACAGTAAAGGGCTTGGGAGGTGTGGAGCCTGGGAAAACCCAAAGGGACTGCTGCTGGGGTCGTGGCTGGGTAGGTGTCCTCTGGAAATGGTAGGTGTGACTGGGATCTTGGTCCG
This sequence comes from Aptenodytes patagonicus, assembly GCF_965638725.1. Classification (NCBI taxonomy): domain Eukaryota; kingdom Metazoa; phylum Chordata; class Aves; order Sphenisciformes; family Spheniscidae; genus Aptenodytes; species Aptenodytes patagonicus. Next base: position 12,492,766 of record NC_134956.1, read on the forward strand.
CACGAGCCATGCATGCTTGTATTGGAAAATGATGGTTTCCTGCCATCCTTTGTGTCATGATAAAACCCAGAACGTAAAACTGCTGCATGTTACCTGGATATCTTCTTGTGGCAGCCACAAAAGCTTTCTTCTTCAGCAGGTCTAACTTCGTACATTCATCTCCCATGAGTCCCTTCCCACAGGGGCTTTCACCTACGGGTGAAGGGTGGCCAGGAGGATCTCTATGGGTTTTCTTTGCTAATCAAAGCTGTCTGGAACTGAGAAGGTTGGGCATATTGTCCCTAATGTTCCTCAGCACAGGTAGAAGTAATGTCAGCTTTAGGAGACGTCACTCTGGGGGTGATCTGTCTAGTGTCGTAGCAGATCTCTTGATGCCTGGTTTAGTCAGAGGTCCTCACCTCAGACCACTGCTCTCTTGGCAGCATCCAGGAAATCTCTCGCATCACTTTCTGGGTGTGAATGAGCCTCCTTGTAAAAACTGCCCAAGTATTTTATGACTAGCTGAGTTCAGCGCCGTGGGATGGAGTGGATCCTTGTATTCATCTCCTCAAGTGGTCTTGCTGCCATCTGCTCCTATCCAAGTGCTTCAGCCATGTTCCATCTCAGCGTTCAGCTGATGATGCTAATGATGCTAATCACTGTACCAGAAACTTCACTGAGTGAGGAGTCATGAGGAGTAAAGCAAAGCTGGGAGAGACTGGCACTCTGTATTTCCAGATGGTGGGAGCAGCCAGGGCTCATTTGCTGTGGGTAGGGTTTCTTTTTTAATAGAGGCCTGCGGACACAACCCTGGTTTCCAAAAGGACCTCAGTGGCCAGTCCACTGGTGCGTCTGCTTGGTGTAACCCTCCTGCTGCAATGGGGTGCTGCAGCTTTGTTCTTTCTGGGTTTTGATGAATAAATATCCTTTTGGATATTCTGTTTTTCCACTATGATTCTGGACCATATAAGCTGTGTCTGGGTTTCCCTGTATTTGCTGAGCATATCAGTGAGGCAGCTATGGGATAGGACTGCAAATCTTAAGGTGTCCTAGGAAATGTAAGGTAGTAGCCTTCTGGTAGCAACCATCAGAGAAGCACAAGGAAGGCAGGAAAGCACCAAGTTGTTTGACCCAGGCATGCCCTAAGACATCAGCTACTTCTGCTGCTGCCCAGGATCCTTTGAGTTCACAGATGTGTCTGCAGAACCTCAGTTTTCACTGAAAACGAAAGCTCCTCGTAGCTTTTTGGTAACTTCTGAGCATGGCCAGTGGCAGTCATAGGCTGTGTTGAATGCCTGTTGCTGAGGAAGACATAACCACGCGGGCGTGTATTACTGCAAGGGCTGGATGTGAACTTGTCTTGTGTTCATGCACCAAGTATTTAATTGAATGTAAAGGGGCATCATTGGCTTTAGTGACACGGTGACCTTCGAGAATGGTAGCAAAGCCTTATGTGTTGCTGCAGGCATGGAGGATTCTGGTGGATGCGGTTTGGTGGCAAAACATGCCAATGGGATGGGAAGGAGGAAAAATGTGTGGTTTAGGAGAGGGTGGGAAATCCCTCAGAGTAGCAGCTCCTGGCTTTCCAGCACGGGGAGCTGAGCTGGGCTGGGCTCAGCGCTGCTCCATCGGGAGTGTGTTCCTAATGATGCTGACCGCTCTGCGGAGTGCTCAGAGACCTCTTGATGAGCAGTGGCGTTACAATGGGTGACTGTGGTATGTCACTGCTCGGAGACATGATGCTCTTCACCTTGCCTCTCCGGTGGCTGTTCTCAGTGAGCTTCGCAGCGGGGACCCATCCCCTTCTGTCTGTCCCTATTTCTGACCCACTCTTCTGTTTCTCCTTTGCAGATATTATGCAGATATAGCTAAAATGCCAGCGATCAGTGACCAGGACATGAGCGCATACCTGGCGGAGCAGTCGCGGTTACACCTCAGCCAGTTCAACAGTATGAGCGCGCTGCACGAGATCTACTCCTACATCACCAAGTACAAGGACGAGGTAAGACGCGGCGATGGGGAGTCAAGCCTGGGCTGCAAGCTGTGTCCCTTTGCCTGCGTTTCTGCAGTCCCACACTTTTTCCTATAGAAAAACACCCTGTGAAATGCAGGAGAGCAACGTAGTCCATGTCTGTACTTGGGCTGGTGGGAAAGGAAAGGTTTGGGAGGCGTGTAGGCAGCGCTTTGTTCCCCATATTTTCTGCAGTGAGTAATGTGGGAAACACCTATTTTTCTACACATTTGGCACATGAGCTCCTCAGGGCTACAGAGTTAGCGGCATTATCTCAGTGCGCCTCTCTGCCACCACCGGCCCAGCGCTGCGGCAGTACCAACGCCGTGTGATTATACAGGCAGTGTCTGGCTCCGCTGCCCAGGGATGCTAGAGAATGTGGTGGCCTCTTCAGTGCTTGCTTTGTGAACATCAGTAAGAATGGTTAAAACTCCCTCTGTTGTAATTTATACAAATTAGCTTCGTAAAGCACTGCTCAAATCCACACCCCGCATCTTTTTATTAAAGCAATAAAATATGTAACTACAGTAAAATATGGATCTATACATATAACATGATAGTATAGGTTTTATTGTCCCAATAAAGGGGATTGACAGCTGTGTTTGAACGATGGCTTATTTAGGTGACAGAATGCCAGAACATCTCTTTGCTCGGAGAGAGCCGGGAGAGCTGGCCTTTCGCCCCGCAGGGGGAGGAAACGGGGTCCCCGTCGTACCCTGCAGCAATCCCAAGAGGCATCTCCCAGCACCTCTTTGAGGTGTGAATTTAGGGAGTCCGTGGGCAGGTCGTAGCAGACCTGGCCCCTGGGTCTAAGGTCAGCACTGGGACCATGGTGGCCAAAATCCTTGTGGAGCTAGGTGCTTCGCAGGAGTGAGGAGGAGGAGGATGGCCTGGCTTGCCTACAGGGATGGGAGGAAACCCTGGTGCTTGGGAAGGTGCCACGTGGTGGTCACTGTGCAGCTGGTGGCCGTGTACTGATGACCATGCTGGTGGGAGCTCTGTGCCACTCCCCAAATGAGTTGGGATGGCACATCCAGGAGGCCCCCATAGCTCTGTGTGATGAGTTGGCCATGTAGGGTTCTTGGGGTTTTACAGTTTGTATAACAGCTCTGTGGCTACCACGAGAGTGGAAGAGGAGCAGTCTGAAGGATCTAGATCTGCTGTGGGGCAGCTACCATCCCTCAGCCATCATCAAGTGCTCGCTTCCTCCGGGCTAAAAGTCCCCCAGGCCTTAAATAAATCCTCCAAGCCCTGGGCGAGAGCAGGGAGCGGACCATGTGGCATTAATAAGCTGCTCTTCAGGGGCACAGGTCCTCTTCTTGCCCACTAATGGCAACCTGACATCTGTTGAGTGTCTTGGTGCCGCCCGCTCTCTGAGCATCGCAAGTGTGTTCACAGCTCTCAGGAACTTCTTTTATTACTTGTAATGGGATTAATAAATCGCAGCTGTTCCCTTTGTTTGTTTTCATTCATTAAGCACAATTATATGCAGCCCGATTGCACCCTCTTTGATGCAAAATGGGAGAGAATAATTTTTCCTGTTGTTCAGTGCAATAATATGCTGTCATCGGCTGTGAATGAAAATCATAATTAATTTTCATTTGGGTACTTGCATCTTGGTAATCAGTGGTCCTGGCTCCTTACAGCAGGTGACAAACCTGGGTCTCTCTCTGTGCTCGGCACAGGTTTCCTTTGACTGCATTGTTTCCATAAGGCTGAGGTAAAAGAGGAGCAAATAAATGCAGGGGCAGGTTGTGAATCTTTCGACACCTCAGCATCCCAGGATACACAGCTGTCTTACCGGGAGAGGCGGAGGAGGCGGGTGGGGGGAATAGGCTCCTCTTCCACTTCTCGGACCAAACTCATTTGGTTCCAGCTCAGCCACCTTTCAGGCATGCGGGGTTTTGATTTCTACATGAGTGTTATTATAGTTATTTCATTCCACGTGTAGCGTGACGGCTGACAGCGGCTGTGGAGATGGATGGCGGGCGAGTGTCCCCAGTGGCAGGTTTTATGGCAGAATCTATGAGCTCTCGCGAGTCCAGCCGCAGCCCAGGGTTGTTGCTGCCAGGGGAGGTAAATCAGATGTGCCCAGCTCTTGCTGGAGAATTTTCCCCTTCTCAGGAGCTGATGCCGGTGTCGAGATGCAGCTTTCCCCTTTCTTTTGGGAAGAGATTCTCCATTGGGCATCTCTTACTGCCCCAGCAGACAGGGACCAGCCTGGTCCTGTCCCAAAAAGCCTGGTGGAGAGCCAGAGCCTGTCGGTGTCCGGAGGCTGCTGCATGGCAGCATGGTGGATGCTGCACAGCACGCCCCGCACGCCGCTCCACAACCCGTCAGTGCTGCAGCAGCTTTTAATCAAAGGGAGCTGATTCCCCATTAAGAAGTTACCTGTAGGGCTCCTGATGGACTTTGCCTGCCTCCTAGTAAGTCTATTAATTATACAACAGTTTGTTTCCAATTATGTGGCCAATGAAATGGTTAATCAAGTCCCCTTGGACGGATGCCTTGATATTTAATTGCAAAAAATTTGCTCTCTCAACTAGCTCACCCGAGGAGATGAGATCTCTGTCAGGTTTGTTTTTTTAAATCAGCTTTTCTGCTCTGCTGGCATGATGTTAGTGAGACAAGACTCCTGGCTGCTGGGAGGGCAGCTGCCCCTGCGTTTTATGCTTCATTACTCCCTTCTCCCCACTCTGAGCCTCGTCCTCCACCCTCCCACTGCTGCCAGTCCTTCCCCGGCCCTGGGGGCATGGCTGCATCCAGCCAGGGACTGTCCCTCCACCCTGCGATCTGTCATCATGGCCAGGAGCTTGTTTAGAGAAAGGGGATTTCAAGGGAGGAAAGTAATCCTCGGATGTCTGTGGGTGCACCCCTTGCACAGGACTGAGTGCTTCCAGCGAGGCAGGCTTTGCTGGTACATATATCTGGTGTCCCCCTCCATCACCCCAGTGTCCCTCAGTTGTCTGCCTTGGGGAGAAACGAGTGGGGTTTTGCCACTGGCGGCAGCCAAAGCCTCATGGGTTTGGTCTTTCTGTGTTCGTGGAACCAGTTCATGGCTTGATCACAGTCTCTGAAACGCAGCCCCTGCCTCCCTAGGCCGTTGGAGTGTTGCTGGAGTCACGGACGTGGCGGGAAGATGTCGTTGTCTTGGTTTTGGGGTTCGCCCTCCATTTGACAATGGATGTTCATTTCCCCACGTGCAAGTTGGCTTCTTGTTAGTATCAAGCAGGTCCCTGGTGTTAACTGCAGCCCCTTGGGGGTCCCGGGAGGCTCTGCCTGTGGGGTGGCAGCACTCAGGGCAGTGTCTTCCACCTCGCGCCTCCTTTGGCCCTTTCCTAGCCCCGTTAGGGATGGGAACGAACCCATGCCGCTTCCCATGGGACCACATCCCTGTGCCCCGATGCCATTGATGAGCCAGCGCATCCACGTGGGCAACGAGGAGCTGATTTGGGTAGGAGGGCATCTCCTCACCCTCTCTTCTCCGCTCTCTCCCCCAGATTTTAGCTGCGTTGGAGAAGGATGAGCAGGCCCGGAGGCAGCGGCTGAGGAGTAAGCTGGAGCAGGCGATCGACACAATGGCCTTAAGCAGCTGAGAAGGCGGCGGCGCGGTGCCAGCATCCCGGGCAGCGGAGGCGGCAGGAGGGAGGGCCGGCCAGCGGCAGCCACGGGCAGAAGACGACTTTGGGGCTGGGGCCGGCTGGACCCGCGGGAGCCGCCGCGCCTCCACACGCTTCCCACGAATGAACAAGGAAACCTCGCGCTTTAGCGGAAAAAAACCCCCCAACAAATCCCGACGACAGCAGCAACATCGATAAACCCCCCTGACACACACACAAAGCCCCCGATCCAACCGGGATGCAGCAGGGACCTTGCAGAGAGGCGATGCCGGGCGGAGGAGAAGGGGGTCACCTGCCCCATGGACCCGCTGGGCATCCCTTGCCCGGGCAGAGCCTCTGAGCCCGCAAGGAAGGAGGGTCGGGACCGTGGGGCTTTCTAGGACGGCATTTGGATGTTGTTGTTACTTTGGTGGAGGGAGGGTGGGTGGGCTCCTATTTTTACTGTACTTGACTTGCTCTCCCCTCCTTCCCCCCAGCTGTCTGCCCCCTCTCCTCCTCCTCCTCTCTCTTTTTCTGTCTCTTCCCCCTTCTCTCTGTCTGGCCTTCTGCCACTAGTGTTAACTGCTATATTTGCACAATTTACACGAGACAAACAAAATTTTTAATTTAAAGAAAAAATTATAACAAAAAATGGGAGGGGAAAAAAAAAAGATTCTAAATTTTTGCAACAAACTAACAAAAACGGTTTTAAAAATAAGCTAAAGGGCTGATGCTGGGGAGAATTGGGGGTGGGGGCAGTAGGGGTGGGCAGCAAAGGGAGAAATCCCTGAGCTTTGATATTTCTTAAAATACGTCCTGTGCCATGTTTTATTTGAATGTTGTTTAGTGCGGAAAAAAAAAAATTCTAAAAAAAAAAGGTGGGAGTTTTGTTAGCTGAATAGATACTCTTATTTAAATGCTGCTGGAGTGGTTCTGGACGTCATGATCAGAGAGGAAGGGAGATCCCAAGGTTGGTTTTTCTTTTCCTCGGGGATCGCTGAGGGATGATCAGTGTTTTGTTGAGCTCGTCCCCGTTTTGCCGGTCCAGTGGCCGCGGGGAGGTCTGGGCAGCGCTGCCCGCCCCTGCCTGTTCCGAGATGATGCAGGGTGGAGGATGGCTGCAGGGGCTTGGGGGCTGTCGGGAGGGTTCGTGGAGAGATAGTCTGGGGTTTTTTGGCAGAACCCCTGGTGCTGGAGCAGCCTTAACGAAGCCCCTTTATTCCCCCCCCCCCCCCCATCATCTTTTTGTGCTGGTGCAGGGGAAGGGACCAGATCCCTGGGGAAAGGGGAGACAGCTCCTCTGCGTCTCCTGACCAGGATCTCCCCCTGGCAAACCCCGCTGGGTGACCAGCCCACGGAGAGACTGGGATGCTCGGCCGCCACAGGGCTGTGGCTCGCTCCTCCACCCGGGAAGCCCAAATGTGTGCAGGACTTTCCACCCAAGATTGACCTTTCTTTCTCTGTCTTTTCCTTCTTTCTCCCCCTTTCTCTCCTTGCTGTCACCCCATCTCCCCTCCGCCGCCTCTGCCCTGCCGAGGGCTTCACTGGAAACCCGAGGTCTCTCCCTCGGCTGCCCCCTTTGAAATGTCAGATCCTCGTGGGTTTGTGCTTTCCAGAGATGAAAAGGTGCCGAATGCTGCCCTGAATGGCAGCAGGTGACCAAAAACTTCCAAAAAAAATGAGAGACCCTTTCCTTTTCTGTACCAAGAGCTCCCGTCACTGCCCAGGCCACGGCAGACAGGACCAAACTCTGCCAGGAGTGGGTGGCTGTCGAAATCTAAGTGGAAAGAAGCCCAGCTGATTTCTGTCCGTTCCCTTAAATTGCAAGTTAAGGGGGGGAGAGGGAGAAATAATGAAGTTTTTAATTAAAAAAGAAAAAAAATAAAAGTGTGTATATATATATATGTGGTTACAATCTAATTCTCGTGCCCCAGTGGGGTGCTGTATAGTTAACTGAAGGAGAATCGAACCAATATAAATATGAAATGAATTTACACAGCCAGTTAAAACAAAACAAACAACAACTACGAAAAAAAAAAAGGATACCAAATGGTCTGGAAGAAATTTCCAAGCCTTTCTCACCATGCAGAACAATTGTTTGAAGCCTGCACATCTCTCATTATGTTGTAATTTTGTTTGATTTTGTTTTGTTTTAATAAGGAGGGAAAGGAGAAGATGCTGATTAAAAAAAACCAAAAACAACAACAAAAAACCCAACCACAACAGCAAAACTATGTTTGAAAAAGAAATAATAATTGTTTCCCAAACCTACGAACCCCGAGCTGTCGCTGGATTTCTGAGAGCTGTGGGCTGTTGCATGACTGTGCTAGATTTTAGTCTGAGTTGATCTTTTTAAGAAACAGAAGGAAAAAAAAAAAACATAAAACAAAAAAACTGCAAGTGTTGAATATTAGAGGTTTGTTTAGACCTGTTATCTTTTTTTTTTAATTTGAAATTAATTTGTCACTTTCTCGTCCAAGAGAAAAAACAAAAACAAAGCAAAAAGAAAGACTTCAGAGGTTCACATCTCAAATGTGGTACTCGGAGAGCCTTAAAGGACAGCTGTGTGCCTGCCCGCCCCGCGCCGGGGCCACCGCTGGCTGCCAGCATCTCCATGGGCGCTCCGGTGGGACAAAATCCTCCCGGGGGGTCCTTTGCAGAACTCGCTGCCATTGCGATGGTGAGCAGGGGTGCCTGCAGCTCCCTTTGGTGCAAGGTTGGCCCAAAGCTTCTTCCTTGCACCGCTGCCGGCTGGGCAGTGTTGGCGGAGGTCCTGGAAATCGCCCAGAGGACGGCGGCCATGTGTTGGTGGTCATTGCGATCCGGTGGAAGGGGAGCGGTTGCTTTGAAGTCTCTATCCGAAAGTGGCGTGGGCCCTGCCTGTTGCAGTGGTAAGAGTGTCTTGGGGAGCTTCGGTGGCCACTGAGGGAGCCAAGCGCGTAGTTTTTGTGGTGATTGAGAGGGGATGGTGGGACCCTTCCCATTGCTGGTTGGGGAGGATGGAGAGTTCTAAGACCATCCCCCTGAAAATTTCCTCGTTGGTGAATGAGGGCTGGAAGCACCATTAAGAACAGAGGGTTTATTAGCCTGTTGCTTTCCTGGCAGCAATGCTGTGGGTGCTCCCTCGGCTGGGCTGGAGGGACAGGCGAGTTTCTTGGCCATGGTGGGCCTGGGTTGGATTTGGGCAGCAGAGAGGTTCCCGGGGGGTCATGCCAAGCAGGCTTGTGCCATGGCGTGGCTGTGCTCGCTGGGCTCCCCTTTGCTGAGTCCCCCTTGTGCTGTGACCTGGCTCTTCCCGCCCCATGATGATGCTGAGAGCCCGTGGCGTGGTCCTGGGGATGGGTTCCCGTTGGTGTCCTCCTGGAGAGCTTTGGGGTGTTTGCGGTTTGCTCCACCAAAGGATCCCCCCAGCACCTCCCCACCTTTCTGGGCTCCCCTTGCTGCCTCTGACAGGGAGGGTGGTGGTTGGCGGGGTGGGCACTGCAACGCTGCCCGCAGCCTCTGGCACTTCTTGGTGCTACCTTTGCCTTTCGCGTGATGCCCAGCGTCCTTAATCGTGCCAGGCAGCCTGTCCTTCCTCCCTCGCCCCAGCCTGGCGGGGGGCAGAGCTGGGCTGGCAGTCCCTGTCTAACCCTGCCTAGGAGCGAGGAAGGGCGGGGAGAGGCTGGCAAGCATTCGCAGGACTCCTCTTACTGGTGGTATTGCCTGTGCCCCAAAATGGGGTGAGACGGAGAAGCATCTCCTGCCCTGAGCCTGCGTTTTGAGGAGCTTCCGCTCTGCCCCCTGCTGTCGGAGGCAGCTGGACCCCGCGGGCTGCTCCCCGACTGCTGCAGCAAGCGGGTCCTTCCCTGTCCCCCCTCAGCTCACATTACCTTTTCTCTTCAGTTTGGGGTTCAAAAAAAAGTGCAGTCCAGCCTGGAATCGTCCCCTGTGCCTGGCCCTGGTGTCCCCTCCGGACAGAGCCCCGTGCCACCCTCGGGGCTGGCCCCAGCCTCGGGACGGGGAGCAGAGGGACGGGTAGCAGGGTCCCCCCCCAGGCTCACCCAGTCCTGACCAAAGCGCACAACGAGCTGTCCTTTAAGAAAGCAGGGGGAAACCTGACACGGACCCGGCGAAAGGCAGAGAATTTTAATAGTTTTAAAAAGTTAAATGGGGAAAAAAAAAAAAATCCGGAGTCCTGATTACCTTTCTGTGATTGTTTCAGACTTGAAGCAACAGGCCAGCGTGGCTGGTCGAACGCCCTTTGATTGTGTAAATATCCTGCTATTTCCTATTTTAATGTTCTTCAGATTTAGTACTTGTAAATAAACACACGCATCAAGGAGAGATTAAACATTTTTGCTAAAGCTGGTGTCTCGCCTGTGTTTTTGGGGGCGATGCAGGTCGGGGAGGTGGGTGGCATTGGGGAAGGGCTGTTCCTGGGAGCAGCGGCTGAATCTGCAGCAGCACCGGGGTGGCACAATGCAAAACGGTATCGGGATGGGCCAGCATCACTGGGGCCGCCGGGTGCATATGTGGGGACAGGGACCCTGAGCTGTGGCTGTTCACAGCCCTGAAGTGGCCCTGGGGGCTGCTCTGGGTGCTTGCAGGGGGATTTGGATGGACGATGTATGCAGGGTGGGAGGGGACTTCTCCATCAGCCACTTTCCTGGGCGGCTTATATTGAATTGTTTTAAACCGTTGGATTTCACTCATCGCCTTTCAAAGCGCTCGGAGCTGTTGGTCAGATGCAGAGGAGCTGAATCTGTTACACTGCGAGCAGAGGTGAGATGAGAAGAGGTAAATACCTGCCCAGCTGCAGTGCTGCTTGCTGGGGTCAAAAGGTGCCGACCGGGACTGGGACAGCTTCGGTTCTGCCTCTTGGCTATCCTGGTCCTTCCTCCCGTGGGGACGTTAACAGGGTGACAGCACAAGTGCTTGTGGATGGGGGGAAGATGTACACAGTGGTGGGTTGATGCTGCAGTCGTGTCCACAGGCTCTGCAAGCTGTAGGGCATCCTCTTTTCCAGCTCCTGGTCTTTAAGCTTTGGAAAGCCGTTGTGTCACCCCATAACTCTGGATACCTCCAAACTGCATTATAGGGTGTGCAGGATCCTAAAGCAAAGCAGCAGGAGAGGAAGCCCAGGCCAGCAGCCGGCCACCACAGCACCCTCCTCACGGCGGTGACGTTCCCGGGCAGAAGGAGGTGAGTTTGGAGGGGTGCACCCCTGGGGTGTGGGATCAGGGCCGGGGCTCTGTCCAGCATGCAGTCTGAAATCACACAAACTAAGCTGCTTTTTTTTTTTTATTCTTTTCTTAGTGTCTTCCCTTCCTGGCGCCAATTTCCTGACAGTTTGGGGCTGGCAGGGCTGGTTGTGTACTGTGGATTGTAAATGCATCTTGTCTCTGCATTTAACATATGTATAAACTAGATGTTTTTTCTGTTTTGTCCCACAGTATCCCTACTCTCCAGCAAGGAGACCATCAGCAGCAAGTATTAAACTTCCACTATCTTAGCTGTAGTGCCATTAAAACAAAGATTGATTTGATCATTTTTTTCCACCTTAAAAAAAATCCAAAGTTTTCTTTCACCAACCTTTCAAATGTTTAAGAAAATCACATTGAAACTGAATTTTGTTCAGGTTTCTGGAAGGATTTAACTGAGGGCAATGGGAAAAAGACCCTCATCTCCCCAAATTTTGTGGCTGCAAACACTGTCCCAGCGGCCATGCGGGAGCCGGTGGCAGCTGAGCATCAGGCAGGTGAGTGCTCTGCTGGGTATGGAAACTTTAAATAAAACTTCCCAAAGTTTTCAATCCAATATGTAGTGGGGCTTTCGTTGCTTTTGGGGTCTTTTCAAGGCATGGGGATGAGGGTCTGTCCCCGAAGAGATGGGTTGGGTTTCTGTGGTGGCACGTCCTCGTTGGATGTGTTGGAGGGGACCCCACGCTCCAGCCCAGAGCAGCCCCCTGCCAGTGCAAAAAGTGGAGCTGACCCCTCTTATCCCCTCAATGACTCCCCTCCTTGGGGGCTTGGTGCCATTGGGGTTCCCTGCCTTCCCTGGGGACAACAGCTATGGATCGTCTCCTGCTTTGGGTTGAAATTTCTTGTTGGAGGGCATCTGCATGCTGCGGTGGGGTACAGAGAGGGGAAGGGGTGACCTTGGCACGCATCTGGGACATGCTGTTGTCCCCGTAAACCCTCTTGCTGGACCTTGTTGCTTTACTCTGAGCCCTTTGCAGGCAGGATGTTTATGTTTTTTCCTCCATATTAATATTTGCTCTATTGTTTTACCAGGGAACAAAAGCTTAAAAACCTTCTGGTTGGCCAAATAAATAAATATCTAGTATTTCATGATCACCAGGATGTTCTTCAATACAAATTGCACCAGTTTTCCCAAGGAGTAAGAGCTGCTGGCATGAAGCCAGGGCTTCCAATGACAGCTACAAATGTCTTTGTTTGCCTCCTCAGCTCTAGTGCAGAGCTAAGCAGAAAAAGATTATCAAGGCCTGCAAATGATTGTGTAATCCACAAATGCACTTTATTTGATTAAATGATAAAATGTGAACCTTCCAGCAATAACATATACCACTGCCGCCTGAGACGGTGGTAATCCAGCAAATCTGCAGCAGCTGGAGCTTGCCTGGAGCCAGCCGGGGCCCGATGGTGAAGGCAGCCTGCTCCCCGCGGCAGCACCCCTCCCTCCGCCCACGGCCACCCTGGCTGACCCTGGGGGTCTTGGAGGCCCCCATGCTATCATCTCGCCCAAGCTCGGGCTCCAGGTGAGTGCACATCCCAGGGCACCTGTGTGGGGTCTGAAGGTCTCATCCAGGGCTTTTTGCACAAGACCTCTATCCCTGCAGCATTGCTGTGGTCTTGCACTTTCCCTGTGCACCTCCTTGTCCTCTCCAGCCCCATGGAGATGTTTGCCTGCCTTTGGGTCCTTCCTTTGTTTCTCTTACACGTGCAACGAGGGCCAGGACACACACATGGTAGCGCTGCTCCTGCAGAAAGCACTGTGTGCTCAGTGCTGTGCGTCACCTTGGGTAAGGTGGGTGCAGGACACAGGGACCCACGGTCTGCAGCACGGGAATGTGTCATGCTCATGTCCCTTGGCACACACTCGTGGACAGCCATGTGCCCATGGTGTGAGTGTCAATTGCCAGTAAAGCTCCTCCCGCCTTTGGCAAACTTCACTCCAGAAAGCCAAGAGGGTTTGACTTGGGGGTTTAACACCTCCTTTACCTGCCACTGATGTCCCCTCAGTGCTTGTTTTCTTCTGGTGTCACCACTGATGTGCTCGGAGCCCGAGAGGCTGAGCCTCTGGCAGCTGAGCCACTAAAGCCAGCGTTAGAATCATCTTCTTCTTCAGGCTTAGCTAAAAGGTTTGCAGAAAAATCTCCCTTGCCCTGCAGCCCCAAGCTCCTGCTCCGGGACCGAGTGGCTGGGCTGGGAGCGTTGGCTGCTCTTCCAGCTGATGACAAGTCTGTAATTCATTAACAGCCAGATCTGTCCACTTATGTGCAGAGAGCACCAGACTGCTCCTTCCCTTCCCCTCCTGCAGCATCAACCCGGGCAGCCCTGGGCCTTCCCGTGATGCTGCCGACCCCAGTACCAGGGATCCGCAAATGAAGAGAGCAGGCAGGCTAAGTGGGCTGTCCCAGGTACGCTGCTGCCCCTCGCGCTCCGTAATCCTGCAGGAAAAAGGGACCTGCCACATCTTTGGGGGGCACGGGGGGCCCTCGAGCAGCCACTTCCCGCAGGAGAGAGGATTTTGGCTCTGTCTTCCTGTGTCCACAATGTTCCTTGACCAGACACAGATCAGCACATATATATATACACACACACACACACGAGATACATAGATATATATAACACATATATAAAATATATAACTATGTATATAATATAATATAAATTAAAATCCAGCTAGGGTATTAACACGGGCTGCAAGTGCCAGGCCATGTGCTGGGTTCAGACGTCGCATGGGAAAGGCCAGAGCAGCATCACATGGCCCTGCAAGTTGAAGGATACGACGGGGGGTTTCTTCCCACTCAGAGGTGACGATTAAGTTTCTTCTGAGCTGCTGGGAAGAGAAAAAAAAATAATCCATAAATTGTGAAGGCAGTAAGGGCTGAGCAGAGCAACACCCCCTTCCTCTCCCCACCTGGACTAATGAAAATCGCAGCCATGCTGGGAGGCGACTGGTTTATGTTTGTTCTTCACTTTAAATGTAGTTGTAAAAAGCCCACAGTTTTGGGCTTGGATCGGAGGTGGGATCATTAGGAGGTGGCAGGCGATGGCTGATACACATTAATGTGCCACGAGCAGTCAGAGCTTCACTGTGTTTTTTTTTTTCTTTTTTAACTGAGGCAAATTATTGCTTCAGGGAAACGACTGTCTCCCCTGGTGGAATTAGAGCAGGGGGAAGGGGGGAAATTGATTTATCTTGAATTTTATGGCATTGGATTGACATCTCTGGTGATGCAAGCTGCCCCCCCCCCCCCCCCAGAGCCATGGGGCGGTGGTTGGGTGACACTGCCAGCTGCCCCTTTTCAGAGGCTCCCCCTTTGGAGGGGCTGGCGGTGGGGCATGGTGGCTGGGCTGGAGACCATGGCTGGAAATCTCGGCCATGACTGTCAAGAGCAATTTTTCCGTGCGGTGAAGTCAGGCGAGAAACACCGCTGTAGGCATCTTGTCTGTCCCTCTGGTCCCCTATGACTTGGTGGCTCACCACCATGTGCCTGGCACAGGTGGCCAACAAGGTCACCCCGGGCTGACAAACCTCAGAGTGATGCTATGGCTGGGGGACCCCAACTCCTCCGAGGGCTTTTAAGGTGGTGACTGGTGTGACTTTGCACATCCTATTTCTTGGTGCCCTTCCCAGCATTAATACCATTGAGATGGGCTTGAACCGGCCTTCCCCTCCCTCTGCTGGAAAAAAGAAGAAATGTCCAATGTCCATCCTTGGGACCTGGATGATGGCCAGGGGTGTCTCGCTGTCCCCCAGCTGCAGGCGGTGTCCCTCAGCAGCCGAGCCGTGGTGCCACCAGCAAGGGTGGGTCGTGGTAAGTGATGGGGACCAGGCGGGTTATTTCAATGCTTGCCTCTCCTGTATCACAAAGGGATCACAATGCACATTGTAAAATGAGTCATTAGCTCACAGACCACCCAGATCAGTCCCAGCGAGGGAAACTGAGGCACAAGAGCAGAGCTGCTTTGCCCAAGGTCATGCAGAAGGTTGCAGTGGGGAAGAAACCGCTCATGACCCATGCTGAAATCCCTAGGAAACACACTTTTATTATGGTCCCAGATGCCTGGGCCACTTTGGCTGTCACACTATCCTGAGCTGGAGTTTTATTTCTTCCCCAAACTGTTTTTTTTTTTCCTTTTTTATGAACTAAATTCTCCCTTCACAGCTCCTATTATCTCAGGGGCTCTTCCACTCAGCGGTAGCCCAATTTCCTTTTATAGCTCGTACAATGACTGTCCTAATTACAATTAAAACTGGGAACGCTCTAATCAAATCTTTTACTATTCTAGACAAACTCAGAAAATGAGTAAAATTAGTGACACATGGTGCAAAAAAAAAAAGTAAAAAAAAAAGTGCGTGAGCTGGTGGTAATGCAGAGAGGGAGTTAAAGAGGGCAGCGGGATTTCGGCGCTCATCTGCAGTAATTGGCGGTGGGGAGGAGGCATGGGCACTGCTGGGGAGCGGGACTTGAGCATCCCTGGAGGTTCCTCCATCCTGCTGACCCCATGCTAGCTGGACACATTGGTTTGAATAATCCCCCCCAGCAGTTACTATGGCAACAAAGCCTTTTGATGGCAAAAACCTTCAGCATCAAGAGTTAATCAGACCCTAAACCAAAATGGGGTTAAAGGCGGAGCAGGGATGTGTGAACAGTGGGGTCACTGGGGCAGAGGAAAAGCGTCGAACGGAGAGTAAATAACAAGCAGGGGAGAGGGGTCTGACGTCTGCTTGAGCTCGAGCGGATGGCCAGAGGGGGTTTCACTGTGATGGGAAATCATGGGGGTAAATTAGTAGGCTGGATAATTATTTTTTCTTTCTGAAGGGTGGATGATTTTACCACCCTGCTCCATCACGCCTTGCAGCTCTGCATGCTGATTTTAGTAGGAAAAATACTGGTGCTGTGACATGGATGGTTGGACGTGTGTCCCACCTGGGTGGAAATGCGGTCCTCAGGGGGTGTCCTGCCAAGGGACTGGGCTTCAGGCCAAAGCGCAACTTGCTAGAGCTGAAGGGCTGCGCATACTGTGGGTTGTCTCAACACGCATTGTCGGTTCGGGTGAGTAGGTGAGCACGCTACTCCAGACTTACCAGAAAGAAATCCATGATGTGGAGATGTGGGCTCCCATGTGTTTGGGAGGAGATAGAGAAGGAGGACTCATGGCTCCATTTCTTGGATTAATGCTCCTGGATCAGGTAAGGGTTACGGAGTTAGGATGGAGGCAGAACCGAGAAGTTAAGCCCTTTCTGTAGTTTGCTGCTCATTTGGAGTTATAGATCCCGTCTGGACTGTCACAGATGATGGTTATTCCTGGCATTGCCTCCTTCATAGGTGGTTCGTCTTCAGTGCTAGTGTGGTTTGCAAGGGGCTGATGGAGGGCAGGGAGTGATCTGGGGTTCAGGAAAGCAAAACCTGGAGTGCTGTTCCTACCATTGGATAACAAATGATGAAAACCGGTACTGGCAGGGTGAGGATGCCTTTTCATGCTAGAGAGAGCAGATGCTCCCAGCTAATCCCAGTATTATGGTGTTACAGTGGCCAGGATCTGGGAGGTCCCTCTGACTGTAGGGTCTCACAGAGGTAGGGGGAAGGACAGCACACCATTGTGGGGAGGAACCTGTGTTCATTTTTAATATCAGGATGTATGGGAAGAGTCTGCCCGAGGTGAGGGTTAGAGTTGCAGCCAGGGACAGGGTTAAAAAAAAGGAGCTCTGGAGTGTCTGCAGAACCAGGTGGAGCAGAAGAGCTTCCAAAGAGCCAGGGTTGTTGCTGTGTCTCACATGGCCTGGTACCCTGATTTTCAAATGATTTAGTATCATGAAAGACCTCATGTTGGACCTGCCCAACGCACCAGTGTTCTCCCTGTCCCAAACTGTGGTGAGATATTCCCCTACCTGCTTCTTTGAAACAACTGCAGATTTGCAGTCTCCACCAGCAACATACAACAGGGCTTCCCCATGCTCACACTCAGGATTTTTTTCCTGCTGACCAGCCTAAATCTTCCTGTTTGCAATTTAATCCCCTTTCTACTGGTCCTGCTCAGGAGAGACGTAAAGACCAGATTGCTCACAGATGCTATTTTCAGAAGGGTGTCTATCTCCTATCAGGTCTCCTCCAAGGTCTCAGTTATCTCCAACTCTCCCCCCAGGTCTTGTTTTTGGAGAGATCTGGAGGTTCAGCAGTGAGGGGAGCAGTCTTGGGGAAAATAACTGATCAAACAGCCTTATATCTTAAAGTTTAATCAGCTTTCCGTCCAGATAGTGCAGTCTCACAGTTGGATGCGCCCCGGCGGCTCCCACAATGGAGAGGTACCTTGGAGCTGGGCATCGGCTGGGTTCAGGTACAACACATTAACAAGGAGCTGGTTGCTCTCCTCGCTCCTTTCTCTCACTCTCCATCTTTATTACTTTGTCAAAGTACTTTCAAGTAACACTTATATTTTATAGGTCTGAAGCACAAGATTATTCAATTTGCTTTATAGGCCCAGTTTGATAAATCCACTTGGAAGCCCGCGCTGTGGTAATTGAAACGCACTGCCTGGGGAGGAGGGAATTTCTGCACTGCCTTCAGCCTTCGCTTCTGACCGCTGCCGGCCAGTCGCACGGGCAGGAGTGAGTGAAACCTGATGGGATTTACAGGGCAGGAGCTGCCGGGGGGCCCAGGTGGGTCTGGGTGAGATGGGAGCTGGGAAAGCTGCTGGGACAGAACACTCTGAAAACGTTAATTCCTTGTTCTTCCTTTTGTTCTGATCTTTCTGACCCAACCAAGCCCCAAGGGCCGTTAAACTGTTTGGGCTCAAACTGAAATTAAAAATTACACTGAAAGCAAGAGGATGGCCAGGAGTTCAGCATGACTATGACTACGACATTTTACATGCCTTCAGGAGCAGCATTTGATAATTCATCCCTGCCTGCGCTGAGCCAGCAGCAGCTGAATTTCTCAGCTGCCTCCAAATGAACTGGGGCTGAAAGCAGGCTCTCCGGGCAGAAAAAGCTTCTTTGAAGGAGTTTGACACCTTCCTACTGGAAGGGGTGAGGCATGGGGGGAACTCTCACCTTCACCACAGTAGCAGGAGAAGACTGTGCCTTGAGGAAAAGTTTTGATGCTTGGGGATGGGTCTGAGGCAGGGAGGAAGGCTCAGTCATGAATCTCAGGTTCACAAGGCTTTTGGGAGCCAGTCAGCCTCTCTCACACCTACTCCACCCTCCTTTTGGGGGATTTGAACCAAAGCTTTGAGCTTTATGTTTATTAAGGGTTAATATACCACAGTGTCTGTGGCAGGAGGGACTTGGTACAGTGATCCAAGAAGCCATTCCCAGCCTCACGTTACAGATGTCCTTGATGTCCAGCTCTTCATCTGAAGTTTGCTAATTGGTCTTGGTTCCTGGCATTAGATGAACCTACCTGTGGCAGACCACGTTTTTTCCAACCCAACATTAGCTCTCAGAGGGGCAGCAGTCCCCAAAAGCACATGGTTTGAAAGCTGAAGTCAGTTTTCCCATTTAAAGAAAGGCTTGTCTGCTGGCAAACCTCTCATCAGGTATTGGTCTTAAGATGCAGCAGTGCTTGAGGCTCCAGGGAAGGTGGTTGAAACACCACAAGTGCAGGGACCTTGCAAACCTCTGGGTCACATCTCTGAGAGTACGTTGGCTAGAGGTTGCTGTGCTGTATGTTGAATTGAGGTCTTTAATCCAAATGTTGTTAGAAATTTCTTCTCACTGTTCAACAAAAAAATGTCAATGTTACACTGAAAGCGGTATCAATCCTATGTGACACCAAATATTTTGCAAAGCCTTGGAAAATGTTGGGAATGTTGGTTATTGTTTTATTGCTTGAAAGATTTGGTTTTGGGTAAAAAGATGCTAGCTTTTTCAAATGAAAAGTTTGAAAAATGTCACAGCCAGGTTTAGTAGAGACCCCACTAGATGGAACTGACTGGGTGTGAAGAGGCACCAGTCTCCAGATTTCTGCCTGCCCTTGGGGCAAAAAGCTGAGTGCAGAAAGTGTGTTTTGAAGGCAGGTTTTAGGATACAGCCCTGTCTGCTCTGTCCTTCCCACAGGCACAGAGGACAACCCTTTCTGCTTGTTCCCTGCCGGCTGCAATGAAGGGAGGTGGTATTAGATGTAGCTGGAAGGTGCACCCCATAGCCTTGCCTCCTAACTTTCCCACCACAGCCAGGCTTTGCATGGCAGTAGGAGGAGGGATGAGTCTGTCAGCTCATTGTTTTTGCTGGAGAAGTTGTCCTTTTCCTCTTTTAGACTTCATCCCCCAGGGCTGTTAATACAGTATTTCCCAGAAGGGCTAAATTTAAAGCAAATGGAAGCATATTATATTTTTGGCTCCAGTAGGTAGAACTGTATAACAGTCTGCCTTCATTTTTGCTTTCTCTCTCTCTGAGCAGAGTATATATCATAGGCTGTCATTGTATTTAAATAATAAAGCAGAACCAGGATTATTTTGTACACTTTTTTCTCCTCTCTGATCTCCCCATTGAAAAATGCATGGAAAGCAACAGATGTTTCGACTTTGTAGCTTGAACCTTCTCAGCTGTTTGAAGATTTGATGTAAAGTTCTTTGAACATCAGTTTCAGAGGAGACTCTCTTAGTAACGGTTGCCATGCAAAATCCATAATTAATGAAGATTTCAGGGTTATGGTGGGTTTTAAAAATTTTATTTCATTATTAGTGTTATTATTTTGTACTATTCTTAATCAGCTTGGAGGAGCGGCATCATCCAACTGGAAGAAACAGAGTCACAACTGCACTCCAGCGTGTGGTATTGAATCAGGGTGCCTTCTCCAGGTTGTGCAGCTCAGCGGTAGCCAGAAGGGCTCTCTGACTAGCCATGGGGGGCATGGATGCTGATTTAGACAGGGGCTGTTGAAAGGCACCTGGTAATTAGTTGCTGGGGTTCAGGCACTTACCTGCTGCCCACTGTATCAAAGCAAGGAGCTGATCTAACTTGGAGGACTGGATTACCCTCTAGTGGCTGCAGCTTAAATAAGAGGAGGGAAGTGTGTCTTGCAGACGTGGTTGCGATGCGCTAAATGCTCCTGTCCAGGGGTGCTGGCTGCAGTGTAAAGGGCAAGCCAGGAGGCCATAGGCGAGCAGACATCAGTGCTATGGGGAATACCGGGGCCCAGAGCCCCGCAGGAAGAACGCCTGCTGTAGGGTGATGCAGATGCCCCCGGGGTAGCTGTGGTGCGATACCCAGCGCCTGACTGCCAGCACCAGGAGGGACATTTTTGGAAGTGCTTGCTGCTGGGGATGCTGTGGCTGGGTTGCCTGGCACAGCGTCATGCTGCTGTGGCTATCACATGAGCGTGCGACTCTTCAGAGTCTTCTTTGGGATGTCTAAAGCAGATGGCAGCATCACTGTGGGTAGGCAAGGGAAAACTGTGGCTCGGGGATGGGCTGTGGGTTCCCTATTGGTTGTCCCACGTTGCCACCCAACAGCTGGTCCGGATATCTCTGGCATGGGGTGATCCTGTTCTCTGTCGTGTCAAGGGATGGGGCAGGACCTTTGCAGTGTTGGCCCTGGCCGCAGCACCCTGCTTAGCAATAGCAGACATGCCCCTGCCTGTGCTAGCCCAGATTTTGGGCAGCCTAAATGAGATTTTTTTCATTGGCTCCACCCACTGTTAATGCTCCAGGGAGATTTGGGCTCATGACAAAGTGACGGTCCCCCGTTTTTAAGGCAGGACATGAATGACTTTATGGTGTACTTGGCGATAAGCTAGCTGGTGCGCAAGCATGTGAGGCAGTGAGACTGACCATCCTTGGCATCCCCTGGGAGAGGCAGAGGCTCAGCAGTGTCAGCAATGACCGGTGATACTCCGCTGCCACCAGCAAGCCACCACTGGCTGCCGTGGCAGAGGCGGTCAAGTCATGCATTTAATTGGTGTCTATTAGATTTTTTTCCTGCAGCTACAGTTTGTGCTACTTATTGTGACATCCATGAGAAGCAGTGATTTGGGTTTGTTTGTGTGTCTGACTTGGAGGATTTCTCCATGCTGGCGTCTGACTCCTTCCCCCCATCCTGACGGCTGTTTTTCTGTGTCACTGGACTAAAATAAGAGGCTTTTGGGTCATGGGGTTGTGGGCTGGGCAGAGTTGGATGAGCAGAGGAACGAGAGCACAGCCAGGCCAGCCGTCAGGGCAGCTGGAGGGACATGCCACTCTTCTTGCTGCTGATGCCTCAGGACGTTGCGACAAGGCTGTCCTCCAGTGTGGAGCTGCAGCTGGGCCTCCCTCATGTCACCATCATGTCACCATGCACCCCAGCTGCTGGCTGAACTTCAGTGGCCGCAGGGACAGAGTGGGCAGGCTGGACAGCAGCAGAGCTGTGCAGTCTCGGGGTGGCATGCGTCCATCTGTGGTTGTGCTGGGTTTTCTGCCTGCAGAGCTGTAACTCCAGAGCAGGTGGTGGCTTCTCCCCTTGGAGGTGAGCAGGGAGTGGGTGGAGTGTGGATTCTCCTAACCCAGTCAGAACTGTCACGTCTCCAGCCTGGCCAGGGCTGCCACCTAGGGACTATTAGCAATGTGTCTGAGGGGCAGTGACTCCAAACGGGGTGAGGCACAGAACGAGAGAAAATGATAGAGGAGTACTGAAATGCACCTCCTGCAAGAGAAGTGCATCTTAGCCACAGCTTACACATTTGTAACATGTCCTTGTTGCTGGATGGGGCAAAGTCTTGGAGGTTCTGGGCATGGATAGACCAGCTGGGACTTAGCAGAACTTCTCCCCCTAGCACTGATACCTCTCCTTCCCATCAGGAAGGACTGTACTGGAAATGTCTGACTTGAGCACCTGAGATTTTGAGCCATTTCAGATGCTAAATCTACGTTTCTCAGCTGACCCTGGTCTGCAGAGTAACTGGAATCCCACCCACACCATGAACCCCATGGCCATCAGTTACGGGCTTGGTCAGGGGTTAAATACTGCTGTTCAGCCCCAGCACTGGGCACTGCATTAACAAGCTGTTGTGGTGCAGGACACACTGGTGCAGTACAATGGGCTGCAACCTTCATCCCATGGTGAAGCTTCACGTCCCCAGGGCGTTGACCACTGTGATGCTGAACCTGATGGTCCCTCCTGAAGCTCAGGTTTTGATGCAGTCAGAAATGGCTGTGATGGGTTGGGTACTGCCAGCAGACCTGTCCTCTGACCAGCGGGAAATACCTCTGCTGGTGTTTCTAAAAGAAAGAGAGGAAAGAGGCTTGACTCGGAGAAGTGCGTGCAGCCGGGTTCAGATCTTGGCTGTGCCAGGCTGTCTGGTAGCCCACTTGTCGAGGCTCTGGGCATTGCGTTTGCCCCGTCGTCCTTCAGGGAATGCAATGCAATAGATGGTGACAGCACGCAGAGCTGTTAGACTCGGCCTGTCATCTTCAACCAACACAACGGAGGCCTCCAGGGCTTGCTGCCCTCCCCTCCTGATCAGTTTGCTGTGCTGTGCATGTGAGGGGCGTCACGGTAGCTGTCGTCCTTCTGCTTCTTCCCAGACCGGTCAGTCAGCTCCTTGTGCAAATATCTTTGCCCTTTTTGTTCATGTGGGTGTGAGGGGCACCTTCCCCCCTCCCTCTGGTCCTTCCTTTGGATTAATCTCTGTTGTGATGCTGGGCTCCAGCCTGAGCAGAAGGTGCTGGTGGCATGGGACAGGGTGCAGCGAAGGTCAAAGGGGCTTCCTGCAGGAGCTCATCTCCTGTCTGGGCACTTTTTGGGGATGTCATGGGTCAGCAACAGTTCCCAGAGAGCAGTTTGAGTGAGGTCACTGATTTTTGCGAGCAGGGAGTAGAGTGCAGTTGTTTTGAGCCATGCTGTGTCACTTAGAATCATAGAATCATTAAGGTTGGAAAAGACCTCTAAGATCATTGAGTCCAACCATCGACCCAACACCACCATGCCCACTAAACCGTATCCCTAAGTGCCACATCTACATGTCTTTTAAACACCTCCAGGGATGGGGACTCAACCACTTCCCTGGGCAGCCTGTTCCAATATTTAACCACTCTTTCAGTAAAGAAATTTTTCCTCATGTCCAATCTAAACCTCCCCTGGCACAACTTGAGGCCATTTCCTCTTGCCTTATCACTAGTTACTTGGGAGAAGAGACCAACACCCACCTCGCTACAACCTCCTTTCAGGTAGTTGTGGAGAGCGATGAGGTCTCCCCTCAGCCTCCTTTTCTCCAGGCTAAACAACCCCAGTTCCCTCAGCCGCTCCTCATGAGACTTGTTCTCCAGACCCCTCACCAGCCTCGTTGCCCTTCTCTGGACACGCTCCAGCACCTCGACGTCCTTCTTGTAGTGAGGGGCCCAAAACTGAACACAGTATTCGAGGTGCGGCCTCACCAGGGCCGAGTACAGGGGCACGATCACTTCCCTACTCCTGCTGGCCACACTATTTCTGATACAGGCCAGGATGCCATTGGCCTTCTTGGCCGCCTGGGCACACTGCCGGCTCATGTTCAGCCGGCTGTCGACCAGCACCCCCAGGTCCTTTTCCACCAGGCAGCTTTCCAGCCCCTCTTCTCCAAGCCTGTAGCGCTGCATGGGGTTGTTGTGACCCAAGTGCAGGACCCGGCACTTGGCCTTGTTGAACCTCATACAACTGGCCTGGGCCCATCGATCCAGCCTGTCCAGGTCCCTCTGCAGAGCCTTCCTACCCTCGAGCAGATCAACACTCCCGCCCAACTTGGTGTCATCTGCAAACTTACTGAGGGAGCACTCAATCCCCTCATCCGGATCATTGATAAAGATATTAAACAAGACCGGCCCCAAAACTGAGCCCTGGGGAACACCGCTCGTGACCGGCCGCCAACTGGATGTAACTCCATTCACCACAACTCTCTGGGCCTGGCCGTCCAGCCAGTTTTTTACCCAGCGCAGAGTACACCTGTCTAAGCCGTGAGCCGCCAGCTTCTCTAGGAGAATGCTGCCTTGCCTTGGCAAGGCTTGCAGGCAAGAAGACTTGCCTTGGGCCGAAGACTGGGCCTTGCTGCATTTTATATACTTACCTTTTTATTTACTTTTATTTGTAGGTGTCTCTGGAGTACTATGAAGAAACACTTCTGCAAACCCAAGGGACCCATATTGCTGCAGCTGGGGCTCAGTCCATGCAGCCACCTCCACTCAGTTATAATAAGTCACCACTTCTCCTTCACCTCTTAACCCTTTCTGTTTGGCTTTCACCTCTCAGGCAAACTGAGCTTCGTGGGACGGTGCCTCTCCCCGCTTACAGCCAGGAGTGGTGGCACCGGCACAGTGCAGCCAGCACTGCCCCTTCTCACCTCCGTGTCCCCCGCTGCCCTGCGACGGCGGCAGCCCTCGCTGAGCCCCCTCTTGAATAACCTGCTGTGGCAGATGTGGCCTCGCAGCCCTTATGGGGCTCTGTGCTCGGCGGAGAGGAACGGCTCCGGACTCTAATCAGAGCAGACAGATTGAGGTCAAACGCACCCTTCATGCAACAAGCGGAGAAGGGCAGAGGAAGGGGAGGGGGAACATATGCAGTGGGCAGCAAAGAGGGTGAGAGCCCTGTGGGGACCACCAGGTGCCCGGTGAAGGCTGGGACCGGGCAGCCTGGCCACCTCCCATCCCCTCTCCTGTGGGGGCTGCAGAAGGCTGGGGACGGTGAGGGATGGCAGGCAGCGTGTGTGGCATGCAGCACAGCAGCGGCAGCCTGGTTTGTGCAAGTCGGTGTGCAAGTGCAAAGGAAGGGCTGGCTATGGGGTGGGAGGTAGCAGCACTGGGCATGTTTCTACCAGCATCCCGTGCAGTTTGCTTGGCCTTTCTCTGTTGTGGTTTAGGCTCCTGAGACTCTGCTGAAGCTGAGGAAGGTGGAAAGGTGTCTCCTTTGGACAAGGAGCAGGAGGAATAAGTGCCAACTGTGCCTCACCTTGCTGGCAGCCTTAGGAGTCACAGCGCTGAGGGCTGAACTGCCCGCTTTCATGCCAAGCTACAGGCTCAGAGGAGTGGGAGGTTTTATTGCTAAACCTCTGTGTATCAGCCACTCCGGCTGCTCCCGTCCACCTCTCTGCCCGGTGGCATGTAAGTACCTGCGGGCAGGAGAGCCACGCTGCCCACTGCAGAGCACCCTTCTACCTCCTGCCCTACTCCCAGCACCTGGGCTTCCCTCTTGGCTCAGCTGCGCTGCCAAACTGAGCAGCAAGAGATGAGCGACAAGGAGCTGAGCAGCTGGAGGAGGATTAAGTCTGCTCAGGTTTGCTCTTTCATGGTTCTTTGGCTTTTTGCTATGTTGTGGACACTGCTTGCTGCTGGCAGGGCAGGACTTCCAACGCTCCTTTGTTCATGTCCAGGCTTTGGTGTGGAGGCTTTCAACAGTATCATCAAGCAGATGGCACAAATAATATGGAGTAAAAAAAGCGACAAGTATATAAAAAAATAAAATAATCCCGCCCCAAATGCAGAGCCCTGGCTGAGCAGTCTCTTTTTGCAGGGTCTGGTGATTGTTACAGGGAAACACAGTACATGGAGCTCATAAAAAATATACCTGGGGAACTGGGATACCTGGATCTTCCAAACAGTGGCTGTTCCCCATAACATGTGCATAAGGACATGGTGCCTGTTAAGATGAGCTCTTTGCTCCCTGGGAACCACCAAGCGTGCTGGTACCTTCTCATTTTGGTGTAGGATGGAGATGGCTCAGCTTTCTTTCAGGTAAGCTTATGTTATTAAGAAAGTCTTGAGTGGCTCTGAAAGCATCTGCTCCTAGCTGGTATTTCTTGGACATGTCTAAACTGTACAATGCCCCACAATGCCTGAACTCTTTCCCTGCTTGCCGGGAGGGGCACAGAGGTGCGTATTGTGTGGCCAAAGTCCCCCCTGGCTGCCTAGGACCTTGCTCCTCATGCTTGAATGTCCAAAGGTGATGTCTCCACAGTGTGACAAGCTCAGGGAGAGGGGCTACGAGCTGCGTGGCTCTGAGGGCTGGCTGCTCTGATGCAAATCCTGTTAGTGGTGAAGAGGGATGAGAGGGAGAGAAGTGTGGAAAGAGAATCAGCTCCAGACAGAATATATGTATTTTTTTGCCTGCTCCCCGGGAGACTTTTGAGAGTCTCAGAGCAGCATTTCACATAGTTGCTCAAGTGGAACTGCTCTGAATAAATAGTTGCATTTCAGCAGTGGAGATTTAAAACCCAGGTTTTGGCAATTTCTGGCTGCTGAAAATCCCTTGGTACTTTTCAGAATAGTGGATGTGTTAACCCCAGTACCTTGGCCAAATTCCCAGCTGGGAACCACCTCATAAAATCCCTTTCATACTCTTAGCAGGAGCCATCTTAAAAATCTTTCCTCCTTTTTTTTCATTGTTTGCCCTAGCTGCCTCCCTGCTCTGGTGAGGCATAATTTTGAGCTTAGATATGTTTCTAGCTAGTTTATGTATTTTTAGTACCCATGTCATCCACTTCCATTGCTTTTTCCCTTGTTTACTAACTACAGTTGGGATGAAGACAGCAATCACATCTCCTTCAGCCAAATAAACCAAAAATTCATGTGCCCCCTCTTCCTGGGCCATCTCCCATCCGCTGGTTATCCTGGCAGCCTTTCTTTGCATCTATTGCTGCTCTTGAGAGTGGATGACTAGTTTATCTTGTGAATTGGGTGATGCCCTCCTCTGCTGGAAACCCTCCCCTGCATACACCTTAGGATCAAATTTGCCTGCTTTGTGGCTGTGTCTCACTAATCAGCCTGTAATTGCCTCCTACAAGCAGGGTCTTTTCCTCTTCAGTCATTTTCAACTTATGAATTCCCCATTTGCAGTAGAAATTCTTGAAAACTACACGGTTTGCTTCAGGGATTGAGCCATCCTCCAGCTGTGCTTCCAGTGTGATATCCACATCGTCTTCCCTGGTTTTCTCCTGCTTCTCATGGGCTGGTTTAATTAAGGTGAGCTCATTAGGGAAATTGTTGACTAGGGCAAGTCCCGAGACTGATCTGCAGGGAACTTCACTGCCAACCTCCCTGCAGCTGAAACCTCCTCTTCCCTCCCTGTCCACAGCTGCCCCTCCACCAAATCCCAGTCTGCCTCTACATTGCCTGGGCTAAGCCTCATCCTCTTTACCATAAAAAAATCACTTCCCATCATGGCATTGCATTAAATGATTCACTAAAATGCATATTTTCCTTTATCTAGAAGATCAGTTATTAACACAAAAAGTGAGACAAAAATGAAAACAATCCCAAACAGGATAGTCTAGCATCCCCCATGTTTCACAGCCCTCCCCAGTCTTTGCTTCTTCCCTTGCGTGCTGGGTTGGCAGCTGCTCAGATTGCTTTTTCATCCTTTTTACTTACAGGTGCTGCATTTTATGTTCTCCACCTCCTTACTGGTGGATTTATTGAAGACCTTGCTCCCAGTCCTGTCATTTCATGGGGTAGTTCCTCCAGGAATTTGGGCTGGGAGCTACCTGGCCCCATGACTTGATCACAGGAAGATCTTGGATCTTCACTTTCATCTCAGCTGTGGTAAGTACATTTTCCCTATTGGTCACCCTGCTAAGTTCATATGTTTATAATTATTGTGCCTGTCCAGAGCTGCTGAGAAGAATTCATTTAGTCTTGGGACCTCACCTAGATTTTCTGTGAACTCTCTTCCCCCATCCTGCATCATAGCACTGCTTGTTCTGTCTTTATTATCTTTGTGTTTGTATGGCCAGAGAATCTTTCACTATTTGTTTTAATATCCTTCCCCAGGTCTAACTCAGTTTGACTTCTGGCATTTCTCACTCCATCCCTTCTATTTCCCAGCCCCTAAAAAACTGCTGTCTTTGCTGCTTAATCATTTCCCTTTCTATGCTCTCTTCCTATTCCTTTTATCCCCATTACTCTACTCATTCTAGCAAGTTAAGAGCTGCTCAAGAGCTGCTCCTTCAATATTTTTTCCGTGTTTGGGGTGCAGTCTCCAGGGAGTTTTGTCTTTGATTCAAAGACATTTGAACCTCCCTTTTATATCCAAGATGGGGTTTGCCCTTTTGAAACCAAGAACCTTTAGGCAGCACTCTGCTGTTGTTTATCTGTCTGTTCTGTTTGAAATAAGTCAAAATAAGGGATGAGTTTTAAATAAATCGCTCTGGCCAAGGTTATTTTCCAGTTCCAGCTCTTCCACACTGTTCCACATCACTCACCAATATTGAATCTAAAACACTATCATGTCTTGGTGATGCATCTATGGCCAGTGTTAGTCTTTAACCATTGCAGCTAGGATGTGTAAGCTTTTATTGTTGCAGTTTTTGTTTTTTGGTTTTTGTTTGGGTAGTCTCCCAGAATGAGTATCTTTTGTAGTTTCTCTCTCTTTGTTAATAATGTTAACAGAAATCTCAGTGTCCATCCAAACAGGGAGGACTTTCAGCACTCCTCTGATAGAGCTACTTTTATTTCTTTTGTCTAAGTGGTGGTGGCCCCAAATGATATTCTTCCATCCTGTCATACGTCTTCATCCATCACATTAGCAAAGGCATTGCTGCCTTGCCACCTCCTCTTTCCCACCCTTCCTGAGGGAAGCAGAGCCATTGGCACCTTTGCTCCACGAGGTTTGTTGCTCCTCCTGGTTTCTGTCACCTTTCCAGCACCTGGGGTCATGCCATGCACTGTTGTGCTGTCCCACTGGGTATGTCCACCCCTCTCAACCACCTCCATCCTTTGCCTAAGGAAGTCTGTTACAGAGAAGGGATGTGAACATAAGTGCTGAGCAAGTGCCCTACATAATGGTCCAGCCTGCCCAGCTCTTTCCCTCTGTGTGACCCACCCAGCCTAGATCTCTTCGGCTGTGTAATTTGCAACACAGAGTCTTTTTCTCTTCTTCAGCCTTTTGGTAGATCAGGCAGCTGAGGCTGAACCACTGGAGCTGCCCATCCCATTAACAGCCCCGGCCCTGGCTCTGCCTCTCCGGTGAGGTCCTCTGATGACCAGGAGTGGGGAGCCAGCAGCTCCTGCTGTGTATACAGCTCCTGCTTGCCCTCAGCAGCTGTGCAGAAACATGTTTTCCTCTGAACCTTTTCCATAATTACCTTCCTCTTTTTTTTCTTTCTGTAGCATATTGTCAGTGTCTTCTGGTCTCTGAGCCTCTTGGGACCCTCAAGAGAAAACATGAGCTGATTTCTTCTGGAGAGGGAATGAGCAGCCTCCAACTTGCCAGCCTGGGTGGATTATCTTGTCCTCTTGGTTTTAATAAGCTGCACAAGATTAAAGAATGACTGTGGATTAGGTTGAGTTTTATTTTTTTCCTGAGTTTTAACTTGGCACATAATTGGAGGCAGAACAGAGGATGCTGGGTCCTCATGTACCACCGCCTTTCACACTGGCATTGGCAGTAAACCTATTAGTGAATCTGGCCGGCGGATGGGGACCAAGTGGTTTGTGGCTTTGAAGGACTTATATGTTGTTAAACATTTTGCTGTGTTTGAACTGTTTGTATGTGTTGGTTTTGTTTTCTTCCCCCTCTTCCCCTCCACTTCATCTTCAATGTCTCCCTTACCACAAACCTGATTTTAAAAATACATGCACTTATTAATTTATGAGCTGTGGTCAGTGCTGTGGGAAGAGAGAACTGGAGGGAAAAGGGGTTTGTGCACGCAGCAGGGCCGTAATGAGATCAGGGATGGGGGAGGCGCCACATTTGGACTCTGCTCCTGCTTTTGCTGAGACACTTGATCCTCAAGTGAATGAACATAGCACATGACAGTGTCAGCTCTCCAGCAGCTTAATATTTCTGTGGATGATTGATAGCACAGCATACAGGACCTTCAGATATAAGGATGGGAAAGTTTAGACCACAAATATCCTGTGTTTATAGCTGATAGCAGTGCCTGGAGGAGAGCAAGTCCCCTGATGCTCTCCTCCACTTCCCAGGGCAGCAGTGACCATAGCCTGGGGCAGACAGTCCAGCTGTTCATCTCCATGGGGTGCAAGGAAGGGTCTGTTTCTGTTTCTTTCAGACCTTATAGCAACATATCCGCAGATGCTCTTACCTGGTGTGTAACAAGTCCCGGCTCCCTCTGCTAATGATGGAAAAAAAGGTGTCGAAGGAGGGTGCCAGCTCCTTCTCATGGAGGAAGGATCGAGGCAAGGCTTTCCAGTGTGGTGGGTGGCCTGCTGGCATTACCTTCTGCCCAGTGCAAGTGGCCGATACCTGGACAGGGGCAGCAACAGCACAGGGGCAGCTCCCAGATGGCATCCTGTAGAGGTATGGTTGGGAAGTGGTACCTTCAAAGGGGGCATCTGTGAGAGGTGGTAACTCCCTGCTTCTCCTGCCGCTCCAGCCGACCTCTTATGGGGAGAGGAAGCCTGCCACAACACATGCCTTGAAAGAGCACTGACCTGGAGTTACAGGAGTGTCCTGGACACTTGGGGCACCTCACACAGCAGCTCTCAGGAGCATGATGGAGATCCCACCATGCTGGGGTAGGTGAGGAGGGTCTCTGCACCGCAAGCACCTGGTTGGGGAGCATGGAGCCCTGTTTCCTATTCTCCATATTTCATGTTCTAAATCACCACAGGGAGCTGGAAGGGTGGGGGAGGAGGGAATAGACCTGTTAGCATCGTTGCCCCCAAGTCTTCAGGGACTGACCCATGCTAATGCAATGTTAATACTTTGTAGCGCCAGGGCTCTCCAGCCCTCTGCCTGCACTTCTCCCCTCCCTGCCTCCCAGCCAACCATGCTAACTATTCAAATGCTATTAAGGACATATAGATCCACGTCAAGGAAGGATGGGGCCAGTGGGAAGTGGTCTGCGTGAGCCGAGTCTTAATGTTGGACCCCATGTAGGACAGAGCAGAACTGGCCCTTCTTGCTATTCCTGCTCAGCTGTTGCAACTTCAGTCTGTCGGGGGTGACCTGGTAGGGGAGGTAAGTCCCTTCTGTCCCCTCTGCTCCTGGCTGGAGACCACAATGCTGGAAGATACAGGTACTGCCTCCTGTGTTGCTAACTGCATTTGCCTCAGCTAAAAAGCAAAAGATGTGAAAAACAATGGAAGGTGGAAGTGTTTTCCTGATTTTAAGCACCAAATGTTTGCATTTGGTGGCATTTTTAATGTAGTCCTACTGGAACCTTGCAAACGAGGTTGATTTTTCTCTCTTAACCCTTCGCCCCTGCTCCCATCACAGAAACAGATTTTGCTTCTCACAAGTCCCATGGTGTCCTGGTTTCCTGCATCCTCTGAATATGCAGTTTGTGACTAAGGAGGTGTTCGTGCTGGGTTGTTGTTGGTGGCTCATCCAAGAGCTGACCTCACCAGCCTGTTACTGCAAAGCTGTTCAGGAACGTGGCAGCGCTGGACAAACGGGACTTGTGGTTGAAGGGCTTCTCAGGGGAGCTTAGCGGCTTCTTGTAGAAAAAGTGCAATTAGTGCTGAGGCATCTGGGATGTATTATGACTCTTTTGACACATGGAGAGTCATATGGATTTTTCCAAAGGGATGTAAAAACAAAAAGACAGGTCATCATTTGGCCCTTCTGATCTCAACATGCGTCCCATTAACGAAGGGAAAAAATGTTGCAGGAAATTCGTGAGTTGGCTCAGCTGCGTGTGGGAAAAGAGAGAGGGGGGGCGGGGAAAGTACTACTTTAAATGTAACGTCCATATGCCCATTTAGGATTTAATAAGAGAGTTACCACATCGCTGGTAAGTGACAGCTGGTTATTAGAAGCATACGCTGAAGCTGCGGATCATCTAAAGGCAAAGCTGATGCTTAGCTATTCATACACCAGTACATCTGCCTTTAATAATGACTTTTAATTTTGTTAACATGCATTAACTAGCTTATTAAATCAAAATAAAATGGGAATCTTACTCTTAATGCAACCGCACAAAAAGGACCCAACCCCAAACCCTGCCTCCCTGGCTGTATCCCATGGTGTCCTGGATAAAAATGTGTCCAAGGGTAGGTTTAACCCAGCATGTTATTCTGGCAGAGTCACAGAAATATTATATTTCCTCTCTCTACCCATTCTTCCTTTTTTGACTTCTGCATTTCCATGGTTGGCACCCTCTAGGGTTGCTGCGTGTATGGTGTGTGGCATGGGCGGGAAGTTCAGCCTGGTTCGAAGTTGTTCAATCTAAAAAAATAGGCAGCAAGTGTAATTTCTCCTGACTCTCTCAGCAGAGGTGGCACTTCTGGCCTCTCTAGATGAGTGAGGGATCTGAATTAACTCTTCAGAGTGAAATGTCCTGGGGTTGCGAGGGAGCAAAAGCCTGGACTCAGCGGCATAGGCTCCGTCTGTTGTGTTTTCTGCTTTAATAATGACAGACCGTGATGCTTTTAGCTTGGCGGGAGCGTCCGTTAGCCCATCATGCTGGATGAGCACTGCCAGCAGGTCGCTGCTGCTCTCTGCATTTGCAAACAGATTTGCTTGGATTGGGCTAACCCTCCGTTTTTCTACGCCAGCCTCGGTGTTTGAGCCAATGTGCTTTCACAGCATGGAGGCAGCGCTCTGAGATGGCTGCTGGTGGCTACCATGTGGGCAAGAGGCAGGCGATTGCCCTCCCCGCAATCTGTGCTGGTGACAGAGAGGGAAGGAGGGCAGGCCAGCCTTCAGCGATGCCAGTGCCTTCGTCGTCTTTTCCCACTGCACCCTCTGCCCCTTCCTGTTCATTCCCGTGGCCTCGCTTAGTCCCTGCCTGGGGAGATGCACCAGTATGAAATGTGCTTCTTGTGTCCATGGTAGAAGGGCAGCAGCGTGGTGTTGGATGGTGCCTCAGGTCCCATCCAGGCATGCTCTGGGTTTGGCTTAAAAGAAGAGATGATTTTTTGGCATCAGGTTTTTGGGTTGTCTGGACCACTTGCTTGCCCCTCTCCAGCCTGGAGTGGTTCAGCCAGTGGCTCCCTGCCCACAGGGCAGGTCATATGGACCCGAGGCCAGGGTGCTGCCTTATAATCATCCGTATGTTTAAGTCTGTCTACTCTATTTCAACCAGTTTGTTACTTTACATATTCAAATGCCTCTCAATTAACAAAATCTTTATGGGAAGAAAGAATGGAATGCCACCCTCAACTCTCCTTTGTCCCCATCCTGAGACTGTGCCCCATAGCAGGCGTCTTGCTCCTGCCTTGCTCCATCCTCCTTTCTGGTGAGAGCTGCTAACGTGACAGCGTGTGCTGGCAGACCGGGCGCTGCCGAGGTGAGCGTGCTCAGAGATGCTGGCCTCATTGGTCCCTACTTCCGTCTAACCAGCAGAGCGGAGAAATTGCCTGTTACCTCGGGTCGATTTTTCATGCACTCCTAAATTGCTTTGTATTGACACGCTGTCAGAAATGGATTGTCACATTAACCCAGCCAGAGCCGGGCCGGGGCTTGCAAGCATGTGCTGTCAGACTGATATCTTTACAGGTTGAGGGCAGGCTGGGGGCAGTGGTGGGAGGTGCCTGGGGTCTTTCCCTCTCCTTGGTCTCCTCTTGGGCTTGCGGAGATGTTTTGCAGCACTCTCTAAAAGTCATTTATGATGCAGACGATCCAGTGAAAGGCAAGACTCACTGTATCCTCCTTTCTATAACCATTTCTTCTTCCGTTGTTGAATCAGAAAAGTGACTTGCAAGACTGCTGGCTCCTCACCCTGGCTATTGTGGTCTGACTCATGAGATCTCTTCCCCAGTGAAGGTAGGTGATCAAGTGCAGGATCCCAAGGTTTGAAGGATTTGGGTCCCACACTACTCTCTTTGCTTCCTCATCTGGATTTACCTTCATGTTCTTCATTTTATTACTCTCTCTTCCATCCACCATGTGACAGATGCACAAAGGGACCAGCTGTAGCACTCAGCTGAGGAGCTGAGGTCAGGTTGCATCAGAGGAAAATCACCAGTGATTGTGAAGATGGTGAATAAAAGGAAGTGGGAGGGATGGACTCACCTTTCCCCATGAGCCAGCTTGCACAGAGACTCCCCTTTCTTCCAGTTAATTCTCTAGGCAATGTGTAATTTCTAGAGTTTCCCATCCCTACCCCTAATGACCCCTTCCATTTCTCTAGTAAGATTCTTCCTCATAGATTAGCAAATGATTCTTGAAGTCAGAGTATACACCACCCTCTTCATTTCCCTTGTCTGTCATGCAGCTAAAAGAAAAATCCAATCCCACCCTATGTGAGCTGGCTAAACACAGCCCATGAAGGCTTCAGACAATCCTCATGCAAGGGGATCCGTCCCTCAGCAATGAAGAATTCAAAATTGTTCATGGGTTTTGCCCCTCCATCCCCTGTCTGAGCTAGAGAGGCAACAGTGACTCCTTGTAGACAAGAGACTGTTACAACTCACTGAGGTTCACATGGCAATGGTTGGCTGGGCAGCAGGTTTCTCATGCGGTTCCTTCCCTTGTATCTTCTTCATGATGTAGGTGAGCACAAGTCTGTTGTCCCCTCTCATAGGTTTGTGGGGAAACAAGCCCATTTGACAGAGGTATGCTGTACCCCAAACATAAAGCAATTTTAGGGGTCTAGTTTGGATCCTCAGAGCCCCTGTTCAGCTGCCTCTCAATATAGCTGCCGTATTTCCATGTTCCCTATCCTCCCTGAGGATCTGCTTCTGCCCTTTGCCAGACCCGCCTCTCTTTTCAGTGTGCTGAACAGGTCAGTGCTTATCTCATGCCTAAGCAACACCGGGTTACTCTAGGCATGTCTCTCTTGCTGGCAAAGCCCAATCTGTGAGTCATCTTCTGGGTATGGCTCAGAGATCAGGGTCTGCACAGGCCGAGAAACATTGGCCACTCTTACAAAATAGCATAGTCGATAGAACCCTTTCCTCTAATCTTTTCTCCCTCTGAAAGAGACTTGAACCCACCTGGAAAGACCCTCCTGATTATCAGGGAATTCTGGTTTTGAGGTGGTGGAAGAGTCCACTCAGTCCTGCCATTTGAACTTTTCCACTTTGTGAGGAATAATATTATTTAAACCCTGGGTTGCAGTGAGGGAGTTAGAAGAAGCAGGACTTCCAGCCTAGCTGCTCGGGCACTCACCTGGGAGTGGGGGAGATGTGGGTTCCTGTTCAAGCTCCAGTGAATACTTATATAAATTATGCTATGGAGTCATCTCTCCTCACCCCCCTCCTCTCTTTCTCTTCAGCCCAGTGAATATTTACTCATTGCATGCATGGTGGAAGAGACTGAAATTCATGATTTCAGTCAAGCATACTTGACAAATCTCAAACTTTTATGCAGTGTTTGAGGTCTTCTCTTCATGTCCTTCATCTCCCAGAACGGGGAGGGACTGCCTCCCTCTCCACTGCAGTACCCTTTCATAGGCAGACCTCTCCTCCGAAGCCTTGCCTAAATTTATTCACCTTTGTCTTCAAATGAGTACAGTTTTGATTGCTTCCTCAGTTGTTCCTATTTTGCCCAGCTTTGCCTTTCTTGACAGTTAGGATTGCAGGTATCTTCCTATGCAGGAAAACATCTGGGTGGTGGCAGGAGAACTGACTCAAGTCATTCCTGCAGTGACCCTTCCCTGGATCCTGTGAACATCTCCATGGCACAGGAGAGACAGTCCCCATGCCATGGCCATTTGGTCGTTCTTGGCTGAGGTTTCCAATATTGGAGCCAACTCCAAAGTGGCATTTAGCCAGGCACACACTTTATCTGGTAGCTTTGTCCCTACAGCCCACTTTACATTAATTGCCATGCTGCTGATTTGGCAGCAAGTTTCAGTCCCTGCTGCCTAAAGCTACGTGGATGAGAGATGCCAGGTTTCAGACCAGGAGCCCTCCCAGGAGCTACCTCTGCTCTCCTCCCTTCAACTCTGTATCTGAACATCTTTGTCCTTTTCAGTGCCTGACACCGCTGCTGTATCACAGATGAAAAACATCCTTGCTGTATGGAATAGTCCCTGCCATTTTCCCGCTTGATTTGTCTTTCTCCTCTCATTTTTTTTTTTGCTGTTCAGCCTTTTCTTCTCGTTCCTGCACTCCCTTCCCCCTCGCCCTGATCAGTCAGACTTCTCCTAAGCCCTGATGTGTTGTGACTGGGGCTGACTGACAGCGCTTCGTGCCTGACACACATCTCTGGGATGCAGCCCAGGATGTGTATTTGAGAGTGAAGTTGGATTGTAAAGTGCCGTGTGGGAGTCTCTGAGAAGGGAGTCAAAACACCGTCAACCCTATTCTTCCTGAGAGGAGTGGAGATGTTGCGTGGAGCCTGCTGATGCCAGGAGCGACTCTGCGGCTTGTAGGCTGGGCAGGGGTCATCCCATCCCATAAGCACTGAAAGCTGTGTTGAGCCTCTTTGCAGAGCTAGGGCAAGGGTTGAGGGGAGCCATGGAGAACCAACCCCCCCTTTTCTGCATTGGCGGTGCTACTTTTAAGCTCAAGTTGGGTCTGTATGGATGACATGGAGCAAGCAGAGGAGTCACCTTCTACTGCACATGTCCTGGGTACAGGACATGGTACTCCATGACGGTTGTTTCTGGTGATTTGGCAGAGGAAGCTGAGAAAATTTGGGCTGCAACTGAAAAGAGGGAGTTGACTCATGAGACTTCCTTCCATCCCCTCTTCATCAGTGGACCTTCAGAGAAGCTGTTTCCCACCTTCCCAAAATTTGTTTCTTTCCTCCCCAAACCTGGAATGGGTAGAGATGTGCTGGTGAAGCTCTGGCTGGAGCCACAGCTCTGAACCCCTTTGTTCAGCCACCACGTTCATCTTGTTTCAGCCCTGCCTGGGCTCTTGGGTTATTATTGGTGTGTGTGAGAGCATTTTCAGAAGAATGGGCTCTGATTGAGTCTGCAGAGAGCCATGGCTCTGCTGGGGACGAGGGAAGGGTGGCCTGGCACGGAAGACCTGGGTGAAGTAGAAACAGCTGTTGTCCTCCTCTCTCTCAACCCACCTGCAGCCTCAAGACAGCTAGCCCAAGCTCAGCGATTATCTCGTGAGGCTTGGAGCCAGTCTGCTTTGCTTCCTCACAGCCAATGCATGCTTTAGATGAGCTGGCTGGGCTTGAAGGTCTAATCTGCACTTGGAGGATGCCTGTAATTATGAGGGCCATACTCAGCACCATCGTGTCACCATCTGCTGCTTGCCACCTTCCTAGTTTTCTGAGTGCAGTTATCCTTGCTCTCTGAGCACCTTCTGTGTTTATGCTCCCTGCCTCATGCAAAGTCACCTAAAAATCCTCTTTGCTGGCTCCCCTGGAGACCCCAGGTGCTGCCTGGAAATCTCTTAGAGAAGTAATCATCCCCTTTGGATTGCACCATCAGTCACCTTCAGTCCCTCTGACAGTCCCAATTTGCTTGTGTGTTCGGCTGTAGAGCACCAAAAGCAAAACACTGTAGGCTTCTGGTTTGTAGAGTTTTCTTCGCCCAGGAGAAAAACAGGAGGGTCACAGCTTGCCCCTCGATCTCCTCACCCGCTGCCCTGTCCCCTGCTCTTCTGGTGGCTTTTGCCACTAGGGTGGAAGGGAGGGTTAATAACTTGATGTAGCTGGTGCTGTTCTTAGCTGGTGGGAGGTGTTCTCATTTCTGTAGGTGGGGGGAGAAGCACGTGGTGATGACACTGAAAAACGGGGACTGGTTTTGAGGTCCATGCCTCCTTTCATATACCATTAGTGTTGATCTATCCTGCCATGGGACCACAGAAAGGTATGGGTTGGAAGAGACCTCAGGACCTTCTTGGAGCAGGCCAGCTTAGATTAGATCACTCAGGGCTTATTTGACTTGACTTGACTTGACTACCATGTTAGTTTTCCTGCTGTTTCTTAAAGCTCCATCTTCTTTCACCTGAATCCTATTCTTCTCCATCCTTCCATTGTATTTTTTTGTTCCTGTTTTCCCTTTGTCTGGCTTTCTACAGCACCGGTCCATGGTAGAAGGGGGATGTTGGAGCTGGCCCTGTGTTACACCTTACAGACACAACCCACCATTCACACTGCAGTAGACACCTCCTGAGCAGGTGGGTGTCAGAGGTGCACCAGCAAGGGTGAACTTTTCCAAGAGACATCTGGATGGAGCTATGGAAATGTTCCTGACTGTCATCGTATCTTGGTTAAAACTCACTTTAGGAGCTAGCCTGGAACCGGCTATCAAGGGCCATCCCTTCAGCGAGAGGGGGTAATTCCTGTGCAGGAATTAGCAGTCAGCACACCTGTTACTACAAGAGACTCCAGCTGAAAAGAGAAGAAGAAGGGAGGGGGGGAGAGGAAGGAAAAAAAAGAGGTTCTTCAATTTAGCGCAATTATCTCAATTTTCCCAGGATAAGGATCCTTGAGATATTTATCTGATTTACAAGGGTGTGCTGCAAGGCGGCAGACGCAGGGCCTTAAAGAGACATTAATCAATTCCTTATGTGTGGTAGGGGGAGAAGAAAGAAAAAAGTGAGTGAGGAGACACTGAAAGGAGAACCTTTTGGAGCCAGGAAAGGAGGAAGGATGCCTGCCCGCTCTGTATCCTTTCACTTGCGATTAATAATTTGTGGAAAACTGTGCTGGCCGCAAGAAATGCTGAAGGCTGCTTCAGAGAGCTGTCTGAGCAGAAGCAGGAGGAGGTTGGCAGGGCTGGAGCAGTGGCAGAAAGCCTGCTGCGGACTGGGACACCTTTAAACTTTCAGCAGTTGATAGTCCAGGGTACGTGGGTTAAGTATTTCCTGAAGAACTTCTTTTGCTTACTTTTCCACTGGGGAAATGATGGGGGTTAGATTTATGCCAGGCATGGAGAACTTGCCTGATAGCAGAGCAGGACTCTGACATTGCATCAGTGTGGTTATGATGAGACAAGGTTTCTGTAGGATTCATCTTGTCTAAGTGCAGATGTTCTGGGCTCAGGAGGTGTATAATTGTCTACACCTCCTTTTAGGAAAGAAGAGCAGAATTCACCTGACACACTTGGATGCCCACCTTTGGAGGGGGTGTACTCCTCTCCATTAACAAAGCAGCCTGCATTTTTTCTCATGCAATGCCATCAGACCTTCTGCTTTGCCCCTCTTGCCCATACCACTGCTCTGCCCCTTAGTCTTCCTCCTTTGTGCCAAATCCTGCTGCCTCTTCCTCCACTTACACCCTGCAGCTCCTGTTGTTTTCTCCCCACCTTAGTAGCTAAAAAGATTGTGGAGGCCCTCTGCATCCTGGAGGCTGCAGTTTTGCTCTCATCCGCATCCTTGTCTTCATGTTATCTATACAGGGAAGCAGGTATGAAAATCCTCATCTTTCCCAAAAGCGTAGCTGCCTTACTGCCATCCCTGCAGCTCTTCACACCTCCCTTTCCCCTCCATCACGTTCAGGCTTCTTGGCTTCCCTTCTTGGCCCTCTTGCCTCTCTGTTGCTCCTTCGCTTCTACATCCCTCATTGTTCCTCCAACACTGTCTTGTCACATTGTACCCTACTCCAGTGATTTGACAATAGAGAGAAAAAAAGAAGGGATTCAGTGGAGAGGCGAATGAAATGGGAAGTGGAAGAGGAGGAGGAGGGAAAGAGAAGATCAGAGGGAATGGGAACAAATACTTGTAGCTTAACATGGCTTGGGAAGTCACCTGGGGGAGCCATTGACTGAGGGGTCACTGACCCTTGTGAGTAAACTTCTGTAATAAACTGGTGAAAGTACTGGCAGGCCCAAGTGATTTAGTTTAGAAATTGCTGTAGTTCAGCTCCCCTCAAATGCAATTCAGCAGGACTGTTAGCAGGCGCAAAGCCCTTGCCAGCCTTAATATGGATTACTTTTCTTTGTCCCTTAAGTTCATCTCTTTACAGCATTGTTATGTTCTCATAAATTTGTTGCAGCATGTTTGCCGGCAGCTGGCCCATCGGAAAGGATTTGTGTCCACTGGAAAAGCCTCTTGGATAAAACTTTCTTTGGCAATATGCCTTTTTAAGGCCCTTCTGCAGCCGCGTTGCTCTGTGAAATAACAGCTTTGTCAAGGACCAACCAACTTCACTATCCAAGGTCTGACAGAGGCAGCAACCCTTGGCCGTCGCGCATGGGCACCTGTGTGTCATCACTTGCTGCGGATCTCCCATCTCCTGCCTTCCTTTGTAATAGCTGACTTTGATAAACGAGGGGCAGCCCTAATATGAGGGGAGAGACTTTCAGATCCCTGATCTCAAAGTAGTTCCCCATGGCATTAGAAAGCCAGTGGTGCTTACCTGCCTATGGTACTTAAAAAAAAAAATCTCTGGGATCTATATATATATAAACTTCACTTACCTAGTTCTGTGGGTGGACCTTGCTGGAGTTATAAGGGAATTCATAAGTCTCCCCTGGGCTGCAGAAGTCCAGTTGTTCAGCTATATATATTAGTATTGTATTGCATATTGCATGGTATAGGTATTGGTTTCGTATATTGGTATTATGAGTGTGAGCTGTTGCTTGTTAAAAGCCCTGTTGCGATGGTGAACGTGTATCATGTATTTCTGCTTTGCAGAGCAGAGTAGGTGGCAAGTTACGCAGGAAGCTTGTTTAGTGTTGGTATTTGTGTAGTGGGATCCTGCTCCATGGGTACAGACCAGAATATTGCAAGTGGGAGTACAGTCAGGTTCAGGGTGTCTATGTATATCCTTGGTTATCTTCATCTTGGCCCATCTGCCCTCCAGTATAGATTGGAGTACCCACATGGGTACTCATCTCTCCACATCCTCATGTTTAGGACTATGCAGTCCTGGCAGCCAAGGTATTGCACTGTCCTTCCCACCAGCACATCGCTCTCTCCAAGCAGCTCACCATCTGCAAGGGTTGCTCGGTGGAAGAGTCACAGTAGGTAATGCACATACTGGAGGCATCGCACTCACTGCAGAAATGACGGCATCTGAGGTGTCCTGGTGAGTCGTGTTGTGTGACAGCTGTGATTTCACATTACTCTGGATCTGTAGGGGTGGAAGGGGTACCCTTATGCTCTTTGGGTACCCTTAGTCTCTCTATCCAAACATAGTCAGTGACCCAAGGGATGCGGCAGTGGGGAAATAGCCCCAGGGGACGTGAATAAGGGTTGTTTGGCATGCAGGGAAAGGTTGAAGAGAAGAAAAGTCCCTTTGCAGCAGAAGGAGTCTTGCAGGGCAGCCCTGGTGTACCCTGGTAGGGGAGGTTAATGTGAGGAGCATTTCCAGCCCTGGTACCAGCAACCCATTTCTACCTGCCTGCCCTCTTCGCGCCAAACTGTCTTTAGTCATGAGCTGCACCGTGCGCTTAGGAAAAAAGAAAGAAAGAAAGAAAGAAAGAAAAGAAAGAAAGAAAAGAAAGAAAGAAAGAAAAGAAAGAAAGAAAAGAAAGAAAGAAAAGAAAGAAAGAAAGAAAAGAAAGAAAGAAAAGAAAGAAAGAAAAGAAAGAAAGAAAAGAAAGAAAGAAAAGAAAGAAAGAAAGAAAAGAAAGAAAAGAAAGAAAGAAAGAAAGAAAGAAAGAAAGAAAGAAAGAAAGAAAGAAAGAAAGAAAGAAAGAAAGAAAACAAACCATGGGAGGGGGGAAAAAAAAAATCAAAGAACAGTGCATTTCTTGTTGTTTGATCTTTGAGGAATGTTGAAGAAATCTCTTAGGCCTCTGTCTCCCCGGTTGTGCTCGTAAGGAGATTATGGACCTCGTGTTTTCACAGGAAAACACCCGGCCGCTGGGCCTGGCACACTAATCCAGACAAAGGGTAACAGCGGCCTAATTAATTCTCATGTCTCCGAATCTGATAACGGCACAGTACACAGATGAGTCCGTAAGGACTTAATGAGTTTAATCGACTGCACTTGATGATTTTATTTGAAACCTTGTGCCACAAATTAAACTATTAAAAATGCACTTGAACTTGATTGGCAGCTGTAATCCGGGCAAAGTCTACTTAATCCACAGGGGTGGGGAACAGGGATGGATGCAAAGGGCTGGAGACAAGGAGAATGGAGGGGAGTCTCTGGTAGGTAAGGGGATTTTGGGAAGAGTTTAAGGGAAAGCCACAAAGAAGGGCAGAGCCTTGGGGGGGCTGGGGGTGAGACAGGGAGGGTATGGGGGTAAGGGATTTACCTGCGCTGACCCAACCATGGGTTGAGCTGTGGGATGAGGGAAGGGTCTGTGTCTGTTCTCATCTTGTGCTCTGCCCCGCAAGGCTTTCCGAGCAGCTAGGGGGGCATGTGGCTGTTAGCTGGTCGGAGCTAATGAGCTGCTGTCTCCGGTGCATGGTGTAACACCAAGCTTTTGCATGGCCGAGGTGAGGAGGGCACGAATCTTGGGCCCAACCTCCAAATCTCACGCAAAACAGCTTGGTGAAATGCCATGGAAATGCACACAGGGATGTACACTGAAGTGTGTCCACAGGCAGCAGTATCACCAGTGGGCAGGCATGCATGCATGCAAATACTTGATTACTCTTCATCTGTAAAAGCTGCCCAGGTGAAAAGCAGTCTGCAAAAAGGCACCTTTGCCCACATGGACTGTCTGGTGCGTCTGTGTGCAGACAGTTGCACCCTCCTCTGCACTCTGCTAACTGCTGTCACTCACATGTGTCTGGTCATGCTTATCCAGTTTATTCCCATACATAAATACCCATATACATATGCAGACATGCACAAGCAGTGATTTGGCTCATAATGGGGCATTAGCTGAGGAAGGAAATAGCATGGAAGTCTGCTTTGAAAGTCCCTTGCCCCCCACTCTCTTCCATTTAAAGTAATTTGCAAAAGATTTTCAAAATTATAAACCAATTTGCAAATAAACGAGCGTGATTAATGGCATATTCCTTAAGAGGTGACAGATCTGTAATAGATCTGTAATCCCCCTTATTATGCAGGAACCATTAACAGCAGTAGGCGTTTAGAGACTACATTAAAGCTAGAATAGGCTCCAGCTATGTCTCTGGAGTGGAGCAGGTCAAGTTTTTGTTGCTATGGCTTCTTTACCTATAG
The DNA here is from genome assembly GCF_965638725.1 of Aptenodytes patagonicus. NCBI lineage: Eukaryota > Metazoa > Chordata > Aves > Sphenisciformes > Spheniscidae > Aptenodytes > Aptenodytes patagonicus. Next base: position 12,535,369 of record NC_134956.1, read on the forward strand.
TTGTGCTCATAATTGGTAGAAAGCAACATATCTCACTGCCACTTGGGTTTCACAGCTTACTCACCTCACTTATCCTACGCTAAAACACATGCGCTCTGGCAGCAGAGGCAAAGCCTTCATCAGCTGATTAGCGAAAGCAGCGCGCAGCACTGTGGCAGGAGGGGCGGGTGGCTCTTCTCTTTGGGCATCTCATTTCCAGCTTCCCTGATGCTCTCTCCCAGACATGATCTGCAGCGCTCCTGGCTGCATGTTGGTGGCTCACAGGGGTGCATGGAGTGACTGGGATTTTTTGGAAAGCGACACTTGAGGCTGTGTGCAGTGGGGGAGGCTTTGGTGCAAGGGGGAGAGGAGCGGGAGGGACTGCATGGGGCGTTTAATGGAGAGAGCTCTGCAGCACACCTGCACCCCGTGCCAAAGACCAAACCCCACCAGCTAAAGTACTCCTCAGAGACACTGAGAGATCAAGAGCAGTGCCAGTGTCTTTGATCTCTGAAATAGCAGGGATTTGCTACGTGGAAATAAGCAGATGATCCGACAGTCCAAAGCACACACCTTACTGTGAAGGAGTGTAAAAACCCACTCCAGTGATTCCCTTCACTCAGAGAAAATCCCTTCCTGACCTTACACTTTGCGAGGGGTTTAATGCATTGTACACGAATGAGACAGGCCCCGCAGCTGCCCGACAAATTTTGTATATCCCGCTGAGTACCAACCCGGGGCAGAGGGCACCCTAGCCTTGCTCTCTTCTGCTCATGCTTTGAATACGATGCTGTGAATTTGTTGTATTGACAAATAGCTGAAACTTTTAATTTGGTAGGTCATAGCTTTAATTTTCTTTTTCCATTTTTTGCATTTAACACCAAAGCTCCAGCAGCTGCTGGGCAGTGCCACAGCACACCACGATCTTGTGAGGCCCATTGCACCTATGCTGGTTTGCATCTGTTCCAGGCTGGGACAGGAACGTGAGCGAGGAAATGGGTGCTGCAAGCAGTTATTGATTAGTGAGCTGGTGATGCTCTTTCTAGGGAAGAAGTGTGTTAGGGGAGTTTTTTTTCAGGTAAGTTAACACCGAGATCCTGCCTGCTTCTCCTTCTGAAGCCTGGCACTTCTGGAAAGTACAGAGATGGTAATTTAAGGTGTTGTACATCCTGACTAATTACATCAGTCCTGGCCGTAGCTGTCTTTTGCATTTCTCACCTTAAAATGCACCGTAAAGTTGCTATTCACTGTTAAACAGATGCTGTATGCTTTCCCAGTTGTGGCTACATTTTAATTTTTTTACTGAAAGGAAAATAATTGACATATCTTTGACAGAAGAATGCTTGAGGATCTTAATAGGGGAGATCAGCTAGGGAATGGCAAAATATTTTCATCTATTTGGTGTTGTTAGTGCTTTGATTAAACAGACTAATATTTCTGAGTCTGTCACTTAGCATGAACAGCAGGGTGTTTTGTTATCAGGTAATTCCCTGCCTACAGAGGGTACAGAAATGGTCGTATGTAAATCATGCGGTTAATAATACTCCAGTATGGAAGGCAGATGCAACTGCTAATTGCGGAGCACGGGATGCTCGTTGAAATCACAACAACTTATCAGCCCCTGTCAGGTCACTGGGGCTCTCCCCCAGCCTCAGGCAGGATGCCACAGCCGATAGCGCGAGGGTTATCCTCATCCCTTCTGCTGCCCTCGCAGCCAAATCCCGGAGTGCTGGCGGGCTGGGGGAGCAGCACAGCCAGCCCACGGCTCTCCCAGCAGGAGAGAAGCGCTGGCAGCACCGGCACAGTCAGCAAACAGCCATGCAGCCAGCGCACACAGCGCGTTTGTCAAATATTTACCCTTTGTTTCAATCCTGACCTCTTCACCTCTCAAGATAAATAATTTAGTGTGGAAGGCTTGAAGGTTAATCTTGCATTTATTTAATGTTACAGGACACTTGGCTCACTTACAGCTAAAAGCCCCGTGTGCTGGTTGTTAGTTTATTTAATCCAAGTGCCATTTTCTTCACCCTCTTTGAATTGCTGAAAGGAAGGAAGGAGGAAGGAAGCGGGGGGAAGAAAGAGTTATCTGTATGCAGCTTTTAGCTCCTGCTGCAAACTCCATAAGGAGCAGCACCCTGGGGAAGCGCCGATCCGAGTGCCTCAGCCCAGCCAGGCATGTCATCCGCCAGTCGATCCGAGAGGCTGGCTCCGAGCACCGGTGAGAAAAAGGGGGAAAAGCGGGGGCTCTGACATCCCCGGCATACCGGCTGCAAAAGAGCTGCCTGCCTTTGCCCAAATCTGACAGAAATTGTTGGTGTGCCAAAAAAACTGAGACAGCACGATGGAGGCAAGGATGGGGAAGAGGTTAGGTGGGGGGAGGAAGAGTGGCTTTGCCCTCATTGCTGAGATGTTTTTTCTCTCCTTTGTCTGAAAGCATCAGGTGGTCCTTTCCAGGAGACCTCTGCAGCATTGCTGGAAAGCTAATGCAGAGGGGAGGGTGGCTGAGGGAGGTGTGGGGTCTAATCTACCTTGCTTGAATGATGTTCTTTTAGTTACTAATTTCTGGCAGACCAGGCAAAAGTGTTTGGGGCATTTGCAGGTGGTTCAGCACCTCTTCCTGCTGCCAGAGCCAGCAAGGAGAGAATGGCCAGGACCTTCAGTGGCGGCAGGAACCAGCCTGTTGCACAAGAATTTCACACTGATGGATGTGAAGAGAGTTGTGAACTTACTTGACAGTGAATTGCAGGGACTGGAGGAGACATTTCAGCATCATCCTTCTCGTTGCTTCTTCTCATTTCTGGAGATGCAAAAAACCAAATGCACAGTCCTTCCCGAGACTGTCAGTATATCTACGCTCTTCAGACATAGGAAAAGGCAAAGCAAAGCAACTGGAAAAAAAAGGCAAGCATGTGGAGCAGACTGACTGCTGAAGTCAGTTTGGCTTTTACAGCCCAGCCCACCACCAGAAACTTGGCGCTAGCTGCTCCCTCCCAACAAGGGCTTATAGCCAGTAACTCACAACGGGGACAGATTCCAAGATTTCAGAACAGCGTATCTTTATGCGTTCAAGAGCAGGCTGACTCGGACAGCAGGCAGTGAGGAAACCAGTTTTCCCGATCCTCATGGCAAAGCCTAGTGGCAATGTCACTACCAGATTGTGCCCTCCCAAGCTCTGGCTGAAGAAACCTCCCTCCCAGCCTCAACTTGTGCCTTGCTAGCTCGCAACAGCCTCTGGCAAGCTCTGCATTTGTCTGGATGCATGCCTCACCTCTTGCAATGATAGCTACACTCATCCACCACTTCAGAGCATTTTGTTAACTTCCTTCCCACCCCTGTTTTTAAAGGCCTCCTAAGGAGAAATGGCTCCCATCTCTCTAAAGCAAATAACCTCTACATTTGGTAGCATTAGGGCCAGCTAGGGAAGAGGAGAAGTGTCAGAGGATGCTGGCAGTGCGATCACACCCTAGCATAGTCACATTTTCACCTGCTCATGTGGTCCAGCACAGCTGTGACTTGCTGGTAATTACTTGCTTGTAGCTGGTGCGAGACTCCCAGTTCTAAAAGCCATCTGCTTACCTCCAGGTCCCTGTTGTGTGATCTTTCATTTGGAGTTCACCTCTACAGTTTATGGCGGTTTCCAGGATAACAGTCCAGCTGGAGTTCCTCTCGACTCCATCCTGTGCTGGCTTTGTCTCCTTTTAAAGGACATTTTGCATCTTTCAGTAAACACCAACAGGATTCTCGATGTAGCCTGGCAGGATTTGACCCAAAAGGCATAGCCATGTGTGGTGGGTGGGAGACTCCAGCGTCTGGGTGTTGTGCAATCCAAATTTCTTCAGGTATATGATCAGAATGACCTTTCCTATGAGCTTCAAGTGCTTCAATGTTAAATGGGAAATAGCACAAGATCAATGTGCCTTGTGGCTTTTTAATGCCTTAGTCTGAACCAGGAGAGGCAGTAATAAGAAAAACTCAGAATAATTTAATAAATGGTGTGTGGTTTTTTTTTTTTCCTTCTAGGGAGGATGCTAAGATGTGTTTGGATTGGTGAATAGACTTAGTTTTGTTCAAGGCAGTAATTCAGTTTAATTCCAATTTCATTTTTGTTCCTGTTGGCATGTGCTGATTAGGATATGAGCACAGGATCTCGGGATAGGTTTAGGGCACCTAAGCTTGACCCCTGCCTGAATTACCTTCTGCAGGAATCGCTTTCCCCATGCTGTAAAGGAAGATCGGTCTCTCAGCTCGGGTGTCTACTGCTGGGGCAGGAGAATAACTCTCCCTCTCACGTTCCCCCTCTACCCACCCACTCCTTGGAGATGCCCTGCATGTGCAAGCAGTCTTTGGAGGTAGGACCACTTGGGGAAATAGCATATTGCAAACAGTGACTGCTTAATAAAGCCCCTCACATTGGAAGAGGTTTGAGCTGAAGGTTTTCCAAGGGCAGCTGGGAATTCATGACCATGAGCCATGTTTGGGTCCCCAGACCTTTGAACACACGCACGTGAATATGTTCTTCAGACTCTTTCATGTCAGCCTTCATATACCACTTCCAAGGTTTAACGCTTTAAATGATGACAAACACACTCTAACACCCTCACAAGCTAAACAGCTCCTATCAAACTGGCACTCACTCTCATAACACCCTGCCACCTACATCCGTGTGCGTATTGCTGCCAACCTTTTGGCAAACTCTTAGCTTTAGGTACTAGGACAAGGTGATCGACATTGCTTTGTGCATCTTGATAATAGAGAAATGCACCATTTAGAGAGATAAAAATTCACATCAGTGTCTCCCCAACAAACCTGATCTGCCAACTGCCTTTTTCCTTTTTTTTCGCCCATATTTCAAAAATATATCAAGCCAGCCAGCTGCAGCGGCTGAAGGAAGCAGCTAATTCCCCTAACAAGCCTCTTGCAGAGAGAAGTGCCGGGCAGCCCGGCTCTGAACATGGGACTGGAAGTTTGTATAGGATTAGGGGCGTATCTGGTGGCCCAGATTCCCCAAAGCCAATTAATGACTGCTACAAAAGGAGGATTTTCTTTTTGAGGTTAGAAATGCATCCTTGAATCTGGTGGGGGAAAAAAAAAGGCAAAAAAAAAAGTTAGAAGAGCTCAGGACTCAAAGGGAAAGTTCAAAGTGTTGGGTTTTTTTTGCAGTTGGAGTTCAGAAGGGAGGGGTTTGTGCATGTGCATGTGTTTCTGTATAACTCTCTTTTCTGTACAACTCTCTTCCTTCTTCCAGCTCTGCTTTTCCTTATTGATTCCACTCATAATATGATTTCCCTCTTGTATAACTGAGGGAAAACTAACTGAGAGTGAAGTCTTGTAGATCTGCTCCTGAGCGAGCATTAGCCTTGTCCTAGATGGGCCACAAACCAGCACAGATGCCAAGTGCTACTCAGTGCTGTCCCATGGAGCCCCACGGCAGCTTCAGAGCAGCCGTACGAACACGGATGTTGGGAGTTGGGACTGCTCAGCAGAGCGGTGAAACATGCCCAGTTTTCCTCAATCCCTTTTTTCTTTTCCCTTAATAATCTGAAAGTGGAGTTCCTGGAGAGCAGTAGGATTTGCTGGGGATGCTCTGTGACCATGCACCCGTGTTGTGGCACTGGTGGGCTGTGATTGTGCCAGACCCAAGTGTGGCTCTGGGGTGTCCATGCAGGAGACCTGCACCACTGCTCTGCCTCTCACAGCTCCTGCTCTGTACAGCATCCCTGTCTCTGTTTACTAAAAGCTTTGGGATTGTCTGCGATGAAGGCGTGCAAGCAATTATCACCGGAGCTAGGGCAGAAAGCAGAGGGCTTGTTTGTTTTTTTGGATCCAGGGCTGTTTGCTCAGCTGCATCTGTATCACTGCTAATTATTAAGACATTTATTACCATGCTTTATTTATGTGTGCGGGTGCTTGTTTACCTTTCTCTGAAGCCTTCAGCTTTAGTTGCTCGTGGAGGAGGGCTTTTGGATCCTCAGCAGGACAGTTGGTGATTCTCGATGCTCCCATTGAGGGGTAGGGGAGCAGGATATCTTTGGCAGTTCAGGACTTCCCGATTTCATTTCTATTCCTTTCTTCCCAAGAGCTGAGATTTTTCAAGTTCCCTGGAAGAGCATGTGTCTATAAAACAAGACCTGCTGAGCCTGCGGGACCTCTGCTCTGCTCTTCATTTTTGATGTGTCCCTCACCCTATCTATTTTAATCAGGAAGTCCTGTGTTCAAGGGGCTTCTCTCATCTTTAAATCCAGCCTGAAGTGCTGGAGCAGGGGGAGGCGGCTGGTGCCGAAAGGCTCACTGAGGGCCAGGGGAAGGCGGGGGATTAATGAAAGAGATTTGTTCATGCAGACCATTATGAAAAATGGAGTTGAGGCTTCGCGGGTGCTATGTGAGGATGGGGAGATTAGACCCTGCTGGGGCTTATGGCTTGGATCAGGGCAGGTGCGGCTGGCAGTAAGTAAACAGAAAATATGTGAGCTTGATATTAAAAAGGGGGTCCTTACGTGGAGAAAGCCTTGAAAGCTGTTCACCTCTGCCCCAGCCCTGCTGCAGCTCACCATGGAAGCAGGAGCAGGGAAGGGTATTTTTTTCTCAGGAACTTATGTACAGCTTTTGCTGGACCATTTCAGTGATGTCCTGGTGAGGAATGGGTGGCATTAAAATAATCTCCATGGCAACAACCATGGAGGGCAGCAATGGAGTGGTTAGGACAAGGATGTAGGAGTCAGGACTCCTGGCATCTATTTCCAGGACTTATCACGTGATCTTAGGCAAATGGCTCAATGTCTGTAACCCGGCATTTACCATCCTATCCCCATACGAAGTGGTTAGAGATTGAGGATTAAAGGTGTTTGCAGGCAGAGCAGGGAAGCAGCTCTTGAAACTCCCACTGACATCTGTGGGCTTGGGATCCAAAGATGTGCAAGACAGGCTCTGGGGGACACTGCTGAAGCTGGAGGTGTGAGGGAGGAAGGGAAGCCAGGCGCCTGGAGCTGGGGTCTGGAAGGCTTTGCCCAAGGACAGTGGCCCTTCATGTCTGTGCATGCAGCAAATTATAACAGCGATGTGAACAGAAGTGGCAAATAATACTCCGTGCTGATGGGGTGGGGAGAAGGGCTGAACTCCTATTGTCTTTCCTGTAAACCCACCTCTGGCTCCTGTGTAGGGCAGCTGGACCCAAAAGGCACCTCTGTGTGTGCATGTGAAGGCCAGAGGTGCTTCCAGTGAGGTCCCTTCAGTGCACACAGTTATTTCCTGTTCTGCTTCCTCCATCCTCTCTTTTTTCCCTTACCCATTAGTATCCATCCAGAGAAACCCATTAGTATCTCCTGCCTGTGTGTGACATCTGTCCCTTACAAACTCAGGAGGCAGCAGGATGCTCAAGCTCTGCCCATGGGCTCCTAGGAACCAGGAGCTCCAATCCCAGAGCTGGGGTGTCCTGCTGCCAGGCGGGACGGTGTTTAATTTAATGACGAGGTGTCTTCTTGCCTCATTTGTCTCCCACTCTTTTGCCTGGTGTCTTTCCAGTGTCTTCTCCCTGATTTGAATGGATCTAACTGGCTTGGCCTCGCCAGAGTGCTCAGAGCTTTTGCGGCTGTGAGGCGACATTATGCAGGAGGGATGGGATAATTTCATGCATGTTTACATACATCTGCATTCTAAATCGGCTCCAATTTGTGCATTTGTCAAAACTAACATGGTGGTATTTCTCAGAAATTTTGCTAGCTCTTGCTTTCCCTTAACCTCTTCTGCACAGGGTAGAGAAGGGCCTCTCTCCCCCAGGCAAAAGCGGAGCTCACGTGCTGAAGCCGCCTGCCTGTTCCAGTGGCTGGAGGGATGCCCTTTGATAAACTCTCAGCTGGATGCAGAAAGATGGTCTCTGGGCTCTCCCACTGGGGTTTCTCAGCTCCTGAAGCAAGGAAAGGGCTATGGACATCCCTGCTTCATCGCTTACATGAACATATGGTACAAATTGCAGCTGCAGCAGAGCCCAAGTGCCCCATGCAGTGAGGAAGGTGATGCTGGCTGGTCCCTCCATTTCTGCATCCTGCTCCATCTTGGTCATTTACAGCACAGCAACCAGGGGACTAAGCAGGCAGAAATTTGTTAAGTAGCAGCAAATAATTTTAGCTGATCTTTTTTAAGCAGGTGGTGTTTAGTGGCAGCTTGCCTTGCCTTTCTTTGTTTTATTGATTTGAAGGTGCTGCAGATTTGTTTGGGTTAAAAAAAAAAAGAAAAAAATAGGCAACGTGGACAGACCTGGGGGATCTTGGAGCTGGTGCAAATGCCTCGTCTGAGTTCTCCGCCTAAAGGCTTTGGGGATCATGAAATGACACTTGATACAGTGTTCTGGTCGTGACACTGTTGGGTTACAGTCCTGCAGTGAGGGAATATGCATGGGAAAGGTGTGATGCAAAAGGAGATGATGTTCAGCCACATCCTGCAAATACCTTCAAGTTTGAAGCCTGCTGTGACCACACACCCTCTTTGAGTTTAAAGGTGGAGCGGTGGCCAGCCCAGGGCTGCTGAGCTGCATGTTGTTTGCAAACAGAAAGCCTGCACTTCCCAAGCCAGAGCTAAATCACCCAAGAGGCTAGCAGTGCTCAGCTGGGTGAGGGAGCAAGGCCGGGGTGGTTGCAGAGACAGAGGTTGATGGTGTAGCTGGCTGGAAGTAGCCACTTCACTTGCAGGTAGCCTGGAGATGTCTGGCTTGGGCTGGGACTCCTGGTGCTCCATCAAAGAGCTTCACCAAGAATTAAGGTGTCCTTGTGGGATCCCAGGGCATGGAGGCTGTCTCAGAAAGGCTGGGCACCCCAGAACTGTGGGCATCCTTATTCGAGGTGTGGAGTTCAGTAAGGAAGCACGTGAGCCTAGTCAGGTATCACGAATCCTTTGGGGTCAACTCTGCTCAGGGGGCACCATGAGCCTGCCGAAGAGCTGGTCTGTCAGGGAAAGAGGTGGGAACAGGCCCAGCAAAGCAATGGGAGTAGTCGGAGCTCTGTTCTCAGGAAAAATGGCTTTGACTGGTAAAACCGATCTATCATTATAAGGTGGCTCTTTCTCACTGCAGGGGCTGGGTACTGGAGAGGGTACAAAGCACAATATATGGAGACTAGCCATTAGTTCTTATTTACTGGAGTGTAATCCTGAGAATTAAAAGATAAAATAGAAGTTGGCCAGTTCCCAGTAAACAGTGGTTTGGGAGGGATAAGAACTGCCTTTCCTTTCAGGCCAGGAAACACAGAGAAATAGATTTTCTGTTCTCTCTTCTTGTAGAGAGCAGAGCTGAAACGGCATGCCTCCTCTTTCCCCTCATTGCAGGATTGTGCATCTGATTATTGTGATGATTGCCTCAATCCATAAGAATTTTAAGAAAAATACCTTTTGATTAGTCACCCCAGCCTAGCGCAAGAAAACCAGGCGTCCCTCAGTCAGCCAGGTAAGCATCAGCTTTCCCAGTCTGCTGAGAGAGGAAGGTGATCTGTGGAGCCAGCCCCAGGGTTTGGGGTAGAGCTGGCTTTGCTGCAAATCACCCAAGAAGGTGTAAGCATTAGGAAGAGAAAAAAGGTGAGTGCGAAGAGGAACACAAACTATACAGATGATAGCAGCAGCTGTGTTCAGGTACCGCTGCCTAAAGGAGCCCTTCTGGGAAGAAAGTTGCATCAGCAAATAAGTGCTGGCATTTACCAAAGCCTTTCCTAGATGCCTTCCAGTTGAACATGTCATTTCTTCTTCACTGTTGTGGGGTGTGCTGGAGCCATCCTTTCACGTGTCTGACCAGTAATTAATTAGGAGGGGATCAAGGCTGATAATGCCCTGTAATCCCTTCTCTCTCATCATTTTGTTCAGTAATCCTTTTAATGCTAGCAACTTGGGGGGTGGGGAGTGGTGGGGGCAGCAAAGTAAGGGAAGCCTGGGCTGTGGTGTGGTGCTGGTGCTGGCACAGCTCGGCTGTGTGATGCCAGAGCATCCCTCTGCTTCCCTCCGATGGCATTCCCCAAGGGAGGCATCCCAAACTTGGGGGCAGCTCACAGGGTAGCATGGGAGGGGAGAATTTCTGTGTAGGGTGGACAGGGTTGGGGGGCAATGAAGCAGGGACAGGGCAGACAGCAGAATCCCTCATTCTCCAAATGCTGACAGATTTTAGTTTAACCTCAAAGTCTCCACTGAGCACCACAGCATTTCTGCTGCCACAAAAGACTTTTCACAGCTAGGTCTCTGCAATGACCCTGGTTACGAGATCCCTGACTTGCCTCCAGCTCCATGCCATCTTTCCTGTGATAGCAGTGAGGACGCTTCACCAGTGCTCCCCGTCACTGTGTGACCTGGAGAGGGACACCACGCTCTGAGGAGGTCTGATGTCTGTAGTGGTCCTGGTGTCCGCAGCACAGAGAAGGTGGGGAAAGAAGCCCTTGGTGTGGGGGCAGGTGGGAGGACTTGGCGGTGGGTAGAGTGCAGAGCTGCTGGTGGGTTTGGGTGCGTAGGAGGGGGGTGGTCAGAGATGGTGGGTGTTGGGCAAAAGAGGTTTAGGAAATGAGAAAGCCAGCATTTGATGCGCCAGTGACAGCTGTAATAGCCCTACACTTCCATATGAATTAGCCAACATGAGTGCCGCTAACACTGACCCTCTTCTCCTGCCAGGTCAGGAGGAAAATGGAGGGTGTTGCCAGCCTGCACAACAAAGTGTTTGGGCATTGAGAAAGCCCAGGGCTGCCAGCACCACATCAACCTCCAATCTACAGGAAAGTCTTTCACGTTCCACAGCCCAACATCCTCATCTCCCTCTGACTCAACCTCTTTAAATACTTTCTTCCCCGACAGCTGGAAGATGCGAACCTGCTGATTACAGGGACTAAGTGGGTCTGAAGGGCCTTTTGTTTGATCAGAGCCATGGTTATTACCCCTGACAGTCACAGGCAAGGAAGTCTCCAATGTGTGTTTGACTGAGTTAACGTGCCTTTGATGCAAACTTCTCTTCATCCCATTTAAACTGAAGATCATTTCCATTCACAGTGAGGGGAAGCTAAATAATTCAGTGACAGACAGCAGCATTGATGCAGCTGGAGAACTGGGATGCCTTTACGTAGCAGGCGGCGTGGCCTCGTCTGCTTGAGGGGTGGGAGTTTTGGGAGATGCAGCATCTCTCTGGGCTGGGTGGAGGTTTGACCCACGGTAGCACGTCTCGATGGAGCAGCTAGAAAAATGCACGTGATGCTTTATAGACTGAACGAGGGCCATTTGCTATCACAATCCCTAAATCCTCTCTCTCTCTGTGTTTAATAACACAGATGTCTGTAAAGTAAATGCCAGCTGATTATCAGAAAACATATTTGCTGAGCATGAACAACTTTGTAATAATCAAATACCACAGATAATCACTGACTGTGTGTTTTTGTAACTTCAGAGCTTGGGTTTATAATCTGCTGTGTACCAAAATAATAAATACGCATAGACTAAACCCTTCTGCCGCCAGATCACAGTGCAAATCCAAGCTGAGTCCCTGGAGTTGTTGATATGAAGTGGCTCCTACCTCGCTTCTGTTGGGGATGGAGATGGAAATCTATTTTCTGGGTGTCGTGCATTGTGTTCAGAGTGCTTGCTTGGGTGTTTCTAATTCTTCCCTCCTGTGGCTGTGGAGGGTCTTGTGCCCAACTTACGGCCTTGCCACCAGCCCACAGTGTGGCCAGAAACACACAGCCCACAGTGTCCAGCAGCCAGGAGCCTTCCTCTGTCCTACTCCTCACCTCACAGTGATACAGTTCACAGTGTTTGGAGATGAGCATGGGTATTTACTGACCTGCAAAAGCAATCTGAGGAAGCCTCTTGCAGGTTTGCAATTATTCCCAGCTGAATGGCCATCTTCTGGCCCAAACGGGGCCATTTTCTTCAAACAGTCACCTGTGGATCCCTTTTGCCAAGATCCCTCTGTACACAGGTAGGAGCACACAGGCTTCAGCTCGCCCAGTCTTTGTGCTGAAGTGCAGCTCTGCTGTGGGCTTTTTTTCTATGCATCATTTAAAATAGCACGGAGAGTTAAGCATCTGTTTTAAAATAGCTTTGTTAAAAAAAGAAAAGCTTACTCCCTGTGACAATCAAAGAAAGAAAGAATAACCTCCCCGCAGCACCCGCTAAGTTATAGGCAAACGGGACTGTGTGAGGAATAAATGCGGTGCCTCGGCTTGACACTTCCGACAGGGTCAAGTTTTCCCTGCACCGTAATGAGGTCTTGTTAGGAAAGTGGGAGTGGTGAGTGATGCTCTTTTCTTTTGTATCTCTGCATTTCAAGCTACCCGTGGAAGGAGTGTGGTTGGGGATGGGAAGGAAAAAAAAAAAAATTGACTTCTTAGATATTTCTACCTTGGTCTTGGATGTTCTGAGGATACAGCAGTGGAGGAAGAAAAGATGGGGGCAGGGGTAGCAGGAGGCCAGGCAAACTCTGCAAACAACGCTCATCTTCCCCCCCTTTCTTTTTTGTACCAATCTTTGTTGGTGCCTCCGTTAGATGTTTTAGCTTCAGTTTCTGTGATGAGGAACCTGGGAGATGTGTTGGCAAAAGCTTTGCTTTCCTGGCAATAAGAAGGCTATACAGATTTAGGGGCTCTTGTGGCATCTAAGTGGATGGGAAGGGGGAAGGACTCCAAACTTTCAATCAAGCCCTGCCAGCTCTTTTCCATTCGAGAGGAACGAGGCTTGCCTTGTTAAAGGCAAAATGCGAGTGAGAACGGGCAGCATGCCAAGAGCCATTTGAGAGGCAGGTGAGACTTTCTGAAGTAAGAAATATCCATTCCACTCTAAATTGAAGTGTGTTAAATAAGGATGCTGTTTAGCGCTAATAAGGCAGGCAGCGAGCTGGAGAGCACAGCTGGGGTTACGGCTCTCGGCTAGCACAGAGGCCATGGATTCAGATTCGGCCGCAGCTCTCGCTGCGTGCAGGGAAATGAGCTCCAGGCAGGTGTTGCCCTAGTTCCTGAGGATGCACATCGGTCAGCGAAGGCATGATTTGCTTGACTAAGGTGGTTTTTTTTTTTTGAGCGTTTGAGCCCTAGGGTGGGAGTGATGGGGGTTGTGGAGGTCAGGGCTGAGCATGCAGAGGGATGGGGCTGGGTTTGGGTCTGGCATGATGTAGAAAGCTGCAGTGATGGAGTGCAGCACTTGGGCTTTCCACTTAGGGATGGGGAAAGCTGGCACAGCACCTGCTTTTATTAGGGTTTTATCTACCCGCAGGCCCTAACCCTCAAGAGGCGAACTGCTTTCCTTTTGTTTGGTTTTTTTTTTTGGCAATTTCTCTCCTTTTCTAAAATGTTGGAACATAGAAGAACAGATGCAAATTAACACATAAATCCAGATTGGAGGGTGTCACCAAAGGGACAGGTATTGCATAGTAATTAAAGAGCATGAAATTCTCTGTGAGATGTTTGTTAGTGTGCTCTAAATAGCCAATTGCTGTTTCTTAAATATTCAGTAATTACTGTAACTGGACACAGTTTGGCTTGGAATTTAATAAGACCTTACTGGAGAGTCCATTAGAGCACCAGGAGGTCGGTGGGATAATTTAACAGTAGTGCCTGTCTCTCTGCTTGTTGATTGTGCTCAAGAAGCCACTGCGGTGGTGTCCAGTCGATAGGGCATGAGAAGGGGGCACGAGGCACAACCTGTCATCCCCGCTCCGCTGCCAAGGGGGCCAGCAGCTCCACGGTTGCTCGTCCCCCACAGTGCCAGGGGCTTTGTCTAGCACAGAGCCCTGCTCCCTGGAGCCCTCCCTTGATTTTATAGGCAGAGCAGCGAGGTGCAGGGGTGGGGATGTGTGATTCCTCGGGGTCGAGTAGCTCTGCCTGAGCTGAGCCTGACTCTCAGGTGAGCTCTGTCCTCTTTGCACCCTCTGCACGGTACCGGAGGAGCGTGCAGTGACCCTGCGGCTTGTTTACCTCTGTTATCCCGATATACTGTGTCCTTGAGGTCTCTTGCCAAGCCCTCCTACTGTCTTTGTATGCAGCAACCTTTCATATTAAGAATGAGGAAACACACCCTGGATATTTATCTCATGACATAGTAGAGAAAGACTCCGGAAAAAAATGCTATTTCCATCCTTGCTGGTGTGCCGGAAAAAATTAGCTGCCAAATACGTGTTTCCCTGAAACAATACAGGGCCTAGGAAATTACCCATGAGAAGGGGATGTTGCCTGGGCATTACTGCACTCTGAGTCAGGCTCCCGGGGCGAGGGAGGCTGCTGCGGCGTAGGGCGGCTCTGCTGGGCTGCTGCAGGAAGGGGCCAGGGAGGGCCCCGGAGAAGGGGGCCCCCATTGTCCGTGCTGCTCCTTCGTTAAGTTGCTTCCGGACTTTGTCTTGGATTGTCTCCAGGATGTCCCTGGACACCTTCTGGAGGCTAGCTCAGCCTAGGAGCCATGCCCAAAAGGCAGCAGGGATCAGGCTGCATGGTCCTATGCAGACTGTCCAGGCTGGCTCTGCGCTCTTGAGCATCTCCACGTGTTTTCTTGCTGTACCTCAGGGCATACCACTCGCATCCATGTTGCATGCAGCAGAAGATATTCCTCTGGCAGGCTGCTGTGCAGCCCTCACATTATCTCAGATATTTTGGATTGAAATGTTTATTAGGCATATTTGGCTGCTGTGTCTTGTGCAGTGCTTTGAGGTCACAGGATAAAAAGCACTACAGAAGGACTGGCAGGTCTTCTTCTGCCGAAGGCTGAGCTCACTGCTTGTGCAGTCCTGGTTGCCCTTAAAATGTATGCTAGGGAGAACTGCTCTGCTCTCAGACAGGAAGGAGACAAATGCCTTTATCGCAGCTCAGACCTGTCCAGCCAGCTCGCAGCACCAACCAGGATAAGACCATTATGTCTAAGTGATGGTTGCAGCATCTCTTTATGCCTGGCAGTGACAAGCCCTGGTTTAAGACCATGACATGCTATTGGATTTGAGATTTGTATTTCTAAGCATTGCTTCTACAATTAGGTGTTTTTGTATTGTCTGCCTCTCCCCCAGGAATGGAAAAAAAAATTGTGGGATATTTTTGCAGAAGTTCCTGCCCTCCAAAATGGAAAAACAGACTTGGGGGCTGAAACAACTTCAGCTGCTCAGTTAATTCCATTGTGTGCAAGTGAGGCACAGGCACTTTAGAAGAAATGCTTCTTTTAATTGCAAACCAACTTTCCATGAGAATTTATTTCTTTTTTCTCCTGAACAAGATTTCATCCTGCCCTTAAAACCACAGCCTTTTGGATCATACAGGCAGGATGTCACAAGATTATTTTTGCTCAGAGAGGGAGGCTTGCTTCTCCAAGAATACCTCTATCTTCCCACTGCTTGAGCTATACTCGCCTGATCTTTCAGACACATAATCTAAGCGGCCCTGCATCACTGGAGCCCAATTTAATGCCAAACCATAAATTGAAGGATCAGAAGTGCCTAGCCACAATGAAATCCTGTTCACAGATTAGGCAGTCCTGGCTGAGCAGCCCTAGAAATTGAACTAGGGGACTGGACTAAATCAATTTGATTCACCCAAAGGGCAGAGCCACTACTGAAATGCATAAAACAGAGGAGGGTAGGATCTCCCATTACCAGGCACCTAAGTAGGGGGATGAGCCATTCAAAAGTGCAGCCTGACCTTTTCTAGCTGAAATGCCCCAAGTACCAACTTTACTCTCTGTCTGCTTTCTTTATTCCCTTTGCTTTTCCTCCCCCTCCTTTCCCTCAGCTTGGGTGGTAATTTTAGGCTCTAGGCTAAAAACAAGTAACGATGGTCCTGAAAAGGGAACTGGCTTCTGTACAAACCCTAGAGTGGAGCTGGACCAGCTGCACATTCGTTCCTTGGCATGGAACCCGGGTATGTTACTGCAACGTAGGTACTCTTGGGAAAGGGAAGTTGCCGTCTAGACTGGTGCTCTCCTGGAGGAGTACTGCATGTATGGGACCTCCCTGGGACCTCATGGTGGAGAAAGAAGGGCATCGGGATGAACATCTGTTGAAAGAGGATGTATTGTACCACCCTTCTGCCTAGTGCTTTGTGGATTATCTCCCTCTCACAGGAGAAATCGGTGATGTGGATCTTGAGTATGTGCTCATTTCATGCTCCATGTAGCAGCTCCAGAAGGGAGTGGGACAGGGAGGAAGGGAGACCATGCCGCAAGCCATGAGCCTTGCCCTTATAACTCCAGAGTTTGCTCATGGGGCAAGACTCTACTTAGTGTAGGGGGAAAAGAAAGCTCCCATGCAGCTTGCAGTGTCTCCATAGGAACAAAAGCACTTTGGAAACATGGGAAATGCATCTCTTCTTCAAGCAGAGCAGTTCATGCAAGAGAACAAAGAACGCAGCTATGAGGAAATGCCTCCTACCCCAGTGTGGGATGCTCTTCTACTGCTCAGCACAGCGTTGCCTGCACTGATCCTCTGCTGCCAAGCTGCGACTGCAGCGTGGCCCATGGCTGGACTGTCAGGTGGGTACAGGCTGGCTTTGGGATGCCCTAACACAGCAGGAAAGCTGATGGATGCTGCAGATGGGTGCAATGGGGCTTAGAAATCCATGGCCTGTGGAAGACCCTGGCACAATCCTTGATCCCTGGGAAAGCAGTGCTATTCCTGCTCCTAACCGTGACCTTACAGCTGGATCTTTGATGGAGGAAGCACAGGGAGTTTACCAAACAAATTGCGTGTACATGCACATTCATACCCCACACTTTGGAAAATGCTCTTCAAAGGCATCCTCTGTTGAATATCTCCTACCCACAATATCCTTGGAAATTGCCTCTCTGCCTGAAGAGTTTGCAAACAATAATGACTGGCCCTTGTTCAAAACATTAACCATAGCTGGTAGGAGATGGTTGACCACAAGGCAGTCAGCAAAGCAGACTATCACAATTCAGATGTGGCTTGATCAAATTCAAGGCAGTATAAGATGTGGAACAGATTACAGGAAGGATCACATAAGCCACAAACCACATTAAAAGTATAGGGACTACAATAGATATTCTGCTCTCACACTTAAACACGATACTGAATGAAAGGATTTCCCCTGCCTCCAGCCTTTCTTCCCCTAAAAAAGGATTTCTGTCTCCAGAAATGCAATCCAGTTGCATGAAGCACCTCGGGTACCGTGACCATCTTTGCATAACAATGTCATGTCACACAAATTCCTGCCTGCTTCTTGTCTACCGCCTGATGTATTGTGCCCCCAAATGGTTTTGACTACCCGCCACCTCAGCAACACCTGATGGCTATGAAATTAGCAATTGCAGAGGCAGCTGTGAAAATGAAAAGTAAAATGGGGTGGGCAAAGGAGGGGAAAAGCCAACTGGGTGCTGATGTGCTGGGAGGATGGAGGGAAGGGGAAGGCCAAGTGGGGACAGGTTTTGTCCTCTACTTCCCAAATGAAGGATGATGTCTCTCAAGCACCATGCAAATGAGCAGCGGTGTGGAAGGGCTTTCTAATTATTAATGATTGTTAATCAGTTCATTAACGGTGATGGTCAGCACTTTGTAAGAGGGATGATTTGCTCTCCTCTAGAGAGTAGAGCCCTCCCTTGTCTGCAGCCTCACCATTAGCTGTGGATCTGTGTGCGGAGGTGTAGAAGGAGGATTAAAAGGATATTTTGGTACTCAACGCCTGATGCTGAGGCACCGTTATGGTTCTGGCAGCACCCGCATCCTCACGGGTGCTGTGTTGGGTCCCTGGGAGATGGGGAATCAGTGCTCCCCAGCATGTCTAGAGCAGATGTAATTAAAGCCTTCTCTGCCTGCCACAGAGCATATGGGACGTGTTAGCAGAGTAATTAAATTTTGTGAAGTGAGTCTTTGCTGGAAAGCTGGAGGGTGGGTCGGTGGGAGACAGGGGGAGCAGTAGTACTGCCATACACCTGCCTTCGGGAGGGAGCGCGCTGCCCCTCACCACCTTGGGTCCTCACGCCAAATTGCTCCTTGCGTTACAAGCTGAGAAAATAATTAAGTGGTGGCTCATTTGCATTATTTATTGAGTTTGTACATATGAAAAAATACTGAGGAAGCTGGTCAGACTGTACAGATGTTACAGATGGAGAAGAAGCGTATTTGTGTGCATGTGGGAAATGATGAGAAGGACTTCTGAGCAGAAAGGCAGATGTGGGGGACTGGGGAGCAGAAGGGGCAGAGAAGAAGGGAGTGGGGAGAACAGAAAAGTCTGGTTCCTGCAGACATGGGTAAAATACATGTAGTGCACAGCAAATTTGCCAATTAGTGGAGTTGCAGGAGGATGGAAACTGCTCATGAATTGGAGTCAGTGTGTGTCACTGGTGAGAGATGGGGGGAGGAGGGTCAGAGAGGCTGGAAGGGTTGGTTTGCAGGTTCCAGGATGGGACGTGTCTTTTCTTTACCAGGTGAAATTTTCCAAGACAAAACCTTTAGATGTTAAACTTCCATTTTGGCATAGTCTTTTTCACTTAAAATGAGAAAGAGGACCCCATTTAAAAAAAAAAAAGAAGAAAGGGTCAAATAATAACTCAGTTTAAACAAAACTCCTTCCAGGGTTGAATGAGTTATTTGTAGTTGCCCCACATTGAATGTTGTTTTACTTTGCTTCTCCCCAAAACTGAGATTTGCCTCAAATCTCAGCTAATGGATCATACTGGTTTCTTTCTCCAAATCTTTTGGTTCACGTATTGAATCTGGTATTCACCACACATTGTGTTTGCGCAACTCTTACAAAGGAGCCAGTTCTCATAAACACCCAGTTTCATGCAATGATGATTGTAGAGCTTATTAATACATGTAATGGGTTTATCTCTTCCTGAGGACACATCTATAACGACCCACCCTTTTCCGTCTGTTCAAGATGCTCGTAGAGCGAAGTCTGGGTTGGGAAGACTGGAAAGTAGTGACTGACCACTGACCTCTCTGAAATGATTGCTGGCTCCAAAGCTTTCATTTGGGGCGGCAGCGAGGGAAGGGGGTGGTTTTGCTTCTGCGCTGGTGGGCCACGGTGTTCCCTGTTCAGAGCAAGCGCGTGGCAGCTTTCGAATAGCACAGGCAGCTGTGTTTGAAGAAGTGCTCCCTGATTACCCTCCCGCTTGATGAGAGTGACAGCCCATTGTGCTGGGCCCAGCTGTATGGCTGCCAGTCTCCCGCCATCCCTTGCAAGCTGAACCGGGCAGTGGGATGCAGGCTTCTCTGGCAGCCCCTCTCACTCCTTTAGGGCACTGCCCCCCTTGCGTGTTACAGGAGCCTCCCGGGCAGGAATATGCCTCTATAAAAAGAGCTGGTGGGCTTGAATCTTAGTGCTAGGGTTGTCACTGATGCATAATTTTGCTTCTTTTGCAGACAAAATGGTCTAGAAGGGGAGGGGTGAACAGAGATGGATGTGCTGAGGCTCTTCTGGACGAGTAAAAATAGCGCTCCTGTACCTTGCTTGTGCAAAGCTGAAGTTCATAATTTCTCAAGGAGTCACCTTTTAGTCTTGTCCCTTCTACAAAGCCTGAGTACTGGCATTTCTGTAAGTTAGGCATGACACTGTACCTCTGTAAGTATTTTGGGTTGTGAAACAGAGCTGGGAAATGCAAGGGAAGGAAGAGAAGGTTGGACTGGGGCTTTGCTTTGGGTAAATCCTGTTGTAGTGTAGACTCCTCAGAACTGCTGAGGCGTGAAAAAATACGTCCACAACAGCAATGTTTACTTGGTGCACTGGAAAAAACACTCTACCAGGTTGTCCACAGGACCCAGGACCACCTCAGCTAGTCCAGAGAGATAAACCCACAACATACAGGCAAAACCCTTCTTCTACCCTATTCTGAAAATGCTGGTGAGGGAGGAGCAGGGCTTTAAGTGAGTGAATGATGCTGAAAAGTGGGGTCACAGCAACCATTTACAAAATGAACTCTGCCTGGCTTCATATTTGCTTAGTGTCTGCCTCAGCATCTGCACCACTCCTTTTCTGGAGATACCTTCTTTCAGCTGGAGGGGGTAGCTGTGACTGACAGCGTGAATCTCCTTGCAATCACCCCCAATTCTCCCCCTGTCAAAACATTCTTTCACTGAGGATGAGACAACCGCATCTCAAAAATACTCCTGAGCCAAAAAAAAAGTTAGTAGTTTTGTGTGGTGGAAAGTTCAGAAGTTTTCAGTGTTCTTTTCCTTTCATTTCTAATTAGAAGTTATAGACTGGAGACTCCCCGCAAGTCATTAAAGCTCCTACATTTAGCATCGATTCTCCCAAAATATGGTCTTCCCCTAAGGGTTTGCTCATCTTTTGGAAATGCTTCCCTTGATAGTTTCTCTTGCCTCTCCTGGCAGCTGCTCCTTTATCTAATTGCTCATCGAGAGCAAAGCTTCCCCCGCACCACATCTCAACTTGCTGGGTTATGGTTTAAAGTTGTCAGTCTTGTAAGTCTGCAGTAATGGTGGATGCTTTGGAGATCTGGGGTGGAGAAGGCATCCAGATCTTGGGTGCTTCTTCAAACCTCCTGGCCTCCAGAGACTCACTGGGTCAGTGTGCACGGGTACCCTTGACCATCCTTGGGGTACAAAAGGGACCAAAACCCACAGTCCTGCCTGGGATCCCGGGCAGCCTGCTGACCTCCAGTGCCTACTGTGGGAGCACGGTGGGATTTGTGCCAACTCAGCCTGACGTGTGTCCTGCGTGCCATACCCAGATAGGCTCTGTCACGTTGGACAATCCAGGTGTGGATTGGGAGTTGGCTTTGCAAGGATGCTGTACCCAAATGCAGAGAGGAGCAGGGCCTCACAGTGGCCAGAAAATTGTTCTTGCTGCCTGTCTCCAATAGCACACATGTGTATCTGGGAATGATGGTAAAGGCTGTCAGAGGGCTCCCGGCTGTGGCAATGCACTCAGCAAGGGAATGGCATTGTTCCCTGTCCTCCCCGTGTTCAACTCTGTCAGAGTTAAGGGTATCAGCAGCACTTTGTATACGGCATGTCCGTTACTGATGGCACCATGTCACCCCCATGCTTGCTGGCTTTGTAACAGTACAGGGCAGCTCTGCTTTGTGCAGCATCTCTCCAGCAGTGGGGGCTGCAGGACACTCCCAGCTCAGGGAAAGACTCCTTTGCTTCAACTGCAGACCAGAAAGATGGAGAGAGTCTGTTTAATTAGCATGTGCCTCTGCTGTGTGCTCAGGAGGATGGAGCTGCAAATGTCACCAGGCTGTGGGCCATTTCCCTACTGTGCCAAAAATGACATGCAGCTGCCCACACATGAAGGAAACATGGATGGGAAGGACATGATGGGGAGAACCACCTCGGATGGGGTGATGTGGCACAGGCAAATGCCTTTCCTCCAAAGGGGCCTGAGATGGCGTTGCTTGAGATGCCCACATCTGCAGAGCTCCTGGCTTCTCCTTTGCTCAGCTTGGATAGCAGAAACTTTGTTTACAATTTGCTTTGCAACATTCCAGCCTGGCAACTGCAGCATTGAGAGAGAGCAGGAGAGTGAAGAAGAAATATGTAACTAGGTCAGTCTGCTCCACATTACAGCTTCATCCTTTACCCAGGGAGGAGTTGTGGTCTTTGCCCGCCTCTTGCTGTTCCCATTCAGTCACTTGATGGGGTTTCTAGCTACTTTGAGCCTGCATCCTTCAGATCAAGACTTTTTCTTCTTTTTTTTTTCTCCCTTAACTTGGCTTCCACGTTCGACTCTGCTTCTTTCAACCTGTGTTCAGAGGCTCACAGTGGAAGAAACCTTTTGCTGTATTTAATTGTAAAAGTTCCTTCCCTATAAAAGTCTTGGCAAACTGGGCTGGATCAGTGGTTAGTGCTTTTCTCTCCTTCTTGCAGGGGCAAAGTTCAGTTACTTAGCGTCTGGCTGCTTGTTCCCTTGTCCAAGAAGGAGTTTTTAATCACAGTAGGACTGGATGGTTTGGCTTATTCACAGTGGGGCTACAATGCCAATTGCCATTAGGTGTCTTGTTCAAATATGGCTTGGATTGTTAGTGAAGTTTTAACTGTTTTGTGCCGGTGTTTGAGGAGTTGATGGCTCAGCCTGTTTGCTGGTGGGTGGATGTGCCTGTTCTGTAAACGCATCCATGCAATGAGCACCAGGTGATTTCCCTTTCCCCTCTTTGCACCCCAGCATGTTTATGCTATTCACCAAACACCAGGGTATGCATGGGGTGGACGAGGTCAAGCCCATGCAGATGTCCTTGAAGGCAGAGGGATGTAGACAGGGAACGGTGTGTCAACCCTGTGCATCCAGAGGTAGAGACCATCCTGCCTCCCTTATCCCTCAGCATACTCCCCTATGGGCAGACGAACAGAGCTGTCCTACTGCAAACCTCTCCCTTGTGTCAAGCCCTCCCACCACAGCACTTTGGTTACCCCCCCTCAGCTATGCACCTTCCCTTCCTCATGGTGATCCTCATTGATGCCTTCCTGTGTTGTCCCCTTCTTCTTCTGCCTCTTTGGACCGAAGCTGGAGGGACAAAGTTGCCCAGCGAGGCTGCCTTAATCGGCTTTGGAAACACTGCTGGTTTGGTATCGTTAATACTATCAGTATGAAAGTAAATAGAGATGGCACATATGGGCCATTAGTAAGCAGCATGTTAATTATGGTGAGGTGCTGCATTACTCACTCTGGGTTAGATCCTGCCCTCTGGCAAGTAGCACTGTCATCATGCTGTCCTCCCTGCGAACGGGAGGGCTGGAGATGGTGCCACGTGCAGGAGTGCTGCAGGCAGAGTGTGTCCCTAAGTTAGTTTGTATAAATACCTGTGCCTGTGCAGGGAAGATTTTTCTTTCACCGAGACTGGATCTGAGAGCAAAAGGCAGCAAAAGTGGGGGTGAGGCACCAGGATCATCTGGAAGAGGGGCTGTGCTCTCAAATATTAGTGAGCATTTTAGAAACAAAACTGATTTTTTCTTGTTCTTAATGAATCTTGTACAACTCAGGCTCAGACAGTATTTGCAAACCATGGGGAGAAAAAGATTTAACAACAACAACAGAAGAGCATTAGCAGGAAATAATCTCATCAGCCCTAACTCTCCAGCAGCGCTGGAGACAGGAAAATGATGCCTTTTTATTAGCCTTATTGTCTTTAATTAAAGCATTCAGCAGAACCCTCTGATAATGGACTGCAAGTGAGGTCGCCAGCATTTGTAATAACACAATACAGGGTTCAATTAAGTTGTGCTTTTGTAGCTTTTCATCTCCAATTTAAACAAGCTAGTGATATATACAGAATGATTACCTTTCCTAGCTAGGGGAAAAGAGGGAGGGGCACAGGGGCTTGGGAAGACAAATCACTTGTTGCTGTATAACTGATGCTATAAAAACACTCCATTTCCCCACAGCATTGTTGTGTGTTCAGCCAGCTTGTAGGGTACCCCATCATCGCCACCCCGACAGGCTGGCTGTAATTTGGCTGCTATACTGCAGCCATTAGGTATGGTTTTCTATACCACATTTTCCTATCATTGTGGGTAACCGCTGCAGGTTTCCTAAACCTGAACCTTTAAAAAATATATTTTTGAACTCCAAACAAACAGGGGGATCAGAGACGGCAGAAGAAAAGATCAGAGGTCCAGGTATAACCATTTGAGCTGAAAGACTGTGGATGATTGACAAGCAGTTGATATTTGCTGCTTCTTCTTTTCCCTGCTCTTTTGAATTATTGGTCATAAACCACCCTGCAGTCGCACTCTTGCTGTGTCAGAGAGAGAGAGAAGCCAAGAAAAGACCCACATGGCTAACACTTAACTTTATCTTCACCATTAAGTAATGCTAAATTAGAATGAAATCGCGCTGGTAATACAGGTGACAGCTATATGAAGACCAAATGAATTCCTTATGATCAGTGCCATTAAAAGGAGCACATTGGCAGAATTCATGATGATGGGATACTTACCGTGCGTATAACTCGTGCGCACAGGAAACTCATGGTAAATCTCGCTGGTGTTTTATGTCAGGCTTTAAAAAAAAAAAAAGTGCCTTTTAAAGCTTCTGTTCAGATTCTCATCTCTCCAGCCCTGATGTAAATTTGCAATAACTTAATTGCACTGCTAACCCACTGTGGGGGAGAGGAAGAGATGTGAATGGAAAGCAGAGGCTTTACTGAGACTTCTGGACAGAGATGCTGGGTGCTTCCATCTCTCACATTAATATTGCCTGGGCTGTGCAGCCTTGTTCTGCCACCCAGAGGTGCTCCTTCATGGCCTGGGACAGGAGCCATCACTGGTGGGACTGTGCTCCATGGATGGCAGTGCTGGCTCGCAGCAGCAAATAACTCCGAAGAGCTGTAATCTGCCCTGAGATGCCTGCAGACATTGCTTGCCGTGAAGTTAATGTGGGACTGTTTCTGTGACACTTACGGCTCCTATCGATTGCTGAAGCCTCATATAAAAAAGAGGATTGAACTGTGCTTGATCTCAGGCACAGCTGTCCCCATAGTGATACCAGGGCTGTGTCAATTGCTGCTTCCATTGTGTCAAACTAAGCAGTTTTTGGATAGGAGTCTGTGCCTATGTAGCTTTAGCGCGTGCGTTTTCCTTGCCAGGATGCTGGGGCCTCCAGGGATGGTGTTAATCTCTCCACGTTTATGGCACAAGAAGGTGCTATGGGGAAGGTAAAAGCGAGGTCCCCTTCCCCTGTGCTGACTGTCATGCTGTGGTACCCCATGCTGGCACGCTTTGTCACACAAGGACGCTACCCTGTGTACAAGCAAAATTACAGTTTGAGATAATTACCTTCTGCCTCCTTACAGCCCAGCTGTACCTGAATACAGTTCATTTTGTGAGTTTTTACTGTCTCTCGTGTAGTGCAGCTATGCGCTGTTAAACAGCTGTTCAGCTCCACCCTAGAAAAATAGCTTCAATAAAGTGCATTTCCCATACAGGTCATATATTGGTTAATTCATCCTTCTGGGAGAACTTCAGACAGGAAATGTGGAGGCAGAGGAAGCTGTCCCAGCAGAGCACAACAACTGTTAAATTAAATCCAACCCTGGCTCCCACTACTTGCCATTGTTACTGAAATAAAAAGAGAAAGCAGAGGGCCGAGCTTCGTCGGGGCTGTGTCACTGCCACTGCCGAGTGCTCCAGCTCGCGGGGCAGCTGTCAATATTTTTTTTCCTGGAGAAGGTGAGTCAAGTTTTATATGGTAACCTCTTAACTTCTGTGATTCAGCAGCCAGTCTTTCTTTGCTTTTTTTTGGCTAAGGACAGTGCCGTACCTATGCTATATTCTGCCCAAGGTGTGAAAAACAGGTAAAGGGGTACCCTGATGTGCCCAGCCCCCTTCATTCATGGTGTTAAAGTCTGTTGAAAAGGGAAAACACATTGGAGCTATCTACAAGCTGAATTTACCTCTGGTAGATTTTACAGTTTGAGGAGGTACAAAAGGGACTGCCTCTGACCGTTTCCCTTGGATCACGTACTCCACCAAACCTGGTTGGGCTTGTGGATGTAATTTTGTATGGTGATGGCAGGAGTCACTTCTGTGCAGACCCAGTCTGTCGTGTGCTCCACATGGCTTTGCTATTATTGCACCCTGACTGCTGCTGAGACAATTTCTTGCCTATTAAAATGCAGTTACGGCCTGGAAAGCGATAGTGTAAGAATGGCTTATCAGTGCTCCATAGCTATTTGCTCTAATCATCCATACCAAAGGCCTGAGAATGCTCCCACAGAAGCCAGTAAGACTTTTACCATTGACTTCAAAGGCAGCAGAGAGCAATTTAGCTGCTGCCACCAGACAAAGCAGGTTAGGCTACAGCTGGTACTTCCACAGCTAGCTTGGCTCTGAAATCCTGACAATCTAAATGTATTTTTGCTGCATGGGATGTTTAAAAATAGACAAGACAAAGTAGCAGGGAAAACAGATTGCTGAGAATATTCCTTCCCTGGTAGGAGAAATGGACTAGCTGAACCTAGCAGGGCTTTTCCATCTCCAATGTGTATAAGTCTATGATTTTTGTCAGCAAACTAAGCACTTCTGAGCCAGAGGCAGCACAGAAAGCCGCTAAAAGCAATTTAGAGGTGCTGGTATCATAATTTTTCAATCCAAGAAGAACTTCTGGTTTTGCATATATTGTAGGGCTCTGGAAGATTCTTCTGAATCCAGTGAGATACAGTGTCTAAGTGGAGACAATCCCATGGACATGAATCATAAGTCACAATAATGCGAATATCTTGATAGGGCTGTCCTCCCAGCTGCCTCATGGGAGGAGGATATTGAGTGCACAATGTTGGAAAATATCAAAGAGGCACCTACAGCTAATAAATCACCAATAATGGGTGACTTTGCCTGCCCACATATAAGCAGGTCAATGATGTTTAGTGAATCAATGTCTCAATACTTTAAATTATCCTCAGAACCGTTACTTCGAAGGCATGCAAGACAAGGGGCTTTTTTCGATTTTGCCTTGAGTAACATGGAAGATGTGGTTCAGGACAAATAGCTTCCTACGCACAAGCGATCATAGTCTAGCTATGTTTGTCACCCTCATGGACTGCATCAAAACTTGGTCAGGAACTCTGATCTTTGGAAAGGAGAAGCTGAAAGAAACTGAAGAGTAATAGATGAGACTCAAAGTCAAACCCCTCAGACTGTATATAAAGTCAGTTTACTCATCCCGTCTATATTCCCAGAGGAAAGCAGGAGGGCTGCGTAAATGGTAGAAGGAAGGGATGCATAAGCTGAATAAATACGCTTTGCTAGAAGTGGAGCCAGCCCAGGGAAGCCAGGAGAAAGGAGCACAGACCTGGGCAGGGCTGGCATAGAGGCAGGGGCTCTCTGTGCTCCTTGCAGTGTGGGATTAGGCAAGAGAATACCCTGACTGAAAACTGGAGATACCCTGTCATTTCAGTGGGCAATTGCGGAGGAGCCTCTGCTTGCTAACGCTGGCTGCTGTGCCTGCTCAGCCCCACTCCCGTCGTCCAGGCTGGGGACTCATCCTTGTGGAAGAAAGACTGGGGCATCCATCTCAGCTCCTCAAAAAGCTCGGCTGGCGCATCAAAGTGGATTCAATACAAACCTGAGCGTTTCATTAGCCAGGTTTTCCACCCAGGAGGAGAAGCTACGACTACATTGACCTTAATGCAAAATTAAGGCCATTTAAGCAAGTAACAGCCAGACAGCTGGGTGCAACCATGCGATGGAGGTGTTTGTCTCTATTTGCAGACAAGCTGTGTATGTGCTTCCATTTTGCTCAACTTTTGCTGCTTGTTTATTTAGTTAATAAGAGACAGCAATCTGCCTTGTACTGCTGCGCAAAGAGCAGAGCAGAGAGCACCTGAAGAAGGGCTTTTGTTAAACACTTGCTAGCCTTATGGCGCTAGTTGTGTTTCACCTGCTGTGGGAGAGAGCTGGAGGGAAGACACTTGCCACTAACAAAGCTTTTCCTCTAGTGGGGCATGTCCTGTCTCTCTCCATCAGTCTAGGTACAGGACTAAGGTGTTCCCACCCCTGGGTTGGGGTTATGTCATTACCAAAAGACTGGGCAGTGTGTCACCAGCTCCCTGCATCTCACATCCAACTCGTGGCAGCTGGACTGGGGTTGCCAAAGTGTTCGTGTGGCTGTCCCTCAGGAGACAGACAGGAGGAGGTGACCAGACCTCTCTGTCCATGTTAGTGCTTTAGAGAAAGAAAGGAGAACGAATACAGTGTGGACAGCTGCTGCAAAACTTCTCCCTCATCCACCACTACAGGAGGACTAATGTTGCATTTTGGGAAAACGCTCTGGCACTGTCTTGTCTTCTGCTTCTGCACCCAGCAGTCCTTTCTGAATTTTTAAGTGTTAGTCTTACCGCCTCCTGCTTTTATCAGTCAGCCTTAGTGTCCCAGATGCTACTCGGGAGTGAAACACAGCTGCTGCCTTTGTGACTTATCAATCTTCCCCTTTTGTGGCAAAGATGGTTGGTTAAGCATTGGAACAGGCTGCCCAGGGAAGTGGTTGAGTCATCATCCCTGGAAGTATTTAAAAGACGCGTAGATGCAGCGCTTAGGGATATGGTTTAGTGGGCATGGTGGTGTTGGGTTGACGGTTGGACTCGATGATCTTAGAGGTCTTTT
Source organism: Aptenodytes patagonicus (assembly GCF_965638725.1). Classification (NCBI taxonomy): domain Eukaryota; kingdom Metazoa; phylum Chordata; class Aves; order Sphenisciformes; family Spheniscidae; genus Aptenodytes; species Aptenodytes patagonicus. Next base: position 12,563,342 of record NC_134956.1, read on the forward strand.
CCAACCTTAATGATTCTATGATTCTATGATTCTAAAGATGTTCACTGCTAGCAACACCAGCCATCCTGCCATGGCCTTGTGCTGCAGGCATTTACTAAACAAAAGATGGACTGAGATGCATGAACTCGTTTTAGGGGGCCATCAAGCAGGCAAGAGCTGCTGACCTCCGATTCTAGACCTGTATTGCAGACATATGCTAAAGGACTCCAACTGTGCTTCCTCATTATGGTGTAAACTGTCATCTCACCACAACACCTCCAGTGCCCATGTTTTACAGCGTGCACTTTGGATATCTGAGTTGCTGGCCCAGGTGTATAATTGCTAGCACTCTCCCCAGAAATCCCCTTTTCACAGAACAGGTCTTTGCATCAGGCTCTTCAACACATCTGCATTTTCTTTCCCAGCCCCTTCGCTGCTTATATCTGGATCATTTCTTCCCACAGTGCTCTGAGTACCTTCCTGCGGTGTGAGGGGCTTGGGTGGTAAATGAAAGAGCAAAGAGAGGGAATCTTCTTGGGAGCTCTCCGAAATTAAACAGGGGAGGCAACAGCGAACGTCTGTCAGTGGGCCCTGACCCAGAGACCACTGGAGGCAGCAGAAGTCTCCTGGAAAATACTATCTGTAATTTTAGATGAGGTCCCAGTTGTCTAGAGAATGCATTAGGGACCTCAGCCCCATCGTGCTAGGTGCTGTACAAACACAGAAGAAGCAAGAACATGCACACACATACACACATCACTTCTTGCATATACACACACTAAATCAGATGCTTTTGGATCTTAAGTTTAGCTGTCTATTATGAATTCGCAGGTCCTCTTGGAGTGCAAAGGAACAAATGCTACCTAGTTTATCCTGCATTTAGCTGCTAATTAGGAGATTTTTAGGACATACAATTTGAGGTGTTATCAATTAACTCAATTGTGGACCAAGACCAAAGCTGTTATTTGCTTTGTCATAGCAATTGAAAGCCAAATAAACAAATACTAGTGTCTTTTCACTCTTTCCCTTGCACTTTAGCACAGCTGTGCAGCATAATAATAATAATTTCATTGTCTACTTTCCAAAACTCTACATTTAAAGCAGATTATAAAAAATCTCCACATGGTTTACTTTGCCTAATTATTACAAAATCAGGCTATAAATCCCAGAAGAAAGACTATACTTTACTTAAAAAAACCACCCACACACAGAAAACCCCCAACCAAAAGACAGCAGATGAATGAATGAAGTACGCTAGAGTTTGTCTGTCTGTTGTTTATGATCAGGAGTTTTGAAGGAAGCCATGGGAGATAAGTGCTTGATGTCCACAGGACTTCAGAGGGGCTTAGTATTCATTTCATTGTGGCTCTTCTGAAAACTGAGTGTGAAAAAAATCTTAGTTGCAGAGAAACAGCAGAATTTGAAGATTTTTTTTTTTTTTTAAAATCTATCTTTTCAACTTTGGTAGTTTCTTTTCCAGTTTCCCAGGAAGCCACCAACCATACGGCTTGGGATAGCTTGCCTGTGTTGTAAACTCTTCTGGTGGCCAGCTCCACCTTGGGATGGCCTGGCCCCTCAAAGGCCTTTGCTTTTCCTGCTCCACTTCATGCCCATCAGCTTGGCTCCTGTCCTTCCAGTCCTTCACTCCTCCTGCTGAGTAAAGTGAAGGGTCTCAAATGCCAGACAGAGGACCGACACTGGAGCTGAAGCTGTGGAAAGACTAGCAGAGACTTCACAGGTTTGCCCTCTTCCCCATCCCTCTGTTCTGTGAGCCTCTTTTCCTTCACCTTGGTATTATGAACATGAGGTAAAAAGCAACAAATGAAAACACAAATGCACACAGTGCAGGTGCCCTCCTGTCAGGCAATGGTAAGCCCACAGAAGCAGATGAGCTCTCAGCCTTCAGCAGTTCCGTTCAAAGGTCACATCTAATTAGGAGGATCCTGGATTTTGACATAATTGATCTTTTTAGCAAGTTGGTCTCTTCCAAGACAGCAAAGAAGTCCAGTTGGGAACCCATATGGGGGAAAAAAAAATATATTCTATAAACTTGTTATCCCTAGAAAACTTCTTGTGTGCACTATGAGTGAGCTCACTCTATACACCTACTTTTCACCACAACCTGATTTTAGACATTGCATGACAGATAGTCCCACTGATACCTGTCAGTATTTCTATATATCTACTTGGACTCCACTGTAAGGCAGTTGGTGCTCTCTTTTAGAGAGAAATTTTTTTTCCTGCTCTTTCCATAAGTTTTTGGTCACCCATAACGGCTTCAGTCGATCCATACGATTTCCACATAGACTCCATGGGTGAAGGATCAAACTCACCCTTCTCTGCTTACTTGGAAAATGCAACCCCGGTACTTGGAGACTATCACCAATAGACCAAGTTTCAGTGTTGTGTCGGACTGAATTGCAACTTTAACACAATTTAATTTAACACAGCAGATATGTGTCCAGTTACTGCAGCACAGATGATGGGGAGTAATTTATAAAGGAAGCCTGCTTTGGGTAGGTACCCATATCTTCAGAAACACAAACTGGGGGAAGCAGTTAGGTCTTTTTCTTCTCTCGGTTCTGTTGTAAGTGGACTAATGGTGGTCATGGTGGTGCATCCTGGCACCAGGAAATGCTTGATCCTTAGCTGAGGTGAAGCTACAAGCTATAGGCACATGCACTTTAACTAATCCAGGGGTATTAAGAGGATGGCAAAACTGCATTTTAAGCCTACCTCAAGGTTGCTCATGGGGAGAGGCATGTATGTGCTGATAGCACTGCGTGAACATGCATCTAGGTCTCAGACCATGCTAATGCAGGTGTGTACCAATGTGCTCCAAGCTGAGATTGCTGACATCCGAAGGCGGGTGCCCCCAGCCCATGAGAGATGCTGTTACACTGTCAGCTGGGTGCTCTCCTTGATAAAACTGTATCCCCTCACTTCCTACATTCATTCGCTTGTCAAGAGCAAAGACTCGTTTTAACACTGTGGATTCTAAATTTTCTCTGATGTAATTATTGTTTGACACTGCAGCCCTTCCAAGCACCTTACATAAGGAAAAAGAGAGAGTTAAATATGAGAAGCCTAAAAATAAAACTATTAAAAGGAGACAGAAGCTGTTTTGTGAGCAGCAGGAATGATGTGGTGCCTCTGGGAGAGGATATGCTGAGCCAAAGGAGATGTTCTGCTTTTAGGCAATGCCTTTTATTGTATTTCAGTGAAGTTCTGTGCTTTTCTGAAGTTCTTAGGTGCAGCGCTTTTAGAAATGAGCCTGTTCTTTCTCTTTGCTCTTGCAAAACACGCGACTTTCATACGATTTCCCAAGCCAATTTTCTTTTACAGACTGCAGCCAAAATTTCCCTTCCCTAATTAACCCGGAATGGTTTTTGAAGAAGTTTTAGCTGCAGAGAACATCAAATTTAGCTCTTAGCCTGGAGCCAAGCTCTGGGCTAAAGAACACACATCATTTTAGGAATTCATGCAGATGCAGCTTGACATCTGGGATGTGATATGTCGCCTGCACACTTCCCCGTTGAGATAACGAGCAGTATTGGGCACTGCTGATGCTGCAGGTGGAGCGCAAAAGGTTTCTCCCATTCCTTCCAACACTTTTGTCCAAGCTGTGTAAATAACTGTAGGAGACTTCTTTGACACATGCAAACCTCTTCTGTTGATATTTGTCCATGTGATAACTCAATCACCCCATTTCCCCTCTGGGTTGATTCTGAGAGTAGTGTGCTGCAGTGTTTCCTAAGTTATGACCCCGTAAGGGATGGAGTTGAGCCTTTGCTTACCACGGCTAGCTCCTCTGTCATGTGAAAACGCAGCCAAAAATATGCAACACATATGCTTTTCTAGTGTGATTTTGGAATGCCCTTAATAAAGCCTAGTTTACCCACGTCTGGTGACCAATATATGCTGAAATTCAGGCATGGAGAGCGGGGCTGGAAGGGGTCTTCAGAGAACATGTGCCTCAAGTCAGGATCAGCCAGGTTTCTCTTTCTGCAATGACTGTAGAAAACCTCTGGCTGACTGCATTAGGCAAGAATAGATGGACATGCACTGAATGTCTCATTTAGATCAGGTCCCTTTATGACTCCATGATTTGGGCACTCAGCATCACAGCGCTGTGACCCTCAGTGTGTTCTTGAGTTTTCTTTTCACAGCTGTGACTCATTTTCTCTGTGTTGTAAGTGATGGTGTTTGGAAGAGGCATGGAACAGCAACAGGGAGATATGGGTCCATGATGGTATCTTTCACAAAATCTAGTCCAGACTGAACAAAGGCAAAGCCTTGATGAGCTATGTGTGCACCCTGTCCAGAACATCTATGGGAATAATTGAATGTGGGTAGGTGATGACTTTGAAATGGTGAACCATCACCATTCACTCCAGACATCTCATTATGAGCCCATTCAGAACCCAAGCAGAAACAATGATGTGAAGCCTAGATATTTTGAACCATCAAGATTAATTTTTTGAGAAACTGTCTGTTGTCCAAGAAATATTTGTGGAAAATAACTAGGAGAATAATTTAGACTAGCAATAGCTTGTGGAAAATTGTAAACAGCTGGGAGATCATTCCTGAGCAGGAGAATGTAGACAAATCCATTATTTTCCATGACTTACTACTTTAGCTGTGGTAGCTGCATTGCTTTCGGTTTGACGGAGGTTTTGTTGTCTTTTTTGAAAGAATTTAATCAACAAAGAAAACATATTTTCCCTCTGGGATAAATAACCTCCTGTAATTGCACAATGCCACTGGTTTTTAATCCAGTCTGTGTGCCCACAGTAAGTGGTCTCTGCTTTTCTGGCCGAATACCAGTATTTGCAAGCTTTGTGGAAAACCTTTCCTCTTGAGCTATAGAGCACCATAAGGTTTGTAGTTCCACAGGGGCTGACTTGAGCCAACAAGCAGTGGGGCATCATGTCAAATTCTGCAGAGTATAAGCTTTCACCCATAGGAATACAACATGTATTTTCTAGCCATTCCTTGAAGAAAACCCTCTGAATACAAAGTGAGGCTGGCTTGATTTCCTGAACTGCCTCTCAAGAGGGAGGAAAGATAGGAAGGAAGAGCGATCTTCTTCTGTGCTTGCTTGCCTGTTTATTCTTAAACCTACTGAGGACCAGTTAAATAGTAATGCTACCCTGTTCGACTCTTCTTTTTGTCAATGAACTCCAGCTACTCTCAAAATGTGGTAGTTTACAGTTACATGTGGGACATCAATAGCGTATTTAAAACCTGACAAAGTCAGAAGAGCTTCCTCATTAACTGTTACATGAACACAATACAGGAGCCCTGTTGCTATAAGCAGCATGAATTTCCCCTCCCAAAGCCTGCTGCGCAAGGTGGAGCTGAGCTGTCATCTCTCACTTAACCTAAGATGACCCTGGTAGGGCTGATCTGTGTCAAACATTTGGGTTACTTAGTGCTCGTGATGGTCATAACCCACAAGCTGAACTGCTCATGTAGCAGAGGAAGGGCATAAGAGGAGCACAGAGGAGAACCCTGTCCTACTCTTTCTCTTTTCCAACTAGTTTCTAAAGTGATGATGCAGAGATTGGTTTTGCCCCTGCATCAGTAAAGCAGAGAAGTTTTGGCCTGAAATCTCTTAAAGTGCCATTTTTACTCTGCCTTGCTTATAACTTTAAGGTTTTGGATTTTTTCTTTTTCTTAATTACCAATCAGCCACTCTCCAGCTGCAGTACTAACATGTGGGATGGTGGTTGTCTCCAGTGGCTATTTAAATTAAACACAGGTCTACTGAATAGACACCAAGTGCCGGGAGATCTCTTTTGGAGGGAGAAAGGGTGAGAGGAGAAACTGCTTTCCAGTTAATATTGCCAATGTATTTCTGAAGCAAAGGATGACACCTTTCTGACTTCAGGACATTATTAATGTCTTTCTCTTACAGAACATGTGTTCTGGAAACCTGTAGCCATGTCACCTTCAAGCTGTCATCTCATGGGGATACTGCAAGCAAGGTACAGCCTGCCTGGCTTGGGATTGCATAGGAGACATCCAAGGCACTACAGGTAATTCAGCTGATGTTACAACCCCCCCGGGAGGCAAGGCTGACTCCAGACCCAACAAAGTGCCAGCCAGCTCTCTGTGCAGGTTTGCAGGTGAAGCTGAGCAACCTCGTGGACAATGCACAACCATGGAAGACCCTATGAAGCATCTGCTCGGGGCTGCATTTTTAAATACAGCCAAGTTGTGCCAGTGACCCCCTTGGATATGTGTCACGGTAAGTTTGAACCAGGCAAGGAAAGCTGAGCTGCCCCCACGCCAGTGCCACTGTAGACTGCACATGGAGATTGCCCTGAAGGTTCAGCAACAGCGGTGCAATAACAAGCCGATATCTCATTGCCACGTGCCTCGTCCAAGCCTTCCTGCAGCAGCAAAAATGCCAACCAGGGTGTCAGCAGCGAGAGGGCTCTGGAAAGGCTAAAGGGGCTGAGGGGCTTTGAGAGAAAGGGCAAGCAGTGCCCGTGCAGGCTTGTGCTCAGGCTGGCTGCTGGTCCCTCAGCACAGTTTGTTTGCCTGGCCTCCTCCTAGCTCAGCAGGAGATAGGCTCAGCTCCTAACATGGGTGCAACTAGGCTGGTAGCCAGGCAGGCACTGGAGGCTGTTTCAACACAGAGATTTATGGCGAGCTCAGAGAGGCTTGGAGGGGGTTGTGGCTGGGAGAGAGTGGTCCCTGGAGAGAGCAGCAGATGCATTTTGCGGCCCTTGCTGTTCTGGGCCAGCATCTTCTTTCTTTGCCCGTGCTGGGAGGATGCCACAGAGCAGGAAGTGTCAGTCAAACCTGCTCTCTCACACATCCATATCACTCCCTCCACACATGCCTTAAACCTGCACTGGACCACAATTCCAACACTTTTTTCATCCCTCAGGCTGCCAATTCAAGTAGCATTTCCCAGCCTGGACCCAAAGGGTTAAGGTGGGATGTTAACTGCAAAGCTGGGCTCGCTGGGTGCTATGGGGATCTGAGCAGTGTGGGTCATGGACATCCTTGCGGGCAGGTCCCTTCTCTCCATGCTGTGAAGAGCAGATGTGACGTAAAAGCTTCCTTTCGGAGAGGGCATGATTAATCTTTGCTTCTTAGAGGATGACAAATATATTATATTCGCCAACATGCACATGCATTCTCTTTGCCTGGCGGGTGACCCCTGTCTTAATGCCAAGCGTGCGAAGTCCAGCTCTGTAAACGAAGAGGAGAGCTTTGCAAGCTCATTAATGCTTTGAAGTCACTCATTAGGAGCAGATTCCTTGGGAGCTGGTGAGCGCAACACCCTTGGTGAGCATGGCTTCATTTGATATTAATGCGGGTGATGCAGCTGGAGGCATCCGGGGATGCTGAGCTGCGATTCTGCACACACAGACCAGCATAGTAGATAGCTGTAATATGAAGGGCAAAGGGAAGCAGGGAAAGTTGCTGTCCCCTCTTGGTGCCTAAGGGGGTGAATTTTCCTCCTGGCAGGACTTTTGCATGTGAATAGGTTGACGCAGTCCTCTGCTGAGCTGAGGACCTGCAGCATCCTCCAGTGGGATGCCTGGGGTCCTTCTGCCTTGCTTCCTAGCACTCCTGAATTAGCTCTGGAGGCCAGGGTGACCCCTCCTTGACTGAGGAGCTCTGTGTCACCCTCTTTTGAGACTTGGAAACACTCCTTTTTCTGGCCAGTGCCTCTCACCTCTGCAGCAGCCAACTGCAAGCCCTCCAAGCAGCTCAGCTACCCCAGGGCACAGTCGTGAGCAGTCCCTGGAGAAGCGAGGAGGGAATTGCTCTCATCTTCAAGCAGGACAGGGCCAGGACAGCCTGGCTAAGCATGTCTCCAGCAGACAGGATCCTCTGGTGAAAAGGCCTGGCCAGGTTTCTCTGTGTGATAGCGTCCCTATGTGAAGGTGCTGGCCTGGGAAGAGTGAGGGTGGCTGAAATCAGAGACAGAAATTATCAGGCTCCTGTGGCTTAAGGGCTAAAGACCTCCTGCACATAGGTATTTGGGGGCTGTGGGTTTGAATCCCATGTGATTCAACAGAATTTTTTGTGGTTTTTTTTTTTTTTTTTTCTTTTCCCCATATGGCAGAAGAAAAGCTGTACCTCACCCCAAAGGAAAAAGACACTCTTCTGCCCCACTGTCTTTCTCAGCTAAATGCCCTAGTAGTGTCCCAAATGTGGACTGGAGGGGGTGAGGAGTGGGACCCGAGGTGCAAGGACAGTGGTTTAACTGCATGGCGTCTGGCTGAGTGCTGTCAGGCTTTCAGAGCTGCTCCCATCCCCCTGGGCACCCAGCAGGGTGAGGCTGAGAACCCCCAGAGATGACCCTCCTGCACCAGGGTCCCAGGCGGTGTTATCACCAGTGACCATGGTCCTTGCACAAGGACCTAGTGTGACACACAGGGGCTGTGCCATCCTCCATGGCCCACGAGACCTGGTGCCTCCCAGTGAGATGTTCCACCAGTTTGCTGGGGACATAAAAGAAGGCAGTGAGGAGGGGAAGCTGTCACTGGGCTTGGGAAGCATCTTGGGTTGGGACCTTGAAGGCTTGGTGAGGTGTGTGCCCTCCAGAGGAGAAGCTAGTGGGACAGGGGAGACCTTACAGCCCACCAGGATGGCCGAGTGGTGAAGGCGTTGGACTTAAGATCCAATGGGCGCATGCCCGCGTGGGTTCGAACCCCACTTCTGGTAGGAACCTCCTTTTTCTCTTGGTCCAAATCCGCCACCCCAGCTTCTAGAGCATTGGTTCAGAGCAGGGATGGGAGCTCTGGGCCGTGTGCCTGGGGAGCGAAAGCCATTCAACGCCCCAACATGAGGACCCTGGTGGAACTGAGCCACCCTATTGTCCAGCACCCTATTGTCCAGGCTGAACATGGAGAGAGACATGAGCTGGTTTCTCTGGCATGCAGGGTGCGGCTCTCGTCCTTCATGCAGGGAGTGCTGAGACCGTCATGGGCTTGAATCCCACATGCTCCCAAAATAACAACTTGTTTTTCCCATGGCAGAAATAGAAAAACCTGACTAATCTGAAGAGGGGGGAAAAAAAGTGTTGAGTTCTAAACAGCTCAGGCAAGTCACAAATGGAAACCAGCACAAACAAGTGGGTTCAGGGAGATGGGTCTGGGGTTTGTGGAGACTGCTCCACACCAGCTTCTCTTGCCAGCTCTGTTCCATGACCCCAGACCCACTGCTTGGCTCATCCAAAGCACTATTTGGCACTCCCCAGGGGGATTTGGCAGTGTCACAACCCCCTGGAGCAAGCCAGCATGTCAGGAAGGGGTTCCTGATGCTGCTGGTTAAATTTGGGAAATGCATGAGAAACCAAGAACTGCTCTCTGTTGCACAGCGTCGCTATGCCATAGTCTGTCTTGGGTTAGTACCTACAAATGCATGTGAGATTTTTTGCTCCCCTCTTTGTGTGCATGGATGGGCAGCAGATATTTCCCTCAGTAAAGGGTTGGCCTGCTGGACCTGCGAAGATGCTGTCAGGTTTTCATTTGGCTGCTTTGCTCCAGCCTGAGGCCAATCGGAAATGTCCTACTGCTGGGACATGATTTGAAGTGATGGTGTTAATCTGGTTAATTAGGATTCCTGGGTAGTGTGTGCTTCTTGCAAATCAGCTTACCATTGTAGTATCACTGCAAAGAGTTATTTGCTGGTGCATGGGGTTATGTATGAATTTATGATTATGATGTAGGACCATTAATTTCATGTTTGTGGCAGATGATAACAGCTCTATTAGAAGTTGCACGTTAAGATCTTTGGCTCTCTCTGATATATGGGAATCAGACGGTGGCCTACAGGAAGGATTACAGGGCCTGTACGAGTGGCCATACCACAAATGGGGCAGGACCCAGAGGAGAGGACATGGGAGGAATTACTCTGCTCCTCGCCCATTAGATTAGTGCTGGGAGGGAGATTTTGTGCATATCCGCTAGAGCTGGCTTGTTGCAACTAACCTCAGTCATTAAATGATGCAAAGAATGACAAATATATCTTTGAGAGTATCCCAGGGGGTCTAAGCAGCACTGCAGGTCAAGTCTTTTGCCTCTGATGGCTTGGAGTCAGAATCCTGCCTAGTTCATGTGTCAAAGGCATTTGGTGGCCTCTGCTGAGTTCAAAGCTGAAATCTCCTCATTTGAGCTTCTCTGTTGATCCATATTCTCAGAAAGCTTGTGTTTTTTCCACCCCAGGGGTATGGGTTCTGGTCTGTTCCTGATCCCTCGAGGATGTTTATCCACGTTGCAAAACTATTGGGCAGACAGAGCATCATCTGAGGGCACCGGGAGCTGGATTAACAGCCTTTGTATCGCACAGCCTGCCAGAGTCATACGGACGGCTGGGGCCAAATGTTAATTTGACTCAGGACTGAGATCAAATGGCAGAGCCATGTAAGAATGTGGTGCTGGAGATCTGGGGACTGAAATAGCAATGGGTCAGGTGGCCAGGGTAGGTGAGGGCTGTGGAGGACTGATAAACTGCCTTCTACCAGGTCACAGCTTTCTTCCTTCTCACCCCGTATCCTCCAAGTGTTTGACAGAGCTAAAAAGAGCATCTTGCCCAATAGCCATTTCAGTGTATCATATTTATTAAGATGGTTACTGCAGGTTAAATATCAATAGTTTATTACAAATATATTTATTATAGATTAACTATGCAGTATGCACATCTGTTATGTTGTGGCTAAAAGTAAACCTCAGTGAAAGGTTTTTAATAATGAATTTGTGTTGAAGTAGTGTACAATAAGTATCTTTAGCAATCTTACTCTCAATTTCACAAGACAGTTTTATGTTCAATAAATACCTAGAGATTGTTAAAAACATATTTATCAAAGATTAACAGTGATGAAATAGATACAAATCTAAGCTGTTAAGCTCAATACGCATACTTATAATAATCAATTCCAGTATTAAAACACAATAACTGCCCTGTTTAAATGAAATGGGTTTTTTGGATCTTTGTAAGTGCCATCTTTTGCTCTGTGCTCCTGCTTGCAGATCTCAGATTAGATCCTGGGACATTTGTACTTAAAATAAATCAAGGACTTAGGTAAAAGCAAAGCAATCCTAGAATAACACAGGCTGTTGCAGGAGCAAGGAACCAGATCTTCAAAGAATGTAGGTCAAAGCCAGTCCACAGGCAGCAGAGTAGCTAGTCTAGCTCGCCCCAGCTCTGTATCCCTGAGATGTCCTCGTATCCAGTGCAACCTACAGCTCATACCACCACCTCCATCCACACCACTTCTAGGATTGGGAGTCTGGAGCAGCAGCTCTCAACTTCTTTAAAATCACAGATGCACCCACACTGTTTTGGATACAGAAAGCTACTGCCTGTCTTGTATCCCGTTATTATCTAGCATTTGGAGGCAGAGTGCTAAAATGAGCTAACTATTTAGGAGGTAAACAAAATGTTATTGTTTTACTCTTGTAATGCTACTGTTATAACTGCCGGCTGGTGGGTAATGAGAGCTGGTGCCTCTGCCTGTGTCTGTGCCTGCACCTGCCTGCAGGTGCTGGGACCTGTGCCCCAGACACTCACATTTTGTGAACAGTGTTATGGGCTGTCTGGGTGCCTCATGGAGCATTGGTGGCCTTTGGACCACAGGCAGATTCAGAATCCTGAGCCTTCCTGATAGCAGGCTGGAAACCCCACAAGGCATCCCCCAGCTGGGCTGGATCCAGTGCCTTGTCCCAGCATTTGGTGATGGTTTCATCTCATGTTTGGGCTCGCACTTTTACATCCATGAAGCTCAGTGCCAAATCTAGGTGAGGATACGAATCAGACACACCAAATTTGAGGGAGACTGCACACTATGTGTCTAAAATATGGGTTGTGCCATGATACGAGGGTGCTTTGTGGCTGTTGACTCCAATATCTGTAATGTATTGAGGGGTATTTGCCTCTTACAATGGCAGGATCTCAGAAAACACTCTGAGAGGGGCAGACATCCCCCACACTGCTGCTCAGCAGTATCTCAAATATATGGTGATTTTCCATCTCCCAATTGTCTGTTGATTTCCTTCCTTTATGAGTTTGAAAACCATGCTCAGGCACTGCCTTAAGGGATGCTACTTCTGCATTTCAGATGCTATGGAGCAGTTCTGTAGGATCAGATGTGTGCATGGGACTGCCAATGAAACCCTTCAAAGGCAGGGACGAGTCAGGGCACGATGAAGGCAGCTGGGCAGCCTTGGGGAGATGGAGGGACCTGTTGGAGGGATGGTGGTTGAGAAGAAGTGGGGAGTTTCTGGCCTGTATCAGACACCTGTTCTCATATACCTCCTGTCCTGGTATATGGAGAGAGATACATATATGTGTATATATCTCTCTATATCTCCTGGTATATGAATCCCATCTGTGCTCATGGCACCAGTATATGGTGCAAGTGCCTAGCTTTGAGGGATGCATTTGACTCAAAAGATGGCCCATACAACCAAGGAAGATCTTTCTGTGCTTAGCTGGGTGAGGGCAGTGCTGGCTCCATTGGATGCTATGAGGATCCGTCGTTGTATTTTGGCAAGGTTTGATCTGCATCATGCGTCCAGCGACCATCTGTTGCCAGCAGCCCCTGACTTCACTTTTTGTCCCACCTGGGAAAACATGACCCAAACAGCTTAGAGGCTTTGTGTGTCTCCAATGCAATCACACACTCCTCTGTGGACATCAGAGAAGTTATATCTGTTTACACCCTGAGTGAGTTTGTCTCCTGTATGTGTTCCTCAGCCCACCCGCCCTGTGGAGGATGCTTAGCTGGTAGGGGGGAGTTTTCCATCTTAGCAGAAGGCTGCAATTACAGAGGTGACCAGAGAAAAAAGACAAGCGGGCACGCGCCACTGCCTTTAATAGAAGGCAATGATTCTTTTGGGCCCAGAGTAATACGGGAGATCTGGTTTTAATAAATTAACAGCCTACAAGTAACAATCTCAAGCAATTAAACTCTGGAATGAAGGCAAGCACCATGAAATGTATTCTGGAGCCGACGGGGGAGTGGCAAAGACGATCCCTGAGCAGTGGAAAAGGTGAAAATATAATAAAAATGCCCCAGAGAGAGTGGGAGAGCTCTGCTCCCCCTCTCATTTCTATTGTACATGCATGCGGACATATCGTCTTGTTCCCCATCACTCCTCCTTCCTCCACTGGCTCCTGGGCACCTGATTTGGAGCCTCCCTGAGCTCATCCAAGTCTCCATCATTGCCATCACCCTTGTGCCTGCTCTCACTCATGTAGGTAAGGAAATCCCCATGGTGAGGAGGGGATGGCTGGTGGGAGACATGGGAAGTAGCTGGGAACTTGAGGATAGCTACTGAGGAGGGGAACAGATAAATAAAAAATAAAACTAAGCTCCCTGTCTTACATTAATAGCCTGTATGGAATCCTCTTTGCTATAGAATTCTATTTATTTCCATTTAAAGGCTGTTCTTCACAATCAATGCAGCTAATAAATAGCTGCTGATGGCCCTGACCCCCGGGCTGAGGGAAGAATTTATCTTCTGAGCCAATTAAAGCAATTGAACAATTCCTTTTAATAACACTGGGATTTTAATACCAAAAAAAAAAAAACCACCCCCAAAAAACAAAACCAAAAAAAAAACCAGGAGAGGGAAAGAAATCCTCCCCCCGAGCCTTGCAGAGAAGGGTCAGGCAGGCTCTGCCAGGGTCGGGATTAGATGCTTTAACTTGTCTTGTGAAGCTGGTAGGGGAAATACAACGTTCCCTGTGAAAGCACAGGAATTCTTTTCTTTTCTGATGTCTTAAAAAAATCCAGAAATCAAAAAACATAATGGGAAATTATGTTCCCTTGTTTGCAGAGCTGTAAAGGGTTTGGAGGGATTAGCGAGCCCCTGCGGCGTGGTGGGAGAGATGGCCAAGCCAGGCCAGCTGTGATGCCTCTCGCACTGCTGCAATGGGCAGATGCCCCTCCAGGAGTGGGGATTTATCCGAGTGCCCTGTGGGCACAAGGGCAGTGGGACCCAGGGCAGCAGAGCCTTTAACCTCAGGCACTTCCACACTCACAGGGGTAAGGCAGGGCTGGCCTCTCCATGGCTTTTTTTCTGAGACTCCCATTACTTTTTTTTTAGTAGCAAAAATCCTCGCTGATCTGCTTGAGCCCTTGTGGAGGGATGGGAAGCATCCTATGAGACTTGTGGGTTCCCGCAGCTGGTATCCGAGCCTGTGCTCTGTCCAGAGAGCATTTGTGCCTTGGAAGACAGACAGGTGCAAAGGAGGTGGCGAGGGAAGCAGAAAGGATACCTATTGTGTTTTCACAAAGCTACATAACCCAAAATGGCAGTGGGTCTTCTCCACTCCATCACTCTCCTGTCAATGAAATCTCATGACTCCTGTTGGCATCGGATGAGAGCATCTGTCAAACGCACAAGTCTCCTTCGAATACTCCTGTGCTGTAGGGAAGTCTCTTATCTCCATTTCACAGATGGCAAGCAGAGGCACAGAGAGGTTAATTGACTTGCCCAAAGTCAGCGCAGGTCTATAAGTAACGCCAGATCCCTTGAATCCCTGTCTTCTGGCTTAATCATAAGACCATCCGTCTTCATCCTCTTCCCTCTCAGGATTCTCCAGCAACTGTGATAGTTCAGGCACTTGTGTTGGCAAACTGCAGGTGGAGACAGCGCTGGGCGCTGGACATTTCCAGCAATGGTTTCTCAGCCCCGTTTTCCAAGAGGACATCAATTTTGACCTTGAAAGTTTGGGATTTTTTTAAACTCTTCTCTAGTCTCCTTTAAAAGCAGTGATATAAACGTGCTTGAGCATGAGGAAGAACATTCACTCTTTGGGGAGGCATTTCAGAGATGCTGAGGTAAAAGGACATTTCATCATTGCTTTGATAGAGAAAGGACATCTTTCCTGCGTTTTAATGCACCACCCCCATCAAACTGATAAACAGATTGAACCCACAGGTAGAAAACAAACAGCAACCTTTATTTTCAGGTGATTACCTGGTAATAGATCCCTGCAAGGCTCTGGAGATTTGTCCTTGACAGCCATTCCCCTATCTGTGAGAGCAAGTCTGTGCATGCAGGGCCATTGAGAAACGTGGCAAGGAGCGAACATTTCCATCACAATGTCTCTTGTTTCAGAAGTGTGAATGGAAGAAGCAGAGTCCTGGGTGAGCCGTTGATGAATGTGGAGCACGCATTATGTTCCCTCTGAGACTGAGAAGGAAATCACAACTGTAAGTCCGCCTCTTTCAATTTGCAGGCTTTCTGCAACATCTCTGTTCCTTCTTCTAGCTCTCTCGTTTTCATTTTTTTATTAATTACCTGGTGACAATTTTCCCAGAGGACTCTCTTTTCCATTAATTATTAGGAGAACTACAGGGGCAATGTTGAGCTATTGGAGACCCCACTTTGAGAACATCAGGTGGGAGCATTTCCTAATGCCTACATGTGTATCTTTTTGACATTCTCCTTGCACAGGAGGCTAAATGACCTGCCTGGGATGCAGAAGAACTTTTTTTATTGCAGCATAGCACGTTGACTAAGGAAACTTTATTTATGTGCTGGTTTGTTGGCTCTGGAGACTAACATACTGCTCGGCCAGAATCGATCAGCGTGCTCTGTGTATGATTTATTATCATGTCCCATGTGTAGGAGAATTTACAGACAGAAGCCAGTGTCAGCGTAGGACCGTGCTGCACTTGCATCACTATTTTCTACTGCTGAAGTTGTAGATATGGCAAGAGAAGGAATAATACTGGCCTGAAATCTCAGGTCCAGATGGTGACTGTCCCCAACACAGATGAATAATGGAGGTGGAGGAAGAGCATCTGCTCTTCCTCTCCTCATGAAACCATGGCTTTTATAGTTGTACCTTCTACAGTCCCCACAGTCTACTGAGATTCATGGGAATGTCTTGAAAGAAACAGTCAGGAAGCTCAGTGTTAAGACTGAAAGTTCTTTGGTATGGCATGTCTGTTGGAGCACCATTGGCATTCAACTTCTATTTGAAAGAAGAGAAGCTGATATTTTTATGATGTTGATCTGTGAATCTGCTTCTGCAGGTTACTGTAGGTTACTGAATACCATTATTTCTAGGATATCTCGTATTTAATTGCTTCTGTGTAACTAGAAGGGCATCCTCCATCCATGAACTGGTCTTTGGAACAGGCCAAGAAGAGCCAGCATTTTCTCCAGAAAATCCTGACCAGGCTTGTGGGGTCCTACATGTGCTGGTAGGAGATTTCGGTGAACACAGCCCCAAAGCTGTGTGGGGACAGGAAGCAGAGCTCAGCATCACCTGCTCCTTTCAGAAGCTGAATGAAAAACAGTGTAAATATAGTGGGTTTCTGGGCTTTAATTTAAGGACTTTAAGTTTCATTAACGGTTGGTACCTGCCTTCCCATGCTAAATCCATCCTCCAGCCTGCGCTTGACTTTCTGCACAGGACATCCCTGCTCAAACCCGTTACAAGCCGCATCCATAATGACTCCTCCTGAAGGGCTCTGTTCAGGTGTTGCATGGCGGTAGCACTTTATTACACGTCAACTCCCATGCTGTTTTACAACATTGTTTCTATGGTTACCCACAACCTTCGGTAACCCACGGAGCCCATAAAGAGGCAGGATTGCATTTCACAGCGGCAAGAGCTGTCATGTACAGTGACGGGCTTAATACCTGATGAAGAGTGAAGCGCTAACCCACGGTCGGGTCCTGGTTGCAAAGCCGCTGCCCCGGGAGCTGGTCCCTGCGTTAGGAAGTGCCAGTGGTCAGAGGTGGGCAAAGGCGGGAGATCTCATCAAGCCTCAGGTAATTGTCATGCTGCTCCCAACCGCCCAACTTCTCACCTTCATGTCAACAACTGACTTGGATCTGCCAGTTGTTGGAGTTCATTGCAAGGGTGGGACGGGGAGGAGTGACTACAGCAATAAGAGATTTTTTGCTAAGAAACTCCCCATGGTGGCTAACATGGACCTATTTGGCTCCAAAGGTTTTCTGTAATGAAGTTACAAACATGGTACATAATTGGATTTGGCCTGAAACAGCTTTTTCTTCCCAGAATAATGGGTTGAATGCATTTCTATTTCATGATCTGGGGTGGTTTGTTTTAACGGTGCCTGAGGGGGAAAATAAGCATGTTCTGAGAATTTTTTTTAAGGAAGGACCAAGGATTTGATCTGGATAACATGACCACTATAGAGAATGAAATTTTATGGGAATAATTATTTGATAGAACACTTTATAGTGCTTAGCTGTCTGTCTAGTTGGACCAGAGCATGCCCACAAATCTGTTACTGTAATTTGATATTTGCTTGTTGTTAAACCTGTCGAATATTTATATGTACAGGAACACTATCCAAAATAGTTGAGACAATCCACAAGAAGAAGAGATTTGGAAGGCCTCAAGGTGAGGCATATTAAAACCTTATTTCCCTGGGGAGAAGATTGGTAAAAAATAATTTAAAAAATCAAGCTCCCTCCACCAAAAAGAATTCATCCTAAACCATAAGGTGTTTTCAGGGAACATCCTCCCCCTCCAACTATATCAGAAATTAACAGTTTTGACAACCTATTTTCCACCAGTTCCAGGTAAGGTACAGAAAGGGTCCTTGAGGTGCCAGCAGATGACAAATTGGAGATCAGTCTGAAATAGTATATTACTGCAAATATAATTGTCTGCCTCCATGGAGGCAAATTATGCCGTGGGAAAGAAACAGCCCTTCCCTATGTGGTTCTGATTTGTCCTCAAAATGAATGAGATGCTTGGTCTCAGCCACCACAACGTGACCAGATAATGAGACCTGGCAGGAAGCTAAAAGAAGAGCGACCAGACCACCCCTTCTGCCTTCTGATCACTAAATGATCAGACGTTTGGAAAAACTGATTTATGTGGGAAGCCTCAAACTGCTAAACGAGGCTACGAGATGACAACGCATACTTCTGCGTGTGGAAAAAAAGCCTGAAAATATCTGAAGGGTGTAAACATGAAGGAGAGAGCTGTGGTATCAAAGGGACAGCACACGGTACAGGGTTCAGAGCTGGCAGCTTTCCTTGCTGTTCAGAGCAGCGGATGGGAGATAACTGAGAGGCAGAACAGCATCATCATGACTATATTTCACTTAAGCCTCTGTGACTTGATTTGTCACATCCTACTCCTGCCTGAGATTGGCATCAGGACCTGTCCCACTGAAATACTGCCAAGAAACAAAACAAAGCAACAAAATATTTTCCTCCACTTAACTGTGGTGACCCCCAACACCACAGGACAAACTCAAGCTCGCTGAAATCAAAAGGGCTTTTCCCATGGGGCTGTAAAACCTGCTCTCACCTGCCAAGTGTCATCTGTCCTTGCAGTCACTCCCTTCCTTCTCAAGTAATAAAGCAATGTATGGATCATCATTACCAGACCCCAAGACTGTAAAGAAATTATTATATATTTCCTATAGCTCTCTCTAGATATATGGTTGGATTCTCAGCTGATGGGAAGCAACGCTGATTCATGGCAGCTGAAGACACTGTCTTTTGTGTTTTGTCTTGTCTTCTCATCTCATTGAACTTTCCAAGGATCTAAATTAATGTAAGGGAAATGTGACCTTGCCTCAGTGAATTGTTTTGGGGGCTAATGTGCTGAGCGATTTATGGGCAAAGAGGTTTTTTTTTTTTTCCCCTCTTTCTTTAATAAAAAGTGCTTTCATTCAGCAGCTTTGATGGAAAGTCTGCGAGGACCCATGATAAGTATGTAACCGGAACAGACTCATATTAGATATCACTGTTACAAATCTATTAGTCCCACACATTAGAGCATGTGCTGGACCTGATGAGCTACACTAGTGGGAACATGAGTCATTTTCTGAAATAGATGTAGCTTGCAAATCTTTTAGACTGTTAGCCAATTCCTTTTCTTTCAGTTTAATTAGGATATAAAACATGGCCTTAAGAGCTCGCATGAGTGGAGGCAACTCCGTGTAAAGGATAGGGAGCCAGCTGCAAGCGTTTCCCAGCTGCTCTGCTGCTGAGCCTGTTGGCTTTCACCTGCAAGGTGGTTCTGCTGTTCCCCCAGGGCCTGATGGAGGCAATGTCTCTTGAAGGATTGCAGGAGGACAGAGCTACTCTTGCTCACTTAAGGGTGATGTGCACAAGGCAGGTTGGCCTAGGGTTTCCTCCACATCCCTGTCCAGCCGCTGCCAACACCCAGCACACTGGGAGATGCTGGGCTCTCCTCCCAGCCGGCAGAGCCGCTTGCGCTGGCACAGGGCACCCGGCACCCGCTGGGGCTGAGCCAGGGCCCGGCAGAGCTCCTGATACTTGGAGGGGTCTGCCAAAAGCTCCCTAGCAGGGTAATACAGCAACAGCAGAGAGCAGCAATGAGACAAATCAGATGGTGGTTCTTTCCCAACCATATATGCAAAGCACCTATAATGAGCGGAGACGAGCCCCTGAGATCTGTGATGCTGCTGATGAATTAATATAAAATCAAACCATACACTTTAAAGACAAGAGCATCCAGCCCTTCTCATAACCAATGCAGGACATGTTTCATCCAGAGCGTATCTGCTATCATTGGCGCACTTTCTATTCTTGAATTCATCTGTTCTGTACATTTGAGGACTGGCATGATTAGCATTTGGCTTTGCAGAATTCAGAACCTAATTCCTCTGAGTTTTCATGTCTCTCTTTTTCTTGTTTTCATTCTTGTTTGTCCGTTTGTTAGTTTGTTTGGCAACATATTTCCTGATTGAAACAAAAATAGCAGAGATGGGCACTTACTTTCCTCCTGGACAGATTCCTTTGGATACTGTTTTATTTCTTTTTTTAAAGATGGACACCTGGTTTCCTTATAAGTGAGCATTGGCAGGCTGGGAAGCTGGGCGGGAGGAGGGGGGCAAGGAGAAAAGCATCTGTTTAGAACAAATGCAACACTGTAGGAAGGCTTTATAATATGGTCCAAGATTGGCCCGACTGCCTGATGCTTTAAACATATGGTATGCTCCTATATATATTATGCATGAAAACTAGCTGCATGCACATAGCAGTCGTTCTGCAACATTTTACATACAGTCTGCCAAATCCTGAACTTCTCCTCATTCAAACCCCACTCCCAGTGAAGACAATGAGCATTTATCCAAGGCTCACTGCGTTTGGCGTGCTCCATCCCTTCTCCCTTAATTTAACCTCAGCTGGATGAGGATTTCAACGTTTCATCCTTTGGCACCAAGTGCCGACCTTCCTGCTCCCCAGGGCATGTGAAGTTGGAGCTGGAAGCATGTGGTGGTGTGGCAATGAAAGAAGTGCCACTGGGCAGGAAAAACAGCCTCGTCTGCAGCGTGGTTAGCAGGCTCTGATGCAATGCTGATGTACCTGTGTGTGTTAGCTCTGGCTCGCGCTAATATGTACATGGCATAGTCTATCTTCGTCTAGGATCTCTAAGACAGTTTTCCAGATCCACCTGGGTAGGGCGGGCACTGGAATCTACTAGGATAAGAGCTGAGGAGAAGCTGTAGCAAGCCCTGTGGTTTCTGTCTTGCTCTGACACAGGCCTTTTCTTCCTACTTAGCCTTACCTGGTTGAGTTTTCTTTTGTGGGGAGGAAAGCTGCTGTTCTGGGGGGATCTTCACATCATCTTTGCACTGCTGGACTGGCAAGGAGTTGAACCAGGGAGTGATATTGCAGCTATTGCATGTATTTCTTGGCTACCATCAGTGCTGTGCTTGGGTCCCATACAGGAATACTTTTTTTTTGGGAAAACATCCCCCTTTTTTTTTATAGAAGTCATTTGAAGCATTCAGAAGGGGGGAACCAGGTATTCATCTTTCCAGGCAGCCCAGTAGCATCATGTGTTTCCTTGCTGTGTTAAATTGTTTGCACTTTACTGGAGGTGACAGATCAGAGGAGCTAATGGGAAGGTGGTCATTTTATGACATATTTCTTGTATCTCAGTAAGTGGTCACACTCCCAAAATGCAAAAAGTGGACTTTTCCAGATCACGAAAAGCGAAGGTGCTTCAAACTGTTTGGTCCAACACCACCTGTAGTTAAACCAGAGCCTCCTGTTGCACAGCAAGACATCATCTGCCTGTCAAGATAGTTTCTGAAGGTCTGAGGCATCCAGAAATTATGTGGAGGGTTTTGCAAGAGTCCCTCTGCCATTAGCTCTGCAACAGAAAATTTCCAGGAGTATGTCATCTTTGACAGGTGTAATTATGCCTAATGCAGTGTCGAAACTTTGCAGTTTTGAGGAACTTGCTGTCAGTCTGATCCCTGTCCACCCACGTCTCCATCAGAGGGGGTCTGAAACCGGTCAATGCTTCTTCTAAGTTGGCATTAGTTGGAAGCCTGCATGAATTATAGGAATTTGATTAGAGAGATTATCCTCCCTCTTTTTTCATTTTTAACACTGAGCAAGGAAAGCTTTTTTTTCTGTCATTGAACTTCATTTTCTCCTCCACCCAAAATGTTATTGAAATCTTCTGGGCTCTGTCAGGTCATTTGGGGAATTCCTGTCCTCTTCTTCCTGCCAATATACTCTGTGGCCCTGCTGCACTGCCACCAAAATCCTATGCAATTAGACCCCAAAGGATGATCCAAATTCAGATTTAATCTTGGGCAAAGAGAAGCCTTTAGATCAAACATCCCCACTACTGTGCAAAACGAAAACTCTGAATGCACCGCCATGTAACGATCATTAGAGGAGCAGAGGATCTGAAGTTTAACACTCACCCAGATGAGTGATGGATAAACATTGCTTTCCTAAAAAAAGCACTTTCTTATGCTCTTTAATCCATCCAGAATTTAACAACTGGGTGCTGACTGAGACACAGCTTGATTGGGGAGAGATGAAGGGACAGAGAGGAAGCTTAACACACAGCCAGCTCAAAGCAAATGCGTTTAATGCTGCCTATCTCAGAAGCTTTGAAGAAAAAGCCCTTGTGTCCTCAGTGGTTCTCTGTGGCAACTTTTTGGCATTAAAGTTCACATAAGAGAATTAGGAGTTTCCCATTATCACATATGGAGATGGGATCCATTGTGCTAATTCCCACACTGTGGAGATTTAACATTCGCCATGCTTCGTTCTGCAGATATACTGTGATGTGTCCCTTTCTAGCTGCATCCGACTACATTGAAATCTTGACTGACACCTCTTATCTGATAGGGGCCGCTTTTCCGCTGGCTGCTCTTTAGAGTGATAAATGTCAGGAGTTTGGGAGTTTGCTTGTATCTAGGCGCTCCATCTGAGGCAAGTAATTATCCTGAGACCATGGGACTTTGTCATGAAATCCACTGCTATGCTCGTATAGGGAATGAGTCAGCCAAGGGTCATGGATTTGCTGTATCCAGGAATTGGGAAGCATACACAAAGATAAGGAGGGAAGGATAAAATCTGAACAAAGATTTTCCCCAACCAAAAATGAAAGCAGACCTTTTCTGACATTGTGAATTGGTCTGTCTTGATCATCTGGGAAGGCCATGAGTTTGGTCTGACCCAGTAGCCTCCAGATTTGAGGCTTCAGTCAACCAAGCAAAGCAACTAAACCTTGCAGGCCAGTGTCACAGCTGGAGCAAAGCGATAAACCTCTTACATGAGGGAACCGGTAAAGAAAGCAGAGATGTATGGCAGTTAGTGGGCTCTAAACAGAAAACTTTCTTCCCCTATAAATTCTTAACACATTTTTGTCCTGGTGGAAGCTGCAAGGAGAAAACACCTAGAGAAGTGGAAGTTTCTTCCATCCCTTCCTTCTCCTGTGTCTCACTTTTGCTCTTCTGGGTCCACTCCATTCTTCACTTCCAACATTTATCACCTGAAAGCTGAAAACGGGATTCACTGGAATCCATGAAATTTTTACTATAACATTTCTTAGTGCTCATGAGGTCTGAGAAACTAGCATTGGCAATTAGCGGAGGAAGGAAGAGACGGGAGTCACCTTGCTCATTCTCCTCTTTGCCCAGTGCCAGGATATTCCCACCAGTGTGTCCAGTGTGGCTGAAATAACTAAAGTCTCTGGCTGGAATTAATGTCAACCTTTTTTTCTGGAAAAGCAGCACAAGCCGATCTCAGTGAGCTCTTTGCATCCTCATACACAGGAGGAGGTAAGGGAAGTGTTCGCATCCCAGCCAGGCATGGTGGCTGATGAGGTGGCTGGGAGAGGCTTCCTTGCTCTAGCTGATGCTGGCAGCAAAGCCTGGGGCAGGTGAGCTGGGGTTGCTGTGGGGTGGCACTGAGAGGCACTGAGAGGATAGAGAGGCTCCAGCAGTGTCCTCCACCACCCTGGAGCCAAGTGCAATGTGCTTCCCTTTGGCCAAAACAGCTCAGCTGTGAGTCACGGTTGTGATTAACGCACCCACTGCTGCCGTCCTCCCTTCCTTGCTCAGACACACTGTGGCTGGTGATTGAGGTGTAGCGGGATGCCCTGCTCGCCCATTCCCAACGTGTCACAGAGCTACGCTGACAGAAACTGCCTTCCCCTTCCCCACCTAATAGCTTGGACAGTATTTTCGTGAGTGCCGTCTGCCCCGTGCCCAGCTCCACGCTCCTTGGGCAGCACAGCAGCACCTGGCCAGCAGCTCCTGCCGCAGCCCGGCTCTGCAGAGCAAGCAGCTTGGCCCCTGTTTGGAGGCACAGGGTGAGGAACACTGGCTCCATGTTCAAATGCCGAAGTCAGTTCATTTAGGTGCTTGAGGGTAACAGTTGCTTCATCTGGTTGGCTTTTTTTCTGTTGTTTGTGCCTTTGTTTGCTTCCCCCTCCTTTCCCCTTAACATACCCTTTGAGCTGTTCTTTAATTGAAGTAAACGGAGCAGCTGCTACGGTGTGTGTTGTTTTTCCCATTTTCCCCTGTGAGTCACACATTTCCTTCCTTAATGTCTCTATCTTCCGTCGGTCTGTACTAATGAAGCCCCACATCTCAGCTGCTGAATGCTTAAGCTCGTCTGCCTGGAATTTTCTAACTCATTTCAATTCATTTCCCACTTTCCCCTCTCCCCCCTGCTGCCGTTCTCCCATTCCCATCCTATCTCTCTTTATCTCCTCTCCATCTTTGACTCTTCTTCCAGCCCTCCCTCCATATGTCCCACCAGCCGTAGCTGCCTGCCCGCAGCCCCCTCCCTGCCTGCTGCCCTCCACAGTGCATCATTGCATACATGATGCATGTGCTGGGAGGGTGCAGCAAGGAGCGGGCAGCACCGCCGCGGGTGCCAGGTCTTGGTGCCAGGACAAGGAACAGCTCCTATGGCTGTCTGCTGCAAGGGGGCTGGAGAAGCCCCTCCTGGGGCTGTGGGAGCTAGGAAACACTAGGAACAGGCATTGTCCCTTTTGTCCCTCTTTGCTCCACAAGGGAAGGAAATAAGGCTGCACAGTCCCATGCCTGAGACCCAGTGGAGAAAGCTACCCCTTGGCTGTATATCTTGTATGGGTTTCAACCCAAAGGACACAGTGAAGAGCAAGCAAGAGCAATGGCAAATGGCAACAATTCTACTCCTTTTTGCTTTGCTTATGAAGGTCATTCTTTCCACAGCTTTAGCTGCTCTGAGAAAAGAATAGCAACGTGGGGTGTGGGAAGCGATTCGCTGGTGTGCCCTGCATGCCATGGAGGTCTGAGGCACAGAGTGGAGAAGATGTGAACTGAGAGGCTCTGCCCTTGACGAAGTCAGGTATGTCCCCTGGCACCACTGCTTGGTGCTCGCTTACGCTGAAATGAACCCGTGTGCTGATGTCTGCTGATCAGGGGTGTCAGTGCTAGTCCGTTTTTTTTTTTTCCCTCATTATCACTGTTTTTTGTGGGTTTTGGTGGACACTTCCTACTTCAACACTAAGTCCTGCTGATCTCTGTTGCATTTATATCCTTACTCTTGCAGAAGACAGGCGCTGCTGTTTCTTCTCTTAAGTAGGTGGGGAACTGAGGCACAAAGAAGCAAGAACCCAGTTTGAAAGTTAGGCTCAGAGCATATAATTTGTAATATGTCAGTAGCCCTTGTATAGAGGAGCCTGGGACAAATCAGCGCTGCAGTCTCAGTAGTGTCCCTCAGCAATGTCAAGGAAGCCAAAGAGACTCCCAGGAGTCTCTGTTTTTGATAGCAGTCCTCACTGAAAACCCCATTATCGCAACTGGATCAGATCCCTTCTCAGCTTTCACTCCTTTCTCTCTTCCACCTGGTACAGCTATCTTTTAATTTCAGGAATAAGCAGAACTGAGTCCTTGAGATTCAGTTGCAGGAATCTGATCCCAGACCTTGAGTTTTGCAGGTTAATTCCATCCTTACCACCAAGCACCTGATTCCCCCAAAAGAAAAATCAGGATTAAGATCATTTTAGAACCATAATAGAACAAATAAATGCAAATCTTTGCCAGGAACAAAAAAACACCTTGGTAGAGATCAGACACTGTGCCCCTGGGAGAACCAGCGGAAGAAGCCAGAGTTATGAGCACTGGATGGCTGGAGGGAAGTTGCTTTTGTTTTAATTTTGTTATGCTGCTTTTGCTTTAAAATGCAGGTTCAAAGGCAAAAAAAACCCAACCCCATAACAAAACACGCCAGTGCTTTCCGCTTTGGCTTCAGGGCCTCCTGTTGAGGTTCCCTCATCACCATAGAGATAATATTGCTTGTTAGGCCTGAGACTAGCAGTTGGAATTCAAGTGGACAAAAAGGCCTAAACAAACCCATTATAAATCCCCAATCACTTTCAAACTCTCAAGCTTATTAAAAAATGTAAATATCCTTCTCGTTCTTGCAGAGAGTGTATAAAAATGCATGAGGTTAAAAGTTAGCTGAGCTGAAAGGAGTTGATTTCTGAAATAATTTTGCTGGGAAAATGGCAGAAGTTGCTCCTGGATGGCAGAGGGAGGACAAAGTATACCTGCCTGAGCCACTGGTCCCACTCATCCTTGATGTCGGAGTGTTGCTGGTGCTACCCTGCCCTACTAGACCACCATTTTAATATAACTTTTAGGCTGATTTTCAGCTGTTTTCAAGAGACAGTCATGCAGATCCAACAGAGGGAATTTCTACCAGCCGATACAAGTTGGACCCCAGCTGCAGGTGGCTGAAAGTGCCCCGTGCTTTTTAGTATTCACCACTCACCTCAATGTAACTGTTTTTCTCCTGCTCTTTCCTCCCTTCCCTCTTCTGCAAATGGGGAGGGGGTTTCTCTTCTCAGATTTGGTCTTGCTCTGACTGCACAGGAGTTTCTCGTGAGTCTCTCTTTAATGCAAAGCAGTAACATGTCCTTTCTCACCATGACCTACTCCTGGATTCAACAAAGACTTGCTCCAGAGGCCAGGATTTCCCAGCCATGCAGCAGACCTGGTGCTAGCCCTGCAAGATGGTGAGGTTACTTCTGGAGGGAACCAGAGTTCCTTTCATTTTCTTCAACATGAATTGTATTTAGGACCTCCTTCCCCACCGCTATCCTATCCACAGCTACCAATGACAGTCCTCAGGAGGGAACGTTATCAAATAAAGAAAACTTAATGTGTTAGTGTTAGGCAGATTCAAATGTAGTCATTCCGGTGGTAGAAAGGGGCCAGTGTTGCCCACAAACTAGGGAGAAAAACCATATTCCTTCCACTGGCCTCAAAGCCAAACACCTGGGACATTGGCAGAAGGGTAAAATGATCCCTGGGGAGCCCTGAAAGGCAAACTGGTTTGCCATGGGTGCTGGGAGGTCTGTTATACTCTATAGCAAAAAATATCCCACTCGATTATCTCTCAGGCTGAAGACACAAAGAGTTCTTGCCTGGAAGGGACCCTCCTTGTTTGGTCTCTTGTATATCACAAGATACACATTCCAAATATAAGAACATATTTCATACAGTTGCCCTGCTTTGGAGCCCAAGAGTTTTATTTTTTTGCTGCTAAATTTGTAGACTTCACGGCATGCACCCGTGATGACAGGGTGCTCAAGCCAAAGGCACAAGATTGCCCTTACCCCAAAGAGCTTACCATCTAATAAAAAGCCAGGAAGAACAGCTGGATGTTAGACAACAATGAGATAAATTAGCGTGAGATGCAGTGGTCAAGCACATCAGCAACTTCCTTGTGGTGTCCAGATTTGGTAGGCATCATAGTGAAGGAGGAAACAAGAAAAGATTTGAAGGCAGAATAATAACACAGGCTGATAGATAGCTGCTCATGAGCAGAGAGTAGCAAGGAAAAAGCATTAACATATTTGTGTGGAAATAGGATGCGTGGGCAGTGGAGTGGGATCTTGGTATGTACTGTGGCACTGCTGTGGCACTGGTAGTAGTCGGGCAAGGGGAAGAAAGGGCAGGCCTTCAAAGGAAGATAAGGAATTTAAACATCTCATTACAGCATTGTTATGTGCATACCAACACATGATATGGGATTGCCATATTTTATCTGATAACCTGTATATACCTCAGAGGTGTATACAATAAAAGAGGAAATGGTTAGCTGTTTAATTAAGGAAGAAAAACTGAAGTGATAACATTAAAAAAAAGGATAATTGCTGTTCTGATCAATCATCAGCAGGGACTAGCTTAAAATGCTGCTACCCTAAAAACCCTAGAGACTTTACAGGGACTGCTGAACTTGGCACTTCTGCCTGTTCTCCCCAGAAAAGCCAGATAGTGGAATCCCCCTTTTCCACCCATTTGTAGGTGCTTTGGCACTAGTTATATTTTTGTCTGGATGCTTATGAGAACCTGGTATTTTAATTTCTGGGCATTTGAAGGCATCCCCAGAGCCTTGGCAGCAGCATTTTCCCGGGGGAACTCCTGTTTGAAGCAAGAGCGTTGTGGAAGATGCAAAGGTGAAATCTGGCCTTCCTGTGCGGTTTTGCTCCACACCGCCTTGACCCCCAGCAATCTGTTCCTGATGTGGAGCAGTCTGTAATATCCTGGTGATTGCCCTCTCAACCTGGCAATCTTGCAGGGGCCTGCCATCGTCTCTGGCCTGGCTGAGCAGCTGAGATGTTTTCTGCCTTGAAACTTTAGATGATGCATTTCCAGAGTGAAAGGACAACAAGAGTTGACTCCTTATTAATGCCAAACTTTAAATGTTTTGACTATAAAACTGAAACACCATTACCTATTCCCCGCAGAGCTCCTCTCTCTCTCTCTCTGCCCTCCCCTTCTCCTCTCCACACTGTAGCCTTTTGTATGTCTCAGGCATTAATCCCTCGCTGCCGGGGTGTGTAAATTAAAGAATAATAGAGCTGCAGAGGCATAAGCTCGCAATGATGGGGAATGTGTTTGTCTGCTAAGAAGCAATTTCAGCGAAAATTAACTCAATTTCATCTGAAATAGTGAAGACCGGCATAAGCTGGCAGATCCCCGAGGATGGTAAAATTACTTCGTCAAAGCTCTGCTTGCTTAAATTAACCAAGCAAGCACTCCAGGTTATTGGCGAGATGCAGCTAGTAACTAGGTTTTAATAAACAAAAATAGCTTTTTGAATAAATAAGGAAAGTGCAAAGCATCTTATGTATTCTGCTGATGTTTTCATCTGTGTGTCCTCAACAGCAAGACCTTCACATTCCTTCAGGAGCTTTCTTCAAGTCTCCGTGTCTGGCTGATCTCTTTTCAGAGCCTTTGCAAACAAGTATGAATCAGAAAGTGCTTTTGGAGATGATGTTAGATAAACCTTTTCCCAGCAACTAACAGACTGAATGGATCAGTTTGCAACACCAAGGTATGGTAACAACAACAGTTTTTAGAGATGTTTTGGGTTTTTTCCAAAGTCAGAAGGTGACTGTTATTGGGTTTATGACTATTAAATTGCTCAAAATATGGTGCGGTGTCAGAACAAGGATTGCTCTACACTATCACCGATACAGTAGATTCCCCAGATGAGTATGTTGCTGCCAATGGGCAAGTCAGGGTGTGAGCTTTCTCCTCCAACTGGGACCTCACGTCCAAGGGGAGTGAAAATTTCATCATGACAGGAAAGGTGGCTCAAGGACCAGCTCAGAGGGCTTGTAAATCAGTAAGAGAACGTGCTGTTTTGTATAGTTTGTTTCGGTGGGGTTTTTTTTTGCTATTAATAGCATTTCTAAGGATTGTGTTTTGCGAAAGGACTTTGCTGTTGGAGGTTATGATCATTAGGAAGGGTCTTCTGGAAAATGCATGTTGGGCTTATTCTTTTGCCTCTTAGTCCACCACCGTCAGGAAGGAAGATTGTTTCTTTTGGATCTCATTCCTCCAGGTATTGTGTTTTTGGTTTTGGGACTAGTATTCATCAGAAATGTCATTTAATTGGACAGAAGGATAAAGAGCTTAAGAACCTATCCGTTGGAAGGGAATATGGAAAAGCTTCTCAGAATTGCAAAAATACATCATCTCCATTGACTCTCTGTCCTTTGCTCCTCTCTCTCCAAAAGAGGCCATCAGTATTAAAGAGCACTCGATATTTAAAAGCTTTGGGTATATGTCATCAGTACCCCCACTGGAAGGATGGATTGTTCCTTCTTGTCTCAGCCAAGTCATGATTTCTGGCACTGGGAGCTACTTCCGTTCCTGGCTCCAAGTCCCCAGTGAATGGGACCATTAATGGTTTATCCAAGGAAAGGGGAGTTGCAGAAGGATCAGACCAGCCAAACCAGAGTATGAGGTGGAACCCAACCACACAGGGACCGCACTCCCCCGGTTGCTTATTTCTCCCCTCCCTTCCTACCATAAATCTCAGTATCTGCAGCGGGGAAAGCAGCTGCATAAAAGATTTGCTGAGCCATCCGCTCATTAAAGTGTTTCACTGGCAAAGAAATACCTTCTCTCACTGTTGCATATTTACAGTTTGGAGATTGCTTGTTAGGACAATCTGAGGTTGTATTTTTTAGCTGTGCTGGTTTCAGATGTCAGGAGAAGACACTTGGTTAATAACCCACTGTTACTGCCATGAACTGTAGTGTCCTGACTTGGGAGACAGCTGGCAGCCCCCCTCCTCATAAAAAAAAAAATGCAGGGTACAAAATATGGGACCAGCTCTGTGTAAAATCACCTCCCTTTGATAGGGTTAATTGCAGAAATGCCACCAACTTGTCATTAAATCCAGCAAATGCATTTGGAGCAAGGGATAAATCGCCCAGGGAGGCAGTGGCTTATTCGGACAAATGCACCCCGCTGAGACCTTTCGTCACAGCACTCCTCCATCGGGTTGTCTGTCACTTTTACTTCTTTTCCCCATTAATGCAGTGGCTGTGGTCAGAAAGGTGCCAGCTTTAAAACAACATCCTCAAAAACAGCCAGGAAAAAAAAAATACACCCCCCCCCCCCACTATCACCAGCCAGGCCATCCGCTTTCGCAGAGCTCCTATCTGCTCCCTGCATGCTGCTCCTGTGTTGTATCTGCTCCCTTCACTGATAAGACCCAGTTCATCTATTGTCAGCCCCGCTGAGCCAATCTAGCTGCATTCGAGTGAGCTGGATTTTGTTCTGCATCACATATCAATGACAACTTCCAGCTATGGCCTTGCTTTAAAAACCTTGCCGGTGAAGGTGCATGGAGCTCGAAGAGCGAGGCGGATCTCTAAGCACAAAGGGAATTCAAAGCGGCTCCAAAACAGGCTTTGAAAATATTCTGTGGAGGCTATCAGGAGAGACTAGATAAACATGGGACACCAAGATAGCCGCAGGCTAGACTGCTGTACAGTACCGTACCTGGAACAGGAGTGTCAGTGGCTACAAAACGCAGTAGTATGCCTGCTATAAAAGCAGAAAAGGGATGATTTGTGATTAAGGCACAGCAGTGACACTGAGTGGCTAGAGTCTGTTGCAAGTGATCTTAGCTCTGGGCTCCCTTTCTTGCAGTATTCGCCAGTCATCTTGACTGGGGAGATTTTGCAAAGGCGTGTTGAAGGCAGTCGGGAGTGCAGGGAAATCAACAGGGTCCCGCACCTAGACCTTTGCAGCAATTTGGAAATCTTCCCCAGTGATGTGGCAATCTCTGGGGTGGGGAACAGAAGGGACTTGACTCTTCAGTTGTGGATAGATGGTCTCTAACTAAGCAGGGCTGCATTGCAACGGAGGCCTCAAAGAGCTACTCTAATTTGAATAATAAATAAAATGTAGCCTTCAACTGCGGTTTTATTAACGTGATGACACATTTTAAAATCAAATTACTTTGATACTCTTGACTCAGGAGAGACAAGATGCAGGGGAAAAGCCAATTGCATAGGTGCCTTGTGGAGTATGAAACTGCTCAAGCTGTAGTTTTTGTGTATTTCACCTTCAATGAACCTGACATTTTATGAGTCAGCACTGATGGGAAATGCGATGGTCGTCTTTCAGGAACACCTTAAGCTTTGTCTTTGCCTGCCAAGATGTCACCTCCTTGTTCTACGTTCTCTTAGACTGCCATGCTTTTCTCCAGCCCTTTTACACTTTCCCTACTCAAAAGATTAACCCTACAGTCTCACACTGGATAACTCACTTCAGCTGAAGAGAAACAGCAGTACAAGACAGATAAGAAAGTAATTGTACCCTGAGGAAGCATGAGGAGTGTCTGCATCATATACACTTGCTTTACAAAACGGCAGCTACTTATGCAAAGCAAGTGGCCTTTTAAATCCAAGACGGGGTACATGGAAAAGCCATCATGGAAGTTACCTCATTAGACCTGTATCATGGCTACTTGGAGCAGTTTCTGTCCTATCAATTTAGTTTTCCACCATCAGAGACTGTGCATCTCACTGATCGCCTGCACTATGTTGTGGCCATATCTCTGGATTAGGGCAGACAGATTGTGAAAATCCAATGCGAGAAGCCTGAGGGGAGGGGAGGGGAAGGGAGGGGAGGGGAGGGGAGGGGAAGGGAAGGGAGGGTTGGAATGAAGCATCTCGGGGTGAGGAGCTGGTGGTAGATACAAGATGGGGTTTAGACCTGATCTAGGCTTGTTTCCCCCAAGATATCTCCCAAGGCTGCCCGTAGGAATCACACATTTTGTTTCCAAGGGTCTTAATATGAAAGCCTTCAAGCTAAACATCACCAAAAGTGACTCAATAGGCACTTCTAGAATCAGATGCACCCAAACAGCTGTTTGTGCTGATGTCCTTCAGCCTTGCTCTGGAAGGGCCATGTTAGTGTAGAGAAGGATTATGGACATTCAGAAAAAAAACCATTATACAATGTCATGGAGGAAAAGCCATCAAGATTTATTAACTACAGAGATCCATCATTTCAAGTGGGAAATACCAGGCCTGAGGTCTGTGGGAGCAGGTAGAGTATACAGCAAAGCAGACTCAATATCCTCACCCTTTCTGTGCCCTTTCCTTGATGCTATCAGAAACGGGACAGCAGGCTGGATGGATGTTTGGCTTTGTTCACTGCAAATGTTCTTCTCTTCTTTGAACCTCAAAGGTAAAAATACTCAGAGATCTCTGACTCGATTCACACAATTGTCTTTCAGATGGGAAAAGCTTTCAATTGCTTCCAGCCTGGGGCCAGAGAAGTACCAGTGACCATGAAGTGGAAGGCTCTACATCCCGTATTAACCAGTCACTGCAGTCTTGTTCTCACTTCTTTTCCTTGCCTTGCCTTTGGTTTTTTTTCAGCCTCTAATGAAGCACAAGTATCCGGAAGGAAGGCATGCCAGGGGTGACAGGGAAATGTCCTTCTGATCTCTCCTCTTGAAGGAAGATTTGGACCATTTTAATAAAGTGGATTAAGAACTCGGACACAAAAAGTAACCTGTTTCTCTGTGACAGGTGCTTTAATCTTCTCCCTGAGCTGCTGATAAAGGCTTTCCTTAAAGAAACTTCCTGAACACAAAAGGGAAAATAAAAGAATGGAAGAATAGACTGAGAGGTGCAAAATGTTTGAAGGCACCCCAAAAAATGAAGCTGCTCGGGTGTTAATTGTGTTCTCTTTTCCCAGAGCCTGTTTTCCTCTTTTGTTTCTGGTTTTGGATCAATGCTAGAGGCTGCAAAGCTAAACCAAGGAAGGAAAAAGCCTTTGATTAGACAATCTGAGTGGTAAAAAAGGTATTGAACAAAAAGTGCAGTCAATGAGCTACTCAATATAACAATTAGAAGGTGAAACTTTTTCTTTCCCTCTCGAAGAAAGACACACCTCTGCTCTGCTGGAAGGAGATGGGTGGGAGGAATTTTTCCCATTCTGGTACGCAATTGTGTCCTGGACCTATTCCATTTCAAAGAAGAATGTGACCTATAAAACTGGCCCACTTTCATATCACCCAATACAGCCTATAAAATTATCTGGCATTTAAAGGGACACTCCTGGTGTTTACAGCGACAAGCTTTCCGTTACAATAAATTAATAAAGATGTAGAAAAACGTTGTCTATACAAGTGTTCCTGGAATATTTCTAATTACAGAGTCTTTCCAACACTGCTGGCAATGCAAATGGTTACACAGCTGAAGCTTTGCCCAGATGGGGAATGCCACTGTTCCATGAACTATGACGTGAGAATAAAATCTGAGCAAGTTGAGTGGATTGGTCTGACATGCTAACATGGTAAGTTTGTGTATTTTTTTCCTGTCTTGATGATCAGAATTACTATTGTAAAACTGGATATCTTAAAAAATAGTGCCCCTTGCCTGCCCTGCTAGAGTATTTTCAAGCATGGGAGCATCTCAGGGTGTTGTGGTTGGTTCAACGCGTGGCCATCCTGAATTCCTCCAAGCAGCTCCATGGAGCTTTCTTGGCAAGAAAGTCAAGTGCCCTGTGGGTCTTTGCAGACTCATGGCTTTGGCCAAGTCCTGCAGCATTCAGAGCAGTGTTGGTCTCTTGGGCTACATTTTGAGCTGAAGTTAGTTCAAGAACATGGTGTCTCCTTTAGCCTGGACCACGCCTACCCTGATCCAAGACAGACCCTGAGCTGCCTTTGCTGTCGTTGTGCCAGGGGCAAAGGGTGTCATCACAGGCTCTGTCTGAACACGGGCAAGCAGAAGGCATGTGTGAGTCAACTCTTTTGCCCACCAGGCAGCCACAGATATCAAAGCAGCATGAGCCCCAGGGGGGCCTTACTTATTCTTGATGCTTCAATTTAAGCTTGTCTTTGCTGCCTAGATCTCACAGCGGGAGGGGAACTGAAGAGTTTCTGCCTCTCTCTCCCTTACAGTTTCAGATGCATCTAGAGCCATTTATAGCCACAGATCATGGCGGCCGAATAAAAGTTGGGTTCACATCTCAGCTGCATCTGGTTCTGTAAGATCAAGTCTCTCATTTTTGCCCTCTCACCTCCAAGAGGCTGCAGCTATTCCCTCCAGTCCCTGAGAGGGTTTTGCTTTCTGGTTTTTCCTCCAAGCATCGACTGCCCACAAAAAGCTGGGGCAGGAAGGGTTAACCTCCATTTCCCTCACTCCCTACCACACAAAAAGACACAAAGGCTCCTCTACACTGCTGCTTCCCTTGTTCCACTGTGTAAAGGGAGAAAGAAAACCCCAAACAAACCAGAGATAAAAACCTGGCAGGTTTTATAGATCAGCTGCAAAAGGAAAAGCAGGAAGGTGGAGTGAAGGGCTGGGAGGGAGCAGTCCTCAGCTGCCCCGCGCAAGTTTTCCTGTTCACCTCTTTTACTATATCCTTTACCCTCCTGTAAACACGGCTAAGCCCTAGTATCACCTAACATCCTTGCACCTCGCAGAGCACTGTGCCTCCTTCCTAGGAAGCACCTGATCTTCCTCTGCCACCCATATACTCCCTCCTGTCCCAGTGAGTGCTTTATGGGGCAACCAGCAGCCCCACTGCCAACCAACACCTTCCTCCTGCAACACCCTGCTTCAGTGCCCTGTTTACAACCACAGATTCACAAACTACTCATTATCTTTTCTTACACCTTTTCCCCCTTTCTACCGACCTTTGCTAATATCCTGTCCCTCCCCATCTTGCTTTCTGTGCACCATCGTGCCCCAAATTGTCTTTTTTTGTGGGGTCTTATTTTTTCTGATTTGCAAAAAAAGAATGAGTCCAGGAGCTTTGCGATTTTTGTTTTCAAGCACACATTTTGTTTTGATAAACTGCATTGTTTTGTCTATAGAAAAGTATTAACTGCTTACATCTATTTTCTCAAAGACCGCACATGAATATTAAAAGGGATTTATTCCTACAATGGCTTCGGGCAGTTGAGTAATCCATTATAGGCTGTCATATCACACTGTGGTAATGTGAAAAGCTGGGAGTCCCTCCAATAATATTTATTAGCAATACAGGCACATTTTCACTTTACCATTTCCCCCCCCCCTTTCTGTGATAAGTTCACATATAAAAATATTCATTAGTTTCTTTAAGCTGTTGCTTGATTTTAATTATGATGGTGATAATGATGATTTAAAACAATAAGCAAATTTCACGCAAGTGATAGTGACCTGGTTTACTGCATTTATTTCAATATATACTGGGATGCTCAATTTAAGGCCCAGAGGCCACCTGGATGGTTCATTTGGCCAGTATTTCCCTCCCTCTGTGGGGTCTCATGTGGCCCAGCAATGCAGGAGCACAGAGGTGTGGGCTATAGGGCAGCTCTACTGCTGCAGACCCTGCACCTACTTTGGGCATGGGGCGAAGGGGGCTAGGAGGGTGGAAAAAGGCTTTTCTCCTCCCCCCTTCAACACCAAATGTATGCAACAGTCACGGGGCAGAGAGAGGTCCTCACATGAGTCTCTAACCTCACCATCCACCTCCTGTTCTCACATGTCAGCAGCTCTGCAGTCATTTTGGTTGCCTTTTTCTTGACTTCTTCCACAGGAGATTTCGACCTTTCTCCCACCTCCTCCATTTTAGTTTGAGCTTTTCTGTGCTTTAAGTCTTTGGTGGTGACATCTGGTCTTCACCCATCAACCAGAACTGGAGCTCAGCAGTTGCTTCTGTGCCTAGCTACACCGAGACACAGCGGAAACTCCCCCTGCGTTACCCCAGGGTGATCTCCCAGAAAGGTGCTAAGCCGTGTGGATGGGCTGTCTGAATTGCTTCGTTATTTCCCTGTGGAGCCAGCCAAGAGTCCAGTGAGGACAGAACTGCAGTGACACCAAGGCTCATTCCACTGGGACCCAAGCCAAGACTGGCTCCTTATTTCACAGAAGTTGTTGAGTCACTGCCAGAGGCTAACGAACGGTGGTCAACAGTGAACTGACCTTTCTCTGAACTCATGATCCCAAGGCGAACAGCTCCATTTATCCAGGGCCCACTAATGCCAATCAGCTCTTCTACATTCACTTTCAATCAGATCTGGCTAGGAGGGCAGTTTGTTAGTGATTTTGCTGAAATTGGATGGATGCAGGCACACAAAGAAAACACTTGCCTTCATCTCTTGCTTGCTCCTTCTGATTATACAGAAGACACAGATCGACCATGACCTGCTGACAAACACATCCTGAAGATGGAGTGTATAAGAAGTCCACATCTTCTTATATGACAGGCTGCTGTTATACTGTACTAGGTGTCATGACCTTCTGTCGTGGTTTAACCTCAGTCGGCAACTGAGCACCACACAACCGCTCACTCACTCCCTGCCCCCCGGTGGGATGGGGAGAGAATTGAAAGAGTAAAAGTGAGAAAACTCATGGGTTGAGATAAAAACAGTTTAATAATGGAAATATAATATAATAATGATAATAGTAATAATAATAATAATAATAATATACAAAGCAAGTGATGCACAATGCAGTGGCTCACCACCTGCCGACCGATGCCCAGCCAGTCCCCAAGCAGCAGCCCCTCCGGCCAGCTTTCCCCCAGTTTATGTACTGAGCATGACATCCCATGGTATGGAATGTCCCTTTGGCCAGTTAGGGTCAGCTGTCCTGGCTGTGCCCCCTCCCAGCTTCTTGTGCACCTCCAGCCTTCTCAGTCGGTAGAGCACGGGAAGCTGAAAAGTCCTTGACTTAGTGTAAACACTACTTAGCAACAAGTGAAACATCGGTGTGTTATCAACATTATTCTCATACTAAATCCAAAACACAGCACTGTACCAGCTACTAGGAAGAAAATTAACTCTATCCCAGCCAAAACCAGGACACCTTGGAAGCAGTCTATGGGACAAAAGGTTTTCTCTAGAAAAGTAGATCTTGGCTGAGCCATGTTACAAGCCTGAGACAGTGAGATGATCTACAACAGCTTTGATGAGTGAGTAACAGTAATGGGGTTGTGTGAAGTGTTCATTAGTCCCCATGGGTCACTCAGGGCTTTGCAACCCGCTTCAGAGGGATTTTTACTGTGCTTGTGTGGGGAGAGGCTAAAGAATGGGTGGGGTGTGGGTGGAAGAGGCTTAGTAGCATCACTGTTGTCCTCTGCCTTACCCCAACTGACTCCAACTTTTTCATGGGGTTCACACCTGTGTCTCCTCTCCCCTCAGTTGTCACTGCCCTGTTATGTGGATAAAAAACTCTGCTCTGAGATTTTGCCAGAGCAAGTCAGCTTGTGTTTACACATGGCCACATGTGGGACGAACATCTGCAGGCAGAGTTGGGCATGCGTGTGGATGCAGATGGTCCATGGTGTGAGTGGCAGGATGGGAGCGTGCACTAAAACAGCAGAGGTCACCTCCACGGCCCCTTTGTAATTCATTCTTCAGCCAAAACTCCCTGGCCTATATTGTGACATAATGATTGTCTCCACAGCAACCAATGATGATGATATAAATAAACCTTTATGACATTATTACACTGTATAGAGCAGAGACAAACAGTGATGAACAACAAGGGGCTAGGGGGGGAAGAAATAGTTTTGCAGATAGTCAAAGATAACTCTAGCCAGCCATAAGGGAGTAATGACCCTAAATTATATGCAAACAAATGTTATTGTTTAAGATCCTTATTCCTTAATAGTAATAATTAAGAAGAAGAGCTCCCATTCAGTCTCCAGATAGCTCTGAGGACGCACCTTATGGCCCAGATGGCAGTGTTCAAACTTGCAAATCAAACCCAGGTTGACCTTTTCTTGCTGGGCTGACACCAAAAGTTGCCCAGAGCTGGAGGGCAGTACATCTATTTTCCTGCCTTTTGTGAAGATTTATTTATCAGAATGCCCTGGCTTTGGGTGAACTTCTTTGGCTCAGTATTAAAGTGTGACCAGCTTACATAGACTGGATGGTTTGGAAAGGAGTTGTCTTGGTTCCTCGGGTCATCTTTGAGCATCCATGCATTGCTCTCTGGTTGGGAGGGGGTGCTGCAATGGGGGCTATCTGTGGGCTTTCTGAGGATGAGGGCCATGTACCCCCTGAAAGACTCCTCAGGGGAGGCAGAAGAGAATTGGATAGCTTCCTTGTGTCCTCATTCTTCCATACGAAGAGAAATTCTGCATCACCAAAGGTGTCTCTCACCCGTCCCCCTGATCCCAGTACTCTCCATTTGCTCTTTGCCCATTGCATTGGTCTCCAGCCCCTGCCAGGTGAAGCCTCTTCACCTTGGTTTGCTGGTGGTGGCCAGCAACCTTGACTGACCAAGGTCAGCTGGTCCTGCTTCCTCTCCCCACATCCCTGCCTGCCATTGAGTGGCTGCTGGAATCTCAGTGGAATTAATATACATCACCACATCTATTCTACCTAGATGGCTGCAGAGGACTTCAGTCTCCTGCCCTACATGTAAAACCTGGCATGGAATTTTTTTTTTGTCTTCCCTCCCTCCCCCAGTGTGGTGCTCACTGATCTTCCCACAAAGTCCTAGACCAGGATGTAAGTTGTGTTTTCCCGCCCTGTGATAACATGATGCAAACCCAGCGTGAACTGGCCGCATCAGTTCAGTTGCTTGTTCAGCACCAGCTGGCTTGATCTCAACAGTGGACCTTGCCCCCAAGACCTCAAGAGCAGTTTGAAACCAAGATCAGGTTCCTACCTGCCATTGTGGATGCAAGCCTGGGCGCCTTAGGTTGCGAGGGAAGTAGCCAAGTGCGCAAGCTGTTCCCTCAGCCAGCTGCAAAGGACTTACTAGCCAGCAGCTATTTAGGTAGTGGCGCTGCAGCAACTCTCGGTCGGAAAAGGCTGATTTGTGGTGGTTCCCTCTCCACATTGAGAGTGCACTGACCAGGAATATAAATACCGTTAATCCCCTGCATTAATACCAGCAGCTTTGATCATCTTTCCCCATTATCACTCCCTTGCTGTTAATAAAAGTGATAACTGTGGGGGACAAGAGAAGGGGGACTGGACTAATCAGTTTGCAGTTGGCAATGCGGTAAGTAAACTGACAGGTCTGGAGACTAGGGAGCTGAAGAAACCCTGGAGAGATGGTGTTAAGTAAACACTTTTGTTCACGCAGGTTGGAAAAATGAGACACCCAAGGCAACCCGGCCTTAGTGACAGTGCCTCTGGACTACAACGCGGAGCCAAAGATCGAGTTTCTAGGAAGAACTTGCTACAAGGTGTGTTTCTTTTCCATCTGGAGGAGTTGTCTGGGTGGCTTCCAAGTTTGTTCGAGTTGGTGGGGAAGGGGCAGGGAGGGTCCTTTGTTTCCAACCAGTAATAGATATTTATGGGTTCCTGCTCCTTCCACCTCCTTCAGGTTCACACATGCCCTGAGCTCCCTAGTTATATTGCGTCTAGCCTGGGGTCTCAACTATGAAAATCATGTCCAAGCTTTGGAGAGACTTTTCTTGGGTGTGGAGCGGAGAGAACATTTTTCCCTATGTGAGTCCTTACTGACAGCTCAGGCAGACTGGGCGAAACAGATAGTGATTGATAGTATTTGCTTATGATGGTTCCTGATGGCATTTTGAGGAAGAATGGAGAGGATAACTAATTTGCTCACCAGAATCTTAGCTTACGTTTGAAAAAGATAATTGAGTCTCTTGCCTTCATATTCAAAAGATAAATGTGCCTTGAGAATGGCCAATTGTGTCTGATTGTGTCTGCGGAGAGCCTGAGAATAATGAAAAGCAGGTGCATCACCAGCACATTAGTTACAAACTCTCCTGATAGGCACTTAAGTGGCCCCATTATTAACCAGCCGCTGCGGGACTGAAAGGGCAGGGACATCCCTGCTACAAAACTGCAAAGGATCTATTGGAAATGGCACCTCATTCAGATTTTGAGTGTCTAACTTATGTGGTAGATCTGGATATTGAGCAGAACCTGAGACAGCATCAACAGCTTCTGTTTTTGGACTGGCTGTGGTTGATAGCAAGGCTGGGAGAGGAATCCAGGGGTACC
Organism: Aptenodytes patagonicus; assembly: GCF_965638725.1. NCBI lineage: Eukaryota > Metazoa > Chordata > Aves > Sphenisciformes > Spheniscidae > Aptenodytes > Aptenodytes patagonicus. Next base: position 12,603,325 of record NC_134956.1, read on the forward strand.
CGAACCCAGTCGTTCGACAATTGTCTGAGGCACTGGGATGAGGTAAGTGAAGAGTGGAGCAGGACATCCCCCCATAACACCAACACCTCCTCCACCTTCCTCATACACTGGCCTTTTGTCTTCTTGGAGGGAAAGGTGGCTTCATTTGGGGTCACCTTTTCTGCTCACTATTTTCCTGGTGCACCTTCTGGCAGAAATACTGTGCAAATGGCTGCCTGCGCAGAGACTTCTCTCTTCTTGTCTTGCCTTCGTCTTGCTTTGCTTGTTCAATCCCCAGCCTTCCCACTGGGACTGCCAAAGGGTGGAACTGGGGCAGAGAGCCGGAAGGTGTAGCCCTTGCTTTTTGCTTTGAGACCACGTAGGCTGAGGCTCACGAGCAGAAACACAGCTAGCCTGGACTGAACACAAGCCAGACAGTGGCTCCGCCCCGTCACTGCAGAATGAGACTGTGAAAGAACGGCGTCCTGCAGTTTGAAGAAGCTGTGCGCATGTCCATCTATCAGTGCAAACCCCCATGGCTGGATCAAGGCACCAGCTGGAGTCTGCCCAGTGCTCCCGTTCCTGGCTGCTGCTTGCTTAGCCCCATCCACCCAGAGCCCTTCCCCACTGTATTATTTTCACCATCTCCTTTTTCTAGTGGCATCTAGCCCTGAGCTTTCACAGGAAAGGGCAAATGGGCTGGGACTCATCTTAGCAGCAAAAGGGAACTTGCAAGAGCTTCACAAACTTCTGGATGGGGCCAGAAGGTCTTTTTTCTGCAGCAGCTGGTTGAAGATAGCAAGAGCAAGATTCGCCTGAACCTTTGATAATTAAACTCTCAGCTGCCGAAGAGCTGACTGCCTGGCTGCCAGATAAATGCTGTTTCCCTTGAATTAGTGTGGAGCCAAAGTGACATCCAATGGCTGGTTAGGCTCATCAAACTAGCCGTTCTCTACAGCTATCCCAGGGGATGGAGCCCTGGTGGCCATTTGCCAATGGAAAAAGGCAAGTACAAATTCCAGGCACGTATCATCCTGCTGAATTTATCACATCTGCAGTTCAGGTACTTTTAGACTTCCTGATGTCATAATACTCCTTTAAACAAGAGCTTTGAGGGAAAGCTCCCAGATATGCATCAGATGGAGATGTAATAAGACAGGTCCTGTATATTAAAGAGCTACTGCCAGCTCAAATTCAGTCCCAAATTTAGGGTTGAAATGAATGAACTATTACAAAGCCTGACACTATCAGAAACATTCCTGTACTGTTTATTTTTTGGACAGGAGTTGGAAGAAAAATTGTGGGGGTGCTATTTCTTTAGGGGAAAGCAAGTGCCACCTGCAGGACCCACAGACAGGGCTGTAAAGTGACAATCGGAGAGCCAAACACTGATAAACATGAGCCTAACACTGAGCCTCATTCCCCAAGCTGAGAGAAATGGAAAATGCAAACAAAGAGGTAGAAAGAGTGGAGAGCAAATTGATTTTCTAAAACTCTTCCTATTTCAGTCATCTTAACGTACTGCTGGATTCAGAGTCCCAGAAGTGTGGCAGTGATTTTTAAGCTGACAAGGTCCCCTATGCTCCAGCTGCATGTGTCAGAACAGTGAATTACTATTGAAAGGGCACTGAAGGGAGGGATGCAGTTTGTTAGATGCCGGGCAGGGTCCTTGCTTGCTAAGAAAGGGCAATCTTAAGACAGACGGACAAGGCTAAAGAGCTGTCCAGCAAAAGATGACACAGAAACAGATATGGACACCAGCAGTGGAGAGGTTGCTCACCCCACAGGGTGATGGGAGGGGAACAGAGCTTTGTCAGTCCTGTTTAGGAGATATCTCGAATGAATCTCCTTGCTGGGTCCTGACACTATGAATCCTAAGAGGCCTCTGACACGGGCAAAGCCGGGTGGATTTGTGGGAAGAGTGGCAAGGGCTGGAGGAGCTGAGCTGTGTGTGGCGGGGTCACCCAGTGAGCCCAGAGAGCAAGGAGAGGGCTCTGCACTTGGCATTAAGTGATGGAGGAGGCTGGGTGGGCTGGCAGGAGATGGCTCCTCTCTGCTGTTATTGAACATCTACTCACCAGGGCTGAATGATCAGCTGGTATTTAAATATTAAATACCAGTAAATCAGCTGGAAGTGTGCCTGTCCAATGCCTGATGAATGTGTGCTGGTGAGGGCTATGCTCAGGGCCACCTGCATTGGCAGACTCCCACTGCTCACTTCCCCCCCTGCCACACACACACGTTGAGTGTGAAGGCTGTGCATGAACAGATCATGAAGGCTACTTGCTCTCACTTTTTGTTTGAGAAAGAGGAGACAAAGGTCCCCAGTCCCAGCAATTCAGCACTAAAACATCTATTTCAACACAAACCACAAGCACCTCAGTGCTGGGAACACACCTTTGTCTGCAAATCAAAATCTGTTATTTCAAAACCATATGTCATTGACTGATCAGCCTGATTAGCTGGGCTTTCTTTTGTGAAGGCCAAGCTGGAGGTAAGAGTTTTGATTTGCATTCGCAGCTTTTAGAGCTGGGGAAGAGTTTCGTTCCCAGCAGTAGTCTGCTTGGCCACCAGTACAAAGCATTGCAGCTCATGGCTATGCCGTGAGAGCTGATTACACCTTGGCTGACCTGCCTTGACATTTAAATGTTCAGTAGAGCCAACTCTTTGCTTGCAGTACGGAGAGCTTGTTTGCCTGACCCTATCAGGGACTGGAAGGACAACTAATGTTGACTAATGTTGACTAATGTCAAGTGGCTCTGCTATACAGAAACAGGGTCTCCTGAGACCCCCCCATTAGCAGCACTCACAACTGGGGCCAGCAAAGCTATAGGTTTTCATTAGCAAAAGTGTTTTTCCTAATGAAGGATTTTGAAAGAGATTCAAACTGAAGTGCAGAGGGTAAGGATGCTTGGCAGGGTTCTTAGAGGAGAAAGACTGGCAGCAGCTGGCATTCAACATACACCAGGAACTTAAAATGGCCATTCCTTGGTTCCTGTATCTCACTTAACTCAGGCAGCGTGTTGGGGTAACAGCGGCACTGCAAATCAAAGATATTGCTAGCAGCAGTAGCACAACAGTTGCCATGTGCAGCACGAAAAATGAACCTGGTCATTGGATAACCACCCTCCTAAAAGAGCAGAGGTCCAGTTCTCTGTGGCCAGGAGGCAACTATACTGAGCAATTAGCACACAAAGGGCAGCATTAGACTGCTTTTCTTTAGCTACCTCAATTTTAACTCCACGTCTGGGGCTTCCTGTAACAGCAGAAATTGCTCCAAATCCCTGTCACTTTGTGGCCGCATGATGCCCTGGTGTGTGAGACCTTGTGTTTAGACCTCAGCTTTACCATCTTTCCTGGAGAGCTGAATTTTCTTTTGGTGAAAGCAGTATAGCTCCATGGAAACGCAAGAGCTCCAAGGACTGTGCTGATTTACTTCAGGCAAGTTGCTGGTTCAGTTTTCTATTTTATGCTCTGGGGATATTTTTACTCTGCACCTCTGCCATGGCCTCCAAGCAAATTCAGTTCTAAACTCATCACTGCAGGGGTCTCCTAGTTATGTCCCTGGATTGAAATCACAACTGCTGATGGTACTACAGTGTTTTCCCATCACAGGCAATTTTGAGGGTAACTCCCCCAGAATGTGGAGTGCAGGTGTGGGAAATCTGAGCTATCCCTTTCCCCTCTTATCAGTCTTCTTCCAACAGGATGATGACTTTAATTCTCCAGGATGGAAAGACAGCCATCTGATTTGGTGGAAAAACTTTCAGCCGAGATAAAGCATGAAAAAATACCGAGAAAAGCCTGACCTTCTCCCGGCCTGTTCCCTTGGCAACCATCACCTTGTTGTTATGGTATTCAAAGACAACTTCTAAACTTTTCAGAGAATATAACAAGGAGCCGTTCAGGCAGGGTCAGAAGGAGCTGGGAAATGAGTTTCCTTCGCTCCCTAGGCAGAGGCAAGGTGTCAGGCAGGGAGGTGCCAAGCAAGGGGCAGGCTGCTATTCCCTCCTCCAGGGACCGTGAGCTCATTTTGGGGAGGTATGAGAATGGCTAAGGTGCTCTCTCCCTTCCCTCCCAATTCCCTCTCTTGCAGAGCTGGGTTAGAGGATGAATTCTGGTTTGGATCGGCTCCCCGGCACCTCTCAGTTAAGCGCTTAAGGGAAAGTTTTCCCCTTTGAGTTCTTCAGTGAAATGATATTCTCTGTCCCTGGTTTGACTTCTGGCTGGGGATTGTTTCTGCATAGTGGTCTCCTGCACTGCTCTCCACACAGGGCAGCACACAGAGACTTCTGCTTGGTTGGTGTGGGCTCTCAGGCCCAGGGTTGTAGAAGAGGTGGTGCCATTCATCTGGAGGTCTGGGCAACCAAAATGGGCTTTGGAGTCTGGCATTGCTCCTTGAACCATTTTGGACCTGCTTCTTCCCAACCATTGGTGTACACCAAAGCATCTCAGTGACAATCCCACACTTACACAGTGCCTCCAGGAAAATCTCCCAAGAAGTCAATAATTTCCATGTGCAATTTCTTCTTTGTGTCAGTCTGGGAATACATGAAAAGCTCCATCTCCCTTAGCTTTCTTGCCTCAGGAGAGACCAGAAGACAGGCAAGCATAGCTGAGTTTGCAAATTCATTTTCATAGAGAGGTCCTGTTGCATCCAAACAGTATCCTACCCAGTCAGAGTGCCAAGTGGGTATCTCCCATCTGCTGCAAAGAAGGGATGCGATGGAAACATCTTGTCTAGATGGCTGTCTGGGATCCTCCACTTGTCATTGGAATATATAGGCAGCAGCCTATGGTTGCCAGTTACTGCTGCCTTGTGTCCTCCATGCATATTAAAAGCACACGCCTGCACAAACCTCTACTCTGTCACTGCAGATATACAATACACATAAAATGTACTCCTGTATTTATTCATAGGTACATGCTCATTTATCAAAAAGGCAATCTCTGTTGGCATCAATATAATAAAGGGTCTCTCAAAGCAGTACTGCCAGGAGCCCTTTTTCCCCAGGGAATGTAATGCTGCCATGAATATGACAACAAGTCAACATGGGATAATGCTGCATCAGAGGGCAATAATTCTGGGGACACGAAAGGCTGTGTAAGTGCAGGTTAAGAGACGTGGGAAGCAATACAAGTGCAGTGACTTCCACTTCTCTTTTCTGAGGAGCACATACAGTTACTTATTAGGTGTCCTCTCTGTTTTCTATATGATCAAAGGCAGCTAGGCATGGAGGGGATAAGTGACGTTTCCCCTGCCTAGCAACAGGTATTGATAAGCAAGGGAAATCAAACCTGTATTTGAACTACTCCTGTGTGCTGGGCTCCATTCATCATACCAGCTTAGCACCTTCAGGAGCTGGTCTGTTCAGGGAAACCAGCCAGACGTGAACAAACTCCAAACCAAAAGCTGTGCGACCAAGTTTGCTTGTAGATGCAAGTTTGGGCTGGACTCATTTTTAGTGTAGTCCAGTGGTGGTCACCTGGGCCTTGTTGCTTTCTTCAGTTGAGGGACTGTGGATTGCCTTTGAGCTGAGGAAGGTGGTAAACCAGTGCTGTGGTTTGTATTCCTCACACAATAAGACTCTTCACACAAGCAATTGGTGTGACCATGTGGATTAACTGAACGCTAGCTACTTGACGTCAACTCCTGCATTTAAAGGAGGCCTCAGACTGCTGCTCAGCTTCACAGAGAGCCTTTATCTGTTCTCCAGCCATTATAATGCTGTGGATGATTTATGGTTTCATGCAGAAATCACACAGGATGCCTGCATTCCCATGTCCATGAGGAGGTCTGCCTCCCATTCGTCACTGGAGTTCACTACTTGGGAGTCTGCTTGGATGATTATCTCCGTCTGACAATGAGGTATGGGCTGTGGTCTGGGATTGCTTCCTGTATTTATGCTGTGATCATAACCATGAAGTTTTCACAATTTCTTTTTGATTCCTGTGTGTTTGGCCAAGCTTTAAGTCTTTGTGAAAATGCTTACAGACCTCAGCACTTCATAAACATGAATGGGAATGACAATTTGGATTGGGGTTGGTTGGATGTGCAATGTCTCCCTTGTTCTTCCCCAAAGTCCTTCCTCTTTGGGGCAGGAAAACCCTTTTTTCCATCCCTGGTTTTGCTTATACTGCCTTGTTGAGCAAAACTGTTTCTCTTAAGTGTTCGGTGGGATGTGAGGACCTCGCTCACTGGAGTATTCATCCTGACAGTGCCTTTGTGAGGTGGGACAGTGCTGTTACTTCCCCCACATTTACAGAGGGACAACTGAGACCCAGTGAAGGGGCACCTTCACCAAAGGTTTCATGAGGCGTCTGGGACGCAGATTTTAACCTGGTTGTCTGTAGGTCATTGCTTCTTGCTGGCCGGATGCCTGCAAGACCTAGTCTTGTTTTCCTGAGTATAACTGCTGTCATGACACAGAAGGTATTTTCATAACGATTCCCATGGTACCCTCCCATGAGGCTGGCATGAATTATGAACTTCAGCTGACAGAAGACCATCTTGAAGCTGCTGTCACCTGGGAAAGGCTAGAAGGGCCTGCATATAAACTAGCCCACTGTAGGCAAGCCCTGGAGATTGAAGGTGTTTTACACCTTCCCCATCATGGTGACAAGTGCATCGCATCCTGGCAGGACAGCAGCATCCTGGGGAATGTCGGTGCCAGCCAGCCTCTGCAGAGCAAATAGCACGTGGTCTCAGGGAATGCTTTCAAACAGCCGGCTGGCAGAAGAGGATTCATCCAGATGAGTCTGAAAATTTATATGCACAGCTGATATTGCTGGAAAGCAGAACTGGCACGGGACTAGCTCACAAAGTGGAAATGCAGGGGAATCTTCAACAAAGGCTTTTATCTACCAAACAATTCAATCAGCTTGGGTGCAGCATGAATGAGGTGCATACACTGAAGCAGGGAGGGGAAAGGGGACTTCTTTTGCCTATATTTATATACCCAAGAAGGTGCCCTAGTGATAAATAATTTCAAATAATAATAATAATAATAATAATAACAAAAACAGAAAGGGCAAAGAAAGAGCAACTCCCTCCCTCCCCTCTCTCTGGTGCTGGTGTTTGAGATGTCATCTGGATATGAAGTTGAGCCTGTTTCCAGTGGAAGGAGGATGGCAGCCAGTGTATCTTTATCACGATCTCTTTCATGCTCCAGTGAGCTCTCTACCCCATGCAGCAGCAGCAGCAGCACAGACAGAGATGCCAACCTGTCTCTGAGCAAACAGAAAGATTTGGGCTGAAGCCTCAGCTGATTCAAAGAAGACCCCTTGGGTGTTTTTCCAAAGTTGGCTGCTGGTTATTTTCCATCCCCCTCCTGCTTTGTGCTAAGGCATGCGATGGCCCATGCCTTTCAGTGACTGAAAGGTGACTGATTTTTCATGTGGAAAAATTATCAGGTTCATCGTCTTCTGCAGATTATAATGAACAGTATCCTTTTTATCTGCTTCCTGCAACCTCAGCACCAGTGTCTGAACTTGGAAGGAAAGATTGAAAGCACAGTTCATTTTTAACACTGGAAAAACAGTGTTGTGCTCTGGTGGGGTGATGCAGGGAGGTCTCTGGTCCAGTCAGGATGTCAGAAGCCTGTTGTGTTGATGTGCCGACCCTCTGTAGCCTGCTCCTCTGGGCCAAGGGGATGGCCACTCATCTCCCAGCACCCTTAAACCATTTTCCTTTCCATTTTTGGCCAGATGAAGGGAATGGCACTGGGCAGAGACCCTGGACCCATCCCTTGCTGAACCATACTCAAAAGGGAGCTTTAAACCTTGTGATCACCAGCTTAAAACATCCTCATTGCACCATTGGGAGATGACCCTCCTTGGCAGAAGAGGCCTGGAGGAAAGTACATTAACAAGCTGGGGTTTCCAATCGGTGCTCTGAGGCTCTGCAATGGGGACGGTGAGGAAAAGCTCCCTTCTAGCACAGCAGTTTACCTCACTGTGGCTTCAAAGGAGAGGATGAGTGAGATGGTTCAGTGGCAAAGTGAATCCAACTATGAGAAGAAATTGCATCCCCCGAGAGTGAGCTGGGACCTGTCCCTCTTTCCTCAACAGAATGTTTCCCCCGAGCTTTTCAGAATTTCACCCCATTTCATCAGTTTTAAACTCCTGCTCTGGTTTTGGAGAAACTGGAATCAGTGAGACCTATGAAGAAAACGACGACAACCTCAGAAGAAGGGCTGGCGAATCATAGAATCATAGAATAGTTTGGGTTGGAAGGGACCTCTAAAGGTCATCTAGTCTAACCCCCCTGCCATGGGCAGGGACATCTTCAACTAGATCAGGTTGCTCAGAGCCCCGTCCAACCTGACCTTGAATGTTTCCAGGGATGGGGCATCCACCACCTCTCTGGGCAACCTGGGCCAGTGCTTCACCACCCTCAGTGTAAAACATTTCTTCCTTATACCTAGTCTAAATCTACCACCCTTTAGTTTAAAGCCATTCCCCTTTGTCCTGTCGCAACAGGCCCTGCTCAAAAGTCTGCCGCCATCTTTTTTATAAGCCCCCTTTAAGTACTGATAGGCTGCAAGAAGGTCTTCCCGAAGCCTTCTCTTCTCCAGGCTGAACAACCCCAACTCTCTCAGCCTTTCTTCACAGGAGAGGTGTTCCATCCCCCTGATCATTTTCGTGACCTTCCTCTGGACCCGCTCCAACAGCTCCGTGTCTTTCTTGTGCTGAGGGCTCCAGAGCCGGACACAGTACTGCAGGTGGGGTCTCACCAGAGCAGAGGGGCAGAATCACCTCCCTCGACCTGCTGGCCACGCTTCTTTGGATACAGCCCAGGATACGGTTGGCCTTCTGGGCTGTGAGCGCACATTGCTGGCTCGTGTCCAGCTTTTCATCCACCAGTACCCCCAAGTCCTCCTCGGCAGGGCTGCTCTCAATCCCTTCATCCTCCAGCCTGTGTAGATACCGGGGGTTGCCCCGACCCAGGTGCAGGACCTTGCACTTGGCCTTGTTAAACCTCATGAGGTTCACACGGGCCCATTTCTCCAGCTTGTCCAGGTCCCTCTGGATGGTATCATGGTCTCAGATAATGCCCCATACATGGGGCCTTGAGTGCAGAAATACTCCCTGTGAACCCAGTGCTGGACTGAGAGCTGGGATGGAGCTGTGTAACTCAGAGTTCTTCTGTTTAATCTGAAGACCACTGACCTCTCTCTTTGCTTTTCCACATCAGTGATCAGTCAACAACAGGAGGAGAGATTAATTAGAAACTCTATAAAATTTTCTTAAGTTTTCATCCTCTCAATTTCTGCCCCTGAATCTTTCCTGCAGTCCCCACATCCCAGGCTTTGAGCACGATGTGATCACTCCACAGGGGAGATCCTCTGAGTGGAGTTCATTATGGCTGAAACAGGATATGCGGAGGAAGGGAGGCAGAGCAACAGGGGAGCAGCGCCGAAGGAGAATTAGTTGACAAGGAGAAGTATGTGGAAGAAAACGAGGAGCACTTGGGACTTTGGATGAAAAGTAGTTCATCCCTTCTCAGCCCATTAATAAGTTAATAACTTATCAGAGATTAACTTAACACCTTGAGGCACAGAAGACGTTGCCTTGTTCTCACATTAGCTTGGTTCTATTGTAATTCTTTTATTTTACCTTTTTTTTCCCCCCTCAGCTATTGCATACTCACCTGGGGCCACACTAATATAACAGCATAAGATTCAATTACAAAAGACTACAATAAGAGTGCAAAATTCTCTTCCTGACGTGCTGAATCAGTGCTCATAAGCATTAATTATTGAGTGGCTAGTAGAATTTTTTTTTTTTAAGTTGCAGTAGAAAAAAGAAAAAACCCTATGGCATCTCCTGTGCACAGAGCAGCAATGCTCCCATGTAGGATGTCCCCGGCTTTGCTGACTCTTGAGGCAAGGCACAGACAGGAGAGGAGGAGCCAGGAAAAGACGGGGTGTTGAGAAGGAAAGGAGGGGATGAGGGGAAAGAGCGCCAAGCTGGCATGGTCCCCTCCTGAGGAAGGAGTGCCCCAGGGATGTTTGGCTCTTTGTATTTTCCTTGGTCTAAGCACAAGGCTTTTTATCACAAAGGAGAGCAGGGAGCCCATGTGGGGGGGAAGATAAAGGTCTGACCACCCGGTCTCTGCTCCGCCTGGATGGGGAATATCCTTATCAACCCATTTGATGTCTTCCTGAGAGCCTCAGCATTACGTCCAGCACTCAAACATCCCTGTCCCTATCACCAGAGCCGCCACTACCTCAGGCTTATCTCCTTGTTACAGGAGCCTCCATCTCTAGAGTACCTAAGCACATTTTACATGGTATCAACATAGAGAACAAAGTAGCCTGTCCTTTCACTGGCAGCTTCAGAGAAGCTTGGGTTTGAGGGGACCGTGGAAATTCAACTCTTCTTTCTTATCTGGCAAGGTGCTTGTAGATCGTGGCTTTGAGGCAGAGCAATGGGAGATGCTTATGCTGCCGCTCTTTATTTTGTGAACAAAAAGATGATGCCAGGATCCAGATGGGTTAACGTACCTTCTTTTATCCACACTAAGTCATGGAGTTTAACATCTATCGGTGTCTCCTCGTTCTCAGCTACAGATGGATTAGGTACACTAGAGCAAATGGAATAGTTTTGCTGCATAGATCCAATATTTGCTCCCAGCTTCCTTGGAGCAAATATAAAGAAACAGCAGAGCTCAGGGCATGGGTTTGCCTGGGATATCCCAGCAGACAGGAAGGGTTGGCCAGTTATTTCAGCTGGAGCTGCTCTAGGCTCACAGATGCCACTACAGTGTTGTATTAGGATGACAAAGACCAGATGCAGTTCCCTCATCTTTCTGTCATGCCTCCCCATTTCTGTATTTAAACATACATATTCTGTGGGTGTGAAGACTTGGCTTTGGAACACGTGCAAAATTCTGCTGCCCCACACGGTTTTAGTCTTATGTTCAGATGCACCGTGACAAAATAAACACTCTGTGTGTGAGAGGGAGTGAAGAGGATGACATCAGGATTACAAGCAGTGTCAAAGGAGACAGACTTGCCTTTCACAGGCGATATTTGCATGTGTAACACAGGCTCCAAAGGCTTTTATCGCCTCCTTCTTTTGCCAGGGTTGTGTGTTAAGCATTAAACATATGGCTCCACTTAAACCAGGGGCCGGGCTCCCCGTGCAGGGTGAGGATTTCCTGCGGTCGCCCCTCGTCCTCTGTGGATAGGAAAGTTTGGCGGAGGCAGCAAGTACGAAGGGCGAATGGAATCCGATTAGTCAGCGACGGCATCGTGGCACATAATCCGATCCTCCCCACAAATGTCACACCCTGCCGTTCATTGGAAATAGCAGACAAGGCAGGAGGAGCAGCTGATCTAACAGACTGAGGGCACAAAGCCACAGGAGCCATGCAGAAACCCCTTCTGGGTTTTAACCAAAGAGGACAAAACAGACATGTTTGATCGGGTGACAGAGGAGATCTTAGAGGCTGAAGATCAGGCTAAAGCTGCTTTTTCATGGGCAGAATAGATGACACTCTAGAATATCTTTAATTGGGCTAAAACATGAAATAGCATGTTTTATGTTTGTGCTCAGATCTGGATGGATTTGGTTTAAAATCATATAATCAAATGAACTGTGTGCTGGTGAAAGATGACATGGCATGCCCACTCTCCCTTCACACAGCAGCAGAGGCAGTGCAAAGATAGCTTCACCCCCCCACACTAGTATATATCAACCTGAAGCGATGAGTTTAGTAAAAAATTGTGACCTCATCTTTCCTGCATATTTCTGCTGAGACGGATACACTGCAGTGTCCTCTGGTTTTATTTTATTTTATTTTATTTTATTTTATTTTATTTTATTTTATTTTATTTTATTTTATTTTTTGATTTGTTTTGTTTTGTTTTACTTTTCTTATGTGCTATCTATAAGCTTATGTTACACAGGACCTAACAGGTACCATGTGATGGTTATTTCTCTTTGCACCTTGGGAAAGGAACTGGATTTTGTCTGGTGACTAAAAACGAATGGCTCTACATCTCATTTCTTATTCCCTGAGGCACTGATTTTGGTATTCTATAGAGTTATGGATCTCAGTGGAGGTTGCTTTGATGTCCTTATCCATTCCCCCAGTATCAGACTCAGAGAAAACTGCAAGGTGTGAACATTGTTGCAACAAATCAAATATGCCTCCACAAGCAAGTCACTGAAAGTACAAAAGCCCCTCACCTCTCCCTTCCTCCTCCTTTTCTTCCTCTCTTCCCAGTCTTGGTCTCTCTCCCCAAAAGATGTTACAAGGCTTTGTGTTTAATTAAGACACATTGTCCAACCAATTGGGAAGCAGGAAATAGCAGGAGATGTTTTACAAATAGGAACAATTCTTGTTCATTATCCCTTAATTGAGGCAACAAAAAGGTGCTGGAAAACATCCATCAGATGCACATTCATGTACATCATCAGAGAGGATTGGATTTAGGAACTCACAAAAGCAGCGTCGAATGTTCCAATCAAGAGTTATACAGACAACAGGGAAACAAAGAATTGGAGACACAAATACATCAGAATTAGCCCAATTACAGATTATATGTTTCTGAAAAACACATTCCCTGGCTCTCTTCCAAGATTTTCTTATTTCACACTCCTTTTCTGTCTTTCCTAGCTGTGGTACAAAAGTCAATGTTATTTGTCTCTCCTTTGCTGCCCCTTGGGCTTCTTGCAAAGGGGAAAGTATCGTTCTGGAGGGTGTTAGATGAGTGCATTGGGAAGACACAAGTGCCAACCAGCAGATTGTCACCCCAGTTTGAGCTCAGAGGATGACACTTTGTCCAACTTTTCCACCCTTGTTCCTTCACATTTTGAAGTTCGGCTGCGCTGTTAAGCCACTGTTCTCGAGCAGAAGAGATAAATAACATGAGAGAGCCTGCTGAGGGAAAGATTTTGAGCCTGGAAGGCCAGGAAATCCCGTTACCCATTTAAGTATGCATTTTAAAGCTTGCTTCACCCGCTTCTGAGCTCATTTACACTCTAACACTGTGGCCCCTGCAGAGCCAGTCTTTATTCCCACAGGACTGTTAGACTCAAGTTCTTTGGCTTGTCATTTTTTAAAAGGTGCTTTGAGTTTTAAATGAGGGACAGAATATGCCAAGGACCCTCAAGATACCTACTGAAATGTAAGTGCACCTCAATGCTTCCTGGAATGAAAGCCATCACCAGGAAAAATGGCATCACACCTCATTGGACTGTAGTAATAGACCCAAACATGACAGGATACTGTTAAAAATGCTCCTGATCAGTACCCACAGCTGTCAAGCTAATTATTCTTGCTGTCTTGTCATAGATACCTATATGGTCTCCAGGGTACCTGAGCATTTCACAATCTCTAATATAGTTCTCTTCACACACCTATCCACCGTCACCTCCTCCTCTCCTTCATCCCACTGGGATGACCAAGCGAGGTGGCAGCTTGGCAGCCTATTCCAATGCTGTGCACCACGGCGTTTTCCCTTGAGTAGCACGTATCTCACCAGCTTTATCTATCCCAGCATCAGCCATGGAATTTAAGCTCCCACCATTGATGGAAGGAGATAGGAAGCACCAGAGACGAAGTCTGCTCATCTGAAGAAAGGTGGGGAGAGTTGTTCCCTGGAAGGGAGCCTCGTGTGGGCTAAATCCCCTGATCTCTAGGGGAGGTGAGCCCCAGGATAAGCATCCCAAGCTGGACCATGCTACGGGACTGCTATGGTACAGTGAAGGCATGGCCTCATGCTTTGTGAAACCATGCATGGCAGTGGAGCATCCCCCCAGCAGCCTGGGGATGGCTTGGAAGAACCTGAACCCAAACCCGAAGACGTCCTGGGGAGACCCTGCTTGAACTCAAAGTGTTTTCGGGCTGGAGGAGGAAGCCTGGCAGTTGCTCAGCTGTTAAGGAGACCATACAATATCCAGGTGAGGTTTTCCTCCTGGAGCTGCCTCCGGGAGGATGAGGCAGGAGTCTGGCTCTGTGCCCCATTTCAGCTGGGAGCTCCCTGGAGCGGCTCTGCCTTTGCCTTCAATGAAAAAATTCCCCCATGATTTTCCCTTGCGCTTCCTCCAGCAGCTGCGATCCCTGTGTCGTTTTCCTCTGCTGTCGCCACAAGCCCTCCCTGCCCTGTTTTGAAATCCCCACTGCCGACCACGGAAAGTGTTTGCATTGTAGCTGGCATTTGTTGATTTTCTTTAGGTGGCTCAGGGCTGCAGCCATTCCTCATTACTTTTTTATTAGCCAATTTGAATACTCATTTAGCCTCACTAAGCGTGTGATGGTTTTTAATTCTTCCTTTAGAGGTGTTTGCGCAGAGCCTGTCCTTGGTCCTCAGTAATAACACGGGATCCCACACAATGCAACTGAGGTGAGAGACGATAGCTCACGAAACAAGAGCGATCAGTCTGGGCTCGTTTCATGTAGATGACATGAGGCCTCCCTTTCTTTTATCCCTTGCTTTCCTGTACAGCGGGACTGCCAGAAACAGCAGTGGTACAAGATGCAGCAGGGTGACACCGTTGCACCGGACAAACATCTCTCCAAAATACTTTGCAAAATTAAATAATTCAAAGTGGCAAGACCATAAACAATATAAATTACTGAAGAGGTAGAGTGAAGACAGTCAATGAGGAATAAATCAAGTCATCCAGCTATAAGGCTAATAAAAGCTAGAAAAAAAAAAATAACCATTATATATCAAAAAACAAGTAACCAGCAGAGAAATACTGCGTTTTGACATCCAGCTCCTGTGCACTGCTTTGGACCTGTTTTTCAGATGTGCTGAGTACCCAGAACTGGACAAGACAGGCCATAAGTTTTTTCCATTCAGAAGCCAGACCAAAGGAGGGAGGTAGGAAGGGCATAGACAGTGGGAGGAGATCTGGTCCTGTCATTTCTCAGATTGCAAGGCCAAATAAAAAAGCCATGTCCCAGGGATGGATAGTTACGATGTGATGTTACCACCTTCTAGGGGGAGAGGGATGCACGGGTCCTTTCAGCATCCCTGGAAGGCTCTGGAGGCATTGCCCAGGTGGCAAAGGAGGGAGCACGAACACCGCAGCTGTCTGAGCCGTGTTGCTGCAGGTAAATACGAAGCTTTGGTCTCTCTGCCTGTTAGTCCGGCAGTTTGCTCAAGCGCTAAATCCACTCACACACAAAAAAGGTACATTCTGTTGCTTTTTCAAGTCTCTTGGATTCTATTGTGTACAAATTTACAAATGAACTGCTTGAGTGTTGACTAATGCTGCAGCCTGCAGTCAAGGTAAGAGCCCATTTATTTATAGCCTCTTCAAGGACAAGAAGATGCTGTATTTGTACAATCTTCCAGTAGGTGCACAGCACACAGCCTAACAAACAGTTACCTGCCTCAGCCGTGTTTCAGAAGAGGACGATATATGAGACCCTGAAGGAAAATACACAGCTTAGCTAGCGTCTCCTGGCAGGAAGGTCATGCTACGCCATCAGCTTTTGATGATGGCAGAGCTGCAAATGTATAAAGAAGGATTTTTTTCCCGCACCATCAGTTTGATTGGATGTGTGTCCAGGAGGTTACTCGGGACATCTAGCTGAGCCGTGCTGGGAGCAGACTGTCCCAGCTGCTGTGTGTGTGCAGCACCCACTGATTTAAATGAGGCTGTGTGTTTGCAATCGATCGGACTGTCTGATGCCTGGATGCTGGGGAGCTCTCTTTTTCTATTTCCTGCTGATATTTACTTCAAAGGTGCATGACCACACAGATCACTGTAATAACAAGAGCCCAAAAGAAGAATTAATAAAACTCTGAGTGTGTTCTACCCTGAGATCTCACGGTGCTTGACAAAGGAAAGGCACCATCAGTTCTTTTTATATGGGGGCAGAAAGAGGTGAAATGATTTATTTATCCATGCTCATGCAGTAAATCAGTGGTAAAGCAGGGAGCTGGACCTTTCCAGCTGTGCTTTGAGGCTTCCTATAATGTCCATTGGAACAGTCCTAAAACATTTACCCTTTGAGAGTGCATCCTGCCCCTGCTGCTTTGTGCAGAAATTAGCCCTGTGAAGAAAAGTTCAGCTTTGCAGTGGCCAGGGCTAGAGCAGGCAAAGAACAGAGATCTGGTGACTTAAAGCACATCGACTTAAATTTATGGTCAAAGAGGTAGAAGGGCACACAGAAAGGGCACGCATGAGGTGGGAATGGGAGAATATGAGATGCCTGGTGGATCTGGGCTTGAGAGCCAGTTATTTAAACTCACTCCCCCTGTGTTTAGAGGAGCTTGCATTGGTTTGCCCAATGGACATGCCTTTGGTGAGAGTCGGAGGCAAGGGCTTCTGCTCAGCTGGAGAGGCAGCTGGGTGCTCCCCCAGCCCCAAGGCCCTCGGAGACTTCAACTGGATCTGAGCGAAGAGCCTTTCTGCCTTGTCTATGAATTTTTCTGCATTCACAATGCACAGTGTTGTTGTCATTAAGACTACAGGAAAGCAGCACATCCAGGGCACATCTAAAGGACAGAGATTGTTGACCACTTGTGCTGAACAGAGCAAAGGTCTGTAATGAAGCCCTGTGGGATGTGGTCTATCTGGCCTCTCAGCGTGTTCATCAAACCCTTGCTCTTCAGGGCAGCGTTGAAGGCTGGTTCAGGCTATGCCCAAGCAGCCAGCCTGCAGGAAAGAGTGATCCTGCGAAATGTCTGCCCGTGCTGCCCTTTGGCTGAAGTGCATGGTGCAGGTTTGGAGTGGTGGGAGCCCTGAGAGTGCTGCGGGGAGACAGGGAGAGGAAAGGCCAGAAGTCTCCAGTGCTTTGCATCGTCTGGTGGGGATACACAGGGTTAGGGACAGCAACTTTGCAGGTGCTTCCTACCTAGAGTACTACTGGGACCTCAGCGGCCCAGCAGACATCATGTACCTAGGGTGCTTACCCCGAACATTTAGCCACTGCCAAATATTTAATTATGCAGGGGAAGATACCACTTAGGCTGAGATGTCTCGGCTTCACTAAGGAAGCTGTAGAAATCATTGTGCTCTCCCCCCGGGCTCTGTGAAGGAAAATCCTGCTGATGGAGTGTCCTGGTTTTGGCATTAAACCACAACATGGAGTCAATTGAATCTGGAGGGGCCAGAAAGCTATTGAGCCCCAGGTTAGCAGAAGATTTTGAGGCAGACATGCCCGTGTCGGGGCATTAGAGCATCAGTGTAACCAAGCTTCCAGGCATTTTAAACAGGTGCCGTGAGCTGATTGCAAAATGTTTTCTGTGCAGCCCAGGGCCCTTGCTCCACGTCCCCACAAATTTCACTCATGGGGATGAGACGGCAATGAATTTGCCATTCATTAACAACAAATAATATCTCTCAATCCATCTTGGGTAAGTGTTGTTGTGGAATTGCTCTTTCACTTTCATTTTACAGGGTTCCCTGTGATAAATTTAGCTTGTAAAGCGTGATTAAGACACTTCATTATGTTTTACTGTGTCTTTAGGCCTGTGCCTAATAGTAACGCTCATTCTGGATCTCTCTGGGAATAGCTGGCTGCTGCAGCCCAGAAAAGCACGTGTTACGGGATGGGGCATGACTGTGGCTGGGCACCTCATGGACCTGGGCAGCACCCAGGGTGGCCCCTGCCTCATGGTGGGAACGTCGAGGAGTCCAAAATGGTGTCTCCACTGCTGGAGACAGCCCAGGTCAGCACCTCGCCCAGGTGGGGTTATCACAGGAGGAAATTAGGTTGGTCGTTTCTTCCCCTCACCACCCAGTTTGTCAGTCTCGGAGCAGAGGAATGCGGGTAACAGTGAGGTCCCAAGCATCTCTGGCTGCAGAACCTTGAATTCACCACCAGATTTGGGTTTTGTCTTTAACAGGCAGTTCCTCAGAGCCTTGCACGGGTGAAGCTGGTCAGCAAAGTGCGAGGGGGTATTTGCACCCCAAAGAGCAATCCAGAAAGCCTCCATCCCACACTGATAAGACCTGAAGATGGCTAATTCCTGTTTTGTGCTTTGTTCAGCTGAAAACCTTATCCAGTGACACATCGGCACAGAAGTGCCCTGGTTTGGGAAGGCAGGCAATTATTTCCTGCCTGAGGGAGAAAGTTCATACTGTGCTGTGCTTTGTGTTTTCTACAGAGCAGAGCCGCTCTCATCGCTCCCAGGCTTTCTCAGCTGTTTGTCAGTCACCAGCTCTCTTCATGGACTATATAAGGAGCCCAAGTACCTCATTAAGATGTTTTCAATTGCTCTCTGCAGCCATGTGCATAGCAATACATAGTGTAAAACCTAAATTAGGCGCTGTTAAAAACTCACAGGAAGATGTCCATGGTTTAAGCATTCTGTCTACATGGGAGGGAACATGTCTGATCCCAGAAAAGACTTCTGCCCCATCACCTCCTCTGCCTTTCTCTTTCACTGCCACCCAGTGCCTGTTTTTTGTGACTGGGCATTGGGACGTCACAAGGTAATGCAAGATATTAAGTTATTTTCATTCTTCTTGTTCTCTCACTTAACATTTCTATCACATACCTTAACTATTCTAGTTTCATGCACCTTTCATCTGTTTTAGAATTCTGAAGACCCATTGATAAAACTTTTTACATAATATTATGAGAAATTCTATATGTGCCATCTTCTTTCCATATCTGTTACTTTTTGTGAGCGCCATATGAAGACTGAATATGTTACTACAGAAAACAGCACTGGGAATGAAGTGTTTAGCTGGGAAACCTCTCCCATCTCTTCACATATAGATTCAGTTTTGGGGCGGGGGGTGGGGAGGAAATCCTTAACACAGGCAGACAAGATCTTGCTTGCTGGATTTTAGGTGAGAATTAAAGCCTTGGGTCCTAAATCAGCCATTACAGTCAGACTGGCAAGGGCTGGGAGGCTGTGTTCTGCAGAAAGGCTAGTGTTGGGCTAATTTCTCCTGGCAGTTTTAGATAGCTGTGGCAGCCTTCCTCCCTCCCCGTATCGAACTGCTGCGTGGTGTTGCCACATACCGTTAAACAGGGACATCCTGGAAATGCAGCAATGGATGCATTTCAGAGACGGGCCATGCCATGTGATATGTAAAGCTCCCCGGCTTCCTTCAGGATGACGAGCTGCTCACTGGCCCGTGTGTCAGTCCCTGGGACATGCACTTTTATGCTCTCTGAGAAGAGCAGGGCAGTTGGCGTGGTCCCAGAGAGCGCCCTTCTGGTCTAGTTAGAGCCTGTAAGCATCAAATGCTCTCATTCATTTATCGGAGGTTGATAAACAACCTGGGAAGTGCCTGCTTCAGTCAGATCAAATTCTTGCTCTTTTATGAATGTGACATCTTTAAAAGCATATCTGCTAATGTCACGAGAGTCCTGGAGGAAATCCCAGCTTGGTCAGCTTGGCGCTAAGCTTCCTGAAAAGCAGCTGGGTGCAGAAGATGCTCAGGTTGCTTTGTACAGGGCTATTTCTACAGAAAATAAGTGATTTAAACACCCTTTTCCCCTAAAAAAAATCCACCCAATCTGAGACAAAGCTCTGCTCTTTAGGCATGGGCGCAATGCCTTTGTGATTGCAGTGATGGGATTTTTTTGCCGTGTTTTCATGACCAGCATAGCTGACACTATGGATCAGGCAAAGGGCCACAGTGCTCGCCATGCCACATTGTCAGTTATCTTTGGGATGGGAAGGAGAGGGTCACTGCAGTAACAAAATGGGCAGAAATCTGCCTGATTCAGGAGAGCAAGGTGCTTGCTGCCCCAAGAGCCCCTGCCTCGTGTGGCTCTCTGCGAGCGGTACCCAGGCTCTCTGCTCTCCCTGGAAGACAAACTGCCTATAAAAGACCCACTGATAAAAGGGAAACCTCATTCTCAGTGCTGGCCTAGATCTTGCATTTAAGGCACCATATACTCTGGGGTGACTTCAGCCTGTCTCATAGTTATTTTCCCTTCTTTCCCATAAAAAACCCAGAAGCACTTGCAACTCCCAAGAGCCAAGCTCACCAAGGCTGGCTGGAAGCTTTGGGAACCACACGGGTGCCATGATGAGAGAAATTGCTCTGCGGTGCTGTGATCTTGGAGGAATTTGCAGCTGGTCTCTAGAAGAGGAGGCAGAAGCCCACGACGTTCCCGGCTCCGGTGCTGTGCAAAGTGGCCACCTTTGCGACATGATTAGTGCTCTGCAGCTGCTCCGGCATTAGTTTGCAGCAGAGGCACTCGATGGGTATGTGCGTGATCATAGATCGACCGGCGACAAGCTTGCGTGTCCCACCTGGGCGGGCGCACGCTTCCATGTGCACGGTGACCTTGAGGAGGGCTCGTTTTGAGATTCCCATGCAGCTGCTATTTTGCATTGTGAGCCATATGGCCAGCACCATAAACACTGGCTCTAATTGTAGCTCTCAACCTGCCAAAGTCCAAAACAGAGAGAGTGGTGGGGACAGAGGCTGGGGGTGGGGAAAAAAATCAAACGTTTGCCTGAAAAAGAGCCAGGAACAAGGAAAAGGCAAGGAAAAAAAGTTCTGAAAGGCAGAAGGATTCATTACTCCAGTAAAGATCACCTTCTCTGACCTTGGGCACCTGACTCAGCATTTTCCAAGTCCATATTTTGCAATAATAAAAGCGAGAGAGCACCAGGTGTGTGGGAAATGAGGGCAAATTTGTGTCTAAAAAGGCAGGGACGTTCTTTCTAATGAAGGACTGTAGAGAATATGTTCCTAATCAAACTGCTAATAATAACCTTGTTTCTGTAATCTGCCTTTTTTTCACTAAAGTGGGGTGATGTGTTACAGGGATTCAGGGGGTTCGGAGGGGGACTAGGCAATGGTTTCAAACAGGTTGCTCGGTTTTATTAGCAGAGCATGAAGGAAAAGCTGGTTTTGTTCCCTCTGCCTGGGTTTTGTGTCAGTCTATCCCCAGGCAAAGCTGATGCAAAATAACTACCAGAACAAAATGGAGATGCTTTTCACCTATTCCATATAGATTTAAATGGGCAAGATTTGAGGCAAAGCATTGCTATGCATAGGTTATTTATTTAGTCTCTTTCCCAAGGGGGAGAGGCATGTGAGCAGCCTCTCTAATCAAATGAAAGCATAAGGATGCCTCTTCTCCCTATGACGGATTTGATGCTGCATCCAGAGCTGTCTCTTTAGATACACCAGGTAACCATAAGTGGGTGGTGGTGTCTGTCTGCCTCTCCCCACAGAACTTCAACTGGGAAATCTGCGTGCACAGGAGGGGCTGGGACTCAGTGCAAACATCGGAGCTACTCTGGAGATGAAATCACCTCCACAAGGTGGGAAGAAGATAGGTTCCCCCTCTGCTGTGCAGTCAGCAAAAGCAAATACTCCCTTCTCTTCATTTTTCTCTTCTTGACCCTGTAAGGTTGGGGGTTGCCCCACTGGTTGCAGAAGGAGTGTCATTTTGTTCAGGGAATATCTTGCAACCAATATTTCGGAGGCATTCAGTGGGTTCTCCAGGGGCGTGATCAGCCCCTTCCTCTCAGAGGGGAACCGCCGTGGCATGCCCCAGATCTGGAAGAACCCAGGGATCAAAGGCTTTGGTTCAGCAAGGTCAGGAGAGGAGATCTCTACAGCCACTGCTGATCTGCCTGCTTTCACTAGAGTGACATGAGGGTAAGATCTCCTTCCAGAGCTCCAAAAAGAAAGCTCAGAATAAAGCCAGGGTAACCCAAAAGGTGATGGTCAAGAGAGCGTGCCCTGGGAGCTTTGTTTTGCAAGGCTGGTCACTCACCTCCCTCTAACACAGCCAGGAACAGAGAGTGTCCTGCTTATCTACTTTGCCCTGGGGCCCCCAGAACTTCGTAGCATGGAGAAAACCACATTTCAGCTCTTCCAAAGAGAACTTTAAGTAAAAATCAAGGAGAAAAACCTCCATCGGGAACCAGCGAAACAACAAAAAAGGTAGACACCTCTGCCTCTAATTTATATGGGTTTAAAACTAGTACCAAGATTGGCTTAATTACCTGAGAACAATGTATTTCTCCTGGATTGCAGATCAGCTCGTTAGCGATACACTTTTTTACTTCCAGTTGAAATTGATAATACATCCCTCACTCAAAACATTGTCTCCCAATCACCATGGTTACTGCTAGGTTTTCCACAAGGACCCAGCATATTCATCTGTCAAGTATGCTAATGGGGAGCGGACCCTGTCACACAAAGGAGCAGGCTATTCAAACATACACTTGGCAAATAATTGTACATGTCAAAAGAATGATGCTTGTTATTTGCCTAATATTATCCCCCAGAAGTGGGAAATAGTTCAGCTCTCAATGCAAAATGGCTTGCCCTTATCAAATAGGCAATTTGCTGATAATTTAGACTATTAGAGATCTTGGGGTGGGGAGACAAAGAGGGGGGGTGGCAAATGTAAGTGGCCTTTTATAATTGCATTGAAAGCAAAATGGGGCATTAAGTGCCCCAGAGGTGCAGTAACGAGGAGCATCATGGGAAACGCTGCCGGCCGATCCGAGGGGCTGCTCGCAGCCTCCCCTCTCACCTCCGTCAGGTAGCTGCTGGTGGGTGGTTAATTATAATTTAGAAGGAACAGTTTTCTCAACTGCGTTTTTTTATTGCTATTTATCTTCATGATGGCCCAATTTCCAATTTGTCTATTTCGGTAATTAAGCCAAAGAAAAATGTTACTGTAGGATTCCTCTAAGTTTCCGAGCTCCGGATGTTAGCAGCGAGACTTGTCGAGCCTGTGCTGAAATATCTGTGGCTGGGGCAGCGGAGTGTCCTTTTCTCTCACTCTGGGGCACTTAAAGGCTCTTCCCGTTCAGAGCGGGTGTCCGGAAAGGCAGAGCCAGCCTCGGGGCTGAGCGACCTGCTGGAGGCAGGGACTGGCTGTCTTCTGCAGACACTCCTGCTCCACCACAGATAAATATCTAGCAGGGGGGTGAGACCACAAAACTCATGTCACCTGTGCCACGTGGGTGGAAGAAGAAAATCCTGGAGCACTGTCCTCTCAAGGTGAAGAACTAATTAATGTCTCTAGACTGCCTGAGACTTTCAGACTAAGTTGTAAAAGTGGCAAATATTCAGACATCTGTTTCTTTGAATGGGATGGGCAAAACTCTCAGTATCATCTCAGGGCAGCTGGGCTTTCGAATATTATTGTTTCTTCCTTGTGTAGTTTTGTAAGGAAACAAGAGAGATCACAGAAATTATTGATTCCTCTCCCAGCCCTGCCTTTTTCCTCTCTTCCTCCACAAAGATCGGATCTGTGCACTGGCTGGGGACCCCAGAAGTGTCGTTCACCGTAAGAACTAGCGCACAGGCATCAGCCATCTGCCTGCAGTCTCCCGTGGCGTGTCCAAGCTATCTACATGGTCCTTGGCTTCACTTTGTGTCCTCCGTGCCATGTCCTGTGAAGGGACAGCTTCCTACCAATCCCAAATGTGCACCAAATACTGGTGACTTTCAGCTGGGTGTGAGCCCAGGTTAGATACCATCATCTAGAAGCAAAAGGCACTTCAGCGGCTTCCCTTAACTGCACGGTTCCCCTCCAGCCTCCCTGGTCTGCAAAGAGCAGCGTTGCTGATGGCAGGCTGGGATGGTGCAGTGCAATCATGCCCTCAGCATCCGACATTATTTGCTGGATGTGGCTGAATTATGATTTTCCTCAAATATGGATTCTGACCCCTGAGCCCCCTTGTGCTGCTTGCTGTAAGAGTGAAATGCAGTTTATTTGCCTTGCGGAGGATGGGGAGACCTCTGCTGCTTGCTGTAAGAGTGAAATGCAGTTTATTTGCCTTGCGGAGGATGGGGAGACCTCCCTCTGGACTGTGAAATCCACTTCTGCTTGCACCAGAGAGGTCAGCCCTTAAAATGCACATGGGGGAGGTAAGGAAATATATGGTCAGGAAGTTGAGTTTAGGGGGTGACTAGTAAATTTTGTGTGGGATGAGAACAAAGAGGGGTTATGGTTTGCTACTCCATGGTGTTTGTTGTACGAAACACTAATTTTATAATGAGCAGAAAGAAGGGGGGAAAAAAAAGCAGCAACTAGCAAATGACCTAATCGGCTATGTCGTGGTTTAACCCCAGTTGGCAACCAAGCACCCCACAGCTGCTTGCGCACCTTCCCCCCTGGTGGGATGGGGGAGAGAACCGGAAGAGCAAAAGTAAGAAACTTGTGGGTTGAGATAAGAACAGTTTAATAATTGAAATAAAATAAAACAAAATAAAATAAAATAAAATAAAATAAAATAAAAATAATAATAACAAAAATTGTAATGAAAAGGAAAACAACATAAGAGAGAGAGAAAGGAACAAAACCCAGGAAAAGAACAAGTGATGCAACCGCTCACCACCTATCGACTGACACCCAGCCAGTCCCCAAGCAGCGATCGCAGCCCCCCTGGCCAAGTCCCCCCAGCTTATATACTGAGCATGACGTCCCATGGTATGGAATGTCCCTTTGGCCAGTTTGGGTCAGCTGTCCTGGCTGTGCCCCCTCCCAGCTTCTTGTGCACCTCCTCGCTTGCAGAGTATGGGATGCTGAAAAGTCCTTGACTTAGTATAAACACTGCTTAGCCACAACTAAAACATCAGTGTGTTATCACATTATTCTCATGCTAAATCCAAAACACAGCACTGTACCAGCTACTAGGACGAAAATTAACTTTATCCCAGCCGAAACCAGGACAGGCTATTAAAATATTTCCAAGCAGTGAAATTAATACAATTCCCAACTCATAACTTATTTGCCTCTGTACAAAATTAACATAGATAAATAAATTTAAAAAAATAACCTCACCCAAACTGCCTCATAATAAAACGTGATCATAGCAATAATAAGATGCTTCAGTGCATGAATTTTGGTATTAATTCACCCCTGGTGTAATTGACAGCTCTCAGCCTTCAGCTTTCCGCTGAGCAGCGTACTACGGCTGAATTATTATACCTGGCACTTCAGACTCTTCCACATCTCATTGCCTAATTGTGTTCTCTTCTAGCAGGTGAGTGTTAAACTCAGACATTAAAGGATCTCTGCCAATTACCTGAAGCTCAGCATTTGATCCGTCTGAAAATCTCACTGATCCGTGGGGGACTGCTCCTCTGTCTGCATCCTGAGTGCTGCCTTCTCTCCTTGCTTAGTGCAGTGTAAAGCGAGAGTAACTCTACTCCTCGTTTTAAGAGCATAAAAAAGACTGAAAAATAGAGGGAATTCAGGCAAGCAATCCAGTCCCCACCATCTATCCAGAATTAGTGCTAGCATTAATCCGGCAGCAGCTGCTAATTATGTAGGATTTATAGGAAAATGTATTGCGCTCTTTGTCTTCTCGCTGCTGGTTTTACAGATGCTGTTTGACCGGTGCTTCTGTGTGATACCTTGTAAAAGAAGCAGCTTTTCTGGGATTACCTCCCCATTGCATTGCTTCTCCTGCTTGTAGTTCACTGATGTGTTTCAGTCTGTGGTCACTGCAAAGCCTCTGTGGCTCAGTGGTGCTTTGGAGACCCTTGTTTGCAAACCAATCAGTTAAATTAAGAAGCTTGATTCTCATTGCTGTGTGATGACATCTTCAATTTAGCTGGTGCCCCAGTGAGGAAGTAAACAAACAATAAAAGTGTCACAATTCCTTCTAGTTCCATTAGACAAACAAGGAGTTTATTCAGCGTTTTGGCAAATGAAAATTTAAGCAAACTGTCAAGGGAGACATTTTCCCCATCAGATGCTTTCTGAGAGGGGATTATAACAAGAAAGAGCTATCACCCACCATGTCATTATAAACAAAGGCTCCCGTGAACCCCTTTTATTAAAGATTAACAGCACTGATTACAGACTCGCAGGCTGAGCCAAAGACAAATTAGAATATCTTTTGCCATGGGATATCTTACACTACCTTCCTGGGCAGTGAGACTATTGCAAACAGTGGACTCCCGAGAGCAGACAATTTTCACCTCTGGCCATTCATTCTCGGCCATTTAGAAACAGCATGGTGATGTGTCTAGACCTATTTGCTGCCAGAGACCAACACTTCATTACGCCTCCTGCCGTATGATTCCAGGTGAGACCAGGCATTCATGCGATCAGGAATACCAGGTTTTGGGCATTTCTCATGGATAACCCTTAAGGCTACTTCAGAAAGTGTTGCCAAGCCAAGCGCCAAGGAGCTCTGTTCCAGCAGGGACAGACCAGGATGCTAATAGGATGCTTAGCAAGCCATGCAAATTCAGTCTTCAGTGCCATGTGGTGGCCACAGGCTTTGTGCAGACTTAGAGACCCATCAGGCTGGTTGCAAGGTGCTGACCTTACTGTCTCTGGCTAGTAAACCTCAGGTTCCTGCTCTTGCCCACTGAAGTCCATGCACACATATTTAGGAGATGTGTGTGTACACCCTTCCAACTGGCAAAGATATTCTGGACAGCCCCAGGGACCAAACAGAAACAGTTGTAAAAGGGATGTTAGTACTGCCTAGGATGGCTGTGCAGTCTTCCCAGTGTGTTGGAAATAGCCTTTCCAGCCTCCCAGATAGGGTTGTTGTCTTTACACCCGGCACAGAAAAAGCATGTCTTTTGTGGCTAAAGGAGAAAATAGCTCTTGAAATAGTGCCCTACGAGATTCTATGGTACCCAAGGGTACCCATGGATTGTGGATACCATGGTTTGGAACTCTGGATCCAGGTCCAGCAATCCATACCTGTGTGGGTGATGTGAGAATCAATTCTGGGCACTAGGCATCTCCCTGCAACACGTCCTTCATGCTGCTGTCCCAGCGAGGCTGCGCTGAGCCCTGGGACTGAGTTGCCTTTCCCATTAGTTGTTTGTGCACAAGAGTGGGAATAGGCTAAATTTTGGCACTACCTGGGAGACAAGTGATCTCATTTCCAGCTGTGTCACAACCGTGCAGGAGGTTCAGCTGCCACCATAGGAACAACCATTCCTGAGACGGCAGGGCATGCCCAAGAAGTGATGCTCCACTTAGTGGTGTGGACTGACCTCCCCTGAATGTGAAGGACCACAGACCCACTATCCATCTCTCATAATACAATAACTAAATAATTCTGCTTCCCCCTTCCCTCCCCTTCCCACCCCAGTCTTACTGGGCTCATCTGTGAGGGAAGGATGGCAGTGAGGAACCAGCACAGGACCCTGTGGTAACACTACAAGAGAGATAAGCAGAGCCCCGTGCACACAGGAATAGCAAAAGGGATGGAAAAACAAAATCCTACAAATCAAATCATGATATCATGAGCAGGATTCCTCTCTCCTCTTTTCAATGGTCTGTAAATTTGGTCTGAGCTCTCAACTGGTTGTGCCAGCATATTTCCAGATTGCACCTTCAGAGGACTGTGTAGGATGAATCTATCCCACCTGTGTTCAGATGGGATGAATCTAGATTCCTGTAAGAAATGAATAACCAAATGTATCTGTGGTTAGTCTGCAATTTTTATGATCCCCTTATTTTATTACCCTCCAACCCTTACCCATCCCACCTGCTAACTCCTCTTCCCTCAGAGTCCGTCAGACCTCCAGCTTCAGACCTACACATATTCCTACACACAGGCAGAGACACAGCTGGGATTGCCTCTGGTCCCCTGGGCACTTCCTAACTGCAGGATGCTCCCTCTCCCCAGCCTCAGTCCTTGCCCTAATAACACTGCACTGGCAGGGCCAGTACTTCTGTCCCAGTGCCTGTAGGTGTCTGTTTTCACAAAAGCAAAACTGGCAGGGTTTCAAAACACGAGTCAGGAGCTGCAATTACCAAGGAGCTGCCTGTAAGCCTTCCTGAGGGCGGAGAAGGGAGCACATTCAAGATGAGGGGACGTTGCAGTAACCCTGCTTCAGCTGGGCACATTTGTTGGCAGGAGAGAGAACAGCCATCGCAGGGTGACAGATCCCCAGCTCCTTAGGTCCAGGAGGGCCACCTGGTTTTGTAGGAAGCCGTTCTCCCAGACACACTGACGTCATGAACAGGCAGGGGATGGTGTTCAGAGCGAGCTTTTCTTTAGCAGCAAGAAACTCATGGTGGAATGAGCCCTGCCACTTGCACAGTCAGAGCATCAGTCTTTGTTTATGTACTGAACTGATGAGCAATTAACTTGGAGACGATACATTATATGCAGAGCACAGGCCTTGTAATGTGCTTTCTATTAAGGCTGCCTAACATTTCCTATTGTTAGACCCCACTTTCTGTTACTTACAACTTTTCCAAATTCTAACCACTCAGGCTGCAATCTTCCCTCCTGGGTGTTGCCTCAGGCTGGGCTGATCATATTTTGCGTGGAAAGTTTATATATGTCCTCGGGGAATCCCTAGTGTGGTTGTGCAATCTGTGCTAATGCCTCTGAATGACATACAGCGAGAAGGGGACATGGGAGAGGTAGTAGACAATACTAATGCAAACGAGGCCATGTAATTAGGCTGAGATGGAGCTAAGCTGAAGGCAGAGGGGTCTTGTGGAGAGGCCTCTATGATTTCCCACTGCATGCTCTTTGTTCATAATAACTGGAAGAGCGATCCTTCGTTGTCTGGTCATATCTGGTTACATTTTCCTGGACGTAAATTACAATACAGTTTGTCTGACCTTAGTGTCATCATCCCCAGCAAATTGCAACTGGTTCTCACACTGTTATTATGGAGCGCACTGCTATACAGGGGAGTCATTCTCCCTCCACCTTCCATCACCTACACTTTCCCGTGCTCCCAAAACAGCCAAAAGCTTTCATTACTGTGTGACTGGAAAAGTGCCATGGGTTAAAGCAGCAAAAGATGTGTGCCTCACAGGAAAAGGGCAACAGGTAGGGCTCTGAACATCAGTCTTAGGGGCATGGATAGAGCTGGTCAGTAGAAAAGACTGGAGGTGATTTGCTTCGCTTTGTCCACAGTTCATCCTTAGTGGGAGAAGCATCGAGGCAAGAGGTTATGGTGAGTTCCCAGCAACCATAGCTTGCATATTTGGCGCAAGGTCTGGAGCAGAATGATCCCTTATGATCCCCATCAAGCTGCTTCATCTCCATGTCCTAGCCAAGCAGCACCCGGCAGAGGGGATACACAGATTTAAGATCAGGCTACACAGGGCTCACAAATATAGAAGCTAGTCATGGTGGAAGAGATGCTGGTTTTGCCCACCAGGGCTGCAAGGCTGCTGTGCTGAAATGCATTGCTTTTGGCAACAGACTTGGGCTATGCTAAAGGGAGAGAGGATTTAATGTACTGGGGAGGCTGACCCAGGGAAAGCAAACAGACGCCTGGTGAATGAGATATTCCTGGGCAGATCTGACTTCTGCAAGGACCTGAGATATCTGGAGGAAGGGGCCTCCTGATAGCAGACTCTGGATTGTCTCTGTTGGGCTATTGCCGTCAAGTTTCCATTGCCCGTCCCAACACAGACACTCCCAGAGCCTGTGATCCCGTTTCCAGAGGTCACTCCATGATTTTATTAATCTGAGCTCTCAGTCCTGCAACAGACATGCTTATAAAGAAGCTAATCCCAGGACCTTCTTTTCCCTCTCTTTATGGGAACAGCTCTGCACAGAGAGGGTGAGGACAGTGAAACCCACATTGCTTTAAACAAATATGAAGTCAGATGCACCAGGGAAGAAAAAAAAAAAAGCTAAATTATTCCTGCAGAGGGTTGGTACAGCAGCATCTCTGCTCCCCACGTGTGGCACAGCCTGCTAATGCTTCCCATATCTGCCACCTCCCTCCCCAAAGTAGATGAGAAACAAACCCATTATCTGAAGAAAATTTGCCTACAACTCCCCTTTTGTGCCTTGGCTATCTGGGGCCTGCAGCTGTCACTTCCCATTCTTCCTGTAATTGCTCTTACTACAGCTAATAATGCATTTATCAAGCAGGATTTACTTATTTATTTATTTGTCCCCCTGTATTATTTTTATTATTTAGGTATAAAATAGGTCTTTCTCTCCCCACCTCTCCAGCAGAAAACTATAGTCTTCCGAAGAAGCAGTGGCTGCTCTATGCTTCTGCCTCAGCTGCAAGGAATTGGTTTATTAATATACCACATCCCTGCAGCAGCCTCTGGGATGCAGGGTTTTCACCTGACCATGTCACCCCTTCTCATGATAGCTCCTAAAGTGAAGATCTCACAATGGGACAAAAAGCAATCCAAAAAGCAATTTACTTTGCTGACAATTTCCTCTCTCCCCAGAGGTGCGGTCGAAGATATTTGTGCATTGGAAGGAGAGAGGAGTCAGCCCTCCCCAAGCATTTCCTGCAGTGGAGCTGGGATCAAAGGGCTGCGATGCCCCAGCCCAGGCTCTGGTGACTGCAATGTCCACAGGTTTATGGTACAGTCTCCCAGGGCAAGTGGGGCTTGGACACCTTGGAGGGGGCAGCTCATGAGATGTGGCTCTGCAGGCTCAATTCGGATAACTCAATTCCTCATTCTCGCCTCCCACTCTCCTTCTCCTTCCGTCTACCGCACCTTTCTGATGGTGAGCTTTGGAAATGCTTCTTTTTTGGTAGGTACACCACGTTTATGCTCACCTTATGGAACAACCATTGAGGGGCTGAAGGATGAATTTATCAAACAAGCATGCATCCTGCTTTATTTAATTGCCTTCTTTCCTAGGCAAATTGTGGCTATCTTTTGCTGTTTGTTCAAGGGCTGATAGGGAAGGAGCTGAATCGCTAAACCTACAGCTCTATTAATCTCCCCCATTCAAGAATTATCCACAGAGCTTGTCCCCCAAAAGCAGAAAATTCAGCTATCTCCTGCTTCTGTCCATGGGATATCTCCTTTGAACGTTGTTGTGTATCTAATGTGTATCTAATAGGGCTGGGATGGGGCAGAGGTGAAAGGCAAAAGGTTGTGCTCATGTGATTTGCTCTTGCAAATTAGACGACAGAATTGCAAAAGAAAGCATGGGGATGGATGCTAGGGGGAGACAAGAAAGAAATCATTCAGTTGCAAGCTAAAACATCTGGAACACCAACTGCCCTTTTGTTTTAAGGAGTAATGAAGCAGCTGTTTGAGATCTCATGGAGATTTGAAGGAGAGAGTTGTTCTGACATCTGTAGGGACATTGTTGTGTCTTCAGGTCTCTGGGGCTGGGAGGAAATTAACTTCTTTTCTCCATTGGAACAGCAATGTATAAGCTTGAAAAACACAGAGGTCTTTCAGATATTCCTCTGCTTTTGCCTGCTACTCCTGAATTAGCGGAGTGAAGTGACTTCCCTGACCTTTTCTGGGTGTATATGTAGGAGGGCAATGAAGAGCAGAATTCAGCCCATCAGGTTTACACGTACAGGGTCTTGGCCAGTTGCTCACTGGGATGTTTCTGGCCTCCCAGTCTGGCTGCTTAATTCAGGAGCCAGTTTGAACAAACAAGTGGCCCAGACCCTGAACGCTTCAATGGCCAAAATTTATATTCAGTTTCCTGGATGAGAACTGGGTGGACCCATGAAAAACCGATGTATATTTGGATTGCTAATGGATCCAGGGCTTGTGAAAAATTCCCTCTGAGATGAAGGAGAAATGATTCTCCCAGGCAATGAAAGACGTCTTCTCTGGATTACTGCACGTGCAGTTGTACCAGCAATGCTCTGCAACCCAGGTTCCCTCCGCTCGGTGACCCGGGAGTTATGAATCACTTTTTCATTGACAAAGAGAAAGACTAATTCATTCTGCTGTATGTGACAGGCATTGCCTTGCTCACCAAGCTGAGGATTTTATTCCAACTATTGCTTCTGATAAACCACAGCGATGTTTACCTCCTTGCTGGCTCAAATGTTTGTGCATGGTGCTGTGGACGTGGTCCCTGGGACTTAACTCCCTCTGCTCCTTCTCCTCTATTGCCAATTTGCCAACAAGCCCTCTCAAAAGCAGAGTCCTGAGAGATGTTCAAGCTTGTTATCTTCCACCCTGTGGCAACACTATTTTGTATGCAGTTTAGATGGCATGTGGAAAAAAAAAATCCTCTCCTCTCTAATGGAGCACAATGGCCATCTCAGAGGAAAGAGGAGTTCCCCTCCCCGACTCCTCCACGCAGGCATCCTTCATCACTTCAGGACTTAGCCTTCCAGCCATGCATGTGCTGGGCCAGCATCATCCACGTTGTTCAGCAGAGATGCCACTTGCTTGTACTACATTTGTGTAATGCAGCATTTCACCTGTCCTAAGGGAAAGCAAAAAGCAGAGCCATAAGCTGAGGTGGTGTGTGTCCTGTACTGCTAAACGGCTGTGGATCGGTACAAGTTGTAATGGCTGAAAAGCATGTCTTCACTGATACAACAGCGAGTACTCGGATCACTACAGGGAAAGAAGAGGGTCTCCCTGTGCACTGTGCTGTTCAATTATATCTTTCCTTTCCTCAAGTGTAGACAACATTGCTATGTTTGTTGGGTTTGGTTTTAGCAAGTTTAATTTGCTTGTTCCCCCTGCAGCCTCTGTGGTCCTTATAAAGCTAATTCTTGGATAATTTTAAAAGAAAATTAGAAAAAAAATTTCTCTTCTCAGCTTCGTAAAATCCCACCGGAAAAAGAAACTTAAATATGAAGCTTACTTTCCTTTGATAGTAAACTTGGGTGGATTCACTCATGAGCATTTTCTGTTGAATTGCAGGCATGGGTCAGCCAAATAATTTTGCAGCTTTGCATGTTTTGGTGAATGAGTTCTGTTTTAAAATACCTGAAAAGTTTTCTTCAAAGTAGAAAAAAGTAACCTAAGTGATATTTTGTATGGATGTTTTATAGATCTACAATAAGTTTCCCAAACCCGAAAATTAAATGTTTTATTTCTGGTTGAATAGAATGTTACATTTGACTCAGAATGAATTGTGGCTACAATTCCAACAAATTTGGACCTGATGCTGAAGAGCTCTCTGCACTGGGTGTTTGCAATCAGCCAGCTCTCCTTTTCATCTTTATTCAGTTATTTATTTTCAGGAACACCAGTTTCACCCAGTTTCAGTTGTAACAAAGCAAAAGAAGCGCTTAATCAGAGGCCTTTTGTCACGGGCCATTTAGATCCTAAGAGACAGATTACAGGGACAGTAATCTTTAAAACCAATACAGAGCAGAGATCTCTGTAATTGCTCAGGATCCATTCATGCAGTTTGTGATGTGCTAAGGAACTGCCTTGCTCGGTCAGGGTGGGTTTATTCCCCTCCGCCCCCCTTTCCTGCCTGCCATGGTTTAACCCCAGCCAGCAACCAAGCACCACCCAGCCGCTTGCTCGTTTCCCCGCAGTGGGATGGGGGAGAGAATCGGAAGGGTAAAAGGGAGAAAACTCGTGGGTTGAGATAAAGACAGTTTAATAGGGAAAGCAAAAGCCGCACATGCAAGCAAAGCAAAACAAGGAATTCATCCACCACTTCCCATGGGCAGGCAGGTGTTCAGCCATCCCCAGGAAAGCAGGGCTCCATCACGCCTAACGGTGACTTGGGAAGACAAACGCCATCACTCCAAACGTCCCCCCCTTCCTTCTTCTTCCCCCAGCTTTATATGCTGAGCATGATGTCATATGGTGTGGGATATCCCTTGGGTCAGTTGGGGTCAGCTGTCCCGGCTGTGTCCCCTCCCAGCTCCTTGTGCCCCCCCAGCCTGCTCGCTGGTGGGGTGGGGTGAGGAGCAGAAACGGCCTTGACTCTGTGTCAGCACTGCTCAGCAGTAACTGAAACATCCCTGTGTCACCAACACTGTTTCCAGCACAAATCCAAAACACAGCCCCATACGAGCTACTGTGAAGAAAATTAACTCTATCCCAGCCAAAACCAGCATACTGCTTCATTTTCTACAGCTGTAAAGCAGGTATTCTGTCACTTGCCTTTGCATCCACCGTAACTCGAGCTGTGTCTCTTTCACACACTGGGTAAAGTGTGATCACAGCTAAGCGATGGCCATTAGACCCTATAAAATTAGGATTAGCCAGGATGACTTCCTACATTAGATCAATTTAAGTCATTGGCTGGTGGAAAGAAAGTGTGATTCTCTCCTCTGTTAGCTGGGGCGTGGCTTTTTTTTTGTGACAGCATGGGGTGTGATTGTAGTTTTTCCCTTAAAGTCATCAATTCTGCTTTCTACCTGCATCCTCTATTGTACCTGCTGCCTTTATGCCTGAGCTTCTCGTTTTGCCCTGGGTTGAGACCATCTAGCTGAGATTAATGCCTAATGGGCAGGTAGGAGGTCTTGGGAGAGGCAATTCTGTGGCAGAAACTTCTGCAAATAACAGGGGCAGACTAAGACAGGGTTCTTGGGGACCTGTTCTGGCATCAGCCCAAAGGCTTTCTATGTTCATGTTTAGAGAGAGGAGAGCACTAACCTGGTGAGCCCCAGGGGTGGGTGGCTGAGCACAGGGAGAGGAACCATGCCTCTCTCAAATGCCGTTGCCCCCTTGATCCTGGGGGAGCTTCCTTGCCGCAAACCAAGCCTGGTTTTATTTTCCTTGGATGCACAGGATCCTCAAATCTGAGCACCATCCCATAGGTGATCCTGTTGTGGTCCAAAGAGAATCAGGTCCTTACTGAAGGTGGTGCAGACATCATATTTCAGGTTAGAAATCTCTCCTAAGCAGCTCATGAAATATTAGCACCCTGCACCCCAAACCTGATCCTACCCAGGTCTCCAGTTCCTGACATCAGGCTCAATTTAATACATTTAATAGGCCATGGAGGGGACAGCAGCATTGAATTTAACTCCAAATGACACTACTGGTAGTCATTTGGAGGGGTGACAATAGCAGCCAATGCTGGAGAACAAGTTGGGTTTTCCCATCCATGGCTGCTGCTTAATACAAATTTAATGAAATAATAATTGTGTAGTGAGAAAAAAAGAAAATACCTGTATAAGATTAAGAAGATATTCACTGAACTTTCCTAGCCAGGCCACAGCTTCTACATATCTATTATGAGGCTGTTAAACCTCACTAAATGTGTTTGCAATAACTACTTCTTATTTTATTATAGAGCAATAACTCTCCTTATTGAGTCTAAATTAAATCCTTATTTGAGACTCTTCATTTAAGGCGTTATTGGGAAACCCACCTTGGAAGAGGTAGAGCCAACCTTTGCTTTATGGCTTACAAGATTAGATTATACACATACGTATAAATGTCTAATTTCAGGGAATTTCACCTCAATGGCTGCAGCCCACAGCCACAGTCCCCAGCGTCAGACTCAAGGCACAGCCTGGAGCTGTTCATCACATTGAGACCACCACAGCTCCTGTGACTCCCTCCCTGCCCAGTGTTACTAGTACCTCCCCTTTTCTTTACAGCTGTTCTGTTGCTGTGTGGAGAACCAGCATCCCTCTTAAATGTCCTTTTAAAAAAGGACCCAGCCCTGAATCCTGGCAGTCTCCCCAGGTGTGTCCAGTCCCAATGCTTAGGCTCAGCAGTATTAATGACCTTCTGGAAGCTGGTATGAAATGAGTCCAAGCAGCCTGTTCCATCAGGAATGGGCAGGAGGAAAGCGTAGACAGGTTGATTTGCAGATTGGAGTATGAGCAGGACCTTTCTGGTAGCCTATGATGAGGTGTGTGGTTCAGCTAGACGGCAAAAGTCCCCTCTTGCACTTCATGGCCAGTGGAAGTCACAGCAAGAGGCTTTGCTCAGAGAACCATAGAGCCACCTCAATTAGGTCATGCCCCTTGAAAAATCAAGACTATGAATCAGGATTAAAAAAAAAAAAATCAATAATATTGATCAGCACTGACTGGGAACGTTTACTGGTAGATCTCAGAGAGCTTTGTAGACCTGTAGCTCTCCTCTACTTTACAGCTAAGACAATTGAAATGCCATTTCTAAGCTGCAGTAGAGTGAGCAGTAGAGGAGAGATTACAGCTACCTCTGCTGAATCCTATCTCACCCGCTCTTTGCTGGATAAAGCAAAAGGGACCCCTTGAAGTGAATGTTTTCAACAACACTCCTTTGAAAACTCAGCCTCCACCAGGGCGTATTTAGAAACTGCGATGGAAAGGGACAGGTTGGCTCACAAGATAATGGGATATTTTTAGATTCTTCTACCCTTAGGCCACTGGACAAGGTTGGTGATGGTCTGATGGCTGTTCAGCTGCCCCTTGAAACAAATCTTGTTCACTTCACTGATTGCTGCTGTAGAAAGTACCCGCTCCACGGCTTCTCCTCTGTAGCTCTTTGTGACAAACCAACCCAGGGTTCAGGGGGCACAGAAACTGATCCCTGTTCTTCCCCATAAATGCTTCAGTGAAGCAGCATGTGGGAAAGCCACCAGGTCTGGGACTTCTGCACATTTGTAGTGCAGGGCAGTCCCTCTGTTTGAGAACATATACCTTTTGGCAGGCAAATTACATTTCTGAAACAAAGCATTCCCAGAAGAAGGAGCAAAATCTTCCTCCCTTCTCTGCCACTTCCTCCCAATGGGGTGAAATATGCTGCAAAGAGACCACTTTAATGAGCAAAACTCATCCAAATCCTTTAGAACTGGAGACATTCACATCCTTATCAGACTCCAGACTCAGCAGCTTGGGTCTATTACTGACATAAAGCAGAGAATTTTGCCTAAAAGCTATTGCTGTTTCTTGGAGAGGAAAGAAATTTTGAATCTTGACAGTCCTGGGGCTGGGCTAACACAGTTACACCAGAGATTTCTCCTCCCAAAGTCCTTTTAAACTCAAGAGTCTGTGTTTATACAGTGCTTAGCCCAAAGGGGGCTCATTCTGTGTTGGCCCTTTGGCACTGCAGCAATAAACAGGATTAATAACTGGAGTCAGCAGGGCTCAGTACCCGTTAGAATTTCCCATGGACTATGGAGAAGGTGCTGTTCCTACAAGCATCTTGGCAGTGAATTATTTATAGGCAGCATAAGGATCGCAGTACTTGCCAGTTTATTAGATTTATAACTAGCTGTGCTATGTCCATTGTGTGTGTGTCTGTGCATGTACGAGTGTGTACTTGTTCAGTTGTTCCTCTCCAATCCCCTACTAGTTAGGGAAGATCTGCTCACACACATTTCCAATATAAACACATCACTTTGTGACTCAGATGTGAGAAAATCCAGGAGAGGCAAAGGATTGTTACTAAGGAAAAAAAGAGCTTGTTTGGATACCTCAGCAAAAGATGCAACTTTCATCCAAGCACAGGCTGAAAAACAAAACCCCAAGATTATCCGAAGGGTGAGAAAGTTTGGTTTACTTCCCAGTTTCACAGCTTCTTAGAGCCATGCCTGTGTGTGTTTTATTTGGAAACACGTGGACTTCTACCTCCTTTTATGGCATATGCATCATTTTGATACCCAAGGAACTCCAGATGGGCAGTTCGCTGGCTGGGTATTGCAAAGGATTTTAAACACTTCTCTTTTCAAACCCATGGATGGGAGCACTTGCCTTCCAGCTAATGTCTGCTATTCCAGTTCCAACAGATCTCAGAATAGATGTTATTAAAGGCTCATCTTTTCCTGCTCTTTCTGATACATCTGTGCTATGATGTTGCCAGTAGAGTCATCACTGCATATGAAGGCGCTGGCCTGGGGCCATGAAGCTCTACAACACCTCTCTCTGAAGCAGCACAGGTGACTGTGTTGCTATCACCAGAGGTTCTGCTCTGAGGCAGGAAAGAGGTGACAGGAGCAAAGACCTTTATTCATGCAAATGATCCAGGCAAGGGAGCAAAACTTCCTATGGCTGGAGCAGAACTGGCTGAAAGCAGGATGTTTTGCAAAGTTTTCTGTGAGCCCTTGTCAACTCTGACTGCTGTAGAGAGAACCTGTTTGAGCTGTTCAATAAATTGGATGGTTTAAATAATATATGGACTGTCTTTCTGGATTCGTGAAAACAGCTGTGAGAAGCACTGACTTGTTCAGCCTGTAACAGGTTTCTTCCCTTTTCTTTAAAAAGTTATCTTCACTAGGTGTCAAAATCTCATGTCTAACTTTTGGATTCTGCTTTGGAAGACTTCTGGTTAGACCTGAGCAGGCTGGTGTGCATTTCACAGCTCTGTTTTCATGCTGTCTTGCTTAAGTTTGGTTTTGTGTTTTGTTTTTGTTTTTTTTTTTTTTCCTAAAGGTCATTTAAAGAATCTCCTGGCAGAGAAAGGAAAAAGGCTTTTTCCCCAACAAAATGACCCAGTCAACGCATTTCACATTCCCAACCAAGCTCAGATGCTTCCCCAGCCTTCAGACACTTATGTTGATTGCTATTCGGACTAAAGTTGTGTATCATGTCCAGAGATCAACAACTCACTGGGCCATGGTTTTACTTTGTCATCCCCTGTCACCTAGCATTTGTGGTCCAAGAGATAAACCTGAGAAGAGGGAAGGAAGAGACAATTATTTCAGTGCTGCAGGTGGGAAATAGAGTCACAGAGGCAGTGAATTGCCAAAAGTCACAAAGATACAGCGTAGCAGATAAAAAGGGTTGAGCTCCTATATTCTGGTGGTTTAATCGTGTTGTCACCTTCTTTCTCTGCCCTTTGGTTACTTCAGGTATGATGGTGATGAGAATTGAGGACTCCCATAGGTCTGGTCATCTCTAATTGCCAAAAGATGCTTTCAGAGGACTGATCCATAAAGCTATGCTGTCCTGCACAGGGCTGTCTGGTGGATTGTATCCAAGATCGGGATAAAAATATCATTAGGGGCACTGTCTTCTCCACATTACTCTATCCTGCCTGCAGTGCTCTCCTAGGTTGCCTCAGGATCCCTCAATAAGACCTGTGCCTTTAGTCCTCTCTCCGTAGTTGAACCTGTCCTACTTTCCTGGGATGAGTAACAACAACAGCAAAACCACAGCATCAGAGATGTCAGGGAAGAAGAGCTGCTCGCATGAGCATTCAAGGGCACAGAGTGGCATTGTGCAATGGATAGAAGTCACTCAGTCAACGTTGGTTTCAGTATCTACAAATTATTTAGTCGTGGTAGGATCCTTCTATACTCAATGGGGAGAAATAGGCTCTTAAGGGTGTGATTCATGTGACCTACTTAGGCATCTACTTTGGAATGAGATGAATTGCACCTCTGGCTCCATTGACTATACATTGATGAGATGTCTCTCTACTATAATGTCATGGTTTAACCCCAGATGGCAACTAAGCACCACCCAGCTGCTCGCTCACTCCCCTCTGGTGGGATGGGGGAGAGAATCGGAAGGGTAAAAGGGAGAAAACTCGTGGGCTGAGATAAAGACAGTTTAATAGGTAAAGCAAAAGCCGCGCACGCAAACAAAGCAAAACAAGGAATTCATTCACTGCTTCCCATCGGCAGGCAGGTGTTCAGCCATCCCCAGGAAAGCAGGGCTCCATCACGCCTAACGGTGACTTGGGAAGACAAACGCCATCACTCCGAACGTCCTCCCCTTTCTCCTTCTTCCCCCAGCTTTATATGCTGAGCATGACGTCCTATGGTGTGGGATATCCCTTGGGTCAGTTGGGGTCAGCTGTCCCGGCTGTGCCCCCTCCCAGCTTCTTGTGCCCCCCCAGCCTGCTCGCTGGTGGGGTGGGGTGAGGAGCAGAAAAGGCCTTGACTCTGTGTCAGCACTGCTCAGCAATAACGAAAACACCCCCGTGTTATCAACACTGTTTTCAGCACAAATCCAAAACAGAGCCCCATACCAGCTACTGTGAAGAAAATTAACTCTATCCCAGCCAAAACCAGCACATATGAGAAAGGAGCTTTGTGTGACTAGCTGAAACTTAGAAGCCTGAACTTAATCAGATTAATCCACCCTATATGTCTACACATGTTCCAGTTGTCTCTCTTGTTGCTGTGTAGACATGACAGGGAGCGCCTTTTTTTCTTTGGGAGACTGCAAATAAATCAGATTCAGAAAGCACTCAAAAAAGAGCAGCAATGTGAGATAGGGATAGCATGTGCAGGAAGCTGGGCAGGGAAAGATATTTGCTTCTCCTCTCTGTCTTTGGAACAAATTCACAGGAATCAGGGCAATAAAGGTGATTTTGTGCCTAAAAAGAAATATATATTGGTGAAGTGAGGTTTCCTGGAGCCTTCTGGCAATTTGCCACAGAAAGGAAAAAGGTCCTCCCCTCCCTTCTGAGACATTCTTTCTTGAAAGGTTTGGACAATTACTGCATTTTACCTTTTCCACCACAGCGTGGATGCTTTCTTCTTTTTAACAGTTTGTCTATGAGCATTTTAGCTTCAGCTTAATAAGAGAGGATTGATGTTCACACTCTATGGAGAGGTTGTACAGGGCGATGTTTCTGCTTGTTGCAGTAAGAAGATTATTGAAAAAGATGCCTCAGATGTGTGGGTGGGGGATAATAGTAAAAAGTAACCTGTCCTCTTCCTCCACTACAAAAAACCACAACCAGGTGCAAAGAGAGGCTAACAAATCTTGGTGGTGTAAAATGATTGTCACCATGAAAATCAAAATCCTACCAAAACAGAAGGATAACGCTTTATGTGCAACCCTCCCACTGGGAATAAAAAGGAAATCTCACCTATTTGCCCCATGGCTCTGACAAAAGTGACTCGACTGCTTCAGTCGAGATCTACAAGAGAGTGCCTTGTTCCATTTATTTATTTCAAGTGCCACCTCCCTGAGCAGATCTGAGCTCCTGGAAGATGCTCACATACCACCTTGAGAAGGGCTGTACAATAACCAAGAAATAATAAAGTAAATTTCAAAGGATGTTGTCACAAAACTATTTCTCTCATCATGACAGTGCTGCTTTGCAACTGCACAGCAAAGATCACTTTGGGAGCCTGACATCAAGACAGCATTCCCCTACAGGGTCATGTTCAATACCTGATGGAAGAAGGGCCGAGGGGGGCAGTGTCTGATATGCTTCCCATACACTGTAGGGTTTCTTCCCAGCAAAGTGAACATTGTCACTTCTTTAGACATATACTGCCACTTCTCACCTCTCAGATTCAACCATTATTAATCAAGAGCCAAATTTCTCTCTTGTTGTACTGTGGAAATCCACAACAGGACAAATGAGCTTGTCTCCACCAAACTGATGGACTTGGGTTTGGCCTTGTTCACTCAGACTTCAGTAGAAATTGTAAGGCTAAGGGTGGGCAGAGCAATAGCCTCAGGGCATGTCAGCATGGTAAAGCCTCTCTTAAACTCTGAATATCATCCCAAGTCTCTTCATGTTGACACAGAGAAGCCTCAAAGTTTAAGATCAGTGGTTGTGCCTCTGGAAACTGTGATTCAAGGCTTGACCCTCCACTTAATACTATGGGGCTATAAAAGGTAGCCAGGCTCCAAGTCAGGAACACAAGCATCTCCTAATCATCCCTCACCCATGCAAAAGTCACTCCTGGCTGAAATCCATCTGCCATTTCATTTCTCCCTGTTGGTGGGTTAAACTGGATCCTCTCTGATCTGTCTTGGTGTGCAGGGCCATGAAAGGCAGGGA
This sequence comes from Aptenodytes patagonicus, assembly GCF_965638725.1. NCBI lineage: Eukaryota > Metazoa > Chordata > Aves > Sphenisciformes > Spheniscidae > Aptenodytes > Aptenodytes patagonicus. The sequence goes on from NC_134956.1 coordinate 12,644,513, forward strand.
GTGGAAATGCGGTTAGCAGCACAGTTTTATACCAGAAGAATCCATGTTCTGCTGCAAAAGCGTGGGACCCACTTTTCAATGACTTGCTTCTTTGTATCTATTTTTATATAATTGATCTCTTCCACTTTGAAAAATACCAGCAGCAAAATACATCAGGGCTGACTGCATAGTGAAATGGGTGGAGGGCTGCAGAGATGGATTGCTAGTGCCAGAAAATTGCCTGATAAGATGAGTAACTGCCAGATAAGATGGAAGGTTTGAACACAGATCTGTAGATCTCAGATGCAGAAATTTAGCTCTTTCACTTCAAGGCATGCCTGCGTAGATGAACCTGGTCAAAAAGAGGTTGTGTTTCCAGAAGGACCTTTGTGAGCGTGACTTCCCCCTGTCCACATGAATTACTTTGCATCAGTCAGCTTTGATCTTCTAAACTACTCCTCAAGGCCATGGACAGCTCCCTTTAAGGCTTTCTGCAGATTATTAAATGTAATGTACCTATAATTTCAATACCACATCCTGCTCAGAACTCATTAGAGCTCAAAACGGGCATAAGTAGCAGTGAAACCCTTGTTCTCATCTTAAACCAGCCAGTAGAATTAAATTATTTAGATGTAAGCGTAACTTCTAGCAAAGCAAAGCAAAAACTGTGGAGAACACGTTACTGCCTGTCCCCATCACCTGGCGAGGGAAAGGGACTACAGAGACCTGTGAAAGACACTGCCACGTTTGCTGAAGGATGAGCTGATGTCCAAGAGCGGCCTCCCAGGCTTGTTATTCCATTGTCAATCCTCAATGGCTCCATCGTCGTCATGGCGTTTTTCCTGATTGACACCTTTTGTCATTGACATGAGAATCTGCTCCCTCTACACTTTATGAGAAGCCAGGTAAAATAATTCTACCATGCCTTCCTTTTTATGAAAATGGAGCAAAGTGTGGCACACAGACATTCAATCTCCCATCGGAGATAAAGCGCCTTCATTTACTAGCTCAGAAAATCAATACCTGTGATTTGATATGAGCATTTATTTTCACTTAACTCCTTTCTATCACTGAGCCATTGGGGGAAGGCAGGAGAGCTTCATTTAGTGCAGTGAGATTTGCAGCAAATGCTGCCAAGTGAATTGCATTTCACTGTGTGTACACATTCATCTGTCTTTCTGATATTTGTCTTATGTGTCTCTGCCTTTCCCAGTGGGATCAGAGAAAGGTTGTGTCCAGAGATGGGGCAAACCATGGACCATGGGCTAATATCTTGGACTGTGACACGACTGCCCCGCAGCTCTTTCAGTATGAGCCTTGTGACCCTGAGGCATCCCTCTGAGCTGGCAGAGGACAGGATGGCTCTGGGGGGCTAAAGGGTCATTTCTAGAGTCATGGAGTCGGATCTCCAGATGAGAGACTCACATATTTAACTTAAGGGGAACGATGTAAGAAATTCTACATGGGATCTGCATGCGAGAAGGCAAAAAGAAAGAGAAGAGATTTTAAATCAAGTCCCTTTCTCTCAAGGAGAGCAGAAGCCAGGGTTTCCTATCACTGGCGTGTGCTGGCTGCTGCAGCTTCTGGCTGTGGAGGGCTGTAGCGGCTGCACACCCCAGCAGAGACAGTCCCCTCCGGTCTCTTCATGGGACCCCACAGTGGTTTTAAAAGCTGTCTGGGGCCATTTTCAAATACCAGAGGAGTTCTCCCAAGGGGTGTAGTCACATCCCTACAGAGGGGTGATAACTAACAGTGGCTGCTGCTCCTGGTGTTGGTGCGGAGGCATGCGGGTGGGTGAGGAAATAAATAATAAACAAAAAAGTCAGCTTGTCAGTGTGCGAGGATGGAAATGAAGAGCACTGACCAGCGATGACCTTTTGTTTACATTTCCCTCCGAAAGGGAGAAATAATTGCAGTTTCTATGTGATGCTGCCTTCAAATTACACCCTCTCTCCCTGCTCTATTCAAGACCAGCCAGTGATGACATTAGAGTCTTGAATCAAACTAAGTGGTTACTATGGTGTCAGGCTGAAATTATGAATCTCAGAGCCCGCCAGCTTGGAGAAGGAGCAGTGGCGGACACATAATTAAAACTGGGAGAGAGAATAGAAGCCACATTGTATCTGAATAGCAGCGAGATTGCACTTCCGAGGAGCGGTTACCAAAAAAAAAAGTAGAAGAAGGAAAAAAAAATATGTGCTTAGCAATGCAGTTAAATGCATAATCAGGGACCAGGAACAATGCACTCTGCTGGTATTTTATTGCTGGCTGTAGCTCGGCTGCTTTCCCTTTGGTGCCTCCAGTGACTGCCTAGAGCCCTCCCTAGCATCCAGCAGCCCCCTCGCAGTAAAAAAAGGCATAAACCCAACAACCTCAATACTTTGCATCCAGAAGAACAGCTTTGCACAGCAAAGTGACAATGTGCCAGGCGACTGGATGTAGCCTCCAACAAGATCCTTTCCCCCCGAGCAGGGCCACAAGCAGAGCAATGATTGACGAGAGGCGCAGAGGCAAGGCCAGGGTGTTAGGAAGCAGGACTGATTTGGTAATTTCAGCGGTCATTAGCGGAGCTCATTGTGAGTTTGATAGATCTGCGCTGCTTTGTTACAGTTAAGTGGACTGATTGTGGAACACAGAAACGTTTTTAGTGACATGACAGCTAATTTAGAAAGGGGGGGAGTGGTGGGGAAAGAACACGCATTATTCCATAATTATATCTCACTCTGTTCCAGCCCCATGACTGACTCCCCTGAGAACATAACTCTGGTTTCTCTGACATCCCAAACAAGAGCGAGATGTCAGGCTTCTTCCTTTGGGCTGTTGCACAGTAGGTCCCAACCTGCTTGTGGCCTTTTATGCATTATCCCACTGCCGTGCTTGTTAAACGCCAGCAACAGCGCAATTCTGCTAACCCTCGCACCGCCCAGGCATTAGGTTTCCATGAATCCTTAACACAATGCAAAGGATTTTGTTCTTGTCTCCTCTGGTTGATGTTGGAGGATGTCCATTCATCCATTCTTCTGACGTCCAATGTGGATTAGAGGAATATCTGAGCAGGGAGAGCAATTGGCCCTGAAGCGGGCAATGAGCCATGTCATTTGGACTTGGAGCATTCCTGCCAGAGCCCTGGGAAGAGATGGGCTACCGCACTTTCCACTACAGGCACCCCTCTGCATTGTTTCTAAGGGGCAGATGCACCATTAATAGGTGATAAAAAGTCAGAGTAGGGCGCGTCATTAAATGTAGTCAGAAGTGCACCAGCTGAAGTCGGTGCCAAACCGGGGCCATTGTTCAACAAAATGCTTATATACGTGCTTGGCCATTTAGGTCCCGTGGAAGTCAGATCAGAACCTTAATGGTCTTGCAGTAGAGAGCACTAGGAAAACCATGCAAAAGGGGGTTATTTTTTATCACTAGGCTCAAAATACCTGAGCTGAATGCTCTCAGGGACAGATCAGCTGAAAGAATAGATGCTGTTTCCACCCTCTCCCAGTCCTGGCCCCACCTGTACAGATAATTAAAGGCTTGCAGAGCTGGATCCCAACACTGCAAAAGAAAAATATCACATCTTTTTAATTGTCCATCTGCGTATGTAACAGAAAAAAATCCAGACTATGGTCGGTAGGCAGCACAAGAGTTGCCTTCCATCTTTCTTCTTTCAGATCTTTGAGTCTGAGAGAGAAGGAAAATAATTGAAATGCAAAGCAGAGGGGTGGGGAGTTGGCAGGAAAGCTGGGGGGGCGGTCCTGAGAGCTCTGCATTGGGAAAAGTCCTCAAATGCAGCTGCTGCTTCATGGCAGCAGTGGGCTATTTTTAATGTGCTGCGGCTGTATTTGCACTTTCAATTGCTGTCATTAAGAAGGCAATACCGACTCTTGTAATTATTACGTCAACGTGGTTCATCGGAGGTAGCCACCTCCCCCTTTTGAACACCTGCTGGATGCCTCGCTATGCTGTAGAGGTCAGGTGAGCCTGCTCCAGTTACACCAGTCTGGTAGTGTTACTGGGGCTTGCACATTCCTCATGTAGCTACAGATGTGCTTTGGATGGAGATCTTTATGGCTCAAGGATGACAGCAGTTGGGCAAGCCAGACTGAAGGCTTTCCAGGCAAGAGCTGAGGGAAGTTTCTTGGCCACTTGGAACATGTCTGCAAATCTGACCTTCATGTGAGCCTGTCCCTGGCACAAATATCCCCTCCCTAGAAGAATGCTGAACTGAAGGAGATAGGGCTCAGTGTCCTATGGGAGTCTCTTTCTTTAAGGTGGAAATTAAAACAGTTCTTCCTCTGGAAACATTCAGGGATCTGTGATAAGAGTACCCACTTTTAGGGACCTTTGGCTAAGGCAACCCGTGGGATGCTATTTGCCCTTCCTCTTGTGCTGGATGCAGATCTTCAGAAAGGAAACAGCGACCAATGACCAGGGATTGCTTAGGATTGACAGTCAACATGAAGGTTCCTTGGCAAACTTGGGAGGAGGTCCAGCTTCTTGCAATTATGGCTTTCATGAGAATCTTAGATTTTTAAGAAATGGCAGAAAAACATCTGTCAGCAAAGATGTAGGTTAATCCTATCTTCAGGCGGAGGGGAATTTTTCCTTGTTCCACCTCATTTTTTCTTCAGCTTAGAAAGATTTTAATAAATTCACTTCTCCGCAATGTTAGCCCATCTAGTTCTTCTTTCACCTTTTCATGGTCAGACAAAATGTTCCAGGCCTTAGTTACTACCAGAATCCCTTTTATAGCAGAATATGAATTATATGATTAAGAAAAATATTCAGAAAATAGAAATATTTGGCCAACTCTGTTGAGCTTTAATTAAAATTAATATTATACCTTATTGGAGCCGAAATTCTGAAGCATCACATGTAACTGAATATATTTAACCAATTAACTAAGTCAAACAAGGCTGTCTAAACTTAATCACAGACCTCTCCATTCCCCTATTACGTCAAGTGCTGCTAATGCTGTTATACTTTTGACAAGTGGCCCCTGGTAAATGAGCAAATCAATAATGTATTTGAGCTAGAGAAGAGCCGGGGAGGAACTGAGCACATTTGCATTTCTGCAGTGCCTTTTGTAGGGGATCTCAAAGCACTGTGTGAACTTTCAATTCATTAAACTTCCAGCAGTGTGGGGAGGCAGAACCAGGTGGTTGAATTAGTCACCTTTATGGACGGCCCAAGTGAGGTGGAGGGACGAAGCTCTAGATCCAGACAGGGCTTCAGATGCATGTCACCAGGCCCTGCCATGCTAGACCTTTGGCTTGAGGCAGACCTCACCCTGCCCACACTCCCCATGAGACAAGGCTCTCTTAGTTCCCACCTTACTGGGGACTCCAGAGGGCACTGAACTCCATCTCCTTCCATTCAGTTGTGTTTTCCAATCTGAGGTGCTGAAGTCTGTCTCCATGATTGCTTGGACCAAAACCTGGCTGCTTTAAGACTCAGCTACACGATCATCTTGCTACTGCCTGCACTCTTTGGGATTCATAGTCCTCTTGTACTTGTGACTCTCTCCTGAACTCTCTCCATCTTCCGTGCTGCACAGTATGTTTTATGGCCCATTCAGGCTTACATGAAGATGCAACACAGCTTGGTCAGCCATCCCTATTCTCTTGGAGGAGTATAGTGCCTTCCAAAATTTTGGAACTAGTGAAGCTTTAAATGCTCTGAAAGAACCAACATTGACTTTTCATTTGGGACCTTTTTGCAATAACAGTTAATCTCATTGCTGGGAACCTGCTCTTGATATTCACCCTCAATTTTCCTATTATTAGAACAGAAGTCTAGGGACATATTTGTAATGTCCCTTGTACAATAAGAATAAGTATTTATATAGTCACAACACTTGTCTGTTTAGCCTGAAATTTGAAAGACCTTTCCAAACACTAAAGCAATAACCCAGGTGTGGAGAGCAAACATTTTTAGACCCACTGTACAGGAGGAAATTGAGCCCATGAGAAATCCATGCATGATTTGCCTGATATGACGTATTGGGTCTGTGGCTGAGCTGAGCAGAGAGTTTGTGGGATTCATTCCCCAAGCCCTAGACACTTTCCTGTAATTTTTTTAAAAGAAATGCTACACATGTATGTTTTTGTTCTTTCTCCCCATGGGAGAAATACATCTACAAAAGTTTTCCAATAATGGGTCATTTATGTTGTATCACAGTGTGATTAATAGATCTTTACACCCCCAGAGAGGATCAGGCTAGTAACACTGATGCCACACCGCTCTTTTGAAATCAGGAGCTCAGTTCCAGTTTTGGCAGCTCTGGGATGAAGTGGAGTAGTTTCCTTGACTCCAGTGGAGCTGCTTGGGATTGCTCCTGGCCTGTAGTCTGTGGTGGTTGATGTCCAGGAGGGCTCAAGACCCATCACGAGGCAACAGGAGGGTAAAGAGCAGTGAATGCACTCAAAGTGAACAGGTACTTAGGGGAATGAAAGGCAAAGATGACTCGCCCCCTGGAAAGCAACAATAACAAAGGAAGTAAGTTTCAATGGTGGTAGATAAAACTTGCACATGAAAGGAAACTTTTGACTACAGTGATGCTGTGAAGTTGTGTTTAGGGGCTCCAGGTGTGGGAAGTGGGTAGAAATTAATACTACGAAAAGATGGACGAGGGAATTATTTTATTAAAGAAGGAAAGAGGCCACAAATGGAGGCAGAAAGGGTGGTGAAGGCAAACACTCCACGAGTTCCGGAATTCTTGGGGTGGGGAGTTGGAGCAACTTTGTCACATTGCCGAAAATCCCAGAGTCCCTTGGGTGACACCTTTTGTGCTCTGCCTCTGCGGGAAGATGGCTTTATGAGATAATGATGTTATTTCAGCACAAAACTCTTTCATTCCTGCAGTGAATTAAAAGAGGAAAAAGAAAAGAAAGGGGGGGTGGGGGGTGGGGGGGAGAAACCAATGTTATTTACTCCTCTGCAGCTGACATTAAAGGCTTCTTTAAGGGCCAGTGGGTTATTAACTTCCTGTCGCCTGCCACAATGATATGCTGTGACATATTGTCACCGCATTCCAGTGAAGCCTTAAACATTAATTGGGAAGTAAGATGAGTGAAGCTGCTTTAATGAGATACCTTGTTGTAACTTCTAACTTTACACATTATTTACAGTGATTCCACTAATGGTTCCATCCATCAGAGACAGGGAGAGGGATTGGGGAGGAGAGCAGGGGAAGGAGGTGAAAAGAAAGAGATAGATATCGGAAGTTGAGTGAAAAAGGCAGGGAGTAGGGTGGGAAGAAGTTACAAGGTGCAGGACAGAGAGAGAGAAGTACCACCGCTCTGGTGTTCCCCGCCCCCCCAGATTTACCTTCCTTCAGTAATTTTTCATCTACAGTCATTTTTGCATCAAGAAGACAGGGAGGGAGGTTATTCCCTAACACAGTCCCACCGAATAGCCTTGCTTTGAGCCCTCAGTGTTGCTATCACAACCCATTACAAGTGCCAAAGCTATCCGTCACAGCCTCCCGACTGCCCCAGGTCAGGCAGGTTCATCCTGTCATGCTGATGTGTCAGGTGAGCTCAGACCAGTGGCACATCCCACCACCTCCTTGCAGCAGGGAGGAGGCACAAGGATGCCGGGCTGGATGCACAAGGATGCTGGGCTGGATACACAAGGGCGATGGATGATTCCTTGCTTTTGTCAGGTGAGGCTGTTCAGTGCTAAAGCATTGCTAGCACTTGCAAGCAGGGGCTTGTGAAACCAATGTCAAGTGATCATCGGCCTTGTGGTTGCTTTACCATGGCTGTGTTACTCCTCCCTTCTCTCCTAACTCCTTCTCTCTGCTTCCTTCTTCCCTAGGATGCTAACTGAAGTTGCACCAAATTCACCTTAGGTTTCCAGGGCGGGCAGGAAACCACCCTGCTTGGGTGGGCAGCTGGAAGCAAATTCACAAGGTTGTTAAATGCTAACAGGATATGATGATCTCAGGAAGCTGAGTCAGCAAAGCAAGTACTGTGAAGGTAATGCAAGGATCAGTGGAATGAGTTTGTTTAAATCTTTGCTTGAAAGCTTAAGAGCCAGATTGTCAGCATCGCCTTACTGAAGCCACCCCAGATGGGACAGCATGGCTGTTAAATCTGGTAAAAATGCTGTCCAACTTAAACCTACAGACAGCAGGTAAAACCACCAAGAGACCAAAGACTGTGGCAGGTGCGGATTTAGAAGGCAAGATGTGGGGAGGCTGCACTCTCCAAGCTGGTGCTGCCTGGTGTAATATCCAAACTTGCAGTTGTGTGATAGCACAGAAACTCCATGGCAGCACAGCCCTTTCCATCAGCAATGCAGCTCTGCCCACCTCTGTAAAGCTAGTACCAGCCCTAAGACTGAGAGGGGACCATTGCCTGCCACCTTACATGCCCTTCAATTACAGCCCTAAGCCAACGACAGGAAACATGCTGGACTGGCAGCCTCAGAGCCTGAAATCCTCTGAACAGGGGTGTGAGGCCAGGCTAGACCCTATTAACATGATGTTGGTCCTCCATTCAGCACTGGCGTCAAAGCTAAGCAGGTAGCAGATGAACTCAGTTTCCATACTCCCTTTATTCCCTAAAATAGTCAGCTGAGCTTGTGAGCTGGATGGGCCAATACTGAAAGGAGGAAGATTTGGCCCTGTTTGAATTAGAAGGAGCAGAATGAGAAATCATGGAGTTGAGGGAAGACCATGATTGTAATAATATGGCCTGGCAGGAAAGTGCCCAGAACACCAGGCATTTCATTCCTAGCTAGAAGGCACTTGCCTTGGATTACAGACTACATGGTTTCAGGGTGCTCCGTGCGCCAGCAGGTTTATGCTCCCTGTTTTGTTTTCCATTAAATCATTTCTATCCTTGTTAACAGCAAAGCTCCACAGAAGCACATGCAATCACAGCTAATGGATTCCAGTTTTATTCCTAGATTTCAAGTATGCTTCTTTTCACAATACTGGGCTGGATGGCTGCTGAAATGGAGCAGACAAAGAGACAATTAATTGCAAGTACGGGTGTATAAAAAGCACCTGGGGATAGATCAGCTCGGGGAAACACATGGAGTTTAAGAGCACATGTGCGTGCCAACAGCCCCCTTTCCCACGAAAAGTTAAAATTCTGAACTCCACTCCCAGCTACCTGTCAAGGTTGGCGTGCCTTTAATTATAATGTCTGTGTGCTTCTTTAGGCACCATTTAATTCTCTCTGACAGCCACCCATTTAAAAATAAAGGCAAACACTCAGAACTTAGTGGCAGATCGGAGCCAGGCAAGGGATGTGCTAATTGCCAGATGTTGTTCATTTGACTCTGATCCATTACCAAAATTAAAGAAGAAAGAAATGGAAGTAGGAAAAAGAAAAAAAAATGCCCCGCCTCCCCTCCACAAAGCTGTCTGTATGTTTGACTCACTGCTGTTAGCGAACTTCACTGAACAGAGCACATTGGGGTGTTTCTGCATTAACAGCCTCACAGGCCAAGTCACTTTACGCAATGGACTGTGGAGCATCTCTCTTGGGGTCCAGTGTTCAGCGGCTTCCAGGGCTAGCAAGGAAATATTTCCCCACAGTGCAGCCATCTGTATCCTCTCTCTGACATTTCCAGTAGCTAATCTGCTTTATCAGAGATGAAAAATTTCCATAGCTGGTGGCTCAGGAGAACAGGAGGAGAAGTCAGAAAGTCAGTCTGGATTTAAAGTAACTCTTCACTTGAATGGTTGCTAACACCTAGTCCCGGCATCTCTTGCACTATTTAGTCTGGGAAAGAGGATTGCTAAGTGCCAAGGGAAAGGAAACAAGGTCAAGGATGAAGACAGACAGCTTAGATTTGCTCCTAAGGCAAATCTGAGCTGGATTTGGACTTAGCCCTGTAGGTTCCCCAATGCACTTTGCCTCTGTGAATCCTAAGGGGAGATTCATTTATTCACCATTGATTCTTGGGGAGAGACTCAGGTGCCAAAAATAGGCATTTAAAGCCAGTTAAGATATAGGGATCTATCAGAGAGATCCGCAGAGAGCTTATAGGACACAGGAGCTAAGGGAAACCTAACCCTTCTGGAGCAGTTTGTCTCCTTCAAGGCGGTCACTGCATGAGGTGTGGTCCCTGGAGGGCAGGAATTTGGTAGCCAGCAAGCAGTAAGATCATCATTTGTTCCTGCCAGCTCCTGGAGAAGCCACTTGTGGTGGGATGTCAGTCTCCCACGGCTGCAGGGTGATGAGCTGGAGGGCGTCTGTTTGTAATAGAAACTGCTGTGGAAGTCTGAGCTGCACAATACTGGGTACACATGGAGACTTTTTCATTTGGAACTTTAGTGTTTCTTATGGCTGTCAGGCAACATCACTCTATTTGGAGTGTCTTTGGCACAGCCAGGCCAGAGGGACAGCTCAGAGAGCAAGGCTGCGTACAAACACCCATAGAATCATAGAATCATTGAGGTTGGAAAAGACCTCTAAGATCATCGAGTCCAACCGTCGACCCAACACCACCATGTCCACTAAACCATGTCCCTAAGCGCCTCATCTACCCAGCATCATCTCGTGGCTGCTTCTAGAGGCAGAGGCATAGAGGGCTTCAATTTTGTTTTAAGATAAAAGGGCTTCTCTTTCAACTGTCAGGTGGATCAGTTCATTAAATAAAACCTAAAAAAATGCCTCTCTTGTTCTTTACAAACTGTTTGTGGTTAGCCATCAGGCCGGGTATTTATTGTGAGCAGAGGTCAGCTGTGAAATGCTCCACATGCAGTGCTTCAATATCCACTTTCAAAACAAAATCAAAGAAAGAAATGACTGAAAATTGCGTTGCACATGGGATTTCAGCTTGTTACCCCCTGAAAGGGGGCTGACACCCTGTGCAGTCCAAATGGCATGCTCTTGGACTGATCTGTACCTTTCTTTTTTTCCCTGGTGTATCAGATAATCCACTGAGCCTTCTTTTTCCACTGGTTCATAAAGCTCCTGTCAGCAGGCCAGGCTTAATGCAGGGGTGAATCAGAAAGGGGCTGGATCTCCAGACGAAAAGGTCCCTGCAGGATAGGATGTGGCCTGGTACAGGAAAGGGCGTATGACTTCATTTTGAGCCATCTTCCTCACTTCCAAGTCGAGGTTTTCCTGATACATTCAAAGAATTACATATGTGCCTAAAATATGTAATTAGGCTCATGGCTCACATATAGTCAGTGAGCCTAAAAGAACCAGAGCATCCATAAATATTGGAGGTTTTTCTGAATTACTCATTCCTTTAAAAGTAAAAAGTAGGACAGATGAGTTGTGAAGGAGGGTAACAAGGCAAAATTAGTCTTCTGTCATTTGTGGCTGCTCTAATCCACATGAAAAAGGTTCTGAAGAGCGATGTTTGGGTCCTCCTCCCTCGATGGGGTAAATGCTGGGAATTCATTAAACAGACAACCTGGCTGTGCCTAAATCCTTCATCTGTCACGGGGATTTGTTTTAGAAGGCTCTGCTCTTGCATGAGATATATTTGGATTTGGAGCACAAAGAGTATCTTTGTTTAATAGCTCTCCATTCTTATCAGGTTGGCCTTCCTTGGGGCTGTCCTTTTAGTTCTCTGGGAGTTTATTCTCATAACAGGCTCATCTATCCCTTTGTCAGATATTCTTTTAAAATGGCCCCTGTGCAATAAATTGACTCAGTTTGGGAAAATTCCTTCCTTTAACAGGTCCATATGGACAAGCAAAATCCACTATTAACTGTATAGCAATAATGTTTTACAAGGACATTTCTGGCTTTCTACTTGCTGCAGATTCAGTTTAATTTTGACAGTCTTTTTAACCAGGCTATAGGGTGTCTTGTCCATACTTTGCTAAAGAGGTCAGCTACCTTGTACACGCCCCTGTTTGCAGTCCTCCCATGTTTTTGCTCTCCAAACACCACGCATGGACCACCTGGAAGAGGAGGCCTCCATGATGGGCACTCCCCTGATGACAAGAAATCATGCTACCAGGCTGCAGCTGGTGGAAAGCATCTTTTCTTCAGGGTTTTCTTGAATACACGGGCTATCTGCATGGGTCAGCTCACTGCTGCGACACTACTCTGCTTTGGGGCCCACCAAATCGAGCACACTCGGTTGGAGGAGTCCAACCGTATGAAACCAAAGGGAAACTGCAGCGTTGTGTTGGAAACAACTGAAATACTGACTGCTTGCAGAGGCAGCACTCAAATATGAGACAGGTGATAGACTGCTGCTTGTCTAGTGCAGAAGCGACCCCGACAGGCTTGTTTCTTTAGCACCCGTGCATCGTTAGCAAATCTCACCACCATCTTTCTCCACACATGGTATTACTTGCTGCGCTTTGCACCAAAAGTCGAAGAGTTATCCTAAGGGCTTTGAGATGTGCATCATTTTGCAAGCAGGCTGCAGTAGTCAGTTTAAATGCTCCCTACATGAGCTCTAGATGAAATGCAGGGTGAGCAGAGGGGAGAGAGGGAGCTGTATTATCTTTTCTCCCTAATAAGGAGCGATACAGAAAGAGAATACAGTATACAGTTCACTTAACTAATTTTCTAACCAGCAGTCATTGCAATGTTCTCTCTAGGATTAGAAGGGACAAGGGAAGAGGCAGAATAATAAATCCAGACTGACTTTTTGCAAGCTACAACCATATCATTATAGGAAAGATTTTAAGGACATCCACTCTGGGGAGAAAAAATTAAAAACAGAGGCCATTTCAGCTCACCCTTGGCAGCACAATTAATTAAAATTAAATTCAAGAAAAAATAAGTTTCAGATGCCATCTGAATAAAATCTCCCATCTAAATAGTGTTCTCTGCAGATCTGGGGCTATCTGTGCTGGTGAGTTGATTTGAATGGGAAGATGCATCATCTTGGGTTGCAATATATCCATTTCCCACCTGCCACTGCTGTCTGGCATGTCAGTCCACATTTGCAGTGAACACTCTTCTCTTATCCTGTCCTGAGAGACACAGGCTCTGAGGAAACGTGCTGTGCAGCGGGAGGTGAAAAGCAGAGTGAAGTGTAGATGCAGCACTTAGGGACATGGTTTAGTGGACATGGTGGTGTTGGGTCGACGGTTGGACTCGATGATCTTAGAGGTCTTTTCCAACCTTAATGATTCTATGATTCTGTGAAGGCTGGCATGGTCACACCCAGCATGGCTCTTGGGACACCCTCCAGCTTTGGCCAATTCTGCTCCTTGCTAAGCTTAGCGAAAGGTGTATGCCAGGCCTGGTTTAGCTTAAAGCAAGTGAATGTCACAGCGCTGTCACATCCCTGTGTGACGTTGCACCAGGAACCATGTGCACACAATGGGTTGAGAGGATTTCTTTAATGTGCTGAATCGGCCATTGCATGGCTCCAGCACGGAGAGGGCATCTGCCTGCTGAAAACCTGCTGTCAGCCTTCTCTGCTGATCCCCACTGTTGTCACCCCTGTACCAGCTCCTGCCTTACACCCCCAGAGCAGAGCCTGCCTCGATGTAAAGGCAGTGACTTAATCCTCTCACATTGCTGCTGGGCAATCTCCCCCCAAAGCGGCATGACAGCCCTGATGCGAAGTCAGTCGCCTTTCAAAAGAAAGCAGAAAAATCAGCTGAGTGGTTGTTTGGTTGGTTTTGTTTGTTTGTTTGTTATTTAGGGGACTTTTAATTCCTTTCTGTACTTTTCATTTAGACAAGAATCCCAAAGGATCAGAGGAGAGCCGAGATGATCCAAGCTGCACCTCATCCTTATTAGATTAGACAACATCAACTTTCCCCAGGCCACAACCCCAAGGACAGGGAATTACATGAGTTTTCCATCTCTCCCCTCCTGTTATAATCAATGGTAAAAAAATGAAATGCCGATAGGGGAAGAGCGTTCTGTCCCTGGAGGCCCATCCCCACCCCAGAGCACTTGGTCCCCTTTGGTTGCTTATAGCAACTCAGGCTTTTATCTCTCCTGGTCCCAGTCCTGCAGATGTGTGGTGTAGTCTCTCGGAAAAAAATCCCGAGGGAGTAAATCTCTATCCCAGAGGTTTGTCTTCCATAAAACAGTATTACTCTTCTGTCCATACTGGGCCTGCTTTCCCCCTGCTTCAGTTTCCAGGCAATCGGAGAGCTCTGCTGCCTCACACAATAGGCAGGATTACTGTGTTTTTAGCCACCAGAACAGAGATTTGCCACTTGCATATCTCCCACCACCAGTTTACTATGTAACTGCATAATTATTTAGTGATGTCAAAAGTGCATCTAGATTAGAGGAGGCGAAGCTGTGAGTGTCTTTGAAGAGATGCTTAGGAAGGGCTTGCTATGATACAGATACACCTGCAGGCATGGAGAAGAGGAGATGGGAAACTTTTCTTTCAGACAGGGTGTCCAGAGACTTTTTAGCCAAGAAAATGCAGTGGCATTATTAAAAATTATAATCGTGTCATGAAAAATGAAATGGCAGGTGGTAGGCAGAATTCAGGACGGAACAGGGGAGATGTGGATTGTTTTACTGCAGCTTATGGATATTACAACAAGGCATTCAGAGATCGATCCAAGAGCAGTTAGCTGGCATCTTCTCACTGACTTCAGGGAAAGCTGGATCAGGCCTTAAAGAATCAGGAGGATGCTGAGTTCACCCCACTGGGGCTACTCCTGATTTACACTAATATGCAGGAGGTCAGCCCAAGATCTGTTGCCTGAAAGTGCCTAGACATGCCTATCTGTTTGGTCCTTCAGGAAAGAGAAAACAAAACACTTGCATTAATATTCCTCTGCCTGTATTTGAGGGGAGCAGAAATATCTCTGGACCTTCAGCTTTGCATGTCTCACGATACATCCCTCTGAAAGGAGCTGCCGCCTTTGCCCAAACCGGCCCCAAGGCATGGCTGACACCTCCTTGCACCACCCTTCTTCACCTCCCTGCTCTGCCAAGGTGCTCCCACCTCGATGGATGCACCGCTCCATCCCCAGTGCCCTCCTCCTTCCCTGTGAGCACCCAGGGCTTGGTTTTATTCCTGGCACAAGACAGGCTGGGAGGCAGGGCTGTTGCAGTGAGAGCTGTAGAGGCTAAACTGCTTTTAAAAGCCACTTAATAAAGCTAAGCAGAAAATCTAAAATGAGTTAAAGGAAACTAATGTGAATCTCAATTTTTAAAATTCATAACATTTATCAGTGTCTATGTGAGGCAGCGTAACAGAAGTAAACATCGACTCCCATTGACTCTGCTGGCTCCCTGCCTGCGCTGCTGACAGCAGAATCAGTCCCTCTCTCTGTCGCCGATGCTACTGTCTCAGGGCATGTTAGATGGATGTCTGAGCTACCTCAGCCAGGATGTTTTCTCTTGTAAGAGGCAAAGATCCTCTACAGTCTAAACAAGCAGGACAGAGGCACGTCCCAGTGCTCTGGGATAGAGTGTTTGCTGGAGCTCTTTTACATGCTGTTCATCTCTGACATTCCCTGCAAGTCGCACAACTCCTGAAGCTGCCAGGAGGGGAGGGATAATCACCTCTGTGCTCCAGTCCTTCCTCCAAAGCAAAACGTTTCTAAAATTGGCAGCACAGAGGTGCCAATTGCATTTGAGACGTGTTTTGAAATGCTGGTGAGGGTCAGAGAAATGATTCTGGAAATGGCATCTTCTTATTGCACATACTTGGTTTGTAGGCAAATTCCTCCCTGAGTCATATCTGCCAGGCTGGCTGACAAAAATAAACCAGCCCTGAGTGGTCAGCGTGCCAGTGCCTGCCGAGAACCCCTGCTTGCAGGGCTGCCTTGTCCCTCAGCCCCAGACTCCCAGCTGGGACCCCCAGGGCTTCTGCACCCCCGCGAAAGCACAGACCTTTCACATCTGTGCTGCTCAACCGGGAGAGCCCCATGGCTGCTCTAAAGGGCTCTGCAGCTGCAGGCACGGTGCCCAGCACAGGGGGAGCCATCTCCAGCGACGGGGTGCCTGGTGACTTCATGTACGATGCTACGGGTGCTGCAAGGCTACCACATGGGGGAAAGGTAGGATGGCGTTTGGGGCTGGCTGCGTAGGGTGAGGTAACCTGTGAATCACCAGGGTTGGACTAGAGCAGTGAAATCTTAGAGGAGGGGTTGCTCTTCGGGTGCTGCAATGTGGGGTAGCTCTCTGGACTGCAGTAAGCCACAATGCTTTCCACCAGCAGAGGACTAGGGTGGGTTGAGAGGAGACCTAGTGTAGGGATAGAGGGGCTGTACAGCAGATCCCCTTCCAGCCTGCTGGCTTATTCCTGGGGGTGTAAAAAATTATGACCCTCTCAGCCTTGGGGAATGACCCTTGTGACTTGTCTCTGATCATCGCCCTAAAAACACTCAGCTGAATTTTTGTTTTCTGAGCCTTTTTCCACTGTAACATCCATCAGACCACTGTCTTTTTATTCCTTCCTTCTCTTACAAAGTCTTCACTCCAATTCGCTCCTCCAGATGAGACCAAAAGCTGCTAGCATTTATCACTGTCACCAAAGTATCCCTTTCTTCTGTTTGCTGACACTTCACCCACTGATCCCAATTACTGGTGTCTTTTCTTCCATTCATACAAATTCCCCATGCAACTTTGGATCATCAATTTTCAGCAAATGGGCTGTTGGCGCGTGCTGGGCCCTGCCTCATCCCCCTGGCTGACTGGTTGCCTCTGACACATGGCGTCCCTACTGCTCCCAGGCCAGATGAATGAACCTTTGTTGGGAGATCAGTGAATGAAGAAGAAAGAGCTCATTTGCCTTCCCAGATTCCTCCTGAACTCACAGGAATTCAGGTCTTGGTGAATAGCATCACACAGGGCATCACACGAGTCCCAGATCCAGCATGCAGTTAAGCACTGGCACTTTTGTGTAGACCACACTTAATGAAGCCCAAATTACCAAAGGAAATGGGAACGGCCCTGGGAACCCTGAGAAGGGATGCAGGATGCACGTTTATGTGACCAGGCGCATAGATCTCATCAGCAGGTCAAAGAGGGACTTCAGTGCCATCCTTCCTGTGCTTAAATTCAAGCATTTGGTTAACCACTTGGAGACGAGGGTAGTCCTTCTCATCACCAGCCTGCTGTTGCATTGCTTTGCTGGTGTCTGGGAGCATCACGGAGATGGTCCCAGCTAAACACTGCTCCATTGCACATGTCTGCAGTGTGCTACTGCCTTCTGCCTCAGCACGGGCGACACTGTGGCATTTCCATTTAAGTGCTGAAATCAAATGAACACCTTTTCCACAGTACTTTGCGCCTTCCAGTGCATCCATGTGTCACTTCTCTGCACCCCTGGCGTATGGGATTGATCAAAGGTGAGGAGGGAGAAATTTGAATGGGATCCCCTTGTTAAAACCCTGAAAGCAGGCACATTAGGATGCTACTAATAATCCTTCAGTTTCTTACCATATGATAACTGCCTCCTAAAATATTAATTAAATCATGTCATGTGATCCTAAAAATAGGCTTTCTGATTCCACTCTGCTCTCTCCTTAAGGTTTCTTGGCTGTTGTGATTTAACCTTTTCTGGCATTTCACTGATTGTAGCAACTGCTTTTCCAGACAACTGCAAAACCTCATGCCCTTTCCCAGTGTATACACACATATATGTATATACGTACACACACCACACAGCTTACCCATCGTTTTGGTACAAGTATCTCTTCACCAGTATGCAAATACATTAATCCACCCAAGGAGATCAGAGGAATTTATTCTAAAATATGGTGCTGCATAATCCCAAGCTCTTTTTAGCTCTTCCACCACCTCATCTGTCCCGGCCCCCTCCAGGACAAGACAGAAGATACACACCTGCCTGACGATTTTGGGAAAGCTGATTGGCACGCGTGCCCCGCACAGGTCTAGGAGCACCCTGACTTCATTGCTTCCTTTTTGCTGCTGCAATGCTAATGGATGAAGTTCTATAAATATTTGATTGACCTGTCACTGCCATGCTGCTCTCATTTATCACTTGCTCGAGTTGGATCCGAATTGCTTTGGAATATTTTGTGCCGTCTTTACAGAGTGTTCAATTCTTCCCCTGCCAACCCCACTGCCCTCTTCTCCATGTCGCCTTCGATGCAGCACAGCCCACCATGGAGCAGCTCCTGAAAATGGCCCCTCCTGGGCCAGGCAAGAAAACAGAGCCAAGTGCTTGGGGCAGTGGGACAGAGAAAGTGAATCTAAAGAGATGCAAAATAACCCGGATGGGGCAGGGTGATGTACGGAGGGTTGAACCCCCCCAAGCCTCAGTATGAGGGAGTACATACCACAGTGTATGAGATCAACAGCCCCTTTCTGCAATTTCCATAGTGCTGAGTCCCAAAAGAGGATTACAGATTTACAAGAAATTCAGGTAATTTGCTCGTCATGTTACCCATAGGAAGTGAATAATTCTCTTGTGCTCACCGCTCTAATCAGAGTCTGGGTATTTTACTAGCAAGGGCTCTGGAATAAATTAGGAGATATAGTCCGTACAATCAAATTCTATTCTGTTCATTTTCACTCCTGTCTTCTCTAGATTTTTACATTTGGGATGAAATCAGCAAATTTTAGGGCTTGCTGAGATTGAAATGACTGTGTTTAGTGATGCAGCCCCTGAGTACGCAGAGACCAGTGCTGCTTTGCTCACGGTAATGAGTTCCCTCGGGGTGCTTGTGGCCCCGTCTGCCTGGGGCTGCCACAAGGGCCCTTCGCCCCGTGCTGCTAAGTCTGCTAACCCTGCTCTGATTCCCCCCTGCAAACCACAACCGCATCCGCTCCAGCACTTTCACGGCCAGTCCAGTCCCGCAGTCTTCCCCATTGATGCCACGTAGCCTTTTACTACGGATCTACCCTGCAAAATCCCAGGGCTGAACCAGCTCTGGAAGCTAGCGGGGACTCGTGGTGTAGGTGGCGTATAAATCCCACAGGCTGAGTTGCCTCTGCACAAATAAATCCTTCTCTCAGCCCTCGAAAAACAAAACCCTGACACATTGAACTACTTCTATCATTAGAATTACCCCTCTCATTAGCTCTCCCCCTCTGCCTCCTCCCTTCCTCGTGTCAGCAATACGCCGATCCATCCTGCTTATACCAGCTCTTACCTATACTCCAATTACTTTTTCATCTCCCCCACCGGCTGTTTTCAATACTATTATCTGCTGCATTTGCTGGATCTGGCTTTCAAGCGTTTGACTGATGCCTGATTCCTGTAACCAGAACATGTCTGTTGATTGGACTGTCAATGGATTTCTTGGCAGAAAGGGCATTGGGCCTTGCAAATGTGAAACTGTATTTCAATCTCATTTAGGAGGAAAGAGAAAGGAGAAAGGAAAATATCCTAAAGCCACATTTTTTCTTGCTCTCTTTGAACTAGTGCTTTAAGTAAACAAGCATTTTACCTTTTTTTAATAAGGTCATTTGTGACATTACTTTCTTATCAGAAAAAGGAACATTTTGTGTTGTGTATTTTCAGCACTGGAATGCCCATCTTTATTTTGCAGCAAACGGCTTCTTACCAATTCTTCTCTAGGGAGAAAAAGAGCGGGGAGTGGGGAGGGAGATGTACATCCATCCCTGTCTTCTGGCTGCCCGCAGTGACACCTTGCTGTAACAAGAACACGCAAAGCTGTCTCCTGGCCAGCCCTCCGCATGCCTGCTCGCAGCCAGAGCCTCTCTGGAAGAATGCACCTTTGACTTTCCTAAATAACAATGCAATTACCTTCAAAAGCTGGCAGCCAAAGTACGTGCTGAGAAATGGCTACCATTAAGAAGAAATTATCCGCTCTCAGGGAACGGCCAATTTGTTAACTCATGAAGGAGGAGAAAGATCCCAGCTCCAGACCATGGGGGTGTGAGGACGGTGGTGGGAGAATGGCTGCTTCCAGCCAGTCCCGGCCCAAGGCTGGGGAAATGTCCTGGGGTTTGAAGGATGAGCTCTGGGTGAGCTGGATCCAGTGCATTTTGCTCCCTGTGCTGTACAGGTGCAAATAAGCAGGTAGGCACCATGCAATTCTCCTCTGTGCATGGGGCAGGTGTCCTGCAGAGTCATGCCACACGTGGAAGCTGCTCACGAGGAATCGTCCCACTGCTGGAGACCTGAGCTCAAACACACCCGACCTTGTCACCTGCCTGTGGCTAAAGAAGGGTGCCAGAATTGCTGGTATCACCTGAACTTCCAAAAGCCCTGAGGTCAGGAGCTGTGTTTGCAAAACAAAGTCAAAAGCAGGGGGAAGACAATTTTTGAGACAGGAAAGATTGAGGCATAAATAAATTGCTTGAGGTTGGCTTCCATCAGTCTGTACCTTTAGGGCTGGACAGGTGAGTTCTCACACACTAAATATATTTTTCCCACTGGCTTATCAAGGGCTCTTCAATACATAAAGCCAAGATAACTGTGATCTATGCAGAAAGATTCAGATTCTGTTTAACGTCGGAGGCAACCTTTGATATTGCACCAAGCTACAGAGAGCACCTTGAGACATTTTCATATCTAAATGCAACCCCAAGAAGCCCACTAGTGAGTTAGCCGTGAACACAGCTGAAATCACTGGTGCTGACAGGACTATGTCTGAAAATATTAGCGTGTTCAAACTTGGAGGCTTGCTTGAGACCTTTCTGGAAGACAAAAACAACCCTCGATGACTTGTAAATGGATCTGGTGGGCTTACAGTGCTAAATAAATAGCAGAATCAGGGAACTTTGAAGATGACAAGATTTTCTAGGTCATGTTGTCTTTTTTCCCCCTTGGCCAATACAGAGTGTTTTGTAGAGTGTAGCCTTGAGACCTCCTTCCAAAACAACCCTAAATGTTACAAGCAATACAGTTTGACAACTGCTTAATGGATACACACAGGCATTGGCTTTGTAGGTGCTGAAGCTGTTAGAGTATAGCTGTTAATCTAAGCAAGTATGTTTTGAATATTTATTACCTTTTTAAGAGGAATGAGCTTGGGAAAAAAAGAGTCTGGAAGCAGATTGTGCAGAAAACCCCTCCCTGGAAAGGGATGGATAATCACTTTCCTCCCTCCTAACAGCCCTGACCCATTGCTCCCATCTTCCCCACCCCCTTCCCATGTTTTCCTTGTTAGGGTGAGACAGCCCAGGTGTGGAAGAGAGGATGGATGTGGATCTAGTGTCCTTTCATACTTCCAGGTGAAAAACCTGGAAAAACAGGCAAAACTGGACGTTGCTGCCTAAAAGCCAGAGCAGAGGCAGAGCCAGGCCTGCCATGGGAGATGGGAGAAGGAGAGTGCTGCCAACAGAAGGCAGATAGTGGTGCTGGGTTTTCTGGAGAGTCAGTTCCATTTCTTCTCATGGAGAGATTGAAGCTTCTTTCTTATCTCTTTCCTGACTCTTCCAGCAAAGACATTGCACAATCACAGGCAGCTGCAGTGAGGAACATGTAAATATGTTAGGAAACACAGACTTAGTATAGCATCTGTCATCCCCTCTGGGTCAAGCAGTGGTCTCAAAGGATGGGTCATCATGCAGGGACCTCAGAGAGGGTGGAGCAAGCACATCGGCCAGGAGACAGTCGACTCCTACACTGGCCAGGAGACCTGGGCTTTCAGCTCAAAAATCCCATTCTGGGGAAGCGAAGTAGGCTCAGGAGAGGCTTCTTGGCTTCCCCAGTAAGACTTGAAGGCAAGGCATGGCTTCACCAGAAATGATTTGCAAAAATCCAGACTATTTCAGTTGTAGTACTGGACTCCTGCATTTTACAGATGTTTATGTCTGACCCAGAACCTTGTTTCTCACAGTCACATTCAAAACACTCCAGCTTCAGGCAAACCCACTCTTAGGCTCCCTTGCTGAGCCCCGAGGAAAAGGGGATGGGACAAGAGGCAGTTTTGGAATCTACAGACTTGCTGCCATGCCTGGGGACTCTGAGCCTGGCACTAGGAGCCAGGGAAGCATCAGCGCCTGCTCCAGTGGTGACCACGGGTACCGCCTTGCTGCACTACTGACATCCTTCTTCACCGTGTGACATGCCCACCTCATGGTGCCAGAGTGAAGCACAATTAGGGGAAGGCTGACAGAAAGGAGGGGGAATGAATATCACAGCAGCCTGCAAAGCAGCAGCCACAGCAGGCCAAGAAGAGGTTATTCCCCTGATACATCTCCTTTTCCCCCTCCCCATCATGCCAGCAGGCTCTTTAGCTTCACACGGAGGTTGTGAGGATTCATTAGTTAATGTTTGTGAAGCGCTGTATAGATGGAGAGAGCTATGTAAGTGCTAAGTATTATTATTATTACAGAGAGTCGCTGTTAAGGCAATGGATATGCTCTTAAGTGTCATTTCATATTTAATTAACGTACAATAATTGTCTTCCTAAACCTGCAGGTAAATCTTTATTCCTGACACTTCCTTTAAAGCGACGTTGCAGCAGAACTGCTGCTAATGGGCCTCGTCTCTGCTGGTCTTGCCCAGGGAGGAGTGGGATTAGCTGGGAGCAGAGGAAGCAGAGCCACCGGGGAGTGGAGGGCAGCAAGGGCTTTTCATCCTCTCCACCGCATCCCCATGCACACATACCGTGGCCCCATGGTGAACCTGGGTTTCAATTACTGGTCTGCCTTGAAAGGTTTGCTTTGCCAGCCCCATGCCAGCCTGGAGGGAGGTGCTGCCCCTCGGGTGGAGGGCAGAGCTCCTGAGAGCTGCCGTGGGACCTGGCAAAGGGCACAAGTCTGCAGCCTTTCCCTAGGTTTTCCTGGGGTCAGGCTATTGGCAGCATCGTCCGAGCACTGCACGTGTCTTCTAAGTAACTAAACACAGCTGCAGCTGTGCACCTTGCCATTATCAGTAGAATTAAAGAGATAAAAAAAGAGTATAGAGAAGCATGAAAGCACAGTACTGGGAATTTCCTTGCTATTTTTCAGGGACATCTTTGCCAAGAAATGGTATTCTCAGAGCTAGGCTACGTATCTTTTACCGACAGAGGGAAGCAAGGAGAAATCATCTGTGGGGCCATCTGCTCCTCTAGCAAACGGGAGGGGGAAGCCACCTCTCCCACCTCCCAGCGATGTTTGCATTTTCAAGAGAGACAGGGGAAGTAAAAAAAGAAGCAGTCCATCATTAGCTCAGAAATAACCCGCCTACAGGAGACACAGGAGGATGCTTGGGCCCTTAGTGTCTCTCTTTCTTAACCAAACACCTCATTTCTCTAAGATTTGTTGACAAATCAGTGCCCTCTATGGGCATCTCTCCGAAAAGCCCAAAGGACAGGTTTCCTCAGGTTGCTCCCGGGGTGCTCAGCAGATGCTGCGGTGCCAGCACCAAGCCCTGCACCTTTGTCTTTGCGATCCCCTTCCCGGCGGCAGGCATGCACAGGCAGCAGCCGCCCCAACCCACATTGCTCTCCCCGTACTCCCACGCACACACATGCCCTTCCCACCCCCATAACAACCCTAATGCTGTTGTCTGAATGTTCCTCATCAGCGCTAACATCAGTGCTAAGTGCTCCGAAGGTCACAGGCGATAAAGTTCCTGCCACCGCCAAGGACCAGGCTTTGCTCCAGCTCTGGCCTCGTCGTCACCCTCCCCTTCTCTGCCCATGGCCCCCGAGGCAGCTGAAGTGACAGGGCCCCGGGAGCTCGCTCCTTGCCTCCCCCTCCAACCTCCCCCTTTCTTCCTCCACTCTCATTTATTTCAATTTGCTATGCTTTCCTCCGTGGCTTTCAGCATTAGCTGGGGAGGGGGAGAGGAAAGGAAGGAGGGGAGGGGTGGGAAGGGGAGGGGAGGGGATGCTTTCACGGTGGAGAGCCAGGGAAACCCCTGTGTTGCACGGCTGGGTGGTGGGCAAGAGCCTGCGGGCAAGGGGGGCTGCAAAATGGAGGGGAGACGACAGCAACCGAATGGCCGCAAGGGAGCTGTAGCAGAGGGTGGATGTAAGCCGGCAGCTCATGGTGAGATTTAAAAATGTAAACTCAGATGTAAAGTCAGACTAGGGCTCACAGGAAAATTGGCCAATTTTTTAGGCTGATTTCAGGTGTAACCTATTCTGGTTTGGAACATAACGGAGGTCAGTGAATTGGCAAAGTGCTGTCAGGACCTCAGGATGCTCTCATGGCATCTTGGACTACCACAGCTGACTATTTAATTGCCAGTTCAGGGGAAAGAGAGCAATGTGTGCTCAGGGAGAGGTGGCACTGAAGCACTGGAAGGTTTGGGGCATGGGCCAGACTGCTGCATGAAAGGGATATTTGTGAAATTCATCCTCAGTGCAGGCACCACATTCCTCTGATTTGTGGCTAAAGGGGAAGCACCTCTGTAACAGCACTGCTCATTTTCACTGCACCTCATGGATTTTGCTTTTCTTCCTGGATTTTCAAATGGCTTCACTTGCCAGGAATAATACCCTCCATGAACTTCAGCCATCCTAGCAGACACAGGATCTGAATTCATCACCTCCTGCTGCCCTTCCTTTGACTGTGTCATCACCCATTGTCATGCAGAAACTGTACCAGTCATCGAGGCAGTCCAGACTGCCATAAACCTGGTGCTTTCCAGAGTACACCAACTCTCTGGTCCTTCACAAATGCAATTTAAGGTACAAGCCCTGCCCTTTAAGACCCTGTAATTCCCAGACACAGCTCAAGATGTCCATGGCACTCCCTTCCTTAAGGAATCAGGCTGATGTGTGATGTTACTACTATCCAAAGGCCTATTTCCATGATTCCTTGTCCTGTACGTGTCCTCAGCAGATTCTTGGGGATATGTTTTGCAGGGTCTGTCCTCTTTTATTCCCAAAGAATCCCTTCACAATGGCTATAAGAAACTCCCCTGTTAAACCATCTACTTGTGGATTGTTTTTATTGTTTGTACTTATTCAGCTGTAGTCTAGAAAGGAGAAGCAGTGGAGATGTACTTGAGGAAGGACAGACCTAAAGAGGACACTTCATGTTAGCACATAAAATCAAAACCTGAAACCATTAAAAGCCTCAGCAAACAGGTGACAAATAATGTATATACTTACTGCTGACATGATCTCCTATCTGACATACTGAATTATAGCATGAATTTTTAATCCATCTTTGAGGCAGAGATTGAACCAACCTCTCTCTCTAGAAATATATCCCATGCATTTTGGATATTGCTGTTAGTTGGTATTACCAATGCTCTCTTTTTCCCAAGAGCTTTCTTCAATAGTCATCACCTTGCATTGCAGGTTGTCCGATAGAAAATTGGAACAATGATAAAGAATAAGAGAAGAAAGAAAGCAAAAGATAAAACTTCATGCTCACATCATAACAAATCTTAAAAGCAGATGGAAGATAATGTCACCACCAGTTCTACAGGTGGATACAAAAATATAATTAAGGTGCCTGTATTTCAACACATTGTCCAGAAAGTGTACTGGCATCCAAAAATACAAATATACTCAGAACAATCTAGCATTTTCAGGATGTAAGTGTGTTTCTACCTGTTAAAGGGAAAGGCAAGAGAGAGAATCCAGTTGCTATGGAAATCAGGCCATCTCCATGGGAATTCAGAAAGTAGAGTATCCTCTTGGCCAGTAAATCAGACACTGAGCAGCCATTTCTTGACCATGGCATTGAACAAATCTGAGCTGCTCACAGGACACATCATTTCCCCACCACTACTGCCCTGTCTCAATGTCAACTAAATTCGTGAAGAATTGGGTTCTTACTGGAGTTAAGAACTTGTTTTGAGGGGTGTTTCTGTGAAGGTGCGTGCTTTGGCTCCTGTTATTGGGATATAGATTATGCGGGTGGGGAAAAAAGAAATTCTTGGGTTTGCAGCTCAGTAAATAGTTTTGCTTTCACATTTGTTGCTGTGGAATAAAAAAGGGTCAGGTAGGTATGCAGGGAATAAAAGAAATAAAGGCCACATTAAATAACACCAATAAGAAGACATGACAGTGTTGTGCAAATCCATGTCTTGTTCAAGACTCCTCTCTTCGCACTAATAGACTGACTAAAGAATATTCATGGTTTAGCTGGGGGATCCCATCCCTTAGCCACAGGCAGGGGTCACTGGCTCTGCTGCTCCTGGGCACAGGTGATTGCTCGGAAGTTGGGACCCCACAGAGGACCCCATGCACAGGTCTCCCTGAAAAGCACCGGTCCCCACCTCTGGTTTTGCTCTGGTGTCACCATATGGAGGAGGTCGAGAA
The DNA here is from genome assembly GCF_965638725.1 of Aptenodytes patagonicus. Taxonomy (NCBI): domain Eukaryota; kingdom Metazoa; phylum Chordata; class Aves; order Sphenisciformes; family Spheniscidae; genus Aptenodytes; species Aptenodytes patagonicus. Next base: position 12,670,506 of record NC_134956.1, read on the forward strand.
GGCCTGAGATGAGGAGTGTCATGGGATGCTTTGCTGCAGAGCTCTTCTGTTTTGTCATTATATTTAATCGCTGGTGGGCATTTGGTCCCTAGAGCCCAGGAGACTGGGTATTGCCCTGCTGAAGTCGAAAGAAGCTTTGAAATGAGCGCCAGTGCGCAGACAATTGGCTGATGGAAAGCAGGTGATGGATTTACAGTGCTGAAATCCTTGCTTTGACTGCTACGCAAACACCATATATTATACCTGTAAGTTCTGTATAAGCCAAGAAGATTAAAAAACACCTTGTAGAAAAGAGCCCTGGTCGGATACGCCTTTGTTCAAGGGGACAACTGCATTATGGTACAAATGCATGTATGTCATTCAGCGCTGGTGAAGTTAATGGGGCTTCTTTTGAATATATCTCAGTGGGTAAGTAAGGCTCACAGACAGAAATGTCTATCTGGTATACGTGTGTTGGAGAACACTGCCTGACATTGATGGAAAGCTGTTTGATATAGTTTCATCTTTCGATTCATTTAGATTTTTAGAGCTCAGGCTAAGTTGCCCAACTTAATTTGCAATCATTTAAAGTAAGGGTTAAGTGAAGGTCACAGGCTACTCTCATTTAGAGGGAAACCTCTGCAGTACTCGCGTGCTTTGACCTTTTCAGTGTTTTCTGATTCCACTGACCAGCTGTGCTCTTTATAGCACCGTTAACCTGTGAGCAATGTGTGGAGTGGTCATCTCCCACAGTAATGCAGAAAATTTTAAAAGGTTAAAGTAGTTGAGAATAATCCTGGCAAGAGCAGGTACTGAATCCCTAGGAACAGATTTTGTGTGTGTGTCAGGAACTTCCTGCTCTGCAAGGTTTGCATTAGAAGTAAATTGAAGAGAATGCAAAACAAGGCTGTACACAGATGTAACCGGGTCACCTAAGTTCAGACAGCTCCGGCCGCAGGTTATCTCAGCAATCAGCTCAGTGGAGAGAGTGGTTTAATACAAACAGGGATCCATGCTGTCTCAGAGCTCTAAAAAAATAATACAAAAAAAATTTCCAGTAGTAATGCAAAGCTAGGGACTCATGTCTTTTCCAAACTTCATACACAGAACCCTGGGAAATGTGAGGTTTCGACATAACTGGAGTTAACAGCAATGAGCACTGAGTGTGTAGTGGATGGGATGCATTCTCTTACTTCAGCAGTGCTCAAAAAGTAAAATCCCTGTGATCCGTGCCCCATCTTTTTTATGCTCTAATTTTTTGCCCCACATTTATGATCCAGTTCCTAGTTCTGCAACTCTCCTTTCTTGCCTTTCATGAGGAGAAATGGAAAAATTGTAAAACCAGACTGCCACAGTGAGTCAAGTCTCTCGTCTTCCCAGTATCGTGTCTTCCATGGCAGTGGCTAGTCCCAGATTCCTCCTAATCACAAGCTAGCTCTCAGACACCCAGCTTTTCAGTTTTGCCTAATACCACAAATACCTAGAGAAGGGAAGAAGGGAATAGTTTATTCTGAGAAATGAGAAGGGCTTTATTTCATTGTGATACACTCTAAATATACAGAAAGGGTCAAAAGTCTCAGCTTTTGCTCTAGGACTTCTGACTGCCACAGGCTAAGCCTCTAACTCTGAGGTCCGTGTAAGAGAGCAGTGGGAAATCACTCATCATTAAAAATTCAAGTTGTCCAATACATCGGTCAAGGGCTGACAAAGAGTTTCCAGTCTGCAGCTCTGAGCACAAAAAAAGCAGAGTAGGAGGTAGAGTCCCCCCCGCTCCTCCTCCTGAGCATCCCTGCGAAGGGGCATGGGCTTCTCCAGCTTTCCCCATCCCGACGCAGCCAGGAAGAGCACAGAAATGCCATTTGCCTTTCCAGATCACCTTTCAGTGTGGCAGGGAAAGGGCTGGTGTTACACATGCTGATAGCGATAGTGCATGATATGCAGTCAGCAGTTTGTTGCAATCAGAGCTTCTGCTCTGCTGCTGAGCACGTATAAAGCCTGCCCCTTTCCTGTTAATTGAATGTAAGCCCTTTGGTACATTTCTCTCTTTGATCTCACTTCGAATGAGACGTAAGGCTATTAAGGCAGAGGAACCGGGCGAGTACAATGCTAGCAGTAATCTGTGTCAGGACGAAGTGATGTTACGCAAGAGACTAAGAATGAGATGGAGTGTGGTTTTTTTCCCCCCCATTTTCTGATCTAATCCCAAAGGGTGCTTTTTAATATTCACCAGATAGCAGCTACAAAGCAGTAAAACTGATGGACATAAGGGGAAAAATCATGCAACAAACGCATGTAAAAAATCTCGTTTGCACCACAACACCCCTGCATCTCTATGGCAAAGACTACCTGCTTACCAGGGGATATAAATGACTCTTTGAAGTAAATGCACGTTACTGCATCCAGCATGCAGCATTACTGCAGGATTTAAACACTACGAAACACAGTGCTACAGAGAATTGCTGATCATATTCACACCAAAATGAGAAAAAATGCAAAATAAAAAGATTAGAAGGTAATTACTTCAATTCATTTTGTACCTGGAGCAATTGCTGTTTGGACTGGGGATGACTTGTAGGTGAAATAGTTAGGTCTGTGATAGAAACTACAGACACAATGTTAATAGTTAAAATGTCAGTGTTAAGCTTAATTAAAAGAAAAACCCAGCTCCCTATCCTGGTTCTGTATTTTCTTCCATGATTACCAAAGTGAGCACTTATATAACATGCTACATATTTCAAAGCAAGTTATAAAATTAGCTAGTAAGTGCACGTAATGCCTCTTTGAAGCACTGGAGGTGAATTTACTGCACCTTTCAGGCAGTGTTAGGCATATTGTAGCATCCCATTTTTCAGATTTAGGGATCTAAAATTATGAAGCCAAAGAATCTGGTTTTGGGACCTATGAAAATGTTTATCTTCCATCTGAAAGGACATTGAAGCTAGTTATTATTTCAACATTAAAGTTCATTGGGATTTTTTTGAAATATGTTCCTAAAAACCTGGGAATAGAAAAACTGAAGAAAGGAGACGAAAACCTGAAACACTTTGGTCTGATTTCATCTGGTTAAAAATTAAACAAGAAAAAAGTTACGCAGAACAGTTAAAAACGCCATGCAAATCTTAAAATAATGAAAGGGCATATTTAGCGAGCTCTGACCAGAGCAGAGGATATACAGAATAAGACTGGCAATTCCTCTGTGCTACAGATCCTCATGCCCAATAAAAATCTGACCATGTATTTTAGCACCTGCAATCACTGGTCTGATGGCCCCCTTCTTTTGCTTGCTTGGTACCTTAGAGCTTTCCACTCTGTCTCAGTCTGATTTGGTCAGAGCAAGCTGGATGGTCTCTGGTCACACTACAGCTTTTTTCATGTTCAGCAACGGCTGCAGTGACTCAGGTCTCTGGTGGCACTTTTTAAGCAGGAAAACGTGTTCTTGCAGCTCCTTTGACAGGAATGGGCTCTGCCACAAGGCAGCAAACCCTTGTTCCTCTCTAGCCCCTCTCCTTTTGCAGCTCTTTGGTGCAATGTCTCTCCTGGGCTACCTCTGGAGAGGCTAGGTCCCAGGCTAGCACACCCGAGAGCTCTGTCCTATTATTGCCAAAAGACAATGGCAAAACTTCTTTGCCTGAGCCAGGACCATCCAGCAAGCTCCCGCCATGAATGTGTTTGGTTTCACGGGGTTCTCCTGCCAGGACAGTCATCCCCTCATTGCTGATACGTGGCAAAACCCACCTACACGGGGCAAGTCCTGAGTCTCCCTTTAGGGGACAGAACTTCCCGATGGGTGTTTTGATTGCCTGTTTTCAAAATATAATCACGTGTATATTAAAAATAGCATCACACTGACTTGCTTCCTGTGAAAACAAGTTCCAGTGCTAGGAAACTAAACATAATTTTAAACGTTATCATCCGACTAATCATGTTTTACCTCTGTTGGTATTCCATTTCAGTCCATATAATTTTTCTGGTATGAACCTGGGTCAGTTTTGCATATGTCCAACCTATTTTATATATACATGTTCACTCTATTTGCACACTCAGATGGGAGACATATGCCTCTTCTCATTTGGGCAGGCCATAGTGTTATTAAAATGGAAATGTGCAGGCTTTGGGATCCAACTGCAACATATGTTTAAAAATGAAAGATAATTCTTTACTTGTAACTACCAGAAGAACTCAGAGCTTTTGACTCCATGTATAATTACCATGAGACCTTAACAGCTTAATTCACTAGGTAATTACATGGTTATTTTTTGTTCTATAAAAGGCAAAGAGGTAACATTTAATTTACAGGGTGCTGCATAATCCTGTAATTACTCGGTAATTTCCATGTCGTCACACAATAAAAGCAGGGGCCTTTCCATGGCCCAGATATGACATGATGAAAAGTCGAACTGTATTCAGCATTGTCAGGAAAATCGGGGGATTTCTTTGCCTCCTTCAGATATGAAGTTGAGAGAATGAGAAGTTGAGAAAATGAAAGACATGGGCCTTAAGTGCAATGACAGCAGTTTGCAAATAAGAAGCTTCCCTCCTGGGTCAATGTCATCTCTTGCCCTCCAGCTTTTTGGAGAACCAGCATCCCTCTGGGTTCAGGCTCTCTGTGCCTCTCTTTCCTTGCTTCGTGCCATTGCAGCCCATACATTAGGGCTAATGCCTAGGAGGAAAAGCCTGTGATATGGGTTTTGTTTACATTACCGGCTGATTATTTTTTCTATTGCCCAATAGCTAGTTTGGTCATGAGGATAATATCTCTAGGTCTCCTCGTAATGGAGCAGTAGTGATTACGAGAAAGATGGCAATTCCTGCTAGAAAGGAACCCACAGCTCTTCTTAAGAGCTCTTTGGCTGAGCTGCCCTTCACTCGCTGCTCCGAGCTGCCTGACCTGGAAGCGACTGCATTGCTAAAACGGCAGGGAGGACATTTCCGACCACGCAGTGCCATGCGTGTCCTCCTTGCTCCTGCCACACTGCTCTCAGGATCCCCCTTCTTCCCCTGCTCCACCAGCACAGTAGTCAGGGCTTCATTCAGGGTGTCTGAACAATGTTATACTGCCCTGTCCACTTCATCGACAGATTTAACCACTATGTCTTGTCAAACGGGGCTTTGGCAAATATACATATCCTATTTACCCAGAAAAGATCAGCCAGAGAGTCTGGTTACATCTGCATCAGTCTCCCCTGCAAATTATGATGTGTTCAAAAAGGCCCTTTAAACTGACAGGATCTAGCCCTTGAACAGCACAGGGCACCTGCAGCTTCCATCACCTTCAAAGGCTTTGGGGATACCCCCCATGCTCGCGTTCAGGCCTGCGGTGTGACATTTGCTCTCAGGCAGAGAGGCAGCGTGAGAAAGTTTCTTTCCCCGAAGTCTCATGGGAGGATTCGTCCTGGGCTGAGCCCACAGCAAGGAGAGCAGCACACATTTATATAAATAAAAGCAGCACCTGCAGTTACTAACAATAAAATAAAGAGCCTATTAATCTTCATGTTTCAGGGTATCAGTGGCTAGTGCCAGGAAATAATCTCCCCACAGCCTGGACAGCAATGCACGATTGCCTAGCTACAGTCGCGAGGATTTCTTCCTTTTCCCGGACTGTCCCTTTTCCTCTCTGATGGTGTCATTTTTTCCATGCTGTCCTCTAAGCTGCAGTGAGATCCCACTTGCTGAGAGCAGGTACGATAGAGCAGTAAATGAGATTTCTAAGGTGCAGCACTCTCAGTGTATACCACAGCCCTGACTAAAAAATATCTTTATTCTGCCCATATACTGTAGGCATCCACTCCCTCCACTTTTGACACAATAACCCATAAAAACTGTGGTCTAATGCATTAATAATCCACGAGTAAAGGTCCCAAAGTGCCCATTGACATTATAGCCATTAAGGTGCAGCGTGTCAATAACAATACATAGTATGAGAGCAGACACTCTGCCTGCGTGTGTGTGAGCACGCATACCCTCTGCTGTTTAATCCTATGCAGTGTATTTCCAAGTCGCATCAGCTCCTCTCTGATCTTGGGGGACTAACACAACAAAAATCCATTACGAATGCTACCATGTGCATTTAACAAGGAAGAAAGAGCTGTTTCAGCCTGGGAAGGACGGAGCGATTCTGAGCCTGCTGCCTCTCACGTGTATGATAATTTATTGGGCTGACACAGCCTGACCATAACAGCGTTCTTGCACTGTTAATTTCAATGGCATTTTCTGTTAACACAAACAGAGCAGTGCCCTCCTCTGGGATGCCAACGCTCCATAGATCTAGGCGTCTTCCTCAGAGATGGAGATATTCCATGTAGGCCTATAAAAAGGAAAATTAATTGTGTCTACACACCCACACACTTTCTTAAAATACCACTAATATTTTACATTTCTCCAGTGGCTTTTATCCTAGAAGTTTAGGAGGCACTTTGAAACCTTAAGTCTACAGATATCACCCCCACTCCCTGAGAAAAGTGCCCTCTCTGCAGTGCAAGGCGGCAGCTGCTTGGCAGTGTCTCAGAGCCACCAGCGGGTCAGGACAGGACATGAAGATGGGTCTGTTCGTCTCTTAAAGAACAGCTGATGAGCAGAAGGCAATTTAAAAGAAGTGATATAAAGTATATATATATATATATATCATATATATATATAAAGTATCAACTCCCACCAGATTATAAGGCCATTTAAAAAGAAGTAATTTTGGAAAGGAGCGTCTCTCTCTAGCATTTTCTAGACTCTGCAATGGGAATTTGCCCCAGTGTGCACAAGTGCCACAGGGTGGCTGGGTTAGCTGTGCTGTGTGCCGGGAGCTCAGTGGAGCACACAGAGGTCTCGCCACCAGCTGGGTCGTTAGGGCATCAGGATGCAGAAATTCATTATTGAGAGTGTTGTTACTACTCCTCTTGCTTTTTCTTCCCCTCTACATACCCTTTGCTTAAAACCCTGGGCTCACCAATCCTCCAAATGTAGCTATAATATAGTAAGAGGATTTCTTCTCCTCCTCCCTCCTTGGAGGTGGGTACATTGCTCTTGTAAGCACTTCTACATACTCCTCGGCTATAGTGTCTAGTGTTCAATGGTGCAATGCTGAATGCTACTTGTCCACCCCAGAAACCCACACCTTAGGACATTCCTGAACTTCCCCTCATCTGGCACATTTTGCACCTCCTGAAGGCGGTGGGTGAAGAAGGGCCCATGACTCTGAATCTGGAGCCAGGACGTTCAGTGTGGCTGCTCCCCTATTAACGTGATGGACTGTAGAAGCGGGAAGCAATCTGAGCGGTAACAAGAGGCTGTCAACGACATGCATGCACCAGCTAATTTAACAGAGTGCTGTGCACACACCCATCAAGGCTCCCTTGCTGTACAGAGACTTTAAGCAAAATGTAGATGCTGGCTGTGAAAGGCAACAGGCAATGTCGCCCTCCTGAATGTGACATGAGCTGACTTGGGGAATGACTTCGCCATTTCAGCGAAGCCACCGAGGCGAAGGGCTCCGGAGCGGAGGATCGTCGACGGGGGACCCCTCCTGAAGCGGCAAAAAACCGCGGCCAAACCCGCGAAAAGGAAAAGCGCAGGGAGCGAGAGGGAGCCCCAGCCCCGCCATTCCCCGAGCCGGAGGAGGGCGTTCCTGACGAGCGGCAGCTCTGACTCAGCGTGGGCGGGGACAAGAGGGGCGGCAGCAGTTTAAAAACCCACTGTACCCGCCATTTCAGCGAAGCCACCGAGGCGAAGGGCTCCGGAGCGGAGGATCGTCGACGGGGGACCCTTCCTGAAGCGGCAAAAAACCGCGGCCAAACCCGCGAAAAGGAAAAGCGCAGGGAGCGAGAGGGAGCCCCAGCCCCGCCATTCCCCGAGCCGGAGGAGGGCGTTCCTGACGAGCGGCAGCTCTGACTCAGCGTGGGCGGGGACAAGAGGGGCGGCAGCAGTTTAAAAACCCACTGTACCCGCCATTTCAGCGAAGCCACCGAGGCGAAGGGCTCCGGAGCGGAGGATCGTCGACGGGGGACCCTTCCTGAAGCGGCAAAAAACCGCGGCCAAACCCGCGAAAAGGAAAAGCGCAGGGAGCGAGAGGGAGCCCCAGCCCCGCCATTCCCCGAGCCGGAGGAGGGCGTTCCTGACGAGCGGCAGCTCTGACTCAGCGTGGGCGGGGACAAGAGGGGCGGCAGCAGTTTAAAAACCCACTGTACCCACCATTTCAGCGAAGCCACCGAGGCGAAGGGCTCCGGAGCGGAGGATCGTCGACGGGGGACCCTTCCTGAAGCGGCAAAAAACCGCGGCCAAACCCGCGAAAAGGAAAAGCGCAGGGAGCGAGAGGGAGCCCCAGCCCCGCCATTCCCCGAGCCGGAGGAGGGCGTTCCTGACGAGCGGCAGCTCTGACTCAGCGTGGGCGGGGACAAGAGGGGCGGCAGCAGTTTAAAAACCCACTGTACCCGCCATTTCAGCGAAGCCACCGAGGCGAAGGGCTCCGGAGCGGAGGATCGTCGACGGGGGACCCTTCCTGAAGCGGCAAAAAACCGCGGCCAAACCCGCGAAAAGGAAAAGCGCAGGGAGCGAGAGGGAGCCCCAGCCCCGCCATTCCCCGAGCCGGAGGAGGGCGTTCCTGACGAGCGGCAGCTCTGACTCAGCGTGGGCGGGGACAAGAGGGGCGGCAGCAGTTTAAAAACCCACTGTACCCGCCATTTCAGCGAAGCCACCGAGGCGAAGGGCTCCGGAGCGGAGGATCGTCGACGGGGGACCCTTCCTGAAGCGGCAAAAAACCGCGGCCAAACCCGCGAAAAGGAAAAGCGCAGGGAGCGAGAGGGAGCCCCAGCCCCGCCATTCCCCGAGCCGGAGGAGGGCGTTCCTGACGAGCGGCAGCTCTGACTCAGCGTGGGCGGGGACAAGAGGGGCGGCAGCAGTTTAAAAACCCACTGTACCCGCCATTTCAGCGAAGCCACCGAGGCGAAGGGCTCCGGAGCGGAGGATCGTCGACGGGGGACCCTTCCTGAAGCGGCAAAAAACCGCGGCCAAACCCGCGAAAAGGAAAAGCGCAGGGAGCGAGAGGGAGCCCCAGCCCCGCCATTCCCCGAGCCGGAGGAGGGCGTTCCTGACGAGCGGCAGCTCTGACTCAGCGTGGGCGGGGACAAGAGGGGCGGCAGCAGTTTAAAAACCCACTGTACCCGCCATTTCAGCGAAGCCACCGAGGCGAAGGGCTCCGGAGCGGAGGATCGTCGACGGGGGACCCTTCCTGAAGCGGCAAAAAACCGCGGCCAAACCCGCGAAAAGGAAAAGCGCAGGGAGCGAGAGGGAGCCCCAGCCCCGCCATTCCCCGAGCCGGAGGAGGGCGTTCCTGACGAGCGGCAGCTCTGACTCAGCGTGGGCGGGGACAAGAGGGGCGGCAGCAGTTTAAAAACCCACTGTACCCACCATTTCAGCGAAGCCACCGAGGCGAAGGGCTCCGGAGCGGAGGATCGTCGACGGGGGACCCTTCCTGAAGCGGCAAAAAACCGCGGCCAAACCCGCGAAAAGGAAAAGCGCAGGGAGCGAGAGGGAGCCCCAGCCCCGCCATTCCCCGAGCCGGAGGAGGGCGTTCCTGACGAGCGGCAGCTCTGACTCAGCGTGGGCGGGGACAAGAGGGGCGGCAGCAGTTTAAAAACCCACTGTACCCGCCATTTCAGCGAAGCCACCGAGGCGAAGGGCTCCGGAGCGGAGGATCGTCGACGGGGGACCCTTCCTGAAGCGGCAAAAAACCGCGGCCAAACCCGCGAAAAGGAAAAGCGCAGGGAGCGAGAGGGAGCCCCAGCCCCGCCATTCCCCGAGCCGGAGGAGGGCGTTCCTGACGAGCGGCAGCTCTGACTCAGCGTGGGCGGGGACAAGAGGGGCGGCAGCAGTTTAAAAACCCACTGTACCCGCCATTTCAGCGAAGCCACCGAGGCGAAGGGCTCCGGAGCGGAGGATCGTCGACGGGGGACCCTTCCTGAAGCGGCAAAAAACCGCGGCCAAACCCGCGAAAAGGAAAAGCGCAGGGAGCGAGAGGGAGCCCCAGCCCCGCCATTCCCCGAGCCGGAGGAGGGCGTTCCTGACGAGCGGCAGCTCTGACTCAGCGTGGGCGGGGACAAGAGGGGCGGCAGCAGTTTAAAAACCCACTGTACCCGCCATTTCAGCGAAGCCACTGAGGCGAAGGGCTCCGGAGCGGAGGATCGTCGACGGGGGACCCTTCCTGAAGCGGCAAAAAACCGCGGCCAAACCCGCGAAAAGGAAAAGCGCAGGGAGCGAGAGGGAGCCCCAGCCCCGCCATTCCCCGAGCCGGAGGAGGGCGTTCCTGACGAGCGGCAGCTCTGACTCAGCGTGGGCGGGGACAAGAGGGGCGGCGGCCAAACCCCCTCACTTACAAGAGCAGCTCCAGGGAGCGCGAGCGACCCGGAGCGCGGCGAACAGGGCGGGCAAACAGGACGTGGCGCGTCAGAAGGGCGTGGCGCGGCAGTTTGCGCGGCAGTTCGCGCAGGCAGGGCGTGCAGGGAAGGCGAGCGGGCAAGGCGCAGCCCCGCTCCTGGCTCTAGAGGTCAACTCAACTGGTAATCGTCGGCTTCCGAGAAGAGGACCGGCTATGGTTTCCACTCGGCCGAAAGCCGTCGCCAGAAGGAATGTGGCGACCCAGACGGAGCTCACACGCAAGCATGCAGCTGTCCAGGTCTCTGGCTGCAGGGAGTGCCTGAGCCTGTCAGCTGTGCCGGAGGGCAGCAGAGACACCACCTGTGTGCGGTGTGACCAGGTGGATGATCTGCTCGGCCTGGTGGCAGAGCTGAAGGAGGAGGTGGAAAGGTTGAGGAGTATCCGGGAGTGTGAGAGGGAGATAGATTGGTGGAGCCACACCCTACCGTCCCTGAGGCAGAGGCAGCAGAAGGAGGCTCCGCGAGAAGCAGAGGACCCCCTGCCTTCTTGCCACCAGGTAGAAAGAGGGGACCTAAGCGACGGGGGGGGATGGAAACGGGTCCCTGCTCGGCGTGCCAGGCGAACCCCTGCCCGGCCTCCCTCACCTTCCCGGTTGCCTTTACACAACAGATATGGGGCCCTGGAACTTGAGGGCGAGGCAAGCGAGGACGTAGATGAAGGTCCATCCGGGGGGTCGCCTAGGGTGAGGCAGTCAGCCCCACGCATTACGACTGCCGCTGCTAAGAAAAAAAGGAGGGTAATTGTCATAGGCGATTCCCTTCTGAGGGGAACAGAGGGCCCGATATGCCGACCGGACCCGTCCCACAGGGAAGTCTGCTGCCTCCCTGGGGCCCGGGTCAGAGACATCACTAGGAAGCTCCCTGGTTTAGTACGGCCTTCTGATTACTACCCGCTGCTGGTTATACAGGCTGGCAGTGATGAGGTTGTGGAGAGAAGTCCTGCAGCGATCAAAAGGGACTTCAGGGCACTGGGGCGACTGGTTCAAGGATCGGGAGCACAGGTAGTGTTTTCCTCTATCCCTGCAGTGGCAGGGAAGGATACCGAAAGGAGCAGGAAAACACACCTGATCAACGCGTGGCTCAGGGGCTGGTGCCGTCGGAGGAATTTTGGCTTTTTTGATCATGGGGAGGTTTACATGGCACCGGGCCTGCTGGTGACAGACGGAGTCCAGCTGTCTCACAAGGGAAAAAGGATCATGGCTCATGAATTGGCAGGGCTCATTGAGAGGGCTTTAAACTAGGTTCGAAGGGGGAAGGGGATAAAACCAGGCTCGCTAGAGATGAGCCGAGGGGTGGCGTGCCGATGCCGGGGGCGAAATCGATAGCCCAGCTCAAGTGCATATACACCAATGCACGCAGCATGGGCGGCAAGCAGGAGGAGCTGGAAGCCATTGTGCAGCGGGAGAGATATGACTTAGTCGCCCTCACAGAAACATGGTGGGGTGACTCTCACGACTGGAGTGCTGCAATGGATGGCTACAGACTCTTCAGAAGGGACAGGCGAGGAAGGAGAGGCGGTGGGGTGGCCCTGTATGTTAGGGAGTGTTTTGATTGTATAGAGCTCAACGATTGTGATGATGGTACGGTTGAGTGTCTATGGGTAAGGATGAGGGGGAAGGCCAACGAGGCAGATATCCTGCTGGGAGTCTGTTATAGACCACCCAACCAGGATGAAGGGGCGGATGAAGCGTTCTATAAGCGGCTGGCACAAGTCTCTCAATCGCTAGCCCTTGTTCTCGTGGGGGACTTCAACTTCCCGGATGTCTGCTGGAAATACAACACGGCAGAGAGGAAGCAGTCTAGGAGGTTCCTGGAGTGTGTGGAAGACAACTTCCTGACACAGCTGGTAAGTGAGCCTACCAGGGGAGGTGCCTCGCTCGACCTGCTGTTTACCAACAGAGAAGGACTGGTGGGAGATGTGGTGGTCGGAGGCCGTCTTGGGCTTAGCGACCATGAAATGATAGAATTCTCGCTTCTTGGTGAAGTAAGGAGGGGGGGCAGCAAAACTGCAACCATGGACTTCCGGAGGGCGGACTTTGGCCTGTTCAGGACGCTGGTTGAGAGAGTCCCCTGGGAGACGGTCCTGAAGGGCAAAGGGGTCCAGGAAGGCTGGACGATCTTCAAGAAGGAAGTCTTAAAGGCGCAGGAGCAGGCTGTCCCTGTACGCCGTAAGAAGAATGGGCGGAGAAGACGACCGGCCTGGCTGAACGGGGAGCTCTTGCTGGGACTCAGGAAAAAAAGGAGAGTTTACCGCTTGTGGAAGAAGGGGCAGGCGACTCAAGAAGAGTACAGGGATCTCGTTAGGTCGTGCAGAGAGGAAATGAGAAAGGCAAAAGCCCAGCTAGAACGCAATCTGGCCGCTGTCGTTAAAGACAACAAAAAAAGTTTTTACAGATATATTAATGACAAGAAGAGAGCCAAGGAGAATCTCCATCCTTTATTGGATGCAAGGGGGAACATTGTCACTGAGGATGAGGAAAAGGCTGAGGTACTCAATGCCTTCTTTGCCTCAGTCTTTAACAGGCAGACCAGTTATCCTCAGGGTACTCGGCCCCCCGAGCTGGAAGACGGGGACGGCGAGCAGGATGAACCCCCCGTAATCCAGGAGGAAGCAGTCAATGACCTGCTATGCCACCTGGACACTCACAAGTCTATGGGGCCGGATGGGATCCACCCGAGAGTGCTGAGGGAGCTGGCGGAGGTGCTCGCCAAGCCGCTCTCCATCATTTATCAGCAGTCCTGGTTAACGGGGGAGGTTCCGGAAGACTGGAGGCTTGCCAATGTGACGCCCATCCACAAGAAGGGCCGGAAGGAGGATCCGGGGAACTACAGGCCTGTCAGCCTGACCTCGGTGCCGGGGAAGATTATGGAGCGGCTCATCTTGAGGGCGCTCACAAGGCATGAGCGGGACAAACAGGGGATCCGGCCTAGCCAGCACGGGTTCATGAGAGGCAGGTCCTGCTTGACCAACCTGATCTCCTTCTATGACCAGGTGACCCGCCTAGTGGATGAGGGAAAGGCTGTGGATGTGGTCTACCTGGACTTCAGCAAGGCCTTTGACACTGTCTCCCACAGCATTCTCCTAGAGAAGCTGGCGGCTCACGGCTTAGACAGGTGGACTCTGCGCTGGGTCAAAAACTGGCTGGACGGCCGGGCCCAGAGAGTTGTGGTGAATGGAGTTACATCCAGTTGGCGGCCGGTCACAAGCGGTGTTCCCCAGGGCTCAGTTTTGGGGCCGGTCTTGTTTAATATCTTTATTGATGATCTGGATGAGGGGATTGAGTGCACCCTCAGTAAGTTTGCAGACGACACCAAGTTGGGTGGGAGTGTTGATCTGCTCGAGGGTAGGAAGGCTCTGCAGAGGGACCTGGACAGGCTGGATGGATGGGCCCAGGCCAACTGTATGAGGTTCAACAAGGCCAAGTGCCGGGTCCTGCACTTCGGCCACAACAACCCCATGCAGCGCTACAGGCTTGGGGAAGAGTGGCTGGAAAGCTGCCTGGCGGAAAAGGACCTGGGGGTGCTGGTCGACAGCCGGCTGAACATGAGCCGGCAGTGTGCCCAGGCGGCCAAGAAGGCCAATGGCATCCTGGCCTGTATCAGAAATAGTGTGGCCAGTAGGAGTAGGGAAGTGATCGTGCCCCTGTACTCGGCACTGGTGAGGCCGCACCTCGAATACTGTGTTCAGTTTTGGGCCCCTCACTACAAGAAGGACGTTGAGGTGCTGGAGCGTGTCCAGAGAAGGGCAACAAGGCTGGTGAGGGGTCTGGAGCACAAGTCTTATGAGGAGCGGCTGAGGGAACTGGGACTGTTCAGCCTGGAGAAAAGGAGGCTGAGGGGAGACCTCATCGCTCTCTACAACTACCTGAAAGGAAGTTGTAGCGAGGTGGGTGTTGGTCTTTTCTCCGAAGTAACAAGCGATAGGACGAGAGGAAATGGCCTCAAGTTGCGGCAGGGGAGGTTTAGATTGGATGTAAGGAAAAATTTCTTTACTGAAAGAGTGGTGAAACATTGGAAGAGGCTGCCCAGGGAAGTGGTGGAGTCCCCATCCCTGGAGGTATTTAAAAGACGTGTAGATGAGGCGCTTAGGGACATGGTTTAGTGGGCCTGGTGGTGTTGGGTTGACGGTTGGACTCGATGATCTTAGAGGTCTCTTCCAACCTCAATGATTCTATGATTCTATTCTATGATTCTATAATAAATAACAACTTGAACAGTCACTCCTAAAACTCACAGAAAGCTTTGCAGGCTGCCCAGCTAGGTACAAATGAGCACTGCTCCTCCCTGAGGATGGGAGCAGCCATGGACAGAGGTGGGAGGAATCAGGAGGAGCAGGAATCAGATAAGGGCAGGAGAAATCAGAACAGCCCGGCTATGGGGAAGAATTGGGACTTCAGAGGATGGAGTTGGACAGAAGGGTATACCCCTGTCAGATATAGTCTAGAACTAGGTTTTGCAGGGTACCTCAACCCTCCCAAAGGGAATCTCCCTCAGGAAAAGAAATGAGTATCTCAGTGGACTAGAGGCATCAGTGACACTTCTGTATGGCCTGTCTCAAGCCTCAATGACTCCCTCTGGGATACAGGGGCCCAGCGGAGGTGTCATTTGCTCCTTACTGGGCCAGAAACTGCCAAGACAACTCTGGCTGCAGAAAGGCAGGTTGCTGCTCCATTACTGTTCCAGTCACAACTGAAACAGGGATGGTACAGAAAGAAACTCTCTTTTGCCCCTTCTGAGAAGGCACATGCAATCTGGGCTGACAAGCCACAGCTTTGGGTCTTGCTGGTTGGCTTCCCCTAACCCAGCGCTGGAGCAAATGGAAAACTGAGCTGACTTTCTGAAGGGGCCAGAGCAAATGACAGCTCTCTGCTATGCCCTGAAGTTGCAAGGAAGGAGAAGCACATCGTGTTGCTGACCCACAGCAGAAGAGAGCGACAGTGAAAGAGATATCTGTTTGGCTGCCCCGTGACACTGAATTTAAAAAAGAAAGATTGCTCAGCCCAACCAAGCGAGAAATCTTCTGCATTTTCCCAGAATATTTTTTCATGACTTGGTTAACCCTATGATTAAACCTAGGCCAGGCATCAGAAGCTCTGCTCACCAGAAAAGGAGGAATGTGGAATATTGCTTATTTCATTCTCAGAGAGAGAAAAGGCCAAGCTACAGACATGCTGACATGACCTGCCCACTTTTAGATTTTAGGGGAATGATGGTGCAATGTAGAAAGCCTGAACCAGACTTGGAGATGTTACAGTAAGGTTAGAGGAAAGCAAGCAAAAAGCTTAGCAGGAAACTTCCTAGTTTCATCCACACAGGCTGCCAGAAAGAGAAGAGGAGAAAGAGAGAGGGCAGAGGTTTGAAGCAGAGCTTGTTCACTGTGTTGGAAGCAGGAACTATCGTCAGGTGCAATGTACAGCATCTGGCCCACATCCTGCACTGTCATTGCAGCCAACGGTATTTTAAGCAGGTTGATATAGATGTAATCAAGACCAGGATCTGGCAATATGCATATTTGCTATATGGAAGGCAGTCAAACTCTTGTTCTGCACATCAGGGGAATCGCTGACTCCCACAAGTGGAACATCCTCCAAGAAGTATTGTTGCTTCAAACTTCATGGGTCACTGCCCATCACTTCTGAATTTAGAGAGGTCTTAAAAAACCAAGGATATTGAAAGTATCCTGCTCCTGAAAAAGCAGTAACAACATAAAAGCCGAAGGCTTGTGATTCACTCTGCAGAACTGGAAACAGAAATTTCAGCTGGGTCAGCCTCTGGCATGAGTTCTGCAAAACAGAGCCAAGACAAGGAATGGGAAACTGGTCATGCTGTGTGGAAGGAAACACATGCACTGAAAGCGATAGACAGTATATTTGCTTTTGAAGAGTATTTCCAGGTCAATAATCTAAGGCACGAGTAGTAATGTGATCCAAAGCAATGCTAAACAGGTGTTTTATGGCTGTGGTGTCCTTTTCAACATCAAGCAATTTCACTGCGACGCTTGCTGGAGCTGACTGAAGTGAGTTGGTTTCCCTTTGCGAGGTTTCTTGTTTCAATTCTTACACAGATGCCAATGTCAGCATGATGCTTGCTTTGAGGTCACACCAGAGGGTAAATCACTCAGGCTTTCTTGTGTTACACATGGGGGACTTTCAAGGGGATGTTGGTCAAAATTCTACAAAGCTGCAATTTTTTTCAAATTGTGGTGAAAACCACATTTGACTCACCCCTCCCTCCCACCCCAATTCTGTGAACAAACCTTATCTGAACTTTGAGTTAATTACCCAGACACAGCTGGTCTGGCTTGCAGTGCTACTGCGGATACTTCAAATGGTGGTAATTTCTATAGGAAAAAGGGGATGCCGAATTTTGCTGAACACACACCGTTTTTTGCCAGCTTGCCTGATCCCAACATCACCATCTATAAGAAGCTCTTGCTAGAAGAGTTTGGCACATTGATGCTCAGCCGGTCACAATACCAAAGGACCTTGGACAACCTGTGGCTGTTGAAATACTGCCCAAGGACACATTGTCACTGCTCCTAAGTCTAGAGCTGTTTTGAAAGCATCCACCCATAGAGAGGATGCAACTGGCTTCAACTACACTCAGTTCTATGCACACAAGGGGCGCTGCTGTGGTTTGCTCCATATACTTCAAAGCCTGATAAATGTTTCTCCTTCATCTGTTTTCATAGATCCTGGGAAGACCGTAGAGATCTAAGCACAGGTGCATCCCAGCTCTCTTAGGAAACACAGTGGTGTGCTCTGGTCTGAGGTCTGAACGTCTGTTCACATGCAGTTTGAGCTTCATGCTCTCCTTGGTGTTCGTGTTGCAGACGGCAAAGGCTACGTGTGCAACCCTAGCATCAGAAATGCACAGAGAAGCATTAGATGAAGGGAAGGACTTTTAGATTCTTTAATCCCCTTTTTGCTCCATCTCCTGATATGTGCACTAGGCACAACGAGATTCTTTGATATGAAACCTCAGCCCTTTGCCTACAGTCATTCAGTTTTGGAAGCAAATCGTAGGTCAAAATCCCCAAATACTAATCCAGCAGCTATCCTTACTGGGGAAAAGGTAAGACAAGGTAGGAACAAGAATGTGGGATATTGCACCCTTTGGCCCTGGGCTATCTTCCTTAGAGCTATCTAGTTACAGAGGGGCAAAGGAAAAGAGAGGTAGCAGCACAGTCAGCCCTGAATAACTTGGCTTTCCCCATCTCTTTTAGACCCTTGCCCATTATTTATTTTCATATCAATTTTGCTGATTAATTATCAGATGTAATCAAGGCCCCTTGCATTTATGTCTGTTCCAATAACAGAGGTCACTGGTCATTCCGCCAGGGGACCGTGTCTTCTGACCACCCATCTGTATCTCTGACAGCTTTCTCCCTTCCTCCAAACTGCCGCATTGAAATCATGCGGCTCTGCAGACCCGGCCAAGAGAAGTGTCTCTCCCATTTCTCACCAGCGTAACACTTCAGGGGAGGGGGAAAGCACAGCAAGAGGATGCTGAGGCACGAGCATGCCAAATGGGATTTCCCAAACTGAAGGTCCGCTGGCAGGGAGCCTTTCATTTGAAAAGCATCCCCCATCCCCAGGGATGCTATTCACAAGGACGGAGAGACCAGCTCAAACGGCTAACTTCCTTGCCACAGAAAGCTGGCAGACTGCTTAGTACAACTATTTGCTATTCTTTCTGCACGGCACACGACTGGTCACATGGAAATCTTTTTCCTCTGTGGCTGTCTGACAGACCTTTTAAAATAGCAGAGTAAACCAAACAATCACGCGACCAACAAAGCAGGAAAGAAAATGCTTTCCAGAATGAATTGAAGAAACTCTGTATTTTTTTTGTGAATACCAAAGGACCCCTTGAAGTTCAGCAAATCAGACTAGAGCAGTTTGATGGCATTTCTGCTACTGCGGCGACCCAGGGCTCCAGGCGAGAGAAAGGCTAAGTGGTGTATAATGCACGTACTCCCCCCCTGCCCAGCTCTGGGTACGAGGTGCAGCATGGGGCTGTGGCATGTGCAGTGGGAAGTTCCCTTTGCCAGATATCTGTCCTGAATTCCCTCCTACCTGTGCCACCGGATGGACAACTTTCCTCCCAGAGGCTTTGGTGACAGAGGGATGCATCCAGAAACCTCTCCAATTAGTGTCAATCAATCATTTTCATGAGACATTGGTCCTTTGTATCAGCAGACATGCTCCTGCAGTCGCTGACAGGTCTGGCTATAGCTCAGGTTGTGCAAGCCAGGCATGTGTATTGCTGAAAAGTTTTGGTTTAGATGGGGTGGACTGGAGACACTGAACCCCATGGGTTTACTTTAAGACAGGGCCAGGGGTTGCTTGCATACAAGGTGACTTTGGAAAAAGATGCCAAAGTGTTTAGAAGCACGTGGAAAAGCAAAGAAAGGAGGCTGGTACGCTGGGGTGGAGAGGGTTGATGATGCAAAATCACAAACCGTAGCTGGTAACTGGGGCTGTGGTAGCATACTGGCTTGCAGTGCTGTGGAGATTCGAGACTCAGGCAAACAGGATCAAAGTAATAGGCAGGGAATTTTATAGGCAACAATCTGATTGGACCTGAGCAGGGATTTATTCATGAAGATCTGGAAATCAAAACAAAACTGAACAGCTTTTTCATTACCCATCTAGCTCCCAGCAGTGACTCATGGCTCTGCGGAAAGCAAGTTTTGAGCTCTTTCACCAGCCTCTGTGAATTAATGTGGACTGACAAAGGTCAGTGGCACAAAAACCAGATGGCTTCACACAGTCTGGGAGAGGAGGTGACCTTAAACCTGAGCAAGACTTAATCTGCTGTCCGACGGTGGACACAATGCATTCATTATAACAGTGGTAGGGTAAGGACGGGTAGCATTAAACAAATGCTCTCTGATTTGAAGGATGATCAGATCCAGAGACCAGGTTTGGCCATCTTTGGGAAGGTGGGATTTGGCCCTGCGCTTCCCTGGGATTTTGCTGGGTTTACAGACCAGGCTTTTGTGGTGCTCTAGCCTGCAAAGGGGCTGGTAAATAGATAAAACTGCATGGCAACCTGAGCTCTTAGCATACACCCATCAGGTTAGTTAACACTCACTTAAAAATTGCCAGCCCCCAAGCAAATAACTTGATACTCTGCTGAATTTGCAGAGTCTCGAGCACAACAGAGTCAGAGCCCTGGTCTAAGGCCAGATCATAACAACGAGTGTTGAGCTCGACAGGCGGAGAGGGGCTTCATTTTGACAGGCAGCCTCTGGCAGAGCTTGCCGTAACAGGCTACCAACCCAGCTGTCTCCCTGCCCCTCTGCCTGGGATAAGCACTCACTGCCGCTGCGTTAACTTCTGCTGTCAGTGTGGAGGCTGATGGTAAATCACTGACTGGGGAATAGAGAGGATCACAGTGTAGGTAGAAACACCTTGTCCAAATCTCTGCCTCAGGGGTCGCATCCTCTGGCAGGGGAACAGTGGGCACCTTTGATTGCTGCAGCAGGTTTGAGGAGTAAACATAAGGGTCAGAGCTCAGCTCGTGCTCCTATATTTTCCAGCACAAACCTCCACCTCTCTGAGCAATATACACCATTAAAGTGAATCACGTAAGTGATTTGTTTTATTGAAAGAAGAGGGAAAAAAATACTGCTGAGATTTTCCTTGAGAGGGGAGGAAAGGGTTGACTACTCACCTTCCCTTCTGAAAAAAATTGCAAAGCAAAAGCACTTACTTTCCCCTTGCTATGAGACCACCCATCCTGCACCTGCACAGGTATTTTGCAACCTCCAGCCCAGCTGCTGTGCCAGGTCCCTTTGCACGCAGGGTGGGCTCTCCTGGCTCACCTCCCTCCTCCAGCCATCTCAGAGCAGTGGAACCGCAAGTCCACAGGCCTAGACGATTAAATCAAAGTACAAACCGAGGAGGTGAGTATGCTCCCACGTCCCTATCAAAATGTGTTAGCATCACCCGAGGGGGCTAGAAGGCAATAGGCTTTGAGGAGTAATCCTGATGGGGAAGGAAGATTGTGTCTTATTTGACAAGGATGGAACTGAGCAGATGTGGTCAGTCAATGCAAAGAGCTTAATTTCAAACAATCATCATCATCACTACCAACTCCAAACATCAGGGTTTTCTTAGATGAAAAATGATACAGCTCATTTGGTGTCAATAAATCCAACTCCTGAGTGAAAAAAGCCCTTAAATATTTCAGCACTTTGGGACTGACTCATGCTGAGCTTGAAATTCGGAGGTTTGCAGCAAAAACCCCAGCTATGCTTGAGCTTAATGAAAAAGTACGCAGACAGGTTCCTTAGGAGCTAAATTGGCTTCTGCAGCCACGGGGCTGGATTTACAGCATTGCCCCAAACTTTCTTTTCTCTACTACAAAGCAGAAAGTACTCCCCCCTCATCTCTCACGAAGACATGAACTTCAGAGTCACTGAGGTTTCAAGGCCTCAGACCTTTTGTTCAGGTGCTCACTGGTCCAGGGGATGAGAGCAGGAGCCTGTACATACATAAACAGCACCAAAACAACATCCCCTGCCACTGACGCTACCCTCTCCCTGGAAGGATTGCATTGCATGTTCTGCACTTCTACAGTGTGCTGAGTAGAGTGGAAGGTGCTCAGATACTATGAAGATGAGGGATAAGGTCCTGCAGAGAAATGATGAGAAGAGAAAACAGATTCTCAAATGATCCATAGGAGGGAAGGACATGGAGGGAGCCCATCACGAAACCCATTATGCTGGGAGACAAATGGGGAGCAAGCCAGAACGGTCTTTGTCCGGGATGCTGTGGCCAGATCTAAGGATAGTGCACAAAGGAGGGATCTGAAATTTGAGAGTGGGGCTTTGCTTAGTAGTGACAGGTCATTGTGTGAACCAGATCCTGCCTGGGAGGTCAGCAACAAGAAAACCACTCAGTTCCCTCAGAGGACAGCACACCCCAAAGGGGCGGGCACGCCTGGCTCCAACAGGCATTTCCCATGGGTAGGAAGTGCCTTCTTCCCATGAAACTTGGAAGCTTTCTCCACCATAAAACTGACATGCCCAAGAGGATGTCCAGCCCTGCCTTAATGACATCCTGTTGTTCGGCTGGTTACACGGGGTGGAGAATGGTGGGATGAGGTAAGTTTCTTTGGTTTCTGTTTGCCCCATGATTTTACAAGCTGACTTCTCAGATGCAACTGGGGAAAGCAATAGGGATAAGGGTCCAGCAGGCAAATTCAAAGCAGATATATATCAGCTCAAACACATCAAGGTTCCAAGGAATATTTGGAGCTGTTGTCACTGACCAGGCTTGTGATAATGAATTTTGTACTCTAGGGATCGGATGTTCCTCTCAGTTATATTAAATTAACCTTTGACTTCATGGGGATTCTTTCAAGCAAAAACTCCCCTCGATAAAGCTAAACTTTCCTTCCCTGACTCAGAACTTTCTGGCTGGGAGAGAGACAGAGGCAGAGGGAAGGTCTGTTACCTCGGGCCAGACTGGAAAGGAGGCAGTAGGAGTCTGGATGGGGCTGGTATCTCAGATGGTACCGAGATGAAATGATATAAAGAAACAGTGGCACAACAACGATAAGATTTGCAAAACTGCGCATTTTCCCTGCATTTCCTCTCATTTATCCCCTTCCTCCTTGAAAGGTGGGGAGAGAATAGAAAATATAGAAGAGGGGGAAAAAAAAATAGGTCTTGCAGCAAGAATACAAAAAAAGAGACGGAGAGAGAGAAAGGGAGAGCTTGTTGAGAGCATCTTTTTCCTTTGGGCACTGAAGTATTCCGACATCAAACCTTCTGTCCTCATTAAGAAGCCCTGTGTCTACCGTTGTGACATCTTTATTCACACACCCCAAGACTTCAAAGACTTCAGCAGATTTCCTTGGTGGATTTAACATAAAAATATCAGGAGATGAAACAGAGCAAAAGGCAGCCTGCTGCATTCTTGTTTTAATTAGACCTTGGGTGGGGGAAGGGGGGTGAGGAAGGAACAGAACCACTGAGATGCACATTAAGGTGTGAATGCAAATACACACACACACACACACACACACATATGCACATGCAATCTTGATCATCGGGACTCAACTTTTCTTCTTTCACAAGCTTTTGGAACAGCAAACAGACCCTGAATCTGAGAGTAATGATTTTTTCCAGCCTCTAAAACAGATCCACATTCATCTCAGGAATAAGAAAGTGCTGCAGGTGAAATACACGTTTCTGTTGCCTAAACAAAAATCTTGAACTGTAACTAATAAGAAGCAAAATTTAAAAAAAGTACAGAAAAAAGGCATGGAGGGTAGAGGAGAGATGAGCTAAGCATTCATTAGCAATGAAATGTGGATCTAGGGAGAACTGTTCCTGTTCTGCTTGTAATTTGTCCTTTTTTTTTTTTTTTTGTTAAATAAAATCTTTTTCAGTGAATTTCCAAGCCACTTGCTTGACTTATGAGTCATTGGTGCTACTTGAAATTTGCAGCGTGTCCCATTTGGCTTGAGTATGTAGGTGATACAGCATGTTTCTCGGCCCCAGCGGGATGACACTGACTCTTCATGCTCTGATCTGATCACTACTGAAGCTGCTTGTAATTTCAAAGTGAAAGACTTGGGGGGTTTTGGCAAATATTCTCTACACTTCTCTGAAATTTTGTCTTTTTTGGTTACTGCCCCTCCTAGCAAAACTCATTTGCTTGAATGTTTGTGGGAAGCAAAAACCACAAAGAATTACACTGGAATTAATTTGGAACAGTTTTAAATGAATATTTATGAGCCTTTCTTTTCAGTGTCTAGTCAGGCCTAGGACCAAGATAGCTTCTTCTTGCGGAGAGCAAATATCAACTAATAATTAAAAACGTAACTAAAGAAAATAAAAGTTCCGCTCTCTTCAGTTGAGATGCTCTTGGGCCATCTCTAGTAAGAGATAGGGAAACTCCGAACCTCCTGATGCCAGATTTTCAAGTATTAGAGCCCAAATTTTACAGGGCATCTTTAACTGATTAAAATCAGCATTGTTTCCAGCCCACAGGACCCGATGTGCTGCTGGGGCCAGGTGGATAGGAAGGGGGACACTGCTCTCTTCCTAGATATATTAGGCATTTTCTGTAGCTATTCTGCTTATGGAAGCACCCACAGAGGCTACGACCCCCCCAGCACTGGGGGTTGTCCCCACAGAGGGCACACATAATTCTGGCACGTGAACAAGATGACTGCCATCTGCAAAATCTAAGCAGCATTTTTAAACAGCTAAAAACAAAAAAAGAAGCAAAATCTTTCCCCAGCCCTGCCCCTGTGTCAGGGCCCGATAATCTAATCTCAATTAGAGCATTATTAACTAAGTCCTACACCTGGCCCTACTCGTTTACAGCTATTCCTGTTGACAATGGCACTGATTAGTTGGTACAGCAATGAACTGGGTTGATCCCTCCAGTATCTACCACCCTCCTACAATTTACATTTCGCAGCCAGCTCTGGTTCGGAAGGAAGGAGCCAGGTTTGTGCAGAAGCAAGATGAAAGTTAGAAGACACAGGCAGCAGGAGCCAGCTGCCCCCCTCGCACAGACAAGACCCACCCAGGGACAGGGCAATAACTCCCCCAGCGGGTCTGAATTCCAGTTAATTACGGAACCAGATGATAGCTAATCAAGAAACGAAGCAGATCCATGCTGCTTCGTAGCCTGTGGCTACGAAGATCCACACTGTATCCTGTGGCTGAGAGCCAGTAAGAAGAGTGTGTGGGTATTGACTTGATTATCTTGTTTGTCCATCTAGACTTGCTAGTTGCATCTGCTTTTTCCAGCTCAAATGAAGTGTTTTCCACTGATTAATTAATTTTAATTTGTTTTCACTTCAAGTGCAAGATTTGGTTTTTATTGACAAGTGAGTACCCATATTCCTAAGCCGCCACAGTTAAGAGGTGCCCCCATGCTGCTCAAAGCTAAAGCTCTCCCATTTTGCTAAAAAGTACTGTATATATTGACTGAAACCTCCCCCTTTCGCCTGCACGGTTTCTAGAAAAGGCAAAACTGTGTCATTCAACAACTAGTTTCCTCGTGGACGGAGGCAGCCTGTAGCGCTACGACAGGCCTCGCGGCCCGGGCCCTGGGGCCCCTTCACCCCTTCCCCCCCGGGGACTTTGTGGTGTGGGCCCGGCCATGCTGCTGTTATAGCCAAGGAGGGGCATATCACCCAGCCGTTCCCCCAGCACCCTGAGTCCTTGGTTCCTGCAAATGCAGGCCGCCATGCTCGGTTACACTCACCCATGGCCGCAGCCCTCCTGGCAGTGGAAGGGGGCAGGCAGGGGCGAAATGTGGAGGAGAGGCTACTTTGGGAGTGCTTGGGGTTTCCCTCCTTTTCAAGGCCTTGTGTTCGTTTCAATCGGTGCCACCAGTGCATTCGCTTCAGCCCAGGTCATTAGCAAGTTGCGTCGTGTTCTGTCGTTAAGGCCAGAGAAATATGAGTAATAAAATGCCTGACTATCTGTATCTTGCCTAACGCTCCTAAAACGCATCAACAAGCTATAAATGCCAACAGGGCAAGGAAATGGCTAGTGGGATTTATGGGCCAGCAACACCCGTGGCTTGGCTCACTCCTGCCAAGGGACTGCCCCAAGGGGAACAGGCTTCCTTGGTGCCAGGGGCAGCTGTAAAACCCCGAGCTCTTGCTCCACGTTAGCAGTGTTTTACAGGGGACTTTGCAAAGGAAGGCAATAATGTTTACCTTTCTGGCAACAGAGGGAAACCGGGGTAGGAGGGGATTTTGGGAATGTCCCAGCACAGGCCAGGATCAGAGGCAGGACGGGAACACAGCCCAGCAACCCTCAGCTCTTTTAGGACCCATGGCACAATGGGTGCCATCAGCGAATAATCAATGCTCCCTCCATTTTCCTATTTACCCAGATATGTGCAAAGATGGCAACAGTCTGTTTTGACCTACCACCTTTTCCCCAGTGTCTTCCCTGGGGAACGGGAGCCGTGGTTTACATCCTGCCTCCTCAAACAGCAAAGGCAGACACTGCTGTGATGCTGGCTGAAAACACTGTGCTGCCCAAAACTTTTCATCTCAGTGATGAATTAGCTGCTCGGTAGAAAGGAATAGAGCCAGAAATAGCTTTCAGCCAGCCATGGATATCATCAGCTCCCACCTCAGTCAAGCAGGGATTGCTGGCCAGGTATACCTCAGGATTATCTCTTTACAATTTTTAAATTGCCCCCGAACATCCATGCAAATAAGTGTAGGGAGGCGATCTTGGCTAGATGTCTCTTTGGAGAGACGATGCCTCTGCTGGTGGGCCACAATGCTGCTGGGGTCTCAGGTGATGCTGTGTTGGGACATCCCCCTTGATCTTGGCCTGATCCATCCAAGGCTCCCACCAGCAGCAGGGCTTATGGCTGCTTTTGTGGGTGCAGGAGATGGGCTGAGGGAATTAGAAAGTTAGAAGATGAGGTGAACAGCAGGGCACAGAAAAAGACAGAAAGATTAATGGCAGGGACACAATCAAAAACAAAAGTTAAAATGGAAATGTTAATCATTTAAAAGAGGGTCTCAGTGGAATTACTTGCTTTATGGCTCAGAATAAAAAATAGAAAGGGGAAAAGAAGGAGGAGAAGTCCCAATAAGAATAATTTAGTGCTTTGTGTAATGAGCTGCCTTTCTTTTCAGTAGTTCACTCTGGTGTCTTATCACTTACCCTGTGATTGACTGAGTCCTCTCTTTGCCTGCTCCTGCTAAATGGTGATTCGCCATCTGGTAGTCATAATTTCTTTTCTTTCATTTTTTTTTTATCCTATATTCTTTTGTAATTAGAAAATAAATTACTTTTTTTTTTTTTTACTGAAAAAAGAAACATGTCTAGCATATTACTTACAAATGACAGTCAGTGTGAGCTCAGCAGTGAGGCAGAGGGAAGGGACTTGACTCCTGCCTCATTTGGACAGACCTCAGCTAACATACCAAGGGACGCATCAGCTTTACTGTTGAGAGCAGCGGGTGCTGAGGGAAGGGCTTGATGAAGCAAGCAGCGGGCAACGACTTTAGTGAGACGTGAAAGGCCATATCTGAGGAAGAGTGGGAAAGATGAAGGCCCTGAAGGGCTGGTGGAGCATGATAGGGATGTGAGTCTGTATGTGTAGGATATTGGACGGAAAAAACTGGTGTGTGTATGATGGGCTATCAAGGCTAAGAGCATGCATTGAGCCTGGGGGCAGTGGTATTTGCGGTGCTTCACTGCAGCCCAGACCTGTAGGAGGGTGGTGTCACCATGCTGGTCCATGGCAAGGAGCTCGCAGCTCCGCAGAGGACCTATATTGGACTGCAGCTTTTCACTGCCATCTCTGTTTCCACCAGCTATGGAGGGAGCCTTGAGTATGCCGGATGTTGAGCAGCCTGCCTGAAATCAGGGAGCAGGATCTTCCCCACGGGACTGACAGACTAACCTTGCCAATGCCTAATTGCAACCCCATTTTTCTCCTGCTTATCGCCGGCCTCATCTCTGCAGCCTGTGTGCTCACCCGGACTGCCACGCTCTCATTATATCTTTGTACAGCACCAGCCCTCTCTGCTCTCATTTCAGTTGCCTCCTCAAGGTGCTCCAGTAATTCAAGTGATAAATAATAACAATAATAATGCAGAAGCTGGTTGAATTGAGCTTGATTACTCTGTGGCTGAGTTTGGGCTTGATTGACTGAAAGCAGCAAGTACCCCCCCAGTTGTTATCCTGAGAGCCTCATTTTCTCAGTGCGATGTCACTCCTCGTAGCCTCAAACCGATCAGGTCTTGAGGCTGCTGCCAACACGCAACCCTGTCATTCCCAGAAAGACCCCGCTCCAAAGCACTATTTGAATTTACATTTTTGGCACGTCATATAATGAGGCAAGAAAATTACAGGGAAAATATCCCACTTCTGTACAGTGCCAAAAGAGACTTGTTTTCCCTTGTTTTCTAGGCAAGCTCACTGTTTTCTGAGAGGGAAGGCATTGGTTTGCTGGGGCCTCAAAGGATAGTTTTTTGCTGGTTAAACTGGATGCATCCACATGTTCCCAGATATTTGAACTGGGCCCTGCCTGTTTTTACAAGCATTTGCCTGATGGGTTATATATGTGTGTGCATTAAATTGGAAGGAAAGAAATACAGCCTCTAAATCAGCAAAAGACGTGGTGGACACCCGTTCAACCGTTGGATATCAATCTCTCCCCCGAAACTGCTCCTGCAGCACCTGTGTGTGGTACTCCCACTACCATGCTCCCTTTGGCCCTGCCATCACTCAAGAAGGTCAATGATAGAGCTGCCTTGCTGCCCTCCCTCAAAAACTGGGGGCAAAAGGCAGCTCTCCAGGGACAGCCTTGGTCTTTTCCTTCCCATCTTACGCCAGCCACGCTCTGCTCCTGTGTTTGCATCTGTTCCTAGTGCTGGTCTGTGCTGTGTTCTCAAGGGAGATGCCTACATCAGTGGCGGGTGAGGGCATTTGGTTACATCTTCAGTTGAGCCCAAGAAAGACGAGGAGCAAATGATCTGTGCGAGGTGGAGGCTATGTTTTTCTTGGCTTAATATGGAACAATGAAGAAAAAGGAGGGAAAGAAAACAACTCATTTTCACTCATTCTCTAAGCAGCAGCCGCTGTAGTGCTATAGCCAGGAGCATCTGAGAGACAGAAGGAATTTGAGTAACAAGAAAATGCCGTTGTACAGACCTAATTATAGTGATCGTACCTGTTAGAGAAAACAATAAGCAGCAAAATGAATAAACCTTCCTGGGACTCATTTTATCAGTGAAGCATGACCATGTGAAAACTCCACAGAGAAAATCAACAAGGAAGGTGTCAGTGCACTCAGACCTTTTCCTTTCTGATCTCCCATCCTGTAATCAGCTGGGCAAGGTAACCAAAGTAAACCATGCGTTCATCCACTGGCTGTATGCAGCTGTATGCAGATGCAGATGACCTGTTATAGGATGCCTCCTCAGTCCTGGTATTATCTTCCCACCTGGGGCATTTACAGGCATATACATGCAGCTGCAAACTTCTGGTGCTTAGGAAAGAACTGTGCACAGGTCTTCAAAACCTTGCAAAATTTGACGGTTATCCTAGGGATGGTGGGGGAGTCTGGCGATTCTCCTCAAAGTCAGTAGATTGGTCAGGGATACTGCTAAAAACCAGTTCCATCTGTGGTGATAACAAGCTCTTGGGGACAATCCCAGTGTCACTAGGAGTGGTGTGGAAAGGACTGTGCTCTACATGTTTTAAATCTGCTACCAAATAATCCTTACATTGTGCAATGTGGTGAAAAAGTGCTCCTGCTCCACTGCCTTCCCAACACCCATGGTCCCATAGACCTCACCACATCCCCTCCCTCAGGATCCACTGTCTGATCCCCGGGATCCTACCCGGTTTCTCCTCCTACGGAAGCTGTTACCTGCTCCTGGCTGTCTTTGCCCCTGCTCCCTTGTACCTTTCCAAGCTCACAATTATAGCTGCTCTGCACTGCAGAGACACATCTAACACTGAGCTTTGCATGCTTCTGTGATTAAAGCAGACAAAGAGGATTAGCCTCTATAAAGAGTTAATGCTGGGTTTTTTGCATACACAGCCCTCTTCATCCAAAGATCTTAGAGCAGGGGAAGTGCCATTAGCAGTGTCTTGTGGATGGGAAAATTGAAGCATGAGGAGATGAAATGAATTTGCATATTGGATGATTATTCCCTTACCAGATTTGCCTCACATCTCACAGCCCACGTCCTGGGCCAAAGCCCTATTATACAATATACAGCCCAGACAGAGGCAAAGCCAAAGAAACAAGAAATCTTATGATACTCAATCTTGTTTCTTCTTTTCTTTTTCCAAGACCACTAGCATGTACAAAAGGACAAAGAAACACTCCAAGCTTTGTAACATGTCTGAATGACAGCCCTGGTGTCTGCAGTCCTTCGGGCACTCACTCACACTGAACAATGATGTCTCCAAAATATTGACCCAACAGTGTGTCTCAGCCCTGACTCAGGGGGGGAAAAAGATGAATGCGCTTTTTGATGACTGTCGCCATTGAAAATTGGGCTATGTTATTGTCAGCTGGAACAAGAGAGCTCGTAAGAGTCACTTGGTGACGCAAGCTTTGAGTTACCAGCTCCTAGGAGCTGCCCTCAAATCACCGCTGGAGATAATGGTTTTCCTCCACTTCCCAACCAAGTCTGACCTAGTAGGTAAACCACTCCATAACTAATTAGTAGTAACTTAAACCAGATCTAAAGGAAACTGGACAAATAATTCATGATGAATAATTTATTGGATGAATTTTGCCTCTTTTTCTGTTTGTGAATTTTCTATGCTTGCGGTGTTGATTTCTCCAGCTAATTGGTTGTTTGAAATTGTTTGCTGATGCAAATACTTCTTGGTCTGCTCTTTTCTTCAGAAGTTCATTAAGAGTATCCCCAGTCCAAAAGGAATTGACTAATTTTAATTGGTCACAGAGGCCACATGGCATAAATGCATTTTCTGGCATGAATATATATTTCTTCAATTCACTTACTGAAAATATTCTTTCAAACTGTTCTTTCCATTCAAATAGGATGTTTTTGTGAGCGTCACTTCTAGTCAATATGCACATTGGCTATTCCTGCAAAAGAAACTCAAACAGATTCTAGAAGTTGGTCAAAAGACACTCATGGAATGAACCAGTAAAAGATGTTAAAATGGAAATGAATGTGAAATAACTTACCTGTGTGTAAGAGCATGTGTATTTGTGTACCTACATATGCACAGAAATTGCTCCTGCATTTGTGTTAGTTTAAAAGAAACTTCCATTTGCTTGTATTAAAAAGAAACCAAAGACACCCAGAATTAAAAACATGTAACTAAACTCGGGCTCTATTCTAGGTGACACTGCATTAGCATCCATGGTTTTGGCACAGACGGGGTCAGCGTATGCTCCAGGACATGTACCAGCCAACATAATATTACTTTGTGGTCCCACGCGCTTCAGAAGGGCTATCTTGAAGAAGAGATGAACTTATGGCCTCTTCCACTAGCAAGGTCATGAAACTGTAAGCTCCTTATATCGCAACATCTATGACATACAGCAAGCAGCAAAGAGGTTCAGACATGGAGGCGGGAGGGTGAAAACAAGCCACCCAACCTGATAATGAAAAGCAGGCACTTGGCCTTGGTGTGGAGCATCTCAGATAAGTAGTTTAATTGCCAAGCTCTGGTGCTGGAGGGAGGGAAATCTAAGCTAAATTAAAAGATTAAAAAGATATTTTTTCATCAAGTGGCAAAATGGAAGAAGTGGACGAGTCTGCTCAGGAGAAAATGAGCAGAAAGGAACTGTGAATGTTGTGAAAATATATCCATTAGACCTGCCTTATCGAAACGTGCTTTTGCCAAGCATCCAGCCCTGCATCTCCATGGCAACATGGCCTCGTCAACAGAGAAGAAAGTGTTTTTGTCAGGATGGGCCCAAACACGTAAAAGCCATTTCGATTTGGGGGCAACACGATCTTCTTCAATCAATACTGCACACATAATAATGACTCCTGCCACTTTTTTCATAAATCTCCACTTTCTGCTTTCATTTCCTGTGGTTTGACATCACTGTGAACTGGAACCAGGTTTAAATTTCCTACAATTTTCAGCCCCTCTGCCCTCATCTGCAGCACACCGTGCCTCACGCAGCAGCTTTCTCCTTTGTAACAGACTCGATACGCAGTGTACTTGCAGGTGGGATTAGCCTGGCCTGAACTGTGAGACGGGCTTTGAGGAATGCCCTGGTGGCACCATCCGCAGATGTAACGGCTGAAATTCTGGTCATGGCTGAGATGAGGGGCTAGCCAAATGGAGGATGGTGAGTCTTTCTCCCTAGGAGTTACCTCTGATGAGGTGCAAGACTGAATGCCCTGAACATCTTAACTCTCAAAGAAATTGTGGTGTCCTTTCTAGGGCATGGCTGATAGGTCTTCTGTCTGCACCCTGTGAATAAAAACTTTTTGTCTTCTCCATTTTTTCCTGCATTTCCAGTTAGAGATCTCATTCTTCTTGACTGCCAGTTGACAATGATGATTTGGTCTTTCCAAATAACTAGCCCAGCAGTTCCACTACAGAAACCACCGCGTGGCTAAAGGGATTTCTGTGTGCATGCAAGAGTCTGCAAGTGTGTGTTGGGGAGGGAGAGATGGAATATGTAGGAGATGTAAATGCCTATCTCTATTTTTCATTTAAATTAGTGGGTTTTAGGCGTATAATCCAACATATTGCTTTTAAAATCTCAGCAGTAGCCTGCTGAATGCTTTTCTGTGGAAGTTACTAAAGAAATGTAAAATATCTTTTTTCATAATAACTACAATCTAGCTAGACTTAAAGCAATGCCCTCTTTGTTGTTTTATGTTCTATTTTGCCATTTGTTGAGAGATTTTTGAACATATTTAATCTCCAAAACCCCATTGAGAAATGCGATTTGGTGCACAGAGGCAAAAAAAATTCCTATTTGTGCTTTTCAGCTAATGCAGACAGAGGGAAGCTATTTCTCCAGACAGGTTGTTGTTGCTTTTGAATGCTATATGAGGGTCAGCGATTCGGATCCTGCCTGTTCCCTGGGGGCCTTTGGGTTTTGAAGAGGGGGAGGATGGCATTTGGTCAGTGATGTGTTTGATTCCCAGACGAGTTTCTCAGCCTTGTAAGCACACTTCACATGTTAGTGTTGCACCATTCAATGCTGTGGCCAGAGCCTGGAGGAAAGGAACATAGGGAGGTGGGTTTAAGTTACATTAATGCTAATAAATTAATGACTTGAATTTAGAAAGAGGCTGTTATTGCTAAACCACACACTGTTTGCAAATGAATTTACAAACTCTGGGCTTGACTCATCCCCAGTGAGACAGGATATTTCTCTACAAGGGGCTTGTCATCAATGTAGCTATACACAATCTGTATCAGCGTATACCACAGCAAGGCCTCAAATGAACTGCACTTGCTTCATCTACCTGGCACAGCGAGCAGAAACCCCTTAGAAATGAGTGATGATACCACACTGCAGGCAATGATACACTGGATGGGGTGCAAATAAGGATCCGTATATTCTCATTTATCTGTCTGTATGCCTAACCATCTACTGAATTGTCTGTCTAATCACTCATAATAGGTGCTTTGATATAGGCTGAGTGGTGGTGTCACCTGGAAGCTGTCAGAGCTGGGAGAGTGCCTGGCAGGTTGTGTACTGAACAAGAAGACACTCAGAAAATGCAAAACTGGATTGCTATTTTGGTTCCTTCATTCCTGACCAGAAATTTTCTGGGTCATTTGATAATCTGGATGACCGTCATTATTGGTGACTGCAGTAATTGGTGAGAGACTTGGACAGGAGTCAGGCAAAGACACAGTTTTTATGAGCATCCATTGTTGACATGGGCTCATCCTTTCCAACCACGGACAGAACAGTCCAGAAAATGGTTCGTGGACTGGAAATCATGAGCTGATGGTATTTCAACAGGAGTTCTCAGGACTGATTTTTTTGTGAAGGTGAATCTGTTCCTGCCCTTCTAAAATGAAACAAATCTATTGGAAGTGAGTTTGAAATACCACCTGACAGTGACACCAGGAAAAAAGAGACCATTTTCCTCTTGGCTTCTCTTTGAATAGGAAAGGTGAGGATGGTGGCAGCCTTCAGCAAGAGAACCTTTCTTTTCCCACACTTTATTTTCTGCTCTTTCTTCTTCTAGAGCAACACCTTTCATGAAGTTGGTATGCCTGGGGGTTGAAGAGGGACCTCCTCTTACAATAGCCAGATTAGGAGTAGCAAAATGAAGAAAAAAACATTTAACTGCTTTCCCCAGTTTAACTGGCTTCTCTCATTCAACCCTGCTTTTAGATCCCTCTGAGATTGGAGAGTTCGAGTCAGACCAGGGACTGTCGCTTTACCACAGTTCAATTCCAGTCCCTCAACCAAATAAATCTCTTAAGACCTGATTTATGCTGTTGCCCCTCCCCAACTTCTTCGTCACCTGCTCTGGGCAGGGGTAGCCCTTTTCCACTGAAGGTTGGGACGGGGTTTTGACTATCAGAATCTGAATCTGCTGCATCCTGCAACCCAAAATGTCATTGCAGCATAGTATGCAGCAGGGGAGGAGGAATTAGGGTTAATGTTGGGGTAAAAGTTGGCCTAGGAATAACACATCACAGGTTTACTCTTTTCAGGGGAAATCCAAGACATGCAGGATGCAGCAGATTCAGTTCAGTCCTTATGGCTTTGAGCCAGTCCTTGCCAGTCCCTCTCAAGACAGATGAGGTGGTTTATGAGGTGGACCAGTGAGCTGGGAATCAAGACTCCAGGGTTTATTTCTGCCACTAATTCTTTCTGCAGCTTGGAGAAAGTTTGCAAACCTGTCAGTGCCTCCATCTCCAAAATGAGATCTGCTCCAGAGTTGTGGTGGTGGTGGAGGATTTTTTTTTTTTCTTTAATGTGAATTAATTAATGTCTAAAAAGCACTTTGGGATCCCAGAATGAAAGGAGCAAAACAAATGCAAAGTATTCTATTGTTTTATTATCTCCCCTATAGACCGGGATGGAGGCACCTTGCCACTCACATAATTACTTCCCTGCAGCTGCAGCCTCTTAAGAAGTTAATATATGCTACATCTCCACATCTAGGTACGGAGAAAGACCCAGACCCTCCCACCCGTCACTTACGCCCCCCCCCCCCTCCTTGTCCTTCCCCTCCCTTGCTCTCTGTTGCATTAATAGCAGAGATGGCATTAAAGTAACTTTATCTCTTTGGTGCACACATATACAAACTCAATGGCGGGTAGTGTTATGAGGCTTATTGCCGAGTGCATAATGACTGCTTCTTTTTTGGATGAATGAATTCAGTGGGTGACAGGTATGTAATTCATGGCTTTGTAAAAAGCTTTGAGAGGAAGTGTATGAAATGTACTATATAAATGTCAATACACTGCACACTTTAAAGCCTGTGGGTTGAGTCATAGGGAGGGTAGATTTAAGGGGGGGATCATAAATAGCAGAAGAACAGCTGGTTTCTCTGGGTAATGATGACTGAAGATCTGAGTGGTGACTGCTTAAACATACCCACTCGGCAGAGGTACTTACACGGCCCTCTTTACCAGAGTATCTAAGCACCTCACAGCCTGTAATGCATTTATTCTCCAAACAGGGGAGGATATTATCTCAGCTGCACAGGGAGGGGGCAGAGGCATGGGGAGTTTGGGCGACCCTCCTGGTGTCTCTGTGGAAAGGAAAGCGGGGCTGGCAAGCTCAGGCAGAGAGGGACCCTGGCCCACCCGAGCCCCCCAAGCCCAGAACATTGCCCCTCCAGACACGGTGCCCGGGATGGTGCCACCTGAGCTGAGCATAAATGTGAGCTTTGGTGTGATCCTGTGCCCTGTACCAACCCCACTCTGCACGCCCAGCACTGTGTGATGTCCCATGTCTCCCCAACACAGAGGAGACTGTACCCTTACACAGAGAGGAAGAACCCAGTCCTCAAGGGACGGGGACACTGGCCTTTCTGCCAGGGGTACAGCAAATGGGGACTGGCCTCGGCATAGTGGAGCTGTACTCATTTTTCCCGAACTGTAACACACACCTTGGAAAATAAGGGCTGATGAGAGAGCCTTTGGTGAACTTGAAAGAATGCCTGTGGGTGCCAAGGTGTGACAGAAGGTTCATATTTCTGTGGCTGTGAACTTTCCGCAGCAGCCAGCTCTGCCATCATTTCCCTGTAGTATTTTTGTTATATATATGGGGTAATGCCTAAGGGAGTTAGGTAAAAGAGCCTTTGGGGCTCTTGATTCCCTTGCCTGCCTTAGAAACCCCGGCCCCAATATTTATCACCAATTAACATCTTAGGATGGCTAATACTTGTAAAGTGTTTTCTTGGGAGACACATGGTGAACAAGCACTGTTTTGTACAGAAATAGGACTGAGGTATATAAGAAAGTTACCAGCAAAGGCAACAAGTTACCATATATCAGTAGATGCTGCAAAAATACAAAGTATTTCAAGTTAGCATACTCCTTTTATTACCTCTCTCCCTGCAGGCTCAGCTAATTACACTGCCACGGAGGGAGAGCACACAAGAAAGAGATTGCAAGTGCCTTTCTTCAAATGTCGTGTGAGAAAAGCCACACAAAGCCTCCAGTTTTACTCACTCAGGTGTGTATATCCAATTGGGTCTAATCTGGAGCGAGGATTCCTCGTCATGCTGGTTTAACATGTGTATCTCCACCTTTTTGTTGTACCTTTGTACAGCGCCTAGCACAGCGGAGTGCCAGCACTGCCCGGGATGCCTGTGAGCTCCTGTAATGCATGCAGTTGTAGTATTAACCCTGCCCATGGCTTCCTGTGCTGAGATCATGGTCTGCTGTAACCTGAGTGAATGTCTGCAATTAAACCTGGAGAAACAGTGCCCTGGCTTTTATGAATAACTCTGCAAGCAGCGAAGGGGAAGGAGGAAGAGGATTTATTTAGTTTCTCGAGCAGCTGGATATGTTAAATGTTGTGACTTTTTAAGGTTCACTGCAACAGTGGCCATAAAAAATGTGTAGTCATAGAAACTAACTAAACAAAAGTCTCTAAATCCCAACAATACAAGTGAGAGCTCAGGACTGTTTCTTGGCAAGTGCTTCTGTTCTTTATAGTGCAAAAGGTGTGAAGCACAACTTGCTCTACCAAAACCACTGTTCCTCCTGCAGGACAGCAGTTGCCTCAGGTACATACTGTGTGGTGCCGATATGGCCTCTGCTGCTTCAGGTGAGCATCGTGAGACCCTGCATGGCAGGGTTTTCTGCAAAAGAGGGGACTGAGGCACAGAAAGACTATGACTGACATTCATGGGAGCATTTAGACCTCCGAGTCTTGCATCAGGATGAGTTTGGGCACTGGACCTGAGAGACCAAACCAAAACCACATATGATTTTTACTATGGTGCCTTGGGGTTTGCTACTGCACACACCTAGAGAGGCCAGTGCATGGACTCACCAACCAGTCTGAGGACATCTCAGCTCAAAGCCACCCAGTTCAAGGAGGAGGACTGAGCCATCAAGGCTGGCCGTGGCCCTGAGAGAGTCTGGGCAAGACAGACTCCATCGTGCCACAATGGGCTGACCGAGCACAGGGAGCATGCACTGGAGACAGCTGACAGCAGTTAGGCGTTGAAAGCAGCCTGTGTGTGTCATCTCCCCGCAGTCCTTACCCAGGCAAATTGCAGCAACTTATTACTGCTATCAATCTCTGTCATTAGTTCAAGTGGCAGAGGTCAATGTGTTGAATCAAAAGGTTTTCATCCTGCCAGTGACCCAAGGTGGCAGTGGAGGGCCAAAACGATGCTAAATGATGGGATTTCTGGGATTTTCCTTTTTAAAATTTTTTCTCTTTTTTGATGAAGAAAATGGAAAAACGATTTTTAAAGCACGCTTAGCATGGCAGTAATGGCACTCTCTCACCCAGAAATGTCATGCCCCTGGTCTCTGCGCGCTGTACCCACCTCTAATACAGTGCCCACCAGCACCTTCACCTTGCCTGACACCTCCTGTACACAGGTCAGGTACCGTTCCCTTGGGGAGGACCCAGTCCAATGTTTTGTTTCCTCCCATGTTCACTTTGTGGCCCAGTGCCTTATTTACTGCTCTCTCACTCCTGCACTTAATAGCAGTTATAATTTTCCTCATGGGCTTTTTTTCTACAGTGATCCTCACCTTAGTATCTGAGTGCCTCTCAAAGATTAAATTATCTTCCTACATTTATGTATGTCTGTGCCGGAGCTGCAGGGAGAGCTCCCTGCGTGGGATCCATCCAGGGAGAGGCTGAGCACCATTTTCTTCCCCCTGACTTAGAGATGCTGAGTAATGCGGGGAATCAGATTTTAAGAGGCATTGCATTTTCTGCTTTCTCTGCACTCAGCA
This sequence comes from Aptenodytes patagonicus, assembly GCF_965638725.1. Classification (NCBI taxonomy): domain Eukaryota; kingdom Metazoa; phylum Chordata; class Aves; order Sphenisciformes; family Spheniscidae; genus Aptenodytes; species Aptenodytes patagonicus. Next base: position 12,707,784 of record NC_134956.1, read on the forward strand.
TCCTTCTTGGCTATGAATGAATATATAATTTTGGGGGACAAATGAGTGCAATCTTATTTCATGAATCTTTATTCTTCCCTATTCTTTATGAATCTTTATTCTGCCCTACTTTCACTTCCTTTTTCTTTCTATTTTTTTTGCAATATTGCATTCTTTCTTTTCCTCATGTCTTCCTTTTTCCACTTTTATTTGTCTTTATCTTTCTTTTCTTCTGCTGCCCTCCCAGCTTTTCATTACTGTCATCTTTTTTCCCAGCCACTGAACCCTTGATGTTGTTCTAATTGACAGACGGGGTTTAAAAGCACATTCGAAAGCGCCTGTCTTTTTAAATAGACTCCTGTCTCATCAAAAGATGTACAGCAACATTCCATTAGAGCACATCATTTGAAAATAGATTGGGCTTTTAGCAACTGCACTTGTATTTTTATAGTTAGGCTGTTCTGTTGGGATCGTCCCTCCTCCTTGCCAGCCCCCATCATCTCCCTTTTTGGGGAGGGCAGGGGGAGAAGATACATTAAAGAGAGAATACTGAATGTTTTGTTTTGTTTGGGTTTTCTCCTCTCTGCAGCTCTCAGGTGCTTGTTCAGCCTGTTTGTTTCTTATAGCCATGGCACAGAAAGTTTTGGAATGAAAATGGGGATGCAAAATGCATACGTGCTGACATAAATGAAGACGTGGCTGAAGAGCAGCAAAAAAAATGGCTCTTGTTGCACTGCATTGTCTGGTATTTTATGAATGTGGATTCAGTCATGGCTTTCCCAACCAATTTGTGCACAGGGCATTAAGTTCCTGTTCTGCAGTAAAGCAGACCAAAAAGCAGTCACTGAGAGATGGTTCTGCCCCACAGGCATGTCCGTGTGAGCTTTTAAACTACATCGCTCGGATACCAATAATATGGTAATTGCCAGCTCCAGCAAGGCAGCTTCAGGAATAGCTAAAGCAGCTGTGTGGGGGCCAGCAGACCTCTGGAGAGGGGGATGTGGTGGTGAAAAAGCCCTGAACCTGCTTTGCTCTTTGGCAATTGAAAGCCAAGGTAGCTGCAACTACTGTGGCCATTGGGTTGTGTAGGGATGAAAAGGCAAGATCCAGAACCACCAGTGAGCCCAGTCTTTGGACCTTGCCATGCATGCGATGTTGTTCAGCGTCCCTTTACCTGCGCAGCTCTCCGGCAGCTGTGATCCTGGGCTGGGTATGGCAGCAAGTAGGCAGACCTTTGGTGTCCTAACAGGAGAGAGTGAAAAGTCTGGAGAAATTGGGAGCCAGGGAGGGTACAGAAACCATGGGTATCTCCTGGTGGGACAGACAACTGAGCCAGGTCTGTGCTTTCCTCCCATCTTCTTCTGGGCAGCTATTAACTTCTGCTATAATGTGCATTTTCCCCTATTTCTATAGAGTGATGGTTCTGCCCAGTTTTTACATTCAGAACATCAAAGAAGATGGAGATGGAAAAGGTCTTACAAAGGTCTATTTGATTATGTAGCACGTCCCGTTACCTCTACAGCCCCCCCAAATATTGTTTAATCGTAATTATTGTGCTCCTGAAATTGCTGAAGCTTAATTACCATCTACTTGGTAATCATGTTGTGAGATGCAACAATACTTTGTAAGGCCATCATTTATGAACTACAGTTACTTGCTGTTAAACGTCAAGGCTACTTCAGACAGTCACTACCAACACAACACAGTGATTGCTCTTGCCTGAGCCCGAAGGCCATCACTGTTGTTACATTCAGAAGAAAACTGTCCCAAACTCTGAAGTTGGATCCAGTTTTAACTTTAAGTGTGCTAGAAGTGTTTAGACCTGGGCATCTAGCGTGGACCACAAAACAAAGATGGGATCCCATGTCTGGAGTCAGAGGTGGCTTTCCTTCACAGGCAGGAGCATTCAGAGAGCACAGCACCCATCTCTGCACCCTGGGCAGTCAGCAGTCATTTGCTCCCAACTACTGGCAAATGTCTTGAACCTCCATTCTCTCAAACCCTGCTGAGGGAAAGAGAAATGGCCAGTTCTCACCTGCAGATCAGATGGATGTATAGGATATTTATTTACTCTTTCTTCAATGTCTCAAACATCTGCCCTCATACAGACTGTCCCTCCAGCCACAAGCCAGTCTGCTCACAGCTCCTCAGTGTTTCACCGAGATGCATCAATGGAAAACATAATTTACCTTAAGGGCTAAGCTCTCCTCTTCTTCCCAAGCTTAGGGAGGCAAAAACCACTCCTGTTCTAAATCCAGCATTGATCAGTAGCTGGGACTTAATCATCCCCTCTCTCCACTCCCCTCCCCAAGTTATTCACTCTTGCTATACCACTATCAAGTCCAAGACAGAGGCAATAGGTACACTTTTCAGCCCTCATGAAGCAAGAGCTCAATGCTCCTTTTTTGCTTTCCATGTTCCGGTTTCCTGTGTAGTAGTGATAATCTCTGTCGCTTTGTTGGATCCTCACAATAAACAGCTTCTCAGATTGATTAAAACCTCTCCGCTTGGCTCGGGCTGTGCATCGATTTTAGCTGCTGCTTCCTGCTTTGTGTACAGCACATCATAGAAATCAGAGATGGAAAAGACCTATTAGGTATCAACTTAAACGTCTGAGTCTCCCCACCTCCCCTCGGTCCCCTGGGGCTGGCAGAAGATTATTCATTACAATGTATTTGCCGCAACTTTTTCCATCCCTTCTCAAATGGCCTAGGGACCGTGCCTGCCAGTGCTTCCCATGCAAGACCCAGCCACACCTAATTACAGTGCTGGCATTAGCAGGGAAGCTGGCTCCCTGGTTGCTGGCCCATTGCTCCTCTCTGCTCGGTACAGAATGTCTCTCTGGAGCCCTCTAAATAAAGGTGCTTCCTTGGGGCTCTCTCCTCTCAAAGGAAGACACAAACAAGCCAGGCTTTGAAGTTAATGGGTGTTGCTCTTACTCTCAAGCAGGATGCCTAGGTTCATATAAAGAGCATCACCACCCTCCCTTTCCTTTTACACTGGCCTTTTGAGAGCCAGTTTTCCTGCAGAGGGGAAGGAGTGGGTTCGGAGGGTTTATCCTTGTTGAAGATGGGACTGTTGACACCAATCCACCCTCTGAGTCTTGATTTTTCCAGAGCAATTCCTCTCTGATGCTGTCTGATTGTAGGTATTTCCATTATCTGAATACTTGGGAGCTTGAACCCTTTTAAGCCACTGGCTTAAAGATTGTTCTCCTATCTTCTGCCTTCCAGCCTGACCCTCAGACACTTCAGCAGGATGGACCTCTCAGAGGAGTCGTGGGGACTCTTAAGAGGGAAGCAGTGTAGGCTGTGCCTCTGTGCTGACCATACCTTATCACACACCCCCAGATGAGACCTCCCTGCAGCCTATTAATTTATGGGGGGAATACTTTCAAGTGTAGTGCAATCGGATAGGAGAAGTGACCCTACAAAAGAAGTGAATAACCCTTTGCTGGTTTAGTCCCCCGAGGCAGCTCATGGGAGGGTCAGCGTTGTGCAGAGAAGAGGACTGCAGTGCACGGCTGGGAGCAGGAGGTGCAGGTGGGGCACCCAGTTGTTGGCTGCACAAAAAACCCCATCCTTTGACTAAAAGGCAGGAAGAAGGGATAAGGCAGCTGACAGACAACTTTTACACCTCCCTATTCCCAAAAGTGTTGAGTAGCTTTTGGCTTGGCCCAGGATATTTTCCATTTCTATTGCCAGTAACGTGCAGAACAATGAAGAATCATCCCTTGTTTTCTGCATCTCTTTTGAAAAAATAAAGAGTTTCTCTGGACACATTAAATGGGCTGGATTCAGCCAGCACAAATTCCACCCAAGCTCCGATTATCTCATGTTTCCCACCGGCTGGCTCTAAGCCTGCAGAGGTGCCTAGCCGAGAGAAAAAAGGCACTGGCTGTGTCCACATCAGGGGGGACAGGTATCTTCTGCAGTGAGACCTACATCCCTGACTGTCCACCTTGAAGACCTACCAGGAGAAACTGTGGCTCCTGCACAGCCTGGGACCTAGGTTTCCTTCCCAAGGACAGCGTGGTGCAGGGATGAGGGGGGGCACCAGGCTGGCTCTGAATGTGGATTCAGGAGGTGGCTGGGGTCTGCCCTTGAGATCAGGCTCATGGAGAGCACTGCAGAGCCACAGAGACTGGGGTGGACATGGGATAGAAAGGGGAAACAAGTTCAGCAGTGTAACCAATTTGTACAAGGAGCAGCAATTCCCTAGAGAGGCAAAGAGCTGTGGTTGGAGAGATAGTAGGCAAGCATTCTCCCAAGGCTATTTATTCATCTTATTTCCAGACTAATACTCAGACCTTCATGCTTGCTGTGCTTACTGCCTTTCTGAAGTCAGCTCTATTAAAATCAGTGCTTGTGTGTATTGAAATAGAAGAGGGGGAGAGTAGGTGGAGGGGAACAGTCATTTTTTTTGTGTGCACACTTTGTGTTTCACCTGCACCCACTGCCCTTACTGTCGCAACCCTTCCCTCTAAAATCCTGCCACACTAAGCTGCTCAAAGCCCTAAGCACCATAGCCAATTTCTTCACACAAAAACTACGCCTGCTTCAACAAAGGTGGTAGACCTGAATGAATGGATGAATGTGCACCGTTCTTCACTTTGCCAGGGACAGCTGCTGAACCAGCTCCAGCCATCTTCAAAACCTCTTTGCAGATGCTAAGAAGGGAGTTTTCAGTGCATTTGAGGAGGGGCTAGGAACGCTCCCCCCCGTCAGCTCCCCTGTGCCAGTGAGCTGCACACAAAAGCAGTGTAGACCCAGGAAAAGTGTGGGTTCAGCAGAGACTTCAGCAGGATTCCTGGCCGTTTGCTTTGCTATGCCAACATGAGAGCAAACCCTTTCCTTATCTCACTGTGCATGGGTTTACGTGTGTGCTGTGAAACCACTGTGTTCAGGCACAGTCCATTATTGCTTAAAAAGTTTGAAGCAGCTTGGTAAAATTTTCTCAAGTCTTTCTTTCAGGCCATGTCTACATGGCTTAGTTAGAAGTTGGGCTGTTGGCTGTTAACTTGCTTACTGATGATAGTTTAGTTTCCACAAATAGCTACAGGTTTTACAAGTATTCTTATCATTTCAGAAACACCCACCCTGTTCCCCGTTAAATATTTCCACCTCTGGCTACACAAAGGGTTGATGTGATGCACAGCACAATGGAGGGTGGTAAAATCGCTGGTGAGGAGAGAGGATTGAGCCAACCAGGGTATGCAAGGTGGAAATGAGAGAGACTTTGGGGCAGATCGGCCATTGACAAAATGGGGTGGACACTTCTGGCAGGTGGTGGGAGCTGGGAATCATTTTTGTTCACTGTTCTTTCTTCTCATTAGCCACAGGCTACACCCACATGAGAAAATCAATAAATTAGACTGCATCTGGGAGGTAGGAGACTTGGTAGCTCTGCCAGTCACTGGCTGGCTGTGTGACCCGAGGCACTCAGCCGTAACAAATTTCTCTTCTGCTTTCCTATAAGAAAGGAGGCAGAGGGAGGCTATAAAGCATGTTGGGATCTGCACATGAAAAACACTAGCAGATCAGAGCTGGACTTGGTCTCTCTGATAATACATCAAGAATGATTAAAGTTACTTCAAAGGTTTTCTACTGGTTCACAGACAATCTTAAATTTTGTTTGCCTCTTTTTTCGGCATTTGTCCAAAATAACTTTCTTTTAGATAGTGGTGTTTCCGCCCAAGTAATTTTTCTAGCTTTGTATTGTGTTTTCTTAAGTAGGTTAAAAAAAAAGAAATGCCATTGATACCTACCTGGCTCACTGGGAGAGTTGGAAATTTTACATTCACTGCACAGATTCACTATCCCAAAGATATCATAGTTATTGACAGCAGTAGGGATATAATCTTTACTGGGAGCCTCTGATGTTACTTCTGTTTCAATCAAAGTTTCCTTAGACGGTGTTAGGATCCCCTTCTCCCACCCAGCTTCTTGAGTGCTCTGCTCTCCTTTTCCCCTTTTCCCCCGTCCTTGTCCTTCTCCCTTTTACAGTCTCAAGGCCAAGAGACTAAGCCACACTCAAACCCAAATTTTAGGTATTTTAGCAGCTGAGCTACAAGACATTCCCACCAAAGGTTTGCACACTGAGACTTCTCTGAGATTTTTCCCAAAGTGTGTGGATTTATATCAGACCATGCCCTTCCACCAACCCCCTGTCAAAATTTGAAGTCTACCCTCCAAAATTGTGAGGAATGAGAGCCTGCGTTTGAGATTGGTTTTAAGTTTGCACCCAAATCCACACACAGCCCCCAGTTCTATGTCAATGATAGTTATCATCCTATGGTGGACACCACAAAGATAAATGGGTGAGGCTCCTTCCTAGGACTGAAGAGCATGAATAAACCTTTATGTCTCTATGAGATCTTCAGGTGGACCGTGATATATATAAAGTGAAAAGATTTGTTCCAACAGATAATAGAGACCCAGCCTGTAGGAAAAGATGTTGAAGGTCTGTGTTTGATCTTTAGTAATGAGAATAGAAGAGAACTTTGCTCCTAGCTGGACCTAGTGCTACTTTCATGAAATACAGTTCATTACAGTTTAGATATGAAGACCTATTGGAAGATCAAATTTTGCATATAATGCTCTAGTCTGACAGTAATATATTTGCCATACAGTTAAACCAAAAGGTTAAGGAAAAGCTCCAATTTCTAGGTAACTATACAGGCATAAAAATAATAATTTAGTGAGTTTGGACAGGGTATTTTTTCTTTTTCATTCACTTGGCTCTAAAGCAGCCTCAGCTTAAGAAATTAAATTTGACAGGTGATTAGTCCATAATGTGGTGCAATCACTTCTGGTATTTGAAGGAAAAATTGAAAACAGACTAGATGTTTAACTTTGAAATGTCTGCCTCAGATGTGATGGGCAGGAACTTTAGTTTTTTGGCATCAAGAGCTAGGTGACTTGCAGAACAGGCTGATCTCATGCCCACAGGCAAGATTAGGTGAAGCCAGCTGTGAATATACAGCGGTAACCAGCATGGGTTTGCTTTTACCTACTAGGAAGTTTATTGCTATTTCACTGTTTGGTAAGTGAATTCACATTCTTCAGAATACATGACAAAGTCCAAGTCTACTGCTTTTATTATTCTGTAGTAAGTTGTTATTCTGCCCCAAATGCTTCTTTTACAGCATGGAGTCTGAGATGGGCACGTGGGGAACTAGACCCTGAATTGTGGCTTATAGATGTGTTCCCAAACTGCTCCATTACAAGTTCAAAGTTTGCATCTGAACTCCTGTGCCTATGAATTAAAAAGGGAAGTGATGGAGGTAGCTACAAAATTATTTCAGACTCTCTTTTCAGGTATCCTGCTGCTTTGGAGTGAAATGCCCTTGCTGCAATGCAGAATTGGCACCACAGGCTGTGGAGAGCCACCCCCAGCACATCCCGGTCTCTCTTTTCTCTCTGTCCCTTTTTCTCATGGGCAAATGACTTTTGCACTCTGTTTCTTGATGACTGTAATTCGCAGAGAAATTCCTCAGCACCACAAGTGTTTGTGAATGGGGAAATGCGGTGTGCTGTGTGTGATGAGGAAGACGGGATGTCTTCCGGCACAGGGACTGAAAATGTTGCAGTGAAATGTTGCTCTGTAGCAAGGACCATTCACAGGGCAAGGGGGACAAAGAGAGCCCAGAGCACCCAGTTCTCCTGCTGCACTCCTGGGATATTTTTAAAGGCCTCAGCCATGGATGTTCACCCTCAGACTGGGAATTCATGGTTCAGATGTCAGATGAATCTCCTCAGCCAAATCAGACAAAGGTATAGTCATGGATGTGGCCCAGTTAGCTCCACGAAGCATGAGTTGGCATGTTGGGAAGAGCAGCCAGTGCTCTTCACTGCAGTGTCTTTCCATGAAGCTGTTTTCAATGTAAAGTCATCCCTCAGCAGCGCCTCTGGGGCAGTTCAGATTAGGGAAGCATTAAATGGCATCCAGCACACGTGATACCCTTCATCACATGGATAAAATCCATGAAATTGGAGAGAGGTCAACAATGCCCCTTATCTTTTAAATGAGTAGAGCTCTTATCTCTTCAGACATTCAGGCCAAGTAGAAACTGGACCGGGTCTTCACTTAGAGTTTCCTCTCTTTTGGCTGGAAAACACCCAGGAAGGGAAACAAGAGCTTTTCACTGTGCTAAGACCAAATCCAGGTAGGAGCAGCAGGGACTATTTTATTGCTTTCAGTCAAAAATCCTCCCTCCCTGCTCTGCGGTCTGTGCAACAGGCTAAAAGCAGCCTGCAGCCTCCCGTACCCTCCTGGAGCAACTGCATCGCTGTGCGTGGAAATATTCCCCATCTATACATTAATTCCTGACTGCCAAGAAAAGACAGAGTATTTCATATTTCGTATAAATTGTTAACTTAACGACAATCTGGATATAGTTAACAGCTTGGGATAAGTCAGTGTTTTTTCTTCCCTTGCCAGCTTTCACTAGTAAACACTGATAACACTAAGGGCCTTTCTTATCATTTGTGTTTTGACAAACCCATTTTGTGTGCTCCTCAAACGCCACTTCTGAGTTGTTAACTCATCTCAGGCAGTCGATGCAACAACAGTAGGGAAAAGATAAACATACTGATACTCACTGCTGAGGTAAATCCCCTCCATCCCCCCCAACTCCAGCCCCCACCCAGGCACCAGCTCATACCGCCAGCCCCCAAAGCTGGCTCTTCGGCTGAAGGGTGCAGAGGAAGCCCAGCTGCAGGGCACACATACAAGAACACATTCAGGATGCAAACTTAGAGGTGCTCTCCTGCTGATCAGCTCCAAGAGGGATTGAACCTCTGCCCTCATCGGTCACAGTGGGATGAGACAGTCAAAACCTTATTCTCCATAGGCTGGACCATGTAAGCAGAGTTTCATCCATACATGACACTGCCACCCCGCATGGCTGGCAGGAACCAGACCGCTGCCAAAAGGCTTTGCACTGCTTAGGAAGAGAGAAGGAGGTGTGGGCTGGGCTTTGCTTGGCCATGGTTACAAACACCAGCTCTAAATTACCTGTGTACCTCAGCTGTGAGGAAGGAGACTTCTGACAGGGGCACGAGCAGATATGGCTCACCTGTAGACCCCAAGGTACCCACCCAACACCTGAGTCCCAACCACCTCAATGAGAAAGCATAAATTAAACTCATTTGCCAGCTGGACCTGTCCTAAGGTGCCCTTGCAGAGGACATTGTACCTTGAGCAGATTGATGCTCCTATTAGACAGATGGGAAGTGAGGGGACAGTCTGATGAGCTCTTTAACTTTTACTGGCTTCCCTACACCAATCTCTTAGCTATTTTAATTCCCCTTTGAAGGCAATAAAGGGAGGGCTTTTAGCTCACCAGGCTCATCTGAAATTTCTCAGTGAAGTGACTGAAACTCCATCTTAATATTCTCTGTGACTGCTGGTTCCGGTGGCTAGTTTCTGACTTTCATGGCTCTTCGGTTTCTTTCTTTTTAGTAAGTGTGTATGTTTCTCGGTTATTTTTTGTGTGCTTGTTTCTCCTCTAGCACAACAGACAGACAGATGGCTGTGACTATTTTGCTAGGCTAAAGCATTCTTGGCCGGATTCCCCAGATGAGTAATGTGGTGATAACTTAGTGGTGTTTCCTTGCTACTCCAATGCTGAGCAGGGAGGGAAAATTAGAGGGATATATGAAGGGGTAGAGGAAGGGGAAAGTCAGATAATGACAAGGTTGGGGAAATAATAACAGCAAGGAAGACTTCTGGCAGGGGTTTTCCTTGAGTAACCTCAGCTGGGCTCATCCTAGCTTTTGGGAAGTTTTAAAACAACAGGGGGGAAGAAAAACAACTCAACAGACAAATATGTCCAGACTTTTTTCTTTCTTTTTACAAATGCCACTAAAAATTGGGAGTGCAAAAGCAGCTTAGAGACAATATTTCAAAGGGGGCTGGGGGTGGAGAGAAATTGCAAGGTAAACAGGACAGTTTCTGTCTTCCCCCTACCTCCAGCCTGTGTGCAAGGAAAGATAACAGCAGCAGGAGAAAGCAAAGTGTGCCATGGAATTTAGCTCTTCTTTTTTCCCTTGTAACAGGGAGAGAGGGAGAGACTGCATGTGCTTCTGCGGCATCTCTGTCTGCTTTGAACCTTATCAACAGGGACTGTGCAATGCAGTTTCTCTTTCTCCCTCTCTTCTTCTAACTTTTGAAGCAAAACACTTACGTGCAAGGAATGTCGGAGCATCTGACAGCCAGGAAGATAGAGGAGAAAGCCAAGGAGTAGGGAGGAGGGGGCTACTGTTTCCCCTCCTCCTCCTCCTTTTTTTATTTTCTTTCCCTGTTTTCTTTCTTTGATTAAAGGAAGGAGGAAAGAAGAGAACAGTGTAGAGATGTCTTCCCCACCCCTCCCCTTAACAAGTCTCAAGAGCATGGCCTGTATTGAGTCAAGCAGATTGTTAAGGGAGAATGGCTGTCAATGGGATCTCAAAGATGCAATTCTTGTTTTAGGAATAAAGGAAAAAGAAAAGCCTCTTGTCACGGCTGCTCGCTGTTTATGAAATGTTTTGCCTGTGTGAGGCCTACAGGGAATCTGGGAGTGTGCTGAATTTGTTGATCTCCCACATTCCCTTTAGAAGGGATTGCTTCCCATGTACCTCTGCAAGTAGAGACAGTCCATATACGCATCACTACTCACTGTTTTTCAGGTTTATATACTCCATTAATAGGCATTCGAATAGTTCCTTAATGTTGCAGATAGGTGTAAAATAGGCAAAGAAGGAGAGACTAGGGTTTGCAGGGGAGCCACAGGATGGCGGGTACATCTGAAAGGCAGGCCAGAAATAGGAGTTTAGAGTAGGAGCTGAGCTCTGCTGAAAATCTGGTCCAGCACTTCTATTAAAGAAAGGATTCTTGGTATCTTGCACCATGCTTTCATTGTGCCCTGGCAGAGGTTGAATGAGTTAGGCAGAGGTTCAAATCAAAATCCCAGACCTGGACTTGGAAGAAACTTGGAGCCAGATCTGAGCTTTTGCAGATGGTCCCTCTGTATATAATGAGGTCAATCAAAACATCTGATCTCAATACCCTTGAACTTCTGGAGGGGACATGAATTCGAGCCCAGGAATATGGGATCATCTGGACTGTGCAGTGGTCTCTGCCAATTGATTTTCTTTTCTGGCAGGCTTGATGTGTCCCAGCTGTACTGCTGAGTCTCCTTTAGAAGATGCTTTAGGTATAAACCTAAAGAAAAGGAGCCTTTCTGGACTGCCTTCTTTCCCCCAGGTGCTTTGTAATTCATGCTTCCTTACAAGGGAGGAACAACAGATAAAAGGAGTGGATGACTTGTTGAGCATCTCTTATTTTAATGATAAAGAAGGAGTGAGAAGCATTGAAAGGACTGTCCTTTCTTGAAGCCCAGTTTCCACATGTGTGAAACTGGGCAATGGAAAGTGCATCTCTTCTGAGTTCAGCCAGGCTCAGGGTCACCAAAAATCCCAAACACCTGGTTTTGTTCCCCTTTTAACCTGACAGCTCATTCTGCTCAAGAATTGCTGCACGATAATAATGAGGAAGGTGTAAAAAGTCTCAGGGTTAAATGAGGATTGTGCCTTGGTGACTGGGCTGAAGTTGCTGGCACCAGTGGTCCTACAGGTCAGCTGCTACACGACAGGACCGAGCATCCAATCTAGTTTATCAGCCATCTCCTGAAAGATGACAAAATCTACTACTGGGCTTGCACTGCTGCTATTAGAGAGCAGCATGTGTATAGAATAGATAAGACAAGGTAGGAGGAGTTGGAAGATGAGGAGTATTATTTCTGCTAAAACAATGCAACCCTGGAAGATTACAGCCCCCTCCAGTGACACAGTAGAGAAGGGAAATGAACTGACATCTAAGATGGTGAGGGAGACACCGTCTATCAGCAGGTTAGAGGAGAAGATATGGACGCAGCATGGGTCTCAAGGGTTTGAAGGTGAGTAGAAGGGAAGCTTTGGAGCAAGGGAATGGGGAGGTTGCTGCAGAGAACCCTATCAGGGAGTGCTTGCTGCGGGTGTACAAAAGCAGGTGGCTTCTTTTTTGTGCAGGAAGGAGTGAGAAAAGTGTTTTCAATCCTTCAGTGGGTACTAGGCTCCTGTTGGGTCATTTGGAGTCTATTTATGGTATTGCTTATACTGCATCACAGCTTTCAGTCAATCTGTGTCCCCAAATGCTGTTCACAGAAAAAAAAGGAATTCAAGAGCAGAGGGTGTTTGGAGTGATGAAGGGGGAGGGCATGGACTGTGTGCTATGTTCAGCTGTGAGACAGCTAGGAGCAGAGGGAGGCAGGAATCGGGGAGGGGAAGGACCCGATCAAATGAAGGTGTGTTGGGGAGACCAGCTGTTAGGCCAAGACAGAGTGGGAACAACGCCAGCCCAAGTCCCAGCCAGAAGCTCATCTCAGGCCGGGTTTCAAGAGGACCCCATTTCTCCATTCTGCTTTTTCACCTGGCTCTGCTGCCCTGCACAGATCTCTGATTGCTGCTGTTTTATTCAGCTGTTCAGGCACATGCATCTGGTCTCGGCCTTTGCTGTTAATGATTTGCAGTAGCACAGATGGCTCCTGCTCAAACTGGTACTAATTGGGCTGGTGCCTCACTCAGCTGCTGTCCCAGCACTCCCCACGCTGCATACACTGCCCTGAGGCACAAAACTTTTCACTGCATCCAAAATCTCCTCCTCAGAGCAGCAGCCATCAGAGAGCCAGGGCGATCTGATGTCCATGCTTGCTCAGTCACTCCTGGAAGGCTTGCTCCTCCAGCCAGCAAAAATGCTTATCTCCCCAGGAGCAGGGCAGCCTGCAGTCCTCGAGTGTGCAGGTGGCAGAGGAACAGAGGAGACTGTTGCAGCCCTGCCATGCCCATTACCAGGCTCACCCCTCTCTCTCCAGGGCCTGCCTCTCTCTGGCTGTGAAAGAAGGAAGGATAAAGTCCTCTCCCCATTGAGCCCAGACTTCCCATTTCATTCTGTTCACTGGGCTGCTCTTTTCTTGCAGGAGGGGTCTAGCAAAAAAAAAAAAGTTTGAGAGATGAACCCCAGGATGGGGGATCAACAGACTTGAGTAAAGGAAAATACAGGTGCTAGAAATGTCTTTCAAAGAAGAAAAAGGGTAGCAAATAAATTCAGGATGGCAGTTGGGAGGTTCTGATCATTAGATCCACCATGTTATGGCACCGCCTCCTTTTCAAAATATACAGTGAGGCCAAAGTCTTACAGAAGTGTTGAATGACTTGATGCTTGCAGTAACAGGGGTCTGGGGCTTGATGGTTCAGGAAGCCCTTTCCAATTAAAATCCTCTGAAAATTAACAGTGTGTTAGAAGGGTCCAAGAATATCTTATTGGGAATATCTTTAGATCACGTGAAATCCAGAAGGGTTTGGGATCCACCACACCCTGCAGGGCTTTCCACAGGGAACCTCCACGGAACAGCAGCTGGGTAAACGCTGCAGTTTAGCATCATGTTGCTTGGAGGTCTGGCTGTGAGCCAGGCTGGCTTTTACCTGGACATAGGTTGGTTACACACCAGACCATGTCCATTAACGTGCACTTGGTATGTTTGCTAGCTCAGCAGCTGTGTCCTGCAGTCAGTGTACCAAAAATGGAAGACTTTTTAAGCCAGACATACTGTGTATTGTAAATTCAGCAGCACTCCAGGTGCGTCTAGGCAGGATGCATCTGCTAAGCCCAGTGCAGTGATTTTAAAAGATCGCTAGATTTTGCTTGTGCTAAAACCCATGTGTTCTTTTGCATTTTCTTTCCCTGGTAAGCCAAGTATAAACAGAAATAATACTCAGGATCTTTGAATTGTTGTAACACGTAATCTGTGTGCAAAAGTAACATTTGTGACAGATTTTCTCAGGAAGTAAAAGGGAAAGTACAAAGTCACCCCTGAAATGAATTGGCTCTAGGTGAGGAATTGAAACACTAAATTAACATGACATCAGGCACTTCGAAATGGCTGTGGATCTAGTAAAAAAATAAATAGGGTAAAATTCCTGTAGGACCAATAGAGACCAAACATACCAGATCCAGTGTTATCCAGGACTAGCTAATATTTACTTTGCTAGCAGCCATGTGTGAAAACAGATATTTTCACAAGTATTTCAGAATTTGATCCCAGCTGATACCTTGGCATTTGTGGTGAAAATCGTTGTTTACAAAGAAAAATGTCCCCAGGACTGCAACAGGGAGACAAGTTTTCTGTCTGCAGAAAGTGTTGAAACAAGATACAGAAGCAAACACCAGGGACACTATTCACTACACAAACAAGCTCCCCTTCCAACACCTTTGAAAGATGTGGGAGAAGTAACACATGGCAACACGACTCATAATAATACTGCTTACTATGGTGCTTTTCATTGGGAAAATAAAATGAACATGTTAAATGTTTATTTTGCTCTTTATATCAAATTACCTGTTGCTACTTGACTGTTCTGAGCTGCACCAAAGACAAAAGCCTTCTTTATACAGTGCAAACAGTGAAACATCTGCCATAATCAAATGGTCTCTTACCTGCCCATGAAGTTTGGGGTTAGAGTCAGGCGGGGCAATGAGAAGAGACTGCCAGAGGAGGGGACCAGGGCACAATTACAGCGATGGAGATATGGGAAGGTTGGAGAGGCTTAGCTCTGAGTGATGCTGTGAAATATCCTACCTCTTTCTGCTCCTCTGCTCTCTCCAAAGTAGATATAATGAGAAACAGAGCAGTCCTACTCAATGGGTCAAATGAGCTTTTGAGTCCTTCCTTTCCCCTGAATCAACTAACCTGCCGTGTGGGTAATTAGTCTGCCAGCCTCATCCTGGTAGCACTGCCTTTGGAGTGCGACATATTCAAAGAGGTCACAAGCTCATTCTTTCCCCCATCCTCCCTTTACCTTTTTATTGTGTTCCTATTCGTCTGTTTTTTTAATGATGCCCTCCTCCAGCACAAATTGATTCTGGCGGTAATTTGTCATGTCACCTTCAGTAAAATTTTGAACAAAATTGAGGAAGATTCATGGGGGAGCAAAAGCGCCACATCTTTTATGCATTTCAGATGGTAAAGTATAAATCAAAAAGCCCAGGGACCTGTTTGCAGGTAGACAACAAGAAAAAAACCGTAAACCATAGTGAGTAAAGTTAGACTGTGCCTCTGTCTGATCCTGCACTGACAAGTCTGGGATTTAATTTTTAATTGTTCAGTGACACATCGTCTTTACATCAGGATGAATACAGTTGATAAAACAGATTTGAGAGAGACCCAGCCCACAAGCTCCTCCTGTCACACTCCTCTTCCTTGCTTATAAGTCAGGGTGAAAGTTAAACCCTAAAGGGCATGGGTAAAAGGCTTCATGCTGAGAGAGAGGGGCTCAGGGTTAGGACCTGATGTTATAACTGCTTAAAGGGGTTGGTTATTCTTGACCTTGGAGGAAATTACCTCTCTCGGATGATTTTGGTCTTGTGGTTAAGGGTCTGGAGTAAATTTGGGTAAATTCAAGTTCAAGTCTCAGCTCTTCTGCAAGCCTCTTTTGCAGGAATGATTCACCTGCTCTGCCTTGAAGGTTTGAAGCTATTTTAAAACTGAGAGGTTAAATACCATCAGAAATGAATGGGAACTGGCTGAGCAGTTTCTTAAAACTCACCTTTGCCATCTGAGGGCGATGCCTCTCCCTCCAAATCTGGGCTGATACTCACCTTCCCACCATCATTTGCCCTGTTGATTCTGATAGCAAAAGCTTCAGGAAGGGGATCATCTCATCCCTTATTCCCATGCAGCCTCCAGTCCTTGTGGCCTCAACATGTTCTTACAGTAAGAACAACATTAATGAGATGTGAAGGGACAAGGAGGGCTGGCTGCACACAGACGGTAGGACATTCGGCAGGCGGGTCTGCGTGTATTGCCTGCCTGTGTATCCATATCTGCATTGCATCTATTGCCTGTAACCAAACAGCTCAAGGATTTTGTAGGCCTGCTGAGTCTGCCTCTGATCCCCTCCTCCACTCCAGCTGATTTTATGTTACAGGCACAAACCATAATATCCTCCTTTTTTCTTTTTTTAATGCATGATCGATCTATTTTAAAAGTACACACAGCTATATGGTAGGAGAGATTAAACAGCAGCGTAGAAAAAGATCTCCTATGGGGAAATCTGATTATACCCTTTTAGGGGGGGTTTCTTGTTGAGAGTCAGCCTGCATATTCCCACACTGTACTTGAAGGTCAGTCATTGTCTTATGCTGCTTCCTACAACAAAATTGAGAGGAGTATGATGAGATCTCATAGTCACAAGAGAGCTCATTTGTTCAGCAAATCCAGCCGTGACCCTTTCTAATGTTTTCTTTCCCTTCCTTCCCTCTCTTCTGCTGGCTTGTTTTTAGCTGAATGCTTCCACTAAAACGTCCCTATCAATATTCAGGGATGATTTCTGAAGTTTGGATAAAGTCTGTCAAATCCAACAGAGACCAAAGTGCCAGGCGTATTTGTAGAGTCTAAACAGCTATCACAGTCTACAGGATCAAAGACTTTGGGTCGCTTCTGCTTCTTCTTTGGTGGGAAAGGCGCCATTGTGAATTCTTTATTTTACCAAGTACATTTAAATGTGATAGCGAGCTCACGTGCAAAGCTCAAACCTGGATCCAGCTCTGCAAATGCTGGCACTGTAATTTGTCTCCAGGAGTTGGGGGCAGCCCACGGCGAAAATGAGTGTGCTGTGCTGTTGCCTGGATTTGTTCCTGATGTCGATTCAGATGCTGATGGAGAATGGACCCTGCAGCCAATTAAAAGTGCTCTGGTTGCAGGTTTTCTTACAAGTCTCTTCCCCATGTGAAAGGCAAAGCTAAAGCTTTTAAGTGTATTTATATATATATGGACATGGAATCTCTCTGCGTATGCACAGCCTATGAACACTGCAAAATTGCTAGAAGTTTGGAGCAGAAAGACCCTAAGTTCATAGAATCATAGAATCATAGAATAGTTTGGGTTGGAAGGGACCTCTAAAGGTCATCTAGTCCAACTCCCCTGCCGTGGGCAGGGACATCTTCAACTAGATCAGGTTGCTCAGAGCCCCGTCCAACCTGACCTTGAATGTTTCCAGGGATGGGGCATCCACCACCTCTCTGGGCAACCTGTTCCAGTGCTTCACCACCCTCAGTGTAAAAAATTTCTTCCTTATATCTAGTCTAAATCTACCCCCCTTTTAGTTTAAAGCCATCCCCCCTTGTCCTGTCGCAACAGGCCCTGCTCAAAAGTCTGCCGCCATCTTTTTTATAAGCCCCCTTGAAGTACTGATAGGCTGCAATAAGGTCTCCCCGAAGCCTTCTCTTCTCCAGGCTGAACAACCCCAACTCTCTCAGCCTTTCTTCATAGCAGAGGTGTTCCATCCCCCTGATCATTTTCCTGGCCCTCTTCTGGACCCGCTCCAACAGCTCCGTGTCTTTCTTGTGCTGAGGGCTCCAGAGCCGGACGCAGTACTGCAGGTGGGGTCTCACCAGAGCAGAGTAGAGGGGCAGAATCACCTCCCTCAACCTGCTGGCCACTCTTCTTTGGATGCAGCCCAGGATACGGTTGGCCTTCTGGGCTGTGAGCGCACATTGCTGGCTCGTGTCCAGCTTTTCATCCACCAGTACCCCCAAGTCCTTCTCGGCAGGGCTGCTCTCAATCCCTTCATCCCCCAGCCTGTATTGATGCTGGGGGTTGCCCCGACCCAGGTGCAGGACCTTGCACTTGGCCTTGTTAAACCTCATGAGGTTCATGGGGGCCCACTTCTCCAGCTTGTCCAGGTCCCCCTGGATGGCATCCCATCCCTCTGGTGTGTCGGCCTCACCATTCAGCTTGGTGTCATCTGCAAACTTGCTGAGGGTGCACTCGATCGCACTGTCTGTCATTGATGAAGATACTAAACAGTACCGGTCCCAATACGGACCCCTGCGGGACGCCACTCATCACCGAGCTCCATCTGGACATTGAGCCATTGACCACTACCCTCTGGATGCGACCGTCTAACCAATTCCTCACCCACCGGACAGTCCACCCATCAAATCCATACCTCTCCAGTTTAGAGAGAAGGATGTTGTGGGGGACCGTGTCAAAGGCCTTACAGAGGTCCAGACAGATGACATCTGTAGCCCTTCCCGTGTCCACTGATGTAGTCACTCCATCTATCAAAACAGTTCACAGGTTTGTAATCTTTTGTGGTTGTTCTCCAAGCAATATTTCTGTCTGCCTTCTGCTTAATGAATTAGCAAAGCTAAGAGAGTAGCGTGAACTTTCAGAAGATATACTTCAGTGCCCCTTATGGCTGATCTGGAAATGATGCTCATTATAGCACTATATGAGCAGGATAGGTAACCCAAAGATGTCAGGAAGGGCTGCAGGCTAAAACAGCTAACCAAAGGTTCCTTTTAGACATTTCATTCAACCCAGGGATGGCATTAATAACACCATTAATTTTGTATTTTTATTTAATTTCCAGGGATTGTGCCAAATAAGTACCACGTAGCTTTCTGTGAAAACAGTATCATCAGCCCACTCTGACACCTGTTGAGATGCCCATGTGCATGAGAAATGAGGAGCAAAGGCTGCTTCAGGAGTTTTCCCCTTTCCAGGCTGGGAGGAGCAGAGCTTCGGGGACCCACTGGTGCCTGAGCCATAGCAGAGCTCACTCCTGCCCATGGCACCGGGCACGGGAAAGGAAGCCTGGGCTGGCATGGGAGCATTTGAGGGAGGGCAAATGAAATTTTTCCATTCCTGGAGGTCACCCCTGCTCATTCCCCAGTGCGCACTTGCCTATAAAGGACACGGAGGATGGGCATGGACAGCCAAAATAAAGAGTGCTGCACTAAGGGGGATTCTGAAGTTGTTATTACCAGGCCAGGTTATATGCAGTGGGTCTAACTATCTAAATATATTTACTGGAGATGAGGGGAATGAGGGTGCCAGGAAGGGGGGGGATGGGTGGGAAAAATTGTTTCAGTGATCAATGAAGTGATCAAAAAAATCCTGGAAACGTGAACCCTGCTTTATACTGCCTCCCTCCCTCTCCCCCCGCCAAGTTTCATTACTTTTTACAAAGGAGTGCTGGGGAGATTATTTATCTTTGATCATTCCGGGATCAATCTGCAAATGTACAAACGCACTTAAAATCAGTGTTTGCCAACTGTTAAGCTCCATGTTGCACCCTGTTTTTTAAAGGCCTCGGGAAGATGCAAAACAGAGACAAAGGGGAGATGGATGACTTCAGCGAGGCATTTAAGAAATTGTTTGAAGAGAGCAGTTGCCCACCATCCTGATTAGCTCTCTGTCAGCTTGATTTCAAAAGCAGGTAAGGGTGCAGGAAAGGGGGAGAGAAAAAGACTGCAGAAGGGAGACAGACAGACGGCAGCAGCAATGCTGATTTTTCTCACCCTGTTTATTCAGATGGCTTGTTAGGGATTGCTTTATTCCTGGTGCTGTTTCACACCCTATTTATTTACTTTTCCATATTTTTACGCCCTTCCTAATTCCACAGGTTCAAGATGGCTGTTTTCCGCAGCCAGCTAATACCTTCAGAGCGGATAATCTGGGGATTCTCTGTGTTTGATATACTTACCACACTGCTGCTCAACTCCCATGGTGTGCCTCAAATATTTATTTAAAAAAGAAAGAAAAAACCCAAACCCTCCCCAATCTATTTCCTCCACAGCCTTTGCTGCTGAAGCTTCTCACGTCACCTTCCGTGGGGAACTTGCAGGATGCTGATCTTTTTGTTTATTCATTTATTTTTGGCAGCATCACTCTAACTGCCTCCAAAGAAGGGGGTGAAGACATTTGAGAAAATAATTTGTAAACATTTATCATGGCTCTGCCCAGGCGGGCAGGCACAGTCTTTACTCCGGAGCCGCTGTGTGCTGCGTGGGTGATGAACAGCCATGTCCCACCCCAGAGCTGGCCGCACTCTGGCGATCCAGCTAATATCTGCATTTTACTTGCCCGGGGCTGCTCGTGTTTTTGCAGAGGACAGGGCAAAGATCCACCTTCATCAAAGGCTTTTTAAAGTGAGACTTATAAAAGTACACCAGGACCTTGGTTTCCTTACCCTCAACCAGGGGAGAGAAAAGTGAGAAAAATAGCTCCATATTTGAATTGCTGCTTCTTTATGAATTACTAAATATTGAGCACCAAAATTTGACAATTTGATCAATTTTCTCTTCCAGGATTTGGGTTTTTCCTTGCTGACTGATCGTAAGGTGTGCTTAAAAATTAGACATATTACCATATTACCATATGTGGTCTGGGGAAAACAGACCTTTTCCCAGTATTGGAAGGAAGTCTCCAGGGCACTATGCCATCCCAGATTTTAGGAATGGCATATGAGACAAGGAACTGTGTGTCTCTTGTTTGGGACATTGTATTTCCCCTGTCCCATCCCTTCCAAGACACAGCCCCTAGTAGCATGCTTGCTCCTAGAACAGTACCAGAAAACAGGCTTCTGGCCCCAAACTGTGTGGACATTGATGTGTGACCCAATACGAAGGCATACTTCTTGTTCCCTGGAGGAGATGAGGCTGCTTTTTAGATTTATTAGCCTCGATATACTTTCTCAGCTAGGTTTGCTTGCTCTCCCTCCTGCACGAGCTCTTGGAAAGCAGCGATTTCCAAGCAGCGACTCCCAGACCTGCAGATTCCCATGGCCGGTGTGGGCAGCACGCAACCTCTGGTCGGAGAGGCTCCTCTGTGGTGATATAAACCCTCTTTGCACTGTCCTGCAATCCCTCTGCTAGAAAACGGGTCTGAACCCACAGGACATCAGCCATGCACCTGTGATTGCTTTTTCCTGCTGGTCTGGAAGAGAAAAAAGCATATAGAGAACCACTGCTGCGGGTAACAGGGACCCTGTGGTTTCCATCAGCTGGTGGCTATCCTGATGATATATACAGAAAAGGAAATTATATTTAACAAAAAGGAATATTTGTCTTCTGCATGAGACCTTCTCCCTCTCTTCACTCCCTTTCCGTTTACTGCTGCAGGAGGCAGTGACCGACTGTGCAGCACTGACCTTCCCTCCGCTGCCTGGCTCCCACGTGGGGCTGGAGCGGCCGTGGGGCTAGCTCTTCTCCCACTGCGATGAAGAGAGTGAAGCGTGTTCCACTGAAGGCACACTCGTGTCAAGTCCCTGCAAGAGGACAGCGTCCGCTTCTGAACGGATGGGTAAATTTTATCTCTAGACTCTACAAGAACATCAGGGCGTCTGTCAGAGATTTTCAGCTGATCTCTGTATTCTTGTTTCAATGTTATTACTTTTTTTCCTTTTTTTTTTCCTTTCTTTACCGCAACTCATTTCACTGGCACTTTTACCAGCATTTCCTACATTTTTCAAGACATGATAGTCTGGCTTTCTGATGACCTATTGCAAGACAAAGTTGGGCTCCTTATCAGTGAAAGGTACCTTGTCAACCGACTCAGGAGCAGTGTTACATTTAAGCGGAAGCAGGCGAAAAGCCATAGGGAATAAAAACCACCACTGCAAAGGTATTAAAGAAGAGGCTGTTGTGTGAACAGGGATATGGGGGGAGGTGAAGTTGGAGGCTTTGGAGTTAGCTGTGGGCTTAGTGTACAACTTATTCTGTCTAACACTTGCCATGAAATATCCTAACAATACTCAGGCACTAGTGGTAGCAGAGATATTATCACTTGGGGAGACAACAGAAATGGCCTTATTTTGACAATAGCTTTTTTCCCTTATTATCGCTAAGTAACAATATCTCTATTTCACCGCCACTACTGAGCCATTGGGGTTTTTTTGATAAATAGTGTCCTTTTTGTGATTTCTTTATTCCCCACTTGTGTTTTATCCTTTGTGCGTGTGTGCATATGAGCAGATGTTAAAAAAAGGTGTTCCACCTGATGGTACAATATTAAAGACTACATCTCTTAAAAGCCAAAGAAGCTGTCAGAGGGGATATCTACACAAATGTATAGCCTGCCTGGTGTCTAAGGGACTTGTGGTGCACCTAGGCTCAAAGGAAGTCCATTCTACCTGTGGGGTCCCCACACCCCTGAATAAAAACAGGAGTATGCAAGAGCTGGAGCGTATAAGAGATGTTAGGACCCATTTGTCAGTAGGAATGTCATATTTCTTTAGAAAATGCCTATAACAAACTCTGCATGCTTTGACATGTGGTTTGTCCTCAGATGCTCATGTAAAGGCACCGTCTCCAGCATGGCTGTATCTCTCACGAATGCAACGAATTGCCTTCTCCTCACTGTGCTCCCAAAATGCCTCAACTGATGAGGCCACATCTCGTCTTTCCTCCAGCCCCGTTCCAGAGCTGAAAAACCTGCACGGACTGAGCAGGAGTTAGACTCGGTGTATATAGTTCTATTAGATATGGTATATATAGTTCTATTAGATATGGTATATAGTGACGTCTGGATGTATTCACATTTGAGTCAGCTGAACATTTATCCTCATTTATCCCCTATTCTCTTTCCGTTCCTTTCTCATGCCCATCCCCATGGTGTCTGAGCACTGCTGTCTACCTGACTTACCACCATTGTTATGGACTATCATCTGCCTGGGCTATGAGTGTGCTCTCCCATTATCCACTCATCATCCACAGTGGCTCTGTCTGGATGCTTCTTTCTGCTGATACCATCAGCTGCCATTGCCTATTCTATGCACAATAGAGAACCCTCCTATCTGAGCCCATTGCTATGGTTACAGGCATCCTGCGGGCGGTGGGATCAACAGGAGCCAGAAATGAAGGTACTACTGCGGTATTTGCATAAAGACTCCCTACCTGCTGTGGAACGGCCACGTTCTCCAGAATGACTCCCACGATTTTCTGTCGCTGCCGTTGCATATTTGCATGGACGGGCTGGGGCATCAGGACTCAATTTACACTTTCTTGGCTTGGACTTGTAGCGAGATCACTTTTTATGGAGGAGGAGAGAAAATTTACCTTAGAAGATGACAGTACTCACCTCCCTTAGATATGAAATAATAAGGAGGAAGGTCAGTTTTTACTCTCTCCCCATCTTGGCACATCCTGCTTTGCACAGAGCCCCAGAGTGCTTGAACCAGCAACGTTCTAAGCTACTTGTTAGCCCCAAATGCCCAAGCACCAGGGATGTGAGTCATCTATCATACACCTGCTCCATCACTTCCACTGCATTACTAAATGATGTGCTCAAAACCTCCCACTAAATGGAGAGAAAATGTGACCAGCCTAACTGCTATCAGAAAGTTGAATGCTTAAAATAATGTCACTGGAGGATCGAAGAGGAAAGAACAGGAGGTAAAGTAGGCTATTTTCATCATCTGTGTTATTTTTTTTCCCCAAACAGAGGAGGCACATAGTGAAATTAACCTCTACTCCTTTGATTTTTTTCCCCCTCTCTCTCTTGTGCACACACACACACTCTCTCTCTTTTAAGGCTTATATATTATGATTTGATGCAGGAGGATTTCTCATTAGAAGATGTGAATAAGGCTTTAATACAAATCAGTCCGGAGAGTCTTTTGACAGGATTTTTAAATAGTGCCCCTTGTCTCCCCGATGCAGCCGCACGCTATCTTGTTCCCATGCTGACCTCTCTGTCTTTCCTCATTAAAGAACAAGTCCAGGCTGCTGAGCCGTCTCTCTTTTTGGAGATCTTCACTGCTTTGTCTCACGCACAGTCACTCCTGCTGCTGACCGACAGCTCCTCACCCCCAGTAATTTCTGCACTGCATTAATTTCTCATTAATCTGCATCATGATTTATGAGTCTGAAATGATGAAAGACTTCTAGAGGAGCGCTTCTCATTTGGCCTGCTGGCTTTTCTCCCCTACCCCTTCACCCACCTTCTTCAAAAGCAAATAGGCCACTTCTCCCATGCTGCCTGTCTGCAGGGCATCATCTCTGTGGACGGTTCAAACAGGGAGAAACAGGTTAAGCATGGTGCTTTCTGGCTGCTTTCCTTATAAATGATTTGAGCAAATAAATGCTAGGGAGAAAAAGAACCCACTTTCCTTTCCTAAAGACCTTTAGTAGCTGCTCTGCAAGTCTGTGACTTTACTGTGGCTCTGACTGCTGTTGAATTTGGCAGCCCCGGGGGGTTGCTGCCAAAGCCTCCTTGGAGTTTGGAGAGGTTTCAGCAAGGAAACCTTCAACCACCCTCCAGGGATCAATCACATTAGCAAGAGGGATGGTGACTCCTGGCAGTGCAGAGAGCTGGACCTTCAGGCCACCGGTGGATGAACCGCTGGACTTTTGAGGACACGTTGCTATAAGGCTGTTTTAGCCTAGCTCAGGGCAATGGGGAAAAGAGCAAATCTGCACACTCCCCGTACTTATTTCATGGGACTCCGTTACAGCCCTACCTCAAAATTATCTTTCCTTCCTTTTTCAGGAGTATGTGTAAAAGAGAATGGAAAATTACTCAGTTTTAGTAAGTCACCAGCACTTTGTGTGCTTCTTCAAAACTCCTGAATTTGTAGAACTTGAGGCTATAAATAGAAACGGGATTTCCTCTTCTCTTCTGGTTATTGGTACGCCGCTCTGGTCCTCAGGAGAGTCAGAAAACACAAAGACGTGGAAAATGTTTTGTTTAGAAGACAAGAGAAGAAAATGCTGAATGCACTGGGCAGGACTGAATAAATGCAGCATATAGTTATGGCAGCAGTGGGAAAGTGAATAAAGGAGTCGGGAGGGACAGAAGAAGCAATGGGTGGAGGTTGCTTACAAAATCCTTTGTGCTCTGCCTTGACTCCTCTGGTCCACTGCTCAGTAAAGTCAATGGAAATATTGCTATTGACTTCCTGGCAGTGCATTCAAATTTCAGACAATTAAGCCATGCTAAATTTCAGACAGAAATACTCCTCAAAACACAATAGCCCAGGAATCATAAGCATGATGGTCCCACCAAAAAAGAAGAAAAACTACCTGAACTTTTCCATTGCAGGAAGAGGTTTGATTTCAGGTGAGTTTAGGAAAAGAGCATTTGTCTCGAATCTTTATTTTCCTGGTCTCTTCCCAAATCACGATATTCACAAATTGATGCAGATCTTCTCACATACAGAGTGTGAAGCTGGTTCTAGCTCTCAGTCTGCCAGGCTGCCAAAGAGATGATTTACAAAAGCGGTGGTGACCAGGACTAGCAATAAAGCTTAGTTGCTACTGCATGAATATGTAGATGAATATGTAGTTACTCTGACAGCAACAGGGGAAAGCTGTTTCTTTGGGGGCTGGAAATTGAAGGGGGAAATTGCTCAGCTTTTTAGCCATTGTTTTAAATGGATATTTAGGAGAGCAATTTCTATGCTGCTTGGAAAAGAAGAAGTGAAAAAGAAAGAACTTTGTGTAAAAATCTTTCCGATTCTACTTTGTTAATCTTTTAAATCCTTTGAATTCGGCTAGTGTGGCTCAAAAAGGAAAATCAGAAATTGTCTCTATGTAAATAGAGCTTTTACAGAGAGCACAAAAGCTTGGGGTGGGAAGAGTGTAAAAATATTTTAATAGGTAACCTTTTATTCGGCAAAATATGTATTACTTCCTATTATGATAAACAGTTGGCATATTTGAGATGAAAATGTTTATACATATACATTACAATTACATATTCATTTGACTTTATATTACATACACAACTCAATTTGGATAAATGTCTGAAGCCAAAGGAATAAATTAGGATTGGTGCCGAGTGCTTTCTTTGCCCTTTCCCATTGTGTTTGCAAGATTTGCATTTTATAGTTGCACATTAACAAATATGCATATTTCATTATGGTTTTGGATTAAAAGGTTATCATCTCCGTTACCCATTAGTAATAAACAAACACAGGCTTTCCATGTGAATTTATCCCTGGCTCAGCTGTTTGCTGATTAGGTTGTTGTAGCTGTGTTTCCTTGTTCTCTCCTTGTGGAGGATCCCTAAAGCCGTTTCTAAAGTGCTTATTGTCCTCTGGGGAGCAGTGAATGAGAAGAGGAGGCAGGTGAAGAAGAGCCAGAGGCATCCTAAGGTGGTGAAAAGACAGGAAGGTAGGGCCAGGACCAATTTGCAGCCAGGTTAGGAGCTTAGTTTGGGCAGGTGGTCCCCAAAGTCCAGGCCCTGTGGCAAAAAAAGATCCTTGGAAAACCTGGTTGAAGGCTGCGCAGCGTCAGATATCCTCAGAAACCTACTGATGGGCAGGAAGCAATGAAGTGATCACCGCAGTGTCCAAAACCATGGCAATTTCAAATCAGGCTGTTCCTCCTACGCTGGGGTGGGCCAAAACCCCTGAATCTGCACATAGGGAGACCTTGGACCTGGAGAACTCGGCACCTGGCATCAGCTGGGAGGGGGGAAGAAGGCATCACTTTTTTACTGGCACCCCCTGGTGTGAGCCCCAATGGGGCTATGCATGCGGCGCATTGCTTCAGCCTCAGGTGAATGTCTGCTGGAACGAATTGGACTAAACCTAGCAGCTTGAAATCTCAGCAACTCTTGTTCCTTGACAACATCATCACAGCATCTTAGTTCAACTTGTTTTGCCAAAAAAACCCTTATTGATCAGTTGTGTTTGCAGGCACTTGTAGGATGGAGGTAGGGAGGGCTGAAGGATGCCTGGTTGTCTGAGCTGGGGCCCAGTTATCAACAGTCTGGAGTAAACAGCACAGATGCTGGCGTAGATTTTTTAGAGTAGCTGAATTTTGAGGAGGCTTTGCATTCAGCATCCAAAAAATAGCAAGGACCCATTTCTACGGGCAGCAGGTACAGGAAGCTGCCCTGTGAAGTCAACATTGGAGGAAGGCTGTCACCTCCAAGAAAGGAGCATTTCTGTCTTAAAGCCAGGTGCTATTTGCCAAGCTGATGCTGGGGCTGGATCAGTGTCCTCTTGTAATAGAGCTCTGTGTGCCATAGGATTATAGTCTTTGGCTCTAACTATTCACCTACTGCAAATAAGCTCCATGTGTAAAAGCCAATGGAATTTTAATGGATTTTTATTTTCACTTTACTGGATTTTCCTTTCCTTGTCTTTTTAATACAACTTTGCTAGAGTCAGTGGGTGTGAATGTCTCAAAAGAAGCCATTTGGTTTTATTTTCCTCTTCTTCAGGGGAAAGGAAAATGAAAAGATTCAGTGGCTTTTCACCAGAAGAAATAAAAATAGAGAATCCCACTGGGGCTATCCACACAGCTCCTAGGATGCTACTTTGGGCTCATCTGATGTGCCCTGCTATTGTCGCCTTGGTGCTGCTGCCCTCTGATTACTCCCTAACCCTCTCTGCAGGTCCTTTGCTGTCCCAGACCAGCTTTCCAGGTGGTATCATGAGCATAACTGCCCAAAGCTGTCCCCTGCCTAGGCCAGGTCTGGACACTCTTTACTAATGCCCTTCACGATCCCTTTCCAACTGCTAAAACAAGGAGCCCCACTTGCTGGTGTTTCTGAGCAGCCACCCCATGCTGGCACACCAGCCCGGTGAGCACTGTACAGATTTCCACCCAGCTCATTGCACTTCTAACATCTTCCAAGTTTTCAGCTCTGTTCCCTGCGGAGAAAGAACGACCTCTGATCTACCCAGAAGCAGGGCAACACCCCTCCTCATGTATTGTCTATTCATTAAACCCCAGCTTGGCTGTTTGCCCAAAATGCAGATTTTTGTTTCCCTAAGGCAGAAACATTGGATCCGTTTTCCTTCCATTCTTCCTCATCCTCCCTGCATCCATCACGAAGATGCGCTGCTTCCTCCCAGCTCTCGTTCTAGGTGGCAGCTCCAACATGAGAATAAGCTCTGGGACAGTAAATGTTTCTCTCCTGCTGCAGGAACTGCCGGTCTTTCTCGGAGGCGGTGCTTTGATGAGCTGCCTGCTCTTTCCATCCATCCCTGCCATCCCACCTGGAAGCAGCTCTATGATGATAAGCCAATCAAGTGAAGGAGTGCTAAAGGTCAAGGTGATAGTAGAGCATGTTAATAAAATTTGCTCACTAAAATGGGGCATTGTAATAATTCTAATGCTCAGAACAAAGGTTGCAAGGAAGGTTGGAAATACCACAGTGGGAGACTAGATTGCCCCAGCAATTCAAATGGGATAAAGACCTTTTTGCATTCAGCTCCCTAAATCATTTCCAAATTGATGCTAACTGCCATCCATCAGCACTGAAGGGTGTTTGGGGTGGCCTGTGGGAAGTCTATCAGGGTCCTCACATTGGGGCCCCACCACAAAATTGTCTCACACGGCTTTTGCATGTGTAGCCTTAGCAGAGAGAGCAGTGCTCGAGCCGTCAGTCCTTGAAGGATTTTTTTTTTCAGCTGCTACACTGCCAAGCCATTTGTGATGGTGATGTGATGTCTGTGATAAGTACACAGCAGTCTCCTACAAAATGGTCTGAAGGTGGTAATTCAGTTCACCTAGGCCACCAAACAACAGTCACATAATCATAAATTTGGAGTGGAACTAAATAAGCTATGCATAGCTGCAAGGCTTCATTTCCAGCTACTAATCCTCTTAAATTATTGAGTCACCCTGTAAACTATTAGTTAAGTATTTTGAAGAAGCATCTCTGCTGTGTGTAGCCTCATGTAACTCTACAGACTTCAGGCAGAATCTAACTCAGTATAGCAATAAATTGATATACTCGCATAACATACCTAAACTTTAAGTGCGTGCTTGAAACTTGGAGACCCTGTGTAAAACATTGCTGCAGCACTGCAAAGCCAGACGCTTTCATGGAACTGAAAAAGCTCAGTGGTTTGCACAAACAGATTATTTCTTTGGGCAGGTGTCTTCTAAAGATACTGTCTCTACTTTATGAACATATAAAGCAGCTCTGATCCATAGCAATAAGAAATCTTCTGTAGTCATTTTCTGCAGGAGTTGGCCATTCATAATGGGTTTTTCAGAGCTTTTGCACGTGAATACCATCATGTTGGAGTTGGTCAAATTATCCACATCCATTCGTGGCTATACATTATTCTGAATGAATACTGTAATTCACTCTAATTTATACAAGGAAGAGGAAATTGATGGAGGAAATAATGAGATTTAGAGTAACGTAAGCACTGTCATCAGTCTTAAGAAAGACTATTGTAACATCTTCCGGCTGGAAACCATTTTCTGAGGCTGAGTTGCCCGTGGCTGACACAAGCCACACTGGTGGCTGTGTCTATCATATGTGGGGGTCGTTAGCACTTAGTGCTTATAGACATAGATGCTGATGCTGAACCAATCTGGTGGCATCCAAGCTGGGCAACAGGAGGTGCCATCTCATGGCATACACTTCTGGGGACACCTTCATATCCCTCTAGGAGCTGTGGATGCCTACGGGTGGGATAAAATAGCTTCTTTTGTGGTGTTCAGTAAGCATCCCGTGTCAAGTCTGACTGTGGGCTGCTGCGTTCCTGTTCCAGATTAGGTGACAGGTACCCCACTGCTGCAATATGGCAGGGTAAAATCACCTGGTTTCTTCTTTTTACAGAGACTGTCACACCAAAAGCTCTTTTTTCTGCCTCTCCATCAGACACTTTGAATAAATCAGATTTTCAAGAGACTTCAATGCTTTGATGTAGGAATTACAACAGGAGGGAGATATGAAACCACCTCCGAAATGCTAGGTACTGAAGAGCCTAAATCTGACCCTTGGGCTTTAACCTAAAGTGAAGCTCACCTCTTTTTTCCTGCCTGAGCCCTCCATGTGTGGCAAGTAACAGAAAAAACACTTTCTGTCCAACAGAACCAGCAACCGAGAAGTGCAAAATATAATAGGCAGAAAGAATTTCTTCATACCAACAAATATTTTCCAGCATGGTAGGAAATGCAGTCAGACTAAGTAAGATAAAAAAGGAAGGCAAAGAGTGGATAAGCATCAGTCTAATGGTAACAATACAATGTTCTCAGATAATGGAAAGATATGACAGCAAACAGTGAAAAGACCAGCAAGATAGTTCCGAGAAGGTGCAGTAGTATACGGAGGATGATATGTCAGGAAAACATCTATGAAGACAGGAGCTATTTCTGGGCCACATCAAGTCAACAGGCTGCTCTGTAACCAGGTCCTTCTTTGGGGACTTCAAAATGTTTTGCACTTATTTGCAGTAATTCTGAATGTTTTTCTCCCTTGCTCAATCACAGGAAATCAAGTTTAAAACAGAAAAGACACACAATTGCCCAGCTTCTCTGCCACAGCATCCCTTTCACATTAACCCTCTTGCCACCGGAAGGATGTCAGCTGCAGCTCTACATTTAGGTTTCAGTGGAGCTCCAATGGCATCGTCTTGGCAGTGCTGTGCGAGGACAGTGCCGGCCAAAAAACCAGCAGAAGCTGTGAGCTCTACTGGGCAGCTCCCAGTAAATACACAGTCAAGGATTTACTAGAATCGGGTTTGCCCTTGTTCCCCATGCATGATTTGGTCATTCAAGATACTTCTCTTCAGTTTTTGCACAGGTGTAAAACTCCACCAGAAACTTCAGCTCAGTGAATATCCTGGTGGTACCGCACAGAGGTCTACAGGGTTAAATAGTATTAGACAGGAGAAGACATAGGAGTAAAAAGGGTTTTCATAAGAGTGAAGTAGGTCGTCAATTCCAGCACCTACTTCGCCAAATCGACCTATCTCTGGGTTTGTGTTCTTCTCCACCATGGCTGTTTCTGAGCACCTTTAAGTGGAACTTAATAACAAAAGTACAGAACCCTTTAGACTGCTTAGATTTTTTGCCTATTTCGGGGCAAAAATCTCTGTTGAGGATAAGGTTTATTGGTCTTTAAGGAAAGATTTTCTCTTTCTTTCTTTTTGCTGCCTTTCAGGTACTCAGGCTTTGGGAATAATATGTGCGTCGCGGAGGAATCAGTATTCCAACAATCATTCTTGTACTGGAAGGCATTTTTCCCCCCTTCCAATCTCTACCATTTAAAAAAACAACATTGATTTATAACATGAACTTGTACAAGCTGTGATGGAGCAATGCTAATTTCCCAATTTCCACCATGTAGGGGGAGATAGCGGGGCTTGCAATTGCATGTACGTTAAAATGATAAGGCATAGGCCTGGCAGCTAGACCTGAAAACCACATGGGGAAGGGACAGGGGAGAAAAGAAAGAAGCAGCTGCCGAGAGGCTCATGTCCTGCTTTCTCTGCGTTTTATTTTTGGAGTAGGTTGGGATAGCCTTCGGTGTTTGCTCTGTTGACACATGTTGGCTGCCCAGGGTAGCTGTAATAGGCCCCTGTGGGAGGTGTTTAATTGAGATATACAGGCATTTTGCATATTAACAGTAAGTACTTGTCCTGCTTTGAAAAAAAGCTGAAATAATCTCTCTTCCTTTGCCCTTCCTTTTCTGCCTCTTGCCTCTGGGCAACTGCACGGATTGATTTGCTCGAAGGTGGGTGGAGGTCGGGGCAGGTGGCAGAAAGCTGCTGGGGTGAGACAGGCGGATAGCTAAAGGGACAATAGGCTACCAGAGGGGGCTAAAGGAGTGGTAAAGGCATCCAGTTGCTGGAATGACAGTTCAGTATCATATGTCAGTTCATGCCATACTTACAGGAATTTTACAGTTTGGTGGAAGAAGATTCCAAACCCCAATGCTGTTTTTCCTTGCCTCTTTTTCACTAACCTGCTTTTTCTACTGACCAGAGATGTACCATCACCTTTCCTCATCAGCCAGTGAACCACCTCCTTTTTTATCCTAACCTGTTGTCTCTCCCTGCTCCCATCTCATCCTCCGCTCCCGGGCCTTACGTCTAAGGTGGTGTCGTATTTTTCCTGAGCTTTGACCCATTTACGCTGACCAGGTTCCTTCAGGTTTGAGCACTTCTACAATTGCTAACCCTTCTGGACAAGAAGACCTTGTATTAACAAGACATTATTGCCACTGCAAGTTCAACTGAGAAAAGTAGAAGAGCAGAAAATGGTGCATGGAGACAGGGCAGTGAGGAGGAATACATGCCGTAACCAGATGTCTTGGAATCAGCATTTTGAGTTGAAGCTTGAAGTTTGGGTGGAGGTTTGGGAATCTTTAGTCAACATCAGTTTATCCATGGTTTTGTCAAAATCTGGCTGCTGCCTTGCCAGTGCCTGTCTCATATCCAGTCCTATTTTAGTAATCTTTTGATCATGCACTGCGCTTTAGGGCATCACAGCTTGTCTGGGCATAAGTCTTTGCTGAGGATTGGTGTTCTCACACTGGGATTATTCAAGCTGTGGGACCCAGGAGTCTCCCCAGTTCCCCAGGAAGCTCAGTTTGCAAAGGTATGTGGACAAGGAGGAAACCACCACTGGCTGCCCTAAAAGGTCCCCTGCTCTGGGTGAGTGGGAAGTCAGGCCTGGGAGAGCATGGACCTCAGTGGCCCCCCCCCCCAGCATAAGCACAGCTGCTGCTTGTTGTGATAAGACTCAAATATTCAAGCCTCAGTCCTCCAAATCCTCTTTTTGTCTTCTTTCTAGAGAACTGGCTTCCAATTCCAAATTGCTTTTGACATTTCCTTCACCATTTCCATCTTCTGTCAAAGCCAGACTAGAGTTGCTTTACACCCTGTTTTCAATGTCTTAGTGTCCAATATGAGCTTAAATCTGTAGCCATATTGAGCTGGTGGCTTTGTGGTTTTTTGGACTGTATTTGTCAACCTCCATGCTTCCCTGCATGTAGGGGCTGGCACCAAACCAAACCTCCCTCCAAACACACTCTGAGTTCATAACTGAGCGATGAGATCCAAATCAGGATCCAGGTTCCAACACCTGCAGCTTTTCCAGAAGAGATTGCCCAAAATGCCAGGCTGGGTGAAATCCGGATTCTAGTATTGCATCTGAATCCCATCTCAAGGGAAAACAAAACAAAGCAAAGCAACATCTTGTTTCTTGTAAAAATCCCTTGCAAGGAATAAAAACAGCTATGCTTTCCAGGTACTCTAAGACTATTTCTGCTAGGCAATGTTTCTCTCTGCAGCCTTTCATTTAATATCACAGCCCCTGCCTTCCTTCCTTCACCAGCCTGATTCATAACTCTAATCATCTATGAAAACATAGCACATGCTTTTATGACCACCTTATGTTTTCTAAGATCTGCCCAGGGTGCTTAAAAATAGCCCTGACCTCTCTGTTCAGCCTCGTCTCCCGGTTATAATGAGCACACGAAGAGCAGCTGTGATACGGCAATGATGGTGGGTTCCTCCTGTGGGCTGGATGCTCTCACCTGGCCTCTTCAGAGAACACTCTGGCTTGGCAGGGCTTTTGCCAGGGATGAAAATGCACGATGAAGACGAGCAGCTTGGTGAGGTCATTTCTGGTTTGGCTCTGCCTGCTCCCACAGCAGCTACTGCTGCTTCCAACCCAGCCTGACAAAATCCTTTGGCTCCTATAGTCCTTCTTGCTTCTATAATCTGCAAATTAAAATAGGAAGGTGGTGCAAGAGGGCAAGCAAGGATCTTCAGAGAAATCAGGGGAGCTTTGGACATGCTTAGGTATGCAGACTACTCCGTCCCCATCCAAGGGGCTGAAGGGTGTCCCTTTGGTGTTGGCACTTCATGCCTGTCATGGTGTTTGATGTTCCTAAGAGACCTACAGATGCTTCAAGGCAGTGCTGGCTATTTGCTCTGTGGGGCTGCGCAGTGTCCCTGGGCACGTGACGTGGCAGCGACATGGTAGAGCTGTTTAAATGTAGTCTTGTGAGAGAGACTCTTCCCACGCACCCAGCAAGCTGCCTTTGCCCGGGGTGGGACCAAACCATCCTTCATATTCACCCTTCTGATGTCTGGAGATGTGTTTTCTCACGCTCTTTGCAAGACCTCTCTCTCCTCATTTAAATCCTTGCTTCCACTTTCTGGATTTCTGAGCACAGCAGCACCTCCCTGGGATGCTGCAGCCCCCTGTCCTTGAGCAGACGTCCATGCAGCTTACGGCAGCACCCAGGCATTCACTCAGCTTGCCAGAAGTGCACAGCAAAGGCCCTTGAATAGCTTCTTCCAGAGTAATCCCCCTTGGGAGGCAAAGGACCAGTTTGTACTCTTATCCCTTGTGTCTCCATAGTGTGTGGGAGATGGGTTCAACTACCATTTTTTTTTTAGCTACAAGGACACTACTGCCAGCCTGGGTGCTGTGAATGCACATATCACATCACAGTACTGCAACAGGCTTGCTGAAAAGCTCTGTATTTTGCATCTGCAGCCGCCTGAATCTCCCCAACCACCTGCACTAGCTCTTGGAGAGCAGCTGGCTCTCCCTGCTCTCTGGGGCGAAAGCAACTCCTTGACCATAAAGTGGAAAGAACATAAATTTTATTGAGAGGCTAAGGCTTCCTTCCAAATGCATTGCCTTTGCTGCTTTCCAGTGTCCCTGCCCCCTCAAGGGCTCTCCGTGCTCATTGATAGCTACTTACCAACTTCCTTGGACTCCAACAGCTCCCAGCACAGCCTTAGATAAGCAGCTGCCTCTTCTGGATTTTGGCCCCAGTTTGTGGATTGCCAGAGCAGGTATCCCTCCAGGGTCTCCTCACCTTCTCATCCAAATTAAGCCTAAATGTGCTTTAAGTCTTTCCCCTGGGATTCCTGTTCTTCTTTGCTTTCCTTAAAATGCCTGCCAATGTCTTCAGGCATCTCATGTTTCGAGCAGCTCTGGCTCTGGGCCACGCTGCAGGCTGGCCTGGCAACCCTTGCGGCATAGTGGCTTCTTATCCTTCCATATGGATTATAATGAGGAGCCCCATCTCGCCCAGGCTCATCCCCTCCCTGTTCTGCCTCCCTGTCCACCACCTCGTCGTTGGGATAGGACAGAGCCTGCCAAAAGGCATGGCTGTAAAGAGCTGAGACCATCTTGTGGTCCCTGCTTTCGTGCTGCTTATCTTACTGTCTCAGCTTGCCTTTGCTTCTCACCCTTCTCTCCTCCATGTGTTCTGGCTTCTGCAGCAGCTGATGGGGAATGACAAAGGGCTACAAACCTGTCAGTGGCATGAAGAGGGTAGGACTGATCAGTCACTCCTCGAACACTAAATATCCTCACGACCATCAAATGAAGCTAACAGGAGTCAGGCTCAAAACAAACGAAAAAGGGGTATTCTTCATGCAACAGGTTGTTTGGCAGTGAAGCTCCTTGTTAAGGGACGTTGTGAGTGCTATCAGATAGGTGGGCTTCAGGAGAAACTGGCTAAGGGGACAAAAGAGAGATCACATCTGGCTCAGAATAACCCTGGGGTGAAAATGGCTGGGGGACTATTAAGGGGAAATGTCACATGTACTTATTGTTCCTTAAGCATCTCCTTATTCCCACTGCTAGAGACCAGATGTTGGGCTAGGGGGAATCGAGACAGCACAGCTATTCCTAGGCATCATCTCAACATCCTGAAATGCTAAAGATACTGCCACTGTTACAGCACACCTTTACTAAGTGGCAATTCTGAAAAAGAAACCTGCATTGTAGAAACTGGATATAATCTAAGCATAATAGTCTTTCTACTTGCCCTCAAACAGGCTTGGCCAAATCCAGCCTGCAGAGAGTCCCCTCTTCCAAACTGTCCCACCATCACGCAGTTTTCAACAGCAGCTTGTGGTCAGGGAGCTGTAAGCAGCCAGGGGAGCACTGGACTTTCAGCAGTCAAACAGCAATGAGAAGGCAATAACAGCAATGCAGCATTTCTTCTAGAACCAAAACCACATTTGTGTGCTAAGAAGAAAAAAAACAGCCTGGAAGTCTAAATGTAGCAGTGCCATCTGCTGACCTATGCAATAACAGGAACGTAAGCCTCTCAAAGTCAGGACCTATGGAAGGAGTGTATCCATCCTTCCCTTCATAGCTAGTGTGCAGAGCCTAATCCCTGCAAAACACCCATGGATTTGGAGTTGTGTCTCCAGGAGCCCTGTCATCATGGCATAAAAAGGGTCAGATCCTCAGTTGGTGTGAACTGGCAAGGGTGTCCTGAAAGAGTATATAATTTATGGCAGACAGTGCTGCTCCCCCCCCGAACATGCAGCAGCGGCCCTGCATGCTGCAGCACTGAAAAAATCCCTAGCAGCTCTGAGTCCACTTCCATAAAAAGTGAAGGGACTTGTATCCTGCAGTCTGTCCTAGGAGCCTTGTGCTGTTTAGTTTAGACATTGCATTTTCTTTGTGTTCTGTTTTGGATAGACCAAGGCTTTTGTTGTTGTTGTTGTTGATGATGCAGGTCAGTGTTTTAAGACTTAGGCTGGGGAGAAGATGCCAGCAACATCTAGCTTGTGAGCACAGGGCAGCTTTTGACACTGGGCATCACCCAGGAAGCAGTTTGGGTTAGAAATACAACCTGCAGCATCCCTCTGCCCATCTTCAAAGGAAGGAAAAAGCCCCCCTTGAGATGGAGGAGAAATCTGCCAGCTGGCAGTGGGGGCTGGTATCTGTCATCTCATCAATGGCTGGAGGTGATCCCAAATTGCTCAGGACCTTGCAAATTTTTTAACTGGTGCAGAAGCTGAGTGAGATCTTTTCTCTCTCTTCTCCAATTCCATCAGCTGAGCAGATCTTTCCATGGTACCAGATCTTTCCATGATAATCTTCCACCTGCTTGGATGATCATTTTGCTTTGTTTTTCAAAAGAGGTTCCCTTTTGTGGGCAGAAGTTCAGATGGTACCTCTGAGTCAGAGCGTGGGATCTGCCCTCCCTCTCCCCAACACTGAGTGTTTTGTTGCTTTGAATTGCTGTTGTAGATAACAGGAGTGGAAGACAGCTGGCTTCCTTGCATTTCTATGGCATGCTCATCATTTTAGGTCCATCAGGAAAGGAGAGGCAGGTGCAGATTGAACTGACAGCCGTCAATCATTTGCTCTCTCTTTAATGAAACATGCATAGGCTGTCACTGAGTGTACTCTTGTTCTGTTTTATGGGCTCTTCACTCCAAGAAGCTCTAGCTGTGCACGGGACCTCCTGTAACACAGGAGAGAGGACCGCTGCTATGTCTGCCTGGGACATTGCGGCACCGAAAAAGTCTGAAAGAGGCACTTTTTAGGGTTCCCCCAGCCAAACCTCTTGTTCTGGGTCAACCCATCTTCTCATATCTAGAGCAGAGGCCGAGACTGCTCTGCAGATGTCCTTGTTTTGTCTCTTACTGCCATGTGAAAGAAGGGCAGCTTCAGACCAACTTGTGTTTCCCACCCTGGACTCCTTCTCTTCAGCCTCCTACTACCAACCTTCTCCTTTCCTCAGCCCCAGCACTGGGAGAGTGTGTTGTGTTCAATGGCGAACGCACCCAGTAACCCACCTACAGCCTCTGGGTTTCTGTTGACACCCCTGCTGCTGTCGACACCCCCTCCTTTCCTCCTGCCCCCAGGCACAGCACCATTTGCCTGTGATGGGACCCTTTCCTGAGACGGTGGCTTTGTCCCACTGCCCTTTCTGCCAAAAAAGACATTTTGCCAGCTCTTCATGAAAAGCCCTTTATAAATTATCACAGAGGTGCCCACAACAGACTTATCAAATCAATGTCCTTCCCTACAGTAACTCTGCCTAGCCGTACAAAAATCCCTAAAGGATGTTCTCTAATCCACTCGAATCAGAGTCTCCACTAGAGGTGATGAAGGCATGTTCAACCACTTGCTCTCACAAAAGAGGCCCACAACCTCTTTGTTAGCCATAGAAGAGAGTAACTTTTGCTCCTGGGGATTCAGGACTGTAGAGGTGGCAGGAGACAGCCTCCCCCTACGTGCCTCCCCATAGCGCCACATGCTGTGCACGCTGTATGGCTGCTTTGATGGAGGATGTCGATGCTTTCTCTGCTGGAACAGTGGGTCTTCTTCCCGGGAAATGGGAGCAGCACTGTTGGAGCAGCGGCTTTGATTTTCACTGCCTGTCTGGTTCATTACCGATTGGGTAATGACTGACAATAGGCCAATCAGATCTCCAATATCACTATGTAAGCTTCATAATTAATATTACTGCAAACTAAACTTATTGTGATTTAATTAGTAATGCTGTAATAATGCTACCGCCTGGGCTTAAGGTTACTAATTTATATAAATAGCTATGTTAATGTTTTGAAGCACCAAGTATTAATTGCATCAGTCGCGGTGTTAGACTCTGGTTGGCTAATGGCAGCTACAAAACTCAACAACTCTTAGTGTTGTGGGGAAAAAAATGTTTTTGATCTTTTGCCTGTTGTTTTTAACTAGGCAAGAGGCAGTCATGGACAAGGCTGGAGGGATTTGGATAATATGGGCCAGGGAGCAGTATTTGAGATTCAAATCCCTTTTTGCTTGGATCTGTTATTTTCCTTTTTCCTTTCCACCACGAGCATCTCCCCCTCCCCTTCCCTCTCCTCCCTCCTTCCTCTTAAATATATAAATAAATCTGAGCTGCTTGCATCGACAGTTCCAATTTGCCACAATTGGAAGTTGCACACATGAGAGATCTCTGTGCAGCCAGCTCGCATTTTATTTTCAAATCTAGAATTAAAAGGAACGAAGGGGAAAAAAAAGAGGGCTATGGGAGCACGAGAAGGATTTGCATGCATCAGAGCTCTACATGACCTAGGGCCTAAGCTCTTTCTCTGGGCTTGAATAAACTACTAGAGGGAAAAGGGAACAAGAAAAAAGGAAAATGGAGTGACAAAAAATCCTGACCCTTTCTCTGGGCTTGGTGGAGGCTCATCTCCCCGCGATGGGGCTGGTGACAGACCCCTCTGTTGGACTAGCAAGAAGTGTCTGAGATGGAGGGAAGAATAATGTAAACTGACGCTGGAGTGGAAATGGGTCTTGTGCTGGCGTCCACGAGACTCGGGAACAAATGTTAGACTCATAAACACTAGAGGTTGAGGAAGACACCGCACCAGAAGGAGATGGATCTAAGCAGGTATTTAAATTGGTATTCGTACCCTGGTTCTCTGTCCTTTTCCCCATACTCCTTCTTAGCCTTGCACACACAGTCCTCAGTTTTCTTATAGATGACAAACGTGTCCACAGGCAAGGGCAGAAACACCTGAGGATGCCTCCATACTGGGAGTGGTTCAACGGCAGCAGCGTGGAGCTAAGCATGGGCTAACTCACACAGCAAGCTATTTTCTCTACTGTGACTGCAGTGTAGACATACCCACAGCAAGATGAATGCCCGATTTCCCAACACACCTCTCCAGTGTGTCACCTGTGAATGAGGGGATGTATCACCAAAGGTAATGGACTGCTCTGGGGCAAAAGAACTGGCGACTGCCTGTAGCTACCAGTGCTGACCCTTGGTGTCTCAGAAGCTGAACTTCTCATGAGGCAACTCCTAACACCGGTTTTCTGTCAGTATTTTAAGACAAATCAAATTGTTAAAAATTAATTCAAAACTTGCTTTAGTTTTCTTCTGACTGGGTTTTCCAGGTCAGCAGAATCTCTTTACACCTCATGTAGGGGATGGTCTGCTCAGATTTAGGAGGAAGTACAAAAACGTGTATTTTTCCTTTCCTCAGGCCTCCCCCTCAACTGAATAACTACCTTGACAGTGGATCAGGACTAGATGCCCCTCCATGCAGGATTACTGCCACTGCTCTGTGCACGAGCTGGGGATGGACTGGAGGATGGTAGTCCAGATCACAACCTAGTCTAGGATGGAACACACGGAGGCGGTCTCTGCCAGATGTGAAAAGACAGATGAGGGAAATACCCCTCTGGTACTGACTGCTGTGGGAGATGGGATGGTCATTCAATAATTCTGTTTCAGAAAGTCCTGAGCAGTCGTGGTCCCATGGACTCACAGTTGTGGTCCTACAGGCACCTTAGGGCATGCTGAAGTGGGTCCACTCTTTGGAACAGACGTGAGTTTATCAAAATGGAAAATGCCTTCCAGTTCATCCCGTTTTTCCCAGGGATTTTTCCCACTCTTTCATGGCTGAGTGAGCAATTACCAGGATCACAACCAGCAACAACCAAATAATTCCCTGCAAGGAGATGGGGGGGTTTATCCAAACACAGGCTCCCAGGCTGGCACGGTCATCTCCAAAGATGGTTACCCTTTCCTCCCATTTGCAAAAGAAGTGACAGAGATGCTGAAAAATCCTGGAACTGGCAGACAAGCAAAATCTATGGCAAATACAGCTGCTAAGTAGTCTGAGGTAACTGAAATGAACTGCACTTCCAATCATGCTCCAGCTATGACTGTACTCTAAGAAGCAGAGTCTGTGATAAATATAACTTGGCTGAATGCAAGAATTTAGATCTTGTGTTAGATATTGAATTCATTACCTCTACATGTGTCTATATGCAGAGGCTGTATGTGCCACTATCTCATCTATATCCAAAACGCTCTTAATTTCATTGATGCTGACACTTAACTCTTGAAATACTTCTTCTCTTTTTGAAGAAGATCCACTAGCAAGCCAAGCCACACAGGAACATCACAAAGATGTGACAATGTTAGGAATAGGACCCCCTTTGGGGAAAATCAGTTTGCATAAAGTCATGAAATATAGATTTATTCATTTTTAATGTATTTTTCTTGCTTCTTTCTCCTTGCAAAATTCAGGCCAGCTGGTGGGATTGACAGTAATGACTCCCAGTGAGCTGGACTCTAATCAGCTCAGCTGGAATAGACTGAAGGACTTTTGGAAACCCAAACCACTCCAGCAAAATGGATTTATCTTCTCAATTAGTCACAGATGCTAGTGGGATCCACCAGGTGTGCTACCGAATAGCCCCATGTGGCATAGCTTGTAGAAATCTCCCATTGCTGCAGCCCAGTCATGACTTTTGTCTTCTTCAGAAAAATGTAGTCAGAAATGAGGAAGAAAACACACGTCAAAGTTGTCAGCGAAGTGAGTGATTAGATTTCCCCTTCCTAGTTCACACTGGTCAGGGTTTGAAATCCCCATCTGTGTGAGCAGGTCATCAAATGTCTTGGCCAACAAGACCAACTCAGCACTTCGTACTGACCTTCATTACCCAGATTAGAAAGGAAACTAGCACACCATATGCCAGACATAAAAGTCTCCGGCAATTCTCTTTTCAGCACTACACTCCTGGGTTTGGATCCCAGCCAGATTGTGCTCTTTGAAACTTATAAATTGCTTTCATCTCCCAGACAAGGTAAAATCAAATTGGTGTAAGTGATGTCGCGTTGTTGATGAAGATGCAGACACAAAGTTAACTCTAACATGGACTTAGCACACCATATGAGAAACATCTTAATAGGCACAGCTGCTTCTTTTGGTTGGCCTTGGAAATAAAAAAAACACCAGTGTTTCTGAAAGCTGCAGCAACATTAAAGGAAATGGGTCTTTCTTCATGCAGACTCTGGGTCTGAGTTGTGAAGCCTTTCCTAGCATGCCCATGAATGGTGAGGTATGAACTGGGACACATGGCAGTTTATAAATGGTGGTGCTATGCTGAGCTATGCATGTGTCTTAGAGTCTTTGCTTTTGATGTATTTATGGCCACTAATCTCTCTCTGGCTACAATCCCTGCCCAAGCTCTATTTCAATCCTCTGTCCATACAGGACTCATTTTATCAGGTTTTCCCATCTGTAGCTGTAACGATAATTGACTGTTACAAGTCTGTCAGCTCTGGAATTCAGCCCTTGAAAGGAGCGTTCCTCACCCAGAGA
Organism: Aptenodytes patagonicus; assembly: GCF_965638725.1. Lineage (NCBI taxonomy): Eukaryota > Metazoa > Chordata > Aves > Sphenisciformes > Spheniscidae > Aptenodytes > Aptenodytes patagonicus. Next base: position 12,749,207 of record NC_134956.1, read on the forward strand.
CCGGGATGGGTTAGCTGAAAGCAGTTGGATTTGCTTTCCTCATTATACTTTTAGTAGTCTGAATGGCAGTGTTTCCTCCATCCCTAATTTTTGTGATACTGTAGGGTTTACCATACTTTCCCCTGCTTTTTCAACCATTCCTCAGGGGCCTAGAGTGTTCCCTGGAGCTCTCCGTCCTTTTGCACTGCAATGTATCTGTCCCAAAGGACACCTGACAAACCCTCTCCCTCCCCTTCCCCTGCACTACCCTCTCCTCCTCTTCTCTTTCTGGAGACCCAGTTTTCATTTGGGGTTCAGAAACATTTCTATGCAGCACCCATAACTGATGGTTCCAGGTGCTAACATCATGCAGGGTGGTCCTCCCCTGCACAGAGGATTTCTTTGTGCCCATGATGTCTATCCCCGGTGCCTTGTGAGAGCTGAACCCTTATGGGGTGCTCCCTTCAATGGGGGACTGTGGTCTCTCTGCTCGATGTGGGCACCGATACTCTTAAACCCTGCAGGAACTTTGTACCACTCAAAATTTCAGCTGTCTGTCAAGTTTGATTGAAATTGGCCAACTGGTTCAAAAGTTATTAGAGGGGAACTGACAGACAGAATGATTGCCGAGGAAATCAGGCTAAAAATATTAACTTCCTGAGACAGCAACTTTGTTCTTTCAGAATTATCAGCATAAAATATATGTACACTGCTTAGCACAGACTTCTTCCTACCTTTCCACTGCTTCTTTTCCTTTCCTTGTACTGCTGTCTTTCTAGAGGGTTGGAGATATGAACCCATCTCTCTCTCTTTGCCTAGCTCCAGAAATTCAGCAGGCTTTGCGGAGCAGAGGGAAGGATCTGTGTTTTGTATCTCAAAAAGAAGGGGAAACGACTAGGTTATCCTAGCGCTTGTACCATGGGTATTTTCTTATGCGTTCCCTGTGGGGAATGGGAATTTGCATTGCCCAGTGAAACGGAAGAAAAATACTCCTCCCGCCTCATAGTTTACACTGAGCTTTTTTCCATGAGATGGGGAAAGACCAAAAGTGAACCTGGCCTTGCTACTGTGGGAAATGATCTGGACTAATGACTAAGGGACACTCATCTCCCCGTTGGAGGGGTTTTGTGGTGCAGCACGAGTTTCACCAAGGGTGGATTGATACAGGAGGATGAGGAGCCAAGAGGGCAGGACTCTGCGCTCCTCCTGTCTCCATTGTCCCTGATCAGCGTAGTTTGGGGCACAGGGGACACCAGAAGAGGAGGGGACAGGCCATGCATCACCCCCCTTCCCTCCATCACCAGTCCCATGTTTCACAGCCCTTTTTCAAACACATTTTTCCATCCAATTCACTTTGTGGTCAATAGAAATGCCAGATGTGGGAGAGGGCATGTGGAGGGGGCAGTGGGGCAGGAGAGCATGTGGACAGCAGCAGTGGCAGGAAGAAGAGGAAAGAGGGGGGGATGGAGAGAGAGCACGTACAGAGAAAGAAACACTGTAAAAAGCAGTAAGTTCCTCTTCATATTGGCACAGCAATGTTTGCAGCATGGCTTAGCATGCCTCCTCCTGTTAAATAAATATTGTGACAGTTCTAATCCTAGTGAGCAGGGACGTAACCAGAACTTGGATTTTCACTGAGGGCAAACAGTAATGGGTACACTTTAAGTATTTCAAATAAGGCTCTAATTTAGATCTACGAAGACAGCGCTGTTTGTTAAATAAATATCAAGCTCATCTGGTACCAGGCCAGTTGTTGTGGTTAAGCAAGATATATCTAGCTAGTGGTTATTTAACTGAATGATGGGTGAACAAGCCCATGCAGACTGCAAAATGCTTTCTAATCAGCAGAAAGAGAGAAAGGGAGAAAGAGTGAGAGAAAGAAAAATTAAGGGGGGGGGGGGGGGGAAGGTAGCAAAATAAGGACCTTTTTACCTTTTGTATATGCCCTCTCTAGAAACTTTGAAAGCTATCAAAGGAGACAGCTCCAGCCTGGCAAGGGAATTAGATATCATTTAATTGCTAAAAAGAAAATTACAAATGCTGGTTCATAACTAACATGGTTGTAACCACCTTATGAAATGTTAATTGGAATACCTTACACTTCCCATATACCTTTAATGAATTAATGGGGATGCCACTCTCTATTTATAGGCCAGTTAAATTCCTCAGCAATTCCATTTACTTCTTGTATATATTATTAAACTTCAGATGGCAGTTACATAATCAATATGCTGTCCTTTCATAAATCCAAATGAAGAAAATCCTGGGGGTCCTTCAAAAAAGCACAGAAAGGCTCATAAAGTTTGTTACTTTGCTTTGTGAAACTCTCCAACCCCTTCCTGTGTGTAATATCAGTACTTTGGATTTTGAGGTTTGGTGACTTTTTTTTTTAATAAGAAAAGCATATGAAGGGATGAGATCTATTAAAGAGAAATGTCTTAAAAAAAACCAGATGGCTTGACTTCATAAAAATATGTATTTGTATCACATGGCATGTTGTATTATTTCCCTGCTGGATCTGGTTCCATGGGATTTTTTTACTGGTGACAGAGTTGGGCAAGTTTGTTTCTAATCAGGTTTGATGTTTCTGGGGAGATCCTTGGAGTCATCAGTTAGGAGCCTGGTAGAACGTAACACCACCAATATTAGACATGTCGCCTTAAAAATAAAGTGGTGACTTCAGGATCTAGAAAACCATAAGAGATTCAGTTAACGTGTACTAGAGGATTAACAGTCTCTGGCTACCTATATGGAGAAATAAGGGCTTTGGGGTACTAGAAATGGGATGGCTTAACAGGACAAGAATTTAGTTGGACTGTGGAGCTTTTACCCCCTATGTATCTTACTACATCCATCAGCAGTCGATATTGCTTAAGGGCCAAGCAAAGCTCCAGCATATGTCCCTTTGCAGATGCTCTTTGGCCTGTGTCTAATGAACTGCTGGCCTTTGTCTAGCTTCCAGCATGGAGCTGCCCGTTTCATCAAAGCCAACAACATTCGCATCGCCTGGCAGCATAGCTGAAAGCCTGCAGAGGCCAAGGACTGAATGGGATACAAAAGGTGAACTATTCTCACAGCTGAAATATGCTATTGAGGAGTGTGTCAGGAACCTCACCTTACCCTTGCACCTTCTCTTCAGAAATGGCTCTCCTTCTAGACTTTCAATTTAACATTCTTCTGTGTTTGAAGGAGGCCTAGTTGTAGATTTACCCAATATTCCCCTAGCTTCTGGCCCTGTAGAATTTGATATCAAGTTACTGCCCTGCAAGCTAATTCCTGCCTCCAGTGGATTGGCCAAAAGGTCTACCATGCAGGTAGCACACCTTTACGTACTGTTCTTGCTTCACACTATTTCCTCACCACACATCCCATCCTTACAAGCGGCAGAATATCCTTACAGCTAGTGAGGATCCTGAGGAGAACAATCTTCATTCATCTCTGGTTTTAAGGCCCCAGATGATGCAGGTCTCAAAGATGGTGGTGACTCAGAGTAACACGAGGATAACCCAAACATCTGGCTAATTTTTGAAGAAAGAGATATGGCCCATCCTTCTTTTCAGTTCACGCAGCTCTTGCCTTTTGTCTAGCTCCTCTACAGAGAAGTTTCTGGCTGCATGTTCCTCCATGGATGTCTCCATGAGCTGGTCTTGACACTGACCAAAAAGTCCCTTTGTCACCCCGGATAAAGGAATATTCCCTAGCCATCTCCCACACCTAGGCAGTATTACTCCCTCTCCTTTCAATATCTTGGGACACTGACAGGAAACTCATGTTTAGTGGTACCATCTGCTCTCCTGTCCACCCACTGAACTTCACATGTGATCTTTACCATTTGCTGCCCCAATACCTGTTTTCTGTGAGTCCTTTCTTTTTGAGGAAGATTGGCTTCTAGCTTGAAATCTTCTGCTTCTTGTGCCCATAGCTTATAAACACACTGACACCACTGCTGGGGATGATCTTCAGCTTTCCTTCAACCTTTTAGAGCCTTCCCATAAACAAGGTCAAAGCCTTTCTGATCCCTCTGTGTCTCTTCTCCCCCTCTTCAACAAAGGATGAGAATTAAACCTGCATCTGCTAAACTGACCAGCAGCACACGTGAAAAAAATAAATGCCCTGATCCTTGGCAGGTAATGAAGAAATAGATAATGATGCCAATAATTCTCCCGTGACTGTTGCTGGGAGCTTGTTTGCATCCATCTATCTCCAGCCTGTCATGTTGCCATTAGTGCTGCTCATAATACAGATGTTAACAAGGGCAAAAGGGCGATCTGTGGGTCTCCTGTAGTCACCTGCGATGCTGTCAGCCTGCAAGTTAGCTGTCAGATGGAGTTTACTCCAGGGATAGTGACCAGTCTGACATACAGACAGGGGGAGGGTTGAGGAGGAAAAGTGTGAGGACACAAGCTCAAGGAAACAAGTGAGAATTTACCATGCCTAGACCAAGGTGTTTGTGTTTTCTTTTGCACTTGCCTGTCATGTATTTGCTTCAATGTGGGGTTCATGCCAGATGCTTCAGACTCCAGCCCAGCTAAATGGTGCTGAGCCAAACTTCATACGGCAGCTTGGGATGGGGGATGGTGCTGTCTAAACCCCAGGATGATTTTGCAGTGCAAGGGTCAGCTTTTCCCATCTGCAGACCCAACTTAGCTCTTTTAGGAGAAGTGAGGTATGTAGCGCAGATGGTAGGGTTGTCCCAGAACCCCCAACACAATCCACAATTGCAAGTATAAAGGCAGGGCACGTGGTAACCTCAGTGACACCTCCATAAGGAAGTGGACCAGCACAGTCTGATGGAACAAATGTCACCGGGTTGCCCAGGTAGTCTGCTGAAGCTCAGTCCAGCTTAGACCTCTCTCCGCAACAGGGAGCATTATGGATATGTTGTCATCTCCTGGATGTGAACCACACATCAACCTCTCTTTTCCTTGGCTTTTCAATGGGTATGGTGTCTTATCTTGCAGCCCTGTGCTATCTGGACACTTGGGACATGGCTCCTTTTATCAGAAGGGTTGACTCTATCTCAAAATAACTTTGGAGCTGGAACTGAAAAAAGGACAACTGAGACACAGCCTAGAATTTCCCGAAAGTGTTTGCATCCTGGCTTTTTGTTTAACAAGCTAAAAAGGAAGCCCAGGGTTTTTTTTCTGAATGCATTATGCTGTAGTCAATTTTATTTTTGTCTTACCTCTTTCAACAAAGCTTAGTACAAGTGATCCCAGTTGCCTGCTGGAAATGACAGGAAGGGAAAGGGGTGGGGAAACACACAGCGATATGGACATAATGCAGCAGAGAATAGTGCTGAGTGAGAAATTTCACCTTTCACTGTGGGGAGGGGGGGGGAGGGGAACGCTGCTCCACAAGCAGAGGATGTGCCTGTTTTCACCATATGCAAATACATGACATGCTTTTGGCGAGAGGAAAACTAAACATTTTCCCCAAGTTTGGATTACATTAGAAGTATACATCACACTTCTCCAGAACTGTGCACACTGATGTGGTTCGACACACATATGCAGATACTCCTTTGGTAATCATTTAGTGTACTAGACCTTGCATTAAAATCCTGGCAGAGGGCACAGGCAAAAATGACTTTGCTCAACTTGCCATAGTCATTAGTCCAGACCAATTCTGGCTGAGAGTACAAGTGAAAATTAATCTACAGTTGTCCTGCTCATCATTTCTCCATACCAGCAAACTGTTGTGCCATTTGGAGCAATTTATTGTGATTGGTATCCATTTCTTCCAAACTACTCAGGAGAGGAGCAGCGAGGGATGTTGTGGATCATGATTATGAGGGTCTTGGATGGGCTGAGACACCTACATGTGCTCTTGAAGTGGGGCACAACCACAAATGGCTCCATGAAAGAGGAAAGCTGGCCAGAACGGAGTGGAGGTTTAGTAATAGTGATGCAAGAAGAAGAACAAAATAGTGTTGCAGAAGGTGCTGGGTGCATGAGGGAGCTGTGCATTGGTCAGCACTTTGGGGAAAAAGCATACACAGCATCTGGTTTTGCTGCGCATGCTTTGGGGCTGCACATTCTTCGATTTTAATGAGCCTCTTACCCACCTGCTGAACAGTCACCTTATGTCACCTGAATCTGTCATGTGTGGTGCCAGTTTTTACACATGCAGAGCACTGAAGCAGCATATCCATGGTGAGGCAGAGTCCTGAATCATATGGCCTGGCTGCAGGATGCCCTTTTGCAAATGGCAGAGGAAATCAGCCCTCGAAAACAACCCCCTTCCAAGCCTGCTGTTCACTTGGCTACAACATTTGCCATTGCTTGGCTGTAGATTACAGGTTCAGCAGCATGCTAAACAGCCAACATTATGTTTCTGCCAAGGAACAAGGCTCCTGACTACTGAAAACTCCCAGGGGCCCACTGGAGCTGTTGCTAAGCACAAGGGAAACCTGGTTAGCAAAGTCAACTCCATGCTTTTCCGAGTGTGCCTCAAATTTTCTGCTCCACCAGTCCCTCTGCTTTTGGACACCGTCCTCACTATGCAGAAGGCGCTTTCTAACAGGCACAAGGATGCCAGGCCAAGTCTGTCTCAGCAAACAATAGCCTTTATGAAGTGCTGCTGCTTTTGGATGCTCTTGGAGCACATCTCTGTGATGATTTTAAGAAACTGGGTCAAAGTTTCTCCTCTTTCTGCTGTCAGCTAGTTGGAGACCCAGCGAAACACTGGACAACCGGATCACATCAGACGCTTAGCCTGAATCAGTCCCTGCTAACTTAAGAACCCCTGGTATGTTGTGCATAAGATCTCCTCCGCTTCTGCCAAACCACACAATAACATGTTGGGGAAAGACACATCCTAGTCAAAAAAGGCTGGGATCTGTGTTGATGTTCTGCATGACTTTTGCAATATCACACAGTGCAGAAGAGGCAACAAAAGCAGCCTCCAAAGGAATAAATGGGCATAAACCTGTCAGGAAAATTAAAGGGCTGTAGACCCCTGAGCCAATATATAAGCCATGCTAGTTCTATTATGGAAGGCCCTAAATAATGGCATCCTTTTTAGTTACTTTCTGTTTCTGGACTGCATCTGGCCCTGCTTTATTTAAACTATTATATATGGATGTGTTGTTTAAGGAACAGGATTTATGGAAGAAAACTGGCAGTGTTTTGAGCCTTGCTTTCCAGGCAGTGTTCTGGGTTTCCTTAATCACTGAGGGCTGATGTGACTGTCCATAAAAGAGAGGGGTTGTTTCTGTTATAGTTGTGCTGCTAAAAAGCTAACCAAAAATGTGTTCAGGCTGCAATCCAAGGCCATAGTGAGCTCTCTCTCAGACAGAAATGCACAGTGAGTTACACCATCCCCTGAGTGTCTTTGGTGACATCTCCGGAAGATAAGAAATCCTCAGAGAGTAGCAGAATCATGATCACCATTAATTAAAGCTCATCGGAAGAAAGTCTTGATTTTCTAGAGGAGAGCCTTGAAAATCTTCCAGGTAAATGTGACCAGGAGCAGTTTCAACTTGATTCTCATGCAAACTCAACTGGAAATGATTACAGCCAAATAATAGCATTAAAGTGGAAGGAAATTACTGCATTGATTGCTTGACCTGAAGAACAATAATGGTCCTCGTCTATTACAACTGAGTTTCCATAACATTAGTGTTACACAGAAAAGTTCAGATTAAATCCAGGAAGCTGAAAGTAAGACTGAGAATTAGCATGCTACCATGGTGAGGGCTCCAGTCCCTTTGCACAAGAACAATCCGTGTGAGCCAGGGTGGTCATGTTTTTGCAAGAGGCAAAAATGTTATCTACATCCCCCAAATCTGTGTGTGTTCAACAGAGAGACTTTTAGGCTAGTTGCTGGGACAGGACTGAGGAACAGATCCCCCACAAGGAAGCCAACCTCCAGCTGTGAAAGATGCTGCAGAAAAGAATCAAAACCATCTTTCTGTCCCTCCAGACAAAGAACAACAATCACCTCAAGTTTTGTTCCTGGAAAACAGGCATTTTAGAGGGAATTGCTTTGCATAGGTACTGTTCTGTGCAAGCTCTTGGTTTGCATTTTGTTGTGACCCGCTTAGAGGTAATCCCCTGTGACATGTCCCATGGTGTTATTCCTAGATTAGTCTAGACCCATTTTCAGGGAAATGCGCCCCAACTGGAAGGGACCTAAAGGAAAGCGAGAGTGAGAGAATTCAGCTCCCAGCTGAAAAGTTATTATTGCCATTTATTTTCCCCATATTCTTCAGTGAGTGCTGGTGATTCTAACACCCAGAGTTCCAGCAGCTGGCACAGAGATACAAGGCTTCAGCCCTTGCCTTCCCTAATACTGGCCTTGCTTTTCCGTCCTATCTCCTGTATCCTCAGAGGAAATTGTGTAAATGGCCGGTTTTAGCCTCATAGCTGCTTAGAAATCACTGCTAAGCAACAGCACTGCTCATTTGTATGAATGAAGGGTAGGGGAGTGTTGGTTACATCCCAAAGTCTAAGCAGGACTGCTTGATGCCCTGAAGGGAAACAAATTGTTGATTAAAATCCAGTTCCTGTTTGGCAGGCAGGAACTACAAACACAATGATAAGGAAAACTCCTGGGTAGCAGTCTCAGCCAAGGAAAGATTACTCAAAAAAAGACTTTTTTTTTCTATCCCTAGAAAAGATATTGGCAGGCCACTGGCAGGATAGCTTTGCGGCGTGTGTTGAATGTAAGATCTTTACCCTGGGGAGACCTGCCCCATGGTGAAGATGAGATTCAGCCCAGGACCAGGGTCACACCAGTAGCTGAACTGGGGTCCTCAGGAGACCAGTTCAGAGCAGAGAGATCAGCTACCCAGTTCAGTCTTCCAGCGTACAGCTCTTCCCCTGCTTAGACTCTCCTCTTTAGTTCGTCATCTATAATGTTCCTTATCTAATGAGGAGTTAGAGGATAAATACATTGAAGAAGTCCATCAGTGCTGGGTATCTGAGCGTGTCTGATGCAGATGCCTCACAGGCCCGGCATTGTCAGGGAATTAGCCTCTAGCTTGCCCACTTTTGTACCCACAAGCATGGGTTGACCATAACTACCATCAGACTGTACACTGCAGTATAGCAGTAGCATATGCTCTGTGGGAAAGTCTTTCGCTGTGCCCCACAGCTGCAGTCATCTGAAACTGCTTTTCATCCATGGGCTGTGGTTCCGCTGAGAAAACACACTCTGTCTATATAGGTTTGTACATCTGCTGGGAATCTGGGGGAAGACGCTTCAAATCAGAAAGGCTGCAAGGGGCTCTAAGGTATGCAGGTTTCCAGTCCCTGCATGCACTCTGCCCATATCCTTGCTTGGGAGGGCAGTGGGGACAGGCAACTACTGTGGTGCTCAGAAGCTGTTTGTGATGTGCTGCCTCGCTCCATATTAGCTCTTGCTTGCAGCAAAGAAAGGGTGGGCATTTATAACTGTGCTGGCATGGAGGTCTTGGAGAAATCATTAATAACAGGTTCCTGAACTTTGGGTAAATAATTTTTACTGCTATTGTGGGGTTTTTTCCCCCCTTTTTAAAGCCCTTGTCTGTGGTGCTGTGTGCACTGGCAGATTGCAGGGGTGGGTCCCGACAGCTGGCGTGCTTCAGATCTCATGTGGCAACTGCACGCCTCGAGTCCCTGCATGCTATGCAGCCACCCTCCTTTCCCGTCTCTCTGCCGCTGACTCTCACTCGAGCTGTTATTTGTGTCTTCAGTGCACAGCTGGTCGGTTTTGAACAGAGGGGTGGGAGGGGAGGATGGAAGGGGCAGTGTAGCTGCAGAGCCAGCAGTCCATCACTCCTCCAGGACGCACGGCCAGAGTGAAAACAGGGAAATTAATAAGACGTACAGTGTAAAGAGCTGCTCCTTTTTATCTGGGCACTGTTCGTCTCAGGAAGCATCTTCTCCTCAGCCTCTCATGGGGAGCTCATAGCACAAAGCCTGCAGTCAAAAGGTTTTGTTCTCCTGTCATGCCAGTGTGACAAGGCCACGTGTGTCGGGACAAATGCAACTGGGTTGCAGATCCCTCAAGAGAACACATGCGACTTCGAGAACTGACTGGTGCTTTTGTCAGACAAATACAACACATGGTGGGCGGGGATGTCTTGAATTTGCAGCAGTGGGCTGACTGACCCATGTCCGTGCCTCTTTCATCCACCTCCTTGAGAAGGCTTGCATGAAGGGTGCAGCAAAGAGGTACTAGCATCTAAATGTGAGTACCCAGAATCCTCTTCTTGTGCTGGGACATGTTCAGCTTTTGGAAAGTGAAGTTTTTTTTCTACAGATAAAATAAATATCATGAGACTTCATTGACCAGTAACAGACTGTGAATTACAAGACAGCTGTATCCTCAGGGTGGCCTATAAGCTGAAATATGCTTCCATAAAATGCTCATCCTTTACAATTAAAGCACAAAATGGTACAAGCCAAATGACTACCTACAAACAATTTGTGAACACCACATACACACAAATGCTTAATGACTTGTTACTGAAACAAGTAAAAAACAGAAGAGGCAAGCAAGCCCCCCAGAAAATAGTTAAAAATCAACACTTTCTGTTCTGTTTCAAGTTTTCTTGACAGCACGATTACCCCTTTATAGCACCCTCCTCTTCTGTGCTGAGCTCCTGGGAACCCTGGCTGATCCTTCTGTGCCACCACCTCTACCTCTCAGAGGTGCTGTGAAGATGCTGCATTTGTATGGGGTCCCAAGCTACTGCCCACAAAACTCAGGAAGAAACCTGGTGGTGGAGGAACACATTACACACTTGGGGGGCCACTGGATTCCACGCCAGAGCACATAAACAGCAATTCATGAGTCAACAAGGATGTTCTCCAAGACCATAAAAGCCTGAAGTGCTCTCAGTACCATCCCCTTGCAGCTGGAGAGGCTCTTGACCTGGGTGAGACCTTTGGTGCGGAATGGAACCAAAATCAGAAATTCCAGCCCTCATCTGCAGTGACAGCTCAGGAAGAAAGACACCACTGGGAGAGAAAGAGAGAAGCAAGGGAGAAAGAAAAGGCAAAAGGCAGAAGTGGAAGGGAAGCAACCTAGGACTTCTTTAATGGGACTGAACATTAATAATACTAACCACTCTGGCTGTGAAAGGCTGCCAGTTAACAATCGCACAAGTTGATAGTCATTGCCTATAATGCAGTTGACAAACATGCCCATTGATTCTGGTGCTGAGGCCCTTCAGATACCAAGGAGTAACGGTATCACCGAGCCTGAATTGCTCTCTCTTCTTTGTGAAGCTTCTGTGCAGGAAAACACCACCCCATCTCTCTGTGTTCCTGCACCACTTTTGATAATGCATTAGTATACACAGGTGTTGTGGTTTAACCCGACAGGCAGCTAAACGCCACACAGCCGTTCGCTCACTCCCCCTCCTCAGTGGGAGCGGGGAGGGAATCAGGGAAAAAAAAGTAAGACTCATGGGTTGAGATAAAGACAGTTTAATAGGACAGAAAAGGAAAGGAAAATAATAATAATAATAATGATAAAAGAATATACAAAATAAGTGATGCACAATGCAATGGCTCACCACTCGCCGACCGATGCCCAGCCAGTCCCCGAGCAGCGCCCCCCCCCCCCCCCGGCCAGCTCTCCCCAGTTTATGTACTGAGCATGATGTCCCATGGTATGGAATGTCCCTTTGGCCAGTTGGGGTCAGCTGTCCTGGCTGTGCCCCCCGCAGCTTCTTGTGCACCTCCAGCCTTCTCAGTCAGTAAAGCATGGGAAGCTGAAAAGTCCTTGACTAGTGTAAGCATTGCTTAGTGACAACTAAAACATCGGTGTGTTATCAACATTATTCTCATACTAAGTCCAAAACACAGCACTGTGCAAGCTGCTAGGAAGAAAATTAAGTCCATCCCAGCTGAAACCAGAACAGCAGGTCTTGTCTACTTTGAGGCATTTTTCCATGCAAAGGTCTTGGGGCAGAAGATCTTGAGAAAAAAAAGCAGGAGACCGGGAAAATTTTCCATCATCTGCATCCTTATGTAATGGTTGCTTGCAACGATGGGTAACTGAGGTCCATCCTCCACTCCCCACCCCGGGCAGGCAGGAGATTGATGACTGTGTTTGAGTTTGCTGTTCCTTCCGTACTCCCACACACACCTCAGTAACTCTCCTTATTTTTATACTAAAACGTTGGCAAATACATAAATATCTCCTGTCACCAGGAAGCCGTGTCCATTTGGTTCTGTCTGCAAACACTGCTCTCCCCTTCGCGCCCCCTGCAATGCACCGCTTTCATGGGCCCTAGGGGAGGAGCCGGGAGTCACAACTCATAAATTCCCATCATGTCAGGCAAATGCTTTCACATCATTCAAAAGGAAAATGTGCTTCCCCAAAATAAATAACAGGATGTAAAGAGAGTCCATGGGTAAGACAATGGGGACACTTGTAAATCATTGTGCATTGGAAATCAGGCTGTGGGATTTGGAAACCCTGGATTGGTTCCTAAAGGAGGCAACACAGAGAAGTTCATGCGCATGAGAAGAACACCACTCTTCTGGCTTTTCCACTCTTAGCAGCTAAAATCTTTACTGAAAATGTATGTGTGGCCAGTGAGAAGAGTGATGGTGTAAAATACAGGATTCAGTGCCAGGTGAGGAATGAGAGGCTCTGGAAGGACATGGCTTTGGAGAGACACAGAGGGTCTTGAAGGAGAGCTGGCATGAACGGCTGCTTCCCATGGTGCCAAGTTTATTACATGGACTGGCAAGTCTGTGACTAACGTTGTCATGAGAAGGAAGAAGTCATTGGAGGGTCGTACAGTTAAAAAACAAAGGAGTTTTGCCCATCACCATAGCTAGTACATCTCCCAGATTTGGCCATATCTTTCTCATCATCTTTACTACTGCTTCACACACTCCTGCTCTTACCTCTTCTCCTCCAGCCCTTTTTTAGCTAGATGAGGTGATGGTAGCATTCAAAATATGGCTGTTTTCTCACAGCGTGGGGAGACACCAGCCAACCACGTAGGTCTGATCTGACACAGTGACATTGTGCAAGGAAGGCTACAGAAAACCTAGTCACTGAGAGGAAGAGAAGGGGTAAGAGGTGGTTGGCAGACTCCAGAGGGAACCGGGATGGCCATCTGGGCTTGGTAGTTGGTAGCAATGAGAACTGGGAGCTCTGTAAGCCTCAACCAGATCTAGTTATTTTTTACAAGAGTGGATAAAAGCCTTATAAGGTGGGCTGGTGTTTTCTCTATGTAGAGGCCTTGAATCCACTTCCATTCTTTCTTTCTCCCTCCTCTTCTATTGCAGCAGTTAAAGGAGAACCCTGGATAGAAAACTGTGTTACAAAGCAACCTCTGTGTATTGCCTAAAGCAATCTTCCCTTTGTGAGAAGGAAAGTGGGCTTTTTGTTTTTCTCCCACATGTAATCATCCCTTTCAATGCTTTCTTTTCCATTTTGAGCTGTCCCCTTCCTTGCCTCCTGAAGCAGCGTGTGTGTCACAGAAGCCACAAGTAATGGAGAGGGAAGGGTGAAAGTCCTGGGTTCTCGCCGAGGACCAGGACAGCGGGGTAGCAGGACTGGCATGCTCCACTTCAGGGTGCTTTACACCGAAGGAGTTAAGGCCCATCCTTAAGTACCCCTTTGCTTTAGCAGGAAAAACACTCTTGGGAATAACATATTAGTTTTAACTCCCTATTCTCAGTGGCTCTTCCTTCTCACAGTCTTACTCTGGCTTTGCTCCTTGCAAACCTGCTGCTTCTCTCAACATTTGTCCCGTGGGTGTACTCAGAGGCTGCAATCAGGATTTAAGGCCTTCGCGGTCTTAGGCACAACATAGGTAGAACAAAGACTGCCTCTGCCCCAGAGATTTTAGCACTGGAAGGTGACTTATAGCTGGCAGTTGTGAAATCAAGTTGTCCTACCAGTATTATCCCATGGACAACCCATTCCCCATCATTCAGATGTTGGAAGATGATGCCTTGGATGACTGAAAAGTGAAGAGCAGTATCTCTTTCCTCCCAAGATCCTCTTCTATATGTCAACCTTTCGGCAAAGCTGGACATGACAGACACCATTCCCTGTACCTCAGGAGTTACACTGCAACTTCCACCTCACTGCTTGGGATCCCCAGACCTCACTCAGCCCACGTGCCAAGGTCACAAGCAGTGCCAGGGGTCTTCTTTTGTCATGTGCAAGGATTGTGCGTTCTCGGAGATGGGCAGGCGCTAGCTTTTGTTGCATCTTGCACATGGACACTAACAAAGTGAAAGTGAGCATGAGTTTTTTGAGACTTCACAAAAATAAACCCAGATGGCATTAAATAAACTGTGTTGGAGGGAGGTTAAGCATGACTTATCCACACTCCCTACAGTAAGGAGTGGGAGGACCGGAAACAAAACCCAGGAATCCTGCTCCCTCGTCATCTCTCTTGTCTTGCTAGTAGCACTTGCTGCCTTGTTTGTGGATGTCCTCCCTCAGCCCCACCGTGGGGAAGTCAGGAAGAAATGTATTTGTTATGTTCAGAGTCTCTTTGTCTTGAGCAGGGAATTAGAGATAGGTGCATCCCCTGAGCAGTGTTTCTGCCAGGGTGAGCTGTGAGCATGCTATTTCCCTGTTTGCTTTCATGTTGGGACTTGGGGGTGGGGAACTGGGGAGGAGGAGAGGAAAATGTTGTTCTGTTTTTCAAGCAAGCTTGGGGAGTGTGGTGGAAAAAGGACCGTTCTCTCCTTCATTGAGAAGTTTGGTCATGGAGGGCGACTGTCCTTGCTTCCTAAATGTATATGGTGCCCTGAGGGAGCATCTGGTTTTGATTAGATAGTGTCTTGCGGAGAGTTCTTGATTCTGGGCTATACGACTGTGAAAGGAGAGCGTGTGACTCCTTCCCTCCCCCGTGAACCGTGAATGAATAGCACCTATGCCCAGGCAGGAGAGAGGGGCCCTCAGGCCAGCTGGGAATGTGCATTTATTATAAAGCAATGAAATAGCAAAGATACCAGGAGACAGAAAGGATTTCTCAGTTTGTTTTGCTATTTCAATTCTTCCACTTGCCCCCCTTAAAAATGGAGGAATATTGCATGTCCATGGAAACGTTCCCAGAGCAGCAGGTTCTCTAGGAACATATGCTCTCTGGAGACAGTATTGTGCATTAGGGTTTAGTCTGAGACCGCAGAAGAGCCATGGGGTCCCAAAGAAGGAACCCCACATTTTCCACTCCCATACTCCCTGCTCTGGTGCAGAGGGAGACCTGCTGCTCTGAGGCTGGGGATCCCGCAAACAACAGCAAGGAAAAATCACCAGCAGGGATGTGATCTTCAGCCTCATTCAAGCCACTTGCAGAACCAAAAGAGCCAAGCCCTGGGCTGGCAGATGATCTCCCTAAGAGCGGTAATTGGAAACTCTGCTTGGGACTTGGAAAAATCAAGCCCTTCTTTTTCCATGCCTTATGCCATCAATAGAGGTTGTGCAATCGGGAAGGTAACAGGATCATTTGCCTTTGCACTCTGTGGAGCTGAATTGATGAGTAAACACTTGTTTTTACTGGGAATAGGGAGCAAACACGACTTAGAAATAAGCAGGAATTAGCATGTGCGGTTAGGTGCCATTTTTAACAAGGTCATGTTATTAATTAAGATAGTGTTTCAGTAGTGCTTTAGCTACGTGTTGATAAACAAGCCTGCATTTGTAGACCTGTTTCAACACTGTCCCTTTTTATTCAAGCAGTTCACGCCTGCAAGGAAGATGGGGGAATGAAGGACAAGAAAGGGCACTCTCCCATACACATACACCCTTTTTTTTCTTCCGTGGGAAACAAAGATTTCCTCTGTGTGGCTTTGTATCTGTGTATGTTCCTATCAGATGCATTCACCTTGAGGAGTTTTTGCACAGAGTAGCACTGACGCTCATTAGCTGAGTGGGTGAGTCGACAAGTTATCTCTCCAGGGATGCCCTGAGGGAGGCCAGGTTCTCTCTAAAGTGAAGTTCTCCTCTTTTTGAAGATTTTTGCAAGTGCTAGTTAAACAGCTGAAGGCCTGCCTGACTCTCCTGGATAGAGACTGCAGCTGAAGCGTTGTTAATTCATCAGCAAGGAAGAACCTAATTGTTTGTTACTCTGGTGACTGTCATGATGACTATGCAAATACTTTTTTCCCTCCCTCTCCCCAAGTTCTGTGCCCTTTGATAGTCCCTAAGGACTTTTCTTATTTAAGTTCAGCTGCTTTTCATTTTCATCGCACTGGATGACAAGGCGAGAGAAAAAGAGTGTGAGAGCACAACCTGTTAGGCAAAAAAGGAGGCCTCAGACCTCTGAAAGACGCTTGTTTCTGAACTGCTCACCAAGACCCTTCTTAAGAGATACAGCGCAGATGAGATGCTGCCCAGTAATTTCCCTCGACATGTCTCTCAGGCTGCTGTAAGATGCATGAGGACTCAGTGGGTTTTCCACAGAGGTTCAGGAATCTGCTGCCAGATTTAAATCTTCTTATGGTGAACTCTGCAAACCAGGGGTCCTAAGCGCTCCCCATTTTTTCCAAAAGAGGAACAAGGGAGCACCAAATGAGGTGAGCACTCAGCAGGCACAGAGTGAGGACAAGGGTGTTGTCCTCAGCACAGCGTGTGGATAAGCTGTGGAAATCATTCCCACAGGAAATTCTGAATGCTTAAAGTTTGCATAGGTTCAGGGAGGGAACGAGCATGTTCATGGACCAGGAGTCCACCTGGGTTATTAACTAGGAAGACATTGCATCTCTGGCTCAATACATCCCTGAACCATGAAGAGTTGGAGGATGGGAGATTATTTGGATACATATCACTGTATCCCTGCTCAACTCCTGTATTAATCTCTGTGTTCTACTTGAAGGCTGGGAGTGGTGAACAAACCCAGCACCAGGGAGAAGTGCTCAGCACTTGCGGGATACAGCTCAAAACTGAAAATGCCTCGAGCCTGGGCTAGTTAGCCCTGGCAATATTCTGCTTCCAGAAATCCAAGTTTTGAGTCTTATGAATGGACAGAAGAGGTGTTTGCAAATACCCAGAGCCTTTATGTGATAAATATTACCTCAAATTAGTTGGCCAGATTAAAGAAGACGTAGACAGATAGCTGATATTACTTCTGAATGTAGCAGGCAGAGCTGGAATCATTAAAATAAATGTCCTCCCAAGATTCCAGCTTTATTTATTATTATCATTATCAGTATTATTACAGTGTCTAAATGTATCCTGGGCCCCAGGGTACCACAGAGAATGATAACCCTGCCAAAATGGCCATCCATACTACTGGCTGGAATCAGATAGGGCAGAGAGGAGTTGCAGTGAGCAAAGAGAGCAGGCTGCAGGAGACCCCCTAATGCCAGTGCTAAAATAAGCACTGCTGTCCCCAGGTGGACGTGAGTCACAGGTTGTACCTGCCAGCATTCAGGGCACAATTCAATGGGAACTGCAGCGTCTTCCACTTCAGGAAGATGTCCTGGTGCCCATTGATTTCTACCAGTATGTGCAACCTCTTAATGCAGGGAAGAAGTAAAAGCTGTGCAGCCTGGCGTGTCTTGGTGCACACATGGCCCAGGCATAAAGACACCTAAAACCAGACTCCAAATTAAAGATTTGCCCACTCTTGCTCTCTGTGGGGCCTTCTCCCCTGTCAGAGCATTAATGCAAAATAAAAGGGGAAGGGATAGTGTGGGGAGTCTCACAACTCCCATCCGTCTTCTCTGCAACAAACAGCGAGGCAGGTGCTACAGAAAAAGATGCTTTCCAATTTAGTTATAATAATGTTGTGTCAATCACCAAAATGCTAAGCTGTATGTAATGATTGCCGTATGAAAAACATGTATCCTTTATAATGTGTACTTGTGTACCTACTTGATAATATGCATTTCTATTGATCTATATACATAATTATGTTAGTATAAAACCCTTAAACATATGACTGCAATCTTATTAAAACAAAGAAACTGACTTGAAAACTGAGCTAATTCAACCTGGAACCTGTGGAGAGGAAAAGAACGGAGTCCCTCCTCCCAGTCCTTTTAATTGTGCTTGAAAGATCAAAAATTCCCTGAAATACTAAAAGCTAAGTAGGCAAAATGGGAAGAGTTGTTTTACACCAGATTATTTTTTCACTCTTTTCCAGGAAGCATTGGCTGATATTAAAGCACATCTGATGGCATCTCAAAAATTCTGCAAAGCTTTCTCCTTAATCCCTGAGCTTCTTCTGGATCATCTGTCTTCTACAGTGTTCCTGCTTTATTATTAAGACTGCCACAATTACAGGGCTGGCTGCAGACTTCCCCAGGGTTTTTCTGAGCAGATCCCTCCCAGCATACTCTGGACGTGTTTCTCTTTCTCCCCAAGGTGCCAGTAGCTGGTTCTCCCTCTCTCACTCCTATAGTGCCCTCTAATTTTGCCATACTTGCCCATTCAGAGCATTTTAGCACAGGAATGAGGCATTGAATGAGAAGAAAAGGAGGATGAATGAATAAGAAAGTCTAAGCATGTGTCTGTCAAGCCTAGATGCTGGCCATCCTCATCAGTTACTTGGATGTGCTGAGCTACCCTTGAGGTGCTGTCCTCCAAAGGCTTGGTTTTGGTCTGTCTTTCTTAGTCATCTTTTTACCTCGCCCTCAATCTGATGGTCTTTTAAGATAGCCACCACCTCTGGCCCTATTTGCTGCTAGGTCCAGGCATCTGGCAAGCTGAGCAGGTCTGAGTGTAGACATCAAAGTGAATGGCTTCATCATCTCTTGAACACCTGCAGAGAAAGGTCTTTTTGGGTTCACGGCTTGCTTCCTAGGTGCAATTCCAAACAGTCCTTACTGAGCTAATGTAGTGTGTGCATATAGCCAATATTAAAGATGCAGTCAAGTTGCACACATCACAAATCCTCCCCCTACAGTGGAATTTTGGGGAGTGAAAAGTTTCAGTGAACTTCAGGACGGATTGCGATTGAAGCTGAGTTTCTCCAACAGGTATTTCAAGGAAAATTGATGGGAGTTCTGCCTTTCCAGCCACTGGCCTTGCTTGGAGGTGCCAGTGAGTTTATTACTAATTTGAATGTTGTTCTCCCAGCTTGCAAGACAGTTAAATATTGAACACCTCTCCGATGCCTTCCAATGCTCCACCTATGGCTTCAGGTCATCAAGGAAATACCTTCATAAGGGACTGTTAATTACCCATTTTTCAGGTATTTACAACAGGTTTAAAATGATCTCAAGGCTTGATCCAAGATAGCCATAAACACAATGGGCTGTGAATTAATGCCCTTCTGATGAAGGTGCAGCTATTGGCTGTGCCTTTTCTTTGTAACCAGAAGGAGCAATTAGGAAACCTTCAAGTTGCACTGTATCTTCCTTTACTGCCAGTTGCCCGCTTGTAGCCATTACCCAGAGAAAAGCAAAGGGGGAAACAGCTAAATAAGAACCTTCTTTAACTGTATTTTTTATCTTGATTCATCTTAGTATTCATACACTTCACAAGTGCTTTTTATTAAAATAAGAAGGCTAATGAAAGATGTCTGAGTGGGTCAATTAACGCAAGTCTGAACAGGTCATTAGAAACAATGGAGAATTGTATAGGCAGTCAGACCCGACAAGCATGGAAACTGGCCAAATGAGTCAGATGAGGAGATTGATCATTTTAAAACAAATATAATTTGCTTGATTTGTTTTCTTCTCCCTCTCTAATAGCAAAATTTATTTGAAGACAAATAGTAGACCCTGTTCATGATCTTACATTTACAATAGTCATTGTCTTATTATCCTTAGACTGGACTGTGTGATTTCAGCGTGTGTGCAAATAACATGAGACAACTTCATTAGTCTGGACTGATATTTTGGGGAAAACACTGCTCACATCCAGCACGGTTAGAGAGGTATCAATTGCCCCTTGCACTTCTGAGCTACTAATTTGACTGGATATGTTCCTCTTCTAATTTATACCACCACAGTGACTGGTCCAGGCTGCAAGGTCTTTCCTATGGGTCTTCACACTACTCAGAGACTCTGTAGTATTACAGACTTATTTTTCTACACCTGTCCTTTATGATCTCTTTAACCACAGGAGGAAGCTTCTCCATATTAGAGTTCAGTTTGCAGCTGCCAGCAAATCCTGCAGCCATTAAGACCACTGTAAAGCTTGCTGAGTCCCTCTCCAAGTGCCACATGGGTCCCTTCTTCTACCCACCTCCTCCCCTATTACCATGAAGGAGCTTGAACATTAAAAAAAGGACCCCCTAAAAGAACTGCTGGCTGTACAAGGGTTTCTCTCCTTGGAGAGAGGAACCTGTGGCAGATGCTAGTCACGTCATGCAAGGCGCTGGTGGAAGAGTGAGGAGGACAACAGGATTGTGAGGACTTTCTGCTAGGTTGTCCTGAAGACAAGCATGCTCACCTACCTCCATATGAGCCTGCAGGCACTCCAGACCTCTCCAGAGCCCTCCTCCTCAAATCGTCCTGGCTTATTAGCATGCCATGGGGCACATTCAGATCTGCTGTCCGCATGTTGCCAGCAAGATGGCTCTGCAAACAGGATGCTGGCAGGAGGCAAAATGCATACTGCTTTCAGCCTTTGTAAAGGCTGATCTTTCAAGGAGCAACAGACAGCCCACAGGAACCCTTGGAGAACAGAGCAGAATAGATATGACAAGGGAAAAATTTGGGGAGGCAAGTCTGAAACAACAGTTTCTTTTTTTAATCTACCTTTCATGGCTTACCCAGGGAAAGCAAAGAGCCTATCAAGGACACACAGCCAGCCCCTCTCTCTCTTTCACTGTCAAATTTGTTGCCTCGTTTGGGGTTTAGAAACAAATGATTTTTTTTTTTTCTTCTAAATGAATTAAGCTATCTGGGGATGGATGATGGATTCAGGAGATACAGGGTAGGTTACGAGCATGCTCTGTTGCTTCCCTGTGGGACACCTGTACTCGTGAATCTGCAGACATTGACCCAATTACTAAGCCAGCACCTGGATACAAACTCTCTGTGACCACGTCTCCAACTTGCTGTATTCACTGTATTTTGTTCAGGGACTTCTGCGTTTTAGTGCCTTTTTATGCTAAGTTGGCATATGTAAGTGAACTCCATTTTCTGAGTAATTCGCTTCATCCTTTGAGATGTCCTTGCTTTTCTTTTAGTCATTTGAAGCAGGTCCCCTCCTCTCTCTCCTCCTCCTCCCTGCGTCTCCCAGGATGACCTGCTAATTTAAATGAAAAGAGATTGCAGCAACATTCTGTTTGTCGCTGTAAACTCAGGAAGGCTTTTCCCCTTCACTGAGGACAAAAATTCAGGACAAAAAGCCTTATTTACTCCTCCTGTCCTCCCCTCTCACCACAGGCTTCTCCCTCAGTGCCATGATGTTTTCTCCAGACTAGTTTTAAATGTCCTTTTTTCTTCTTTCTGTGGAGCGACACATCTCCAGTTTCACAGACCTGTTACGTAGTGCTTTCAGATGTTCAGGCTAAATTTTCCTTTGAGTTAGTGTCCATGGTCTTAAATTAGGCTTCTCATTAATTTTCTCTGTAAAATTATACTCATCATTTGAATTTGATGAAGATTTCTCACATTAGATCCACTTGTGGAGATAAACGTTGAGCATAGGGTAACAGTAGTTTACAGTGGGAGCAAAAGGATTTAGCCCAAGGTCTACAAAGGTATTTATGGTGCTATCTCCTATTTAGATGGCTAATTTGCTATAGATTTTTACTCCTTAATTAGAAATTGAGAGCACTAACAGCTTTCTGCCTCTAATCTTAAATGTCTGTCATAGCTGCTAGGCACATTTTCAGAACTACAGGCTTGTGGGGGGGAAAAGACAATACACTGTCAGGAACCCTTCAGTTTATCAGTAAAACCCAGGTTTTGGGTAAATTCTGGGTAAAATGTGCATTCGAGGTATTTTCAAGAGGAGCTAACTTTGCAAGGAGCTGGGAGTACCTTCTCAGAGCTGCCTAAGTTCTAAATTTCACTGGCTCTACTGGAAGGTAAGGTCTTCAGAGGCCTGAGTCTTCCCTCATCTTGTTGCAAAAACCTTGTTGACCTACATGTGATCCTGATAGATTTGATGAAGAGCCAGTATCTACAGCCATGTGGCTGACAAACAGTTGTGTTTATCTGCAGCCTTGAATGAAAAAGAAGGCAAATACACAAACTGTGGACTCCCTTCCTCCTTTTCTGCATGAGAGATCCCCAGATTAGTAATCACATTAGGAAGGACGAAAATTCCTCCAGGAATTGAAACACTTTCAGTATAGGACACAAGGGCAAAAGGTCTTTATTGGAGAATAAAATACCTTATGCACTTGGGCTGCAGGTTTTATGTGATGTCTAGAAAAACGACAGTAAAATTGGCACCTCCTTGCTCAAGAGGTCCCCAGTGAACGTTCAAGACATATCTTGTTTGCAAACACAAATGGATTTTTACTCCTGTTTTCCCTGAGGAGATCGCAGAGTGAGCTGTATTCTCTTCTGGCTCGTGTATCATCATCAAATCTGTCGGCTAATTTCCATTTGAAGAATCGTTATTGCCAGTACGGAGGCAAGAGCCAGACTGAATTCTCCTCCGATCAGGGGTAGAGTTGGATGAGTTGGCATTTAGAAAGATCATCTTTCTGAGTGGTGAGCAGAGACCCATGGAAGGGGAATAAATATGGGATCCATTGGAGGTCATCACTAGAAAGTTGCCTCCCTGACTACTGCTGTGCTTTAATCTTGTAGAGAGGGACAGCCTCATCACGTTTCTTTTTTTTTTTTTTTGTATGTGTGCTGGTTTGCTTCCTCCTTCGAGTCCAAAAACATGGAAGGTCTCAAGTGCTCATTAATATGTGGCACCTGAGAGTCAATTTGTATCATTTCTTCAGTTGTTCTGAAAGAAACAGCAAAACAGAAAAAAAAGAGGACTTTCTCCTTTTCTCCTTGTCTTCCCTCTGGGTCTATGTCAGAATCCTTGGAAGAGGTTTTAGTCCCAGGGGCTGCCAGACAGCCTTACTACCTGAGAAACACCACCAACGAGTTCCCAGGAAATGGGGGGGTTAAGGAATCAGAAGCTATTTGCAGTATCTTATCTTTCAGTGACAACAGACCCAGAATTTGCCTTCAGACCCAAAAGAAAGCAACACCCTCACCCATCCTTAAGTGAATGATGATGATGATGGGGTTTTTAAAAAATTTTTCAGTCTTGTCTTTCCTTCCTGTGCAATACAGGATTCCTCTTCATCTTCCTCACTTCCTTCCTATTAAATTCCCTTTTCCTCTACTGGCTTTGCGTCCTCCAAAGAGGAAGAGCATCGTGAAACAAGGTCAGCTCAGCAAAGGCTTTTGACACACTCTCTCTTTCAAGGAGAACCACAGAAGTAATTTTTAAGGCTACTATGAGGACTGGATTTTTTACAACACTTCCTGTTCTATTCCCATTTTCTGTTTCTTATTCTAATGTTTGTAGTGAGAGCAGAGCTGACACCAAATGTTAATGCCTGAGATGGGGAAGTGATCTCTGGCCGCTCATAAGGGTCTTTGATGCACCTTTAAAATGGCTTCCAGCTCAGCTTTTCAGGGGCTTAAAGAGACTCGCATCTGGCAGATATTTTGCTACTTTAACTTACTCCCTTACTGCTTTGGGTGATGTCGTACCATATTTCCAGATGTCTGATGGTCCACTGCCAGTGGCCTGGACAAAGTCCAGACATTCCCTTGTCACGCAGCTCCTGCATGCAGGCGCTGGACCCGCTGCTCTGCTCTCTGCATGGGAGATGCATCACACAGACAACTTCTGGCTGGGTGGAGGGTCTGCTTTTTGCTGGCCTGGTTCACCCTTGGCTCTGCTGTGAAGCTCAGGAACAGCTAGGTCATGCCTGAAGCCAACCCATTGGCTGCAGAGGAGACCCAGGTACAAGCTGGGCTCTACCCTGCGACAAAATAAGTAGAATAGCTTCATGCCCATATGAAAAGACTCCCCCGAAAATGTTTCTTCTAAGATCAAGCACAGTTTATCAGTTCAGGACTGGAATCACCCTCTCCCAGGAGGGCTGAGCCCTTCCTCAGCACTAAAAGGGCAACGCCCTATCATCTAATAGGCCATTTTCATCGCTGTGTGTGCATTTGACAGATCTGGTCAAATTATGAAGCCCTTTCTTTGTGAGAAAGAGTATAACAATTGCAGGTAATGGGAATCGTGCACACTTAAATCCCTGCTTATGCTAAAGGATTGCCCTGAGAAGGGAAAACGTCTGATCCACTTTCATTACAGCCTTTTGAAAGACGATGCTGTGCCTCCTGCAGCCAGTAACTTTGCAATGCCAATAATGGGCAGTTTGTGCACAGTACGTGTAAGTAAACAGAGTGACATCTCATCTGCTGTGCATGCGCTCCAACGAAACCACCTCACCGTGCTCTTGATGCTTTCGGCCAATTGTGCCGCTGCCTGCAAACATCACGGAGATGCTGAGCATCGAGTGACATGCACAGGAACCTCCCCAGACGCAGCCATGCTCCAGAATAAAGGAGCCATAAGGTCACGTGGACCTACTTGTGTCTCAAGCACCACCTCAGAACTAGAAGCTTTGAAGATTTTATTTAGCAACAACTTTAGTTTCACCCTGTGAAAGGAGTCGGGTGGAAAAGGACAAAGATCCCCAGCAATAGTCCCTTGCAAACATTAACAGCGCTCCTTAGCAGCATGCAGAAGGCATGCAACTCTTCTGACAGCACTCAGGTTAAGCTGATTGCCACTGGTTGTGAATCCGGTCCTCGCTTTTTGGTTATTTCTAGTAGTTGCAAGCAGGTAGCCAAGTCTGCATAGAGGTTATTTATCTGCAGGAAGAGAGGAAATACCACAGTGCTCTTGGAAAATGGGCCAATTCCGTGGTATTTTGTCTCTGAGCAGAGCAAGATGGCTCAGGGGAAGGTGTTAGTCAATTAAAGATAATCTAATTAAAAACATAAAATAAAATCCAACCTAGCATTTGCTCCTGCCCGCCCTTCCCCCAGAGAAAGGAGGCACTGAAAGAGGCAAGGATGCTTTTCCTGCTGCCTGCTACCCATGCCAGGGTAGAGGCAGAAAGGGCATTTGAGGGAGTATTTCCTCAGTCCCCATCATTACCAGAGTCCTTTGTGTTCATTTTTGAGTATGAAAAGCCCAGGTTAAAAAGAAATCTCCTCCTCTGCAACCTGTTCACAACTGGTAATATATCCCAGATTCTCTCTGCTCCTCACTGAGGCATTTAGTACCTCTTGCTACCAGATGGCAGCAGGCTGGCATTTGTCTAGTTAAAATGGATGCTGGAAGCAGCATCGAAAAGCACATTGTTTGGGACTGTCATTATTTGCATTGCTGGTGGGTACCCAGTTGGGACCACTCCCACACAGGCACCTTGCACCGAGGTACCCACCCTGAGGAATCAATCTTTGGAGATGCGACGAAGCAGAGGAGGTGGTTGATTTTTTTTCCCAATAACCCTTCTAGATCATGGCAAAACCTGCTCTTGTTTCCCTCTCCCAGGCTGACCTGGTTCCCCAAGACCCGTGAAATTGGAGAGTATCCACTAAAGGGAGCACATGGCAGTGTTGCGGAGGGTATGCTCCCCGAGAGCCTGGGTGGGAGCTCATCAGGCTGCCTGGGGTGTCAGTGTGTCAGGGTGCAGGTTGAGGTGTCAGGCTGCAGACGATCACCCTGAACAGGGGGTAGACACAAAGCTAAAGCTGGGGGGGGGGGGGGGGGAATAAATGATAACTTAATATCTGAGAGGTAAGTGTTGGTAATTAGTCTGCAACACTTTGATCATTAATGCATGCAATCAAATTATCATCAGGAACGCTTTCCCACCAGCCCCCCTCCCTTTTCCCCGCTTCTCTCTCTTTATTTTAAGGGCTGGCACACGGCAAAAGCTGACAGCATCAGCCCCACCGTGCAGCCAGGAGGTTTTCAAAGGAAGCTGCTGCTCCCTAGTGTTTGAAGGATTCAGAGCTGGAGCCAAAAACACAGGCAAGAAAGAGCGAGTCCCTAAAGAAAGGCCGAGCAATAAACTAATGGGCCCAGGCAGTTTTCTATCCCAAGCACCAGTTCTTTGTTATCTGCTTGGCTATTGATTGCAATCCCCATGGATACAGCTCAGGTTTTCCTGCTTTGAGTTCTTAAGTGAAATTAAAAGCATGCGGTTCATTACTCAGTGCTCTCCTCTCTTCCTCTGATCTTCTGGCTATGATCCAGGCACTGCCGGCCAATTACACCCCTGGGAATAACCTGCCTTTTTTTTTTTTTCCCCTTCACATTTCTACATACTCTGCATCTTCAGGAAGATGGAGGAAGAGACCATACCAGACACCCTGCGAACTCTACCTTTCAACAGTGTGGTAAATAAGAATTGATTAGCGTTCCTGCTCTCCAGCCACGGCTGGAGTTTAGTACCAACTTTTTGCAAAACCTGCACAGATATATATCCATCTGCGTGTACTGTATGCACACGTGAATGTGCATGTGCCAGGGTGGCAGCTCTGCAGGGGCTCAGATTTTGGTGGAAACTGTTGGAGGACTTTGGTAACAGAATTTTTGTTGGGTAAATGCCAGTTCATCAAAATTACCTTTTTTTTTTTTTTAATGGCAGTTCACCAGCTTTGGTACTGGGAATTTGGAAGACAGGGAAAGAGGAAGAGCTGGTAAGGGTTAAACACGAGTTTTAAAGGGAAATGGCGGCTTGTGTCCAAGATTGGGCTTTTTAGCTAAACCAGAAAGTGCAAATGCCCAATCCACTATAAATTGAGCAGTGGCTGCTACCCTGAAACCTCTTCTTGGGAAGCCATGGGGAAAAGCGAGAAGCGAGAGGTCAATAGCACAATGTACTTTCTCAAAGTTAGAGAAAATCTTCCTCTGGACCCTGCCACCTAAAACATCCTGGGTCATCCTGAATCTCGCCAGCACTGTTGGTGATACAATCTCCTTTGACAGCCATATCTTAAAGGAAGGGCAAATGAATGCATTAAGATCGCTCTGGATATTTTATCCAGCCACCTATCAGGCTCTTCCAAATAGTATTTTGTCTGTAGAGTTTAACATCAAAGACATGGAAAGTCAATGGGTTGACTTCTCCTTTACTCCCAGAACTAGAGGTCAAATAATGCCTGATTACACAGTGTAAATCTATACATATACTGTTGATAGGTGTAATAATAATAGGTAAGTGACAGGAAGTGCTGGTGAAGGGTGTGCTGAAATTCAGGCCACTTATCTAGGCTTTCAGCACGGCCTGAAGTGGGACCTACATTTAAGATTTTTGGCAAGCCTGAAATACTTCTTTTCATTACATAATTGGCCTGTAACTCTAATGATGATAGTGGAGCTGCTCCAGATTTATACTAATGTAACTGACAGCAGATTTTTGGCTCCGAGTCTGTAAGAAAAAGCTTGCCATAAATTCAGTATTCAGACTGTCCTTTGTAGTTTCTCTTTTTTCTCACAGAGGAAGCAAGTGCTTCTCTCTTTTCAGATTAATTCCTTTCTGTAATATATTCTTATGGTTACTGAGAGTTTGCTTCCGTTCAGCTGACCTATTTAACTTAGGTGAGCATGAGTAGAGAACACATTCATCCCATATATAACAATAGAGTTGTTACACGTGCACTGTTCCCAGAATAGCTCCCCCCGAAAATTACTACTCGGCTTGTTTTACGGGCTTTCACTAGAGAGGCTAAAATTGACTCAAGTTTGAAGAACGTCTATTTAAGTATCTTTTCAATTGTGAATGCTTAAAAGAGGGGATTTTTGAGCATGAGCCTGGGGATTCTTTATTTTAACATTACATTTAATGGTGTCTTTGGCATTTAACGTGAGGGGGTGTATGTGGTATATCTGTGTGTGTATGTTTATATCTAGAGAGAGATAACTCATGTGGAATGAAAATCCATTTAGCAGAAAAATGAGATCTCTTGAGCGTTTGTATTTTCTGCTGGAACTAGAAAACACTAGTACTATAAAAAAATAAGACACAGAATGATCTAAACCAATAAGATATGATTTTATGCCAAGATGTGAGAATGGATCTATATCTTTATCAGGTTTCTCTCACTCGAGAGATGAAAATCACATGGAAGCTTGTTAGAAATTCGCTCTATGCAGTATATCTTTCAGAAATACATTGTAAAGATGTCTGACAGTTTCCAAAGTGAATTACAGGCTCAGGGGTAGTTTCTGCCCCCTCCCATGTATAAATGCCACAGCCCAGCCAGGCCCATCTACACACGTGCATGGACATGCACAGCAAAGCGAAACACAGAGGCATCCCAACAGGTTGCCTCCAGGCCTCTGTACAAGTGCAAGATGCAGGAGCAGGGTCGTTCAAACTTTTCCGCAATTCAGAGCAGAGTGCTGGGAGCCTGTGACGACTCGGCCTTGCATGGGGATGTTTTCCCACCTTTTAAACTCAGGCTTGAAAATTCAATGAACTGACTGTTGAACTGGTGGGACAATGAACACTACAGAGGGGCCGGAGTCCTGTGCAGACCTGCTGTTGTCCACGTGGCATGCGCTGCTGGCTCCTTGTCCCATTGTCAAGTGCACATTAGCTAGTCCTCCTCTGGATGCAGGGATCCCCTGCGTTCAGCAGGGAGGAAGGAAAAAACAGGGTACCTTTTGCTGGGTAACATTCATTCCTGTTATACTCAATACCAGGGAAGCTGCAACCTCTGTCTCTTGATTTTCCTCCTCCTTTTTTTCCTTCTCACTTACTGTGTCTGGGGCGGATGTGTTTGCTATTATAAAGTCTATTGAAACATAAACATATACTTTTAAAATAGCATTTCACTCTGACAAAACTCCTGGAGAGAGCTGAGAATATTATGGTGGAGATAATGTACTCCAGACAATAAGAGAAGACAGGAGCGGGAAGCTTATCTGCTAGAACCCCTATTGCCTATTTAAACAATAATCCCCTTCAAAATGATGTTTTTCTGTGTGTGCTTAAAATGCATGATATTCAGCGTGTTCGTGTGGCTTTTAATAGCCTGGATAATTTTCCATACAGTTAATTCCCTGAATATATTCTGGTTTGCTTCTGCAATTTGTAACGTGGGCTGTTCCTGTACGGGTGCAGGCTAACACCTTCCGGAGCGGCTGCCTCCCCAGCCAGGCAGCACACCACAGTGGAGGTGCTCGGTGGGGACGGCCGCTGTGTGCTAGAGATGGGTGGGTGGCTCTGCAAAGCCTTATGCAGCTACCATTTCTTTTCTGAAGACAGATTTTAAGGTTTTATTTTTCTTCCCTGCTTTGATTTCTGTGGTAGTGGAATCACAAGGATTTTGTCTCTGAAAGCAGTGCTAAGCCCAGATGTGGAAAGAAAGGGCTAAGTGACAACCGATGAGCAGCTGGGGGAGGCGGGGGGATATGTCCTGCATTGCAGAGCTGTGCTGTGATGCTCTGGAAGCTGTGAAGAGCCAGAGTTGTTGCCATGAGCCAGGAGAACGTTCCCCAAGGGAGAAGTGTGCAGGAACCCGACCCACGCCATCCCACAAGGAGCTCCAGGGTAGGGGAGGTTGCTCAGGCTGGAAATAAGGGCAGGCATGGACAGATGTATTTCCAGTGCTAAACTTTAGTGCTTCCAGGCAGCCTAAAAGGACCTTTAAAACAAGGACTATGCTTAGTCCCACTGATGGGGACAGAGAAAGCAGATCATTTCCCATTTACTCCAGAGACATGGACACCCACAGTCATGGAAAAACACTTTTGCCCACCTCCATATGGGCCACTGGGCCACCGAGAGAGCGGGAGCTCAGGGTTACAGCACAGGAAAGGCCGGCATGGCGGACCTTCTTCTGGGTGTAAATCAGCATTATCTCTTCCAGGGAGAACAATGCCAGCTCAGTTTACACCCGCTGAGGATCTAATTGGCATTTGGCTCTGGCTGCAAAATTAGGATTGCTTCATCATTGTGCTTCTGATCCTGTATCACGGGAATCAATGAGGAATTTGATTACAGGCTCCTATTGGGATTCTCAGCCCAGCCTGGGGACGTTAATCATCAAAGTTGTGACTGAGGGGTACAGAGAATTGGCTGGGAAATTCAGATCACTTTTCAAAAGGAAAATGGAAGCCAAGTGTATGCGGTCTGGGAGAGTTTAATTACGGCTGAAGTTTAACTTGGAAAAGAAAACAGTCCTGAGAGTCGATGCTGTTTTGTCAATGACTTGTGCTCAAGCTCGCCTCCTTTCCTTTCTCCAGCTGCGATGTGGGTATGGTGGACATAACAACTACCCCCTGGAAGAGAAGAGAGATGCTGATGTGCTTATTCATCTTCTGGCATATTGTGACTTTAGATATAATGAAATCTTATCTGCCCCTGCCTGGGGGGATGCAGATACACCACATTACTGGCCAATCCCACTTTTCCACCATCTTTCCTCTCAACCAGTCCTGGCCAGTCAAACCACTCTGAAGGTATATAAACCATATGAACTATTAACTCCAGCCAGGCTTGAGTTGGGCATGAGCCTGTACCCGCTGGTGCTGCTAGGTGCAGGAATGCATTGTTTCCCTTTCACTGCAGCTGGTGCTGGCCTGTTGTCAGTGCAAGAATCACACAGATGGAAACACCATGTCGTCTGTATGGGGTGGGTAGTCTGGGTGAGAGATTGCACCCCACAGCCTTCTCCCAGCTGGCATCTGTGTTTGAACCCACTCATTAGGTTCAGCTGAATTACTAAAAGCTCATTTTGCATTGCAAGACCACGACACAGATGAGCAATGACTTTGGGTCATGACACATTGATGATAGAAGTGAATCAACGCATCAGAGATGAACAAAAGAAAGATTATGAACTCAGTGGTTAATGCAGAGTGCCAAAAATCAGGATTTCACTCTGGCTCTGTACTGATTAGTGTGTGACCTCAGGAAAATGTTATGGCGTCTCAGAGCCTCAGTTTCCTCACCTGCAATAGAGTGATAAGGCTCACTGCAACCTTTCATTACTGATGAAGAACTGATCTTACTGAGCTTGGAGCACAGGAGCTAAAACAAAAAAACATTAAGTGGAAAGATCTGCTGTTGGTTGTTCTCCCTCAGAACCAGTGGGGCTAAGCAGGTTCATATGATCTATGAATGCAAAATCTGTCCCTAAGTGTGAGTGGTTTTATTTGTTTTCTTTGTTTTAATGAACAACTCTCCAACCTATTTCCAAACTCATGAGACACCTTCTACTGCTAGGAAAACAAAAACCCCAATGTATTTCTCTGTGGCAGCACCAGAATCATAAGCAGACCAGAAAATAAGGTATGTGCTTCTAAGGACTGTCTCATGGATATACACGAGTTACATCCTTTTCCATCATTTTGTTGATTAATAGGCATAATATCGTGTCTGATCACTGCAGTAAGTATACTGTGAAGGATAACCACTGAAGACATCTAATTGTTTTCCCTTTGGGTTTTTTTGGGGGGTAATGCTTTAAAATAATGGTCCTAATCATTATTAATTCCTTTGGTGTTCACTGGAATAGCATCAATCACAACTAACTCATTTGCTATTAATGTGGATGTCACAGATACTTCTGTAGGGTTTCTTTCTGCTAGAATTCAGTGTTCATTAGCTGGAGCAGGGTTTTTTTCCCATTGTTCCTGGAGGGTTTTGAGAAATCTCTTGCTGGGGGGGAGGCATCAGGCTGTATGCTCGGCTCATCGGGTGTGCAAAAGGATAGGTCTTCTTTTAAATGCAATGACCCATGGTTTTCCTCTCTGGCACAGAACTGACCCTCTCGCTCATCCTCTCTGCATACGCTGCTTTAGTCATCAAAGATTAAAGACAGATTCCCACACTCTCTGAAACTGTCAGGAGACCCCCAGTTTTTCTTCACACACTCTCCAACCCGGCATACAGAAGAGAAAAAAAACAAAATTTTAATTTGCCATGCTGACAAGCCCAGGATTTTAAGATTAAGCTGTGTGTCTAATGATGCTAATTAAGGAAATCTCTGAAGATCTAGCTGTGATCACAATAAATAACAATAAGGTCCCCAATTTCCCTCTGAAAAAGGCATTGTGAAAGGAATGAAATCAATTTCCGGGGCAGTTGCAGCTGTTGCAAGATTCCCAGCAATGGAGATGCTTTGCTGGTCCTCCAGCTCTTGCTGCTTACATTACCGTTGTGGATTTTCTTTTCTTTTTCTTTTCTTTTTCTTTTCTTTTTCTTTTCTTTTTCTTTTCTTTTTCTTTTCTTTCTCTTTTCTTTTTCTTTTCTTTCTCTTTTCTTTCTCTTTTCTTTTTCTTTTCTTTCTCTTTTCTTTCTCTTTTCTTTCTCTTTTCTTTCTCTTTTCTTTTTCTTTTCTTTCTCTTTTCTTTTTCTTTTCTTTCTCTTTTCTTTCTCTTTTCTTTTTCTTTCCTTGTCTTGTCTTTTCTTTGTCTTTTCTTTGTCTTTTCTTTGTCTTTTCTTTGTCTTTTCTTGTCTTTTCTTGTCTTTTTTTTTTTTTTTTTTCCCCTGGATGGTACCAGCTGCAGGCTGAACTTTGGCCTGCCTTCCCCTCTTGGGACTCTTCTTGAAGGGGATGTGCCACGGGGAAAACATGTCTTTGCTAGTGTTCTCCAGCAACCTAGAGCACTGCCTACTGTGGGCATAGAGCTCCCCACAGCATTTTTTAGTGACCTGGGAGCAATGCAGGTTGTGAAACACAGTGACATTTAAAAGACCTTCAGGCATCCCACCTTGCCTCCAACTGCTACAGAAGTGCCACGAGTTCCCGGTATTCCTGTATCACGTCCACCCACCATTGACAGGCATCTCTGACCCCATGCATTGTCTACGATGCCTGTGTGTAGGTACCTGAACAGCTTCCTTGGTGTGTGGCATGACTTTGAGCCTAGCAGTGCCCTAGCCAGGCCTTCTCTAAAGTCTGTGTCCTGGTTTCGGCAGGGATACAGTTAATTTCCTTCCTAGTAGCTGGTACAGTGCTGTGTTTTGGATTTAGGAGGAGAACAAAGTTGATAACACACCGATGTTTTAGTTGTTGCTAGGTAATGCTTACACTAGCCAAGGACTTTTCAGTTTCCCATGCTCTACCGACTGAGAAGGCTGCAGGTGCACAAGAAGCTGGGAGGGGGCACAGCCAAACTGGCCAAAGGGACATTCCATACCATGGGACGTCATGCTCAGCACATAAACTGGGGGGCCGCTGCTCGGGGGGGCCGCTGCTCGAGGACTGGCTGGGCATCAGTTGGCAGGTGGTGAGCAATTGCACTGTGCATCACTTGCTTTGTGTATTATTATTATTATTATTATTATTATTATTATTATTATTATTACATTATTATTATTTTATTTCAATTATTAAACTGTTTTTATCTTAACCCATGAATTTTTCTCACTTGTGCTCTTCCAATTCTCTCCCCCATCCCACTGGGGGGGGGGGGCGGTGAGCGAGCGGCTCAGTGTGGTGCTCAGTTGCTGACTGAGGTTAAACCACGACAGTCTGTCAGCATAAATCTACCCCTTAACTGCCCTAAACCTGTCCTGGGGTGGCACCACTCTAGTGGCCTTTTGTCAAGTAAAGGGCTCACCTCTGGCTTGGGACTTTGGGAGACTGCTGGTAAAGTAGCTGTAGCATTTCTGCTACAACTCTTTCTCCTGTAGCTTGAGTGGCAGTTTCAAAGCCAAGAAACTTGAGCTGCAATCACTGCTTTGGCCACATGTGTGTTTCCTCATTAGTGGGCTGATTTGCTACAAAATGTTGAGGATTTCATATGCCCGTTGATATTGTTCTTTGATGAATTCAGGAAAATGCCAGTGGAACCTCTTGACCCCTCTTTCATTTCCAATCAACTCAGTATTCCGCATTCTCCACTAAAATAAAGTACCTCCCAATGGCCATACCCTTGTATGAGCAACCCTACAAAAATAAAAAATGTGCATGTGTTTGTGTGTGCATGTGCACGCAATCCAAACTTGTGTATCATGCCTTAGAGCAAGGTCTAAGGAGTGGTGCCAAACTAAAGGCAGGAAGGAACTGGCTTAGCATTCCCTGAGCATCCTTTCTAAATTCATTGCAGTTAGTTTTCCAGTGTTGTTGTAAAACTCAATGACTTTGTCATAGCTCACAGTAACATCTTTCGGCAGCAAAGATAACCCTGCTGTTGTAATAGATGCTAAGAGAGACTTCCAGCTGAGACACGCTTCCGCTCAGCCCCTCCTGGCTCATCTGGAGTAAGCTGCTTTGTGGCTCATCCAGGAGAAGATCCTCATTTCAGCGCTGCCTCGAGGCACAAGCTCTCCCAGCTCTCCTGCAAACGGAGGGCTCCCAGGGGTGAAGCACACAGTGATGCCTCCTAAACCCGAGGAAAATAGCAGGCACCAGCCTGATATAAAGTTTCTTGTGTTCATCTTAGGAATAAGAGGCAAGATCAAAGTCCTTGGAAAGGAGAACATAAACTGGGAGATGTGTTTCTCCCAATCTTTCCCTTGGTTTTGCAATACACAAACACAGACATCTTTAGCAACTCAGTCCATTTCTCAGTTACATCTTTGCCATCCACTGGGGATTGCAGCCCAGGATTTTACCTCTCCACTGCCAGGAGCGAGTGCTGGACTGCCTCTTCACCCCATCCCATTCCCTCCCAGGTGATCCCCCACGAGCACGCACAGCTGTTATCAGCCGTTGCCCCAACGCTGTTAGTTAGCCTTAGGGGTAGGGCAGTTTTGTCATGTCATACATGTCCTGGGGTAAGGTTGCCTGCAAGAAGATGATTTAGTCATGCTGATCCTGTTGGAAGGACTACCTTGCCCTTCACACCGTCTGTTTTCCGCAGTTTGAGTTTGGTTAAGTATCAAACCCTGGTGGGATGTCGTCACTGCTGAGCTGGTGCACTAAATCCCTGACCTGGTGCTTTCTCTTAAACCATCTGTGCTTCTGGTAGGCAAACAAGGTCACATCAGGCTTCCTGATGCCTCCTCTAACCCTCCCATAGTTAAAGTTCTAGAAAGTTCGTATCTTTATTTAAGCCACTGTAAGGTGCCTGTCTCTAATTATGGGCTGCAAATGTTGGTTTGGGATTGGAGCTGCTTAGAAACTCCATATCAATATTGTTTTCTATTGGAAAACACAATTCAGTGAAACCCAAAATTTCTTGGGAACAATGAAATGTCAGCATCTTCTTCCAGGGACAAATCTGAATTGTGGTGAAGGAAAACTTTGGTAACTCCTGTTTGGGAAATTTTTAAGTTTTGAAATTTGTGGTCCTTGTACCATATGTGGACGCTTTCATTTTAATTTTTTGTGTAAATTTTATATCTGCTTAATTTAACATGCCTATAGAAATGCATAAAGATGAAGTAGACTAATATCCTATGCCAATAGCCCCTGTTACCACAGATGTGCTGCTGGAAACGTTCTGCACTCTTTTTTGCATGCCTTCATTAAAATCCCATGAGTAGTTGCTGCTTAGCACTAATAGAAATACGTCTTGCTTCCTATTGCTATAACAATATAAAATTTAAATTCCAAAACAAAAATTGGCTGGGCATTCTGCTTGGTGGACAGCTAAGAAACCAGATTTTTTCCTGTTCTGAATTGGATTAAAACCAAATTTCCTACATCTTCTTTTCCACTGTGATGAAAATGCTCTATCTACAGTGTTTCCTAATCACTGCAGTAGGGAACTATGGGAGTTCATGGACTATTTCTAATGGATCTGCAAGATGCAACTGAGAAAAACAGGTTTGTTGTGCAGACAGTTATATGTGCTGTTCAGGGCTTCCCTCCTCTACTAGAAAACACTTGAGAATTGCAGATAGAGACTATTTTAAAATTGCTCTTTCACACACTGTACTGGCAAAAATCTGCCCCATCACCTACTGTAATTATAATTTACAAATTCCCATAAGCATGCTGAGAAAATGGTCCTTGTTTCATTTATACACATTTTCCTGTGCCCTGGGCAAGTAATTTACCTTTCCCTATGCCTCAGTTTCCTTTCTGGAAAAAGAAGAATTTCTGATCATTCACAGGAAGATTTTGGAAGAGGCAGTTCATATTTACAAAGTGCACTGAACAGGAAAATAACTTGCTAGGGGAAATTTCTCATTGGAATAATTGATCTGATTCATCCAGGGCCAATAAGGGTGTCATTGCACAGCATTTCCTTACGGAGCCTAAAGAGATGAGCATGAAACAGTGAATGCCAACAGCCTGTCTGTATTCCCCGAGCCGCCGCGATTCTCTGGGCAAGGGGCTCATTGAGTCGGCAGCTGCAA
This sequence comes from Aptenodytes patagonicus, assembly GCF_965638725.1. Lineage (NCBI taxonomy): Eukaryota > Metazoa > Chordata > Aves > Sphenisciformes > Spheniscidae > Aptenodytes > Aptenodytes patagonicus. Next base: position 12,785,322 of record NC_134956.1, read on the forward strand.
GGCACTTGCAGATGGGGTTTGATGGAGACTAGTGTCCTGTGTTACTCCGGGTGCCAGACTGAATGATACCACAGGCATTAAAGCTGGGAAGAAATCCTCTGCAGTATTTTAAGCCTTTCTGTGTTATACTTTTAGCAATAGGGAAAGGACCAAGGGATCCTCATAAGTTATTGAGCTGTAGTTAATAGTATAGTTAGTATTGTCTATTCACCCTTCTACTCAACTGCCAAGGGCCATATAATTCACACATCTTGAAAAGATAGAGGTGGTGAGAAATGGGTAGAGATGTCTCTGCAGTTACCAGGCTTTTCTTTAAGCCTGAAGGACTTGATGTTTTCCCCAGCACTGGAGCAGGCACCCCGAGGATGGATGGCAGGCACTGCAGGGAGAACTTGTGGCTGCCAGGAGGGCCACCAGCGAGGAATGCCTGAGACTCCCCTGCCTGGCATGTCCCCAGGCCTCTGCTCTCCTTCAGGTCCGAGCTGAGGCTGAAGAGCCTGTTTGTATGCAGAGACCAGACTGAAAACTCTGATCTGGCCCACAAGCCAGTGGCTGCTTGCTTCTCTCTCTTGCCTAACATTTGCATGCATTAAAATAAATCACTTTTTATTTTCAAGGACAGTGATTAATCCACCGAGCCCTTCTGCTGTTGCTCAAAGTGTATTAGTTGCTTAGCCCAGAAAAGAAGCAAAAGAATCTGTGTTTTAATGGCAAACAAAGCGGTTTAAATACATCCCATCTCCTTTAACATCTCCTGGTAATTAGTGACAAAGGCCCTCCTGCTCAAGTACAGCAAATATTTAACACCCACCTCCATTAGCCTGAAATTCATTTACCAGCTTGGCCTCTGGGTCTGCCAGGCATGGGAGCCGTTGCAGCAGCCAGCAAGCCTTCTCTCTGCTTCCTACCCCTCAGATGCAAAAGGCACAGGCTCCCTGACACGACCCGCGAGGAAAACGCTCTCCTCATCTGCTGTTTTAGTCTTGCTTAGGACAAAAGACGATGAATGTCTCCCAGTGTGAACCATCACTCCAAAACACTTGTGAGGGTGAAGCTTCCTAAGTGATATCTAATGGAAAGGGCAGTATTAAATGCCTGGAAGACTATAAAAACAAAGATGTGCCACTGTCCTGGGGAGTCCCAAGGATCCCGATGGGGAGGGTGCTCTGCAAAAGTATCACTCCCCACTTGTCCCATTCTTGCCCTTGCCGGTGGCAGTTACTGCGAGCAATCAGCAAAATCACACGTTGCTTTTCCCACTCATGGGTGGAAGTGGCAGGGCTGAGTTTCATCTCTCCTGGGGCTCCAGTGCAGCGGTGGGAAGGGGGAACGGCTCTCCTCGGCACCCAAGCCCGTAAGTCACGCTCAGCCGTCCCCGTGATGCATGGTAAGCGCCATCTTCTTGAGACGGGCGAGCGATGGAGCCATTAACAAAACAGATGACGGGGCGGTGTGCGAGCACAGCGCTCTGCCTCGCTGGCGGGTGTGCTCCTCTCCCAGCATTTATCTGGAACATGGCAGACACAGATTCCTGCTGATAGAACACTTTAGCACCTGCATGAAAACTCTAGTTTTTATTTGAAATGAATTAGTTGCTGGATTTGACAGACCTGTGGCCCAAAGTCTCCTTTTATTCACTTAGTGGATGCAGCCTGGACACGCAGAGCAAGGCAGGACCTGGGGCCATGGAACAAGGAGGGTGCTAGCATCCTCCTTGCCCCAGGGAGGAGTTTCAGGCCCCTCTCACAAACTCCCATCCTGTATTCCCACTGTGGCCTCCCTCAACAGCTCCAGAGTGAGTGCATCAGTGATCTGGGGGTGATCTTTGGTTGATGCCGAGTACATTGCAAAATCACTGTCTTCTTTCTGGCTCTCCTCTCCATGTCACAGTGCAGGTGGCTTTAGATACGGAAGAGAGTGCCAGAAAGTCTGCAGAGTCTCCATCACTTTTAAAAGAGGTGGGACAAACATCCATAAGGAGTGATTTAGGCTGCACTGCTCCTTCCCTGGGATAGAGGGACAGATGAGATGGACTCTGAAGTCTCTTGTAGTTGGACTGTCCTCCTACCTTTACCTCAACCTATCCATCTGTTTAGATCATTGCAACCAACATGCAACGTTTAAATATTCTCCCTTGCATTAGGGAGCTGTGCCTAACGAGATCAGCCTGCACTGCTGTGTGCTTTCGGTGTCAGTAACAATGGTGACAGTGTGATCAGGCCTTGCATGAACAAAAGTGTGTCCTTTCCAGCCAGAACCAGGCCAAACTCTTATTCATCCCCAGACTTTCAATCCAATTGCTTTTCTCCACAAGTCATTTGCTAGCAAATACTGTGTGAACCTCTAGGTGTATACCACCGCCCACACCTCCCTGTGTTTGGGGGTAAAGCTCCACTTCGGAGCCTTCCATCTCGGTTGTCCAAAACAGAGAAGGGCCTGAGTTTTTGCGTCTCATCTGAAAGACCTGTCCACTCATGGTGATCTGGGTGAAATTGTTTTTTTCTGCTGCACCTTGAAACAAGAGCTAAAGCAGAGGTCCTAGGAGCAAGCCTGCTGGGATGTCAGCCTGTCACTTCAAGGTGTTTTAATTTGGATGCTTAAATCACCAAAGTACCTCAATCCCTGCCCAAGGGCACACAAGAGCTAAGTCTTTTCACTGAAGCAGCGTTCAATTTCCTTCCTCCTACAAATGAGCTTGAACTGTCCTGATAATTAGTACTTTATCTTGGATGGCACAAAAAGGAAAGGGGGTGTGTGTCGTCAGCCTTCACTGCTGGGCAGCCTCCCTGTTTCTTCTTATTAGCTGTGATAATGATGGGAGAGAATAAAAGACCCAGAGCTGCTTCAGTCACCTAATTTCATCTGGTCTGAGATTCAAGTCACTCGAGTGTCAAGAGAGCTTTTTAATTTCCAATATCACTGCTGCCAGAAATTAAAAATAAACTGGGAGCAAAACCATCAGATTAGCCAATCACACTGGAATTGCCTTTATTGTTATTGTTACTGTTGTTGTTGTTGTTGTTGTTATTATTTGATCAGCTTTGAGAGAATTAAAGCTATTCAGCAAATCAAAATATGTCTTGGATTTGAATGGACTGGTATTAACTATTCTATAGTCTGTATTAGTGATGGGCTAATAGCCCGAAACATCACAGCATGCTCTGCTGGAATCAGGTTTAAATTAACACTACCGGTTCATAAAAATTGCTTGTGTCGTGTCCATGTAACTTTCATCGTGGCATCTTAAAACATTTAATTAGCTAAAGCAACTGGGCGAAGAACCCCAGATGTAATCGAGGCAGTATCTTGACAGTACTAAAAAAACCAGGAAAACGACGTGAAGCCACCAGGACCCACGGGGCCACATCCAGCAAAGCTGCTCGCTGTGCTCCCGCCACCGGCCACAGACCCAAGGATGGGAGAAAATCCACTGCAGCGTCCAGGAGTGGCGTCCATCGACATAGTCAATCAAGGCAAAGCTAATTGCAGTTCAGGTGTGCGCAGGCCGGGCGAGGGCCTGTGTGCTTTGCTTCCCCTCAGGAGTTAAACTGACAGGAGCCAGCGCTCGCCAGAGGCACTCGTCAGTCTTATGGGTCGTTCCCTACACATGAGGGCATGGCCCGGGCTGGGGGCCCGAGGAAGGACCAAATTAGGGCTTTTCCCCTGGCCCTCAGCGCTGGGCCCTCCCCGCGGCCCCTCAGCTGTGAAGGGTTCGGCTGCCCGAGGGTTTCACAGCCGGGGTTGCGTGCTGGGAGTTTTAGTTCTGGGCCCAGCTGCTCCCCGCGCTGCTTCCTGGGCCGGGTGGACAAAAAACCCACAAATAGATGAACTGTTCTGCCTCCTCACCCTGTGATAAATGTTGCTGGCTGATCCCAGCCTCCACGACCCCCAACGCCTGCCCGGCTCGGAGGATTCACTCCAGGATTTGCTCACGCTAAGAAACAGCAAGTCCTCTCACAAGGGTGCCCGCCTGCACAGCGGGGTGTACAAACCCCCCTGAACTCCCTGCGTGCCCCCGAGCCTCGTCAGGGCTGATGGAGACATTTTGGCTGCACTTTCAGATGAGTCCTTTCACGTCAGCTCAGGGGGAAAAAGCAAAGCAGCAGAAGAAAAAGGACATACTGGAAAGAAATGCTTCAGAACAGCTGCTCTAACCTCATTCCCTCTGCTGCCACAGAGAAAAACCTTTTAAGAGTGGCAAGGCACAAATTAAGGACGGGGGCTGCTACCCTTATACAAATATACACAGCCCTGCTCACAGTCCTGGTAGATAGTGTCAGAGACAAGACCACGCATGCAGACTGAAATTGCCCCTTGCAGTTTAGGGCTGCAGAGGTGGAGTGCGAAAAACAGGACTGAATGATACTGAAAAGAGGAGGAGAGGGATGCTATCCAACTTCCAATATCCAATATCACAGCCTTTGTGTGTACTTACAGCCATTCTGCTGTGTTAATTAAACACGTTACAAAAGCCAATGCAGAAATGCACTTTTGCAGTAGAAAAGGGCCTGCCCTCTGTGAAGACTATCCTGGGAAAACATCCGTGATAGTGCTGAGATTTTGTTGTTGTACAGAGGAGGGCATAGTTTTGCTCTCCCTGCACTGGATGAAGTCTTACAAACTTCAGACCTCTCACCAGGAAAGTCCTGGTTGCTATTCCTGACTCCTCATTGCTGGCCTGTGCCTCCATCTCCCCAAGCTTCGATAAAGTTATTACATAAACTGGATTTTCCACAATCTATTTTTGTCTCGCAAAAAGCCATTCCATTTTGATAAGAAACATCAATTTGACATATTCTTGATCCATTTCCTGTTATTCTTGTGGCACATTTTATTTCTCAGACTCTGGTAGCATGTGTGCTTGGGAGAAGAAAACAGCAGATTACATCAGTGTGAAACTTCATCAGATCTGTTTGAACAAGGTGGCATCGGTGTAGCAGTAGTGGCTTTAAGTTTTAGGTTCCCAGCCATGTGAAGGCTCAGAAAGCTGTATGCTCCCAGCCTTATCCCCTTTTCCCATACGGATGCAGGCACTCTACATGTCACCCTCCCTGTGCACACTGGGAGGTATGTGACCATGCATCGGTATATGGTACTGCCTGAACTACATTTTGTCATTTCCTCTAACATAAGGAAAAAGCACCTTTGTCCTCAGATAGGCGGTCCTAAATTTTTTACTGAAGAGAAATTTAGAATTATACATTCAGTTATTAAATATTTGATTCCTAATTCATAGGTCATCCCATGCTGATCGCATGGCTTTTGTAATTAATCAGGAAACAGCAATAAGTGTGCAGGATTCTTCTCTTCTTCCTTCTAGTAGCAAATTTTACTATTTGCAAGCAAAGTATTATTGACAAAATTGTGTGAGTCGTGTATAATAAATAGATTTAATGATCTGTGTAGACAATCACAAATAAAAAGAAAAATTCATTGCATAAATGATTTCTTATTAAATATTTGCTCCATTCCAGTGCTTGCCGATACCTCATGGGAAATTTGAGGGTCAATTAATGTTCAGATAGGATCTTGAATAATGTTTCAGGAATCTAAAATACTAGGTATTAGCTGAGGCTTCTTCTGTGAATTTTTCTTGTTTGAGTGGACTTCATCGGATCTTTACAGTCCATTTCATAACTGACCACTAACTTTGGTTTTATAATTATTTGCTATGCAAATCTCCAAATATTTAATGTCACCTTCATTTCACATGCTAATCAGCTGTCTGCTTCACTCTGATTTGTGCGTATAGTTTTAACTTTAATGAAGATTTTAGTGTTTACATGAATAAACATTTGAGAGAATAAATTTAGAGTCCAGTCTCAAATGTAGTATATTTTAAAGCCAGAAGAGACCATTTGAATAATATATGTGTAAAACAGACCATTTTATACCTTCCCAGTAGTTCTTGCAGTGAAGGGAATGAATTTTTTCCCGCCACACAGGTGAGTGCTACGGAGTTCAATAACATCTTGTTGAATAAGAGCGTATCTTTTAAAGCACATCCAGTCTCTATGAAAAGACTACAGGTGATGATAAATGCATCCCTTTCCTTGACAAAGTGTGCTAATGGTTGTTCTCCTTCACTGGTGCAAAGTGAAGGTATAGTTCCTATTGAAAGTGGTTTTCAGTATCGTTATTAGTTAGCTTTTCATAGCCAAAAAAAAAAAAAAAAAATCAAAAGAATGCTCCTTTTAGCTCTCCATGACATTCACAGCTTCCACAGCAGACAGTCTAGTGAGTAAATAGAAAGTAACAGACTTTCTAACCACACTATTTACTTGGTTCTTTGCAATGGCTCTGAATGAGCCATTAAGGACTGTTGTGTAAATATAGGATTATGGGCTCTTTAAACACGCGCTATTCACTTGCTCTGCCATTATGGGGATCTCTCACTAGCAGGCTCCTACGGACAGACGCTTTGTTAATCCTTCTTTCATAGGAAAGACAGCAATGGCTCTCTGCTCCTTGCTTTGCCATCCACCTGTGTAACTTAAAGAATGCTAATGGGAGAGCTCTGCCTCTTTGGCTGAGCACATGCAGAATTTGTGGTCCTCCTGGGGTTAAAATGGTCACGGCAAGAGGGTTACATTTTGTCATCCCACTAATGTGACTTCATTAGGCTGAGGCAAACTCTTCATGCATCTCTCCCAGTCTTTTCCAAGGATACTAATGGATTATTCTACCAGTTTATACGAAGACAAGGGTCACTGTTTGCCATCACTACTATACAGTAATTATCTAGTTCAGGAAGGATCCATGTTACATTGAGTCCACATGCCACCACCCGTTACAGACTCCAAAAGAGCTCACACCACCTTTGAGCAAACTTAAGACTGGTAGTAAAAGATCAAACAGCTGTATATAAACCCCACTAGTGTGGTGGTCAAAGTTATAATCAACACTCCAGACTGGATTTTCTAGGATGCTGCATTTCTTTAATCAGTTATATCGAGTCATATCAATAAAATCGACTAAAAAAATAAAATTCTGGAAACACAAATGCACTCTGTAATCTTCTGCTCCTATTCATTCTGAAAAATACTACATTTTTATGAGATGTGCTACCATTTGGCCTGGAGCTATTGGACTTTACATCCTACCAGCAGCAGTAGGAAGACACTGAGGTGACAGAGGGACAAGGAGGAACAACTCCAAACACCAAGGAGAGCTGGGAGAGCTCAAATCGTTAGGAAGGGTACAGGGAACACCATGTACCCCCAAATAGCAGGAGGCGTTCTGATGCCTGACAGGACATTTGGCTTGCCAGTCCCTTCACAACAAGGTCCTATGGTGGGGGAGGATGAAGAACTAAAAAGGCGGTGGCTGAAGAGTCATCTTCTTTGCTTCCTACTCCTTTAGGTAACTCTCTAGGTCAAGCCAAGCTATACATAGTGTAAGAAAGGGATGTAAAACCAGCTTCCACCATCTGATGCCATTGACTCTGTTATGCCTTCTGTTGTCTAAATAATGAGGCAGAGCAGGGGACACCACCACCACCGCACTTCAGAACAAGTGTGAAGTCTCTCAAGAATATACACAGCATCAGAGCTTATCCTTAACCAAGATCCCAGACAGCAGCAAGTTCATGTATGCTGTTTGCATTGGGAACTGCAGGCTACATGATATCATGCTAAAATATCTCCAGTCACCCGAATATATCACTTCCATATCTTCCCTCTGTTCCTGGAGCAATGCTGAGATTCCTGAGAGTAGGGCAAGATGCAGCCCAGCAGATCCAGTTTTTTTTCCTTTCGGTGCTTCAAGTCTCATTTTGACAGGAATGCTAAGGCTTCTGCTTCACAGGAGCCTCTCACATCTTAATAATAATCAGATACTGAGCTTCCAAAAAGACATGCTAAATCTGAGCCTGGGGCTGGCTCCAAAGTCTACTGAACTAGAATGAAATATTAACAGTGGCTTGGATTAGATGCTCTATGGTTCGACAGGCAACAGAGAGGGGCTGATTGCTCCTTGCACTCCTACGGATGTGCAAAGGGATCTCAAAGGGGAAGAGAGGATAAAGCCATGATTTTCCTACTTTCCGCGTCAGTCCTTTGACCTGGTAACTAACAGCATTGCCTTCTCCCCAGGACAGCTAGGCCAGTTTGTGCCTCATGTGGGGATGTCTCCTGATATCTTCTGCATGAGCCAAACTGGGGATAGCAGTATAGGTCTTAGGGGTTTTTATCTTCAATAGGCTGAAGGACCATGAACTAACTAGTAACCCTTGGTATTACACCTGATTTTACCTGTGTCCAGAGAGGCCAATTTCTTTTATGGCTCTAATTTACCAAGGCTACAAATGCCAAGCTACAAACAAAGGGTCCTAATACTACAGACAGCTTTGCTTAAAAGGTAGCAATTAATAATCCCACTGCTTTTCCAATTTCCTATTTAAGTTTTTATGTCCTTTATTGTGTGTCTTTGGCAGATATTTTAAGGCTTTTGTCTTACAGATCTTGAGATGCTTAGAGGTTTGAGATCCCTGTGGCATGAAAATATATAAAGCCATAAGCTCAGAAATGACACAGGCCTTGTTAATTAGTGGCTGTATAATCCATGTCATCTGTTTGTGCTTCTTTCTCTATTTCTGGTGGCTTGAAGCATGTATGGAGGGTGGAGTACTTGAGATAATAGCCTCCAGCTAGCTGAACATGGCAATATCTAGTCTTGACTTCAGCTGCTTTGGACAACCTATTCAGGACTGATGATATTGCTGCATGGTCTGTCCATGGAAAAGCCATGGTCTATTCTAGGATTTTATAAATAATTGAGTCTCTCCTTAGGGGAGGAACAGACATAAAATTATAATTATGAAATCTGAATGTTGATTAGATGAGAGAAAATTCTTACTTTCATGATACCTGCTAGAAGACTTCTGATGACAAAACGTGCTCAGGATGTCACTTTTACATCACAACCTAAAGATAGTGAGGCCAGATGTTTTGGACTGATGCCAGGCTGCTGTATCTACCTCAGGCTCAGCCAGAATCCCTCGCAAGGCATGAGCACTGTAGCTGCAGTTGCCTACGGTACAAGACACCACTTGGAGCTCTGTGGAGAACTTGTTGGGAAGATACTGAAATCTCCCACTAACGCACTTGTTTGTTTAAAGCTATTTCAGCCTGCCTTTGTCAGCCTGTTTGCTAGTGTTCCCAGCAAGGATTTGGAGTAGATCTGAAGTCTGGCTGGACTTTTCACTTTAGCTCAGTGACCCGGCAGGCTGGCATCTCAAGGAGTATGCTTTCTAATCAGCCAACTAACAGCACGCTTTGTGTCACAGGGAAACCTGACAACATCGCAGCAATTAAAAATATCTTCGTGGCTACACTGAAGTTCCATCACAAGATCTATTCAAGCTCTTGAAAACAGCTCATAAATTTTACAAGGGAGGAACAGCTGGAGTTGGCATCAGGGAGTGCTGTTGTTTTGGCTCGCAGATACAATAATTCCCTAGTAATAAAAAAAAAAAAAAATCTGCTACACACATGCTAGTCTCGTGAATGTGTTGCCAGGGTTTTTTTTCTTTCTTCCCCCTCATTTTTTGTGAGTGTTTTGAGTTTGGGTGATAATTTTGGAGCTGAAAATGTTTTTAGTGGTTTCATTTAAAAAGCAAAAGGGAAAGAAAAGGTGATTTCTTTTTCTCCATTGTGTTCTAAATAATTTCTGACCCTAAGAAACAAATGCACAAACAAACAAACAAAAAAAGCCATGAAAGCTTTGATCTACGGAAAAGAAAACTGACTGGTATTTAAAGTAGAAAGAAAATAAGGAAAGCTCTTCTCTAAACACTTTACTGATCAGAAAATAACATCTTCTGTCATTCTGAGTGCTGTGTTTGGAGCTCAGGAGCAGAACTATCTTTATGGATAGGAAAAGCAAGAACCTACCTATTTTAGAAAGAACTTAGAAATAGCAAAAAAGCCAATTTGAAGTATTATACACATTATTTGGTGACATTAATTCTTACAGAGTAAGTTTCCATTTTACTGGGGAGTAAGGAAATTGAAAAGAAAGCATAACAAAGTATATTGGTTCTTGCTCAGGATACAGATCCATAGGCCCATAGGATCCTTGTACCCATGGATAAGTCAGGGAGGCACTACACAGACAAAGGGATCTGTCTGCAAAAGGTAGATCTTGCCTTGCATGCGGAGTTTCTCCCATCAAAAGGTATGTGCTGAGATGTAGGTACTTCTGGGTCAGCAGGTGACCCTCTTCTCTCCAAGTTGCCTTGCCTGATACTTGCCAAGAAGCATAATGTGAGCCCAGCACCCCATCTCTGGTGCTGGCCCGTAGCCAATGCCTAGGGAACAGGATAGTGGCTACATGATTACCCTCCTTCAAACGCTGCACCAGACTGTAGTTCAGGGAGTTTCTGAGTCCAAGGTAGCATCTCTGTACTTAATGGTTCTTAGTGGATTTTGCCTCTGTGGATTTATCCAGGCAATCTTTTGCACCCATGCAAACTTTCAGCATCCACAGTATTCATGTGCTGCAGCTCAGCTCCACGGAAACTGAAGAACCGCTTCACTGTTTTTGTGTCAAATCTGCAACCCGACAGCTCGGTACCTTGCATGAGACAAGAACTATTGACCCCTATTCACCTCCTCCAAGTCACTGGGGATTTGGTCAATCAAATCTGGGATTCTCTGCTTCTAGAGAAACTGACTTTTCAGACAAGATGTAAAACCAGCATCTGTGCCAGGTGATTAAGGAGTAAACTGACATGTTTCACAAGTCTTCAGAGGGCTGCTGGGGTTGAGTTGCTTTTGTCTCCTGTTGCAGCAAGTCCTTCTGAAGCTCTCCCACCCCAGCAAGAGCACAGTTCCTGTCCAGAGAATCACACAGTCTAATTCGGATATGGACAAGGCAGAATGCACAAAAGCAGACACAAGTCTGAGGAGCAATGGACCCTGGTCTTTTGTGGATAACTGAAGGATATCTGTGAAGGAGACAGGGCTTTTTATCACTCAAGGAAAGGGACGAGCAGTGGTTCATATTGAGGGACAGCACGATTCAATGGAAAGGGCTTCAGTCTGGGGCTCCAGGATGCCTGGGATCTCATCCCAGCAGTAACCCTGGTTGGCTGGATTGTATTGGGTTTCTCATTTTTTCCCTGGGTGCAAAATAGGCTGATACTGATTCACCTTCAGGAAGTGCTGTGAAAGCTATAGATGAAAAGTGCAATGGAAAAGTTAAGCAATATTAATGATTATGAAGCCACAAGGTTCTCCAAATAGAAGATGCTAAAAAGTACAAAGTGCTATTATATTTTTATTAAAAATGTTATAGTCAGGAACTCTCCTCCCTTTCATTGAATGCATCCAACTTCCTTCCTCACTGATGGAAATTGAATTACTTGCAGTGTTTTGTACTGAAATTTTTTATTATATTCTAAAAAAAAAAAGATACTAATAATATAGATCCAATAATTAAATTGCCACCACAAGGTGATAAGTCATGAATGGAACAAACAAAGAGAATAAAAGGGAAGAGGAATACAAAGAAATGTATTATATGACCAGCATATGGAATATTAAAAAGAATAAAGAAAACATAACCCTGATAATAAAGTCAGAGTAATGACTTTGACAGTTTATGTTCAAGGCACCATCTGGGCAAATAAATGTTTTTCAAATTGCTGGTGTAACTCTTGCCCTCCTGAAGTTCAGGGCAGAATTTTCCTCCGATCTGCATTTTCAGAAGTTCCCACTTCACTATGGCTAGCTACTGCTCCTGAAGGTATTTTGTACCTACAAAGCTCAAGGAGCTCCGCTTGTCTGTCTTTTCGCTTTAGCCTGTTTTTCTTCTGGCTTTGTGGGAAAAGAGCAGAGAAGGAAGGGTTCAGAGCTGGTGGGATGTGCCCGGCTGTGTTCAACAAGCTTTCAGGCCCTGCTGCAGGTGATAAAAGGGAAAAGGCAAGAGGACAGGGCACTGGGATGATGGGCTGGGTTGGGAGTGTATCTTGCTGTCATGCCTTGGGGAGAGGAAGGGTGGTGGTCCTATTGTGGCTCATGCTAGAAGAGGCTTTTAGGGGCAGATCCTTGCTTCTGGGCAGGCTGTGCTTGTAGTGGAGACAGCTGGCTCTGGGCTACTTTGATATCTTATATAGGGCTGGTAGGGCAGGGGAAAGTGAGGCCTGTTTCATAGCATGTGTTAGAGCAGCTTCAGGATAGTGCTAACCTTCCTGGCTAAAACCGTGCTGGGGTTCTGCCCTACAAGCCCTGGCAGTAGGATATGCAGGTTTTGCTCCCTCTTGCTGCCTCCTGTCTGGGAGCAATCCCTTTGTGCCTTGAAACACAGCAGCCAATATTGCAAAGCTAATTTTCCAGCTCTCAGTCCTTTGCAGATGTTCCCATTAAGTTAGGATCCTTAGCTGACTGCTTTAGGGCATGTTTCTTGCTACTTTAGGCTTCTTAATCTTACTACTTTAGACTTCTTAACCACAGCAGAAATCAGGCAGGAAGAGGGAGCTGGTATTAAGGATTATTCAGATAACCACAAGCTGCATAAAGCCCCATTCACTGAGATGTTTTCATCGACAGGTTTTCATCTGAAAGCTTATGGAAGTGGCTAGAAGTAACCATTCAAATGCTTCCTGTTTCTCAGATAAGCCCTGTAACTCACCCAGGTTTATAAAGCAAATCAGTGGTGATGAGCAAAGTCTAGGCTTCAGGTTTTCTGGATTCATTAGGATATTGTGCCTTTGCTTGATACATGAATGTGAGGCAGGGGCTCCCTTTCAGCTGAGACAGTGCAAGGCTTATAAGGCAAGCCAGACCCTGGATTTCCTGAAGGCCGTTGCTATGCTATTGAAAACTGCAAACTGAGGAGCAGATGTAAAGCAGCGGTGTAAACCAGCTTTCTCTCGCTGGCAACCACGGGTGGCTACAGTTTGGGGGGATGTGGCGGCAGGTAGTGATGTACCTTGGCGTCCCGTGCTCCGCAGCTGGCTTTGCAAAGCAAAGGAGCAGCTGCCCTGTTTGCCTGGGTGTGGGGCCTCAGCCCTGCCAGCTGTGGCTGGAAACCTTCTGCAGCAAGTTTTCCGTTGTTTCAATTTGTGGTTGAGATTTGAGGATGAAAGCCAGGAGGATGAGACTTAACCATAATAGAAACCACAGGAGAGCCTGCAACGACAGGTCACGTTAGCTGAACCAGACTGCGAGGCTGGCGTTAGTTTGGTTACGGGGGACTGATGTAGTTTTTTCCGATGTGGCAGACAGTAAATGCTGCAAGTGGCTGTTTGCCGAGACAGAACTTAAAAATAACAAACATTCCCAAGTGCGTCTCCTTCCACTTGTGCTAAGATGTTATTTTGCCAGCATATGAGAAAGGCACAAAGCATTCAGACTAGATGATTTTAGGACCTCAGTTTCTCTTGGCCTTCACCCTGACCTGAGCAAAGTTAAAAGCCACTAAATTCTGGAAAGCAAAGGAGGGAATAGCAAGGGAGAAAGAGGAAAGCAGCCTTTCCTAAAGTGCCTGTGAGGGATTTGGTCCTTTGAAATCCATCTATTGAGAGGAGCTATAACCCTGGGAGGGAGGGGGTGAATCTGCTTGTGCTTATACACTGTGCCGAATATCCAGAAACTTGGATGCAGGAGGAGGTGAAATTGTTTGTATTTATGTAATGATTCTAAGCCAAAAAACACCATTTGTTTTCCTCATTACTGAGACTTCTGAGACCAATATACACACCATGTGCTGCCTCACTCTGTTTCCCTCGAGCTGGGTCTAGGCTTTCAGTGGGGAGCTGTAGGTGGGATGAGCCTGGACCCCCTGGCAGGAGGGGCGATGCCAGCCGCTGGGTGCTCGCTGCCTTCGGATGCCTATGTGCTCCATCCACTGTGCTGCCTGCGATGCACCATCCAGCGTGGGGCAGACATGCAACCTTGAAATTTCTCAAGATCATGCATCGTCCAAGAAGGGGATAACTGAGCAATGAGACCCCAACAAGTAGGTTCCTCCTTAGGGTCCATCTGCAAAGGGTGCAGCGGTAGAAGACACAGAGAGTGAATCTGGGAGCCGGTGCTGCTAAAGGGACGGGCGAAACGCACATTGCCTCTGCAGCCTTCCTCGCGTCAGCAGGGCTCTCGGCAGTGGGAGGCAACTGCTCTGCTAAGTTATAATAAATGGTGCTTTTGATTGAATTTGGAGCAATTTCCCTTTAAGAGAATTCCCTTTAAAAGGAATAATAACCCTTTTTTTTGAGACCTGAGTGTCGGCAGAAGAAGCTGGGCTTGTTTTCACGTTTTAGCTGTGAAACAGTATCGGGCGGCACCATCTGATTCCTTTTCTTACAATTCTTTTGTGTCTTTCCTTTTGTAAGCAAAAATGAGCACATTCAGGCATGAGAGAAAGAAGTGAAATCAGATTGTATTGCATTTCTTTGGCGTATATGGTGCAATGCAAGATTTTTTTCTCCCCTTAACTCCTGAAATTTCAGATAGCCGGAGAAAAAATACCAGCATGTATAAAAATGGGGAATCAGCTTTCCATCGAAATGCTATTTTAAAAATCCCATAAATGTAAGTAGCCTTTTTATGCAGTTAATTTTTTTCCTTTATCATTCCTCAGCTCTGTTTTCAGGTCTTCTATGCACTTTCAGATGAGCCCAGGTCTTATGAAAGTGATGTTTTGTTAATGGAGACCATCAGCAGTTCTAACAGCAGGAACTAAACTGAGTATTTCCTTCCCCAAAACAGCTCTGCTACTTGACTTCAGTCCAAAGTAAAATTGAAAATATATTCTTTCAGTAAATTGTAAATTCATCCCAAAAAGCAGAATTTCAAGGGAACTAAAACTGCCCAGGTTACATTGAGAAAATTATTTAGGCTCAATAAAAAAGAGCAGGGCAAAGCTGTAGGCAAGTGTGACACACTGCATTTCAACACCTTCAAAGGGAAATAAATATTTGGAAATGTTGCAATGTTTCATTTTGAAGTTATTTTTAAGGGAAACTTTTTGTTTCAAAATGGCATTTTCCATTTTAAAAATGAATCTTCAGAAAGAGTTTTAAAGAAATGAGTCAAACATTCTGAATTATTTGTTTCAGCTCAAATGCAGCATTTCAAGTTAGCCCCCAAATGATTTTTTTCAGGGAGTTGAATCCTTCCTCCTGCAAATGCTCTGTTTTAATTTGACTCATGCATATTTTTTCCCCATGAAATTTTGGGTTTTGCAACATAACAGAAAAGCCACTTTTTATCCCTCCACCTGCCAAAGCCTTGGTTATCCAGCCCTCACACATGCACACCACTTCTAGCAGATGCTGAAGCCTGGCCAAAATCATTCTCTGCTTCTCCATTCCCCAGCACTCCAGAGAGCTTTGCCAATGCGGCGTAACGCCAACCTGTGCTCCACTGTTTTCCCATTCTTCAGTCCCTGGCGAAGCTGTTCCAGGAACCTCATATGCATGGTGCCGTGTTTCAGGTTCAGTGGTTTTGTGGCACAGGATTAAGATGAGACCCTTATGAAGTCAAGGTCCCTTTGAATCTCAGCTCTAAATGGGGCCTCTGGACTTTATACCAGTTGCTGGATGCATCCTGCCACTGCAGCGCTCCCCAGCCCCTTCCTGCTTCTGCTCCAAAGGCACTGCACTGCACCTCTTCACACCAGCCAAAAAAGCCATGCATTTTTCTAGTGTCTTCCATCGTTGCTCCAAGATCTGGACAAGTCTCAGGACAGGGCAATAGGCAGCTCAGCTGCATCTGCTAAGACCCAGCTCAGAGCTGATCTTACAAACATTGGCTGATAAACCCATCCTTAGTAGGGTGAAGGGTGTGTACGTGTGTGTATGAGAAAGCGAGATTAGTCATTCTAATCATAGGTTAGGAGGTGCTCTTAAGATCTGGGACAACATCAGCATTTTATCCATCCTCAATCTGAAGTAAAATTCTGTCTCTTTCTAAAGCATCTCTATGCTGCAGTGGTGGGGATGGCTTTTTCTCCCTCTTCCCCCAGTTCATTCTGGGCAGATGTCTGGTATTTTATCCTCTCATCAGCAAAAGTGTGGGGATTTCACAGAAAGCCTGAAGTAATTTTTAAGTTGTACAGGTTTTGCAGACACAACTTTCTCCTTTCTTAGTAGAAAAAGACTGTATTTTTCACACACAAAAAGAAGTTGCTCTCAGCCCTGGAGGTACCTCCTAAGAGCCACTTCCCAAGTTTTCCCCATCTCTGATTATAGTCTTGGCATGAATCAACCGAGCACAGCTTTCTACAGCACAGCCTCACTTGAGGTGGCAAAGGGCAGTACATTAACTTCGGCATTGGTAGAAGTTTAAGGGCAACGGTTTTAAGCAAGCACATTAACAAGTTAGGAGGACTGCTCTGCCAGACACTGGGATAAAGGGTTATTTCTAAAGGCATTGGAGATAATAACCATGCTGCATTTTTTTGCTTTTACCTACCCTCCCTCACCTGGCTGCCCACAACCAGCCAGGGACTCCCTGGTTTTGTGTTTCCAGGTCTGTGAAAATATGGATTCCAGGCCCTTGTCAGACCACCCCAGCCAAGTCCTGTCATTGCTCTATGCCTCAGTTTCCCCAAGGGAAAAAAGAACATAAAGATACCAGTGCCCTGTGGTGAAGTGATGAAAAAAGCTGTAGAAGTTTCCAAA
This sequence comes from Aptenodytes patagonicus, assembly GCF_965638725.1. Classification (NCBI taxonomy): domain Eukaryota; kingdom Metazoa; phylum Chordata; class Aves; order Sphenisciformes; family Spheniscidae; genus Aptenodytes; species Aptenodytes patagonicus. The sequence goes on from NC_134956.1 coordinate 12,801,949, forward strand.
TGAAAAATTAGTGAGAAAACAACATGTGAAAATGAATCTGAAACTACTATTATGTGCTCTCCTCTATGCTAATTATTTTGTGTGGTGCAAGGATTAAACGCCAGGCTTTTTAAGCGCCCCCAATACTTGGGTGATTTTTGTGTTCTAAGAATAACTGTGTTCACCTCTGATCTAGTTTCTTCAGTCTGGTCTTTCACTCCTGCTCCTGATGAGAGGAGATGTTCCCCAGCTATAAGCTTTAACACAACTCATACCATTCAGGAGCTGCTGCTGTGAGATTGCTACCCAAGCTGAAAGGAATCTCACAGGAACAAGCAAACCTGGGAGACTTTTGCAGAGCAAGGCAAAGCCCCAGAGATATTTGGGGGTTGCAATGAATCAAAGCTCCCCTCTTTGTCTTGCTCCCCCCGATCAGTAAAACTCAGCTTTGCTAGCCTCCCTCTGATCCCAGGGTGCTTCTGCTTGACATTACCTGCTCTCATGCCATTGCCATGAAAAGCTTGGATGTGAGCACTGAAGTTTTGGGTGTACCTTATGTTCTTAATGGACACTTGCAAAACCTGCTGTGTGCTTTCATGCCCTCCTTTGGCAGGCAAAGAGTTCTCTGGCTTCGCAGAAGTGGACAAAAAGGAACAGGGAGGGAAAAATCCTTCCCAGCTGCCCCATGTCCCTTCACAATAAAGTGCTAAAAGGAAATCTCTCCTTTTTTTTACCGGTGAGAGCCAGTCACAGTCACAGTCCAGGAGACAGAAGAGCTGTTTCCACTCCCTCCCAAGCACCGTGGTCTTATTGTTCATGCAGCTCTCGGTGTCCAGAATATCAAGGGGGGCTGGCAAGGCCTCTGCTGGAGGCAACTTCTGCGCAGAGCTCAATGGCAGCGGACCGTGAAGGAAGAGCAGCCTGTGCTGGCCAGCGAGGCAGAACATGCCAGCACACCCCTGACAGTGCCCTCCCTGCCATTATTATCGCACGAGGGGAGAAAGGGATTTTTGTCAGCTGCTCAGAGGGGAATGCGAGGGCTGCATCTACCTTCTGTCGCCTGCATCCCTCGGTTGGGGCAGAGAGTGAGAGCCTATTTACTGATGGCAAAGAGGGACTGATGACCGCTGCTGATCCAGGAATGTTACTTATTGATTTTCCTGGGGTACCTGGAGGTGGCTATTGTGTAAGCAATGGTTTAATTGCATATATATGTAGATACTGCTCTTCATTTGCCATCCTGGAGCACTGCTAATGAAAAATGTGGTCAGACAGACTGACTGCAGGTATGCAGCCGCCTTCATTGTTGGATAAGGAGCTTTACAGAACTTAAATAAATAAATAAATAAATAATATCGACATGACCAGAAGTTCTAGACATTTTTGGACTCTGAAAGCATATGCTTAATTTAGCCCTGCAGTAAGTCCAAGTGCATGCCCAAATACAGCTGATTAGCCAATGGGGCAAGCACTTATCTAATTAATCTATGGAGTGATAGAGTCTACATACAAAGCAAGTGTGCAATTGTGCATCTGTTTTGTAGATGGATTTGCACATCTCTAGTGCTATACAAGTCCTTCAGTGATACACCAGTTCCTTAGCACACATGCAGAGGAAATTGTTGTCTTCTGCCACCACCCACAAGCCTGGTATTCAAAATAAACTCCAGGAGCCCCAGCCTGGTGAGTCTCTGCTCCAAATTCTGTGATGGTCTATACCATACATATTGGCACCTGTAATTCTGTATACGTCCATGTCTGCATACAGACATCTTTCTTTTGTGCTTTTTAGAGAGCTGAACAAAATGGATGCAGTGAATTGGGGTGGAAATCTGCCAGCTTTGGTCTAATCAACCTCTGTGACTGCGTCTGCAAGTGGTACAGGCACATGGCATCCCTGCACCCATCTTGAAGGGCAGCCACCCCAGGCCTGGGCTGAAAAAAGGTTTTTCCATGCATTACAGTCCTGCACAAAAGTGTAGGACAGGGAATGAAGGAAGTGCCTTCCAATTTATCGACACACTCTGTTACAAGAAGTGTAGGAACAGTAGATGCTAAGTGATGAACTGATCCAGAGTAGGAATGGAATTCACCTCTGGAAACGGGTGAAGGACATCAAAAGGAGACTTGACCCAAACCTTGTTTCAAAATTTAAACTTGAATCAAATATCCTCCCAGTTATTTTCCACATTTACAAGTTTTCTTTCCCTGTCTGTTTACTCCTAGTGCTCTCTGAAGCACAATGAAAGCAGTGAAAGCCAGTGAACACAACTGCCAGGAGCTGTGCCTTTCCAGCTTCCTGACCAAATCTTTTGAAAAACCTCAGCAGAATGGTCCCCAGCAAATCCTTTGCAAATGGTGTGCTTGACTCCAAGTCCACTGGGGTAGGATGGAGGAGTTTAGTAAATGCCACAGGGATACACCGTGCTGGAGGAACCAAACTCTCAAGCTGCGGACATCCTCATCAGCAAGCTGCAGTGGTTTGATTAAATCCTTCCAAGCAGCTGGAGATAATAACACTGTGAATAGCGCTTCCTAATTTCATTTCCCCAGCACCACGGAGCAGGTATATTTCCATACACAGGTGCAGGACCTTTGCTGCACTGGCTTTAACAAGCAGTAGAGATGAAGGCAGAACTTACCCTACGTGTCACTGAAAATTTGGGAGTTAAATTCAACAGACACCAAATCCCTCTTACTGGTGCTTCTGCAGTGGCACAGAGAGCAGGCTGGTGGGCACTGAGAATGGTGATTTATGGACAAGACACTGTCCAAGCCATGCATGCTATACTGGAGAAAAATAAATGGATTCAGTTTCAGACCTCTTGGAAGGTGCTGGCCAAAGGCTTTCATTAAGTTAGCCTCTTGGATGTGGGCTGTCAAAATATTTTAACATCTGCCTGTGACCTCCAAGCATTTTCTTTTCCCTTCACCGCCTGCTCCAGCCCTAGACCTCCCTTGCAGTCAAAACTGACAGCATTAGCCATTAGAATCACTCTTTGAATTAATTACCCAGAAATATGCTTTCAAATCTTCCACTCCATGTAACAGCAAATTAAAGGGCAGCCTGGGCGGGGTTTTACACATCCTGGTTTGGCTGCCCCTTTCCAGCTAATGCGACCATTAACACCCTGGCTGCAGTGTTGGCCGCTGCTCTCACTTCCCTGCTCCACACTTGCTGAGAAAAAAAGGCAGAAAGTGCTTTTATTTCCCAAACTTTTAAAGTAAGTTCAACACAGCACTGACGGAAAGACCAGAGGGATGGTCCAGGAGACAAAGGTCCCTGATGAAGCAGTGCCTGGCCTCGTATCTGGGTAGAGACCCTGGGATATTCCTTTCTGTCATTCAGGTGCCCCCGCAGTGACCTGGCAGTTTCGTTTCTCATTTCTCCATTCCTCACTGCCCTGCAATTCTGCTCTTACCAGCAAAAAGCACGTCAGGCTGGTACGCAGGCTTGGCAAGGGTGATTGCGCGACCAGCGCAAGTGATCCCTTAGCAGCACTGAGGCATCTCCTTCTCCTTCTTTTCTGCAAGCTCTGCAAGGGTACACATAGAGCACAGGGACAACTCGTATCATGGGTACCTCCACACTGATGACTGTTGCTTGTTGCTCAAAGTTTGTATGTCTCTGGAACAATAAGCAGTAACACACCAAGCTCTGACCTTCTCCAAATCATTCCTGTCCCTTCAGCAACCAAATTTTTCTCAGATCAAGTCTGGAGGCACTGATGAGATGATCCCCCAAACATGCGCACAAGTAGTGCCCAGGCATATGTGTAGCCCAACACTAGTTCTGTGTTTGCTCTCCCATTTAATCTGAATTTTTCTGATCTTGCTAAGGATCAAGCAAAGAAGCCTGGCAAATAGTTTTCATCGTTAATTTAGGAGCTTTGTGAAATATTTTTCAGGTATTTAGAATTTTTTTAAGGCAAGTGTTTAAAATTCAGACCCAGTTAAATGCCTAATTTGTATAAAGAATTACCACAGAATTACCACAGTCCAATCCATACCCATTCCTGCCCACAAAATTGGCAAAAATCCCCTCCAAAGCAAGTAGCCTGATATTGATTGACATGCTTTTCCTCTCTGTGTTTTCTTGAACCGCTGAGATCCATTGCACTCTGCTGATGGTTTAGATACAAACATCACCTTGTCTAAAAGCAGGCAATTAGCTTTTCCTCGGTGGGTAACTCTTTCCCCACATGCTCTGCCTGACAGCCCCTATTCCCACACGGACCCAGTAAAACCAGAAGGCTGTCTCTAGCTCAATGAGGGGGCTCCAGACAGCTGCCCCCAGGGGCAGAGAGGGATAGACAGGTACCTGCAAGGATGGAGTGGCCTCAAGGAGTTAGAGAAAGCCTGTGGGAATGAGACCTACAGCTGCTGCAGTGGAAGAGGGATAAATGAAGGGCATCATTTCTGCCAGTCCTGCTAGGTGATGTGATTGCTAGAAATAGTTAAAATAATTTTCACCCACTTTGATTTTTGTCTTTCGTAGAGCAGCCTCTTGCAAACACTCCCTCTGCAGAGCTAATGGCAGGGAGCAGGGCTCCCTGAAGCAGAAGAGAAATCAAAGGACTTGGGGAGAGAACGGAAAATAAATAAATAAAAGGGCTTGTTTATCTTTTTATTAATAACAGAGTAGTGTTCCCAAGGGGATAGGCCAACTGTGACTCTGATCCAGCCATGCAAAGCTCCATCCCTGACTGTTTGGTCTGTGTTTCTTTTTTCTCTTCTCTTTTCCAGGGTTAATAACTGGGAAAGAAAAGTGAGACATTTAATTCTTGCCTCCTCAGATCTCCCCCTCCTTCCCCAGTGAACCACACACAACCTGAGTGTGTGCCCTCAGACCACAAAGCCAACACTGAGCTGTCCCGGTCGCTGCCACATCCATCCAGGCTCGGTGACACTCCCAGGCTGTACATGAAGGAGGATAGGGCCAAATCTGCCACATTGCACGGTACAGCAAGCCAGTTAATGACAACAGGGGGTGGTTTAATTCGTGTTAGTGTGAAGGAACATTCAGCTGGGTCAATGACACTGCTCTGCTGTCACCCAGGGAAAATGAACATAACCTACGCATTGCCCGGCAGCGAGATGGCCTCCTGACATGTCTTGAAAGGGAAGCAGGAGGAGCTAGCTGTGATGGGCTTTGAAATACATCCCAGGGAAGGGAACATAAGAGCTACTGATATTCATGTGAAAAGTGGCCCTGGCCTGCTGTATCTGTGATAGCAGTGCAGAGCACTGGCCAGTTTAATGACACCATCCCGCTGCAGCAATGTCCACCAAGGACTTCCTCACCATCCCCAAAGCCCTGCCACAGCAGGAACCTCTGCACTGGAGTTTCTGAAGCATATTTTGTGCTTGGGCTCTGGCCTGGAAGCTGGAGACTTTTATTTCGGGATATCTGAGGGAGGATTTTCAAAGGTGTATCTCATCAAAAGTCAAAGGGAATGAAGAACCTGATCTCCTTGCGTGCAGCTCAGCCTCTCTCCCCAAGCTGCTCTGGCTTCCCTTTCAGGACAGCAAAGCCTTATCCATCCTGCTTAGTAATGAATCCAGTTTGTAGTCATCAGGGGTTTTCTTGAAAGAAGCAGTCCCAGTGGTCACCTTCAATGTCCAAGTCCACCTTTACCTTTGGCACAGCTAGGAACTGCAGCAAAGCTGATGTGGTAGAGACAAGGTCAGCCTTGATATGTGTCACAGCAGTTATATTAATTAAATGAAGTAGCAGTAGTTTTGCCAGGGTCTCACAGCCTCTACCAACCCGCCTTTCCTCAGGTGACCAATCTCGCCACGAAGTCCTATGGCTTCCTGAGCAGGTTATCAGGATCTGACCTTCTTTGCAAGAACAGATGGCAAGTGGCTTTGAATGAGCATCCCCAAATATGCAGTGGAAAGCACGATGTCCCAAAAGTCATGGTGAAGGGAGAGGAAAGGGCTGGTCTGAAGTGTTTTTTAAAGCTCCTAATTGGGGGAAGGAGAAAAGCAAGAAAGGATAAGTGTTCAGGTGGGGAAAGAGGAAGGAGAAACTGCATCTTAGTGCCTGGGATATGGTACGTCTCTGAAACTGCTGAGAGGGATGTAGTCGTCTCTGCAAATCAAGATGAGCTGGCTGGCCAATGAAGCATGCCCGGCATTTTATTTCTCATATTGTTTGGAGATAGGGATTCAGCTGAGTGCATTCAGCAAATAAAGATCAAATAACCTGCTGTGAATAATGTTTTAAACCCGGGTTCCTATCAGGATCTAGTTATAAGCCCATATACTCCGTTGGATAAAAAATAAGTTACACATGGCTGGAGGCAGTATTACTTTCTATGGAAGATGAAATCTGTTTTGAAATAGAAAATGTTTAGTGATTTCCCCCTCCTCTTTTTATTTTTTTTGGAAGGGCTAAACCACATAAAGCTGCCTGACAGAGAGGGTGGAGGAGGGTCCACTAATATTTCACGCACCGCCTCTGTGTCCAGAGCTAAGGATTTATGCTAAAAGAGGGGGTGAGCCCCGGGAGGAGAGGTGAGGTGGAGCCCACGTTGCCAGCCGGTTTGACTGTTTTGCCTGGAATCAAGCTAACCTCTATTGCACTAAGCTCCTTAGCTGTGCAGAGAAACAAGCCCCTGATGAGCTGATCCTTTGCTTGCATGATGATAATCAACGCCTTGGCTGCCAGCCATGGGAAAAAACCACCAGTTGCTGCTGTTCTCTCTCTTTCGCATGCGCACCTGAACCAACTCATGGCTTCACGGCGTAGGGGAATTTCTACTGAGTTGTTTGGGCCAGATGTAGATGCTGATGCTTGCTTTTGAAGAGCACCGCACTGCACAAATAGTCCTGCTTATTTTAATGAAGGTGTTGATGGAGAAAAGTACTGTTCCACAGCAACGTGGTAATGTAGCCCCTTCTCTTGTCAAGGTTAGTCAGCAATACCCCATTGCTGCATGTGGAAAACACACTGGAAAGATAGAAAATGGCTACTGAAAATTTTCATAGTTATTTCAGAACTACTTTCCTTTGACTGCGGCATTTCACTTGACCCTGTTGTTTTGTTTTCCTTTCTGTGTCCTTCACCTTTTCTCACATGAGCCAAAGCTTCTGATTTTTAATGGGTCTAGAAGAGTTGCAAAAAATCTACATAAACCCTTGGTATTCCCTCTTCAATAATCCTTCAGCCAGACAGATGGTTGAAAATTTTCCCTCTAAACTGTTTTTTTTTTTAAAAGACATGTTTATTGTGTGAAGTATCTGCTTTGTAGCAAAAACTTCAATTACTCCTCACAAAAACAAATATTAAAAAATGAAAACGTTTTGACTGCAACCCTAAATACTTCAGCCAAAAAAAAAATCCGATCCCCAGTGTGTGTGTGTTTATGTCTTCATTAAAATACTTTGATTTGGAAATGCTGCCAACACAGGGGATTTTGTCAGAGCAATTCTCATTCTCATTCTCCACCATGGACCGAATGCCCTAAATCTGCTGCCTCCTCTGTGGTGGGGCATGGCAGAGGCTCCTGGGGGTTTTGCCTCCCCTCTCCGAGGGAGGAAACCCTCAGAGAAGGAGCGTGAGCAGGAGGTCTCACCTAAAAAGACACTGACAGCCTGAAGTGGTTGAAGTCTGACTTGCATGAGATACCATGGGGACGTTATTAGTGTGACATATCTCTGCTTGTGGCTATGGTATTTCAGGGTTTGAATTTTCTTTAAAATACTGAATTTAGAAAAAAACACGGTTTTTGTACTTACATTGATGGTTTTTGCTGGGAGTTACACATTGCTCAACCAGCTTTAGTCGCCATGATTTCTGGTTAAATCTTTGTCTTAGCCACCCACCTCAGGTACCCTTTCCAATGGGAGCCTGGAGATTGAAACACAGGTGGCGAGGATGTGTTTCCTTTGTTTCAAGAGCAGCGAGGGAAGCCCAACCTCTAACCCTCAAATACTGCTCTGCAGCTATTGAGTACTGACTACTGGAGCATTTTGCTGGATGCTGAGAAGATGGGGAAGATGGGACATATTCCTGCTTATAAGAAAGTGCTCATGTTTGCTTATCCATGAAGTTCAAACTGTTCTGCAAAGCATAAATGAAAGATGGACAGTTTTCAAGCCTACTGGCAAGCGCTAAGAACATGGGAAGGAAAACAAGGCACATTTCTTCACTCCTTCTAGACTGAGTGACTGGTGGGAAGGAGTCAAGGGCTGCAGGTGTACTCGTCCCTGCTGACACAGGTTTATTCTGCCCACGCTCGAAGCTGACCAGCACCCATCTCACTGCAGTACCATGGCATGGAGCCCAAGCAGCTAAATAAACCCAGCCTGTCAGCACGGCGTATTAGCTCTGGCTCAATGCCATCCTGCTGTGGTCATGCAATTCCTGGACAGCTCAGCATCTCATCAGCGCTTGCTCATGTCTCCTTAGCGGACCCAAGGCAGCCGTCTTTCATGCCACGCTCCTCCTCTCTCAACCCCCAAGGGTTTCATCTGCATATTTACAAGACAAACCAACTTTCCTGGTTTACCATGAAAATAATTTTCATGATGAATAAATGGAAGGCAGCTTGAAAATTTAAGAAGCCTCAGAGTATTTCTCCTAATGTAACTCAGGCCTAAAATGTTCCTGTTGGGATAAGTGGAAATACATCCCCTGCTTCTAGTCTGCGACTTAAAAAGCAGCCCCCAATTTTCCAGCAATAGAGAGAGCTATGAGGCCTGGAGAAGTACAGCACTCTTGATTACAGCTTTGTTGAAAAACATTGTTCTGAGATGTCTGGAGACCAGATAATAGGCACTGTTTTAGTTTAAAATAAGAGGCATTTCATGAATAAAGCTTCCCAGTGTGCAGAGACAGGGGAATATTGAAACTGTCTGTTGGTGCTCTCTAGACTTGCCTGTCTGGATTGTATTGTCATTATGTTTTCCCCAGAAGTCCCACTTTTGGAGAAGCCACACCATCAGGCCCTTGCTGCAAATCCAGCCAGTCAGTAGTGCTAGCTGAGAGAAACTTAAATACAGGGAGAAGGAAAGAGGCTTTGTAGATTTGGTCCTTGTATTACTGGATTAAGTAGCTTTTTCTTGCCTTTCTTCACCTGCCACTGTGTTGTCTAGTTAGACATTGTAAATACTCACTTTTATTTGCATTTTATCTTCCCTGAGTTTGAGCTCAGTCTGTTTTCAGCATGAGTGGTTTGATACTCAGGCATGTTTTACTGCAGGAGTATAGTTGTTCTTAAAGGCATGGTAGTGGAGTATCTTGTAAGCACCCAACTTTCCTGTGAATTACTGCAGAGCATCCACAGCCTGGCAGGAAACATGGGTTTCATGGCATAGTTTGAGAGCTTGCAGTGGTCCGGAGAAGATGTTTCCAAGTGACTGCTTAATAAAAGGAAGGGGGTTTCCTGGCATGCAGGGAAGTCTGGGGAAAGAATGTCTGATGGTCCTGGGACACCTCTGACTCCCATGGAGAAGAGGCCCTCAAGTCTCCAGCCATGAAACACTGAAAGAAGCAGCAGAGCCCGATCTGGCATAGTGCTGAGCACAGAAAGGAGAAGCGAAGGCCAAGCACATAGCACCTCTGTTCTCGCACATCAGGTCCTAAACACAGACATCTCTGGGATTAAAAAAATAAAAAATTTTCCTTGAGTCAATAATAGAAGTTATTATCCTTCCATTATCACTTCAGTGCCTGGCTAATGGCAAAGATGCCGAACACTGTCAGTCACATATCCAGTATTTTCTACTGAGCTTCCACCTAAGCTCAGGAGGAAAGAGCAGATTAAGAAGCCACCCTCAGCCTCTCAGGGCAGAATTCACCTCTTCAGGTGAATCAGCAGCCTTGGAAACAGCAAAAAGCAAATCCAATGCAAGTTTTGGTACAATCACATGTATCACCAGCCTCAGCCAGAGCTGCTTCATCATTGTTTGTATTGCATTGCTTTTGCTGCATGGGGATCACTCAAACAGACCTTGAAATTTGCTAGCAACCAACTGCATTTGAACATTTCAGATTTAATAATGAATATCTTCTGCTTTTCATTAGGGATGTGCAGCTTCCAGACTTCCTGATATGAATCCAGAGGAGCTGGCAATAAAGGGAAGCCAACAGCCCATGCATAATGGAGCTGGTTTTTATGCCGACACAGCTCTCTTCTAAATTTTTTGTGAGTGGATGTAGGACTCCCAGGGGACTAATCGTGTTGGACAGCAGGTTCTGTGCAAGGTTCATGCTGCTCCCCCATGCACTTCCCATCTGACCAGTGTCAGCCTCTGCAGTTTCAGTTCTTGGTGTCCCACCTGAGGGATATACCGCAGTGCCTCTTCATCCACCTAAATTGCTCTCCATGCAATTTGCTCACCTCTAAAACAACCTTCTGCCCCTCTGGTTTGGACTCTGAACTCCTTTCAGCATGTGCCAGCGTATAGACTGTCCAAGCTGCTCCTTTACCTCGTACCTGAGCTGTCCCCAGGGCTCTTCCATGACGTTTTTCGTGTCTCTGCCCTGCTAGTGCCTTGCTGGCTTTCAGAGTCTAGGCAAATATGATCACTTATGCTTTGGGATGGAGGGCAAGATCTTGACTTAGGGGCCTGGGGAGGGGGTGAAAAATACCTTGTTCACACTGTGTCCTTAAGCTATCCACTTCAACCAAGAAATCTCCCGAGCGTGTGTTTTCCAAGGAAGAAATGCATGTACTTTGTTTTGAACATGAAGTTTCATGCTCAGTTCAAATGACCGTGGTTTAATGCCTGACCCACCACTCAATGCCTCTGACATTGTAATTTCTTTCCCACGAGTTTCTAATACAACCTAAGCCCCACATCTCCCTTGCCAAGGACTTTTGTTCTTCCTCCCAACTCAGCTACAAACATGCCATTGCATGATGTGGAGAGACAGCACAGTCTAAAGATGAGAAGCTGGGGCCTTTTCCCAGCTCTCCTGCTTACTGGGTTGAGTGACCATTACCCTTCCATGGGCCATGCCTTCCTCCCTCTCTACAACAGAGTTCACATCTTCTTCCCCAAGAGCTGGGAGAGTGACAAAAGAGTGCAGCACCCATGATAGCCATGAGGATACTTGTTGGCCCATGGCAGGCAGCCAGACAGGCACAACGCTTGTGCTTGGAGAGACCTGAAACACCACAGAGAAATACATAGGCACCCATCTAGAAAAATGCTGAGCAATTCGGAATAGGAACAGCTTAAAAGGATTGTCCCTCTTGAGGAAAGCAAAAATATGACCCTCAGTTTCTGTATGCAAGGGGTTGGATTCATCTCACCTCTAGAAGGCAGATATTTCCATTAGAGCTAGGCACTCCAGGCTCCAATTATAGCCAAGGAGAGACACAGGCACTCATCCTAATGTCTATATTAGGATGAGATGAACTGCTCTTTAAAATGCCTATTATTCTTTCTAGCCTGTAAAATAAAGCTATGACAAGTGGATCAGTTCTCCTGTCCTGGTTTTGGCTGGGATAGAGTTAATTTTCTTCCTAGTAGCTGGTATAGTGCTGTGTTTTGGATTTGTGCTGAAAACAGTGTTGATAACACACTGATGTTTTAGTTGTTGCTGAGCAGTGCTTACACTAAGTCAAGGACTTTTCGGCTTCTCATACTGCCCTGCCAGCGAGGAGGCTGGAGGTGCACAAGAAGCTGGGAGGGGACACAGCTATGACAGCTGACCCAAACTGGCCAAAGGGATATTCCATACCATATGATGTCACGCTGAACAAAAAACTGGGGGTGTTGGCCGGGGAGGCACAGCTGCTGCTCAGGAACTGGCTGGGCATTGGTCAGCGGGTGGTGAGCAATTGCATTGTGCATCATTTGCTTTGTATATTCTTTTATCATTATTATTATTTTTCCTTCCTTTTCTGTCCTATTAAATTGTCTTTATCTCAACCCATGAGTTTTACCTTTTTTCTGATTCTCTCCCCCATCCCACTTTGGGGGGGGATGAGCAAACGGCTGTGTGGTGTTTAGCTGCCTGCCAGGTTAAACCACAACAGTCTTTTTTGGCGCCCAACATGGGGCTCGAAGGGTTCGAGATAACGACAGATTTGATTGAAATGTGCTAGATGGAATTTATAGCTGTTATCACTGTTTAGCTATTAATTGAGAGGCTTCTGTGCTTGCCATGGGGCTTGCTTGCCTTACTCTATATTAGAGTCTAGTGCTCGTTAGTGGCTGCTTTTTGCTTTCGCTGCTTGCTGTGCTGCTGTACTGCTGATCATCTTACTCTGCTGTGCCCAGGAACATTTTGATAACAGCAATGGCCATGTGCCTGGGCAGGCAGATGGCTGGGGCATCACTGCTGTTTCTGTGCTGCTGTACCAGACAGGCTGGAACTCCAGTGTGAACTTGAGTTGAAGGGACTGTGACCTGTGCATGAGTCCACGCAGGAGCAGGACACCCTGAAACATCTGTGGCCGTGGATAAACCCATGTCAAAGCAGGTATACGTTTGAAGGGATTGTGGCCCAATGATAAGTCCTTGCTGCAGCAGGTACACCTTGAAGCATCAGTGGCTGTGCATGAGGTCATGCTGGAGCGCCTCTAAGCATGTGGCCATGTTGGAGCAGGTACGCCCCTAAGGGACTGCAGCCTGTGGATGAGTCCAAGCCAGAGCAGGGGTAAGGAGAGGAGTTCATTGCAATGTTAAACCCGATGGTCTGGTCCAAAGGGACCAGGGGTGGAAATTGTAATGGAAATACCGTTAAAGTGTTGTAACCCGTGATTTGAGTTGCATGTTATGGGAATTACTACAGCAGGAACCACCTGAACCAATGGAGGACAAGCCTCACAAGAAGCAGTGCAAGTGCAACAGTGACCCTACCTGAGCTGGCTTTGGTGCCCAGTAACTCCATGCAACACACCACCTCTCCTGTCCTGAGTGAGCACCATAACAGATGGAGCCCAAAGTTATGGACTAAATTAATTCAGTGGACATTTTGTGGAAATTTCTGGACATTTTACAGACATTTCACAGGGGTGGTCCATAGACTAGGGGAACGATATCTATGTATTATATCGAAGGATGGGAAGGGGGTTGGTGGTTAATGAGGATGTATTGGGTAGTGTGGGACCTGAGCGTGACGTAAATGGTATGGAATAATGGGTGGAGAATGTGCTGGTTTTGGCTGGGATAGAGTTAATTTTCTTCACAGTAGCTCGTATGGGGCTCTGTTTTGCACTTGTGCTGGAAACAGTGTTGATAACACAGGGATGTTTCAGTTACTGCTGAGCAGTGCTGACACAGAGTTAAGGCCTTTTCTGCTCCTCACCCCACCCCACCAGCGAGCAGGCTGGGGGGGGCACAAGAAGCTGGGAGGGGACACAGCCGGGACAGCTGACCCCAACTGACCAAAGGGATATCCCACACCATAGGACGTCATGCTCAGCATATAAAGCTGGGGGAAGAAGAAGGAAGGGGGGGACGCTCGGAGTGATGGCGTTTGTCTTCCCAAGTCATCGTTAGGCGTGATGGAGCCCTGCTTTCCTGGGGATGGCTGAACACCTGCCTGCTGATGGGAAGCAGTGAATGAATTCCTTGTTTTGCTTCGCTTGGACGTGCAGCTTTTGCTTTACCTATTAAACTGTCTTTATCTCAACCCACGAGTTTTCTCCCTTTTACCCTTCCAATTCTCTCCCCCATCCAACCGGGAGGAGTGAGCGAGCAGCTGGGTGGTGCTTAGTTGCCAGCCAGGGTTAAACCACAACATCTCCAAATAGGAAGATGAAATTAATCCCATCCCAGATTTCTGGGTATATCAGTGCAGCATTGTCCACCCTCCTACACTTTGATACTGGATTGGTTATAAAAAGAGTCTACAGTTCTCATAAGCTGGATTCTTGAGTGCAGCTTCTGGAGTTTTTAGCCAGATCAGGCAGCTGGTGGTATAAAATACCCGATAGACGTCTCTATAGATTAAAGCCCTTTGAACGCTTCCACAACTGTCAATCTTGTTTTCTTGTCTTTCCTACAACAAACAACAGGCTAAATTTCATGTTAGCTAATGCTAAATGGTACCCCAATTTTATAAACTCCTTTTCATCTTGAGATACTGGTCATTATGGGCGACAGTGATAGAGATGGACTTCTGAGACTAATTTATTACAGCCTAAGGTATATATCAGACCAAATGTACATTCCTCAGTAGGAGTGTGAGCCACAGAGCAAAACATACCCTCAGTCTGACACTGTGTACTATCTATGGAGAAGTCAGTCCTATCTCTGTCCTTGATCCATGTGGCAACCCAGTTCTGGAATCAAATAATGCTTTGGGGGACATTTTTAAGGTCTAGAGACTTTCTGAACCCAGGAGTCCACAGGTCAAAGGCTGAAACCCATCATGCCAAGCTAACAGTCTCTTCTCAACAGACATCTCTTCTCAGTGCCTTTCTCAGTTTAAACTATTTTGTCCTGACTGTGAGTAACCATAACCTGTACAAAATATCCCATACACAGCCTTACTTCTGCCTTGTACAATGGCATCAGTACTTCCCTGTTTCTCATGGAAACACTTGTTCTGATGAGATTCCTTCTGTTGTGACTGACTAATAAATGTGAGCCTTCCAACAGAGATTTCCAAAGGACAAGGGTCCCCCTTTCCCTTCCTAGCTCTCCTGTAGAAATTCTTACTTATGTAGTACCCAACTGCGTGACTTTGCACTATTTGTATCACATTTCCATCTGCTTCCAGTTGCATTCCTCTTTCTATGTGTGCAGCCAAACCCCTGCTCTGCTCCTGCCCCTGTGCTGCTACACAGCTCCCACACACCAGCCTTCGCCACCCCATCGGTCCTTCCCCACGAAAACCCAGCAGGACCCAGCCTGCAGCCACAGAATTAATTGGAAGCAACGACAATGCAGCAGTTAATTAATCCCACCAAGCCAACGGCAGGAGCTTCCTGATTTGTCATTGCTGCTCTCAGCACGTCTGATGAGATGCTCCCACCAGGACGGGACCTCATCCTGGCCAGCCGCCGCTAATGCTGGGGAATTCACCCACCTCGATGCAGAGCTGACATTTAAGCTCTTCCTCCCCTCTGCTCCCTCACGCAGCTCCAAAGATCAAGGGCAAGAGGGCGTCATTAAACCTAACCCTGTAACGAATGACACATCTCTCACTGCCAAGCCCCCACATCCTCAGCCTCGCTGGCATCGTGTCAGGCCTCATAACGCTTCTCGTTCCCAGGGAATTCACTCCTCCCACTTGAAAATCAGTAAGTGCTCTGTCCCTGCTGAAAAGCCTGTTGCTGATGCTGTCTGAATCCTCAATTGCCAGCAAGTTGCAAAACTTTGATGCATTTGGATTTTAGCTACTGCGCATCTGTAAGCATGGATAATCAGTCCATGGTCAGCTGCGGAGACTGGGAGGCGCCTCCTGATAACCAACATCTCCTGAAGCTGCCCTTGCAACCTGCTGGCTTCCCTGGCACCAAGGAAATGTGCTGTATTGAAAACTGGGAGCAGTGGGGTCGGGACAGAGACGACAGCAGGGAAAGGAAAGGGCGAGAGAGCTGTTGCAGTGCCACCATGCCCACGGGTGGGCTGCTCCCTGCTCACTCGGACTGTGTCCCCAGCTTTGAGGCAATAGAAACCTGACTTTGCTCTGAATTACCATTAGCTCAGGTCCCTGAATCCAGTTTCATCCCTTAAAAGCTAGGTTTGTCCCCAGCTGTTTGTTACGGATTTACGAAGTTTCCTTTATTGCACCTGCTTTCCAGCAGGTTTATTACCAGCAGCTGCTAACAAGCACTGCTGGCTTGGTGGCTTGTCACAATTCCTGTGTGTGTTTGCTTGGGATTTTTGTAGGGTTGCCATGTTGTTGGCACTAAAGAATCTTGATTCAGCCCATTGGTTTGAGTAGCTGGCAAGGAAGAGCAAACGGCAATGAATAAATTAGCTTTGAAAACAGAAATACCTATGTTGAAATAAATGAAGTCTTTCGGCTTGTAACCTAGACAGAGCATTGCTGTAAATGTTAGCTACACTGAAATCGAAGAAGAGCACTGGAGCCCATTCATGCAGCCCTGTTAGTGAATTTGGGCGCTTTGGAAAGAGCCATTAGCATTTGTTTAGTTATTTTCAAGCAGAAGTTGGCAATCTTTAATCTGTGAAATTTCCCATAATTTATTGACACTTACATATCTTTCTTTTCTGCAGAAACACTGCTGGTTTTAATTAGCGCAAATTAATCAATAGCAGGGGGGCCATGCTGAGTTCCAGTGAAAGGCAGGTGAGGGGTGCCGGTTGCATGCTAAACACAGCGATATGTAAAACTGACAACTGGAGACGAAGCTTCGCAGAGCTGCGCTGTGCAGCAGGGCAGGTCTAGCAGGCAAGAGTAAGCACAGCTCTGAATCTGCAGCTCAGCGTATGCCATGCGATGGAAATGCATGCTTTTAACTATGATTTCAAAAATTTAATAAGTGTGTGTGTGTGTGTGTGTGTTACAAGTCTCCCCTTGTGCCTGCTCTGCAGAGGATGAGAGGTGTTTCAGCTCCTGCTTACCACGGCTTGGAGTCGTTTGGGGTTTTTTTGTCTCAAGCTGTAGAATTGCACCTGGTCATTCTGGAAAGCTTGTTTTTGCTGGGTTTGTCAGCCAAAGAGAGACTGTCTCAGTTACGCCTGCAGACAGTAGTAGTGCATGCATCTGTGTGGAGTCTGTACGCATCCCTGGTCTCAGCTTCCTCACCCACTGCTGCTGCTGCGCCCACTTCTGCAGGTACTGCCAGAACCAGAGGTCCTGGGCCCCTGGGCTTCTCATACTAAATCCAAAACACAGCACTATAACAGCTACTAGGAAGAAAATTAACTCTATCCCAGCCGAAACCAGGACACTGGTCCCCCAGAAAAGCTGTGGACTGTAGGTCATTTTCAAAGCACAGCCCTGATGCTCACTGCCGTATCTAAGGGAGTGATCATACCACCATCCTAGAGCCAGTGAAGAAAATCAGGGAGAGTCAGGGAAAAACAGTGGAGAAAACACTGATCAACTTAAAATGCATAACTTGTTTGAATGAACGTATGTATGGCTTACATACTTTTAGTTGGATAGCCAGATACAACTCACGATTTTCTCCACTGGTCACAGAGCAAGCTCAGCATCTGGCAGCCCTGAGCAGGAGCAGCCTAAATTGCTCCTTTACTCCTTTCCTATCCGTGTTATGTGTAGACAGGCCTTTGCCCACGGTTCACATGGAGCAAACATTTCAGCTATTCTTGAAGCCTTCTCAGATATTTCACAGCGTGTGTGAAGCTTCTAGCTCAGAGGTACTGAAGGATGAAATACCAGGATACTCCATCATCTCTGCTCCCAGATGGTCCATTGAAAGGTCAGTCCCTGGTCTTGGTTGGCAGCAGTTTCCCGGGTTCATCGCAAAAGTCTAGAACAAATACCACACAACTATCCTCTCTCCAAGGCTTCTGGTATTTGTTACCTTCCTGTCTGCAACCAAGAAGTCCACTGATGAGATTGAGTTTTTTAATCTAGACTTCACCAGAACATGAGAGATCCTACTGCCACGACCCTTGGGTTGCAGCTCTTCCAGCTTCTCTGTGCTGGTGTGTTTTTGTATGTCCGTATCAAGCCACAGCTGCATCTACAGCCTCACCACAGACACCCACAGGCCTTGTCCACATGGTGCCCTCACTGTATGTGACAAGCCACATTGCACTTGCTTATTTTCCCAGGTCTGCAGGATCAAACCACTGCAAACTCACCTGTTCCCCTCTTTGTCTTTCTTCCTGCCACATCCCAGGCAGCAACAGCAGCAATAATCATTCCAGGATCAAAACCTGCTTTCTATTATCCAGCTTTGGTTGATGATGATGTATGAAGCAGAGAGAAAAGAGACAGCTTGATTTTCATAGGTTAGGTGTTGACCCTGCTGGGCTTAGTGTAGCATGAAACTAGTTTTGACTAGTAAACTGAATAAATATGCCAGGGAAGCGGTAGAGCGGCAATATATACGCAACACTAAGGTGCCACTTTTACAAAATGACTTTGATTCATCAGAGGGCTAAGCTGATGCCCAGTGCATTAGAAATCGTGTGAACAGGAGCTCAGGGAAATACTTCAATTCATAACCTGTTTGCAGGAAACAGCTTCCTCTCCTACTTCAAAATGTGAAACTATTTGGCAGAGCAGCTCAGGACAAAAACCATGGGACAAGGTGCCACCAGTGAGCCCAAGGGATGCAGCAAGAAGGTAAGCAAAGGCCTCTCTGCTGCATTGTCAGGTCTGCAAGAGCCAAGAAAATAACTAGCATTGTAGATGTGGCAGAAAGAGTGAGAGCTGGTTTGTTAGCAGTAAAGCATACGTGTCCTGTGAAATTCAGTCTAGGTGGAAGAAGCAAAGTAAATGGTTGGGACCTGATCTTTGTACAGTAGAGGACTTAATAGAAGGGTGATAAAATAATAATTATTTTGGCATTTCAGCCCACAGACACTCTTCCCAGGCAGGCACCTGTGGTTCTGGATTGTCCTACAGCGCTCAGTGCTCTGGCAAGGAGCTTTGGCCAGTCTTTCTGGATCTGGACCGCAGCACCATCCATGGTAGAGGACTAATATCTTGACAAGTTTAAATGTGAGGTGTGCTACAAGGCATGAGGTATTTCCAGTTGAATTCAGAGAGATCTGAAGCTGATCCTCAGCCTCCCCAACCTCAGGGGCGGCCAAGCCTGTGATTCCAG
This sequence comes from Aptenodytes patagonicus, assembly GCF_965638725.1. Classification (NCBI taxonomy): domain Eukaryota; kingdom Metazoa; phylum Chordata; class Aves; order Sphenisciformes; family Spheniscidae; genus Aptenodytes; species Aptenodytes patagonicus. The sequence continues at coordinate 12,820,617 of NC_134956.1, forward strand.
TCTCAGCCTACCTCAAAGGGCAAACCCTGCTCTTTCTTCCTGTGGACAGGATGCAAGGAAGAATTCAGTTGCAAGGATTTTGATGGATGCACTATGAAAGAAGCACAAACTCAGCAGACATCCCACTCAATATACTTTTGAAGCTATATTTTCCCTGGCAGGAGCCAAGATGGCCAATCTCTGCAAGTGCTCCAAGCTGGTCAGATGTAATCCCACTCCAGCCTAAGAGCCATATGGTCATTTTTAACAGGGTGCTGCACTCTCCTTAGTGGAAGCATTCCCTAAAGGATTTTAGCAAATCTTAATTGATTATGTGGCATTTTCCTTTAATTCCTGCAGCAGCAGGCAGTAATAGCAAAGAAATGCATCTGTTGTCCTCATTTATGCTCCAGTGCCTCACTGGGATTTTTTGGATGGTCCTTGAATACATGGACTGGGAATTCTGCTATCCAAAACTACTGCCCCTGCATGGTGAGAGTTCACCTCACCATGTTGGGTTAAGCTGGAGGTAAAAGAAGAGGAACCAGCTTACTTGCACACCATACGGCACATGCCTACTCATAGGCAAAGAACTTAGGCTTAGGCACAAGCAAAAGAAAATCAGGGCTGTTACCATTGCTCTCTTAGGCTAGGGACAATAAATAGCTGGACTGAGGTCAGTGGATTTTGTGGGCAAGAGGAGACTTGAGACCTTTGATTCATCATTCACTTGGAAAGATAAAATCTGTATTTTTTTTTCCTTGGGGCGATGATGGCTTCCACTGAGGAAAGAGCAAATATAGTAAAGAAAAGCTTCTCATATTGAAATGCATTTTTCAAAATGGCAAAGGAGAAAAAGTTAGAGAGGAAAAGATCCTGGCAAAGGTCTATTTAATATAAGCTACATTTATATTTTTGGTGAGTTACAGGGCATAAATTGAGCATTTTAATGTATTCCCTAATGTTGCAGAAACATGACCTTGAAGTTAGCACAGAAATCTATTTCAGCTTTTATTTAGCAGCTGTGTAGCCTTTCAGAATATGAACTTTAATAGGAGTGGAGTTAACAACCAATCGTCTTCACTCAGGCATGGTCATAATCTGATTCATGAACATATACTCTTCTCTATTACTATTTGTTTAATTTTCCATCCTTTGAAATAAGTGCTCAAATCCCTATTCTGGCTCCAAGATCAAGACTCAGGGCCCCCGTGTGTTTCATCTGCTTCTGCACAGGAGAAGCACTTCGGAGACGTGCAGTATCACTCACAGAGCATTTGCTGCTCTGACAAAACTTCCACAGCCCCCCAAGTTATTTCTTCTAAAACTGGGCTATCTTGCAATCATTTGCAAGAAAATAAAACCAGAATTTTCTTCTTCTGAAATTCATTTACATGTGTTTACAACTTCAAAAAAAGGTTTTCCCTAAAGTGTTTCAAGTTGAAAAATCCACTTTTTTTTTTTTTTTTTTTTTTTTTGGTAGGAGAAAAATACTGTGATAGGAGAAATCACACTGTGCAGAGTGTGTCGCTGCCCAGCCCATGTTGTACCAGGATGATAGCAGTCATCTCTCATAACAACACACCTAAAAAAAGCAAGAACTTTGTAGCAGTAGATGAACAACTTGTGAAAATACAAAGAAAAATTAAAGAACAGGGAATGAGTAAGTCCTGTTCCAGTCTACTTGCTGGCTTCTTGATTGATGGAGAGATGCATAGACTGGCGGAAAGAAGAAGCATCTCTCCGTAAGAAATATTTCACTGCTAGGTTCCTTTTTGCCTGTCTGTCTGGAGGCAAGTGACAACCCAACGCACAGCCCTGCACCTGCTCCAGCAGGATTCGCAGATGTTGTTTGCTCAGCATCACGGTTATCACATCTGAAAGCCCTGTCTAGAGGTCTCCTGCACTGCCCCTGTCCAAATGCCTCCCTTTGTGGCTCACGAGGTCATCTCAAAGGGGTGGCCCTCTCTTTCACCTTCCAGTCACCCGCTGGCAAATAAAAGGAAAGGGAGAGGAGGCATAAGGGAGGAGAGAAGTTGTAGCGAGTGTTGTAAAATGAGCAGAGGAGAAAAAGTTACCCACCCAAAAAAACGTACGCAGAGCGAGCGTGGCTGACAAACTGTCACTGCCAGTGTCCTTCACTTCCCTCGCTGTCATTTGTAATTCATCAGAAGCAGAGAAAGGACTCAGAATCATCTCAGGGTGGCATCTTCCATCACAAGAAACTCCATTCTTCTAATTAACTTTCCCACTGACCCGGAGACGAACACTGTGTGTGTGTATGGTGTGTAGAGAGAGTCAGAGAGGAATATTGCACTCTGATGTCTCCACGTTTACGACACTGCTGTTTGATTGGTTTGTGTGTGTGTGTGGGGGGTAATTTGTGCCTAAAGCATGCATGGATAGTCTTTAAATTTGCTTGAAACAGAGGTTTCCTTTGCCTGTTGTGATCTGCCCTTGTCTGAAGGAAAACGTGCTTACCGTGCAGCGGCAGCAGTACAGCATGGCACATAAATCCAGACAATCCTGAAGGAGATATCTAATTCCCTTTGTGAGAACAACAGATTTCTGGGCCACGCTTCTATGTCATGGATGTTGGCTTTACACAGCCTCAATAATATTACTCTCATTTTACACCACTGTTACCAAACCCGCCCCTCATCCCTGTTACAGGCAGGTAGGCTGACTTACAAGGACAGACAAAGCTATGCTCCAAGGAGGATGGTGCCAAGTCAGATTAAAGATCCGGCTCACTCTGTCTCTTGTCTGTAACAGTGGACAATAATAAACATTTAGGGAATGGTCTTAAGAAGCCAGTGGGCAAATAGGCATAACCCTCTCGATGGTTTGGCCAATGGTTTGTGGCACCAGGACAGCCTTAGATTTGGGGGAGGCGATGTCTTCATCTGTGCAGGTGATTGAATTGGGGATGGGTCTCAGGAGTCTGGGGGTGCAAAAACAAAAACAAGGTTTCAAAAGGTTTAAAGGTTTTCCAAAACAAAATTTCAAGGTTTCGAAACTGATCTGCTAAAGCATAGTCAGTCATTGCAGAATAAACATTGGTCTTGAAGAACTGATTTATTATCAATGCCATGGGATGAAATTATTTTTTAATGATCCTTTTGTAATTGAGCAGTAAGATCCTAATGGATTATAGCCATGCTGGACCTAAATATTAGAGCAAGCTACCTTGGAATCAGTAACTGCCTGGTGCAACGGCCTGGAAATCTTGGGGTGACTTGATATAAATTAACAAGTAGAGGTTTATAATGCATTAAATATGACAATTAATCTCACAGTCAGTGAAGCAGCTTCTCTGTGAGTCATTTTGATGTGAAATTACATTTTATTTTACTCTCCCTGAATCTCCTGGTCTCACTCAAGATGCCATAAATTTTGTATTCACAACACCAATCAGCAGAGTAAAAACTGTTAAAGAGGAAGGTAAAAATGTAGTCACTTAAGTAGAAAATAGTTGGCTACAGCAACCTCATATAGTCTACGTCTCTCAAAATCACTAGTTACTTTCAAGGAAGTTGAATTGGTGGCCACATAGTTTATGTTAAGCCTGTCCAGGCTGCAGGCTTTTTCCTAGGGTTGCAAACAATTCTTTATGTAACCCATATGCCATAATGCCAGATTAAGCTCAGCCAACAGTGCTGCCTCTGTCATGAAGTACAGAGAGTCTTATCACAGTTATTATGTTCAATTAGTTTTCCTGTCTAGTTTGAGCAATTACACCTGAGGACTTTTCTGATTAAATATGCTTACAATATATCCAACCTTCCAATTTCTCATTGCATGGATAAGATTATTTCTTTATACCATGTATGTGGAGATCAATGGCAAGCTAAGCACATTGCAGAGCCCACCATGTCTCTGGAAGGCACTTTCAGAAGTTTATGAAGGCAGCAACTTGTCATTTGACTGGTCATTTGCAGAAGATATATGAAACATTGCCAGGAGAGCAGAGGATGATCTGTTGTTTATTGCAGGAAATTTTATGGGTCCTTCCATGGAGAGAGGTGTTAGAAGCAGGATAACCTTGGGACTCGTAGGTCCTGCTGAAAACAGGCAGATGAGATTAAAACAGTTGTCAGTATATGTGCACATACAGACAGAAATACTGGGAAGAGCCAGTAAAGTCTGTTGGGAGTTGGGGTCATCTATAAAGATGGGTAAAGTGGCTAGAGTATTTAGATGAATATAGTGTTTACATAAATTTGACTTTGGGGATTGACTGACATATGATTGATTGATTGATTAGGAGTTTGACTGAGAGAGAGTTGTCCTTGAGAGCAGAGTCCTGGTATGGAAGGTTGTGTCTTTTATCTCAAGCACTGGCCAATATTTCTGGAGGACCAACATTCAGGCTCTGGCATCTAAGTGTTCTTTTGGGGTTTCCAGGCTGTTTAATTCACTCAGCTAGAAATAATCCTGGTGTTCAGCAGGGCATGGCAGGGTGTCTGTTGAGAGGTCATGGATTCATTTATTTAGTCTATAAATTAGGAAAAAATACTGGCCAAATACTCAAATGTAAGCAAGACAGATGCTGAGGAGAGGATTGCAAGCCAAAAACCATTAGGAAGAACCTGCACACACTGTATCTGTGTATTAGCCTTGGGGGCAGCAGAGCGGAGTCCTGGAGCCCTCCCGATAGCTGACATGAGTTGAAAAGCTCTTCAACAAATGGGCCCTGATTTCACCTGCACTCAGCTACCAAGGGGGCTGTTTCTGAATGGCCAGGTGTGGCCTTTTGCCCCAGGCTTTGCCAACTTGCGCATGGCTGAATGAATCTGCTAAAATGATCAGCTGGGAAATAGCTAATATCATTAAATACCACTTAAGCTGTCATTTTTATGTGTAGAGTCAACACCCCTCATGATGAATGGGTCAGCTCACGCCTCAGGGAGTGATCGTTGCAGGTGTGTTACTGCCTTGGAAAAACATCAGGGTCTTGGTTTGCCCTGGCTTATATTTAAGACTACAACACAGTTTATGTAAAGGCAAGATTGGGCCCTGAGGAACGATGTCTGTCGTAAGACACGTGAGAAAGAATAAAGGAAGAAGCCTGATGTCAGATTCTTGATTTTCCTGAAGTTTCAACACAGCACAAATTCCCAAAGCTCCGGGAAGGAGCACTGAAATTTTCTTTAGCAGACTAATGATGTTTGAGGCTATTTTTCTTGTTGCAGACAACTGCACACCAATAGCAACAAAAAAGGAGCCTAATGAACCTGCAGAAACGTATGGCCCTAATGAAGATGAAAGCCTCTCTTCCAGCTACCTTGCCTAGAAACACAAAAAAAGGAGGAAATTAAAAAAGAAAAGACAAGGTGCCAGCTGCTTGGAGAGATTTCAGAGGCGTAACTGGATCTGCAAAAACGAAGAAAAGAAGGAAAGAAAGAAAAAGCTCTTTCCCTGGGGTTCTTCTACAGGACCATTCTTCATTGCTGCTGAGTCTGCATTAAATGGTGCAGCTGGTTGAAGGAGGAAGGCTTGTGGGTGGAGAGGATAGAGATATATATGTTTTTAATGGTCTTGTAAGTTCCTGGAGAGAGAAATGAAGAGCTGTTAAGCTTCTTGAGCTGAAAAGTTCTTCTGATTCCAAGGGCCTTGAGTGTTGCTTTGCCTCCAGTGATTGTCAGCTCTCTGCAATCTCTACTCCATTTGTTATTTTATTTGTGTGTGAACAAACACCTGATAAGATTTATAACTAATGCTGAGCAGGATTGTACAGAAAATACTGAAACTTGTACTGTAAGGCTTGTTGGTTTTTACTGAGGTCTGTTCCAGGATAGCAAGACATTAATAACCAGCTTTCTCCTCTGGAAGCTGCCTTCAAGGTTTGATTTCTTTTTACTGGTGAAAGAGGTTTGTCCTTTTATCTCCAGCCACTCATGATCTCTTGGGGTGACAGGCAGTTTCAGGCCTGGGGCTCTTTGACAGAGTTTTGGGGGCAGGCAAGGCTGGACTGGCAGGAGATGCTGCTTGTCACATTTGAGGGGGGTTGATGGAGCTCCATGGGAAACCTGCCTGAGCCCCTGTCCATAGCCTCACCAGTGCCACAACACAGCGCTGACATTTCTAAGAGCCAAGACTTTCACAATATAGCAAAACACTGACTCAGAAGACCCATAAAAATCAGTTGCCTAATGGATATGGTTTTCTAATGAAGGGGAATAAAAATTATCATCAGCAGACTAAAGTTCTGCCTTCAGCTCTTCTGTTAAAAATCTCCAGGTCACCCTGAATTTAAGAGCTGAGTTTGAGACGTTATGTATGGGGGATATTTTGGAATAAGAAGAGCTCTTAAAAAAGATGATTGCTTCTACCGTGACTATTCCTTGCATTGCAGTGGAGCCTTGAGATTTCCTTTTTGGACAGGGAGTACATGTGCCAAGTACTGTCCAGACACAAAGCAGCAGATGACTGCACAGCCCAGGAGGATAACGTATACCTTAGGAAAGAGCAGAAATGTCTGACTTGCTAATAACAATGAAAACACTTTTGCCAGGGAGTCTATCTGGAAAATACACGAACAGGAGGAAGAAATGAAAAGGACAAAGCTCCAATGCTTAAAGATGTTTCAAAGGCACAATTGGAGCTGCAGAGGAAGAAAAGAAAGAGCGAAAGAAAAAAAAATCCCTGCCTCACTGGGGCTGCTACTACAGGGTCATTCTTCATTGCTACTGCTGCTGATTCTGCATTAAAAGGTGTAGCTGATTAAAGATTTGGTTTTGGGGAGGGTTAGGGGTGAGAGAATACATAGATATATATTTTTAATGGGCTTGTAAGTTATTAGAAGGAGAAATGAAGGGCTGTTTAACTTGTACAGATGAAAAGTTCCCAGGACCTTGAATGCTGCAGATGTTTTACCAATTGCCTTTCATTTCTGCAATCTTTACTCCTGTTATGATTTTTATTTGTGCACTGACTAACAGGAGCTGTCCTCTGTTAAGGTTTGTGACAGATATTTGTTGTTCGTCCCCAACGCAGACTAAAATGTCAGGCAGTATCCTACACCTTCCAACTGATTAAACATACTCTGGTCAGGTACAGGTCACTTTGGCATGGGACTAAAGACACATAACCACTTCCCACCACACCAATAGACTCTTACACCTCTGGTTTGATGATACAATAAATCCAGATTTAAAGTTTCCAGTACTGGACCAGGTACGCTGTGGCTGCACAATGCAAAGAACTGATTTGGTGGATGCTTGCTCTGATAGTTCAAATTTGCTCAAAAACCACTGATGGGCTAACTTTGCATCAGCTGACTTTCTGCAGAACCTGGTGTTACATCTTATCCTGCAGTCAGCCTAAAACCTGGAGAAACTTTACATTGCCCTCTCCAGCTGGTTACAGAGAAAGGCAGCCCTGTTTCCGGGCCATATTCAGTTCAGCTCAGTATCTGAGACCGAGCTGGTCCTGCAAATGCCTGGTGTGAATGGTCGTGGGACCAAGGGCATAAAGCATTGGCTTGTGAACTCATCTGTGCCTGGAATACATCACATCGGCACGCTCACTGCAATGCGAGCCTGCACAGCTACTTATCTTGATCTATGTGTAACATATTGTTGCTCGTTCAAGACACAAAGTGGGGGTAAAATACATCTTGTAGCTGCATATTTCTTTCTCTCTCACACGGTAAGATGTTTCTGGCTAGGAAGGTTCATGTGCTGAGAAGCCCAAGCTGCAGGCGTATTTTTTCCATTTAAAAAAAAAAAAAGCGACACAGGTTTCTTCTTCCCACCTCTCCAGCTCAAGTGGTTTACTGCGATTTAAAATAAACAAAGATTGCTACACAGCAACCTCTTGCCCTCTTCCCTGAGAGCCAGCCTTTGAGACGCAGAGCGTGGATAGAAGAATCATTAGAGTGTGATAAATAAACCCATCACGGGGATAACAGAAGTCCTGAGCTACATGTATCAGGTAGATGGAAAGAGAAAGAGGTCACACCAGCGAGGTAAAAGGGCAGGGTAGCACACAGCTAACGTTTAAAAAGGAATTAGTTAAAAAAACAAACAAAACAAAACAGAGTGAAAATAATCCTCAGAGAGGTGGTGAAGGGGAGAGAGGAGAAGCAAAGACATTTATTCGAGGCAAAAGTTATGGGGCTAATTACAGCAAGCCAGGGTAGGACGACTGTGTGTGTAGGGACAGCAGGCAAGAGGGGGGTGCGCAGCTGCACGGTCCACCTCCAGGCACAGCATCTTTAAAGGTTATGGACCGCTGCTGTGGGGTGCTGCTCAACGCACAGACAGACAGACACAGTGTGGTATGGTGTTTTTATAACTTTCATCGGAGTCACATTCAGGCTTGGTAATGGCCTGATGTATTAGCTCAGAAACCGATGAAACCAGGATTTACATTTCTGTTATAAAAGCATGTTAAATAGAGCTTATCACAGCAATACCAAATCTGGAAAAGCTCTTCAGTCCTGGCTGAAAGGTGGGTGGTCCCAACAGCAGACTGCTTCAGCCCTGTCCCAGCTTTTCATTCATCCTTTCTCATGTTACCTGGGAACATGGGTTTCAGAGGTCTGCTGTAGTCAGTGGGAGAAGCAGCAGAGATCTGAGTACACAGATAATCTGTGTAACAAATCTTCAGCAAGCAAAGGCTCCTGCAGAAGCCACAGCTTACTAAGTGTCCTCTCATAGAATCATAGAATCATAGAATCATTGAGGTTGGAAAAGACCTCTAAGATCATCGAGTCCAACCGTCAACCCAACACCACCATGCCCACTAAACCATGTCCCTAAGCGCCTCATCTACACGTCTTTTAAATACTTCCAGGGATGGGGACTCAACCACTTCCCTGGGCAGCCTGTTCCAATGTTTCACCACTCTTTCAGTAAAGAAATTTTTCCTTACATCCAATCTAAACCTCCCCTGCCGCAACTTGAGGCCATTTCCTCTCGTCCTATCGCTTGTTACTTCGGAGAAAAGACCAACACCCACCTCGCTACAACCTCCTTTCAGGTAGTTGTAGAGAGCGATGAGGTCCCCCCTCAGCCTCCTTTTCTCCAGGCTGAACAACCCCAGTTCCCTCAGCCGCTCCTCATAAGACTTGTTCTCCAGACCCCTCACCAGCCTCGTTGCCCTTCTCTGGACACGCTCCAGCACCTCAACGTCCTTCTTGTAGTGAGGGGCCCAAAACTGAACACAGTATTCGAGGTGCGGCCTCACCAGGGCCCAGTACAGGGGCACGATCACTTCCCTACTCCTGCTGGCCACACGATTTCTGATACAGGCCAGGATGCCATTGGCCTTCTTGGCCGCCTGGGCACACTGCCGGCTCATGTTCAGCCGGCTGTCGACCAGCACCCCCAGGTCCTTTTCCACCAGGCAGCTTTCCAGCCCCTCTTCCCCAAGCCTGTAGCGCTGCATGGGGTTGTTGTGGCCGAAGTGCAGGACCTGGCACTTGGCCTTGTTGAACCTCATACAGTTGGCCTGGGCCCATCGATCCAGCCTGTCCAGGTCCCTCTGCAGAGCCTTCCTACCCTCGAGCAGATCAACACTCCCACCCAACTTGGTGTCGTCTGCAAACTTACTGAGGGAGCACTCAATCCCCTCATCCAGATCATCAATAAAGATATTAAACAAGACCGGCCCCAGTACTGAGCCCTGGGGAACACATGAGCCACTTGATGTTTTCATACCTGTCCAGACCTGGTTAGAAAGCAGTTGGATCCCTGTAAATTGATATTACCTTGACAAAAAATAGACATAACAGTGGGGCTGTGCTGCCAGTAGGTAGGATGGAGTAAAGCTTGACATTTGATTGGGAACAGATGCCTCCTATCTGGAGTTTCAGGGACATTAAGCACCAGCAGTGGGTCACAATGAGATGCGTTTGTGAGAGGGAGCTGTGCCTGCCCTGCTACAAGCATAAAGCAAATACACACCCGCTCCATGAACAGTTTTCATACTCAATAGCTTAAGATCCAACATGGGAAAGTTCATCTCAAAGAAAGGAGCAAGATTTTGGCTATAGCCCTGATGTTGGTGAAGTAATTTGAAAGGGTTCCCTTAACTTTGGAGGCCAAGGTTTCAGCATTCCAATGTCTGCTAGTTCACACAGCAACTGGAAAACATAATGCAGACATAGTCAACGACCTTTGAGGCCTATCAAATCCAGCGTGCTTTCCCAAGCAGTTTCAGCCTGGCTTACACAAAGCTGTGCCCCATCTTTGCTTGCAGAACATGTATGTTCCCAAAAAAGTTTTCCTGCACCTTTGCTAGCAACAAAAACCTCTCCCACGACAGTGATTCTCCTCTAACCTTGAAATTTAACAAACAAATTGGAAGCATGATCCCACAAAGAGTGGGATAGTTAATACAACTTTCAATTTTAAAAGGGTTTTCTCAATAATTTGTTTAAGTCTGGATCACTATTTAATATTGAACACTGATGTGAAATCCACAGAGCTTCTGCTTCTCTCCAGTCTGGGACAGAGCTGCGGCAGCCCTGTGTGCCTTTACCCTGGCAAGAAAGCAGACACCAAAGCTGCTAGAAAAATTCACAGCATTTGCACCATCCATAAAATTTCAAAGATAGCAGAAAAAAAAAAAATCAAAACAGGCTGGTATTTTCAGGGAGAATCTTACCAGAATGCCTTCCTGATGGCTGGCCAGCTTTGGTGAAATCCTGCTTTACTCTTCATTTTATTAATTGAGACTGTAAATATATTTGACTGTAAACCAGAATGTTTTGGCTAATGTTTTCTCTTTAAATGGAATCTTTTTTGATGTTTTAATGAACAATAGGAACAGGAACACCTTGTTTTCATTTTTTTTCCTCTTTCTTTTAGCATTAGTAATGTACAACAAAGAGAAGGGAGATGAGATAGTATTGCTATTATTAGCTCCTAATGCAGATGCTTGTGAACGCTGGAATAAAGATATGTGGGCTCAGATAGTCTTTCCCTCATTTACACATTTCTCTTGACAGAAATCAGAAATTCATCTTTGCCCTTGCCTGGATTCCTCTATTTTACATTTCATTTCCAATGTGTTGGGTTTTTTGTACTACTTTGTGTTTCAGACCCAGCATCACTCTGTTTCTACTGACTCTGACACTGTGTCAGAGTAGGTCAGAGTCATCATTGGGGCACTGCTTAATGATATGGCCTTTCAGTCTGTTGCTCCTTTGGTCTGCCTCACTCTCTCTCTTCCAGACATTGGGAATGAGCTCATGACACTGTGGGTCACAACATCACTACATTAGTTGTATAGCAAAAAACTGCAACATTCAGGCTCATCAATGAGAAGATGAAGCACATGTTGATTTGAAGAGTCTCTCAGTACAACTTGATGGTCAGTTGGGTTCAAATGGGTCAATAGCTCCACAGGCCTCTGCTGCAAGTTCTCACATTGCAAGGTCGGGGGATGTGTCAGGACAGAATAGGACAGAATCCAAGCAAAAATGGATTAAACCAATGTCTGAGACTCTAAGTGGGCTTTGGATTAGGTCCAGAAGAAGATTGTATGGGTATTCCTTTGGACCAAGAAGGGGTGGCTTCTTTCTCCCTACTGCATGATACAAATTCATGGCACATTGTGGATTTATTTTTATTTGCATCTCTTTGGGGAAAATGGGGAGCTGAGCTTCAGGAAAATAAAAGTTTTGCTAACCCCAAGCTTCCAGGCAACACCATTTTCACAGCATGTCAAAAGGGAGAGCAGTTGGTCTTTAAGGCAGTCGTATGTCTGAAGAAATACCTAGAGCCATTTCAGAAACTAGCACCTGCTTGGAGAACTAGTACCTGTTTCACCAAGAGAGGAGGGAGGCATAAAAAATCCCCATGGATTGCCCTTCTCAGGTGCCTCTGAAATCTACCACACTTTAAATTAAGATCTTCCTCTAGCACTCATTGCCTGTTATTCCCCCCAACTTTTATTGTTTCAAAGCCATGGTCAAAGCACCAAAGATAATCTACTGGAAAGCTTTGTTAGTGAGTGGCTTTTGAGACTCACAGTATTTTGTTTTGTGGTTGCCGGATCTCTGTGCTTAGAGGTCATCATCATCTGCCCTAGATAGAACATGATTAATAAAGAACTGTTTTAATGTAATTTTCGCCGCTGACCTTAATTGCACAGGTCAGAAATGAAAGCAGCTCACCATATGCCAGACATTAAGGTCTCGAGCAATTCCCCAGCAAACGTTACACTCTCTGGATTGGATTGGAGCCCAGCCAGGCTGCGCTCATTGAAACTTATAAATTGCCTTTATCTTGCTGGCAATGTAAAATTAAATTGGTATAAGGGATATTGCATTGTTGATGAAGATGTACATGGCAGAGTTAACTCCAATACAGTGAACTTATCACGAGATACGAAAAATATCTTAATTGGCTCAGCACCTTCCTTGCGTGGCCTTGAAGAAACCCAGTGTTCCTGAAAACTGTGGTACCATTGAAAGCAATAGTCTTTGTTCATTATCCTTGTGTGTTTGAATTGTACAGCTTTTCCTATGCTGCTCATGAATGATAAAGTGCAAAACAGGATGTATAACAGTTTAGGTGACACTGTAGTGAGCTATGACTGTACCTAAAAAGTCCTTTTCTTATGATATGTTTATGGCCTGTAATCCCTCCCTTGCTACAATTCTTTCCCAAGCTCTATTTCAATCCATTGTCCATACAGGGCTCATTTTAACAAGTTTTCTCATCTCTAGCTATAATGACAATTGCATGATGTAAATCTAGGAGCAGCAGGGAGTCACTGGCTAGAGATGAACTCCAGTGAACATTAACACTTCTGGGCTCTCTTAACATTTGGACCCAGACTTGGGAAGTAAATGAAAATGAAAAACCTTCCAATAATTTTCTCTTCTCATTAATTCAATCAGAGGAATTAAAGACAGACAGGACTTGCTGCGTCAGTGTGTCCTGCTTTCCTCATGTCACAGTCTCTGTGGCCTCTGTTACATCTCTTTGAGAGAAGATTGGGAAGTTATTGTATTACTCACTTGTTACAACCCTTCTAGAATTATAACTATATTAATGTAATTGTGCCAAACTGAGGCAGACGTTTGCCAGAGAGAGTGAGGAAGGTAGTGTTTCTACTCTCAGGGGCTTATATTCTCAGACAGCACATCTAAATAGAGACTGCTGAGCAGCAAAGCAGTGGGGCCTGACTGTTCAACCAGGAGGGACCACGTAGCATACTAGAAAAGCCCTCAAAAATCCCAAGGGCCTTTCCACTCCTGTGATGGATGTGCATGTAGTCATGGAATTGTGTTGCACACACACAGGAGACAGCATTGCCAGCAATTACTTGCATGCCTGATAACAAAACCAGAGTTCTGTGTATCCTGCTATGAGTTACGGGGCTATGAGCTGTAGACCTATGAGCCTTGGGATCCTTGTGGAAGAGGGCAGCAGGCTTCTTCCAACTACACCTGCAAAGGGAAAACTAAGTTGGATGAGTGACTGGACAGGGAGCTCTGAAAGTCCATCAGTCAGCCGTCCTTGACCCTGGGCAATGTGCCATGTGTATAACTGGCCAGAACTCCTGGGTCCTCGATGGCAGAATCATTAAGGGATTTATGCCCTCAGTTGCCACACTCAGATACTTGCCCACTGTCCTTGACATGAGAACCAATCTCTTATAAGGTGTAAGGGTGGCTGAATTTTTCTCCTGTGACCCTAGAGAAGGTTTCAGCACTCTGAGATCAATGCTGCCTACGGTACTATACCGGGAGTGTAGTCAGTGCACCTTGCTCGCTCCTCTACTCGCATTTATAATAGCCAGTATGGACAACATTCAGTTTTGGAGGGTTCCCACAGGAGTCTCCTTGTGAGTTTGGGGCTATCCTGGAAATTGGCAGTCCTCTAAGTGCCAACAGTAGAGCTGGTGCAGGGTTGGGAGGAGGAGGGGATATCCCACGAACCATCCATCTGGACACAGGAGGAATCAATACCTTTCAGCCCCTAGGTGTTAGGGTGACAAGCTCTAACAAATGCAGCAGATGGGTATCTGGTAGAGAGCCTTTAGTAGGCTGGCTGAGTGCCTGACAAACCACAGGGAGAAAATCACAGTATTAAAAGAAGCCCCACACAGAAACGCGCTGGAACATTGCCAGCAAAACATCCGACCAGCTCCTGAAAGGGCTTCCCACACAGCGGAAGTCAAACCTGCTGTCTCTTGCATCCGCTTCCTCCTTTTTTCCCAACGCTGAAGCCATGAAAGGGCCTTGGTGAGCAGCTCACCAAAGCAGCCATCTCCCACTGTGTCTCTTCTCATGTTCTCCTAGCACCTGAGGGACAGAACAAGCAGCATCCAGGTTGTACATGGGCCATGTCTGGAAGTTGTTTTAAAAGAGGAAGAGAGAGAGATTTCAGCAGAACATATCTGTTAACCGGCTTCTTCACCTAATTAGCTGTGGAAAAGTCACCAGATGGACACAGATTTTAATGATGGCTTCATTCAGAGTCTTGGAGGAGTGGGTTGGATATAAGAGATAATTATCTTGACTTTTAGATGTAAAAAGCTTCTATTTTATTCTGCTTTTTTTCCCTCTAGTTCATTTTTAATGAAAGAGAGGAACAGTGAAATTCAAAACATCAAATAAAAAAGGAAGGTTGACAATCCATCGTTTAATCTCTGCTTAGTGCCAGCCTGGAGTGACATTTCTAAGGATTGGTTTGATGGGAAGCTTGTTTGTTCATAAATTGCCACAAAATGGCATTCTGGGTTTAGCCAGGGACTTTTCCCTTCCCCCTGGGAAGGGGGAAAAGTTAAAGTGGGAGGAACTTTAACTGCACTGGGAGGAAAGTCAAAGTGATCTGATTAAATGCTACAGGGGATGGAGGTGCGTTTTCATGAGACAGAAAGAAATACGGATAGGAAATGCCTCTTTCACACCCATTCTCTTTCCTACCCTTCACACACCTCTGCTTGTACACTGTGTTCAATAAGGGGCATCAAGATGAGGTCATGAAAGCATATCCACCGGTGTACAGCTGCCCCAAATGTTGATAAAGACCTCAGGGGGGCTAATGGGACCCTCCTTTAGCACAGAGAGCAGAGCCTGTGTCTGCAGGGCAAGAGAGCTGTTACCACCGGTGAACTGGTGAGGGAGGATAGGGAAGGTGGCAACCAGAAGACCTGGATAAGGTTACCAGAGGACAACTCCTTCACGGGTGCAGACGACGAAGTGCGCTTCCCTGTGTGCCATCTGGCTCCTGCAGCCTGTTTCCGTCTGGCTGCAGGTAGGAGAAAACCCAGGAGCGACTTGGAGCACCGAGCAGCCGTGGGCATGAGGGGCAGCTTCGCAGAACGTTTTCAGGAGTTAGGATTATAGAAAAGTGAGTTTTACCAAATCAGCAGCAGCCCAGTGAAAATATGTGCTTTAAATGAATGCTATGCATAAGTCTGGGGTGTGCTCAGAGGTAACGTATAGGGCATGCCTGTAGTCATGTTTATTTGGGTTCAGTCAGGGCCTTGCAACTGATGGCTGGAAGTGAATGTCAATGAAAATGTTATTAGCAGCATGGGGACCTGAAAAGGCCTGACAAGGCTGAATGCCCATACAGGTCTCAGGGAAAAGCCTTTTCTGACCTCTGATCTGATTTTTTGAGGGAAGCTGTTCCTTTGCCAGCAAGTCCCTCCCATCTCCACCAGTGCATCTGATAGAAAAGTAGGAGCACAAACAAGAATCAAAACTTAACAAATTCCCACATCTCTTTTGAAACCCCTTTGATGGCTGAGAATTTGCAGATATAGCTATCAAATTTGGCTATTGTTATCATTCAAACTGAGTGCAGTCTCTAGGGACAAGTTTTGCTCTCTAGTATCATAGTGAAGGGCCTGACAGTAGTGCACACTGATGGAAATGCAAAATATATAAAAGAATAGAGAAACAAAAGACAAAAAGCCCGTAGTTTCTGAGAACTTATACAGGCAGCTAGATAAGTGGATCACGTTAGCCGTAATTGAAATAACTGAGACCTCTGAAGTCCATAAAATGAGAAAACCACTTGAGAACAACATTGTTGGAGAGGCTTTAGCATTCACTCAGCCTAGGTAGCCCACGAGACCAGCCTTTCACACAGTGCTCCAGCCCTCTCTGTGCAGCTGATGTGCAGCTGAGCAGATGAAAGTTTGCAGAAATAGAATTTGATGGGGAAATCCAAAGGAGGCCACTCAGAGCTCTTGCAATGCCTCCCTTTCCTACCACATTTTCAGTAAAGAAGGAAAGGATGAAGGGGAAAAGATTTATTGTTGGTTTTACCATTATTTTACCATGATTCTAAAATCATTATTTTCACAAGTTACCAGCAGTCTTGTATGGAATATGGCTCTGGCTCTCTGAAATATTCAGGTCTAAACTCTGTCCTCAAGTCTTTGCATTAACCTCAGATGAGAGTCTTCCTCCCAGCCTGAGAGGAAAGGGTTTGGGACAAAACCCTGTGTCCATAGGAAAAACCAGCACAACCCCTTAACTCAGTGATCTGAAAAGAAAGCTGGGATAAGAAAAGAAATAACTACCTTGTAACAAAAAGAAATTTCAGGGTGTAATTAGGGATGCACAGTAGAACCAGCAAGTCTGGAGCTAAGCAAGGGCCCTTGGGCTTGTATTGCTCCTCCTACAAGAAGTGCCATGATGAAAATGGGCCCTCACAAGCTGGTAGCCTCGGTGTGCCTCTCAACAGAAAGTTGGCCCTTTCACTAGAGTAGTGTTTCCTGGTGATTTACTGAGGACCTTGTTTAACACGAGGTCAGACACCATTTCCAAAACCATCACATTGGTTTTGGCTTCGTGATGTGGCTAGTTTTTTCAGTCTAGTTTTCCTAGTGGCTTTATTAAAGTGTGAAGCTGCTTTCTGCATTTCAGATAGAAGTAAGTGTGGTATTCATCATTTTGAGCTGCTCGTACTGAACGGCTACCTTTGTTTTTGGAGCACCCTGAAATTTCAGCTTGTTTGTGTATGTAACTAGCTGATTAAAAGTAGGTAGAAAAGTCTCTGTGTTGCAAAGCTCACTCAATATTTGGAGAGAATCTTAAAGAGAAAAAAAGGTCCAATATATGGCTTCAAGCTTTAAAAAAAGGAAACGCTCAGAGATTAGTGTGGGGTCTTTTCTGTTAAGCACTGAGCATTGTCTGGATGAATTCCTTGAACGATCAATACAGCCAGAGGGATTGGGCGTGCTGAGACCTTCCCTAGCAGTGCTCAGACTTTTGCAGGATCTGATCACACATTAGAAGTGCCATGGTCAGGCCAGGGTGACCAAGCCATCATGAGGTTAGAGCTATATCATTAGTGATGTCGCTTAGAACAGGTGATGACCCAAGTACTTTCTTGTTTTAGCTGTGCTTTAATAATGCTCTTTTTTCCCTCCCATCTCCTATTTATTTACATGGAGTGAGGCCATCGAAGTGACAAGCTGAGTTAACGAGACGGTTCATCATTTCCTCTCTCTGTAATTTTAATTCAGCACATTGCTGCCTCGCATCTGCACGTGTGTCGGTGCATCTCACACTCCTCTGACACACCACCTTTCCAGGGCTATCATTTTTCATCTAAGATTATGGACAGGCATTTGGAAAGTGGCCTCGACCAGCGAGGCGAGGAGAAGTCGGATCATTTTTATGAACCAAGGGGTAGAGTGATCCATAAAATATATGTCAAATTAGAACCAGCACTTCACTGTAAGAAAGACACCAATTAATGGGTTCCATGCGTTTGGATTTAATAGAGCGGAAGATTTACCAGCCTTTAAAAGCTTAATACCAACACCGTTTATTGGGAGAAATCGTTTGTCAGTGGCTAAGAGCTTCCTGACTTCCCTAGCCCCTTGCAAATGACAACAGTCATAGCTATAGAGATTGACAGTGGTATGCTGCTCCTTGCTAAAGAGTTTCTTAACCTTTTCCATGGATGGAGCATGAGTGGAGGATGGGATGCATTTTCTGTAGGGAATATGAAGAATTAAAACCAGCACAGATATGAATCTCTCTCTGCAGCTCTGACTGGCTCTCACTGAGTGGGAACATGCTAGTTCCAATGAGCATCAGCAGTGTGATGAGCATCAGGTAATTTGTTTGGCTTCATCAAGTGCTTCCTCCTCTTCCTGTTCTTCAGAAGTCTTTTCCCCCAGGTGACCTGCTCTTGGTCTTCATAGCTTAAGTTGAGAGACAACCATCATCCTTAGTGCAGAACTATCATCTCATATGGGATATAGAAACATAACTGCTGGTCCAGAACTACTGGGTTTTCCTGTGTGAACCCTACAAAACCTGATAGGAAGGGTGTTGGAAACCATCATTTCTTGTCTCCAGGTAGATCCTTCAACTCCTCATGACTTTGACTGGTCAACAGGGAAATGGGTTATGCCCAGGTGGCACAGGATTTATCCAAGTTTATACGAAGAATGTTTTCTCTTGGGTGTATTCAACACTAAGAATGACTTGTAGAGAGTCCATGAATGTGTCTTCAATATCGCCATGACACAAAGTATGCTGAGCTTAAAAATTTATCGTGTGTTCTCTAATCTTCATAAACAAAGGGATTTTCCGTGCAAGATAATCTTAAGAGCATTCTTAAATTACTACTTATTCCTTAACTGCATTATGTTTGTGAAAAGGCATGACTATGTGGTTTCTCAGATAATATTATTCCAACATAAGAATGCAAAGAACTTTTTTTTAAAAAAAACAAACAAGCAAATGGAATGTAAATAAAGGAGAAAAGCAAAATATTTGGACTTCTGAAATTCTTCCAGGGTTGTTTTATGTGTTTTAGAATGGATTGTTTTTCTCCTGCAAAGTTTCCCTTGCAAACAAAAAAACAGGAGAATTTTCAAGGATCTGAGGCTGCGTAAGATTTTGAGCAAAGAAAATCATGGTCATAAAAACACTGTGTTTTGCAGTGACATACAGATTGTGAAGACCCTTTCTTGGAGCTTTGCTTCAAGTGAAAGCTCTCGTTACTGTAACACTTCCATACCACCTATCAAAGAAAAGGACAAATGTGAATTCAGACCACAGCAAAAGGTTATTCAAGTAAATCTCTACCTGAGGTCACTCACAGTCCAAATTTACAACGTTGTTGAATGAAAGATAATGCAGGGAGTTTCCACAGCAAATGATGTTTGTTTGCAGCATATTCTAAAAAACTTACTCAAGTCTTTTGTGTAGCAAGATGTTTAGGTGCAGAAAGAGGAGAAGCTTGAGGTTTCTCTGCATCAGTCCTTTGACCCAGGAGAGATCTTTTGGGAAGAACCATGAATCATGTTGAATTTCATATCTATATTTGTGTAAGCCCCACTGATGGAAATGAGAGTGGTGGCTCCT
The DNA here is from genome assembly GCF_965638725.1 of Aptenodytes patagonicus. NCBI lineage: Eukaryota > Metazoa > Chordata > Aves > Sphenisciformes > Spheniscidae > Aptenodytes > Aptenodytes patagonicus. The sequence goes on from NC_134956.1 coordinate 12,839,905, forward strand.
CCTTAGAGGACTCAAGAGCAGCGTATCATGTTCAACATTGCGTTCCTCAAAGAACTGTAGAAAATCAGTATTGTAATCTAATGAATTTGAGAGGATGTCTCCTGAAGGGGTAAATTACCATACAGAATGTGTTCTTTTATTATAAAGCTGTAATTTTATTTTACTGTTCTACTAATGATGTACAGTGAGCCATGACTGGGAGAGCCCCAAGAAACATAATGATGGCTGTTTATTATAGCAATATTTAATATATTTCATTAATACAAAAATGTTTTCACTGAGGACAGTGGAAATTCTATTAAAGGGCAGGATAAAAAGAAGCCATATCTATGCCATGTGCTATGATAAAATATATGCCATTAATTTCTTCTTGCTTTTTCAAAACCAGCCTCAATTCAAATGGTTGGTTGATCCCCTCAGTAGACAAAGAGGACTCTGAAATGTCCTCTCAAGGGTTTGCTCTAAAGGACCAGAATATAACTTATTAAAGCACAAATGGAAGTGAGACATACTTTTTGAGGACCTGGTGGCAAGAAGCCTTTCAGTGAGGCCAGTGGTCCAGCGGAAAGGGTTTGACGCTGAAGGATAAGGATGCCTTTCAGAGCTGCCTGGTGGCACTGACCTGCAGTACCATGTGGTCCTTCCATTTGACTTATCTCTTGACGAATGAATTGCTCCCAGGGAAGCTCACTCTGTGCCATGCTCTGCAGGAACGAGGTCGCTCTTGAATGATAGCTCTCTCCACTGTTCTTCATACTGTTTCACAAAGCTCTGCTCAGACTGAAACTCCCAAGGCCAATCCTACTCGCTGGCGACTGAAGGTGAGAAACTAAATATGTGATGAAAAAGCAGCAAAGGATGGGGCCAGCTTGGCCAGGCTACCAACCCCACAGGTCAGCTCTTCCTTCCAGCATCTCCAGCTCTGCTCCAGCAGTTGTGCCATAGAGGAGATCCTGCTGTAACAGATCTCCTGCAGCTGTAGCACTGCCATTGTCCAGCCTTTCCAGCCCTCTCCATCTGTCCACCTGTTCTTCCCCTTCCCCATGGATGGCAGAGAGTTTGGATTAAGAATTGCTGGGCTGGGAGGGTATTCATCTTGTGGGAAGGGGATGCTGGGTGGGTTGGTGGCAGCCTATTCATTCCTTTTGGAGGAATGGCAGGACTGCGGGAAAAGGGGTGGCATCAGCAGGCTGTGCCCACCACGAAGCAGCGGAAGGAAGGAATAGCACTGGCACATTGCAAGAAGTGGTGGTGCTGGAGTGAAGTTAGTTAGCAAGTGCTGTTAATAATGACAGCCACCTGTTTCATTAGCCATGGTTTCAAACAGAAAGGATGTGGTATGCAAATTACCATGCAAAGCAGGCTGGCAAAGACCAGATAGGGACAGGGAGTTGCCAAAGGCTCTGATAGCAGCTGAAGCAACAGATGTGTTGCACCAAAGAGTGCCAGGAAGGGAACAAATGGCCGTGGCTGCACTTTCCCCTGGGCAAAGTAGAACAGTGAAATTGCCATTTGGCAATATTTCGGTCAGGTCTTTATATGGGTAGTTGACCTTGATTTGCAAGGCTGATACGTTAGGTGCCCTCCAGTTGGTACCTGCTGTATTAGCCAGCACCTAAAGACATGTCAGCATGAAACCCAGACATAAAAATTTATCCCAGTCTAACTCATCGAAGGGACAGGAACTTACGGTGTACTAACATGTTACTTGCATACATTGCATCTCATTGCTTTTTATAGCTTACTTGTACACTATAAATTTTGTAAGAAGAGAGAGAAAGGGAGCTAAATAAGATTGAATAAATGCAGAAAAAGAAGTTCCTTTTCCTTCTAGCTGTACCAGAAGAGCAGTTGCTTCCCTTTGTCTGGAGGTGTGAGCAGTAAGGATGAGCAGTGGATAAATTTCAAAAAATTCAAAGCCTTGGCTTGATTCAGATATGGCACCCCTCAGCCGTATTGGCCAAGAAAACGTGCAGAAGCCAGCCTGGCTGAATATCGTACGCCCCTGGAGCTCAGCTCTTAGTGAATGTGAACCTACTGTCGAAGGAATTTAGGATGAGACTTGACTGAACCTCTGCCAAGATTTGTCAAAGGCTGAGATTTGAAGAAGGATAGCCTTCTGAGATTAAAAATAGCTAGGCTGTGTTTCTGGCTCTGCCTCATACTCCTGGGGTGACCCTGGGCAAGGCATTTAATCAGGCAAAAAGGAATACTAACTGTATCCTTACTTTACAGGACTGCAGGGGTGTTGAAAGGACAGGTTAATTAAAGTTTAGGAGAGACTCGAACAGAACAGTGACAAGCCCTACATAAATATCTTGTTGCTAGAGCTAATGGGAAATGCAAGCTGCAACCCTGTGTGAATTTCTGACACTACAACATTTGGTTTTGAGCAGGTTGGTGCAAAATAGACAACTTTGGTATAATAAAAAGTTTAATAATTTCTATTAGGAAATATCAGCATGTTTGATTTTGGTTTATTTCAGGCACTTTCTGGCTTTTGAACTCCTTTTCCCAAGATAATCTATCATACTAGGGCTCTTAGGATGCCTTGTGGCACTGTAGTCAGAGGAGAAACTCTAGCACATCCAGACGGAGGTAATTTGGCTACATATCTCTGTGGTAATATGCAAAGCTCCTGAACACCATCTTTTTCAAATCACTACAGAAGTTCAGGCAAGAATCTGCTGCTTGTGAGATCAATCTAAAATTTAGATTCGATTCTGCAGATCATAATATTTGATTTGAGGTCCACCACCCTATCTCCTACAAGTTTTTCATTCTAAGTTTCCTGTCTCAGTAAAATCAATGTATATTTAAGGATGGATTTTTTTGGAAACCATATGTTGCTGCTACAGGAACACATTGATGTCATATTGCTTGCTGGCAATATGTGGTATATAGTGACTACTTCCATTTTCCAATTCATGCAAAAGCCGTTTATGCTGTTCTATCAGTATATTAGAGTAGAAAACCATAGAATTCCTTATGAACGTAAGCTGATTTATAATATCACATAAAAGGTGAAATAGGAGGGGTTTTCTGCTTTCACTATAAACCAGGCAAAAATTGTTAATTCAGCCAAGTATTCCACCAGCTCTGTAAATAAATCTATATCCCTCAATATAAAATGAAATGGATAGGTTGTTAATCCATTAGAAATAAAATAATTGTCTTTTTTTTTTTTATCCCTGACAGAAGTCTGAGGTTTGATAGATGCATGAGAATCATATTGTAGGAACTATTTTGCTTATCTGTATGTAAGCTGGTTGGGGGAAAATGTGGTTTAAAAAAATGTGCAGAGAAAAATAAAAGAGATTTGTGGAAAGATCAAGAAAGCAATGTTTCACATGAAAAAAAAATTGGGTATTGTTCTACATTTGACAGTGACTTCCAAATCACTCTCAACTTTGCTATGGTAAAATTACTCAATTTCTCCAAAAAATAAAAATTTAAATCCTTTTTGAAGGTAATTTACTATCCCATAAAAAAACCCCTAACTAAGAAAATCACATTGTTAGGACTTTCTTGGGAAAAAAATGATTTTTTTGTGGACTGTCATCAAAATGCATAATTTCAGGGGAAACAAAGAACTGAATGTTTTGAGGGGAGTAAGAGGAACTTTATAAGAATTTTCCCACAGTTTCTCTGGATCCCTGTGATCTATCCATTTGGTCGTCCATCCATCCTGAGCTTCCCATAATAAAGCAGCAGATTTTGGAGCTGGCATGTATATTAAGCTAACCTCTGCCACATATTCTGGCAGAAGAGGTGTTCTTCCTGGGAGATGTGCATTAAATTTTGTAAGTACCACCTGCATCGCCACCACTTCTACTCTTGAAAAGGTCGGACAGAGCTGTTCATGTATCAGAATTGGTAATGTTCCCAGAGCAAAAGCAAATCTGTCCTTATGAGATTTCATGTTGTTTGATGATTTTATCGTGCCCTCATGCAGGTCATTCCCCACATGTACATTAAAGGTAGTTTTCAATGGTCCTCTTTCCCTTGACTCTTCTCTAAGACCCACCATTAGCATGCCAGGCATGTGAAGGCGTATTTCAGCACCCCTGCATGGGTGCAGAAGCATGCGTTGCTCGGGGAAGGATGGCCCATGCGGCTGATGGGGACGGCAGCATGAAACTCTGTGCGGCTGATCCGTGCAAGACATGCCCTCACATCAGCTGAGGCTTCTAGACCAAAAAGGGCAAACAAGCCTCTTTTCTTTGGAGGTGATGGTAAAATTCACAGTGACTTTAATGGGACTGCATTTTCACCCCACAAACGTCTTAGAGGTTACAATCTCTTCCTGCATGTGTCCTTTTTTTCACACTAAAACTCTTAAGCCAGATTCCTCCTGGGAGGCCTCCAACTCCTACATTAGACTTTCTTAATCATAACCTCCAAATCCTGCTCCTGACTGCAGACAGTATCTCATTTTTTGGCTGAGGATAGAGGGAAGCCTTCCTTTCCCTGTATGCAGGGGCACAGGGATCCCTTCCTGGTCTCTGCAAAACTGCACCGCTCCCAAGACAAGAGACACCAGCCTCATTTACAGGCTCCAAATGATAAGCCGAGTCAATAGAAATCACAGCGGGATTTTTTTTCTTCTGTGCCAACAAACCAGAACCCACAACGAACTGCCAGGGTGGTGGGAATAATATTTGATCGCCCTCCACTCCCACCTGTGAGAGCATTCATCTGCACATCTGGTGACCCTGCCACAGAGGCGTAGCACCTTCCACCAACCTGGAAGACAAAAGCAAGATGAGAGCCTGTCTTTCTGCCCGTTCCTGAGCCAAGAGCAATTTTGGTGCCGCCGACGGTTATCACATCTGCGCCTTCCACAGCTGACGCCCCGACTTCTCCAGTTCCACCTGGCTTCCCCCCTTCCCTGCTCAAACTCGTCAGGAGAGGGGAGGGAAGGTGCTTGAAAATTCCCTTTGAAATCTTGCCTGTGAGGCACAGATTTATCAAAGCAACGAAGTTGTGTGTGTGCGCACCAGCCCTGCCATCACATCAAAGGGAAGAACAAGAAGGAGTTTCAAAGGGGCGCCCTTGTTCCCCCTTCCCTATTTCTACACGCATACACACACGTGCACACACATGCACACACATATTTTCCTTCCTTTAGAAACTACTGGGCTTCTTGTTAAACTCTGCGCTGATGGGGGTAGATGCACAACCCCTCACCACAGTTGCAGCATTCAGGGGGTTAACTAGGTAAAACACTGCACCAATTCCTGCCGTCAACCTGGAGACTAATGAGACGGACAGATGCAGCGTGAACCAGTGGCTCAGAAATGGCCCCTTAAAAGGCCAGGATTACCCACAAAAGCACGTCAGCTCCTCGGCCAAAAGACAAGAGGCTGTTGTCTTTAGTACATGTGACAGCTGATAAAACAGCCTTTCCCATGTGTTTGATAAAAGCAACAGGCTCAGAGCCCCTTTCAACACTTTTATCCTGGCTGTCAGTTATGAAGCCTCCTGATACCGATAAGACACAAGTCAGGACAAATATTGCCCTGTTTTCTGAGGGGTGAAATGGTGGCATATGCAGTGAAGTGACTCAAAGCCAGAGTGACAGGACAAACGCACTGCAGAGCTGGGAGCAGAGCTCCAGCGGGTATTCACAGAGGAAACCTGATTTTCAGGCTCAGAGAGACAGAGAGATGCCTGGCCTAATTTATGGGCTCTGAGTCTCTCTGTAGCTGGGGTGAGGTGGACTCTGGGCTCAGCCCTTCTAAAGGGTGATTTGGTCCCATTCTGCATCTGCCTGCATTAGCAGTGGGTGACAGACAGTTTGACTCTTGACCAACACAGTAGTCAATGATACCAACATTAGGAAGTAACAGAGGCCATATTTGTAATACTAATATCATGCTCCCAGTCCTGATGATGTTCTGCCTCTGGCAACCTCCCTCCCTCCCCCCGGAGCTAGGGCAGTGCTACGTCCATCCCTGCACTGCTCCAGCAGTGACAAGGGAACATGGGAAGCAAGCCATGGTCCTCCTCAGCCTTCTGCCTGAGGACTCCTTCTCCGCAGAAGGAAAGCATTGGTGCAGAGCTGCTGGACATATGGGGTGAATGGCAGGTGTGCTGGGAGGGAGAGGCATCTGATAACCCCTGGGAGGGAGTCCTCTGTGTCCTACCCCAAACTGGGCTCTGCACCGCCTGCTGATCCACTGATTTAAAAGCATCAGGCTACTTAGTGCTGGTATTGCGAAAGACTGAAGTAATACCAGTATGTTTAGGGTTCTAATCTCAGCCCATGTGGCTGTGCTGAGCTAGCTTCACTCAACAGTGAAAGCCTAACACCTAACTGATAGCTGTGAAGCAGCAGTAGATCAAACTGCCCTGGCCAGCTGGTGCCCAAGGTATTTACCCAGGAGCTCCGGCCAGTGCCGATGACGGTCTCATATCCAAACATGAGCAAGAGATTAACTTCAGGGTGGGTATTTCTGCAAAGTGCAATCACAGCCCTAATTACAGGGGGATGTACCCACAGATAGGTGGTATGCAAATCCTTAGAAAGATAGTCTGTGCCCTGGAGAGCTCTGGCTCTCTTTAGAAGAGGTAGACAAAGTGCACTTCATTAAATGGGGCACTCAGCCTCTGAGCTGGTCACACAAGGTCACAGAAGAGGTATGTTATAGGGTAGCAATCCAAAACTCCCTGCCCTGAGCCTCCACCACAACTTCCCTGATGCTTTCTTTGATAACTATCCTACTAGAAGAAATACAAGTTCACCTCCCTCCTGCTTTCCTACAGCTGGATACTTGGAGTTTTTCACCATGGCTGTTTGGGAAAGCACTGGTTTAATCTGGCTCTGCCCTGAGAGCGATGCTTAGCTCAGACTGAGCGGGTTTGGAAACACTGTGCTGAGAATCTCCTGCATCACTTTGTCCCAGAGGCCCCACCACATGAGACTTACAGGAGACAACGCTGCCTTCCAGCCGGAGTATCTCCTGCTGGGGGCACAGGGGGGAATAAATGGGTACCACATGTCCTGTGTTCTGACTTTGAAGACTTCTCCCTGTGCACAGCAACTTTTAGCACTTTCCTGGGCATATGGGTAATGCCTAGGGTGAGTCAGATGTTCATATCTCCCTTGCCCCAGCTTTCTCTACTAAAGGAAAAAGAAAATCCCTTTCGTAACTCCTTTGCTGCAACTCTGAAAGACCTAAATAAAGAGGGCATATGTTGAATTTTGACGGGTGGTAAGATCTAGAGGGCCATAAGGCAAGGTCTACCTGAATGGTACCTGATGATGATTCTTTTTCCTGCTAGCGTACCAAAGTGTTTCATGGATGCGTCTGCAGATGTCTAGACATAGCAAGGCTGAAAAGCAGCAGCCAGTGGGGCTACTGCTATCACTGCCAGATGACAGCGGCCAGGAGCTTCCTTGGCTCTGACCTGTGGCCTCTTGGTGAACCTGCTTGCTCTGATCTCCAGCCTCTTCAAAGTTTTTCACCCAGCTCATTAACTGGGCTTGGTGAAGGGGGTCTGGAACTGGTTTAATGGAGGAAAGTACTTTGTGTGTTAACCTGCACAGCATTTATGTTGCAAGAGGGTAAATGAGTAACATGTATTTGGGGCAACACTGGGCTTCAGTTCACAGAGGTAGTTATCTCTCCACTATACATAATGCCATAGAAATTTATTGGCGGGTCCTCAAGAGACTCTGAGCATCTTAACAAAATCAGAGGCCTCTTTTTATAAATGTATTTCATTTTTGTTCTTACATGTGTGAGTGAATTTCCAGCTCATAAAAGTGAAGACCTCCTCTTCAAAGTTCACACACACACTCACTAAAGCACAAAACCGCAGTTTCATTCCCCTCAGGAATGAAAGGCTCAGACTCCTGCCTTTCCCAGCCTTCAACACTCACTGCCACCTCTGAAACTCTGTTGATGAACATCAGCCCTGATCTCTGACCTTTCTGCTAATGCCTTCCTGGGACTGTTCCCTCTGCTGTGCTTAGTCCTGCCAAGCTGTAGGGCTCTGTCCTGCTGTGAGTCGGACTGAATGCACCAGCTGGGTTCTTAAACTAGGTCCAGTTCAGAGCCACCCCTTTGTACACAGAAAAGATTTTCAACCTTGAATAACTGAAGGAAGACCTGGCTTAGTGTGCGTAGGGACTGAGGAAGGCTTCCCAGAGTGGGAATAAGGAGAAGGTCAGGATGAGAGTCTCAGGTAGCAATTCAGTAGCAATAAGCAGATGTTTGCCTTTAGGACCCAATGGTTTCAGTCTCTCCAGGGTTCACCATTGTGTCTTACTCAGTTTCTGCCGTGCCCATTATCTTTGAAAGACACATCTATCTGAGAACGCTCCTCTGCTCAATCCTCATTTTTCTTCCCTTAAACTTCAAGCACCTCTCCTCAGACCCCAGTTTCCTAACTAAAATTATTTATTGATAGCTTCTTTCTTTTCTTTTTTCTTTTTCCCTTTTGGCTCCATGGCTCATCAATTAAATGGAGAGGGTATTGATCGGTAATTGTGTCAGGTTTCCCAAAGCTTTCTGGGAAATGTGGCTGCTACTGCTGCTTCAGATGATTGCATATGCTCTGTCTTTGATTCACAGAGCACAGCTAGGGAGTATTCTCACTCAATGTGACTTAAACGAGCAATGAGCTCACAATTTACCCTTAGGAGGGTATTATTTGCAGCTCTCGCTGGATGGGTGTTTGACATTAAAAAGAAAACAGAAGAAGCCAGAACCTAACAATTAGTTCCCACTGAGGCAAATGGAAACTTTAAATCAGGGGTCTATAGCAGTCTGACATATGTTAGTTTATAGCACTAGGCTACCTGGCTGGAAGGATATTTGTGTCTGGCAAACTAAACTTACAGTAGTAACATGATTTGTACCACAGTCCGATTTCACCCTCCTCCTTCTAAAGACTCAGTAAATTAAGTTCATGTTGGTGGCACTCTGTGCTATAAAACTGCTGCTGTAATCCCTACTGGGTCTCCCAGTGCTAGCACAGCTCCTAAATTTGGAAATGATTTGCTTAAAGAGATCAGCTATTGATTAATAAGGGATTCTTTTCTGAGTCTTCATCTGCTTTTCTACATGATGGATAATTCTGCCCTACCAAGCCTGTAATTCCCAAGCCTGGGACTGGGAAGAATATGTTGGCCTGTTCAAAGTGTACATGTGCAGGTGCTCACCTCCTTTTCCATGCTGAACCCCTACTGATTGCAGTTGAGGAGAAAACGTGACATTGCCTTTGCTTCTAGGATGATTTACGTCACCTTACAGCCCACAATACATCTCTGGCCTGAAAGACATACTATCCATCTCACTGACAAATGCCAGTGTGTGTTTCAAAGCAGTTAAGGGTGGGTGGGTAACAGAGGTGGCAACATTGACCTATTAGCAAATAGCCTGAGAAAGAGCTGCTTTATATATCTGAATATGGTAGATATTTCACCAGTGCCTCACTTGCATTATACGGTGATCAGCTCCCTCTTGCTCGCTATTACATCAAGAAGTTCAGCTGCTGGGCTGGGTGTTGCATTGAGCTCGTCAGTGGTGCTCCACGCAGGGCTGGGCTGCCCAAACGGTGATGGGAGGTCTGGGACACTGGGGAGTCATGATGGCTAGTCGATAAGGATATCCATTCCTTTGCACGGTCTGGAGGTCCTGCTGTCTCTGGCTGGTAGGTGATGTGGTGCTGCAGAAGGGGGCTAAGGAGAAGATGCAATTTTTTGAGTGCCAGTATTTTGACAGATAGAAGAGGAATTGTTCTGTGTGCTCCTACCTAGCCTGCCTTCTGCCAACAGGAGAGCTTCTTGAAGTCTCTCCTCACCTGTGTTCCTTGCTAAACATCCCCTGAGTTTCCCCAAAGTTGATCACAAATTAGTGAGAGAGAAATTGTTCCTACTGACTTAGAATGAGACTTTGCTACATAGTCCTGTGCCTAAGACCAAGCTTCTTGCTCTTCAAGAAGTCACTTTACCAAGAGGGACTGTTCAAGCTACTCAGACTTGGGTCTTTAACCCCTTACATAAAACTTCAGGGAACATTTGCTTGAAATAAGCTGCTGTCACCACTTGTGTGATGTTTCCACCCTGAAGGGTAAGAAAGAGGAAAGGGAAAGGGCTGCAGAAGGGGCTGGAGGGGTTTTGAGGGTTTCACCCACAATGAAAGCAGAAAGGCTGACGTGAGACCTAGATATTTTGCTCACACTATCTCAAACCAGCTCTCCATTCTCCTGTGTTTCTGGTATTGCCTCCTAGAGCTGTTCAAGGGAAGGTGAGTTCTTTGCTCAAGTCCAGGCCTAATTTCATACTTCAATAGGAGTAATAAAAAGCTTGTCATATGAAGCTTGTTTTCATAACACCCCCTGCAAGCATATGTCCAGCACACATGCAGACACACATGCAAACACAAAGGCTTTCTCGTTATCCCTGACTTTCTACTATCCAACTTCCACCATTGTTTTTTTTCTCGCTGTTTGTACATTGACCTGTATTCAATGAAGCATCCCTGCATGTGTTGTCTTTCTCACAGTAACTGTTGTACACATGTACCCATACGGATTATGCATGCACCAGATCTTCACAATTCCCTTGTTGCGTCTGGCACAAGTTCAAATGAGTTGAATTGGAAAGCGATGGCTTTTTCCCCTCATCACTACATGTAAATCTTCATCAGGTTGGTGACTTTCCAGCACATCACACCCACTGTTTGTGTTTTGTGTTTTGCTTTGTTAATCTATTAGCTCAGCAGATAATAAATCAGTCTTAGAAACAATTAGCACTTTGATGATGCCATTCTGCCTCACAGAGCACCTTTTTTTTTTTATTAAGGTGACTAGTATTTTTTTCCATGAAGAGCCAGCGTGTGAATTTTCTAGCCACCAGCAGAGCATCTTCTGTAATTCCACACACTGAGCATCTTCACCAGCCTGTCAGCTGCTTCTTCTGAGCGCTTGTCTTGTGCTACGGAGTTTCACACTGCTCTGGGAAAGCTTCTCATCCCAAAGATGCCACCTGCTTCCTTGTGAACTGCTCCAAAATCACCAATCCTGTAGGACGAGTGGTTGTTGTGGGAGATGAACCAACATAGAGGGTTAGAGACGTTAAGGGTGCCAGCTGAATGCGGAGTCTTCTGATGAGGTGGATTTGATTTGGGCTGTTCTAACTGTGAAGGTTAAGCATTGTTTTTTGGAGCTGATGCCATATTCAGCCATTATTTCCCAAAGTTCAGAGCTGCTGTCAGCAGGTTGAAAGGTGTTTTGAACAAAGGGCTGCATTCCAGCAAATAAGATACAGAAGGTTCAAATTCAGCCCACGTAAAAATTTAGTCCCTAATTTTAAGACAAAAGCAGAATCACATCAAGAAGCTAAGCTGAAGAAGTGGCTTTATTTCTTCATAGCATCCTCATATATATGCTGAAATGCATTCCTTCCCCATCAATCACAGTAAAGAGCATATTTGCTTAAAGTAGTTGTGAATGAGAGAGATGTGATGAAATCACCCTCAATGGTCAGGCTGAGAATTCATCAAGATGTCTACAGATCCTCTTAAAAAAGTACCATTGCCTGTTGAATTGTGGAGCCTAATGGAAGGAAAATTAGTCGACAAAGTCAGTTTTATTTTCCCAGAGTTATAGACTTCATCATATTTCCAATTCACTGCTAAATAAAGATATGAGCCTACCTTTTGTTCAATTTGAAGCATTTAATGACTTCATTAAAAAAACAGGCTGTTGAAATTTATATCCATAAGTTGTCATCTTTGCCTTATTTTCAATTTTCCTGTGAAGTTATTAAAACATTATGTGATTGTCATATATTTATGGGGAGGGGGAAATGAGGTGTAACTCTGACTGAGGCACAATGATTTGATAAGAATTGTAAAGCACCAAGTGCCACTAACTTGTACAGGGGAAGATATGTGTGTGTGTCTATACACTGAGTGGAGTTTTGAGCACATATATTCCATACTTGTTGCGCGGAGTTTCAATTCTCCCAACCTACCTAAATTTTAATGAGACTCAAAGGTATCAAACTCTGCTCAACAAGTTGAACTTAGGCTCCTTCCTGCTTTTGAACTGCTTTGCCTTTTTCTTTTGGATACTGCATGACAGAGGATAGGAGTTTTGGAGAAAACTTGGTGGTAGTGTTTTGCTGCTAACAAGCACAGAACCCATTATTATTCCCTATGTCTTCATTCACAGGGAAGGAAAAAAGAAAACTATTAATGGACATAAGTAGCTTTCTAGGTTTATGTTCTCCTCTGTCTTCTGTTAGGTTATACTGCACCTTCCCTGTTTATACTGCACCTTCTGGACTGTTTTGTCAGCTGGGTGCAGAGTCAAACTTACCTTTGTAAGTAGGATGCTGAGTACGTTGACTATAAGATCTCTGGACAGGGATTTTCTTTCTGCTGCAAATCTGCACAGTGTTTTGTGCAGGGCTCCTCCCCTAGGACTCCTATGGCTGTGTTAAAAGCTCCTAGTATGGCACCAAAGACAGACTTACAATTAAGAGAGACCATTGCTCTCGGTCTCTAGGCTTTTTCTCCATGGAAAGAAGTCACTGCAATGTCCAAGCTGAATATGGTCAGCAGACAGGTCTGAAAGGTGTCTGTATTGAAATAAAAAGGGACCCCTGATTTTCTGACCAAAAATGCAGTCCTGTTTTCATGCCAGTGTGGCACTGTTTTGAACATATTAATCATTTTAGGGAAAAATTGAATCTGGTATAAATCAGAGTAACCCATTGTCTTGAGTCATGCTACTCCAGTCTCCAGCGGTCGAGAAATGGTCCAATCAAACCGATGGCATGTCAATATGAGTGATAGGAGGCGTATGTTTCGGTGTGCTAAAAGCAGCACAACACATTGCAAGGGATAGGAAACTGGAGCAGTTCTGACAGAGTCACATATGGCTTCACATATATAATGTGCAAATTCATCAGTCAAAAATATTGAAACACTTCATAAGGGTAAAGCTCTGCTCCTACAAGGGCTGAGATCCCACAGACTTAAGGGGAGCAGAGTGGAATCAGTGCCAAGTGCTTGCAATATCCTCCCACGATAGTGTTTTCCAGGGTGATCACATGTGAGCAACTTTCATCTTGGGAGACCAGGATTCATATCTGTCTTTAGTTATATCCAGCTAAGTGATTTCACCCATTTTCCTCTGTCATATGCATAATGTCTTCGACCATCCTGGATCAGGAGGAGCTGTCCATGCTCAAGCAGACATGTGATAGCAAAGGAGGTTGCAAGACAGGTGCCTCACCCTTTATCTGTTAGAAGATGAGGAGAGGGGGCTTCATCATAGCTATATGGGTTGGTGGACTACAACATCCTGCCAGCCAGGAGAGAGGTGTTTGGACAGGGTGCTCCAGAGCTGATGGAAGGGATGCCGAAGGTTGTTGAAAGTGAGCACAGAGGAGTACAGGCAGAGTTAAGCTGCTGTGCCAGAACAAGGCCATTTCAGGTCAGGAATGAAGAGCCTCGGCAGAGCTGTGTGGGGAATCTGGCAAAGTATCTGCCCTCAGGATTCCTGTCTCCAATCTGCACTAATATTTGGCTCTTTCAGGGTTGCTACATCCACTCATTAAAAAGAAGATGCAAAAAAAATATATGCAGGAATTTTTCCCTGCTATGTGTATCCCAGCACCATTAAACTTCACGTTTGCACATCCAAACAGCTCTCCAGCACCGAGAAATGAGTGTCTGGGTCCACCAAAAGCATATGTTTGTCCTTCTGGGACCAGCACATGCCCTGTGCTTTGCAAGGCTTATTTAAATTGCTAATTTTAGGTTGACAAGATGCATGGGGCTCCAGAGTGTCACTCACTACACAGACTGTGCTGAACTGACAGGACAGATACTTGGGTCCATTTGCTGGCACATGGAAGAAAAACCGAAAAGCATTAGCTACATTAGAACTATTTAAGATAACCCTGAGAGTCCTTTTTACAGACAGCTCTGCTCCTGCTGACTCTAACTGTATAATGCTAGAGCAGAAAGCCAGGCCCAGCATGGCTGGTAAGAGAGGGGTTTAATTATTTTCATTCTCCATTTTCATTTCAGCCTTCCTAGCAATTTGTGTTGCCTTTGTTACCAGAACAAGGGAGACAAAAGATATTTGCCTTGTAGATTCCTTTAAAAAGCAGTTCTTGTGCTAGTGAAAGCAGCCTGCCTGACAAGCTGCTAAAACCAAAACCCACAAATCCACATAGGTTCAGCACGGAGCACAGACCCAGGGTGACTCTTCTGTACTGCAACCCTCTAAGGGCAAGAAAGGAAGGCAGTCCTCTGGACCAGTCCTTAGTCTATTTGATGGGGTTGCCAACAGCAAGATCAATGCAAGCCTAGCCTCAGGCATGTATCATTTGCTGTTGTAGACCATTCCCTGGCAGGAGCTGAGCTGGACCACTAACCTTTTCCCTCTGGATCACCAAAAATGCTTTTGATGGAGTTAGCTCATGGTGACGGCCACAGTGGCTGATTTGGAAGCAGAAGTTGCAGAGTGAATAACTCCGTTCTGTTACTGAGCCTTGGTGCTTGATAAAATTGCATCTGTGTGTCAAAAAGGAAAGCAAATCACTAGCACTAATGGAAGGGTGGATTGTCTGAGACAGTTCCAGACACCCAGGAGACCATCGTATTTTCCTGTTGGAGTTAAACTGATGGGTGTTGTTCCAGACTACACACATGGGAATGCTTTTTATTTTCATTTCCAGCTCGGAAAGCTTGTGCCCACCATTTTCTCATTGGGAAATCACAGTTTTCTGTACCTGCTTGTCATAAAATAAGAGCCTGATTGCACAGCATAGCTTTTGTTCCAAACTGCTTGTGAACTTAAGAGTAGCAACTGCAAAACACTGTGGTATGTCTATGTCCACAACCAGAAATCTGTGTGTCCTTTCCGCCTGTCCTGTGAGCTGGCCATAAACAGGCTACTTTCCAGAAACCCATATTAACAATGAATTCTTCCTTCAAAGACACTGGAGTACAGCAGTCACCAGGCCTTTCTCAGAGATACAACAACGTCTGGGGAGGGGGGGGGAGGAAAATAGGTAGGTCTTTGTCATTAGCTGTCAAAATTGGGACAGAGGAGGCTGAGCATTTGGAGTAAGAGGTCATATAAGAATCCATGTGCATGTAGGTGAATTTACCTGTACCAGAAAAAAAAGAGGAGCTCCATCAGAACCGTTCAGAGATGGATCCCTTTTGTTAGAAAATACTAGGGTTTTAATGCAGAGATTACAGCACTAGTCTGTTGCTGGAGACAAAATACGGCTGTATACGTTACAAATATTGAATATGGCTGGCTACTGCGTGGATACACACAGCTGATGTAGTCAGAATATATTCATTATTCTGGAAACACAGGCAGATTTTGTGCTTTGCTGCAATTTGCTGATGCTCTGCTTTTCATTCCATTTGAACCTGTTTCCCTTCAAGTTAAATATTTTTTGAGTAGAGTTGGCTCTAGTGTTTTTAATGCCCTTAGCAGAGTTTGGAGGTCACTGCAGCAGAGCAACTGGTGAAGACAGCAGAATTCCAGCAGCAGTTGAACTGTTTCCATGAACTGTTCTTCGTTGTGTCCTCTGGACATCTGTTGTGCTTCCTTAATGGGCACTATTGGCTTTGCTCTTCAGGAACCGAGCAAAATATTCTCAAGAGTTCAAAAATACTCTGAAGTGCTGGTTAAGTCAGATATAAACACAGATAACAACATAAGCAACAAAATAGTTTGTAATACTTTGCAGCTCTTAACATTAGTGTATACCTACACCAGCAAAGAGGAAACTCTACTGATTATCAACTGAAATTCCCTTTGCACTTCTTGAACAGTGTGAGTTTCACATAACCTTAAATCATCTCAGTCCCAGGTGACAATGAGGAGGAAAAAGTGTTGACAAAGGGAAGGTGAGAGAGGAAGCTGGAAGGCTGCGGTGAGCAGGAGGTTTCCCTAGCGCGGTGGAGCAGCTGTCTGCAGCACCGGCAAGGGCAAAAACTGGCTCTAGCTTGACTGCAAAAGGCAGAGCCTCTTCTGAGCAAAGAAGCACGGCAACACCAGGGCAAAAAAGTCTTCCTTGGTGAGGCCCCAGCAACAGCAGGTCAATGCATAAAGATGCTGGGTCCAACAGCAGCCACAGGGCAGCTATGCCACAGTCATGTCAGACGAGACCAGCCAAGACCTTTCTTTGTGTCTCTTGATACAAGGGAAATGTTGCAGGAACACAGCACTGTGATTTTGCCCAGCACCTTCTGTACATACCCTGAACGAGGCAGGAGGTAGTTTCTGGGGAAAGGACATTATTAACAGTGCTTTCCAGAAGTTTCCAGCAGCTCTCCGAGCGAGCGAGTTGGTCTTTCACAGGAATTATCTGCTTGAAAACGTTAGAGGTTTTTTTTCCTACATCGTGCTGCAGGCTCCTGCATGTTATGTTGTCATACTTGGCAGAAGAATGAGGGGTAAGGAAGTGTTAAGTTATAATGTAAATTGAGTTTATTGCTGTCTGGCAGAATATTTTGGCAGCCTTTTGTGACAAAGCCTCTGCCACAAACACTTTTTTGCGTTTGGAACCAGGTCAAACCGTTAATCTGGATGTCTGCAGGGACATGTACAATACTACAGCAGCTCCTACCGTCAGAAGACAGATGCATCCCTGGCTTCCCACTGAACATGGTCACTGCCGACAATGTTAGAGTCGATAGGTTTTGCTAGTGAGAAAGGTTATTGGGGAAGGAGGAAATGACTGATTCAAAAGGGTCTGTGTTAAACAGCTGTTCAAACCATAATGTTTCCAGTTTCTCAGTGTTTCAGGACAGGCACCACATCTTTCTTGCGGCCATCAAAACTGTAGCACAGATAATTACTAATCTGCCAATCTGCTAATTTCAAAGCTATGGAAGAAATCTATCCCAGTCTGGCCCTGAGTAGTTCACGTTTGGACTCCTGTTCCAATAAGTCAAGTTTTGTGTCACAGACCATCACAGAAAGCTTTAATGATGTGATACCCGCAGGGCACAAGGGGACATTGGCCAGCGGGTCTAGCAAGAGGAAGGACTCATCCCACATGTCCTCCTAGAAGGGCCTTCCAGTTCAGCGTGTCTCTGTAGTATCACGTGAAAACATCCATTAGGTTATAATGAGTGTTTCTGTCATGATCCATTCTCTGTCATTTCAGCTGAGGAAGGGAGGGAGAGAAGGTTGGTAGTGAACTGCACTTCTTTTCTTTCTCTGATCCCATCATAGTACCAGTTAAAATTAATGGGGCTATTGTGCGAGTGCAAGCGTAGGAGAGGATTTATTTGACAGAGCTGCAGGTGGAAGGGTTAACTATATGCCTAAAATGGCTTCACTACTCAAATATTTTCTTGGAAAGCTTTGAAATGGTAAGCCTTTGTAGTTTTTTTTTTTTTAATTTACATTGATCATTGGCTGTACCAATTAATGCAATTACTTGGTCCAAAATAAAACATCCTATCAGATCTGTATCATATGCTAGTCCTCTCAGAAAAACAATTTGGGCAGAGCAGACTGAAGAAGTGGATTAGCCAAAGAAAACATTTCTTTTAAAAGAAATTATCATTTGGGGGTTTTTTAGAAGAAATGATACATTGCCTGCATGCAGAGTCATAACCCATTTCCTTTTCAATAGGAACTAAATATGTTTAATCACTGGGCTGTCATATTAACTATCTTTTATTTTTATTTAAAAACCATGAAGGAAACAAATGTTAAAATCTAGGAAATTGGCTCAATATTGAAATTTTCTTTTGGGATACAGGTAGGATTTGAAGTTTCAGCAACTTTGGAAGATGGGGGTTCTGCCATGCATTCACGTTTGATTTTTCCAGTTAATTTCAGTGATCAGAGTTTATGGACGCTGTTAGTTTCCCAGTTCTGCATCCAAAGGATACATTGGAAAACAGAGACATGACCTGAGCATAACCTCCCTCTGATCTATAAGCTATATTAATATGACTGTGGGTGGTGGGGATTTGCATACTTGGATGCAATTTTTTTTTCCCTCTAAAGTGTTAATCCTTTACTTGGAACCCACATATGAAAGACTTGGCTTTTCAGGACCAGATCATGTGTTTTCCAGGCCAGAGGACGCCTCAGCAGATCTGCTGGTGGGAATTTGTTACCATCAAACCCAAAATGAGAGCTTAATTCTGGATTTACCTGAGGGCCAAACCTTTTTCACAGTTCCAATCCACATCTAAATACCTCCACTTTGATCTCCCCTGCTTCATGCACTCTACTCTTTTATCCTTAAAAGAGGTTCAGCCAGATTTGTGGTGGAGATTACACCTCACTTCTTTGTACCTCTACTTGCACGAGCATCAAAACCCACCGTCTCCCACCCATTCCCTCTCGCTGGGGTGGTGGAGATCATCCTGGGAGGGTGTCCCATTCCGGCCATGTGAGACAGTGCCCTCCAGGCAAAGTCAGAGACAGCAGCAAAACAAAAGTGAGGAGAGATAAGAGCTCCAGCTTCAATCTCCATCCAGCATTTCCCAGACTCTGGAGGGCTCTAATGATGTTGCACATTGGCATGTCCCACCATGATGCCACACACTCTTCTGAATGCCTCTCCAGCACAATAGGCAAAGCATGCTCCTATCTCTACACCCAAGACAATGCAATGGACCTTCTCCTCCAGAGAAGTCCCCTCCTGCTGCTCCTCTTCCATTAACAGCGAAGGGCTGGCTTCTCCCTGGGTTTTGCCAGACACCCCATGCATCTTCTTGCTGCATCTTCTCCTGAACATGTGCCTGCTTGATGTGGTTACCCCTGCGTCCAGCTGAGAAAGCCCAGCAACATTTTTCAGGCAAGCACAGTGGTTTTCAGCCCAGAAGGCCACATCAGGTCAAGTGAAACACTTTGCAGATGTTGGTAAAACGGTGAAAAAAAAAAATTCATAATAAAAGTAATTCCCTCTCCCTCCCTCCAGCTCTTCCTCAGAACACTAATTAAAAAAGAAAAATTCTGGGGTTTATATATTCTTTTTACTGGTTCTAAAACATTAAATAAAGCTGAAAAAACAAAGTGAAATATTACTTTGCATGTCAACTTTTCTATTCACCAAAGTTGCTATCAGAAGGAAGGGGATTGGGAAGTATCTCCCAAACCTGTTTTATAAGTATTCTTTACTACTGTCAGTGAGCTGAAATATCTTTTTTTTTCCCACTGATTTTTAAAGATCATCTGAGCGATGCATACCCTGAGCTTAGGCATGGGACATAAAAAGATGGGTCTGAGGGGTTACCTGCGGTCCCTATTCTAGGTCGCCCCTCTGGGGCATGAGGCACAGAGGAGTTTGACTTCTGTCAAACATGCATTTGCATCCAAAGAGAGAGGTCACAGAAGGAGCACAGAAAAGAGGTGGACTTTGTGCTGTGGGGCATTTGCAAGCAGATGAGTGGTGCCAGACCTAGAGGACAGAAAATTAGGGCATGCACTTGGCAAAAGGACTGCAACACAGAAAGCAAATGGCACCAGTTCAGCTGGAATTCTCTGGGACTGTGAGGAGTCCCAGGCTGCTGTGTGAATCCTCCAGCAGCCGCTGCCTCCAGGGGCTGGAAGCTGGGCTCTTTAAAAGAATCAAAGCGAATTAGGGGTCAAAATCAGTGGAAATTCGGTGTGAAGCAGACACCTTTGGCGCTGCTTGCAGGCTATACAAGATCTAGATTTAATGGCTAGGAACTTCCCAGAGCACTGACCAGGCTGTTGCTGTGTTTGAGATGTGATCTCTCTCGGGTGTAAGTTGCAAAAGTGCGTGTCAGCGGCTGGGTATGAATGCCACGCACAATACCTGCACCACACCGTAAGAGAGAGAGTTTAAAAGTAGGTCACAGCTCACTGTAATGTAAACTCTTTCTTCTCAGGTGCATCAAGGCGCTCTTTCATGTGCTACTGAGGCAGGAGCAGCAATTCCTGAGCATGCTGAGTATCTGTGACCCATCTCCTGCAGTACTTGCTCTGGGGACTGTGGAGAGCCGGAGGCTGCTGCCTTCACTGCACGCCGCCAGGTCCGGCAGCAGAGGGAGGATAGCAGCAAGTGCCACATGTCACGGCATACAGAGCTTGGGTGACAGTCGGTGGCATCAGATACCTTAGCTTTCAGGTCTTAGGATGCCTTTCCATGCTTCTTAGCACCGCCCAGTGCTGCTGCGATGTCCTGCAGCTCACAGAGCAACCCTATGCTGCTTTACTTTCCATGTCCTGGCTGCACTTTTATATCTCTGCCCTCATCAGGTGCTTCCTGGCTCAAGCATATGTGTTTTCCCATGGGAAAATGCACTTTCTCTTAGCAACAAAGGCAAGGCCTGAGATAAACCATCTCAGTACAGCAAAATTAGCCGGGAGGTTGAGAGAAAATAAATGTGTGGTCATCACCTAGTGTCAGAAGCTTCAAGCAGATAGGAAGTTGAATGCTCAGTTCACCATTTTTCTAGACGAGAGGCGAAAGAGCCAGAAGAAATTCCAAATGTCCGTTACTTGAAGAAACAGGTTCTTCACCTAATCCCTTCGTACCTGCAGTGAATGGATGATAAGACTGGGAGCTTCCCCTTCATCTCTAGATTGAAATCCCACCCACTTGCTTTGAATATCACCAGGGCCACTGCTCTTGATGGTTCCCAATTTTCTGCCCTGAGAATGTGGAAATTTGACCATTACCTACATTACTTCCCTGTACAATCACAGCCAAGGGCTGAAACAAGCAGACCATGAATGAGAGATGGAGTCATGAAAGCTCACCAGAAGAGGAGGCAACTTTGCCTCTTCTCCACATGATGAAAGAATGGAGCCAGTGTGAACATTTTCCATTGAAAATGGCTTTCTGAAACAAACAGGTAGCACCTAAATAATTCTATTCACAGGAAATACCCACTTCTCATGGAAAATGTCATTTTTTCAGATAAATACAAAAAAATGTCATATGTCAAAACACATCAAAGATATTTTGGCTGAACTAAAACTGAGGTGGGGTTGTTTGCAAAAATTCAAGCAGGGAGAAGTTAGACTTATCTGACTCCATTGCTGAATAATACCTAGCTCTCCGACAGCAGGCTTCATCCACAGTGCATGTATAACTGTATCCTCTCCTTTCTACATACAGGAAAAAAGCTGACATATCTGAGCAATGAAATTAGGGTAGAAACAGGGCCTTGAGTACTCTGGATAAAGTTGTTATCATTCAATTGGCTCTCTGAGAGTCTTCAGCCCCAGTGAGATCAGCTGGCATCTCTTTCTCACTCTACAGACAATCAGCACTGTAGGCATTAGGATTATCTCACTGAAGAAACACTTCTACAGGGCACACTGCTCATAGTAAATCTAGCAAGTGTTGCCCTTTTTTTTCTCCAGGTATATTCACGTGCTGATCATTCACCAGCTGCTGGTGCCTGTGTGCGTTAGCGTGGGGGCAGACAGGGAGCTTTAAATGGGAGCCCCTGCGTGATGCTACACCACAGAGGTTTCTTCTTTCCCCCTCCATGCCAGCCCCGCGGGGCAGGGCTGTGCTCACCACCACCCCCAACCTCGGCCCCCTCCAAGGTGGCCTTGGAGATGGGAACTAACAGGAAGGATGCTCTGGGTTTCTCCAGGAAACCTGCCAAATTGCACAGGATGAATGTGATCTGGAAAAATCTGTTTACTGCGATGCGTTCATATAGCTGGAAGGATGGAGCTGCTATTTCAAGCAGGCCTTCCTGTAAATGTAAAGGGGCATCTCGAAATGCATTTCAAGCACAGAAATGAAGGACTCTGCTCTGGCTCATTTTCACCTGCGATGTGTCATCTCTTAAGAGGCCCCAATTTACCAGACACCAGCAGGAAATTTAGTTTGTGAACGCAACTCCTGCAGTTGCATATGCCAGTTAGCCGCACAATGGCCAACAGGACTGCTTTAAATACCTTGGGGTATAATTCTGACCCTGACTGATACCAATAACAAAAACTGCCCTGGATATCATCTCGACCATCACTGTGCACAGGATTCTCAGTTTGAGGCAGGGTGAGTTATGACACAGTAGGTTCATCACACTATAGAAATCCTTCCCAAAGCAGTGAATTGTTTCCATCCTTCATACACAAAGGAAATAAACTTACACTGAAGTCCCATTAGTTTGTCCAGGGTTCCATTCTTAATATCTCTGCTGTATAACACCTGACGAGCTTCCCAAGTGGCTGCCTACCCAAAAAAAGAGAGGAGACATCAGCAAAGACATACCAACAGCTCCACAGATGGGTACTTGGATGCAGCCCTAAAGATTAGAGCAATAGCATCATCCATAGTTGACTAGAATTTCTCTTTTACAGGCACTAAATATTGGATTATTTATTTTCCATCATGACTGCCTTCTCCTTTCCTCTCCTTTCTTTTTTTCTTTCTGTATGGTAAGGAAAGAGCATATGATGAGTGTGGTATATTATAACTGAATAGCAATCTCTTCTATTCAGTCAGTGCATGCATTCATTTATATGCATGATTTGCTAGTTTTGTTTGAATACACACACACATTTAACAGTGAGGTTTATTATGAAAAATGCCATCAAATTAACTCTTTTAAAAGATGTCAATATTATTGGCAAGAATTGCATTTTATTTTCTTTGTAAATGTGCTGCTTCCTTAGACATTCATTTCTTTGGAAATCCAGTACTTTTCCAAATGCAAAGACACTGGTGATGAGCAACTGTCATTCCCACATTAAAAAGCAAAACCAAGCCTTGATCTTTCCACAGCAGATTAGGGAGTGAGATAAAAATGAGATGAAAGCCTCAAATGTCTGTTCCACTAGGTTCGAGGCATTCTTTTTGTTTTAGTTCCGCACTCTGCCTCTTTAATTCCCGCTGGCTCAAATGCCAATTTTCTGCTATGTTGGCATGACTGCCGAAGAATTGCTTCTGTTAATAAACTGCACAAAATAGCTGAGCAATTAGGCAATTAAACTGTTTTAAATTTAATTTAAAACCCTGGCATTTTGCTAGGAGTACTTTTTTTTCTTTAATCCCATCTTTTTCATGTGGTGGGAGGTAAAGGGTAAGTTGGAAGGGTGGGAAGGCAGCATGGTGATGAGAGAAGAGTTGGTGTCATTGGAGTTTACTCAGGCTCCCGCTGCAGATAAGCACGAGGGCTGTCCGCTTTGGGGAGCACATTTCAGCCCTTGCCCCTTATTAGAACAAGTCTTTTTTTCCCAAACAGTTAACACACAAACAAGCTTAATCTGATTTCTGTCCTGATCCCAGATGGGTATCAGGGCTTGTAAGCAAATGATTTCAAGAGCTGCCTACCTGCTCTTGGCTGCTAATTCAAAATAAAAAGGAGCGGTGGAGAAAACACAGGAATTACTACGCCTGGGGGTGAGCAACCTGTTCTGCTCATCACCATGTGTTCCCACTGCATTCAAGGGCACTTCTCCAAGTTACCTGAACTATAGGAAAGTTTGTCCTTTGAGGTTCTTTGACCTGTACTTACAGAGATGCCTTGTTTGCTACAGATCAGGTTTGTATTTTGATAAATGCTCTCTCACTGACTTGCTGTCGATGATGGCACAGGGATTTACACTTGCCAGGGACAGGCCTAAGAAGAGAATGGTGAGAGGGCTTCTTCCATCATGCCATGGCTGCAGCCCCAAGCCCATCATCAGCTGCCTTGCTTTGCTGCCAGCCAAAGCCCCTCCTGAGCCACTCAAACGGTGCAGGCCAAGCTCTGGCAGCCCACCCCCATCTTGCTACATGCCTCCCCAACCCATCCCTATACCCCTGGGCCACCATCCAAAAGCTGTGCATGTTCCTCTGTTCCGATCCACAGTCCCAACCCATCATGGACCCAAGCAAAGTTCTCCCAATAACCATAAATCTTCAACTACCCAGCAACATCCCATTCCTGTGCACTGCAACTGCTCTTCCACCCTCACTGCTTTGCACTGTGCACCTCAGCTGACCCACAACTCCTAAGTTTTTCAGAGCAATCTGTCCTCTTTACTTCTCAATGCATTAAATCTCTTTTCTTACCATATTGGCTGGAAGAAACAAAACATTCTCCTTAGTGCCCTGCTAAAACTTTCCCCTAACAAAAACTCACCGTGTTTTCTGAGCCTTTTTGAACTACCTACATTTGGATGAATGATGCCATAGCTAAGAAAAATATAGCTACGGCAAAATAAGAAAAATGTTGTATACCCTGCAGTGCTGACTGTCTCCTCAAGGAAAGCTCATACTTCCATGGTCATGCAATGGCTATTTTTAGTGAACCAGTCATTTTTGTTATTTTCCTAGTCTTTGAAATTAAAAATAATGGAAAAAGAATTAAAAGGATTCTTCTAAAGGTTACAGTAGTCACATACTGTTTGCAAAATTCGAACTGAAACTTCCCCCTCTGAGCTAATTTGGGGATATCAACATTAACAATATTCACGTCATCATTGCAATCAGGCTCACATTATCGCTTCTACTTAGTACACCATTGGGACCAATCCTGTGGTAGCTGGGGAAATGTACTATAAGATAATTCATTATTTCTGGTACGATTCTGTGCTTAATCGAGATCTCCTGTTCTGCACAATGAATTCATTTGTTACCCTGAGAACAGACAAGGAAGGCCCAGGAAGGTCCTCGCTGCAGACCTGAATATCTCCACACCTCTGCACTGCAGAGGAACTGTCAGCAACGCAGGCTATGCCGGAATGTTAACAGAAATACAAGGGCTGGAAGTGCTGGATGACTTGGAGGAGTGAGACGTGCCATGGAAGCAGGCTACTCGCGGCAGTGTTTTAGAGTGATGCAGAGAATTGGAGGAGCAGCAAGACTTTCATTTTCTGCTTTTTGGATATCTCAGAGCACCATTTCAAAACCTTTTTTGTCTCCATGTGTTAGCATAGATTGCAATATTAATTTCTGTCCTCTCCTCCCTCCTAACACTGACTTTCTACCACTAGCCCTTTGGCTGTCCAGTCCGTTTTGACAGCAGGGTCTTCAGAACAGCATCTCTCTCTCTCTCTCTGTGTTTATACAGTGCCCAGCACGAAGGGAAACTGATTTTTTTGCTGGACCTTTAGCTGCTACTGTAATGCACATAATAATATTATATCCTTAAACTATCTGTCCTGTTTCAACGCATCTGACAACCTCCTTAGAAAAAAAGTGGTATGTATTATGTATATGTGAACAAGCTCTGACATCAAGTGGACAGCACATAATTCCAGATCATCTTCTGAGTGTCACAAAAAAACCAAACTGTCACGGGTATGACATAGGGAAGGATAATTAAGATAATGGGCCGGTCAGTATGTTTGTACATTGCTTAGCAGCCATCAACAGAATTACTGCTCAAGACAGACCCTGGATCATTCCTCAAGCCTCCTTGTTAGCAACATGTAGTTGGGACTTCAGAATAAGAGAGTCTAGACTTTACCATTGTACATATCACAAGATTTTCAGGCACTGTAACTCCTAGAAGAGAAGCATCAACTTTCCTGATCCTACAAGCAGCATACCAAAATCTTTGTGTGGCCAACACCGCAGACAGAGAGCCATGCTCTGGCAGTGGCTCACAGGTGGGAGGTGACAACAGCTCCCCATGGGGTACTAGCACCTTGCTGGGTTGGACTGGACACATAGCTGCACCCTTGGGCATGCTAATGATGCCATCCTCGGTGATTAGTACCGTTTTATTTCTACCAAGGTTCAGGATTATCCAGCAGGGCCTTTCTTTTGGTCAGGGGACTCAGCTCTGATGTGGTTCAATAGCCACATGTTGGTCATGAACCACACATTGGACACTTCTGCTTCGTTTTGTAGCATAGTGACTAAAGGAGGTCCCAGGAATTTACTTCTTTATTGTAGTTCCTACAAACACCAGCAGAGGTTGTACTGAAATGTAAGATAAACACTTATGCAAATAATACATTGACTCTGATTCAGTCATGATGACTTTGCCAATAAATATACAATCACTTTATAATACATTTGTATATTTTAAACAACCTAATTGATAGGAGCATGAAAGCATTAAATTACCATATAGCAAGACAACTACACCACACTAGACATCTATTAACATACTACATGTCAATCAGTGTTTTACCAATTAATGGCTATCTAATTATCTTGCTATAATGAGCTTGTTAAATGCCAATTAAATGGCAAGATGTTTGAATGCATTAATAAGAATGTAATTACACAGTTATTGGTGACATAATTTTCACATCATTAACTAGTAACTTATCCTTATTGAGTTTAATAAGTATATTCTTTTAACTTCACATTGATCCTGAATCAGGATACAATCGCTGGTCGGTTAAGACTGAATAAGATGGCTATAATTATCAGGATCATTATTGGAAAAGTTTCATGTGTCTGATGTTATAAATAAGCAATAACTGAAGAATGCACTGGAGGAAAAGCCAGCTGAAAGTTTAAATGCACTCTGCGCACACAGAGAGTAACTTGGGATAGAGAATCTTCTTCTTCCAGGCAAGAAATGTACCACTGATAAGAGACCAGCTTCCAAAATGGGAAATTGCAGTTTGTTTGGATGGCAGAAGGTCAAATTTCCCTTATCAAACTTTGCTACCAGTGTGCTCTAACTGAAAAGAAACCATGACGAAGGCTGAGTCCTCACCTGGCCTGTCCTCCCCTGGTGAGGACACCCCGGGACACCCCAGGAGCTGGTGGGCTGGGATGATGTTCACCCTGCTTGCTCTGTATTGCTCCTGGGGAAATGGTTTCTGCCGCCTTTTGGCGTAGCTGAGAAGGATGATGTTCAACAAGAAGCACACAATGTGCTCCTGCATGGAGAAGGGCAGTAGAGCCTGGTGGAATCAGCACTCTGCTGGGACTTGGGAGACCATGGAGTCATTCCCAGCTCCACATCATACTTACCCTGAAGTTTGGACAGGTGACTTAATCCACGCTATCCTCCCATTTTCTGGGACCTGTGACAGTAAAATGATCACCAATGATACTGAGGTATCCAAATCCTCCAGGTCAGGGCCTGCACAAACACTGGTGTCAACAGCAGCTCCCCACAGAGCAGGTATTACAGAAGCTAAAGCTCTCCACAGGAAGCTGAACTGAGATCTTCTCTTCAACCATTAGGGTGTAATAGCTTGTATAAAAGAAAATAGCCATTCTTCCATCCCAAATCTTTTATTTATGAAAAGGAAATAAATCACCCAGTGCATTTCCACACCAGGAAAAGCTATTTAACCAAGCGAGCATGCATGAGCCATGGCAAATGCACAAATAGTTCTGAGTTAATCTCTTCCTTTTCCCTCTCATCCTATTTTTGCAAAAGATTGGGCTCCTACCATATCTACTGTATTTAAAATGAAGAAAGAGATTGACTGTCAGTTACTGAATTAGGCACTGTACTGAGATATGTGTATAACTAACTCAGCCCTCGGCCTCAGTGACTTAACTAGCCACCCCTCATTAACCTTGATGAGTGCCGCGGGTCCCAGCGTGGCCCGGCATGTGTCCTGCATCCCCAGCTATACGTGCACTGCGTGTCACTGGTGGAGTTTTGCCAGTATTTCCCAGACACCGGGAGACAAGAAGACGCTCGGTGGTCCATCACAGCTCGGCAGAGCGCTGCAGCTTGCACGTTTAAGTGTTTTTCTGAACTGGGGCCAGTGGAACTACCTCATCTTTCCTAAGGATGTAACCTAGCCCTCTTCTACCATTTCTTCTTTCTCTTTTCATCTATCTTTCTGACTCCTTCAGTATTTTATTAAGAGAACCAGGGAGGTCTGCTGAATTCCTCTGCCTCCTGGGATGTATCTAACAGGAACGTGTTGTTCCTATCTTGGACAAGTAAGATGGGCAAATGCATACACAGACATCACAGTAACATCATCTTCTATTGATCTCTACTGATCTAGGCACATTGCGGATGTGCTTTGTTGGTTTAAAGAGTTGTTTTCAGCGGATACTTGTCAGGTTCCTTCCCTCCCTCATTTTCATCTCCTTATAAGAGACAGAGTTTTGTGTGAAAACACAGAGGTGCTCTCCTTGTCCTCAAAAAAAAAAAACAAAAATAAAGAAGGAAAAAAGAGAGAGAGAGAGAAACTCTGCAACACCTATGCAGCATTTTTGTTTTTCACCCCGAAAGAAATATGAAATTGCACTGAGCAGGTGTGGTAATAATCAGCACTGACTGGAGTAATGATGTGTCTCCTGCACTGAAGCTCCTGACAGCAAAATCATGACCTGCTCCCCACAGGTATCAAAGTCACTAATTACCCATCATGCACTCAGGATCGGCATTCATTAGAGGAACTGACACTGTGTTATTCAGTCGCGGGGAGTCTCTTTCAAGTACCTGCACTTTTCCCTTTGATAGAAAGAGACTGCATCAGCACAGGCACCACGTTTGCCTTCTGTCATCAGGCGCCATGCTGCACCTCGCTGGCTGCTGTGCTGCGCTTGAGACTCGAAACCAAGGATACGGCAAGAACAGCTGAAGGATTGGCTCTTGGAGGTGCTTGGAAAATGTTTAGTAACAGAGCATGGATGAGCACATTTCTAAGCTCTGCTGCTGCCCACCCAGCTGAGCAAAGCCGAAGGGTCTAAATCTCTTCTCAGCAATGTCCCAAGTGCTGCCATCTAGATTCAGGTGTTTCCTTCGCCTCTCAGATGAACAGACAGCTAAAGAAAATGGGTTGTTCCAGCTGTTTTTTCAGGGCTAGGCTAATCTAGATAGTTCTGTTCTAATTGCATAGATAGGCTAATGAGATAACAGGTAGGGTCCATGTTACTAAAGTCACATCCAAAGGTCCTTGATGTCTGCACAGACCAGATTTGCCTGGAGCCCTGTTTCAGACCCATCTGTGACAGGATTTATACTTCTGCCTTGTATCCATTTCCCCATTACAGCCTTTCTCCTTATCTTCCAAATTTTTTTTCTAGGTTGCTATTTGTTTTCACCCTGTGTCTTTGAAACTGAAAATGGTAGTTAACAGTTAAGAATAATTATTTTATTGGCATATTAGCTCTACAGTGGCACTCACCAGAAGAAAATAATAAGGAGTCAGCACTGGTAATGTTAAACAATTTATAGGTTACCTAGTTCAGAGAGACACTAGAGCCCTTCTTTACACTGAAACATCCAGCACTGATCATTGTTATAGCCAGAGTATCTTGCTTGGATGAACCATTAGTGTATTGTAGCATAGAAATCCCTATAGTGGCTATAAAACACATTTATATATCTATAAAACCAGGATGCTTTGGTCTACTGAAAGCACTTAGATACTTTGATAAAGAACAACATATAGAAGCTGGA
Source organism: Aptenodytes patagonicus (assembly GCF_965638725.1). Classification (NCBI taxonomy): domain Eukaryota; kingdom Metazoa; phylum Chordata; class Aves; order Sphenisciformes; family Spheniscidae; genus Aptenodytes; species Aptenodytes patagonicus. The sequence goes on from NC_134956.1 coordinate 12,869,187, forward strand.
TGTATGGCGAAAAGAAAGAAGACATGCTCACATTTTGAGATCGGTGTTTATCTTCAGCTGTCTGCGAGGAAAGCCCGTCAGTTCAATGATTATCTGAATGTATGTGGAACATTTGTAAAAAGCTGAGAGAATTCTATTATGTATAAGCTGCTTAAAAAAGTGGCTCACTTAAGGTTATTACATTGCTGCTTTAGGTTATTTCTGTTTAATTCAAACTTTGCAGTGGGTGAGACTCAATTTCAGTTTAAACAATCACTTCAGTGCCTTATCTTTCTCATCATCTTCTGTACCTACAAAATTTTCAGTGTGGAATTCAGATAAATAAATACATGATTACACACACTCTCCCTCATCATTTTCTCCATGATATTCTGTTTTCTGTGAATAAAGAAAATGTCTTTCAGGGTGTTCTTTTCCTTCTCCTTTTAAGTGAATGTTTTCCAAAGGGCCTGTCTGTCCAGAACAGATTAACTCTCTTGTCTTAGAATGAGGACAAAGCATAATTTTTACTGTCAGAAGCTCAGTTTTGAATCCACAGAAGTTTCAGTTCAGAAATCTATCTAAGAATACACTTATAAAAGGGCTTCTCTAACCTGCTCCATCTGAAGAAAGAATTAAAATATTTACCCATTGACCCAAGAAGGTGCTTCAAACGAACAGCCCTATTGATGAAATGAATAAGATAATGAGGACTGTGATTTTGTCCCACACTCTTGCACATAAGAAAATGTGTATTTGACAGCTTTTGAATTAGCTGTGCCTCAGCCTGTGTCCCCAGTGAAAAGGCCGCATGATGTTTCCAGATGTACCGAATGCAAACTCTGAGCATCCAAAGGAAATACTGCAGCAACATCCTCTTTGGAAAAACCTTTCCACCAGAAAAGTCAGTTAAATCCTTTCACCTAAAAGGACTCCCAACCACATAACACCAAATCAATAGTAATCAAAGAAGTGAACAAAGAAAAAAGCTTTCAGAATTCATATTCTTTTAAAAGTACTGAAAATAGAGCATTAAAAGACATGGAAAAAAAAAAGTCTTCCCCTCAGGAGAGCCTTCATGGAGGAACCTACTTCTGAGAATATGTTTCTTTCACCATATTGTTTTCATATTCATATTCTTAAGATTTCCTAAGTCCATGTTCGAAGAAAGTGACATTTTCTGTAGATCTCTTTCAGACAGCAGCTCTCCTATCAGTCCTGTGAACTCACCCTCTCCACTTAGGGCAAAGCAGGCACCTGGCGATTAAAATTCAGCCCAAGCCACCCAGATTCAGGTCCTTTGCAATGTCATGGCAAAAGTTTCCAGCCACTGCGGTGTGTATCTTGCCTCTTTTCATGATACGTCTTTCCATTTGGGGGTGCCAAATGGCTGGGGTCTGTGAAACAACACAAAATTGTTCTCTCAGGCGTGTTCTTCCTTCCCCAAATTAAGGGGGAAGTGCAAAAGTTTAATTGTGCTTCCCTCTGCGTCCCTCCTTGCAGAGCAGTGGATTGGGGTAAATTGTGAATGCACTTTAAAATTCTGCCTCTTATAAGCTTATCACAAGTCTAGTAGCTCATTACGCCCTCTGTTTTTTCTCCTGAGATGCTATAGAAATACAACAGTATAACTAACACTTCTCCTCATTTAGAACCACAGGTGGTGGGAATACGTGTGATTTCATTGTCTTTACTTGGTAATTACAGGTCTGTTCCTAGTCCCACTGTCTCAGCAGGGTGCTTGTATGGTACACGTAGTTAAGTCCTTTCAGGTGCTTGCAAGGTGGATTAACGTGGAATATTGTATCATTGCAGAACAGTAACCGCTCTGGTGTGCCAGTGACCGCTGTGTGTAGAAGGGATGCTGGCACACAGGCCGGTCTAACTGCTTGTGTTGACACAACGGCAGTGTGAAGCCTGGCTCAGCCAAAAGTCATCCCAGGAGGGTGCGGATAGCGGGGATTCGGGTGGTCCGCCTTGCAGAGTGTGTCTCCACATCCATGAACACAGTGCCTCTGCAGAGGGAGCAAAATACACTGAGCCGCAGCTATTGCCGACCCCGCAGCATGCACACATCAATTCATTGCACTAACCTTCACGCATGCTGTATCTTTGTTCCTTTCCCCAGCTAAAGATGTCTGAGAATGTGAGATGTGATGAGCTATGGGGCAATGGCAGCAAGATTGACACAGACTGTGATTTAATGCACGTGGCAGGTCCATTTAAAAATGTAAATATTATTATCCTTTGATTTCAGCTTCTGATTCCTCCAGACGTTTGTGGTTGATAAGCCAGGATCCCTTCAGGTTCTGCCATCTTTCATCAGTGCATATTATGTTTATCAGGCAGAAATCAATGTGTAGCAGGAAGGCACGTTGCATATACACCCAATGAATGTGCCTGTATGTTAACTGTATGTTAATATACCACATTCATGTTGTACTTTGAAAAACACAGTAGCCGGAGCCAATGCTGCTGACAGAGCAGATCCGTTCTGAACTTCTCTGAATTCCCTTTTTCTCTTTGAATCGGGATATTTGCATGAAGGCTGGAAGCCCTATCTTTCTCCTATTGAAGCACTGGTGATCTTTGCCTTTCCACCATTGGAATAGGCTTGTGAGTTCAAGGACTGAATTCAGCAGAGTTCATAAGCATATGCTTAAACTGATAGGATTAAATCTCGGGTAAGGCAATGAAGCTTGGAGCATGTGTTTACCCTTAAGCACAGGCTTAGATACTCTGCTGAGTAAGGGCTGCAGTATGTTTGAAGCAACCCAAAGCCCTTCTTCCTTGGAGTCCTCCTACTCCACTGCTGTCTCTTGGTTAAACGAAGCCAAAGCACACGGAGGAATGTCAGGCTGCAGAGGTGTAGATGCCCTGATGTCTCCAAGGCACTGCCGTAGGTGCACAAAGCTATTCTGAGGCATCTGGAAATGATGAGGACTTCGTCTTCAATTCTTGTATGGAAGAGAGTGAAAACCCAGAGCTGTATAGGCTAAAGTAGGATCCCCAAAAGGATATGTTTCCAACAATATGCTCACAGGAAAGGCTGACCATATGGGGTGCCAAGGGGCTGTCATCTTTGTATTAGTACATTAAATGTGACAGATGGTCAAAAGTCAGAATCCAAGGTGCAGATACCTCTGTTCATTGGGAGCACTTGAAATTTGAACCCCTCCACATGTTTTGGACACCACTGGTCCCATACACCATTTAATGTTCAGGAGCCACGTAAGAAAGAAATAACTATGTTTTTTACCTGCCATTCCCTAAATGCCTAAAAAGCAATCAAAAACAGAGGTGATTCATGAAAAATTGTCACATTAGCCATGGTGGAAGTTTGTTTGTTTGTCTTTAGTAATAGTTTACTCTTCTGCCTCTATAAATCCAATTGCCTTAACGATCTTTGGCATCAGTGTGCATTAGCTCAGTAGTAGCTTCAATGGGGATCTCAAAAGCTTACTGTTTCCAAACAATGGCTTAAAATCCAGTGACAATTGTCCTGCCTCTTTCTATCTGAAAGATAACTAGCTAGAAGGATGCCTGGGTGACAATCTCACCACAACAGATCCCGAAGAGATCATGGACCATGAGACTGAACTCTCCTTTTCCCGCTGGATTTCTTGGCCCATGGCAGGCCACGTGCATGATGCTCACGAGAGCTGCAGTCAGCTAGAGCACTTCACTTTGCAGTGCTCACCAGTCCCTCCTCCCATTTAAAGGCAGCTGAATACCTGAAGATGTGTTTTGACCCTCCAACTGCCTTCTGTTTGCAGTGCAAGAGCAAAATAAAAAGACCCATTTTTCTCCAGGGGAATGTAGGAAATGCTGTATATAATAGAAATCATGCTCTATAGTCCTTTCTCCATCAATAAATAGGTCCAGTGTGTCCCAGCCAACCTCATAATCCCCTCCTTCTGATTTTTCATCTTTCTTCTTTATTTTCTATATTTTTGCTGTATATTTGCTTATAAATATTACCATTTAAGAAGGGAACACTTGAGGGATACTCACCTGAGGTCTGAAATGATATTTTTTTTGTATTATGAGTATTGGAGAAGGATGCACAAGGCATCAGCAGAATGTTGCAACATGGATTATAGATTGCCGCTCAGCAGTTGGTGGGTTGGCTATTTCTTTTAATTGCTGATACTGTATTTTCAGACAGTGCTGATCTTATGACAAATTTTTTGCCTACTTTTCTGGAATTAAGCAATTTAGCTGACAGTTTAAAAAGTTTTTTCATAAAATAAATACTCCATTGTACAGATACACATACGCCCGTACGTGTGTCGATATGCCTATACGCACACATGCACACACACACAAACTTGCACACGCACGAAGACATGCATGTATATCTTACAGCGGTTCTGGCAGGGGAGATTTTCTTCCACATAACTATAAAGCTTTTCTTGTACTAACTGGATACCCCAGAATTTTGCTTTCGCAGACAGTTCTTGTTTGTGAGGAGGTATTTTCCAGTATTTTCTTTTAGTTGAAAAGCCCAAATATCCAGTGAAAAGCTATTTCAGTGAAAACTTTATGCATGTGCATGTGTGTGTGTGCGTGCACTATTTTCAACCTCAATGTGCGTGTCCCAGTTTCAGCTCCTGAACTCTGAATAAACTGGGCTCACCTCCAAGAGTTACGGCTTTAAGGAATATAGGTAATTGCACCATTACCCTTTTTATTTGTTTAATTTTTTTCCTTCAGCCTGTTCTGTTAGTTTATCATACATGTGGTCTAATTAAAGTTTCCTGCAGGACATTTCATCCAGAATAAATAATGACATTGCTCGGAAGGGTTCTAGTTACTTTTTTTTTCCTTCCAACTGTGCTGAAAGGGAGGTTGCTGTCTAAAAAAACTGTGCCTGGGAGGAAGAGACAGTTTTATAATTGCATTTCCAGTCTTCTTTGTATTCTTTTGTGTTATATGCTTGTACAAGGAGAAACTGGACAGGCCTGTTGGATAGCAGCCAGGCAGAATTGTCAGAGAGAGAGAGAGAGAGACCAGATTGAAAATGAAATAGGAAGGGGGGAGAGAAATAAAAAATATCAGGAAGATCTCTCAGAACAATGACTTAAGAAAGTGAAAGTGGAGGAGAAAATAGCAATTGCATTTTGTGTCAACTTCTGAGGTTTGAAAATTGTCTTTCGCTTTCTGTTTTGGGTATTTTTCCCAATTGTGACAGAGAAAACTCAAAGTATGGGGGACGTGTTTCAGAAATGGAACTGGGACAAAACATTTGTTTTCTGACTAAAATCCGAGCGCTGAGAAACCAGGATTCATGCTGAAAAAAGAGATGGCCAGGGCTTGAAAGTTGAGGCTCTCGCAGTCTCAAGGTCATATTCCTACTCTGGGTGAAAGCAGCATTTCTTGGTTTGGGATTTCTATAAATTAATTAATTCATTAATTAATCAGTAAATACATATTCTATATTGCTGTGAACCAGACAGAGACAGGATCAGCATACGCAAATCTAAGGACAGTACCCTGACCTTCATGCTGCTGAGTGTGAAGGGCTCCTCTGATTTTCCCTCTTCTTCTCATCTTTTCTAAGTCCCTGAAGATTTCGATTTCCCAGGCTGACATACTAGAAAGTCGGTAGCGAGCAGGTTAGCCCTGCTTTGAGCAGGGGTGGGACTAGGCAACCTCCAGAGATGCCATCCAACCTGACTTTTTCTGTGATTCTGTTAAAGTCAATCATGAAAGCATCCATCTACAAGCACTAGCTAGCTCTACTCTTTGTTCCAGAAAGCCCACAAGTCATGGTCAGCCAGCCTTCGCAACTGGTAAACAAAGAAAAGAAAGAATAAAAGGGAGGCAAAAAAACCCCCTTCGAGTCTTGGGATGTGATTATTTGTGCAGGGGCAGATTGAGAACAACTGAAATGAAAGGAGAAAAGTAAATGCGGGTCCGTGAGAAGCTGAATGGTGAGCACGTCTCTTCCACGCTTTCCTTGAAGGCACAGCGTGTAGATGTACTTTATTCATAATGACAATACGATGTGATTCATAGCAATTGCTTCTTCCCAGTGAATTCTTCTAAGATGCGTTGTTGTGCCACGTTGCAATGGCACAAATGAATGATGTTAAAATACTGAGCAGACAAAATGATAACACCTGTTACAGAGCCACTTATAAAACAGAGTGCACGGAGGCATTTGTACCTGTCTCTATCACACATTGTGAGTTACACATCTTAGGATGGTTTATGAAGGAGAAGGCAATTTCTGTTATTCTGTATTAAAACATTTCTCAGTGTTCCCTTAATTTACAGACATCCTCTCTCTGTTTACTTGACATCAGCTCCTGCTCTCTAGCAGACAGTATAGGAAAGAATTCACAACTGGCTCAGCACTCAGATTTCCTACCCAGGTCAGGTCTGGGAGGAACAGAGTAACAATATCTCCACATGTTCATCAGTATTTTTAATCCTGCCCCACGGTAGCACATAATTACCCAGACTGAAGAGGAGCAGGGAGCTGTACCCCTTTCCAGTGCACAGTGGGGCAACCAAGGCTACAAGCTGTCACGAGCGGTAAGGGCATTACCTCATAAGGGCAACAACGTCCTGAATTTCCACTGATTTGCACAAGTGCTCAGTACCTATATGGGAGTCAGGCAGGTCAATACCCTTGTGGGGCTGCCTCTAAAAAACCTAATACAATGCTTCCTCATGCCAGTGGAGGAGTGGCACTGGCTATGGCCATCCCTGGGGAAGGCACCGTGCCTTCCACAGGCTCTCACCAACATAGTTTCAAAAGACCGATGTCATTCACTGCAGGGCAGCCAAAACTCAGCCCATGACAGCCCGTGGCTTTCCTTTAGGGATCACCAGACAACACTGGTTCCCAGCCCTCAGCTCCCAGGCACTCAACCATCCAGCGAGAGCAGTGCTGTTCGGAGGTCCTCTTCTGTCACACAGAAGAAGCGTTTTCACAGCGGTGGGTAGAGCACAGTGCTGTCACCACAGAGGAGCACTGGAGGGTTAACCCCTTACACTGCACTGTGAACATCTGCCTTCAAAGGCAAAGCCAGGAGCAGTCAGATTGGTTTTTTTTTGGAGGGGGGAAGGTGGAACAGCTTTTCTCTGATTTCTAGGGAAACTGATTTCATTGCCTGGCCAGATATCTCCTGTCAGCCATCTCCCATGGAAATGGAGCCCTTGCCCAACCAGCTTTACTGGAGTTTCTGGGCCAGTTTCTAGCCTTGCAAGTGAGACACTAAGCTTAATTTCTTCTTTTTGTTTTTCTTTCCTCATTGTTCCTTTTCCTTGATGCAGTGTGTTGGCTTTATTAAGATGCTACCTACAGGATTCTCTCCTAATGCTCACAAGTGCCTCTTCCACCCAGAGGCAGCTGGAGAAATTGCTTCTCTAAGCACCAGACACTTAATTAACAATGAGACGAACTCTTCAGTTTACTTGTTTTCTCACTCATTTGTCCTCTTTCGCGCTGTCTAGTACAGCGAGAAAGCATGTAGCAAGGTCTTGACCAAATACTTTGAACTGCAATCATCTTGGGATACCCAGGGAAGCTAATTACCAGATTTGTTTCTCTCTCCCTTACCCCTTCTTCCCTCTGATGACAAGGGGATGAAGTGGATACTCAGCATATCTTCCTGTAGACAGAAAGGCCCAGATTTCCCTCTCTTTTTCCCTGCTAAGGAGTCCCCTGTGAGATATACTCCACGCCCTCCCATGACAGCACTGGCATCTCTCCTCTTAACTAGTCTAGTCCCTCTGGGAAGCACTGGGGAAGTAATTTGGCTCCCACCAAACTTTGAAGTTCAGGTGGTTGCAGGAGGGTTTGTCAGCATGGAGACAGATGGCAGAGCCCCCGGGTCAGGTACCTGACTTTTCCATGGAAAAAGACCAGCCAACAAGCTTTTAAAAGCCCAATATTGCTGTGCTCTGCCCCTGCACTGTCTGCTCGCCACGGCTGAGCTGCAGCATTGGTATGGAACCATGCCGTGGGTGTGTAGGGCAGACCAGTGCATCACCCCGAGGGCAAGGAAAATGCATATACCATCCTGGAAGACCACCCACTGCCTCTTTTATTGTGATAATTTCTGCTTTAAGACACAGACGTTACTGTTTATCATGAAACCTGGCCCACTTTCCCAATTGCCAGCGGGCAGTAAGGGGTTCCTCATTTTTATGGAAGGTGAAGGGTAATTAATTCCATAACAAAGCAGGCATTAGCTGTGACAGCTGCTGTCTGAGGGATTCCTGTCCTGTTCAGCAACATCCATCTCTGGCTTGATGGCCATGGAGCAGGCAGGCGAGGCATAATGCAGACCTGTCCAGGTAACAGCTCAGGGAGGTCCCCAGGGAAGGCAGACTGCTGTGGGGACAGGCAATGAGCCCTTCCTCATGCAGTCCTGCGGTGGCTGAGCAAGGGCTGCCTCCATGCCAGTCCTCGAGAGGGATTTTTGCCCCAGGAGGAAAGCAGTGAGGAGGGGATCTGAAGAGCAATGCTGAAGGAGGCTGTGGAAGGGGGAGAGGGGAAAGGCAGGAGAAAACAGGCTTTCAGTGAGAGCCGAGAAGGTCCAGTCTGGCCAGTACAAGGGTGGTGAACAGCCCTGAAACTTTCTTATGGCTCTTACTGCATCTCTTCCTAAATACCGTATTACCATCAGCAGTAACAGCTCCCTCCCATCCATGTGTGCACGGGACGCTGCCTATGTACCAGGTTGCAACAGCTTGTGTGGGGTTAGCATCCACGTTACAGAGACCAGAAAGCCCTGGTACAGCTCCTCCAACATCACTTCTGAACCAGACTCACTGTGTCCTAGGTCCTGCAGCCCCCCAAAAGCTTTGGCTGTTTCCAAAGATGTAGCAAGCCTGCTTTGTGACCTGAAGAGTGAGGTCTTGAAGAGACATTTCAGCTTCATTGTAGACTCTTCCTACAAAGCTGGCTAAGAGGACAGGTCCAGCTCTGTAACCCAGCAAGCTATGACCCTGTTTGCCAACATATTCTGCCTCTTTTTTTTACCTGCAGATCACTGTACAGCAGTGAAAATCCTAGTTAAACCAAGCCCTTGACATGTTTAAAGCTCTGTGCAAATATTAGCTAATCAATCTTCAAAAATCCCTTCTCTGTACGGAGCAAGTAAATGTTGCTGGGCCTGATTCAGTCTTACAGTGCAAGACAGCCTCACCGGTCCCAGGTGGGAGCAGGTCAAACAACAGCAAGCACACAGTTGCACCAGCTTGGAGGAGACAGGCTTTCTAGCATCCATTTCAGCACTTCTACTGCCTAAAAAAGCTGTTGGCACAGTGTTGCTTTAGACTCGTGTGCCTAAGGCTATTTTGCCCCTAGCGCGCTAATTTCCCTGTAATCCAGTATCCAATCTCTGCCTCCTCCAGCCCTGTTCGAGACCTGATCCTTTCCTCTCTTAACCTTCCCACAGCCACCACTTGACCTTACAAACTGGTTTCTTGGACTCAAACTATCTCCCTTTCTTCTCTGTTTTTTGACTGTGCCCTTGCCTTGCCCTTTGGACTGGCACACCTCCAGCTTTCCTTGGTTCCTACCCAGGGGAGTTGATTCCTGTTTGAGTTTCCCTCACTCCACTCCTTGGGTCTATAACTTACTCCAGTCTGGTCAAGCTCATTTATGCAAGGCATTTCCCAGAAGAGTCCTTTAGCATCTCAGCTATGCAGTGAAGCTGAAGTATTTGGACAGGGTCCTGGGACCCAAGTGGTCCCTTCCCTGGAGGTGCCCTGATAGCAGTGGTGGAGCCCCGAGCTCAGCTGGGGAGGAATGAACTTACAGCCCCCCTCCTCATATACTGCAGGCATTGCTCTGAAAATGTTTGAGACCCATTTTCTGAGAAAGCTCCCACACTTTTTTTTTTACTATATGTGCTGAAGATTCACATACCCTTAAGTTAGCGTCCTGGATCTGCTCCTGCTTCCCTGCCCAGGGTAGGTCTGCTTTTGTTTTAGGATCCTGCTTTTACCATCATCTTCTATTCCTCCCTGTGGCTGTTACCTTCCATGTGGCTGTAATCCCACAGCGTTATCCCTGCTGGAGGGAACCTTGTGCATTACCAAGTGTACATTTGCAACCTCTTCAGTCCTGGTAGGCTGGGCTGTCTGTACAGCGAAGAGGGCTGAGGGAGATTTCACTACCAAGTTTACATAAACAGCACAGCCCTTGACTTACATGATTTCTCAATAGCAGTGTGCTTTATACACAGATCTCTTTTGGACTCTACATTACAAATGCTTTATTGATGCCAGCTGTATCAACAGCTGGGTTCCTCATCTGCAATGGTTTTGTATAGCCTGAAGTCTTTAGGTTTGCCTTCATGGACCAGAGATCATTAGCAGTGAGAATCCTTCAACTGTTGACTTGGCTAATTTGTCTGTCAATGGGGTCTGTGTTGCAATTTAATACGAAGCTGAGAATGTGAAAGTGAGTGACTGTTGCATTATCCCATAGGGATGGCCTTGCTGCTAGTTCTGCAAGGAGTTTTGCTTTTCAGAATAACTGAAGGTCACCAGGCCACCAAGCTCAGGATGAAGACAGAACTGTATCCCATCCTCTTCTGAGAGGCCATCTGTGTTGAAAGTTTAGAAAATCACTTGTTGGTTGGCTGCTCCCTTGTTATGTGTAGGCTGGGCTGTGGGAAATTATCAGGCTCTGAAGCAAACTCATGGTTTTCTAGTGTCTGAGCACCAGACACTCCCTTGTCTGCAGAAAATGAAGGTGGCCATGAGCACTGGCCAAGAAAAATTTGCATCAGTGGGTGTTGCAGCTTTGGCTCAGCATTTTATCTCATTTACTCAGCCTCCAGCAGAGCTAGGCAGATACTGCAAAAAGAACAGGAAAACAAATCTCCCTTCCAACATCTGCTCATATGCAGAAGTAAATTCATTTTATGCTTCTCTGTTGCTGAAAGTTCAGAGTGAAAGAACAGTGGTGCTGCTGGCTTGGCCATCTGTCTGGGGCTGGGATCTGAGGGCGCTCCCCAGTCTTGCCACAGCTTTCTTGCTATGCCTCAAATTAGACAAACAAACTGTGTCTCCGCTTTTAAGCTGTAAAATGGGGATACTACTACTCTGTCCCCCAGGGATACCTTCTCCCAGCCAGCATGGGAGCTGGTTACTGTGGCCATCTGGGACCCCGAAGAAAAATGCTGTTATATGTGCCCAGCCATCCTGGCATGAAGAGAGGTACCCACAGCAAAGAACACCTCTCCCAGCGTCTGTTGAGTCAAGTGCTAGGACTTGGCTCTGTTGTTTGCAAAACTCCTTCTTCAAGCAGTCCATAGACCCACTGAAACTAAAGCAATGAAGATGTTCAGCAAAAGCATGACGACTCATTTACCGTCCTGGCTACTCGCATGTTAAAACAACAAGACACATCTTGGCATTCACTTTAAGGCTTCTTGAACCAAAATTAACTTTTCTGGTCCTTCTTTCTTTATTTTTTGCTTCTCCTGATATTGTGTGTGTTTATTATCAAAATAATTAAGTGCATGAAATGCAGAAAAGAAGTAATGGGAAAGGGTTTGTTGCGGGGAGTTCCCCCTCGAAGCTTCCATCTCCTCCTATGGAGTCTACATAAAAGGCTCTTGAGGAAGATAATAGAATAACAAGCCAGGCCACTAAAGTGGGGAACAATCAGGAATCAAGTAAGATGGGAAGTGGAAAAAATAGTAATAATAAAAACAAGAATGAAAATGATATTTCAACAGTACTGGTGCTGAACAGATCACAGTTTTTAAGCCAAAAGTGTGGTTTGCAGATGGTAATAAAAACAATTAACTTCAAGACTCTTCCTTATTCTTCCACCCTTTGCTCCCACCTACAGAATCTCACAGGATCCTTTGACACAAAAGCAAATTTTATCATGTTGGTTTTATCCCCTGCAGTTTAATACAGCGGTTTTAAGGCCTGGGCTGTGGACTTCATGAATGGGTGGTTAGTTTGGCTGAGGACTAGGCTTTACAGGGATCCTCCTTTTCTTCCATTCTCTTCACAAAGACTTGTTGGAAAAATCTGTATTTTGAAATATGACCCTTCAGCCCATGCAACACAGCACGGTAATTCCCAGGTCTCTACCTCTTATTCTCTGATACTAGTGGATAGGATGATTTTGGTCTAGCTTTGCTCCTGACTAGAGGAAAAGTGGGGTTTTTTACAAGGATTACTCATTTCAAACAGATCAGCCTTTTTAATCCTCCCTTTTGTGCCTGCCACAAGTCCCATCCACCGGGGCCAGACTGGGAAACACATTTCTCATCCTCAGAGGAACAGTGGTTCTTTGCCCCAGCCGCTATCAGCATCCCTCTCATGGGGTGCTAGGGCTCTTGCACCAAGCCAGGATCAGTCATGCCATCAGGCTCTCAAACACAGTGCAGGAGTTGGATTTTTGAGGGAAATGTTTTGAAGGAGGGCTTTCTGAAGTAGCAGAGTCCCCTGCTTCTCTGCTGCTGGACTGTGTGTCTAAAGCAGGAAGGTCAAAGTCTAAATTTTTGGATGAATCATTGTTAGGGCTTAAAATCTGTGCATCCTAGGGACTGGCAACTGCTGGCATGGCTGGGTAGGATCATTGCTATGCTTTGGCCCAAGAAGTCAGCCAATAATCTGTCTCTTGGAAACTGTTTCTTTTGGAGATTTTGACAATGGAGCCAGGTGTTTCTTTGACAAGTGATTTTATTTCTTTACAAAGCATGTTTGAAATGCCGGTTCCCGAAACGTGGTCAGCATTGAGCAGTTTCCTTGCTTACAGCTCCCAAAACTGCCTTTTTCCAGAAAGCCCATTGCCCCAAAGAGCATCTTCACCTGCTACTTCACACCCCACATGGGTTCCACTCATTTTTTGCTTCTCCGCAACATGCCCTGCTGCCAAATCTCTCGCCAAGGCTTTGCAAGCTCAATCAGTCTCCCAAGAAATGACTCAGTCAAGCTGTGACTTGTACCAGGCCACACCTTATGCAGTGCCTTCTACTGTTTCAGGTCTCTTGCTCCTCCTGATTGCTGACGACTATGCTAGAACTTTAAGCAAGACCTCTGGTGACACCTCTACTGGTAGCCACCTATGAACATGGCATATAATGACTCAGCTAAGTGTTGCAACACAGAGCCAATGCTTTTATTTGAAAAAATAAATTATGAATAGGTTGGTTTTCTTTAAATATCTGATCTGCTCTAGTCATCTAGATCATCCTTAATGCATCGCTGCACTAGCAAATGCCAGCACTTACTGACACGTGAGCGTGCCGTCTATGTCTTGCACGTAGCCTTTGGGGTCTGGGGGAATCTATTCTCTGCCTGGGAGGAAAATGCCTTGTTATAACGCCCAAGCTCTGAGGGGGACGGGGAGGGAAGGGAGAGGTGGGTGGAAGGAGGAGTTATCCTCTTCCTGCCTCCTGATTTAATTCAGCAGAGCATGTCCAGGGAGGGGGGCTTGGATTTCACAGCTCAATGGCAAACACTGTGTAAATCTGGCAGTGTTTCTGCTTCTGATGCACTCAGGTGGAGCTAGCAACACGTGCTGCTGTTTGGGGCCGCTGTTTTTTAAATTACTCTCCCTCAAGCACTCCCCGGGCCCCCTTTTACATAATTTAGGTTGTTTCTGCGGGACCCCCAGCCCCATGCAACTGAGGCAATGTACCTAAGGGGATGGCAGAGCAGAAGGCTCATCCTCTTGGCTGCCTTGGTGGCTTGAATGTGATGAGATATGGAGGGACAGGAGATCCCAGGTGCTATGTGACCCAGGCATGGGGCTATTTAGCTATGCAGAGTTTTCAGTGCTCCCTTCTACTGCAAAAACTAAAAAAAGAACAGTAAAATTTGAAAATGCACTGATTTTCTTACTTAGCTGAGTTCCCAATCATTACAGGCCTGCCAGTTCCTTGCTACATAAAAATACCCAACTGGCTTGGCCTTGTTTGCACCATAACCAGTGATTTGGTTCAGCCAGATGATAGCTGTGTCACCCTAAAACCAAATTTTTTTGGCATGACCCTTAAATGCATTTGCTTGGTATTTTGCCTTTAAAACAGAGAGAGGATTAAAAAAAAGTACTTTTCCCTGGGGTGCCATCAGATGCTAATAAAATCTTTAATTAATTCAGATTCGGATGGGCTCACATTTCTCTCGCTAGCTCACAACTTCAATCAAGTTTTTTTTCTTTTTGTGACGCTGCTTTCATGCCACTTTTCACTGCATTTCTGATTTATCTGGAATTGTGCTATACGGGCATATTGGCAGGAAAGGCTGGGATAAAAGAAGACTATGATGAGAGAAATCATTAGCACAGGATGTATTTTCTGCAGTTTTTTTCTTTTTCGGAAGAAACCCCAAAAGGTCCTATTGCTGTTATGAATCCCCCAGGAACTCTTTAAATTACAGACAATTTGCTTGATTGGACTGCACTGGTCTTAAGCATTAGAGAGAGAAAAATCACTCTTAACAAACGTTAAATCAAATAAGATAGACAGAAATCTTGATAATGTGAAATGAATTCTGTAAAATTAAGACATCTGCCGAATGCCTACTCCATAATAAAGCAATAATCTCCCTGAAATGGGGCCTGTCTCATTATCAGTTTGATGACTGGTGTGAATGATCTTGTCTAATACTGGTTAACTGAAAAGAAGTAAGTGATACATTTTCTTTTCTGGCCCCAGTAAGTAAGAAAGGCCTATGTCTGCCTAGCTGTCAGTCCTTCCAGGGTCAATCTCCCCATTCACTTGCCATCTTTTGGGTAAAAGATTTACGGTACAGGGTACAGAAATTGTTCCAGGATTGTCAGAGAAGCATTTCAGATGCCTTCCTCCAAATGTAGCCAAAGGAGTTTTCCCTGGAGCTTCAGAGCCTCTCGTCTAAAGATGGAGGCAGGGAGGAGATGTATTCCAGGCCAGGGAGAGGCTGCACAACCGAAGACCTCCTCCCCAGTGCTCCCAGCCCAGCTCTCCTTGCCAGGGGCTCCCTGCAAGCCAGTGAGCAGAGCAGGCTGCTGGCCAGGACAGACACTGCGTACAAGGTCAAGGAGGGCACTTAGGAAAGGCTGATTTCATTTATAGTCTTTCATTTCCCTTCCTACCTCAGCTCCTTGCTGGAATGATCTTAGAGGATAACCTGACCTGGAGTCTCTTCTCCTACTCTGTGCTCTTAAATGGTTGATCAATAAGCCCAGGAAAGAAGAAACAACCACGCGCTTGAATTTCCTTGAAATATACATGTAGACACGTACAGCACCTAGGGACTGAATTCAGTGCTCAGAAGACTGAGGAGCATTTACAACTGCTTCCCTCCCATGACGCATCCCTGTGCCCGCCACTCCTGAGTTGCCTCTGCAGGAACGTGTCCGTGACGCTGCTCTTCTGCAAGGAATTGTAGTCTTTCTCTCTCTTTTTCTTCCAGGCTCTTGGCACAACTTCTGTATGGAAAAGAGAGGTTTAACTGAAAGAGAAATGCCATTCTCCCTCGATGCTTTAGGGATCATGCCTCTGAATGCACCTTCACCTGATTTGCTGTGAATTACCACGAGGTGATCTACCCCGCATGTATCTTGCAATCTTGCTGCAGATCACAGAGCACTGCCTACTGCATAAACAAAGTGCCATGGCCTAGGGCAATATTATAATTGAATAGATATAACCAATTATTATCTGTTTGATGTGTAGCACAGAGCTGCAGCACTCCCTATCATATTCCAGCAGACCAAAGCCAGGGACTCTTTCTAAAGCATCCGTACAACCAGGGAATGTAAGCAAAAGGCTCTCGAAATAGTAATAATAATACAACATATCTCTAGGGCTGACAAGTGCGTTGAGTACTGCAGTTTCACCCGTAATCTGTCATAAAGTTAGACAGTTTTATCAATGGGGAAATAAACAGTCGGGATAATAAAAGGTGAGTGCTGAATAGCAACCCTTCAGCTCCCTCCAGGCTTTATTAGGATGATTGATTTTGGAACATTAATAAGGATATTGATTAGCTTTAAGGAATTGAAACTCAGGATGAGGGAGGAAGCAGGGGAGGAGTGAGCTGCTGCTCTTGGCTACAGACTCGTGGTGGGAGCAGAGCCCTGTTATGAAGCGTCAATCAGCTGTGCCGAGGGATTAACTTTTATCTTCGACATGAATTAGGAAAGTGGTTTCTGCAAGTGTGCCATCCACATGATGAGGACCCAAGAAATTACACAGCAAGAGTGCTTCAAACACCACGAGGCTTGTCTCATCATTTGTAACCTCACAGGCAGTTTCCATTTCGTGATTCAGTATTTCAAAGTAGGCAGAGCCATGGTTTGACCACAGCTGGTCTAGGGGGGGAAAAGTCAAGCAGGAGGTCTACATGGAGGAGGTTTCCATGCAGCAAGGAACTGATTAGACCAGGAGTGTAATCAGCTCCCTGAACTTGCAAAGTGAGGTTTCACTGATCAGTGAATTTCCAGGCTAAAAGAAAACTCTCATAAATATGGAATTTCACTTTCTTTCTTTTCAAGATCAAGTAGTTCACGTGATTTTTTTTTTCCTTCAAAAATTTAAAGCACTGACTTGCTGATACATTTTAGAAGAAGACAATTGTTTCCAGCCATGGAGTGAACAAAGTCACAGGCATCATGTTCACTCTTCCAGTAAAATAATAGCCTTGAGTAATGCTACAGCATGTGGCAAAATAAAAGTGAGATCGCATTTTAGATACTGCTGTGACTTAACAGAGGTGTCAGGTGGTTTCTCAGGGTCTTGTTTTGATTGATTTAAAGATGAACCTGGACCTGAACGTGGCTGCTGGCCAGGTTTTCCATATCATATCTTGAACTTGCAACTTGTTACACTCAATGCTCTACACAAACACATGTGCACATTTAAAGGAGTTTCATATAACTGGAGGGGATGTGGAATGAAATAAATTTAGAGGTAGAAGCTCCCAGGACCAGCTTTGTGTCTCAAAATCATCTAAACCCTTGTGCACACCAGAATGTGAATGTCTTCTTTGATGGGTCTTCAGTGATTGCAAGATATTCATTTTTTACCGTGAAGCTTTCGGTAGTTTCTTATTGATGCACAGTTAGTTTATACAGTCCCGCTGGAGCACCCAATGACCCTAACAGAAACACCACCACACAAAAAAAGACCTCCTATTACATTCAGGTACATCTTGACCCAAGAGCTTACCGGGAAATGCCTAACAAGTCATGAAATGCAAAGACAGCAAACAGCTGCAGCCAAATTTGCCTGTTTCTGAATTAAGATATTATATTTCCACCTTTTAGCCAAACATCACCTGGCCACCCAAGGTAGCCACCCAAACACTCACTATGCAAGATGAACAGACCAAAGAGGTCTGTTAATGGGAGTTATGCTCCAGCTTCAATTTTTTGGAAAGTCATTTCAGGATTTTCAGCATTTTCTCCTAGTACTCCACCTTCAAATGCCCGGCACAGCTGTGGGAAACCCTTGTGCTCTCTGGCCATTCACAGGGAGTGAGATCTGAGTGTTTTTCCTGCTCCGCCATTCCCTTTATGCTTCAGAAACAAGGGAGATGCTTTTGTCATGTTGCTGCATGTGGGCACAGAGAGCATCACTAGGGCAGTAGGGGCTCATGACACACGGCTTGACTGTTTCACCTCGGCTCCTGAATGGCAGTCACATCCATACAGCACGCACAAAGAGTAACTGATGTCCACATTTTTTTCTTCCCTCAGCTTGTCTTACATCTTGGCCCCCAAAAGTAGATAGTGAGTGCAATATTCGGAAGAATGAGGCAATGGATAAAGATTATAATAGACAAGTAATTATAATAAAGAAAGAATTATTAGATAACTGGATAGATAACCGGATAGATAGATGTGGATAGAGATCTGATAGGGTTTCTTCTCTTTTGCAAAAGCCCTAAAATAAAGGAACTCTTGCACATACATAAATCATCTAGCTCCGGGATAGGAGCAAAGACAAGTTCCCATAGCAACAAGATCTATGCTGTAAAGCTGCGCTGCCCTTTGTTATGTATCTTTGTGATATTTCTCTCAGACATGTCATTGGCAATTACCCACAGAAGGAGAGCTCAAATTGTTCAGGAGCCCAGCAGATCCACCTTACATTATTTTCTGTAATTAATGAGATTATTGAATTTCCACGCTAATAAAGCGTGGCAAGGAGTCTGAAAACAACTCCTCTCTGAGCCAATTTAGGGTGATTCCTTGGTGCTGCACCCCCCACCCCTCCGCACACACACCTCTGCACAGACCTTCGTGCGGAATTAAAAAATAGCATGAGCCTTCTGTAAAGCTCTCCTGCTCTGCTATGAGTCAGCTTGCCGGAGCAGCATTGACGTTTCTGTGTTGCCAGGAGGTGAAACCCTGTGTAAATGTTCCTAAAAGCAGTTTTCAAGCTATTCATCTTTGATAACATTGTTTCTTTATGAATGCTTGAGCTTCACTTAGCTGCCTATGCATCACTTTTTGACAGGTCTCCATCTATTCTGCTGCTGCCTGCATGCAGAAAGGTCTCTTTTATATAAAGAAGAGGTACTTGCTTGAGTCAATCCCCTCTGAAGCTTTTTTCCAATCAAGTTTCCATTCCAGGTGGGCTCTACCCTGCCCTGGCTGCCAGCAGATTACACCCTCTTGCAGTGGGGCAGGAGAGGAGCAGGACATGATGGCACTGGAGGCTCGTGCTGCACTGGGAGAGCCAGCTCAGGTCCTTCACAAATCAGGATGTCATTTGCACATTGAGCGGCAATGATTTCGTACATGCTGTTCGGCTCTTGAGGGACACAGAGAGACAGGGCTTTCCCCTCCTCTGTCCTCCTCCCCCAGCCTTTCTCTGTTCTTATTTTTTATCTTTAATTATTTTTTAATATCCGAGGAGAAAGAAATATGTGGCAGAAAGCAATTTTAGAGTAAGTACCCAGGAGGGGACTCCGAGAAAAAAAAACGCTGTGGGGTCTGGTTCTTGTGTTGCTGAGTGCATGGAGAAGGATGGCCTTTGCCTTGTGCCTCCTGCGGAAAGAAGGGTCAGCATCCCCACGAGGCCACTGGACTAACCCTGCATCCACTTGTAAACACTTTAAGATCTTCTAATGCTACATTGATAGATAGTGAGATGAAACACAGAGGACTTTGCCAGCATATTGGAGAATATTGAAGAGTCATTACCTCATTTTGCAGCTGTTTTTTCTGCGGTAATGCTGTTGTGGGTCTTTTAGAGATGCTTCCTGCTATTCATCTCCTTCAAAGGTTTCTAACTTGCATCTGCCTCCTCGGCTCCTGGAAGCATTTTGAAATTCTCCCACGACATGTGCTTTCTGGAGGCAGAATGTTGCTAGGATCACTGTGCAAAGTCCTTTCCCTGCCTGTTCCCTTCCTTGCAATAACAATAATTTATTGGGAAGGTGTTTGCCAGGCCCTTGACATCATATGGGAGATGCAGGGAGACGAGGCCCCAAGGACTTGACATTCTCTGTAGACGGCAGCAGTTCAGGCAGAAAGTGCAATGGACGGCTGGGGGATGATCCGTCTTCAAGCACAGCAACTTATCTTTCCGCAGTGAGTCGAGAGTGGCAGTTCCCCACCACTCTCCCTCCAGATGAGTTACTGTGTTGAGCTTTCAGAGAGCAGTTTCACAAAGAAATATTTTGCCTGTTTTGCTGTGGAGTGCTCCCATCTTCTAAATGTGCTCGACGCCATCTCATAGAGCACTGTGGGGCTGAGCAACGCAGCCAGCATGTCTTGATCTTGCTCCTAATTTGAGCACTGGCCTTTTGGGTAACCATTTTTCTCCTCCTGCCTTAGCAGCTCTCCTTGTAGAGAAAACCCTTATGTCTTTTTTTTTTAAGTGCTCCGAGTTCTAACAGAGGAAAGCCCTGAAATGGCATTTACACCCACTTTTTATTTCACTAGCCTAATTTCTCTCCTGCTTCTGTTCAGATTTCTTTCTATTCCTTTATCTCTACTTACCCACCTACCCACCTATCCACCTATCAAGGCTGTCTAATCTCTCCATGGTAATTCTCTCCATGTTTCCAAGACAAAAGTGGTTACGTTCTCATGTTCAAATGTGTTCTCTGTTCAAACTCAATTGCAAACCTGTCATTATTTCTCACAGGTTTTCCAGCTACCTGCACTCCTGATAATGATCAGAGAAATATCTATGCTCAATATTTCACCATTCCTCTTGCTTCAGTTTGCCAACTAATTGAAGAACATCCTGTTTCCACTTGAAAATATATTGAAAAGCTCAGCTAGTAACCTAGCCAGCAGCAAACTGCTGTATCTATAGTTTGGCTAAGCCTGCTTTTCCTGAATTATTGGCAAGTATCAGGATCAGAAGAACCAATGCTACTTTCTTTAAAGCTTAGCAGAAATGTCAAATTCTGCTGCTTAAGAGCTACATAATGTTGAATTTCTGCTGATATGACACAATATCCTGGGAAATTGCTTAAAAATCTTAGAAATATAGCGCACAGCTTCCAAAATGAGTATCCATCCACAGGGTGGATTCATCGTCACGATGAATTGGCAAGTCACATCCTTAAGTCCACTGAAAGCAGACCTTTTTAAGGCTTCTTTCTAATTTCTAAGATTGTTATCTTGTCACATGTACATGCCTTTGTCAAACATGAGCACAAACAACCCTGCAGTGCTGCTTGCAGATCCTAGGGTAATGCTCTCCTGGCTGAGGAAAACAACATTTTCCTGACCATCTCACTGCAATTCTAGGCTCAATACACCCGTGTTAGGAGGAAATTGTTCACAGCAAGAAGAGTTTAGAGTTTGACTATAGATTTAAAAGGCAGGTTAAGTATCAATCACATCCCAAAGAGGAAAATGGGAGCACTAGTTTCTCCAGCCCACAATGAAATCTACTTCATAAACCCCGCCATGGCATCAGCTCTGTGGGAGAGCAGGGTGGAGTTCAGCACTAAGGACCACCTGAATTTCATTCCTTCAGAAATAGTTTCTGTATTCATCATATTCCTCCCAGTTGAAGCCTGGGAGGGAAGCATGATCTGCCAGGCTTGGACATGACAACAGCCTTCTCAGCTCCGACTCGGCCTCACTGCCATCCTCTGCCCCTGTGCTGGTGGGGGAAGAGATGATGCTGCAGTTTACTGTTGCTCACACTAAGTCAATGCGTATTAAGCCTAACAGGTCTAGTGTCAATCCTGGGAACATGGACAGGACGGCAAGGAGGCTGTCAGTGCACGGCAACATCCACCACATACAAACTCCCAGTTGCTGAGGCTGTGGCTGAAGCCAGACCACAAGGCTGGTGCAGGGAACCATAGTTTCATGCTTCCCATGCTCCAAAAGCTTTGCAGATACACCAGCACCATGCCCAGACTGCCCAAACTGCTTGTCCTCAGCACTGAAGTCCTCAGAGCCCAACAGAAATTCTCTATTAGCTGCTGGCTTTCCATTAGATCCCAATTTTTAAATAATGTGCAAAACAATGAAACAAGAAAACCCTAAAGGGCTCATTTCCAGGGCTGAGTTGACAGGATAGGAAAAATCATTCTATCCAGGAATTGGTTTTTATCTCCTTTCCCTGGAAAATCCATTCTATTGGCCACTGTTGGAACAGGATACTGGGTTAGGCGGACCTCTGATCTGATCAGTACAACAGACATTATGTTAAACAAAACATAAATCAAAATGAAAACAAGCCCTTTAACATGAGAGTAATTTGCTCTTGAGACCGAACTGGAGAGGAGCTCAGACCTAGCAGCTGCCTCCTCCTGTCTTGCTCCACACAGGGACCATTGCTGGACGAACGATGGAAGTTGTGCTTTGCCCAGCATTGTCTCTTTTCAGCTTTGCTTCCAATCTGGCTTAAAACCAAGCATGGAAAACTACATCATTCTTTGCAAAAGAAAACATACCCCAGGGATTCATTTAGGATTAATTTAAACTTTCTAGATCAGCAGTGTTTGTTTTGATATTCACTGTTATTTTATGGACAACCTATTAAGTCTTTTCAATTAGAAAAATTGATCTAAATGAAAATTAATTTGGAGAAGAAAAATAAAAATATTTTATACCCAATGGTATTTTCAATGTTAGCATTCATCCCCTCCCCTTTCCTTTCCTCCAAAACAAAATTGGGGCAAAAATTGGCATAATTCAGGAATGCATTTCAGTCTCGATAAAGCTGCATTCCCTGATTTTAAGTGGTTTTGTCAAAGTTCTTCCAAACCATTCCACCTCCAATTTACCTCTGGCCTTTACTGTTTTACCCCCTCCCTTGACTCCTGTAAACTATTACTTCAAAAAGAAAACACATACAGATGACAATTTTCCATGAACCTTTCTGTTCAGACCTTCTATTAACCTTTCCCTTTGTACATAAAAACACCAATAAAATAGAATCTCCCCCTGGAATCCTGCAGAGATTTGTTCCTTTCTTGACCTAATACACAGATTTTAGCTCAATCGTGTTTCACTCACTGTTTAGCTTTGTTTTCTTTTCTCTCTTCTCACCAGGCTGGTCAGAAAAATCCTGAAAATTCATCCAAATTATCAACATTTTTGGCATATTTTGCCAATTGTCTGTTAGCGTGTTTAGGCTATTGTGTAAGGAGAAAGAAGCGAGAGCCTGTGAAAGAAAGACTGCAGTGAAATATTAGGCTGATAAGTGATAATGTTCCCTCCAGGTACTGCAAGTGTAGAGATATTCTTACACACGATGCTTCCTGCTTCTTGTTAATAAACTCAGTTTCCCACTGAGCCTCGCTGAGTGTCTCTAATACAGCCTCCTCTCCATGAGGAACCTAATGGTGCAGTTTTCACGGGTAATCGGTCGGGCTGCAGCCGCAGACTCTGAGGGCAGGTGGGTTCCTGGCGGGTCGAGCGGGTTTTTAAGCAGGAAGGGGAGAAAAGCTGTGCTAATGCACTGGCAGGGAAGGACGCGGCTGGGAAGCGGGTCCCGCTGGCTGGTGTGTGTTTGCTTCAGCAAAGAGGCACGGTGGACAGATGGAGATGGGCTGGATAAATCATCCTGCGATCAGAAGTCAGCATTCATGAAAAAGTGAGAAACCGAACGTAAAACCCCCAATCATTCCCCTTGTCGCTGCTCTCAGGTGCCCGCTTCCTAAAGGGTCAGTCCATCACCCCCTTGGCCAGGGTCAGGCTCGCAGTAAGAGACCTTACTCCATAACCTGCCACGTGACAGCGTTTACACGGTTTATCAGTATTTCAGGAAAAATCTTTCTGGATGTGACATCCGTAAACACCCACAACCCTGCAAAAATAACAAGCGTGTTGAATATTTGAAAGCCGAGAAACACTAACATTTATGGATTTTTACTGCCCGACACAACACCGAACAATGAAGGGAGCAAACTTTTACTGATAAGTGAAGCAGGCAAGGGGTCTCTTTAATCTCTGGTTTTGATAGTTTTGCCATATAGTCAAGATGCAGTTCAAACATCGCTACAGCAATCTGCCATGCTTTTGTGTTAACGAAGAAATTCAAGGTGTGCCATCAAGTGGGGGCATCATTCATCATTGTTGTCATTATCATCCCAGTCCTCTCTTCATGATGACATGGGAATAACGCAAAACTTTCAAAACCTTTAGGGTTTTTTTGCAACCCACGGCGCAGGAGGGTGAGAATCTCTGTTCTTGGATGTGCATTAGAAAATATTCATTGAATTGCAAATGTTTTTCAACAAGGAACCCACAAATTGCTTGTTTCTTCATTTTTTCAGCTTGTAATTCATCTTTTGCAGCTGGCTATCTATGGACTATTGTTCCTGCTTTCTGATGGACTGGCTAAATAAAGGTATATTGGGAGAGCAGCTAACTCAATACTGCACTGTATCCCACCTAAACATGATTGTGAAATGAATGTATGAGTTGGGCTAAAATACATGAAGCTTTGGGGAGATTTGCAAATAACATCCAGATATTTGCAAATAACAAATAATCTGATCCTGAGAATTGAAATAAGCCAAAGTCAGCTGTTTCCTTTCCAAACAGAATCATGCATAATAGTACAGGAGCAGGAGTCTGTTTATTTGATGATGGATTTTTTTTTTTTCCTAACCCAACTGGCTATAATTGTTTGCATCCCACAAGCTTTTTAGCTTTTTTTCCCCCCTCTTCTCCTTCTCTTTCCTGATCCAGCATGGGTCAGAGCAGCTTTCTAAAATGTAAAATGCTTTTTAGCTGTAATTCTTTCCTTACAATTTAATATTTTAGAGATTAAGCCAGCATGTCCAATATGATTTCATCCTGAAGTCTGATTGCCACATTTCTATTCCCAGCATGTTGAGAGACAGGCCTCATGGTAACTGTGAGCTTTTTATTCTGGACACCTAGTCTTTGATCTTCATAGCACAAAGCATGGAGTGCTGCTCAGATAAGTTCATGGAAAAACTGCTGAGCAGGACAGGGCGTGTGGGGAAACGTGAGCTGTGATGGTGACAGCTCTGCTATGTGGCCACCAGCTTTCTCCTGCTTGGCAGCTACTGGGAGAGGGGAACGGCTCTGTCAATTTGCACAAGGACAAGGGCAGGCAAGTCCCCACAATGTACCTGTTACCTAGCCAGGCATTGCTCTTCTATAGCTTGAGGTTTCGGAGGTGGAAAGGGGGCAGACATTGAGGCCACTGCTTCCATCAGAAAAGTACACGGTGAGCATCACGGTTTTGGTGCCTTCACAGTCTCTGCTCCCAACCTTGCCCTCCTGGCTGTGTGAGACCCCTGCACGATCAAGACCTTTGAAAAATATCCCTGAAAGAAGATAGGACTCGAGTATTTTGGACATCAGCCTTCAGACAGCAGTCATCTTGTTGCCTGACTCTAGGGAAGTGGATAAATCTATTCTGTGCCTAAGTGCCCAATCCATACAATGGCATGGAATTCACTCATCTCCCTTCAGGGGTATTACAGTGACAGTATCTATTAATGACCATTGAGTTCCTAGATACCATGGTAAGGGAAAGCCTGACCACTAAAAGGCAGAGTTAAGGGAGCACAGTGAATACTGACAGTTTTATTTCAATTCAGACATATCATGTTAAACACCAGGAGGATGGTCTGGCCGTACATGGGCAACAGAGTCATGAATATAAATTTCAAGTAGGATGTTTATATGGGTGAGATGAAACCTCTGATAAAATTATGCATCTGGTCTTGTCCTTCCACAGTATCAGAATAGGTCTTAAGGAGGCACTGGCCTCTTAGATGACAAAGAATTGGGAGCAGGAGCTATGCACATGTGGAGCTTAATGCCCTGAAGTGCTGATTTTTTATGTGAATCTTCCAGAGGACCACCAAAATAAAGAGCAAAGTCCTTCAGGGAATCTACAGTGCTCCAGCAGATTCCCTTCATGCAAGTTTTCATGCACAACTTCTTTCAGGATGGGTTTGACCTTGACAGAGAAACCTTTTGCTAGACAAACACTATCGTTGCTTGGAAGATGACAGAGAGGTCTATTACACTTGCATGAGCTTGAATCTGAGTATACAAACCACTGCGATTTTCATCCCTTGCTCTGCTTAACCACAGCCAAGTACTCTTTTGTGGTGAGGCTAGTATCCCTTCGTGTATTTGGTATCATCTTAATCTCTCTCCCTCCTCCCTTTGTGCTATGTCTTTGTTGATATCCAGTCCTAGGAGCAGACAGCATGACTGTAAACACATTTATTACACCCTTGAATCCCACACTTTCTCTCCTCATATCTCCTTTTACTGCATGGCACCTGTGTTTTGTTTTCATTTCCTCGGAACAAGCAATAAAGCCTTAATTTCATTCAAGGAACAGGGAGGAGAGCTCATGCCACTGAGCTCCAAGTTTTCTGGCAGAAGCCACAGAGGTAATGCAGGCAGCCTGGGTGGGTGCGATACCATCACCCCACGCCAGTGGGGGAAGATCCCATATGAAGATACCACCATTTCCACCATCAGAAAGGTTGCCGTCAGTTTTGGATGGCATTTATGAAATGATCCTCTAGTTCTAGGGTGTTGAGCTGCAGTTTGCATACCCTGGGGTGTGGATGGGGGGTCCAAAGATCTCTGCTGGAAAAGTAGTCAGGATCCCCAAAGCAAAAATGGCTGAAAATCACTGTCTGGTTAAATCGCACATTATGGGCTTGACGCAGGAAAGAAATCCTTTGGTCATACAAGTCCCCATAATAAAGCACTGGAATATCTAAGAAAGGGTTATTCATTAACAATTTGAGGCACTGTAACTAGTCTGAAAAAATGCTAATCTTCCATGTGGAAACTGTGGGCTTTTATTTTCAGTTGTACTTCTGTCTTGCTTAGCAAACAAAAGAGCAGCACTTCAGAGCAACCTGAAAGCTTCCATGAAGAGAAAATCCTGGAGAGTTTGAGGTATTAAAGAAAGGCCCAGCAAGAAAAAATAGCCATAACCTAAATTCCAGGCAACTAAGTGGGAATAGGGCAGTAATAGCTGTGATTCACCTTTGCAGAGAAAGGAAGGGGTAGACTCTGAAGCCATCACTGTTCCCATACCAAGAGCAGAGGCATCCTCAGCCTAGCACAAGTCTTTGCTGTGAAGACAGGGTATCTGCTTGTAACAGGATAACAGTTTTGACATACTGGTGTACAGCATGGATGTCTTCATAGTCTCTTCTAGCCATAATTCTGCTAGCCAATAAAAAACAATTATTAGCCAAAAAGTTAGTATCTCTAAAATACTTTTTTTTTAATTGTGGTGACAAAAACCTCATTTCCAGTCAGAAGCCAGCTTCAAGAACAAAATCTAACCATGCCTTCTTCTCTAGAGAAGACCTTTCATAGTTAATCTCCTACTACTCCTGAATGCAGCAATTCAAACATGTTGCTACAGGAAAGGAGTTTTATATGAGGAACCAGTTCTTGCTGAAGGCTGGAGCTCACCACGCTTGCTGCAGCTTGCTTTTGCTCAAGAGAGAGAGTATAAAGGGTATGCACCACAGGGCACCCTATGGTTTTATCTGCATGACCACGGAGAGGACATGAGGAAGTGGGATGGAAAACCTACCTCAGCCCTAGGGGCACGGGTACGTGAGTTGCAAGGGAAAACAATCACAGAAGGGGGTTCTTCCAGGAAAATTGCTGCTCTAGTTTCCAGCGGGCAGTTCCCCAGAGAGAGTAGAAGGGCTGATCTTACTCCTGATGTTAATGAAGAAACTGCTGAAGGAGAAGGTGAATTGAGCCAATTTGCAGAAGTAAAGGCCATCCAGCTGGCTTTAGACATTGCTGATCGAGAAAAGTGGCCAGTGCTCTATCTCTATACTGACTCATGGATGGTGGCAAATGCCCTGTGGGGGTGGTTACAGCAATGGAAGCAGAGCAATGTACCAGCCCAGCACAGCATGTGCCACGTGCTGTGTACTCTTTCCCCAAAACCCTCACACAGCATTTTCTTAGGGAAGGTTTCCACAGAGATGGAAAAGCTACAATGAAAAGTACATTTGTTCACTTTGCGGGAAAGCAGATCTGCATAGAGGATAAAAAGAGCTCTCTTACAAAACACCAGCTGATACCTGGTGTTTCAGATGGTGTCAAAGGCTTTACCTCCTCTGCAGTAACAGCTCCCCCTGAGGGCTGTGTTGGGCTCAGGAGTGTGTGGTCCATGGTCTACGTGTCCTTCAGGCCGCTCCTGAGGGCTCCTGGCTGTTCGGCCCATTGGGGATGCTCCTTGATCTGCTCAGTTTCCTCCAATGCCCTCTCAAAGGCACATCAAAGCTTTCAACCCCATGTTCTTACATACTCCTAGTGCCACATGAGACCACATGTCTCCCGACAACTGGAATTACTCTGGGGATTTATTTGGCTTAAGAAGATTTGCAGTAATAAGATTAAGGTATATACGCATCCTATAGAGAAGGACCCGGAGATGCGTAAAGGGTGAGCATGGTGACTCCAAGCGAGGAGAGCTGCCACCCTGTTCAAAATCACTTCCCAGGCTCCAACTAGGAACGAAATTTAAACGCAATGTGAGACTGAGGGGCTGTGCTACTATTGCAAAAACACACAAGAGATTTCTACCACCCTGCTGCAAACTCACACTTTGATCAGCTTTGACTTTTAATGGCCAGTAATTCATATAACCTATTTTGTCTTACACGTTTCTCCAGTGCCTTTTAAATGGTGATATTTACACTGGACTCCTGAGCTCCAAACATACAAACACAGGCCACTTAATTAACTGCATGTCCTCACAACATCTCCGGTACTAACGTGATGGCATGTTATGCCATATGATGGGTATGTTTCAGTATTTTTAAAGGCTGCAGGCTATCACCTAGGGCAAGTGACACTGATTGCCAGCAATATATTCCACCACACTCAAGCAGCTTTTCAGTAGCTTTTCCAGTTTCCTGGCAACGAGGCCAGCAAGAAGACCTAAAAGTCTTTCTTAACAAGCTCTGTTTGTCCAGAATATGCACTTATTGCTGCATTGCAAACAGCAAATGATCTCCCAGGCCAGCTGATTATTAATAGAGGGAAATGCAATGGAGAAGCACATTTCAGGATGGACTATCCCTGCAAATTTGTTAGGCAATCAAATATTTGTCAGTGGGGGGGGGATGTGGATTAGAGAGGGACACAGATGCCCTAATTTGAAAGCTTTGTATTTCTCTATTCCACTGGGCTTTTCTAACATGCTCCAGGGTTGTTTCTGTGGGGTTTTCCTGGGCCACTGTATGGTTATAGGAGAGATGCTGTGTCCTCTGCTCCCCCCCGCCAGGCCAGTTTGCTGACTCCCACTGAGTTTGGGGTGTAGCACAAGAACGCAGCAAGTGAGGAACTTGTGCATTATTAAACACATACATGTAAGAGCAAGGAAGCAGCCTCAGGATTTAAAGTGCATGTGAGTGTTAACTCCTTTATTTCTTTATTTATTTTTTTCAGAACTGACTTACACAGCTAATTACCTTCTTTTCCTCCTCCTCCTTTTTTTTTCAGAAGTCCAACTGCCATATTTCTTTTCCTGGCAAATGGATGTTTTGAAAGACAGCCCTCCTCCACACAGATAGATTTTTTTCACTACATCCACCTAACCATCATACACTCTGGATGATATATGTAGCTCTGCCCCCCAAGCAATCATTTCCTTTTATGGCTCTGAAGGGACAAAACCAGGTGACACACTGAGAAAGTTAAATGCTGAAAGTTTCCAAGAAATGCTGGAGAAGTTGTGCCAACAATCAGAGACGTATAGAAGTAGAAAACAGAGGGGTAGAGTGTGGCACATGACCATCTGCCAGTACTGGAAAAGAATAAACACCGAGGAGAAATAATAGGAACTTTTTCAGATGCTGTGAGAGGGCATAAGTGGCAGCAGCATGCCAAAATAAACAGAGGCACACGTTGGCTGAGGAGTGGGGCGTGCTTCTGACTGGCAGCCCAAATCCTGAATTCCGTGGTCACCGCTCCCCCAGGCAGGACTGCTGAAGTGTGCAGCGCTGGAAGTCAGAAAGGATTAAAGCCATTAGGATTTACCCATGTAAGAATATATAATGTTTGAACAGCAGACAGCGATGTATTAGAGAGAGTTGGCTTGTACTGCTTTTGCACTGCTTAGCACTGGAATAACACCTTTCACTTTAATGCACTTATTCCCATTGATTTATGCAGGCATGAGAGGAATCTAGCCTACAAAGCTCAAATAGATCTTTTAGACCATATCGTTCTGCCAGGAGAAGTGGTAGAATCCCTCATATCTATAGGAATATATATGTATGCTTGTCGATGTGTATTTAATTTTTCGGTTTAAGGATATTCATATCATCCTTCTTGGGTACCCTCTTAGAACGGAATAGCACTTTGAGGTGTTCTCTATTGACTAAAAGAGTGCATTGGTGTGAAGATTAGGTACAGATGACTAACTTTTAGATGAATCAAGTAGAGCAAGGCAAAGTCCTCCTGTGGTTACGCACTTAAGTTTTCTTTCCTGAAAAACTTACCAAGCTGCCTAGCGGTTGTGAAAATAGCCAGCAGATAATAGCAGGAGTATTCTGCTAAGTGAAGGTGATACAATGCAGAGCCCTTTGTTAGTGACTGAAGCAAGCAGAAGATATTTCCCCCATTTTCTGTCGTTTCCACTAGCTCTCTGTAATTCTAGATGTTGACTATACTCTGCAGGTGCTCATTTATTTCCCCTGACTATAAAGGCAGCCAGGCTGGGGAGGCATTTCTAGGCTGCTTGCATACAATTTTAAAAATTAAAACAGGAGGAAGAAACACACTTAATAAGATTTGATCAGAACAAGCAGGGAAGAGAAAACCAAAATCTCCCTCATCGCAGATGTGGATTTATTTTTCCTTGAAAAAAAAGAGCAGGTTGTTCTGAGGAAGTTTACACCCCAAGACTTAAGTCTGGACAGTCCTTGAACAGCAAGTGATGGCAGAGTCAAGATCCAAAGGCAGCTGCATTTTGAGCTTGTCTCAGTACTTTGGAAACATCTGCATTCTTTATCAACATCCATAACCAGTAAAAAGATGAAGCAGTATTTCTGCAGCTGTGGTAGATTGATGTAACTAGCATACATTTAATTTTATTTCAAGTTTTGGCTACCTCTCATGCAGGGCAATGGGGGACGTTACAGATGGCTAACATGCAAAAGATACTCAGGGATTGTGGAGTGATGAGAACTGAGTTTTTCATGTCGCACAAGTTCAGAGACAGTAAAGAGACGTGAGAAAAAGAAAGTCCCTTACATAGGTACCCAACTGCAGTGGGAACCTAACCCTGGTGTTCACTGGTAAAGGCTAAAGAACAAGGCTGTTGTCGTTGTATGTGTGGAACAGAGGAATTCTGGAGCATTTACTCCAGGTAAAATGAGAACGAACCCAAATATTGTGTCTAAACTTGAACTTGGACTATGAATAATTACTGTGATCAGAAAATATGTGATTGAGCATTAGAGTCTGCTTTATTTTCATACAGTCACGTTTTGGCTGTTTATACTGAAATACTAACAAAAGGGTTTGATCCCATGCTATTTCTTGCCTTGAGGTCAGGGAGACAGCCATACCCATGCTAAGCTCTTCTAAGCCAGCAGCCTTTTGAAGTTTGCCCATGCTGATTTATCTCTCAGTCCCCAAAAAAGCTGGAAACACCATAGTACCTGGCAGTCCAGTGATCCCCTTGATAAAGATGATAATTTTTCATTTTATGAATGCATTTATTTAGGTGTCTGCTAATACAAAGATGGGACAACCATCTCTATATCGTAGATTGCTTTGACGAGACTTCAAAGGACTTTTCCAAGCTCTCCAAAGACCAACTGTAATGAACGTTACCGTCCAATTCAGTATGAGTTTTCTCCACAAGCCAGAAAAATAAGCAGTGCCCAGTTTATCAGACAGAAAGCAGGCTCCTTTTATTAGTTATTAGCCAGCACTGTTCCTCTATTTTTCAGGGCAGGATGGCTTAACCTATTGTGGACACATCCTTCAAGAGGGAGAAACCTAGCATAGGACCAAACACACGCGCAGTTCCTGTGCCTAGGTGTGCAAGTCTGATCAATGGCTGTGTAGACTGCTAATGAGCCATCTCATTAGCTGCATGCAGGAATATTTACCCGCAAGTCAGGCACCATTGTGGTAACCGCATGCTGAAGCACAGCAGCAGGTTGGCGAGCTCTGAACCGTCCTGACATCTACCGGTTGTAAACTTGCCCCCTTAATGCTGTTGCGTTAACACAGCAGCATGTCATGACAGTGTGATATTAACCTGAATTGTTTCCTCCTCCACCATCGACCCCAGCCACCTTGCAGCATGTGAAAACGCAGCTCTTTGCAGCTCTTCGCTCCTGCGTGTGCTGCTCTGTCTGTCCTCCCAAGTCCATGTTGCAGCTCTGTGGCTTTTGGTCCTGGGAACACAATTATGCTGGGAGTGAGAGAGTTCCCCCAGCCTAACTCTGATGCTCGGAGAAGATATATGTGTGCTTATTTTCAGAGGTTCATTACTCTAATGGTGAATCAGGTCTGATGTAGACTCTGGTGCACTGCAACTCCTGATATGACTTGGCAAAGTAATACAGAAGAGCCCATGCCTCCCATTGATTGAATTGCAGTCTGACCTCTCCTGCCTCTTCTGTGGCAAGAGTTTTGCTCATCTTATTCTGTTCAGTATTATCCTCCTCTGATAGCCCCCGTTCCAGTCTGCCAGCAGTATTTATTACCTTTTCCACACTATGGCTGTTTTCAGTTTTCTTACATTTCCAATTATACTACACAGTTGCCATTGATCTGTTTTCTGTTAGCATGAAAATCAGAGCTGTGATCTATATAATTTAAGACTCTACCTTCATTAACCTTCCTTTTGTTTTTAAGGCAGACTATTTAAATTGATCTTTATTAAATAAAATTACAAGAGCTATCAATCCTCATGCTTCACGGTGTAAATTGATCAGTGGCTAACTCAGGAAGTAATTGCCAGAGGACCACTTTGTTAAGATACTGTACAATTAGATGTGTTTCAGCAGTTTAATTCCTTCCGAGGACTATATGGCCACCATCAGGGACAGTATTCTGCATTTACTGGATCACTGGTTAATTTTGATGTAGAAGAAGAGAGCAACTGGATTGGATGGACTCTTGCTATAGTAGCTCATCTCTTAGCTGCCACAGTGGCTAACACCTCAGTGCTGATGTATTTCCAGGGCCAGATCCTTCAGTGACATACATCAGCCCAGATCCATTGACCTGATGTGGTACAAAGATCCTCAGCTGGTGTAATTCAGCACAGCTCCACCAGTTTGAGTGGTGACCTCCTGTTATTTTGCCCTCTCCTGTTGCCAAATAGAGATGGGAGTGTGAATGATGAGGTTATTTATGAAAGGCACCGTTCTCATCCCATTTCTCCAAATGCAGAGTGCAGCTATTGACTGTGGTGGTGATACTTCAGTTTTGCACCAAATCAGAATCCTGTACCATCCTGGGAAACAAAAAAGCCTAAGCTACAGGATGTCTGCATTCTCTAAGATATCTCCTCCCTTGCTGTGGTTGTATGTATCCTAGCTTCTTAAATTGACTTTGCGCATTGTCTAAACATATTTAGACACAAGATTTCACAATTACAGAAAAGTTGCTTTCAACATCCTCCTACTCTTATTCAGATCCATTCTCTTTTGCTCTCATGTTCTTATCATATTTAAGAATTCTGCGTAAATGAGCATTAATGAACCAATTTTAAATTATTTTTCTATGAGCAATTTCAGCTGCAAGTCGCTTGATTATGTGAATCCAAATGATGGGGGTGGGGGGAGGGAGAGCATAAAACGTGTCTTTGCTGCAGTAACCCGTGACCAATTTAAGTGCTGGAGCAAAGGTAAATGCGGAAGGGTTGAGCTGCCACCTGAATGCTGTCTGCATAGCACTGGATGGAGAGGAGATGGTGCAGGACTGTAAAAGTCAGAGAAATGCACATGATCACACAGAGGCAGGGGAGGAAAAAAAATCTCTTCCCCTCTCTCTTTCTCTCTCTCTGTTGAAGCTCACCTCCCTGCACTACCTCTGCAGGACATGGCATCAGTATCTGCAAGCCCATCTCCCTCCTTTGGATGGGGAAAGCAGCTAGCACAATCACTAGCTGGCAGAGAAACAAGCATTAGGTGGTTTGTGGGATGGGTGCCAGCATGGAGGAAGAGGTGGGGCACAGGGAGGTTGGGTGGATTTGTATCACAACACACAAGGTGCATCAATCCAGGGTCAGAAGAGAATTAATAGCCATGCCTGCAAGGCACAGTAGCATGTAGGGACTAAGATGATATCTTAAAACCTTGTGTGAAGCAGCTGCACACGCTAATATATTGTTTTCCAATGCCAGGTACATTCTATATTTTAGCTCTATAAATTTCAAAGTTAATCCAGAAACGAGTTATTCAGCATTGCAGTAAAATGTGACCACCTTCTGACAGCTTTGTTCTTTTACTTCTTCCTGAGGCACAAGCAGAGAAGAGAGGGTGGTCTGCTGCAGAAACTAAGAATCACAATTTAAACCCACAAGAGTTCAAAAGGCTTGGTCCACCTCTTGTGGAAGTTGATAGGAGTTTTCTACTACTCAGAAACCGAATGGGATCTGACACACAGCAGCTCGATGGCTGCAAGGGACAGAAGAGCCTGAATGAGGCTGAATCATGGCTCCAAACATCTTTGAGAAGGAAGATTCTCAGTCTCTTTCCAAGTTTGGGGAGGTTTCCATTTTGTCTTCCAGCCTGAGGATAGGGTTTAGTAGACTTTGGGCTTTGATCACTCTGCAAGGGAGGGCTGTCTGGTGGTTGCAGAAAGGGCACTGGTTTCAAAACTCCTGTTTTTTTTTTTCTCCAGCTCTGCTATTGACTTTCTCTCTGACCTTGGGCACATCAATTCTTCCACTGAAGTAAGTGGGAACTCAATTGCATTTTATGTTTCTTTATGCGTCAGATTCCCTTTCTGCAAAATGAGGATCATAACACTTAACTACCTCTCAGAAGTGCTCTGAGGCCTAACAACAAATTAATGTTTAAGATCCTTGGATTTTTTTTAAAAAAAAAACCTTTACACATATGTGAATTTCAGTGAAAAATGTCAATTTGTTGAAACTGAAAAGTTCTGCAGATGAGAATTGTTTTCAATGCATTTCTTGGCTTGGGAAAAAAAGAGATTTAAAGCATCATTTTGAAATGGTTGAAATGCCCTGTTTCAACATTTTGGAAGTGAAACATTTTTGGTTTTCATTTTGAAATGACTTTCCATTTATTTTTTTCATTATATTATGTGCTATAAATATGACACAAAATCAAGGCAAATTGAGGCATGACATCTCTGTTAAAAGTGAACTGTTTTGAATTACCTGGAAAGACATTACTTTTTTTTTTTTTTCCTTAATTTCCTCTGCAGAGAACTCTGACATCTCCTGGATTTGCTCTGAGTGAGCATCTGGCCCAATTTCAAAATCCACCAGGAAATGGGATTTTCGTGCCCTCAGAACCTGTGAGGGCACAAAGGCTCTGCGACACTGCCCCAAACGTCACACAGGGCTGCTGTCCTGAGGAACTATCCTGCTAAAATGAAAATATCACACCAGAGAGACTCCAGGCCTTGGGAAGAAGGTGAAAGGCATGATCTGAAGATGTCCAGTTATATGTAGTTGTGCCCAGTGGACACCGATTTACATAAAACTCTAGGTATTTAAGCATTGGAGCAGGCTACCTTCAATGGCTGCAGAGTCTCTGTCATGGGAAACTTTAAAATTGTGTAAGGTGTTTGTAGGAAAGGCATAAGTAAAGCGGACCCTGCATCAAGTAGGCTGAGGGACAGATGAACACCTGAGGTCTCCTTCAGCCCTGCAGGTTGATGCTGTCATTTGCTTAGGCAACGTGGTGCTGATACCAGGAGGATACAGCAAGGAGAAAGGCAGGAAAAGAGAGGGAAAACTGAGCTTTGAAAGGGCACGTATGAGCAAGAGAGAATGAAAGAGAAGCAGAAGGGGAGCTGGCTGGGATCACAAGGCACATCAGACAAGGGAGGAAGCGGGAGATAACTCCAGAGGGGTCCAAACACAACAAATCCTAAAAGTAAAACTAAACTCGGCTGAAGCATTTGCCCATAATGACCCTCGTGCGTTGGATGAATAATAATTTTTAAAAGAAATCAACTACTGTGAGTTACACTTCTCAAAATGAAAGTTTCTTCTCATGTCCTTTGCTTTCCACCCAAGCTACAACACCCCAGTCCTCACTCACATCCCAAGCGTAGTTTTAATTTGGGCCCCCCTTCTATGTTCGTTTGTTTTTTCTCCTGTTCCAGCAGCAGAACTGCCCCAACCATTCACCGGGCAGGATCAAACCAGGGCTGTGACTGTGTCCCTTAGATGAGAGATCTCCCAGGCAGAACCTGGGGATATTCATCACAGCGAGTGGCTGATCCAGCAGAGTTCAGTGGAGTTGGACAAGGACCAAGCTGCGAATTATGCCTCATCTTTTGTGATGCCAGCTGCCAAACATCTTAATAGCAAACAGCCCACTTTATCCTCTATTGCAGGGAATGCAAAATGTTGCCTGAGATGTGGCATGAGGTACAAAAGGTGCAGCTCCAGCCCTCCTGTCTCAGCCTCTCTCCGTTTGTTCATACACCTTAGTAATGTCATATCAAACATTGCACACAAATGCTGTGGCCAGAGATGTGTGACAAGGGCCTCCCTGCAGTGTAAAGGTCACTGGGCACCGGCAAACTGATTTTAGCTAGCTGAAATGTATCCCACAGTTGCACAGTGGAGTTTTCTCATGCCTACGTAGAGCCAGCGCTGCGGTCAGCAGGCCAGCACACCTGCGTCACCACTGCCTTCTCATCTCAGAGATAGGACATCTCAGTGGCCTGTGAGCCCCGTGACCTTTCTTACTAGGATTCTCCTGGAGATCAGATTAAAGGGAGCAGGGTGAACTGAGCTCTATCTCTGCTGACACCCTGAATTCCCACTCTTTATCAGCTTCTCTTTAAAAGGATTTCAGATTGCATTTCCGTATCTAGCATATGGAGAGTTTCATTTATTTGACAGGTCGATTCTTTTATCAGACATTTATAAGGATTTACAATACTAATGCACTCTGAATGCAGTACTGGATTTCACACAGAAAAAGTGCTGGCAAAGGGATGAGCCATCCTCAGAGCAGTTTTCCCTTCTCTTTCCTGTCCCACCCTTCCTATGCTTTACAGAGGCAGGTCAATATGACAAAGGCTGTGATAACACTAATGCCCCTTCCAAGCATTTTCTGCTGGGATGAGTGACGATGGATGCAGGCTCCTTAAGAGAGCTGCGTACACGAGACTCTTCTCTCCTTGTGGTTGTACTCAGAGGGATGGGGATACAGGCAGCAAGAAAGCCCCTGCCAGTAGGGTGAGCAGTGATAGGCAGAAGAAGAGGAGAAAGGCACTGAACCCTGCAGGAGATCTGCAGAGTGGAGACAGATACTGGCTTTGCTTTAGACTGAGAGTTGCAAAATAAAATCCTCCAGGACAGAGCCCGCAGGGCAAGGATTTCTCTTTTTTGACAGCCTACAGTGAATGAAGCACAAAATAGCCTGCTGTCTCCACAGACAGCAACGATATTTGGAGACGTCAAACTGTAGTACAGAGGATGCACAAGAGGAATGGAGACACAGCTAACTACCTCCCAGAATTTTGATTTCTTGTTCCAAGTGGGAGATCCTGAAATCATGCAAGTTTTTCTTGTGTTCCTGCTGGAATCAAAAATATAGCTTCTTTCTTTTTTGGGATAGCAGATGGAAATAAAGCTTATTTGGTCTTCATTATCTGCCCTTGTTTCAGATTCAAAGGTGCTTGGATTCAAAGTCTGCATATTTTCAGTCCTAGCAAAGGGCAGGAGAATAGCAGTGGACACAGCCAGGCATAAAGTCAAGTTTCCCATTTCCAAACTACATGTAGAACCAGTTTCTCAGATTCTTTAGGGAGTTTATAAGGACAGGTTATTTCTGCTGCATAGTTGATGATTTGCCTAATATAGCTCCAGTCTCATACTGAGATTTGCTTGCTGATTTGACTTTGATTTGACAGTTGCATTTGGTAGTCTACAATGATCAATAACAGGTTAGCTTTGGTAATATGGTTTCTTGATTTTTAGTTTGAGTTGGTTAAGTGTATTGATAGAATCTGTAAAGCATCTAGAGGCCCATTAAGCTCAGTTAGGATCCCGGGAGTAGCTCTTCAAGGAGAGGCTGACCTAAAACTCTGCCCTGCTCTCTGCCTAACTGACCACCCGGGGAGAACAGGGTGCTGCTCCATGGCAGCTGACCCCACCATAGTCCTGCCCTTTCCATGTTCATAAGCGTGTTCCTACTTGTCCTTGTGCAGACATCCAGTGAACTGGTTGAGCGAAGCAAGTCACCAGAAAAGAAAAAAAGAAACCCTTTTGTGCCACTTTAGCTCACCAAACTGTCTCAGTTCATCAGGCGTGCTGGTTCCAGGGGCAGAGCGGCAGCAAAGCTGGGTAGATTTAGAGAAACAGTCACAGGATTGCACCAGCAGGGAGAGTTCCTCCAGGATAATTACAATGCAAGTTCAAAGTGGTTTGATGAAACTGCACTAAGCATTTATTTGGATTTTCTCATTAAACATTAAAAGGGTCTTCAGCTGGTTTACTATCACATGATACCACCACTTGAATTGTGAATGGCCATATCTACTTGGGGCTTAATGAGGTTTAATTAATTTATAGCCACACCTTACTTCCCCGGTATTAATTTTCCTGCAGATGCCTGTGTTGCCCTTAGTCTCTCATTCAGCTTGAAGGGGCAAAAGATACTTTGGATTAATACTTAAGAGTCTCAGCAAAGTGAGGTCAGGGTAAGGGGGTGAGATTATGCAGTGAGTGCTTAGCTACAGCACCTGCTAAAACTAGTACTAACTTGGCAGAGCAAGCAGTGAACGGGTTGCAGAGAAGGGTCTCATCTCTGGCCCATGCAGGGCAGAGCAAGACAGAGAGGGTAACTGATGCTGCCTGCACAGAGCCCCTTCTGACACTGCAAGCTGAGGATATTTTTGCTCTTGCAAGGGGATGGTCTTAGCCTCCTGCTCTGTCCATGCGCTGCTAAATAGACATGCAAAGAAAGAGGGAACAGTGGAAAGCTTCAGGTTGTTTAAGACACAGCAGCCCTGAAA
Organism: Aptenodytes patagonicus; assembly: GCF_965638725.1. NCBI lineage: Eukaryota > Metazoa > Chordata > Aves > Sphenisciformes > Spheniscidae > Aptenodytes > Aptenodytes patagonicus. The sequence goes on from NC_134956.1 coordinate 12,907,762, forward strand.
AGGCCATTAAGAGTTTGGTTTAAACCCACTAGCATCCAGAAACTCACAGCTAAGTGCCAGCCATCCAATATGCAAGCACAGTTGGATAATGTTAAGGGTGATGGCTAGCTGCGAACAGATCCTGGGTGCCTGTTATTTTGCTGTGAATTTCCATGCTTTTTGGAGAGTTTAAATCAGAACTTTAATGGGCTTTTGATGTTGTTTTAGTTTGGTGAATAGTTTCCCGTTGTATCTGCTTATTCAGTGAAATAGCGAGGAAACGCTGTTGCAGTGGAAGATGACAAGAGACTATAGAAGCCTATCTCAGCTGCATTTGCACAGCAGAAGCCTTTAAAAATCACTGTGCTATGAACGAGACATTTCCATATTTCACGGCTATTTTTGCTGGATGCCTAAAGTTGATGAGACAGCAAAAAAAATTTGAATGAAGGGAGAAGGGAAAAAAAGTCCTTCTGCTGTTCCTTTCTTCCTAACAACTTACATCTCAGCCATGTTGCTTGGCAAAGCCAACAAAGCAAAGTATGTTATGTCTGTAAAATGATAAGCACATGGGCTACACTGAGGACATTTTCTCCCTGGTATTTGGGTAGGGAAAGGGGGATTCATTCTGAAGTGGAACATTAGCCTCTGTTTTTTTTTTTCCTTTGCTGCTTCACTCTACCCAAAAGCTTATCAGGGCAGCTATGTCTTTTGGGAGAAGAAGGTCAGAGGAACTCAGGGACATTGTTTATCAATGTGTGTTCCCACTCAGGCATGTGACAAAAGAGAAATTAACCCTCTGCATGCCCGATAGCCATCATCCCCTATACTTCCCTTACTTATTCAGGCCTGCAGAGATCTACCAGGCTCTGCACTTCATGGTGTCAGAAAGCGTGCACAAAAAAAGCCAGTAACAGGGAAATGCAGTCCTGCTAAGTGCTGCTTGGTGAGTCTGTGGGACATGGCACTAGGCTGGGGAAGCTAAAAATAAGCAAAGGAAAACAGAAACTGAACTTCAAGGGAAGTTTCCTGCTGTATTAGTCCATTGTGTTTCCAGACAGGCTGCTCAGGACCCTGGGATATTATGTCCTTCTGTGATGCTGTGCCCAAAATTATTGGTTGCTTTTCAAAGCCCCTAGAGTCTGTTTTTTGCTTCCATATCATTTATACTAATTATCATCTGTGACCATTTCTTAAACACCTTCCATGTGTTTGGCAGTCTTTGTTCCACTGTGAAAGACATAGCGTATACTGAAATGCTCAAATAAAAGCGCATGTTCCTCTGCAATTAGCTCAGTTCTTATAGCACCGCTAAAGAAGACAGGTTTGGGGTATTTTTTCCAAGGAAGGATTTGAAAAGACTTTTTGGACCGGAACTAGGAAATCAGCTCATGGATGATGGAAAAAGATCCCAACCCTGCCCAGTACCAACGTAGACTCCCACTGTGGTGGGTGTTTTGAGCCTGCCCTGTGACTACCTGGCCATTTGGCACATAGACCAGCACCCCAAGGGCCTTGCTTGTGCAACACAGAGAGCAAATGCCACTCAGGAAGCTCTTTTTAACCCAGATGTAGTGAAGCATCTTGTCCTTGACCTACCTTCAACAGCCGTGAAAGGGGACGAGGTTTCTCCTAGATCAGCAGACCAAATAAAAGCAGAGACCTGCAGTTATCTTTCACTAAAGGATTAAAGTTTCTCTGGGTTGACATTATTACAGTGACCACAGGCAGCCTCAGACTGGCTAAGGGCCTGCCAGTGGGGACAGGTTTAAACTTGCAGGTTGAGACATCAAATTAAGGAAAGTTGTTTCATCCAAAACTTTGGACTCTGGGGCTCAGGCATATCTCACGCACCCCATGGCAGAACCAAGCTGGAGGCCACAGCACAGGGCTGGCGGTCAGAAAATCAGCCAATTCCTCCCAAGCCTCTGAACATCTCTATTGCTCACTCTCTCCGTCTATAAAGAAAGGATTATAACACTTGTCTCAGATGGGTGTGTGAGGATCCGTGGCTGTAATAAACCTTGTGGCTGTTGGCTGGAATACATCATACCAACGCTCGCTGCTATTACTAAAGAATAATTCCTTGCATATGACCAAAACAAACTGAAGGAGGTTTTGGAGGGTAGTTCCATGCTGTATAAGTTATGGTGATGTTGGCTTAGGATAAGCAAATGGTTTGAATAAGTCAATCCTCGACCAAAGGTTGAAATACAGAAAAAGTCCATTTGATTGTTTTTTAATAGTGGGAAGATCATACAATTTTTTTCTTCATATGCTTTTGGTTCTGGGAGCAGTGAAAGAGCATTAGAAGTACTCAAAACACTGGAAAAGCAAAGAGAACAGCTAACATTAATCTGACCCTCGACAGAACAATGCGAACGAACGCCACTTTCATCAGATTTCCACTATGTTCATAGGAGAACTGGGAGCAATTCTGGAAATCAAATCCAAAATATGGGATCTGTTGCAGATTGCATCTGCTGAAATATCTGCAGAAGTTAGCAACTCCTCCTGCAGACTGAGGTGGAGTTTGTGGAAACAACTAAAACTTTCCAACAAGTAAAACTTTCCTGGCTTTGACTCTGTTTGGGTCAAAATTTGGGGGATTACTGAAGTTTCCCCAGACTAATAGCAAAAGTCAAGGGATGTAAACCCACATGAAATGCAACTGCAAATTACTCTTCATAGGGTTGTACCCTGATACAGATCTGTCTAATGCTAGAAGAAAATCCAACCCCAGTGAAGCCACTGAATCTTTCCTTTCCCTTCACAATTCCTGTTTTGATTCAAAGCTCTCCCTAGGCTAAAAGAGGAAAAACTTAAAATTAGGTCAGAGCTCTGTACTCCCATTAGAGACACTGAGGTCACTGTGGTTGTTACCAGAATAAAGTCCTCGGCTGCAATCAGGACACACTGCATACTCAGAGAGGAGCTGGTCCCCTGTGCTACAATAAGGATCCACTGGCCCCAGAACAGCTGTGGTATAAGGTTTAATCAGGTTAGCTAGGTTTTCTCTCTTGATTTCACAGCCTCCATTCAGCACACCAGATTATAAACTTTCAACATGTAATTGAACCTGACTCAAGGAGCCAATTGTATTACAGTGAGCTTTAAAAGGGGGAATGGCAAGGGCTAAAGTTTTCATTCAATGAATGCAATTTCTATGCGCAGAAATCAATTCAATTGACATCAGTTGAGCTTTAATGCTGAATTAAAGAGCTGCCAGGTTTCCCCCATGGGGCTTTTACAGTCCGGGCTTTATGAATTCATTAAAATGCACACACAAACTTTTAGGGAAATAGCATTACACTGTAATAAGAGCTACAAATCGACCATATTCCTCTGAGAGAGAAGTCTAATTTGAGTTGCCTAGTTGGCAAAATTGTTTTCCATCACTTTGCATTTATTAGCAGAGGGTGTCATATTTTCCCTTGTTTCCATTTTGCTTTCTTGTTGTTTGCTTAGCAAGGGAGAGCATCATGTTTAGAAATATCAAGGGGAGATGGAGTCTTTCGAAAGCAGGTGCCCACTTGGGAAGCTGTAGCGCTGTAGGGCTCTTCGAGGAAAACCATGCTTCAGGACAAACCAGGCTGGTTGGGCTGGAAGCCTGAAAGACTCGGCGGACACTTCTAGAACTGCAGGATTGATGGTCTCTGCCAACTGGCAGTTGGAGTCCCTCGGCCTAGGATGGACGAGGTAAGCAGGATGTCCGCAAAGACATCTGTGCTGAAGAAGAACCCAGCTTCAGTGAGAGCTGAAACTGGATCTGAGGCCAGTGGAGAAGTGAAAGAGACAGACATTTTAAAAGAGTATCTGGAGTTTCAGTGCCCTTCCCCTCCATTAATCTCACAAACTCACTGAAAAGAAGTAGCCTTGCAGCAGCTCACAGCTTTATCTTCCCTGCATTAACTGCAGGCCCAGTTAGACTAACAAATACTGGTTTCCTCTGAGATACTGACAATGGCTGGGAAGCTGCAGGGGCAGCCACAGAAACCATGCCCATGGAAAAGATATCTGAACAGATCAGCATCGTCGGGTTGCTTCTATGTCTGTGGTGTTGTGCTCCTCCTATCACACACATCGCAGCACTCTTTCTGATAATGAGCATTCACAGGGTTTCATTAAGTATGCTTCCTAATTGGATTGATGACCCTGGTGATTGGAGGTCTTGACCTATCCATAAAACAAGTGGAACTCAGAAAGCACAATTTCCTCATCCCGCTGTTTTCCTAGCATGACTTGGCTCCAGCTTTTGACAGATGAGGGAGTCTCTAGGGCTAATTCGGCTCCTGCAGTGAAGGCACAGTTGATGTCATTTGGGATGGTGAATTTTGCTATGGGGACACACATGCTTGTGCAAGGAGACTCTACAGACAAATCTGACAGGCAGCCAACTCTCTGTCGAGTGGTAATAGGTAACAGTCACTGCCAACTCCCATTTCCAGGCTAACTTAGTGATGTGGAATGACTCCATATGCTCTAAACAGATCTGATCTCCCACTCCAATGGGTCAGGAGGACCTAGAGAAGCAGTAGAAAGGGGCACAAAGGGAATCACCCAGGACAGGGCCCTTTGCTCCCGAGGTTGAAGATATTCCAGTGCTTCCTCCTTTGCTGGATATGCATGCATGGGACTCCCTCCAAGCAAACAAAACTAAATGGCACCTCTATCCCTAGTGACGGCATACAAATTATACAGAGTAGCTTAAGGAGACATGTTAGAAAACAGATTTATACAAAAGGCATATGCATCTGTTGGCTTTCTTCGCTTGGTTCTCTGGATGCCAAAGTAGCCAACAGATCATAGTGTTACAGCAGTGGGGTGGGCAGTGTAGTGAGGAATTATTTGTGCCATTTCCTCAGTGTTTTGCACGGACTGTTTCTTGTAGCTATTCATGAAGGGTTATGAAGAGGAATCTAGGAGAAGATTAGTTCAAAGATTATATCAATGCATTTTGCTGGACAGCTATTACTTTTAAATAGCAGATATTTTCCTTTTTTCAAATGCATCTCTTTTTTTTCCCCAGCAGACGTTTATGTACAACCAGGAAAAAAAAAAACACACTATAGATTTGCTGATGAGACAGCTAAGATATTAGAGGTGAGGGGTGGGGGTCCTCTCCTCCTTCTTTTTTTCTTTTCAGTGGATCATGCTGAGTCTTTCTAGATGAAAAGAAGACAAGCTATCACCTCTTCACACTTAGAGAACTCTCAGGAGAAAAGGAGGAGCAAGAGGTAACTAGACCAAGCACTCTTACAATGAACCCTGCTGGACTGCAAGCCAAGAAGGAAGCTCATCCTTTACCCATATCCCCAAACACTGTGAATATCCAGGTGGAAAGTTCCACCCAAGGTGTCTGGAGATCCATCAGCAGCAGGACTGGACCCTTCTTTTTAACCTGTAAATTGACACAAATGGGCAAATTACAGACCCAGCAGGAGGGATTATGCCTGAGGTGGACAAGATGTGACTCATGCAGAAAAAGCAGTGAGAAGGAGAAAGCTGAGTGCCTCCATTGCTTGCCCAATCCCTTTTCCCAGGTCAAGAAGCAAAACTCTTTGGAAATCGTAGTTGCCTCAGCAGGGCACAAATCCTGCTGCCGGCCAAGTCCTGCAGGCAGTGGCAGAAGCCACGTGCTGAATCAGCTTTCCTGGGGCCACCTGGCTCACATGCCAGCAGCTGCCAACTCCAAATGTAAGGCTTTCAAGCTAGAAAATCTTAGACACTTGACAGTGTGCCTGTATATGCAGAAAATGCCTGTGACAGATAGACTGCTAGATGGATATTAATAAGAATTGTTCTTAAAACCAAATGTTCCAAGAACCTGGTCCAAAAGAGAAAAATCCTGTGGGTCTAAGAAAAACATAAAAAACCTAGTCCTGTTGGTACTAACCCCTTCCCACTAAAAGACATTTGGAAACAAAGTCTAGAAGACAGTTTGAAATGTGCAAATATTAATAATGCAGGTTATTGCAAATCTCCATTTATTTGATCCCCCTCTCATTTATACTCCCACACACATCCCCCTCTAGACCTGCTTGTGTCTGCACTGGACCATGAGAATTCATTTCCTGGGAGACTTTCTCTGACTGTAGCGGATGGAGGAGGAACGAGCGGGTTGAAAAATCCGGCAGCATCCTGGCTATCAAAAGTGCTGTGAAAAAGGGTCGCGATTCCTGGCCAGCAGCATCAAGGTTTATATTTTCTTGTTCCAGAGTGTAGCTATTACAGCCATTCCCACCCCCCTCCTTCACCCTCCCACCCTGCCCCAGGAGGGGCGGCGGGTCCGGAGGAGCTCGGGAGCGCTGTGGAGTGGTTCACTCGTGGGGTGCGAGTGACACCCTGTGGCCACCTCTCCCCGGGATCTTCCCGGATCCTCAGTGCTAACAAAGAGCAAGGGGTGGGAGAGGGATGATTTCAGAGATACACACACACACACACACACGGAGACTTCGCTCCTCTCGGGGTCTACAAAGCAGTGGTTCTACCGATGAGGAGGAGGAAGAGGAGCCACCACTTGGCTCAAATGGCAAATGGCTCTCTGAGCCTCCCCTGAGCTTCAGTCAAACCTGAGGAAGTGGAACCAGAGGTTTTATGTCTCCATGCAGCTAATTCCTTTTGACCTGCTGCTCTCCTGTCCGTGTTCTTACCTGGCACTGCACAGCTCATCACTAACTGATGTGATTTCAGCATCTTTCGATAGCACTGGCCTGAGAAATGAGGGAAAGAAAGTATTTACATTCAAGGATATCTTTGCTTGTGAGACTGCGAGTTGTGCTCAGATAGCTGTGGAGGGTTGAATGGTTTGGGCAAAGGCTGGGGAATCACCTTGAACTTCCCTAAGCCAATGCAAAGTGCAGCAGAAAACTAGTTATCTTTTAATCCAAATCCAGACTCACAGAGCTATTCAGGCTGTCTTATTTTAGCCCCTTACACACAGTGAAACCAGCATGATGTAGATCTAAAACCATTAATCCAAAGTGCTCCCAGGCTCACCAACAGCCAGACCTGTATGCATTCAAAGTTTGGATGGAGGTCTGCCTCAGCTCAGACCCAAGCCCCAACTCTGCAAGTGGTTCTCATCATGGAAAACTATATACTTGGTTTTGGGGGGTGGGGGGGTGGGGGGGTGGTGGTTTAATTTTTTCGTGATATCATGAAGTAATGAAGAAATCTTATTCCCAACACATAGAGGGAGTCATCCAATCCACCACTCCTTAATTCTGAGGGTGCAGAACATTCTGGTATGCTGTTGAGAGCAGGGAGGAAAAATACCTCTTACAGGAGGAAGAAAAACCCCACACTGCAATCACATAGCTGCTGTATTACTTGTCTGGATCAAGTATTGTTTTGTTCAAAATGTCAAATTCTGTGTGTCTGTGTTTCAGCAATCCAGAGAGGAGTTAGCTTGAAAATCATCCTTCTGTCACTGAATTTCCAAATTACAGGGAAAAAAAGCAAGTGAAAGGAGCTGTGCCATTAGGTTTGCCAACTCCTTCCATTTCAGCAGCAGGCCAACAGTTTTCACATTAATTCACTGCCCCCAGCCCAATTAGGTGTTTATGATTTTAAGTTTTCCTGCAGTAGGAGGGAGAAAGTGATTAATCTCTTTATTAGGGATGGGTGGGAGGAGAGATTTCAGTGTATATCCATTCTACTGATTCCCCAAACTTTGGGGTACCTGCCCCTCCTGACACTCTCACAGCATTCCTCTCAATTGGATAATTTTAGATCTTTGCATACCTGCTAATATCCTCTGCAAAAGAAGGTGGGGGAAAAGTAGATTGCAAATTTGCATTCATTTGCACACATTTGCATACATTTCAGCACATTCCCTCAGTCGTACATGCCCTCCCATTAGGAAGTGATTGTCCACCAAACTCTAATGTGAAAATGTTACCACCTGCCTGTATTCATCCATGAACGAGGCATGCAGAGGCAAGATGGGAGATTCACAAATACTTATGGGCTAAACAGTCCATTTCCACGGCACATCTCAGTAATGGAGCAGGTCAGCCTAAAATACAGATTACGAAATAATTTCATACCTCTATGCTCTTATCTGTCCTAAAACACATACCAAAGGCAAAGGCCTGCTGCAGGTAGTCCAACATGAGCACTCGTCATTCTGCTTCTACCAGATGGCTGTCTACAGACCCGTCTGAACTGTGTGGGGTGTTCCCCAAACTACCGCAACTCCACTCCTCCTTCCACAAGTGTGAAAACAGGGACAAATGAACCACCAGCTTGTAAGTTCCAGCAACCACATATAAACCCAACCAGCCAAGAAATCACAGAGGCTTTGGTTCTGCCAGGCTTCTTCCAATGCAATAACCTAATTCACTAGTTCTTCATTTTGAGAGAGATTATTATGACAAACACCATTTTCATGGTCCAATCTGAAGTTCAGTGGTGGTCCTGGAGGATGGTGGATCAGGTTCTTATTTTCCCAGGAATCAGAAGACTCGGCCTTCACTGAAAATCAAAACACAACAGAAAATAAAACAGCCCACCTGCACCGCCTCCTTCTAAACCTTCAGGTTGTGAAAATTATCCTCCTAATGTAAATAGCTTCAGTAATTAGGATTGTTGAATATACAGTACTAAGGAATGTGCAGTTCATGATTTTTTCAATGAGAACATATTAAATTATGCCTTTTGATATCTCTTTTCGAAATGTGGATTATCAAATTTTTATGTGCTGGATGTGTGTGCTGACTCTGTCCATACATAGCAAATGCTCTTAAAATACTAACATTTCCTCATAATAGCCCGATTGATGAGATTTTGCTTAAAAAAGGGGAAAGAGAGGGAAATCAGATAAAAGAAGCTGGCTTGGGGAGTTTTGATAGGAATATTTGTGAGTCCCAATTCACCCAGCTTTCAAATGATCCAGAAGATGATTGAGCCCCTTCTGAGCAATCAAGGAATAAAATTGGTTGCTGTGGGCCAGACCTTCACCTGCTGTAAAGTGCCTTAGTTGCAGCTACTTGAATGAAACCGCTGCTGTACAGCAGGTGACATTTCAGCCCCGAAATGCAGCAATATGGGAAAACCTCTCTGCTTTGTCATGTGTGCAGCCTGTTTGCGGTGGTCACTCCTCCAGCAGCTCCGTCCCTGGGTGCACCAGGTTTCAGGCTGACCCGGTGCTGAGTTGTATCAAGTAATGAGCGGAGGAGATGGGACATACACCCAGGATGTTATTCTTCACAGAGGACTACCGTCCTTAACTACAACAGTCCCACATCTGTCAGGTTTCCCTCTCTCTGTAGGAAGGACTAAATATGAGAGTTCAGCCTTACAAATCTGAGGTCTCCTGTCCTAGACTTGCCCTGGCTGCTAAGCAGATGGTTCATTTTGAGGGAACTGGGGCTCCGGTAATTCCCCTCATGCTGCAGCCTCAGATGCATCATCCTTCAGCTTTTAACAGCCAGAGGGAGGCAGGCATATCTGTTCTTCAGAATAGGGGCTGGAAGATTAGTCAAGCCAACCCAAATATAAATCCAGCACCATCAGGTCTTTCCCTGAAGCTATATACTGTCTCCCATGTGATTTTAGGCAACATTTTCCAATCTACTTTCTGATAACGCCACCATCTAGTAGCACTTAGGACACTATCCCAATAATAACACACACACAAAACCCCTCTTCCTGCAATCAAGTATTTCCTTCCACCAAGAGAGCTACCAGGTTGTGGGCACATCTGTTGGCTTGTTTAGACTTTAATGTCATCCAAGTAATAAGAGCATCAGGAAAAAGAAAACAAAACACAGAAAACCCTCTAGTGGGGTTGGTGCTGCTGTGTGCCTATGGTAACTACTGTGAGCATTAAGATGAAGCACTTCAAGCATGAATAATAATGAAAAAAAATCTGGAAGATAGATTAAAGCACCCCAGCACTTTGTAATGTATTTGTAATGCAGATAAAGCATTTGTACTCTAATTTCCAGCACCACCAACAAAATATGTAAGTGTGCTTGGATTGCATTTTTCTTTCAAAAACTGTTCCAAAAATTATTCATATTGAAGGAAAACAACTTAAACTGGATTTAGAAACACAATGCAAGCGGGAAAGTTACTCGCTGTTATCAGCATGACAAGTGCAACCTGTTCCTTTGATAAATGGTGCTTGAAGAAAGACACAAAGCTCATCTGCTTTGTGCTTTAAGTTTAATTAAGTAGTGAATTAATGTTTGCAAAGTGCTTTGAGATCCTTCATCAGAAGTGCTCATACAAGTGCAAAGTGCTTTCAGCATGAAATGCATTTCCAGGAGTTGTACTAACCTATTCATGTCTTTCTGACAGCCTGATCTGCAGCCTGAAGTGGTCAGGGAAAAGATTCCCGCTGACTTCAAGGTGTATCAGATCAAGCCTGCAGGACATGAGTCTTGATTTAGTAGGCAAGTCCCACAGAAGAGAGCTGGAATACTTCCACGCTTAGAGTTAGGCGTGTATTTAAGTAGCTTGCTTTAGAGAGTATATTTTTATATGCACGCTATTCATTGAGTCATAGAGCTTAGGGCCAGAAAAGGCCATTAGTACAGCTCGGCCGACCTCCTGTTTATTTCAGGCCATTACATTTCACCCAATAACCCTGTGCTGAGTGTAACAACCTGTGTCTGCTAAAACAGATCTTCTGGAAAGTGCCTCCAGGCTTCTTTTAAAGCCAGGTGGATATACAGAATCTACCACTTTCTTTGAACTAGTGCTTAACCAACCTCACTGTTTAAAATGCAAACCTTACTTCCTTATTCCTCATTTATATTTATCTGGCTTCATCTCCTAGCCATTGGTTCCTGCTATGCCTTTCTACCCTGGACGAAAGAGCCCTTTAGCAGACAGAGAAATTTTCCACAGCAGCATTTGTTAAGGTAGCATTACAAAGGCTACTTTCATGCTTGGGGGTGGAAGATCACTGCTTGGGACAAGAAAGAAATTGAAAGAATTAAAGTTATTCTATAGGGATCCAAATACAGTAGGTCTGGTACAGAGACATCTGTGCTCCAAAGATCCCATAGCCTAGAAAGACAAAAACAGTCAAGTGAGGGAAGAGTAAGGCCAGGGACGTGACTGCCACTGGAAAAGCATCCTCTTAGCTCTGTTTTATTGCCACTTATTTGCATTGAGAGGGCTGGAGGTGTACAAAAACCTCCTTTTCTGGCCAGTTACAGCCTGTGCCTTGGCAACACTTGGTTCCCAGGAGGAGCAGCAGAACAAGGACTGATACACTGCAGCAAACCTGGAATCCAGCAGGGCCAATATCCCACCATATTTCCATGCCAGCATGGAAGTTTTGGGAGACGTGGAAAACTCTGGGCCCAGCTTTGCAATATTGCTCGTGCTATGGGAACATGTAGTCAAAGTACACGGGAACTGCATTTGGCCCATCACACTGGCAGGCAGATGAAGCACAGTGATGGGGAGCTGCTGGAAGTTAGGAGCTGGATACAAACCCAAACCTCTAAACTAAACACGTTTAGAAAGCCATATGCCGCCAACCCAGGCAGTAAGGAGAAGCCGTCTGTTTGCTCAGAGCCCAGTGCAACTCCCACGCATGGCAACGGAGATGGAGCTAGATGGGGCCCCTGGAAAGTATCTCTTCTTTCTTATTTTATTATTATCTCTAGGCTGTCCTTATAAAGCCTGCAGTTCAAAAAGGCAAAGAATTTGTGAATAGACAGGGGACACTCAGCCCCACATAAACATCCAGCATTTCCACGTCCGGGATGCCTAACTGCTCCGTAATCACTCTGCCAGCGCTTCCGAACGGCAGCGAGTGAATACATTAGCAGCATCTCCCAGCCCCAGTGCAAGGGCTTCGTTTGCTTTACTGTTGGCTTGGTAACAGCTGCCGTTACTGTTGGAGGTGGCAGGAGGGCAAAAAAGTGCTTATTCCTTTAGAGCTCTTCAGGAAAGCCTTGTGGCATCTTTGGCAGGGTTTAAGAGCAGCCAGGCACTCCCTGGAGCAACGTCCAGCGGCGCCCTCGGGTTGTGCTCTTTGGTGTTGCAGCAGTGCCGCCTCCGCACAACGCCAAGGGCCAAGGGGCAGAGCGCAGGGCCAAGCTGCGGTACCGGGGGTACCAAAGGAGCAGCTGGGAGCAGCCGCCAGACACAGACAAACCCTGACATATTAATTGTACGCAACGGGGCAATGATGTGCAGCTCTGCTCCATCCTGACTTGGGAACAGTGAGGGTGGAGCAGGCGTTGCTCCAGCAGTTCCTAAAGCAGAGTCTCACGGCTTTTTCACATTTGGTGGGGCAGGTGATAGGAGGCCTATCCAAAATGCCACTTCCCTTCCTCTCTCAGTGCATCAGCCAAGAGAGACGTCTGGAAGGAAAACTGGGGTCTATGTCCAGATTTCACCAACAGTTCTGTGTAATGCAGCATGGTGTTGGGTTGACGGTTGGACTTGATGATCTTAGAGGTCTTTTCCAACCTTAATGATTCTATGATTCTATGTAATGCAATTACCGCCCACCTTTAATATGCTTTAATACAGGGACACAGGCTGCAAGAAAACCAGGTCTAGGTCCTATTTTTACTTTGATTTGGGTTTCTTTCTACCTATAGTTGTCAATGGTGTAAAGGGAGGTGGTGTAATAGCACCCTTCTGCAGAGAACCAGGGCTGCTCAGTCGTGCATCAGCTCACAGCCCTATCAACTGACATGAGAGAAATGTGATGGGAGCTGATGCTTTTGGCTGGGGAAGAGCTGGGCAGAGCCGTAGTCCTGAGGAACTTGGTGACCTGGCAATGGGGTGGACAATCACAAAATGCAGGTGTCCACAGCTGTCATGGCATGGATCTCAGCAGCAGATGAGGATGAAGGACAGTTTAGGACACATTACCTGGGAAATGTTACATTAAAACCACAACAGCACAAAATAAAGACGTTTAACAAGGTTTATCCCCAGGTTGCTAATGGAGAAAGAGCTGAGGCAGAGCTCACTGCCTTTGAACTGCTAAACCATCAGGAGCTGAGGCAAACCTTTGAGGAGGAGCCCTCTGCACAGAATGTGTGTAGGATATGAGTGGGGAGAAATTCAATGACAAGCACGTAAGGATGCAAGAGTTGCCACTGAATATCACCTTTCTGCCCATGATGGTAGGAGAAGATGAAGCTGTGGCTTCATGCGCAGCTTAAAGTCTTGAACCTCAGCCTTGCAAACCACATTAGGTTCAGCTGACACAAATACTTTGGGGAGAGAGAGTTTTTTTCTGGGTGAGGGTTTTTTTATGCCCTTACTGTTTTGCTTCCATCTGATTATAATCAGGATATTGCCAAGTTTTCTAGACTATTATTTTTAATTCTCTTCTCTCTCCCCTCCAACTCTCTGTCTCCTTGACCTGCTACCATAATGCACTCCCAGGGAAAAGCAATTGTGGGAACTCTCGGCCTTTCTGCATTGTGAAGGACAGGACTATCTCCCGGCTGCCATTCATCCCATCAGCCACCGCTCAGGGAAAGCACAATTTGCTGCAAGCCAATAGCAGCACGCTGACACTTAGCAGGATGGGAACGTGCTCCAGCCTGACAAGGAACAATCACACATTGCATTAAAGGAAGAAAGAGGACAGGGAGGAGAGAGGAAAAGAGGTAGAGAAGAGAAGGGGATAAAAAGAAAAAAAGGCATGGTTAGCTATTCGGAAGATGCCCTGTAATTTGAGTGTCTACTAAAATGTTAGGTCAGATGTTTTGACTGAATGTCAGTAGGAATTGTATGCTGGGGACTCATGCTTCCCACTTTACTGACAGAGCAAACTAATGGGAAAATATTCCAAAGTGAATGATTTTGGTGCTAAGACTTTTACTGATGTCTCAAACAAGCACAGGAAATGCCACTGCATGAATAAATATATTTTTCCCATGTATTTAAATAAATATATAAAAAACTTGGAAGTAAACTCAAACTCAGCTGAAAGAACAGCTGAGTCCCTGCAGCCCACCAGCAAGAGCTGGCAAGTCCATAACAGAAGCAAGTATCTTTTTTTTCTTTTTTTTTTTTAACTCTCCCAATGAGATCAACTTGATGATCTTCCCTCTACAGCCTATGTCTCTTTGGAAGAACAGTGCTGTTAATTTGCTCTCTCACATGACTGGATGTAAAACAGTTCTATAACCTTTTAACATTTTGCTGCTTGCATGGCATACCTGTGTCTTACTTATTGCTCATCAAATTATGCAGGGAACTCAGAGCCCTGCTGTTTTAAATACACCCGCATCAAAAATACGCTTCTGTAATCCAGGCAGCACAAAATTGTTATCACAGCCTCATCTGCATATTAGGATTCATTCTCTCAGCCTAAGAATGCAGCACTGAAATAGCCAAGCATAAAAGAGATGGAGAATTTTCCTCAGGTGGCGTCTCGTAAATCATCAGTTTCTAATTTACAGACTTTTTTTCCCCTCCATATCTCCATCTATTTATTTATTTATTGCTTTCCAGAATACAGAGTAATTAATATTATCTCCTCAGCAGACAGGAAAAAAAAAAGAAAAAAGAAAGATATGTTGCCTGAGCACGTTCACCAAGTCCTCTTCATTATCAGCTTGTGTGGATGGGGACAGTTGTGGAGCAGGAACAGTGTGGTTTAGGTTTTGGCCAAGGACTTCTGAGCGCTGGACACAGCTCCTACCTCTGCTCCATATGCCCTGGGTGACCTTGAGCAAATTCATCAAACTTTCAAGACGGTTTGAATACCGTTGACTTTCAGTGGGACGTACTCCTCAATTTGGGCAATGGGAGCTGGGCTCCTAAATGCAGATGGCTGGTTTAGAAGTCTTTACCTTTCATCTCTCTGTGCTTTCTCCTCTACCTCTGAGACTGTGTAAGTTTGCTCTGGGTTGTGTGCTATTCAAGGCACAGACTGTTTTTCTCATTGTATGCCTGTATGGTGCTTAGGATGACAGGCTTTCCATTAAGACCAGTAAGTTTCACTGTATACACAAAAGTAGGAGGTATGGAAGCCTCAGTGTTTCATAGCAGGAAACAAAAGCTAGTATTTTCTCAACCTGCTGGTAGTTTTCAGTGTCTCTACATATGGCTGTCCAACCTGAGAAAAGTTGAGATGACCTGATTTAGAGAGAGTAGATTCTCAGCACTTTTGGTAAAGCTGAATGCCAAAAAGTCACTACTGGTGACTGAAAATGTAAGCCAAAGCTTTTTACTTGCAAATCTTCAGTTCAATTCTGGCTCAGGCAAGCAGGCACTGGAAGTTGTTCCTGTCTGTCAGTGGCATCGGTGGCATCTGGAAAATGAGCTGCTAAGTTTCAGCTTAATTTCTAGTGAATACATTACTAAAAACCCATTCAGTGCATACATCCTGGTACCTACCAACTGCAATTGCCTATGAATCATCAGGGATGCGTTTGTACAAATGATGCTACCACAAAAACAAATGGTAGTGATTGCATCATTCTATCCTCAGCACAGAAATCAGACACTAAATCATAAACCCCATTGTTTCTTGAGGCCAAGAGCACAGAAGGAGAGGAAAAAGGCCCAAATTTTGGAATCTAGAGCTAGATAGGTTTGTCTAGCCTATGAGCTGCTCCTGAAATACTGCTGCGAGATGCTTTGTGGACTGACAGAGGTAATGGCCTCAAGGGAAGGCAAGGAGAACAAATTAATTACAATGTCAAAGTTAAACTGGAACAAAAGCAAGTGGAGGTAGAGCCAACTGTGAGCCCAATGAACCTCACTAGAGTAGGAATTTTGCAGCAGTTAATAGGACTACCCTGATAAAGGTTACCCTGTCACTGCTAACAGTATGTGATTTTTCCCCTACACCCATATCTATATTGTCAGGAATGAACTTTAATAACATTATGCTGTCAGAACTCATCACCACAGTGACCACACACATGGTACAGCAGATGCAGTGCAAAGATCTGCTTTGATTTTCTCCTCTGAGGTGCCAAAACAGTTTCAAACATGCATTGGAGCCACTGGCACCAAGACAAGTCCTGCAACACCATGGCAGGACCATCTTCAGGAGCCTTCTCTCAGAATGGGAAGGAGAGGTGCACAGACAGGCTGGTAAGAGGTGAGATACACAGGTTCTGGTCCCAGCTCTGCTAACAGCTTTTGATAACTGTATCAGGCTGTCTGGGTCATTTTTCCAGTTAGGCAGTTGCATGTGTGAAAATGCCCACACAACTGGATTCTCAACTTGGCCAAAAAATTGCAATGGTGAAGCATGGTGAGGTGGGGGATCCCTATCAAGCCTACAACTGGGTTGAGGTGTGCAATTTAGCTATAAAATGACACCTGTACATTTGGAGTCATAAATGTGCATGTGCATGAATGAAACTTGTACCTTTTATCCCCCTGTGTCTTTACTTCCTTTCCATCCCCCTCTCCCTACATACATTTAGAAAATGGGTAAAAGACTTTTAGCTACCTCACCAGATTACCTTTGAGACCGAATTAATGCCTGTAAAGAGCTCTGTGATTCTTGGACGGAAGGTGCCATAGGCACAGAGATTATAATTAAACTACTAAACAGTGCAGTTGGATTTACTCAACGTGCTGCCAATGACTGTGTGCTGTGCTTTCAAGCAGAGCAACACACAGACCCTTCCAACCAAAGGAACAGACACGACCCATATTTGTGCCCTCCAGGCTGTTTGGCAAAAGAGCAACCAGCATACTTCATCAAGCTTAGAAGGCTGCTCAAGGAAACAGAAGACTCCTTGGTAGTTCTTCGGGGCAATGAGCCCACTGAAAGCCACCTCCCATGACCTATCACAACAATATTCAGTGGCACTGAATATTGTCGTTTTATTCAGCACAGGGGACTGAATTTAGTCCTTACTCTGATCCGCAATGGAAGAACTCAGTGAGGCCATTTTATCTTGTAAAGGGATTCTTGGTAGGCTGGCTCTGTTCTACCTCCCAGCCATGATCTTTCATGAGGACCCTTTTTCATGAGGTCTCCTCCAGCAGGCTGGAGGAAACATGCCACTTGCAAATCTTCAGATTGCATCCTGACTATTAGCCCTCCAAGATAATTTTGGCTGCTATGGAAAGGTGCACTCACAAATGTTTGTAGCCCTGATCTACCACCCCCAAATAATAGGAAGAGTATGTATGAGGTCAAGTGGCCACCAAAGCATTAAGCAAACCATCTTCCTGGCATTCTTTCTACAGTCAAGTTACCCATGATGCTGAGCATGTTCTTATGACCTGAACTAATATTTGGATCTATGGAGAGGGAAAGCCTGAAAATACTTTAGTGTGAGCACTTTAACATGAGGAAAGTGAATTACAGCCCAGCCTGCTTCAGTCCAAGGTGAACAGAGTAAGGTGAATAGCCACAGTGATGGTCACGGCATTGGCATGACAAGCCTGCTCTGATGCTCACTCCTTCTCCTCTACTATAGCCAGCCTCCTGCAAACTGTTCCCATCTCCTCCTCCAGGTATTCTTAGCTCCTACAGGGAGGGGAGAACCGGTGTTGGGTGCTCAGCACTTCCTGGCACTTTACAGGAGGTTTTACGGGAGTCGGGGATATAGAAACAATAGGAGCCTCCAAAGGATTCATGCATTGCAATGGTAATACAGGGTGGAGGAAGTGATAACATCTGGAGGACACTTATTTATTAACCATTTTGTAATCACAGTACATGCAATTACAGTTTGACAAGACGCTGCCAACGTGAACAACATCTGGAAGTATACTGGGGTCTTCAGAATGAGTACAGTTTCATTTCCATTATTATTTGCTTCTGCTGAGAGTGGCAGTAAACTGTAGTTAATAAAGGAAAGCCAGCTTTTATGGGCTAGGAAGACAGTAAATATATGCAAAATCGTTTGTTGAATCTAGCAGTGGGGTGCCATAAGAGGCTTCATAAAGCAGGGATAGAGTTTAGCATCATTCTTCTAGGCCTGGGAGTGATGCAGAATAAAACTCTCGAGTCTACTTACTGACCGGCCCAGTTCAGATAGTGTATACACAGTCAGTGCTTCTTCCTCTGCAGAGTTTCTGTTAATCACTGTTAATGCCAGTCATCAGATCACTGATCATTTGAAACAAGAAGCTGCAGATATTAAGACAGAGATTCATAATGAGATAAATAGCACAGATCTCCCCAGGGGTAGAAAGAAGGGCTGAGCCCACTTGCCACTGATGCTGCCTGGTACAGCATGAGGCTGTTTGCCTTCTTAATCTTTATTATGATAGGAGCTACTCTACCCTGGCACAGAGAAGGAGGCAGGAACCTTGAGAAACCTTCACATGGACACACAGCCACAGGGATGGATGTGGCCAGACCCTGACCATGTCCCTCTGCAGCAGATGGGAAGAGCACAATAAACCTATCTCATGGCCATGCCCCACCAGACTCAAAGTCCACGTGTTTTGTAGCAGTTTGATTATTGAGCTGCAAGTGCCCATAGCCATACACTGAATCACTTGAGCAGCCTTGATGGGAAGCCAAGATTTCTTAAGTCCCACATCACTCTTCTAGCCCAACCTGATTCTTTCAGTTGACTACACAAACCTGAGAGCTGAAGCAACACCATTTTCTCTTGCTGTTGGAGAGGGTTTAAGAGCAGGTGCACAGGCAGAAACTGTGGTTCTGCTGATGGCCAGTTGTGTCTCAGTTTATCACTTGCAGTCCTAGAAACATGTCCTGAGTTGTCTGAAACAATCCATTTCTCTGCTCAGAGCAAAGGCAATGAAAAGGTTATGCCACTGCGGTGCAAATTTTCCTTGTAAATCAGATCCAGAAGTCAATGCCTAGCAGCCATCTTCTCTGACGTATTTAAGATCCTGAAACAAGGGCATGTGCCTGCAGATGTCAGAGTGTGGATTTACATGGCAGTTTGGGACGTGGGTCTCTGGCTGAATTTGCATGTACTACTAATGTCAGCTTCATTTCATCTGATGATGGCATTCGGTGTCCTTGGCATATGACATTTTACGATACAGGTTCTGCCATTTGAACACAGGCTCACCTCGGAGGTGTTGGAGGGGGGTAGACAGCAGTACAAATGTGGTACACAGTGACTCTTAAAGGCAGGACTTCACAACAACAGAACTGGATGTGCAGAGGAGGAGGAGGAGGGGAGGAGGGAGAACAGACTCATGGCTTGATCTTGCCCAGAGCTGATTTCAACAGACTCCATGGGAGTTAGGACTATTTCGTACTTAACAGTGGGAGTTCAGGTAATTGTGAGATTGAACCTTACAGGAGACCATGACTTGCCAAAGGGGAAGTCAAATAACATCAAAGCAATCAAAGAAATTCTTCAGGAATTACTGAGTGAAATTCTCTGGCTCAAACAGGACCTTAGGCTAGATTAATTACAATTGGTGCATCTAGATCTAAGACCTGCAAATATCGCAAGTCATGTCCATTTCTATTTTGTTCTTGCTTCCAACACGTTACCTTGAAATCCTGATCTGGCTGAAGTAAAATGAGGAACAAAGAAAAGAAGAGGAGCACTGCCAGGTGTTGCCTTTAGAAGAAGGGCTGTCTAGAGACAGGGGATGTGAATGTCTTTGGAGCAGATGAGTGAGGGCTAAGTCCTGCCTTCATTCAGTGAATAAATGGAGACAAAGCCAAGCAGGGTGATGAGATGGCCCATGAAGCCTGGGTGTAAATAAGACTAGAGATACCTCTGCAAAGAGGCTCTGCCCAGCTAAATTCCTTAGCACAGCTCAGACACCCAGCACAACCACCAGTGGGGCTGGTTCCAGACCAGCCTCTGCCACACACCAACATCATATAACCAAATGCTTATCTCACTGATCACAGAACAACTGTGTCCCCCTGGGTCTCACCATGAGATTATATCCCAAGCAGAAGGCAGTTGTGAAATCCTGCAGCACTGCAAACACTCATTTTACTAGTGAAGAAGGACAAGGTGCGCCTGTCACCACTCCTCAGGCAAAAGCACAACTCAGACCTTGCCTTCAAGACCACTTTTCAGAATAGTCCTGACCCTTTCAAGTCCTATCAGAGCTGAGGAATCTCCATTGTTATTCTAAGGATCTCTTTGGGCTGTGCTGGTAAATGCTTCGTTGGATTGGCAATGATTCAATAAATTGTTTAATCTTTCTCAATCGATTCATAGAGAAAGGAATGAGACAGTCGATTTATTTTTTATCATCTCCTTTTTCTCTAAGCTTCTTTAAGAGCAAGTTCCTTCCTCTCTCCCCTCTTCCATCACTCACATGCACTCACATGCACACACTCACCCAGGACCTCAACTCCAGCTTCTCCTGGTACAGACCAGGTGCCGTATCACTGCTGGTGGATAACATCTCTGAACAAAAATATCTGGGAGACGGTGACCCTTTATAGAGCAAACGAGTCGTTTGCTTTTATTTTGGGTAAAGTGCAAGCCGATGAGCTGCTATGTTAACTTTATGAGCTAGAGTTCCTCAATATCCTCCCCAACTGCCTACCAAAAAAAACCCCCAAAACTTGCAAAGCATTTGCATAGTATGAAGAAAGGTTGCTTCTCCAGATGGCTAAAGCAGTCTTGCATGTTTCTTTTTAAAAATTCCCAACTGTTGCTGTCCATTTCCTAACTCCACACTGCAGCACAGCATGTAAACCTCAGCCTCTCTGGAGATGCAGTTTAGCTGTATGTTGAGTGTAGTTTATGCACACTTACAGGAGCATCTGCAGTGAATAAGGTGTTACTGGCCTGCATTGTCTTGATGAAGCTAATATCCACAGCTTGTATGTCTGCAGCTTACTGTGAACGTTTTTTTCAATTAAATCCTTATGCAGGCAAATAAGAAAATCTGCATTTCTTCATTTCAAAAGCAGAAGGCTGAAGCAAGCCCTCTAAAGTCTTGCTTAAGACCCTAATGAAGTGGTCTGACTTCCAGGAGGGGCTGAGTACCTGGCATGTCTGAGGTAAAATCAAGGGCTGGAAATCATACTCTTCAGATGAAGTATGGTTCTTATTAGCCCTATGGAGAGGTCTCTTCAGCCTGTCAGTACAACGGTGAAGCCAAGTTTGCACTCCAAGACAGGGTATAAATCTTCCATCTGCCAAAATTCAGTAGTATTGGATCCAGAGTTTAGGTTTAGCTTTCTTCCAGAATATACACACAAACATAACATCAGTAGGTAAATAAAACAGCCTGATGGGAAAATACTTATCATAATTTACCCTTCTAGGAGAGCAAAGAAAGAATTTTCCTTCAGTCTGAGCTATTAGAAAATTGGCTTAATGAAACTACTAATTAAGCTAGTCTTCTTTCTCTGAATCATCAGCTATGTTGTAATTGCTACCAGACAAAAGGGTCCCATGGTTGATCTGGTGTGGCCAGAGAAAGGATATTGCAAATTATTGTTGTTATTTTATGACAGCCTCTATCCTCCATCCTGTTTAACCCCTTCCTGTATATTCTCCCTGATTCCCTCCTGCCCTCCTCAGTTTGACTTATGGCTTTAAAGAGTGGGTCCTGTCTTAACGTTGTTTTCTAAATGGGAAATATATATGATATAGGTAAAATAAGACATACAAATACTAGGAACTGTTCTTATTAGAAGCACCAGATCCATCATTATAGACGTTATTCCAGTTTACTTACACTATATGTCCTCCTAATTATCCCCCTCAGGTAGAACTAGCAATGATTTGTTAAGTCCCCCTCTTAGAGACACGTAGGATATTTATGATGAATGAGCGTCCAAGAGCTCAGATATTTAATCTGCAGCTACCATGGTTAGTGATGATTAAGATCCTCTTGTTTTTACAGTGTTTCTTAAATAAAGTGTAAACACGTCCTGTCCAACTCTGTTAAACAGTGAGACACAAGGGAATGCTAGTGGAATTGCTAAGAAAGATACTGAAACTGCCCAGGCACAGAATAAATACACATGATCACATATATATACACCTATGCAGGTAGCTGTGTTTGTATATATGAAAAAAATGCATGCTTACACAGATATAGATATATAGGCAGTTATATGTATTCCTTCTGTCAGGCCTTGACTGCAAGTAGGCTTAATGTCTGGGGATTTCCACTAAAACACCAGCTTGATTTCCCACCAGGAAACATGGGGAAATTAAATCAACCTGTCTGAGTACTCGGTGAATATAATTCCCTATTCACAATTGATGAATCAAACAGATAGGCCTAACCAAACAGTACTTGCAGAGAAGTCACAAGAGAGAAGGAAGAGGAACAGAATAACGGGCAAGAAGAAAGCCCAGATCACAAATAACCCTTCCCAACATACCCCCCCGCCAAAGGGCCAATTAGGTTTGCTCCTCCTGTAATTGCACCACGCAGAAGTTAATATGGGTGTTTTAGGGTAGCCTATTGCATTGCAGGTTGAAACAGAAGATGTCTTCACATCTGCACCTGGGAATCCAGGTGCTCTACCCATCAGCCACTCCTTTTAGCTGCTTCCCCACGACGTCCACCCTTGGGAGGAGCAGCATATAGGATCCCGTGACAATGCTTATCAGAAATCCCAGAAGTTTATTAAAAGCTATGTTTTTCCTCATTCCTTGGCCCACAACTTCTGTTCCCTGTCTGCAAGTACAGGATCACATGAAGATTGCCAGGCTTTTCACAATGCAATTTTATATTCTGTATTTCCTTCACTGTACAATATAGTTGATTTTAGCAGAAATTGCCCCAAAATGTTGCAGACCATGAAATGTGAATTTTCCCTGTGAAGTGACTTTCTAGTCAATCTCGTCACTTCTCACCAGATATCACGGCAATATTTTTATCCTTCTTGTTTTCTGCCCCTCAAGTGCTCTCCAGATGCAGCTGATCTTTTCTCCTAGGCTTCAGTCCACCAGACAAATATCTATATATGTTTACACACACATCCATATATGTATATACAGCTGTAAGAATTAGCAAATAACTAAATAAACAAACAGAAAAACCTGTTACACACTACAACTGCTTCATGAATTTATAACATATGGTGGCAAAGCACTATAAAAACTGTAAACTATAAAGAGGGTTACACAGTCCCATTCATTTATCATGTTACAATGAGTATTTTGTGCACTAGGCAGGAAAGAGAAAACCCACACAGTGGAGAGTGCATATGTATTTCTGAGGCTCACACTAGAGAGCCTTTTATAAAACATACACATGATTTGAATTCCAAAGCAAAAGCACTGAGAGGCAATGCACAGGCTAATATTGTTATAATGGTATATGCAGAGCTTAGGATGAAAGGGCACTAGCTGACGTCCTTTAACGATAAGAGGACTTTCAAACAGTCTGGGCTTCTGCACAGTTCAGCCCCTGTCCATTTAGAAGTTGAGCTCCAGGCTACAGCTACAAAATTTCTCCTTAGTGCTGTTACAGAAATGGCAAGATGGTGCCTAAAGAAGAAACCATGACTGGGTGCTCCTTCTGCTGATTTTGATCGGGTTTCACTCTTTTTTGCCTCCCTTCACATGTCTGGTGGGGGTCACGTTGAACCACATTCCCAGGTGGGTCCATGTACTCATGGTCCAAGCTGTGTTTTATACTCAAATCCACGTATCTGAGTGTAGAGACAAAGCAAGAACGGTGAATTTAAGCACTATATTTCTGTGGAGGGTTTCTGACCAGTGTAGTGTCTCACATAGCATGTTACTAAATCACCTAGATTCTCCAATAGCACAGAGCCCCATAATTCATATCTACCTGTTCCTGATTTGACATTTCTTTTTTTCTTTTTTTTTTCCAGTTGGCAAAGAGCTTTTATGAAACATATAACACATGCCACATGCTCTGTCCTGGAAACGGATTAGCTTTCCCAGTGGGGAAAATGAATGATGTAGGCTGCATCCCGGTTGTCACATCCCAGAGCAAATGGTTAAGATCTTCTTTTTGTCTCAGCAAATGCCCCATGGAAGCTTGAGCTGCATTTAGGCCCTAGGGTCATTGCTAAGCAGTTTCTCTTTCATCCTTTTTAGCACCAGCAGACGTAGCTTGAAACATGTATACAAGATGCCGCTTTACAGCATCCCTTATTCACTGGTACCTTGGAGACTCCAGTTCATTGAAAGTAATAAAACCAGATCATCAAAAAGAATTCTTTTGAACAGGCTTTCGGCTCTGCTGTGCTACTTGGTTACGGATATTCATCTTCCTGGAAACTGTGCTGTTTGATACAGCATACCGGCATGAAAGCATCAGCTGCCTCCCTGGTGCATTAACCCCTCGAGTGTTGAAATCACGATCCTTGAATAGCAAAATAGCTATCGCTTATAATTGCTTGAGGGAAGAAGCAGATTTTATTCTCCCAGATGCAGGGAGGCTGCACACTGGGGTCAGAGGGTTTCCCTATCCTCATCATACTCCAGTGATGCAATGGGCTGTGTACAAAAGGGAAGAGAGAGGTAGCAAAGAGAAGAAGCCTCTGTTGGTTACAGCTACAGGCAGGCTGCAAGGTGACTCCTGTATCAAAGGGTGCCATAGCACTTAATCCAAATTGAAAACACAGATGTGCTGAAAACACAGGCATTCTGATACTTGGGGCTTTAACCTTCTGTTAACCTTACATATCTCATTATCCTATGTATCTTATAGAGCCCTGATGTCAAGGCTTTAACCCAAACCCCTTCAATTTGGCAAGGGGAGAGTTTTCACTGTTGTCAAGAGTTGCCAGAGTTCTGGTGCTTTTTCATCGCATCCAAACCCTCCTTTCTTTCATCTGTCTCAGCTAGAAAGAAGAGAGAGTCAACACTGGCACCATGAGCATAGGTCTACAGTCCGAGTTTCATTTCTCTAAACGGGGAAAGGAGCAAGGATGGTGCAGCTGGGCTAATTTCTCCTGAGCTTCCTGTTTGAGAGACTGACATACTTTACCGCATACTATTTGCATCTGTGCTTGCAGCACAGGGAGGATCGTAGTCTGAACTCCTGTTTTGGCCTCCATAGGGCTGCCGTGTGCCACTTTCCTGAGATCTCTTTGTTTTGTTCTAGCTTCACACCGGGGCAGCAAACCCAGCTTGTTTGCAAAATTCCTCCATTAGCACATATGCTAGCTCCAAGGCTGTCCCTTGAACTGCAGCTTGTCAGCTGCTGGGGAGAAGCAGCAGAAGAGGGCCACTCTATCCATCTGACCTCTTCCTTATTCTCTCTTTCCAGACCCCCCCATTAGTGGCCAATACCAGAGACCCGGGTTAGGCGGTTATTTGATACGACCTCGTACAGCCACCTTTATGCTCTGTCTTTCATATTGCACTGGTGAAACTCCTGTGTTTACTAAGGATGGGTGAAGAGAGCTTTGCCTTCCTAACTCACTCCTTATTTCATACCACTTCCCTTGTGAGCTCTGACGGCAGGAAAACATATGGTGCCTTTTTACTCATGGGTTGCAAATAGATGCAAAAAAGAGAACATTTAAGTGCCCCCTTTGAGTGCCCCTCTTTGTTCCCTGCCTGCACCTGAGCCGTGTCTGCCCTGCTGCACCCATGTCACCAGAGAGGCTGTCTCAGGCTTCATATCCAGATCACACAGCAGCAGTTGCCTTCGCAGCATCCTTCTGTTTCCAGAATAGGCTCTGCCAGGGACAATGCGAGGAGGAAAATGGCTGAAGTTTCAGATCAGCTGAGAATAAATCAATGTAGGATCCCCAGGAGGTCATTTTTACAGAATCGCTCTGCACTAGAACAGCAAGCGGAGGAGCAGGAGAGTAGTAGCTGGCATTGATCACACCTGATTACTTATTAAAGTTTATAAGGAAAAATCTTGGAGGAGAAAAACAGGAGGGGCACCTTTTATAACTAGACTAGAAGGGTTTGGGGGAAAAGTGAGAGGAAAATAGCTCAAAATGGACTCCTACAATGTTGTCTTATGTTATGGCCCCATGTTTTTTCCCTAGATTTCATCACTAGTTCATGTATTCTGAGGCTAAGGTGAAACTGTCACTTGAGAGGGGTCTGAGTAGACTCAGGATGCAGACAATAATATGTGCACAACCATTACATGAACAAATATTATAAAAAGATGCCTCTTAATTGAAGTGCATTTATGACTTTGTTTCTGCACATCTCTGTACAGACACATGCCTCTGTGCATGTGTCTGAGGACAGGCAGTTCTCTGTCTGCATGTATGAGCACATGTTTGTGCATATACATAAATCTGACATTAGAAGATACAGATCTTTCTTCGTGTGGCAGTTTCAGTATAGTAACTGCATGTATGTGCAGGGGTGCATTTACGTCCATAGGCCAGCATGTCTCCACCCATGTGCACCTCTGAACATAGTCCCCCCAAAAGTACTGGTTTGTATGCAGAGAGCTTAAAGCAAATGCATCCTCTGCAGAACAGCTCGTAAGCTATTGCGGTGTTAGTTAAGAAAGCAACGTCTTCATAAAACCTAAAATAAGCCCTACATCAAAAACAGTACAAAACAACTCTAAACCCCCAGGCTACTGCAGGATTATACAGTTGTGAAACACATTATCCAGCCTTTAAAGTCATCTTTGACTATCTGCCTGGGGTCATTCAGACAGCCCAGCCTCTCAGCTACATAATACAAAAAAAAGTTGAGCTTGCAGATGTTCCCAGGAAGGCAGTACGTTGAGGTCCAAGTTCTTCCTGCAGAGAGACGCCAATGGGATTATATTTGAATTCCTTGTTTGCCATAATAATGGCTCAGCAGAGAATAAGCTCCAACACAAACTGCTGTTAGAGGGAGATCTACTGTGTTTGGTGGCAGGAAGAGAAAAAATGAAGAGTTACAGGACTCCTGTGAATGAGTCATTGCATCAGAGGCCTAGAAGCAGATAGGCTATTCCTTAGCAATAAAGAAGGAAGATACAATAATTTCTAATAGCGGTCTTTAGATGGATTTGCAGGTAGTTTTCTATTTTATCAACAGCAGGCACACTAACTTCAGCCTCCAGTTGCTGTTTCTGGTTAGTCAATCAAGCTTCTAATTGGATCTCCTGTTGGACATTATCTCTGAGACACACCAGGGCTTGAGAGAAGGGGCCAGGCTGCTACCTTGCCAATAGAGCCAAGCCATCAGGCATCATCCTGCAGTGATATCCAGACAGAGAGGGGCTATGTGCAAAAATTCATCCAAAGCACCATGTAGCCATCAGTCCACAGTGAGCTGCTTATGCCTCCATCCCAGGGCAGCAGAAGACCCAGCCAAACCTGCACGATCCTTGCATATTGGCCTGTCCGCTTTGTTCTTACACATGGGTAGTCTTGGCTGTCCATCCCCAGCCCGATCTCTTTTATTCTTCCCAACAAGCCCAGGAGAGGATCTCCAGGGAAAACAAAGCAGTGTGAATTAGCTTGTCAGCAGCTTAACCAAAGGACAAGCCAACCCAAAGCTGCCTGCACAGCTAATTCCAGCTTCACTTCACCAGGCAGCTGGATACTTCAAGTGCAAGAAAATAAGTGTGTCCTGTGAGGCTCAGCAACCAGTCTTTGGTTGACATTAGAAATGCTCAGACCAGGAGGTCCATGTGTTGTGCGGAAAGGAGGCTTGGCGTGATACCATCCAGTGGATACATTTTATGAGAAATCCCAAATTTAGAGAATGAAGGTGTTAGGCTGTCCCCAGCATCCAGCCAGGATCCTCCAAGCAGCAACAGGAAGCATGAGATGAAGAGAGGATTTTTCTATGGACAGTAATGATCACTCCAGGGGATTTTTTTGCTCACCCCAATAACTTAGATGGCCTTTTTCTTCTGTTGGTTGCAACAGACATTTATCCACTCCTTTGGTTGCTTACCAGCTGCCACAATGATGCATTTTATAATTCTTACTGGGGCAAATTGGCACAACTATTATCTGAGTTCTACATAAGAGCAACAAACACTGAAAGGAGCTCAAAATCAAATTTCCATGAAAGCAAAGACCAACTTGGGGTCAAACAGGTGGCTCTACTCCTGTGGGCCAGTGCCAGAATGCCTCATCCAGTCAGTCCCAGCAAAGGTTTCCCTGCAATGCCTCCTTCACCTTGCATCACTATTAACCTGAAGACCCATTTCCTTAGCATGGGAACTAAGGAGAGCAATTACTGCTTCTTAAGAAGTGATGAAGTCCCTGGCCTTGTACACCATGTCTGCTGGTGCTTATATGTCACTGTTGTTCCTTACGGGGTACAGCTGTGAAGTGCTTGCAGTCAATTTAGCCTTCTGTTGCTGGAGATTTACAGGAAAAATCCCACAGTCTTTGCTTACCGAGGAGCAATGGGGATTGTTCTGTGAGCTGGAGATGCTTGTGTTCCCATGACTATGCCTGTAAGTGTGTGCAGCTGACCGCTACGGCGTCCCTGTTCTTGTGACCTTGGGTTCAGTCTAACCAATGAGCCAGCTAATAAGTTTGTGTTAACATAAGCAGAGGCAGTGGCAGTCAGAAGAAAAGACATCAGAAATCAAACCTGAGAAAAGGAATTAGGGGAAAAGAATTCATTAATTTCCTCTTTGCAATGACACATGCTTTCCACTCACTTTTTTTAAATGACATTTTACCTGCTATTAGTTTACTGTGAGCATCTCTAGCGCTGCCTTCCCTCCCCACAGCCAGTTCCCTCAAGAACAAAATTAAATTTAAGCTACTAAAGTCGGACCTTTCTGAAGTAAAAAGAATCTTTAAAAATGGATTTTTTTAAAGGTCATTTTGAACTTTATCTGAGCACACATGGAGACGCAGGCCATTCAGCTAAATAATGCCATCTGACCACCTCCTGTCGCCATTACTAGGATAAGAACATCATTTATGTGATGGGGAGACGGAAAGGCTTTCCACTCGTTCCTTTTATTCCTCTTCTAATTTTTGGAGATTTTAATGCTGTTCATTTTTATAGCTGCTTCTCCTCTTCCCATTTCCCTTGATAACCTATAGGAAAGGTCATGAACTTACATTGAAATGGGACATCCTGGTTTTGACCCAAAACAGGACAGACTGAACTCCTTGCTCCCATGAGATCAAGCTGCATTCTCCCGGGCTCTACCTGCTCCTCAGCCTTAGCACGTCCTGCCATGTTGGCAGTCCCTTGACAGGATGGTGTCAGAGAAGTCCATCCTCCTCCCTGGGTCTCTTTCCCTCTTCCAGTAATCTAGCTTTACAAATTAAATAAAATATAACCTATTATTGTGTATCTGAGCACATGCTTAACCTCAAGCACAAGAACAAACTAGTCGACCTCATGAGCCTCTTTTGTGGGTTTATGCTTCACTGTGTGTGTGTGTAGTCTGTGAGACCAAAACCCTGCTCCAGAGGAAGCTCAGGGAAGTACAGTATTTACCCCAGCAGAGTCCCTATCGCCAGAGAAATCTTCACCACTAACCTGAAGCATCTAGAATTAATTATCTTAACACTATCTTCAACGTTACCTTAACAGCAATGGCGAGATGGCTTTGCACTGCCAGCCTCCAGTCTGAACAAACAGGGCCTCTTAAAACCATGGACTCCATTTCCAGATGCGTCAGATTCACCTTCAGCCATCAGTCGAATGTAAAGGGGGTTGCACACAGCTTGCTGTGCGATGAGCCGTGCAGCAGAGCTCAGTGCTGTGAAAACACTGCATGTTATTTACCGTATCCAACTCTCTCCAATCATGCCTTAAACAAGGCCATATTTATTGAAGAGGCACGTAAAAATGTCCCATGACATGCTTTGTGTGAATGGGGACTCTCCTCAAACGAAATTTCAGCACTCGACCTCTTCCAGCAATGGCATCCATGTCCCAGTTCACAGCTGCCCAGTCTCCTTGAACAAGCTTCCCTTTAACAACATTCAAATATTTAATTTGCCAAGTGCTGTGGGAATCCCAAAGGTTTGGAAGAAGTATCTATTATAAATGACAAAACATGACATTATTATAGGTAGCCTGCCTACTCGATGTCATCTGTGTTCTACGCTGCTCCTTTAATAAGGCTGTCTTTCAGATCCCATACATAATAGAAAAAGATCCTGATGCTAGCACTTCCCAGGTACTCTAAAAATTAAAACAGCCAAGTCCTTACAGCATAAAAGACTGCTTTCTAAACCCAAAAACCCTCATGTTCAGAGGAAGTGCTTTTAATATTCTGTTATTTAGTTGTACAAGCGTTCAGAAGGAGGCTACTCCCAGTCACCCAGTGCACTTCAGTAAATGTTCCCCTGAAACCTAACAACACAGTGCCCTCTGCTGCATTTTTCTCTGACATATTAAAAGAAGAAGAAAAAAAAAAAAACCCTGCCGTGCTTTGCAGCCTATCCTCTGGCTCAAATTGAGATAAGCAGATGGTTTGTTAGTACTTATCAATGACTCGGTAACATCCAAGGTACTACATAAAACACTTTAGCCGGAAAGAAGTCAAAACAACAAAATGGATTCCATATGAGGGAAAGCAAAAGCAATTGAAAAATGAAGTAGGGAGTACAGAAGTGCTAGCAGCTCCATGCCTTAGCCCGGCTGTCCCTCCTCTCCAAGCAGAGCTCCAAACCCAATCATTTAAGTTAAATAACTAGCTGCTATAGCCTCATTGCTTTATCCCTCCCACCATCCTCGCCCCCATCCACCACATCCTGCTGTGACAAAACGCTTACAAGAACTACGTGAACAAAACCAAGGACATGCAAGATTGGCAATACCAAAGACCATGCTATCTGCAGAGATGTACATCTACGCAGATGCCGTGTAATCTGCATCAAATGGAGCTGGCTGCAAGCAGCACTACCTCAGGAGAGAATGACGGGCTGGGAAGAAGTAATTTCTGTCATCCTACTCTTCATTTTGACTGCAGTGCTAGGTGTTGGCATTCCAGGGGACAGGGATCTTTGTGGATTACTGCAGAAGAGCAGGACAAACACAAGGCAGCCTTGGGAAACTTCAAGGCCAACAACAGCACTTCAGCAATTCTTACTTTGAGCTACTATCACTTTGGGCTCAGTTAATTAAAATCAATAAATGCATTTGCTTTGATTTGGATTTTAGGCCTTCACTGAACAGTACTTTCCTTCACAGATTCACCAATGATAAAGTCAATAAATTAAAATTAACTAGACATACTGTGAATATTATCTTGGCAATGTAAGATACCTCTGAACACAGGGACTGCAGGGAGTGCACAGGCATTAGGATTTTAAAGCAGCACCCTGCTGGTGCTGTGGCTGCAGAACAAAAACATTTCAGATACTCCAAAAGACTACATTCAGACCTGATCAAACACCAGTGTTTGGGAGTGTTTCATTCTGGTTTCTGGGTTAAGCTGCTAGAAAAATAGGGACCACCTGCAAAGTGAATCAAGAGTCAATCAGATGACAATCTCTAAAGAGCCAGCTGTTGAGTCTTGCCACCAAAGTGTACAAAAATCATCCGATTGGCTCTAAAATTGTGCCATTAAGAAATGTTTAGTTCTTTGCACAGTTGGCTTGATATTTGAGATTGTCAGACCCACGTTTCCAAGCCATTGTTTGCAACAGAAGCTGAAAAAGAAGGTAGAGTTTCTCTCCCCATCACTATTTTAAGCAAACATAAAAATTGAGAGACATGTCTTGAAATGCCAAGATTTTACAACAGTCTGGGTTTGTCTCTGGGTTATGCTGTTATCTAGCAAGGCCATGAAATCTATACCAGCACAAATACAGGTTTATTTGTTCCTCCCCTGAAATTTGAGCTTCATCCATCTCTAAACCTTTAGAAAACGCAGGTCTGTTATGTCTTCTCCTTTCCACAATACCTTCTCTTGTGCTTCCTGCATATTCCTGGGTCCCAGCCAGGCCTGGAAGCACCAAATAACCACAAGAAAGATCGCTCCTTGAGATCACCACCCAGGAGCAGGAAATATTATGAGCCTCTTGGGCGGGCCTGTTTCTACTGAAGGAACCACCCTACTTAGCAGATGCGAAACTTTGAACGGATCCACAGATTCAGCCAACAGCTTATCCTCATCAGCATCAGCCACTATTAAGAATCAACTCACTCCACTGAAGCAGTGAAAATCCTAAAAGGATGGCTTCTTTTGACATATGCAGTTAGCAACACTATTCTGATCAGCAGAGAACACAGTATGTGTGAATCATAAGGCACAAAGGGCAGAGCTCTCAACTCCAAGGATTCAAAGATGTCCAGCCTGCTTGTCCGCAGAATGGAAGAAAAAACTGAGAGGGCAACTACAAACTGGGTTGGAATCTGGATGCACAGAAAGATCTCTCTGATGCAGCTACCCCGAGGGTGAAAAACTGGGAGAATCCCTGCTCTGTTCAGCACAGTATTTAATTACCTAAAGGAAAAACCATGTAAATAGACTTTAAGAGACACACTTGATAATAAATCTATGACAAAAGGCAATGTAGAAATCTGTGCTTTTGAATTTATTATCTGACCTCCCTGCTGAGCATTCCTGTGCAGCTGCAGGATAAAATAAATTGGTCTAGCTAAAGAAACTGTAGGAAACATTTGAATATTCCCTGTTCTGAAGTATTAACCTGTGATGCTTCTTCTGACCGTCTCTCTCTCAAGTGGAGAACAGCACAGTCACAGTGGACGGATCAAGACACTAAGAATTTCACTGGAAGTGAGGAATGCAAAGGGGAGTAGACCCCAGGCCAAGACCCCTGCATTACAAGTGCAAAAGGGTTGTCTTCCTAAAGCTGACTAGAATTTAAAAAAAACCAACCTTCATTAAAATACTCTGCTGGGAAATGTGCAGCATATGACTACTTAAAGAAACTGGTTTTGCTTAGAAATACAGCCAAGTTCCCATATTTCTAAAAGATTAAAGACTTTTTTATCCTTTATTTCTGCATTTATTTTCTTTTCCTTTTCCTTTTTCTTTTAAAAAGTTTCTCATAAGAAACTTAGCATGGAAAGGTGACTTCGGTGCACGGGAGATGGACACCATGCCGTTCGTTAAAGCAGACAAATAAAGAGCTCATCCTGTAAAGCAGCTGAGCACCAACGCTTTCTGTCAGCTCTAGAAAAGCTTCTGGCTTGCAGCACTTAACACAATTGAACTGTGGAGGCCATTATTCTGCAGGTTTAGATCCAGCCTGAGTCTCTGACTTCATTAAAGCTTCACCTGGGCAAAGGGAGACCCTGGTCTGCACGAATTCTTGGGGCCTGACAGCCTCATTGCTTTCCCTCTCACTGCAGCCACCTGAGGAAGAAGACCTGATGCTCTTTATACTACTGTATATTGTAAAATACATATAACATCATCAACAAGCCTTGTGCCCTACACCCATGGGAGGAGACATTCCCCGAGCCTAAGTGCTGGCAATCTAATTATGATGCATTCAGAAAACCTCACGCTCACCTTAGCACTTTATAATAATGTTATTAATCAAAATTAAACATTGTTCAAGGGACGCTAACCATACACTTTAGACTGAAAGTGTGATGGGTAAGATTAGATAAGACACATTCAGCAGACTCCCAAGGACAAATTTTGAAACAGAGGACCACCAACATCACATATGCAGAAAAGCAGATATACAGCCATCTATTTGCAGGCACAAACTAGCCGATGATTTGCAAAACCAGGAAAGCGAACTTAAAGCACCCACTCTGTCTTTTACGACTTCACAAGCATGAGTTTTGCATGGAAAAAATACATGTGTACATCATTAACAGACACAGGTCCAAACTCTTCCACTTTGATTATTTCTTTTTAACTGCCTTGTTTCTGACGCCCTTTAAAAAGGAGCACAATGGCTTCTCACTATTTATTCAAGATCTTGAAGAAAAATTATTCCTGATGGGTCTTGAGCTCCCCCCTTTGACTTCTCAATAGAAGCTAACATCGAGGCCTCATTTCAATGCTCCACCACTGTCCAGACAAGTTTTTCTGGGTGGGATGTTGAATCTTTACAACAATGAAGATGTGATTGCCCTCTGCTGTGTGTACGCTCACTGTATTTTAGCACTACCACTGCTAACAGAAGTTATTGCTATGCCCAGCCCTTCCTGGAGAGTGCTGCTATTCAGCTGAAGAGCTTATTTTCGTCTTTCTTCAGTGAAAGAAGAATAATCATTCCTCCCTAAGCTCTTCCCCCTCCCTCCCTGGCCAAAGTCTCTTATGATCTGAAAGACTGTCCCAATCTCAGACTTGGAGCACAGGGTTATTACACACTCTGTATTACTTGTACCATCAGCACTCCAACGAGCTGATGGCAATATACTTAATGGTGCCAAAATTTGTGAATGTGCCAGGCTTTTGACATTATTTGCCATGAACACTAATCCATAAACTCTGAGCTGCAGGCCATCTGCATGTCACCCAAATGACTGGCTATCAAATCAGGTTTTCAACAGCCTCCAGCATGGCTCAGTCTCCATTAACTCTCCATTGTTAGTGTTGACAAAGGGTGTAACCATGCTCATGGCTAAGGCACTTTGGCTGTCTCCTGGCTTACGACTGATTTCTACGGTAATTCAAGGACAGCCAGTTGTTATTTATTCTGAAGAAATCACCAGCCTCTCTTTTCTTCCTTCTACCCATGAAATGCTTGTGGCTTTGGGGAGATCTGGAGCTCCTTCGCCAAAACAGGAAATGCAGTTCTAAAATGCTGCACCCTTATTCTTCTGGTGCAGACAGGGTAAGTTCCCAGAAGGTCAGGGAAGGCACTGGAATTATGTGAGAATTAGGCTACAGTTTAGGGCTTTTGTCACTTTCTTGATCTTTAAGGCACATTCTCCACACTTTCTTAGCTGCATTACAGCATTCTGGATATATAAAAGAGGCAGCAACCTTAGGGAATACCACTTCATAGACAGACCTGCAATGGAATATAAAGCTGGAGATAGGTCATGCTCTTTCCTTTCCTGTGCTGTGACATGAGGACTGAGTCACAGAACAAAGAGATGTGGCTGGGAGGGAGCTCTCTGGCTATTCTTCACTGTTAAATCAACTCCCTTCAGCAGCGTCAAGGCTCACAGCTATTTGAATACACCTGAGGAATGGGAGCAAGCCCAGTGACCCATGAATTTTATTTTAGACAAAAGGATGCCTAAAGACTTTCACGTTGTTATGTTTAAAACAGTTCCCTGGTTCTTTTCTACCAGTCATTTGCTCCTTCCTCCAAATATCTTCTTGCAAACAACTTCATTTAGAAATGCTTCCAACATCTGCTGTCTGCATCAACTTGTCTTTTGGAGCCTTTTTTATGGCAGAGACTGTCTTACTCCATGTTTTTCAGAACAGTACGTAGCTTTACACTTTTAAATATGGGATCAGACCTTTACGATGCTAAAAGCCCTCTAGTCCTGTGCAATAGCTGCAGAAATGATGCATTGTCTCTCTTCTCTTCTCTTCTCTTCTCTTCTCTTCTCTTCTCTTCTCTTCTCTTCTCTTCTCTTCTCTTCTCTTCTCTTCTCTTCTCTTCTCTTCTCTTCTCTTCTCTTCTCTTCTCTTTTCTCTTCTCTTCTCTTCTCTTCTCTTCTCTTCTCTTCTCTTCTCTTCTCTTCTCTTCTCTTCTCTTCTCTTCTCTTCTCTTCTCTTCTCTTCTCTCCTCTCCTCTCCTCTCCTCTCCTCTCCTCTCCTCTCTCCTCTCCTCTCTTCTCTTCTCATTTCCTCTCCCCTCCCCTCCACTCCCCTCCCCTCCTCCTTTCTCTCTCTTCTCTTCTCTTCTCTTCTCTTCTCTTCTCTTCTCTTCTCTTCTCTTCTCTTCTCTTCTCTTCTCTTCTCTTCTCTTCTCTCTTCTCTTCTCTTCTCTTCTCTTCTCTTCTCTTCTCTTCTCTTCTCTTTTCCCTTCTCTCTTCTCTCTTCTCTCTTCTCTTCTCTTCTCTTCTCTTCTCTTCTCTTCTCTTCTCTTCTCTTCTCTTCTCTTCTCTTCTCTTCTCTTCTCTTCTCTTCTCTTCTCTTCTCTTCTCTTCTCTTCTCTTCTCTTCCTCTTCTCTTCTCTTCTCTTCTCTTCTCTTCTCTTTTCTCTTCTCTTCTCTTCTCTTCTCTTCTCTTCTCTTCTCTTCTCTTCTCTTCTCTTCTCTTCTCTTCTCTTCTCTTCTCTTCTCTTCTCTTCTCTTCTCTTCTCTTCTCTTCTCTTCTCTTCTCTTCTCTTCTCTTCTCTTCTCTTCTCTTCTCTTCTCTTTTCATAAACCTCCCCTACCAGTTTCTACCTCAATGCCTTTCCATGGCACATTATGTTACATCATTAAGAACTATTTTATGTGGTTTGGTTTTTACTAATCCTCAGACTAAGGTGAGTAATGCATAGGAGAGGGCTGTCTTAATGAGACCAGTTGCTTTTATTCTATCTGTTTATGTTAGAAAAAGCAGACCAAGGCCTTTCATGTGGAAGGTGGGGAAGTTTACTATCATCCTATAAGCTCTTTGTACAGCTGCTGACTGGCCTGCAGGGAGCCACAGTTCAAGCATGCTTAAACCTTTATTAAACAAGTCTTTCACACTCCTGTGAAAGTTCCCTGGTTCTTTCCACAAGCCACTTGCCCCTTCCTCAAAATCTCTTCTTGCAAACGACTTCATTCAGAAATGTTTACAACACTTCTGCTGTTTCAAATATTTCGACATAGTCTCCTAGTGAGTGGAATCATTGCCCAAAGAGCTCTAGTCAACCCCTTAGATCTACGCCCAGCACACCTGAAGAGTAAGATCTTGAGAGCTGAATGTGATCTGGTATTCTGAAGGAGGAAAAACCCCACAGAACAGAAGACAGATTCAGGGCCTATACTGTTAACAATAATCAGAGCTACTATAAGCCATTGAGGTGTACGGGC
The DNA here is from genome assembly GCF_965638725.1 of Aptenodytes patagonicus. NCBI lineage: Eukaryota > Metazoa > Chordata > Aves > Sphenisciformes > Spheniscidae > Aptenodytes > Aptenodytes patagonicus. Next base: position 12,944,367 of record NC_134956.1, read on the forward strand.
AGGATACTAACGTGGCGGTCCCTTCCTCTCTAGAACTGAGCAGTCGTCTTCCCTCTTCTTTCTCCAAAGTTCAATCCTTTCCTTTTCTTTCAACCATCAACAGCAACTGCCAACATGGCAAGACCTTAGCTCCCTGCTCTCTCTTCCACTCCAGCTTTGAGGAAAGCAAATCTAAGCAAGATACCGCAATTATAGTGCTTCCAGATCACCAATTTGTGTTCCGAGCTGACATTGTCCCCCTCATCCATTCCTCATAGAATCACAGAATCATAGAATCGTTTGGGTTGGAAGGGACCTTTAAAGGTCATCTAGTTCAACCGCCCTGCAATGAGCAGGGACATCTTCAACTAGATCAGGTTGCTCAGAGCCCCGGCCAACCTGACCTTGAATGTTTCCAGGGATGGGGCATCTACAACCTCTCTGGGCAACCTGTTTCAGTGCTTCACCACCCTCAGCGTAAAAAATTTCTTCCTTATATCTAGTCTGAATCTACCCTCCTTTAGTATAAAACCATTACCCCATTCTTGCTCTATCTAAGGTCAGTGATAATAATAACCAACAGCAGAAAGAGCACAGAAGGGGAAAAAAAACCCTCAAGTGGCATAATTTGCCTCGGACAGTTATTCCTCATGGGACTTGGCACATTGCCATCAGTGTTGAGCATTTCAACAGAAAAAGATATTTTGAATATTTATTATATCCTCTGACCTTTCTGGAGCTGATGGATGCCAACTTCAATATGAAAACCCTCCAACCTTCAGGCAGTGACACAAGCCCTTGAGCTTGTGATATTAATTCCTGTAAGAATACTAAGGCTAACAATGTTTCTCATCAGGTAAAAGGAGTCTGAGAAGGAGAGAGAACAATTAGCCAAAGCTAGGAACCAAACAAGCATTTTGGTTGGACTATGAACAAAGTACAGTGGATACTTCTGGCCCCTGCATGTTATGTCAAACCTTAGTAGCTGCAGGTACCATATCCGCTTTCCTGCATGCTGATACTGAAATACGAGGCTGAAAAACTTAAATTTGTTTTTCTCTGTGGGAAGTGTAGAAACACTCTTAGTCTAGAACTCTTTCATTGCCAACATTCAAATAAATGTAATATACATTTTTTCAAGCTCACTGGGCAATGAACACTACAGATACACATGATCAAAAAGGAATTAAGCAAGTTAATTCAGTTGTCTCCCACCAGGCTCATTTTCATCACCAGTGGCATTACAGCTTTTATATGTGATTATTTTTAGCATTAGTAAATAGCAGTAGGGCTGGTCTGTGGCAAGCGTGGGAGGGAGCACTGGACTTTATTACCTGCTTTGTTACAATCTTCCTATCGAACCTTACTAAATGACCGTCTCTGTGCTTTCCGCATCTATGGAAAACAATTCCTGTCACTCAGAAGCTTGCAGGGTTTGATTTCGTAACATTAGTGAAGTTCTTTTGGATATTAAACCAGGACAACCCCTTATGCTTGTTTACAGAAAGCTGTTGCTGCAATTGGTAAACACTGGCTTGCTCTGCAGGGAGATGACGAGGTTCATGGGACCTCGGCACGCTGCCTGCCATTCCCCAGCCAAAAACCCACCAAAGCAGGGGAATAAACAGACAGGCTTCCTCCTGCTCTATGGCCTGATCCAGGCTCTTTCCGCTGCTAGGCCAGGACGTCCCCCTCCACCTTTCAGTCCTGACAATTACTATGGTTCTTGGGAAGAGAATAATCAGAGATGTGTGCAACGATAAACATACCAGACGCTTCAGCATCCCCTTCCTTTAACCCTGTAATGCGGAAGGGAGTTTCTTTCTGCTGTCTTGCCTAACATGTCCTCAAGCCATAACCCATTTTATTACAGGAGAAGCTCCACTTGTACCCCTATTCTCCTCCTCGTGCGTAAGAGACCCAAGCAGCAGTTGAAGGCAGATGGGGGAAAGCTGCCCTCCCCCTGTAGAAGGCAGCTTCCCCCCCGAGACTTTGCCCTAAATTTATAGGGCACCGGGGGGGGGCAAAGCAGGCGCCCCCGGCCCCCGCTGCGGGTTTTCGTTCCATGCCGGGACACGGGGCGGCCGCGGCCACCTCGGGACCGGACGGTCCGTGAGGTGAGGACAGGAGGCGGGGGAAAGGCCAACGACCCCTGAGCCAGCCCCAGCTCCCGTCCGTCCCTTCCAGTCGCTCCCCGCCGGAACTGTTTGCCCTCCCCAGCCTTTGGAGGCGCCACGGCAGCCGCGGGGCGAGCGGGCGTCGTGGGCGGCCACACGAGGGACCGCCCCCGCACCGGCCAAGGCCAGCGCTGCCCTCCCGCCGCCTAGCCAGCGCGACGCAGCCTGCGCATGCGCCCTCGCGTCTCCCTCCTCCAGGGTTATTCCACACCTCCTCTCAGAGGGGAGGGGTGGCTTAAAAAAATGCGAGTTCATCCCTTCTATACATCACCTTCAGATAAATAGTAACGCTTCTACCCGTGATGTAAGGGTGCTTTTTATTACTTTACAATGAGTCATAGTGCGTGTGGCTGAAAGAAGGGGCAGGAAGCGCTCTTTCGCATTTTGCTCCCCCCCCCCTCCGGATAGGGCGGTCCGGCTCGTCACCTTCCCCGCTCCGGAAGGGGCGGGGTGAGGCTGAGGGTCAGTGCAGGCGGCCGCTGGGTGAGTAGGGCGCGCTCTGGGCGGCCGTGTCTCGTCGCTCCCCGCCTCAGCCGCCGGCCCCGCCATGCCGCCGCCGGGCCAGACCCAGCTCCCGGACTGGGACGGCCTGAAGCTCCGCGTGCGGACCCTCATCTCCACCCACCGCGTCATGATCTTCAGCAAGAGCTACTGCCCCTACTGCAATAAGGTGAGGCGGCGGCGGGAGTCTCCTCGGCGCGCTCCCCCGCGGGTCCTCTCCTCCGGCCGGCAGCCGCCGGAACGGGGGCTCTCGGAGCCGCTTCCCTCCTCTCGCCGTCCGGGCGAGTGCCGGGCGGAAGGGTTCTCGCCGGCTCGTCTCGCCGCGAGGGGGAGGCAGGTCTGGCGCGGCCCCCGTGCGAGGCGAGAGACATCTGCCCTGAGGGCGCCCGCTCGCACGCCTGGCGGCCCGCCCCGGGCGGGGGGAAGAGGGTGGGAAGCAAACGTTGCGGGGACGCTGCTTCTCGTGACGGCACCCTTGGGATTTAGACAGTGCAGAAGCAGCTCAGGATCCGTCCCACTTAAGTCAAGCACCAGGTGCCACCCCTTGGAAACCCCCTTACCAGGATTGAAATGAGGCAAAGATCCTAACTGGCGTCCTTGGTGGTTCTTTCCCTTTGCCACGTGAGTGAAGGGGTAGATGAACGCGTGGGAAGTTTTGCACAGTGTGCTTGTTCCTCAGCTAAACAGCTTTTGTGTCTGTTACTTGAAGGTCAGGGTGCTGGTTGTGTTGCTTTCTTACTGAAAGTTTGAGCACCACATTGGTGTTCAGCTTGGACAAAGCTGCATCCCTGGGGAGGGATAAGTTGAGTTTTCTGCTGTTTTTGAAACTTGAGGGAGAAGGTTGACTCCATAGCAAGAGTGTAAGTTCTAAATGGTAGCCACAATGGGTGTTTAAAAAAAAAAAGACAACAAAAACTCTTATTGATTAATTGTGATGTTTAGAGAAAAATATCTAGCCTTGGTTTTGCGTCAATATCAAAGGGTAGCTGTAACTAGTGAGCCAGAGTCATTAAAGAAAAACAGGATCTTCATTAGAATTTTGTGATACCAACACACTATAGTCATAGCACACACAGAATCTGGGCATTGGTAGGCATTGTGATTCTTGGATGTTTACAAAGAGCGTGTTATGAAATGTTAGTTAAACCTCATAATACCATATTTGATGTGGCTATGGTGGAAAAACATATTCGGAGCTGACTCCTGGTGTTCCTCAATGGAATTGACAAGCACGAAAACACTCAGAAGCTGCATTCCCATGTGTAGGTTAGGTTTAGTTCCAGTAGCTCTTGTGAGGGAGGAGATACTATGACCCTGTTTTAGACAGGGTCACTTGCAACTTAATTGAGGTTTTGGGAAAGGAAGCTTCTGTTTATGAGAGGATAGGCAGAACCAATGCCTCCTCTCCAAGAATGTTTTGGCAGAAGGATAGTATAGCATAGTAGGCAGCTCAAATCCTTCTAAAATTTGCTTACTTATCAACTTACTCAATGAAGTTTTAGCAAATAAGGTAATGATAGGGTTGGAGTCTTGCTCAAGTCTAGTCCAGTTGACAAAAATGTTATTTTTTGTTGAGGAGAAATCCTTTTGTTGAGGACTTCAGTGCTGTCCACTGAGAAATACTTAGTTGTGCCTGTCTGTATTGCTCTGTGTGCTCTTAGTGATTGTGATTGCTCAAGTGTTGATATGCATGGCACTCAGTCCAGTGTTTTTGAGATCATACAATGGCATAGTAACTTTTTAAACCTTGCAACCTTTTCCTCCATCTGTTTCTGCTATTGCAGTGGTGCTAGACTAACACAAGGAGCTTAAGGGAAAAATAGACTTGATTGTAGTCCAGTAATTAAATTCCAGATTAATGTTCTTTCCTGCATTTGTTCAGAGCTTCTCCATTAGGCAGGATTACTTGCTCAGGGAAACAATCAGATACGAGGAATATTATCTTTATTGTCTTGGAAAGGGGAAGAATGAATGTTGTGAGTAGGAGGGCCCTCTCTCATGGCCCTTTCTAGGAGGGAGAGTTGAAAGACCCTATATGAATCTTTGTGAAGGAACAGGTGATAAACTTGGAGGCGGGGCTCGGGGAAGAGCTGATTGCTCTAGTAGGCAGATTTCCTTGGTTTAGAACAGAACAGAGAAAGGTAATATAATGAAGAAAACATGTAGAAGAGGTATATATTGCAGAGGAACAATTAGAAGAAGAAAGCTTATGAGAGAAGGAAGCCACACATAAGACATCAAGTGATAAACCAGAGAAATATCTGCAACAGTATGAGTATTAACAACCCCTCCTACCAAAGACTTAGAAAATAGCAAAAGGAATGGGAGAACAGTGGGTAATTCTTGCTAGCTGATCTACTCTGTAGAATTAATGAAGTGGGTATAATTTGAAAGTGTAGTTACAGCGTGAGTACTTAGCCTGTAATCACGTAGTTTTGAGTTCTTAAAGACGGATATGAATAGTGTGTACTGTGTCTGTCTTTTACTGTGGATGGTTGTTAGCAATGTGGTTTTGGTAAGATTAATTGAAAAACTGATGATGTTTAGCACTAGTGCAGAGAACACTCATGCTCTAAAAGGACCTAATTTGGGGAGTGGGAAGAAATCTTTATTTCAAATGGATGTAGCCATGCTGGAAGAAAATTAAGATTGTGCGTTCCTTCAGAAAAGCACTGCAAATAAATTCTCTAAATGAATTAAGTAGTTGATTCTGTTCAGTTTAGCTAGTAGCATGACTAGGCAACTGTGCAGTTCTTTTTCTGCAAATGCAATTTATTGTTCAGTTGCTTTAGCAAGGCAGTAGTGGAGAGAGGGTGGTGTTAGAATGACTCCCTTGTCATGACTTGACTGTTCTTTAATTTCTTACCACCCTGAAAAGATTAATATTAAGTAAGATAGAAATGCATAAAGAAAACATAGTTTTTTAGCATGAAAAATTGCCAAGTCTGAACACTGTGATGCATTGAAATTATTTTAAGAGCAACAACTGTGGTTGCATAGAAGTTTCTGCTTATTCTAGTTACATGTTATGCTATTACCAATTACATTCTGTATCCACAGGGGTTTCTGGTCAATTCAGCTGTAGCTATTGTAGAATGTTAGCTGATAGGCGAAACAGCAGATACAGGACATACCATTATTACTGAACTTTACTGTATGAAGCTTATTTCAAACCTGCTTAGCTACCCTAGTGACAGAAAGCATCTCCAGGAAGAGTTTTCTAAAGTGTTAGACCAATTTCTCAGTTTCAGATAAATTATCTACTGTTTAGTAATATCTGGAAACTTTTCTAGTCTCTCTCTTTTTGTGAAAACTGGAAGGGGTTAGTAGGTAAACAAGGCCATTGCATTAGTCAGAAGGGAAGCAAATGGTTGTATTGGTGACCATGCAACCTAGTATCCCGTACCAGACAGACACTTGTTGGAGAAATTACATTTTTAGGATTGGGGTATAAGGAAGGAAATTTCCCAGTACACTGCTGAAGTTTCCAGCACTGTGTGGCTCAAGAATATCTTGACCTGAGTTTGTATTAGTTCTATTGAGTTAAAAGGTTTCAGTGGGTCTTTCTTTCATTAGTTGGTCTAATAGCTCTTTTGATCTCCTTTTAATTTTGGCTTTTACAATGTCAGGTGGCAGTAAGTTTGCCAGTTTATGTATTGTATGGAGGTTTACTTCCTTTTCATTTCAAAATTGTTTTCTGGTAAGTGCAGTTGTTGCAGTTTGCTCCAGTGAGTATTTCTCAGAAATCATTTCCTGTTCACCTTATCTAGATATTACTCATGATTATTGTATGTTATCTTTCTACTCCTCCTAATCATTTTCTTTTCCAAACTGAAGTGATCTATTGTCTCTTGCCTGTATTGAAGATTTCACAACTCTGATCATATACTTGTTACTTTTCTTTCTTTCTGTCTCAGTGCAATACAAGCATGATCTATTAATAAGTATAAAGTGCAATAGCTACTTCTAATTAGGATGCTACATTTGTCTGATTTTTTTCTCTACTCCACATCTTCAGTAAGGAATAAAGGTTGCCTAAATGTATTGTCTTAAATCTGTCCTTTCTTCAGTGTAATCCTTTCTTGTTCTACTAATGTTCTCTGTCCTGTCCTCCCATCACCAACTGCTGTTGCAATGTTTTAGCAGTTTTTTAAAAAAAAAACAAACCACTAATGAAAACTTGCCTGTTATTCTGCTGCTTTGCTGCAAAGTAAAACAGCAGCCAGGTAGCTAATTTTGTGACTTTACTCCAGATTCTTAGCTTACCACTTCATAGTAGCAATCCCTTTAAGCTTTGCTTAGATTCCTTTAGATCTTCCATGGCATTCAGCTTGGGCTTTGTAACAGCAGTTGCAGAGCAGGAGGTAGCCATAGTCATTCCAGTAAGCAAGCCTGAAGGTAATGGCGAGTTTAGGACAAAAGTTTTTTAGGGCCACCTAGATGGTTAGAGGACTGGAGCACAGGATGTGTGAAGGAGCTCAGTTTGTTCAACCTTGAGAAGGCTAAGGAGGGATTTTAGTTGCTGTCTTCAGCTACCAAGTGGGAAGACAGCCAGACTTCACAGAGTTGCAGAGTGAAAGGACAAGGGCCAATAAATACAAGCTGCAACAAGAGATACTCCAGTGAGATAAAATGGAAATTCTTTACTGTAAGGATAGTCAAACATTGGAACAGCCCAAAGAGGTTATGGTATCTCTGTCCTTGTAGATATTCAGAGCTGGAGTGGACAGTGCTTGAGCAACTCGATCAAACTTCACATTTGGCTCTGCTTTGAGCAGGGAGTTGGATCAGATGACCTCCAAAGGTCCCTTACAACTTAAATTATTCTATAATTGTAGAACTAATGTAATCAGTTATACAAGCAGAGCTTACTTTTGTATATTATGGTTGATATGATGTGGTAAGAAACTTGCCATGTAGTTGGTACAGAATACAAAAGCTTTATGTTTGTCTGCATAAAGCTGAAACTCCACTAGAAAGCACTGGAAAACTCAGCCTTTGGCATAGTAACAGCATGGATCACAGCAATGTTAAAGACATTTTATTCATCATGTGTTTGACATCTTTAAGCTTATTAGATGTGAGTCAACTTACTCTTAGTGGAGTGCTGTCAATAAACTTGAGGTTCATCAGAAAGCTGGTTGTAAAAGATTTCTTCTGAATTGGCAGCAACTTAGTGAGCTTCATTGTTCAGACTCCATGCTGACAAGGGGATCCATCGCACAGACATTTAGTGTTTCTTGCTAGAGCAGTTTTCACATCAAGACAGTTATGATTAAAAGCAGATATTTTACCCATTGTCTTACAATATCTGCAATTATCTTACAATATCATGCAATTTACAATATTTGCATCAGTAAGTCTGCAAATTATATTCCAAAGGAGTAAATACTGCCAGATGTAATACTAACTCCTGCGCCATGAGGTATGTTGTTGTCCAACTGGAAGGACAGTTCACAATTTCAATACTGCCAGTTTTACAAATAGGTGTTACCATAAAAAAATCTCAGTTCTAAAACGCTACCTGATTTAAATCTGGTAATGGTACACTCTGTCCATCCAGAACGGATGTTAGAAAAATACCTAGAACTCTGTCCAGGCTGGGGAGAATCTCCACTAAGTTGTCATTTAGGCTGCCTTTTTTATTTCTTTTTAAGACTAGGCTTGTATATAGAGTTGTCTTTTTTTTTTCCTCTCTCTTTTTGTGTGCCCCCCCCCCCCCTTAATTTATTGCTGACTTCTGGATGCATGAACCATGTTTCTAGGACATGTTCCAGTGATATTGTATCTGAGTGTATTCATGGCAATGCAGGAGAAAAGCAGCCTTTTAATGACCAAGCATCTTTAGAATGCTTCTCCTGCTTAATGAAGAAGAATAGCAATTTAAAAGGTTAAAAAATGTAACTGTTACATTCTGGTATTAACTCTCTCAATATTTCACAAGCAAGATATGACTGATTTAGTAAAACAATGGCAAACAAGTTAGAACCACTCCTGCCTGATCCTGGAGGCTGAGGCAGATGTTGTTAAACAGCAAACCAAAAATCAGAGCTGAAAAAAAATTCAAGAGATCATCTAGTCTTGTGTCCTGGCTCAGGGTAGGAGAAGTGGTAGATCAAACACTTTTGAAATGTACTTTGAAGCCACTCCCTGATTAAGATTGTCATCTACCTAGGCAGTATGTTCCAGTGTCTTGCTATTAGGAAAAGCTTTTCCTAAACTCTAATCTCAATCTCTCGATGCAGTTCAAGACCATTAGTTCTTATTTCATCCACCACTGCTTCTCTTCTTCCTTGAGGTAGTCCATTATTTATTTAAACACCGTTATCTCTTTCCTCTTCTTTTCTTTATGTTAAACCCAACACAATGACTCCTTACAGTAATTGTTCTCTGCTTGTTCTAAAATTTTTCTGAAGTACAGCAACCAAAAGTGAAGGCAGGGCTGGTAGGCATGAGCTGTCCTAGTGCTGGAGAGTATTACCCTTTCTGCAGCTTTTTATAATGCACTTTTTTTTTGCATTTACTTGACAGTGTTTTGTTTTGCATGTTATCCTCTACTCCCTTTTTTCCTTTCTTTCCTTAGTACTATCAAGGAATCTGGCTGCTACCTTATCTCTCTTCTTGATGTTTTTCTATATGGCAGTTATTCTCATGGCTTTTGGTATCTGTCAGGGATGGAGAAGTCTGCAGCTAAGCAAATTGTATATAGAAACTTTTTCTTGAGGTAATGAAATGTGTATTGGAAGGTTGCTGTCATGTGGTATGCTTAATCTGAATGCTGTTAAATAGCCTGGCTTTAAGTGAGGAACATGCACAACGTAGAAGTAGTGCCAAACTTTACCAAAGGCATGTAGAGCTAGGCCTTCAAAGCATAATAACTGAGACTTAAAAGTTACCTGTGTATGTCCAACAGTCAAGTTTTCCCCTGACCTGTGTATCGGATCTTGTGAAAGCTTTGCACTGGCATTGTGTCTGTTTCTGTTGTAGGTGAAAGAACTCTTCCGCTCTATGCATGTGGAGTACTATGCTTTGGAACTTGATGTAACTGGTAAGTAGAAGAAAGAAAATCTATTACATGCTGCTTATTGTAACTGAAAATGGGTGACTCTGCATGAGACTCTAAGCTGTCCTGAACTAATTGGAGGATATATAAAAAAAATTAAAATAAATCTTAATATATTCAGAGATAAAATCAGTTAGGCTTCAATGTAGCTTTTAATACAGGATATGCTTTTAATATAACTGAAGGCTTTGACTCTTTCTGTACAAATCATCAACTGATAGAGGATGTGAGATCTGATTTCTCTGAGGAGCCCTGTCTTTTGGGAAAAAGCCTGTGGTATTTTTCTCCTACCTCAGGTTCTTTTGTGGCTTTAGATGAATTGTTAATGTTTGACTTGGTATATGGGTGACCTTCATATGGAACATTGCTGAGTCATTGGAAGGAAGGGTAAATTCCAGTCCCTTGGCTGTTGCTAGTTTGAGGGTTTTCTTAAAGCCCGAGCTGCTTTAGTTTTTAGTACATGTGTAGTGCCTTATGCATATATGTCCATAATGCATGTAGTTTTTAATGTAGTTTTAAGAACAAGTAGTTTCTAATGTAATTCTTATTAAACTCTTAATTGCACTGTTGGTAAGCTGTTGAATATGTATTATCAATTTTTTTCTGTACAAAACTTAGTTTCCAATGCTTTTTTAAAGTTCTAACGCTTTTTTGAAGTGTTTATGCTTAAGCAGTATTTGGGGAAAAATGCACTTATTTATTGATCCATAGCATCTCTTCTTACTTATTTTTACTTTTTATTAAAGTTGTGATACTGTGAACTAATTGTAGCCCAAGATATGCAAAATCAATGCACAGTCATTTTTTTTCTGGAATTACTCCTAATCAATAATGTATTTCCCTTGCAATTGCTCTGATTACTGATACTAAATAGATATGGTCTTAGACTAAAAAGATTTTACTCAAAGTGATTACTGTAAATTCTCATTCCCACATTTGCTGCCGGACAACTGTTGAGAGATCCAAATTGAGCCTGTGTGTAGGTGCTGATGATTCAGATGACAAGTCAGGTCAGGCAATGATAATCTTAAAATTGGAAGGTTTAAGACAATGTGGTGGGTAGAAAAAGTCTGAAGGTAACTTTAGGGTAAGCAGAAGAGCATGTTCGTTCTTCCCATCCCTATATTCTCATAATACAAAGCTGCTGGGCAAAACTATGTGCACTTACACAGAACATACTCCAAAACCAGACAATTCTCATGAAAGAAAAGCTGTCTGTATGTTCTCCTGTATATTTGGAAAAGAATTTTTGTGTAGTACCAAGGATGACGCTGTCAGGAAGAGACTGATAAGAATCCAGGAAATACAGGGACTAAACTCTACTACTTCAACTTTACTCCATTTTGTAGAATTATGGCTTGAAGCAATTTGTCCTTGGTATTTAAGTATGCTCTTTTGAGAAGTAGTTTCTGAAGACTTATGTTCAGGAAGTCTACAAATGTGATGCTTATAATAGAATTGTTTTCTTGGCAGGCCTCCAGTATATTGCAGTTCAAACCTTTAATACTTAAGGTTGTTTTAAAAGCTCCCTTCTTGAAAATTGTTCTATAATGTACCTGTTTCTTTTACTCTTAGCTGATGGACCCAGTATTCAGCAAGTGTTAGCAGAGCTAACTAATCAGAGGACAGTGCCTAATGTATTTGTGAATGGAACTCACATAGGTGGCTGTGATTCAACTTACCAGGTAACTTTTCTTTAAAAATCAGCTGGAAGTAGACAAGAGTACTAAGTGAATTTGCTGTTTGATCATAATTAAATTTTGTGTGACATATTAGAGTGGGTGATCTGGGTCAGAGAAGGTAATGTCATTCATTTTTTGTTTGCTCAGAAATGTGTGTAGTAATTTGAATTCCCACCCCTCCCCCCAGGCTTATCACGATGGATCACTGCAGAAACTTCTTGGGGATAGCAAAGATGCAGAACCCTATGATTATGACCTCATTATTATTGGTGGTGGCTCAGGTGGACTTGCATGTTCCAAGGTATGACATGAAAATTGCATTAAAGAACAGGTTGTATATGAAACTTCTTCAAAAGTTAGTCTCTCTTTTAATCACAATAGTATAAAAGAGTCTATATTTTGATTATTATTACTGTTCAACTTGTTAATTAATGAATCAGTAGTGGTTTAGTAATGTGATCACTCAGGAGATCATGGTCTGTGTGGACCAGTTTCTAGCTGATGCCTATTCAGGTCTTGATCCTAATAATAGGTTTTAGGTTCCTGTCTGAGGGTGGAACCAAAAGTTTTTTCTAATTATCTCCTCTCCATGTGTAGTACACAGGCACTTTAACACTTCCAAACAGTAATCTGGAAAACTTAAAGGCTACTCTTGAAGTACTTTTGACTGTTTAGGATTCAGGATCACCAGTCATCTAAAATGAAGTGCTTTCAGCTGTTCTTTCAAGGAACTGGTTCACTCTTTAGTTCTCTTTCTAGCTGGTTTTTCGGAAATGGTAATAGAGATTGTGTGCCTCTTACACAATTAGCTGTTGTTCAGAGTGCCTCAGGACCCAAGGTGTAGATTCAGTTTTCTCTTCTACCTGAGGGATTTGAACACACACTTCCCACCTCTCAGCCAGGTATCCTAACTGTCAGTTTATGGTTTGGGCATGGTGATGTTATTGACAGCCTTGGTGATTGCTATACAACAATACAGTTAAGTGTGCAACTTTCACTAGATAAATATAAGGCAGGCAGAAGTAGGTGACAATCGAATTCTTCAATTGGCCAGTTGGGCATTTTCAGAATGCTCCAGATCTTTCCTCACAGTGCCTTCTGGGACATCACTCGTAAACTTGGTGTTAATTACCAAACTGTTCAGTGGGAGAGGTCAGGTATTCACAGAACACAAGATAGCAGGATAACTCTAAACCTTGTTTGAGCCAGGACTGCAGTAACTGCACAGGAGTTCTTAAACAGATTTGAGGCACCTAAAGATTTGATCCAAGCCCTTGAAAGATCAAACAATGGGTAGCTTCAATCAAGTGCCTGGTAATTCCTTGGATAGAGTATCATAGGATTATTCAGGTTGGAATGGACATGAGGAGGATGTCTAGTCTAAGCTCTTGCTCCAAGCAGGGTCAACTGTGAGGTCAAACAAGATTATGCAGGACCTCATCCATTTGGGTCTTGAAAATAGCCAGGGGTGGAGATGGCACAGCCTTTCTGGGAAACCTGTTTCACTGCTTGAGCATTCTCATGGTGTGAAAGTTCCTTATATCCAGTCTGAAACTCTCGTGTTTCAACTTAACGGCCATCATCCTTTGTCCCTCCACTACTCGCCAGTGTGAAGAGCCTGGTGCAGTCATCTTAATGACGACCTCATAGGAGGATTGGAAGTATTGGAAAATTGCTGTTGGGTCCCCTCCAAATCCACCTTTTCTCCAGGCTGAATGTCAAGTTCCCTCACCCTTCTCATAGGGCATGTGCTCCAGCCCCCTGAGCATCTTGATGGTCCTCCATTGAAGTGTCGCCAGTTTATTAGTGTTGCTCTTTTTTTCATTCATGAACATGCCAAGTCAGTCCTGCCCTCCTGAGAAAAGGAGAGCTAACAGCATAAATATTTCTTTGGGTGAGGTAGAAGAGGATGATAGGCTGATAAGCCCATCTCATACCCTCTTCAGATCATGGCTTTTGACAGTGTAGGATGATATGGATGCAGCATTGAACATAAGCATCCATTCAAAGTTTGGAAGAAAGTAATAGTTTTTGAGGGATTTGAATTTTTGTCTAGTGAAGGAGGTGTCAGAGAGCCATATATGCTAATGAGACTAACTAGCAAAAGAGCCTTCTACTAGCGCTAAGTATATCACGACTGTAAATGAGCGGACAGGCTTTCTTGGTCAGGTAAAAGTTCAGTAGTGCTGACTTGTCTCTCCGTCTTTTTATAGGAAGCTGCTGCCTTGGGAAAGAAAGTAATGGTATTAGATTATGTTGTTCCAACGCCTCTGGGAACCTCATGGGGTAAGCTTCTGTTAACTTGTATCTTACCATGTTTGAGTGCCAGTGATACATACTGAGTTGTTAGATATTATGGTTTAGTATTCTTAGAAATTGTTGCTGAATTCCTGTAATTCTGGAACACAAATAACAAGAGTTGTTCTGCTTTTCCGGACAGTTATTTCTGTTTTGTGCATTGCTAACTGAGTTCTTTGTCAAATGTTCTAGTTCTATTCACTTTCAAATCGTGTCTGGATAGCGTGTGTGTACATGTTCACATTCTCATGTTTGTGGGGTTTTTTGCCTTTTAGTTCATCTAGTTCTATTTTGTGGACAACTGATCTAGGCTACCTCCTAGAACAGTGTGACTATATGGCTATGCATGCTTCACCTTTCCATAATTAAAGACAGCTGCTGTCTGACCTTATTAATGCTATTGGCAGTTGAGAATGAGTAAGGAACTTCATTGGTCAAGTTTTATTGAGTCAAGGTATGAATGTGCTTTCATAGCTAAGATTTCAAACAAATACATATTTCAAATTCCACATAATAGGTGATACTAAACTCTAGGAACTCTGGGCTTTTTGCCTTGCTTACTTACCAATCTGACTAAAATCTGAAGCACTCTGAAGTAAGTATCCTGGGTTTATATTTAAGACAATGCACTGTACCCTTCTTGGTTCCATGAGTCAAGTAACCTCTTAAACTGAATACAAACTTGTAAGCTTAGTGTGTTCATTGTATTTTAAAATGTCTCTTACAACAGAAATTTCACATTACTTGTGTGGCTGTAGCAAATATCACCAACTGATATATGGGTGATTATACAAAGCACATGATAGGAAAAACATAAATATCCTGTTCATGCAGGTAATAACATAGTTATTTCCATCTTAGGACTTGGTGGCACGTGTGTAAATGTAGGTTGCATTCCTAAGAAGCTAATGCATCAAGCAGCACTTCTGGGTCAGGCACTCCAAGATTCAAGGAAATACGGGTGGCAGTATGAACAACAAGGTTAGTAAGAACACAGAGGACAGACCAAGACAATGTACAGATGAGACTCTGAGCTTAAGATCGTTCTTGTACTTTGGATTTAGTAAATTAGAGGCAGAGTTCAGTAGTTTTCTTAGGTGAATCAGAAGGCATCCTCCTTCTTGAGTCATAGAAGCCTTTAGGATTGAAAGCTAATTGTGTTTTGTTCCCTATATTATATGAATTAAATGAAAGAACTTCTAGAATGAGCTTATTTCAGATAGTAACAAGTCAGGTAAATATTAGCATAATAGAACCAGACTTTAGTATGTATCCTCATTACTGATGATAATGATGTTTTCTTAGCATGCTGTACAATGAATAAGACTTAAGTTTTTCTTTAAGGGTTCGTTGCACTTTGATTTCTTTAAATATGAAATTGATGTCTTGTTACAGTTAAACACAACTGGGAGGTCATGGTAGAAGCAATTCAAAACTACATTGGTTCTTTAAACTGGGGCTACCGAGTGTCCTTAAGAGAGAAGTCTGTGACATACCTCAATTCTTATGGAGAATTCATTGAACCACACAAAATTAAGGTATGTGCTGTGTTTAAAACATTTAGTTGGGAGGGAAAACTCTTGTTCTAAAACTGCCTTTTAAAATCCAACAAGGAAAAGGCTTCATCTTGACATTGCCAACTTAAGTCAACTGAAGTTAAAAACTCAATTGTGAAATAAGTTATTGATTCAAATTATTATTGTACTTTAGTACATGCCCCAGTGTTTGCAAACCTAATAACTGTTATGTAAGAGTAATGTGGGTATCTGTGAACTTATGTCTTGCATGAATAGAGTAAGGTGGTCTCAGTTGTTAACTTCATGACTGAGGTCAGTAGCCTGAGTGAGGGGGCGGGGGGTGGGAAGAAAAGCCTTAGCTGTATGATTTTGCCACTTGGAAAATCTTCATACTAAAGCATAAAAACTTGAAATTAAATTCAGATTAAGCACTTGAGTAACAGCACTGCTAGAACCTTATGCTGTATCAGCATGAGAATTAAACTGTCAGTTTTGCAAGACAAAACGTGCTGGCAATCTTGCTGTAAGTGATCATATTGTAGCAAGGTTAACTTGGAAGAACTGCATATTGAAGACAACTGTTTGGTTTAGTGGGTGTAATTATCTGTTTTCAATATGAGTTTATGAAGGCTGAACTACGTGTATTTCAGACCAAGAGACTAGTACTGAAAAGACAGTAGTATGTTCAACTTACCTCATCTACCACCTGTTCTAGTGTCCAGGTTTGCAGGTTATCTACTTAGTGTCCTTAGTCTATAAATGAAGCAGGACAGAAATCAGCAGGAGGTTGGACTAGGTGACCTCCTGAGATCCCTTCCAACCTGAATTACCTGATTACTCAATGGGGAGGAAGTTTCCCTTCATCTGTGTTGGAAAATAACTAAAGAGCAAGAACGAAGGTCAGATTTTGAGGGAGATGCATTGGCAAGATTAAATTTCCCAAGACCAAGGGCCTCTAGACGTCAGATTAGTTTGAATTCATTTAAGGTTGGGTCTTAGGCCCTCTGAAATCATGTAACTAGATACTTTTTTTTTAATTTCTACCTTAGCCTAAGAACTAATTGTTGTTATTCTGTCGCTAGCATTGTGTTGGCCTTTTATGTGGGGGCCGGGGGGCTTAATTTGTTGTGGCTTTTTATAACTTGAAAGTAAAGTTGTTATGAACGGTTCAATGTAAATGAGTAGTTGAAATGGGCAGGATTCAAAGAATAAATTATTTTAAGTGCTCTAACTAATGTGATAAAAGCCTGATAGTTTGTGATTTAAACCTGTTATTCTTCAGTGATCTGCATGGCTTCTCTAAATGTGTTAGTTCTTGTTTGAAACTTCTTGTTCTTGATTCTTAAACATATCCACAATATTTAAGGGGAGGATTACATAATTTTTTATTTTATCTTAAAACCTGTTCCTATGATAAAGACTTTAACTGTGTCTATATAAACAGGCAACTAATAGAAAAGGACAAGTATCCTATCACACAGCAGAGACTTTTGTCCTGGCAACAGGAGAAAGGCCTAGATATCTGGGTATCCCTGGAGATAAAGAATACTGTATTACAAGGTGAGATGAAAAGGCATAATAATAGACTGAACTTTGTCTGCTCTGGTGTTTGCAAAGACAAACAAGTTTGTGTTGGAAGAACCTTGTAACTTACACTTCTTTTCTTTTTAGTGATGACCTCTTCTCCCTGCCTTACTGCCCTGGCAAAACTCTAGTTGTGGGTGCTTCCTATGTGGCTCTAGAGTGTGCAGGATTTCTTGCTGGTCTAGGTCTAGATGTCACAGTGATGGTGCGTTCCATACTCCTTCGGGGCTTTGACCAAGAAATGGCAGAAAAAGTAGGTGCTTACATGGAAACACACGGCATAAAGTTCATCAGGAAGTTTGTACCTGTTCAGGCAAGTGCTTTCTTTAGGTTTCTTCTCTCCATGCAAAATTACTTTAAACAGCACATGTGGAATGCGCTTGCTGTCTGGGAAGGCTTTGGCGCTGTACAGGAATAAATGTTTTATGAGATTAAGCTTTTTTTACTGCTGAATGATAGATTAGTAGGTCAAGATTTGACATAACAATGTAAGTGAGCTCTGCTGCTTAAGGTCATTCTAAGCTTACAAATATTTATACAGGTTGAACAGCTGGAGGAAGGCATGCCTGGAAGACTGAAAGTGACAGCAAAGTCTACTGAGGGACCAGAAATCTTTGAAGAAGAATACAACACTGTAAGCATTTCTGGATTTGAAATAACTGAGTATAGCAGCACATGAAAATGTACTAAAATACTTTAAAAGTTGTATAGGAAAAAAGTAATGGGAAATCTTCCTTGAAAAAATGTTCACATAAATTACTGGCAGAGAAAATATATGAAAATTCAATATTCATCTTCAGTTGAGCCCTGTTAGCAGAATGGGTGAAACTTTATGTGCTTGGAATTTAGTTCACATGAACAGTGGTGTTGCTTCTGTTTTTGTTCTGATATTAATGTTTTGCTGTTTGTTGCATCTCTGAAACAAGTTGTACATGGAGTCTGAACTGTTGGTGGCTGTTTCAAAAAATTTTTTTGAAAAGTCACTTCAATCGTATGCTTCAGTTTTTGGTCTTTTTCTGAAAAAAAAAGGAAGTGTTATGCTGATTATGCTTTTCTTGCATAAAATTATTGCATTTAATTTTGGTTTTTTAGGTTTTGATAGCCATTGGTCGTGATGCATGTACCAGAAATATTGGTTTAGAGACAATTGGTGTCAAAATCAATGAGAAGTGAGTATTACTCAACTCCCTTAAACCACTGAATGCGATGATTGGGTTTTTTTCTCTTTAACAATACCTAATGATGCTGATGCTTTTTTTTTTAAATCCTCACTCATACCTGGCAATTAGGCGAACCTTTAAAACCTTTTCTCTCCTGGATTTGAGTACAGTTGTCCATTAACTTAATTTCTTCAATATGTATTTCATAAAAGAACTATTCTGAATGAGTTAATACCTACTTGTTGGTCACTGTGCTTAAGGAATAGATTTAATATATTTGCTTAGTTTACTTAGAAACTACAGTTTAATATTCTGTTAAATTAAATGTTTTGTTCAGCTCATGTGGCAAGTAAATCTAGGGATTTAAAGAGGCAGCAAACTACTCACTTCCTACATATTTAAGTTTTTTCTTGCTTCTCCCTGGTGTCAGTGCAAAACTGGTGCAAAGAGGCAGGATTATGTTGTTCAGGAGAGAGAAAAATTAAGATCAGGTTGCAGCAGCTAACAACTTACTAAGCCAACTTTCTTAAACATGTGAGTGATATTGCAGCTCTTTTTCCCCACAGGGGAAGATGCACATTGCAAGCTGTATAATAAGCAAGTAAAAGATCATAAGTCCAAAGATGTCTGAGTAACTTCATTGTCATCAGACCTGCACTGTTGCTCAGGTCAAAACTGGCCCACTGAATACTGACTTCAGCCATGTGTCAGAGTTGGGGTAATTGATGCTCTGAAGAGCTTGCAGTTGAAGTAAAAAAGGCATAAGCATATTTAATGAAATGTGCTCAGTAGTTAGAATAACATCTTTGTAGCAGAACTTCTCCCCTCTGTGTTTTGCTGAGCTCTGAGGAAGGTTATGATACCAAACTCTATTCTCTTTTCTGTTTGTTTCAAAGGAATGGGAAAGTACCTGTAAATGATGAAGAGCAAACCAATGTGCCTTATGTTTACGCTATTGGAGATATATTGGATGGAAAGCTTGAACTTACTCCAGTTGCCATTCAAGCAGGGAAACTGCTAGCCCGCAGGCTTTATGGTGGTAGTTCCACAAAGGTAAAGCTATAAGAATACAACTTTAACTTATTTCTATACTTTTTGCCTCAAAATTGCAATAACACATGAGTTGATTTGTCTACTTTGGGCACTGCAAGTGTTTTGTGTTTAAAAAAAAAAGTGCTAATACAACTTTTCCTGTTATGTACTGTATAGAACTCACATAGTCTAAATACAAATTTTGTTTTTTATTTTTAGTGTGACTATATCAATGTACCAACAACAGTGTTTACTCCTTTAGAGTATGGCAGCTGTGGGTTAGCTGAAGAAAGAGCCGTAGAAGAATACGGAAAGCAAAACTTGGAGGTGAGAGCACTTGAGACTTGTTTAACTGGTAGCTTGAGAGTGTTTTTCTTGGGCCTTGCTGCTTTATGCTCAAGACATAGTGTTAAAACAAGATTAGAAGGTTAGCTAGATAGGTCTTTGATTGTGGAAGTGTTGTCATCTGGCTAACAAGGTAGTGGACTCCCAGAAATCCAGGGCTGGACTTGATAACGTTAGAATTGTGCGTAGTTATTTGTATGCTGCTGAGAAGCATTTGGCTTCAGGAGGCCAAACTCAGGTCGCAAAACTGTAGGTGGTTTTTTTGTTGTCGTGAATTAAAGACTTATTGCTGAAGTATACTAAACTCCTGGGATGAACTGTCTGTTTTCTGCTTATTCACTGTACTTGAATTGGGAATTAATTTCTTCCTGACCTTTTCTTAATGGCTATAGGAGTATCAGGCATAACTTCCCTGTTTTATGGTAATTTCTGGCTTCCCCACTGCCCTGAAGAGTTTCATTAAAGTTGTTTGCATGCCTTGTGTTTAACTCCTTACATCTTTCAAATACACTTGGCATTATTTAGCTTCTGCTGTTAACTGTTTTGCAGAATAGGTTTAAACTTATAATAGGTAAGGTAAGAATAGGTATTAATTTTGTACTATTAAAGCACTTCTCTTTCTGAAAGTGCGATCTTAAAATGCTGTGTCTTATAGCTGTTGCTGTTTTAATTGAGTATTTAAATCAGGGGCACATGGTTTGAGTCAAGTCTTCCTCTACTGACTTTTGGAGGGTGGACTGCTTGGGCTGGGGGGAACAAAAATCACTGTCTTGTCTAGTATATGTTATGAAAATCTAATGGGTTAAAGGTCAAACCACCTATTTGTAAAGACATTAAAAATTAGAATTATGTCTCACTGAATTAATTCATCAAATTCTAATGCTCTTTTTCTTGTCATCCTCCAGGTTTATCACAGTTTGTTCTGGCCACTTGAATGGACAGTACCAGGCAGAGATAACAATACTTGTTATGCAAAGATTATCTGCAGTAAACATGACGATGTAAGTAGCAAACTGGAATGGATATGCTGAGTGTGTTCTTGAAATGTCTTTTCAGACTAGCCAACAGACTAATATCTTTTATTTGGCCTGCCTGAGGCCAGCTTCACCCCTTCTGTTAACATAAGTGTTTGTTTTAAGAGGTCTAATCAGTTTGGAGAGAGCCGATTGTCTTGTTTTGGGTTTTTTGGTATAACAGCTGTTGGAGCAAGTGGTAGCTTTATACATTATGAAACTTCATCCTGAGTTCCAATTTAAGGATGGATTTGTGAAGAAATTCGCCAAGGTTTTTCTTCCAAGTGGGTTTTGAGTAACTGTACTATCTGGTGTCTTGCTTTAGGTTTCTGGACTGTGTGTGTTTTGCCCTTTGAGAAGTGCAGAGTTTTGTATGTTTAGTAGAAACTTGGAAAACGTGGTTGGTCCTAGAAAACTCAGTGATGAGAAATGGGAATTTCTGGTGATCAGTAGGTTCTTGTTGCAAAAAATAAGTGCCAGTGCTGTCTGGTATTTTTCACCGAAACTATCTGGGAGAACAGACAAAGGAAGATTTTTGGTGTTTAAAATTACTTTGGAGAGAAGGAATGATATGATGAAATAGCATGGCTTTTAAGCAAAGAGGAAGCAAGCTTACTCTTTCCCTTATTAGCCCACCTAAACCTTTCTCAAAGACTGCAGAAAGGTTCAAACTTCTGCTTTTATCGGAGCCTCATTGGAAATAATCCACATGAAAAGAACACAATGGAAGGAGGGACTTTAATTAGATTTCTATGTGAAAGGTTTTTTCCCAGGATGCTGGAGGAGAATGTAAGGTAAATAGTGTATTTAAATTGCTCGTATTACGAGGAATTTGTATCCTATCTTGCAAATCATGGCCAGACCTGGGCTAGGACATCTCTGAAGGTATGGAAACATCCTGGGAAAATGTTTTAAAACATTGTTTGTATCCCTCTTGATAAACCAATTAATGAAACAAATTGGAACAAACCACACCTATTTTTAACTTTTTTTTTTTGTAACCTACTTCCATCAGTCTAGATCTTGCTACAGAGACAGCTTGCTCAAAATTCAAGTCTATAATGTTGTCATTTTCCTTCTTAACTGCTTGGGGAGGAAGGGAACAGCCAGTGAGGCTCTTCAGTATCAGATTTTTAACAAACAATATAAACAGGTCCTCTATCTGACCTAACCTCAATGTAGAAAAATAATTTTAAATCTGAATGTACTAAACATACTGTATATCTGTAAAATCATAAACAAATGACAAAACTAGATCTGTTTAGTTTTAGGCAGTATCTTTGAATTAGTATCTTTGACTTTAAAACTCAATCATCTTAAAACGTGTTTCATCCTGCTATAATGGACTGAAAAGAACTGCAGAACTACTTTCTTTGGAGTAGTTCATTTTTTGTTACTCTGCTATTGACCTGCTTGCATTACATACAATTTTTAGTGTCATGGGAGTTACATACTAGAGCTTTTGTTAAACTGTACCTAGTACTAACTCCTGTTTTGTTCTCACCTGTCTTAAAGAATCGTGTGATAGGATTTCATGTTCTTGGACCTAATGCTGGTGAAGTTACCCAAGGTTTTGCTGCTGCAATAAAATGTGGTCTCACCAAAGAATTACTTGATGAAACAATTGGTATCCATCCAACTTGTGGAGAGGTAAGGGAAGGAGAGGGCACAGCTTGATTTAAAACCTGCTTTTGAAAATGGTTACCTAGATGCAAGGAAAGAATACTACATTGTATTTTGAGATTTTAGTATTTGCTTAACTTCTAACTATAAGTTCTTGACATGTGATAGAAAATGTGTTGATTTGCGCTGCAATTTCTTTTCCGTTGTAACAGTGCAAAGAAATCTAGTATTGTTACTTTACAAGGGGAGACCAATAGGCATGTGGATGATGATACAGAACAACAGTAAATAAGCTGTTCTTTTGGTGTCTTACAGGTGTTCACTACAATGGATATTACAAAATCTTCAGGACAAGACATCACTCAAAGGGGCTGCTGAGGTTAAACCTGCTGTTTTACATGTTTTCATGTTGTGCACGCTTGGTTCTGTGGAAGCCCTAATACATCCAACTTCTTTGAAGCAAAATAAACATTTGCATCAGTACCACTGCATGTACTGCAGCTGGGAGTGGTGCCTTTGTGAGGCTTCCTCAGTAAATAGTGTTGCAAATGGAAACAGTAATACAGCAGGGAAATCTTGAACTGTAAATCCTGACTTTGTTTGGTATCAGCACTACTGTGCTTTTTTGATGTTCTGGCTCGGAACCTTATTGTGAGGTGAGCTACGACTGATGGCTGCCATGCAATGTTGGGAGATCTCTTCGTCCGGTCAGATGACTGAACTCTTCCTGAAGGAAATTTAGTTGCACAAATTAAAGCTAATGCTTCTAGGCTCCAGTGTCTTGTACAAATGCCTGAGATGGAGGGCAAATATATAATTGAATGATTCTTGCCAACAGTTTACAGTTGACTGATTTATCTTTTGTGATGCATTTTGTTTTACTTAATGGTATATTCAGTTGAGGTGAGATGGCACAAATAGGATGCAATGTTGAGCAGTGCAGTTCAAGCACTAGTCTCCCACCTCAACCAGTCTAAAACTTCAAAGTAATCTAAGACATTGCTGTTGTTCACATTCATAGTTGTTTGACCTCAGGTGACACCATGTCTTTAAGATAAAAATTTCAGTTGTAGGCATCTTGTGTGTCAGGGTTGAAGAGCATAAGCACAAGACCTTGTCAATTTGTTCTTGCTGTTTATGACTATATTTAGTGCTAATAGTCTCAAATCTGGTTTCAGCTCAGTAATGTAAAACATCACAGAACCCAGAACTGTAAGTCTGTACTCTTATGTGGAGTATTGAAGTCAGCAGGGTCTGAGAGCAATCCGTCCCACTAATGTAGTAGGTGCCTGCCCATGATGGTAGTAAGCGTTGTATGGAATTTCTTTGAAGCGTGTGTTGCAGCAGAGAACAATGACTTGGTGGGCTATCGTGCTTTGTGTAGTGTTGTGTACAGTCAGTACTCGGAAGCTTTCTTCCACCCCTAGCATTCTGGTCTGGGGGAATTGTGCTTCAATTTGGCTCTTAGTTTTGTCCAAAGAGATGTTTTGAAAGACTATTCTGAACATTGTATGATAGTAAACAAACAGTTTTTAACTATTTAACCTATGATGTACCATGGAATTTGAAGTTCAATAAACAACGCAAACAGCACTGTGGTGTCTGACCTCATGGTTTATGTTATCACATACTTGAGTTTCTTGTGCTTCGATTATATTGTTTATCACATGTAATAATAAAAGCTCTATAGATTTGTGCATGCTGTAATCTTTCAAATGGAGAAACAAGTTTTCTTGACACATCTGGGGGCTTGCTCAAGAAATCTAATGTGCTTCTATTTCAGTATGCAGAATTCTCTCTATTCAACCTGAGAGAACAACTTTATGCCACTTCTGTGTATCCCAGAAGATCGTAAGCATGTATGTTGTAGTGTTTAACTGCAACATAGCTGAAAGATGCTCAGTAGAATCTAGCTAGAGTGTAAGCAACAAATCTTGCTGGTGTTCAAATTTAATAACTCTTGAAGACTTTGAGGTTTTGCTGTGGGTGCCTAGTAGTACTGCAAAATATTTTCACTTGACAATGGGGACATTTGCTGAGCTTCTGTGTTGCTTTGCTGCAGAGCTCTGGGGAGTTACTTGTTCTGGTCTGTCGTAGACATATTTGATAAAGCCACCTGCTTGCTATCACTTCTGCAGCAGTGACCTTTAAGAGTGGCACTGCCAAAACCTTGCGTGCCTGAAAGTTTGCCTCTTAATAGGTCAGATGTTACAGTTCGAAGTAAAGTAGGCATAATAGTAGTGTAGAAGTGACCTTAATCTCTAAGTTGAAGTGGATGAACCAGAGACTCATCTGAGCTCTTTCAAAAAGTCGGGGTGATGAGGGTGGACAGCTAGTAGCAGGTAATATGTTACAGACTTTGCACAATCTCAACAGCTGAAATGGAACTTAGTAAACAATAAAGCATTCAGAAGGCTTTATATCATGAGAAACTGACTGGTAATGGCAAAGTTTACCTTGAGTAGCCATGTTATAGAGGAAGTGAAGGAGGAAGCAAATCAAGTCAATGAATGATAACTTCCTGAATTTACTATTAGTAAGTACTAATTGAGTTTTATTTCAAATTCAGATTTGATTTGCAGGTTCAAGTTAATTGATTCAAGTAATTACCACTTGCGTATCTGTAACAGTGTACTAATTGCAGATATTCCTTATGTCAAACTTGCCCAGGCTGTCAGCTCTAAGTGATACTTTAGAAGCATTGAGCACTCTATACAGTTAGTCTTTTAAGCTTTAAACCCTCCAGTTAAAATATACAATAAGTAGCTAATAGCAAGAGCAGTATTTTAAGTGAACATGTTGCTTGTGTTCGATAGGCTCATGTGTAAAGTAAAAGGTGCCATGACAACAAGACATAGTTAAAAGCCAGAATTTTAAGCTTGACAGTAGGTGTTAGAGAAAAAGGTAGAATCTCAGAAGTAAAAACCTGTAACAGCCAAGTAAATACCCCTGAATATAGAGTCTGACACTGTTTCTCCAATCTTTTTTTTTGTTTGTTTGGTCTGAGTTAAATAAGTAGAATGGCTTCCTGCTCCAGTCTTTTCTAAAGTATCTTAAGTATTCTACACCTGGAGTCTCGCTGTTGTGTGACCCTAAATGCTCAAGTTGTCAGTTCTCCCACATATTGGGGCCATGTTTTCTCATTCTCAAAGCCCTCTTTTGCCCAGCACCTTTCAGGCTTGTTGTATCTTAGTAATGTGTTATTTGTAAAACTGAAAATAAATTTAAAAAATTGCAGGCCCGGTATAGGGGCCAAGTGTGGGGAGAATTTCCTGATGCAGTTCTGAAAAGACTTTGAGACAGCTTTTGCCTGTTTCATTATGTTGCAGTTTCTGCAGTTTCTACAGTTTCTGCTGGTCTGCCCTCTGACAAGAAACTTACGGGGAATGATGTACATTCGGTGCAATGAGGTGTAACAGCTGGGTTAGCTTGATAAAAAAACTGTGAGAAACAGACATCAGTTTACGCAAGCTGATTAAATGATCCTCTATAGGCCAAGTAACTGCAGGCAGTGAACACTAGCACTTTCTCTGTATGTATTTGTTTGCTTGAGCAACGAGTAGACATTTAAAACTACAGGGAGAGTCTTTTGATTGTTATGCTACATAAGTAGCATTTAAATAAGTATCTGCTTATGGTTGTCTTCAGTTTTCAAGCTCGCTTTGATGGAAACTCAGCTAGTGCAGGTCTAACTGGCTTTAGAATGCTCTCAAATAATCTCCCCTCTAGCTGACAAGGAACAGATGCCTTGTCCTGAAACTCATTTGCTCCAAATCATTAGTGAGTTTGGGTAGTACAGACACTCAAGCAGTGGCATTAAAGGTAAAATGGTGTGTTTACAGTTCTGTTGTCATAAATGTTGTTCACCAAATTCTGAAGGGGTGTTCTGTGTCCTTAAAATACTCTGATATTTATTCATACTGTAATATCAGGAACCTTTTACAGGCTGCAGTTGAAAATACTCAGTTGCTTACTGAATCTGCTCTTAGCTGAAGCAATGTTTTGTCTAGATCACTGATAATTATGGCACTCTATCTGGACTGTAGCTCTTGAAACAGTGGATAAACAGCAAAGCTGTGTGGTTTTTTTTAACTTATTGGTGAAATTTATCCTTTCCAGGCCTAGGAGTGGTTATAATTATTGTAAACATAGAAAACACTTAATCATCAAATTAGTAGATGGCTTTCCACATAGCATGAATTTTAATTATATTTTGAACACTGTAATTTGTCTTGAGTAACACAAGCAGCTAGTTGGCCTGTGCAAGAACTGTGGGAGCAAGTCAGAGACAAAAGGGGGAGCTGAATATTCTGTAATAAGCCTTGAAATGCCAGAATAAGACACGAAAGATTTTTCCTGTATAACTGTACTATTTAAAGCTTCGGATTCTCACTATTCCCCTTAGAGTGGCTTTTGACAAAGACTTGAGGTGTTTACCTTTTTTCAACACAGCTCAAATACTGGAAGAAAAGAAAACTGAAAAATAATTTTTTTTTAGTTCTAAACTGGAATTCCTATATGTTTAAATCTTGTGCTTGTCAAGCCTCCCCCAAATATTGGCAAAGGAAAAATTCCTGCATGTGCCTTAGAAGAGGTGGGAACAGCAGAGGAAGGAAAGGTCAAGTGTTTTAACTAAAAATAAACAGTGGATCTAATGAACCAAACCACTTTTCTGTGGGTTTGCAGCACTATATAATCTATTCTCAAGGTTGTAATTCAAGTAAATGAAGAGACAGGTTAAGAACTCCTTAAATGACCTTTTTTAATTGACAGTACACAGTGAGTATGTGTTGTGTGTGATTGAACATCTTCACCTCCATTGAGGTATATGAGCTCACAATTTGGAGCGGAGATGCGTAGTTTCCAGTGCTGCCTCTAAAAATAGCAACCATCCTCCACGATAATTTCCTTGCATGGCAAAAGCAGGAGCAGTCCTGTGCTCAGGAGTGTTACAATGACGAGACGTTTGGGAGGCAGCACTGATTGCTTGTTGACCAGAAGGCAGGTTAGAAAATACCATTTGTTTATTTTGCAGAGCCAATGTCACTGGTCTGCTGGTTATTTGTACTTCCTTTTGGAACAGCAAATATGACTTAGTCAAGTTTGTATGCGCATTGTGGTGCTTGGTCTGCAAGGGGAGAAATTACCAAATTACCAAAACCAGCTGTATATGTATCTGCAGCAGATATATCTGGGTAGGGAAGAAAAGAATGACTGTCTTATCTAGAGGTTGAAGTAGACATAGCAGTTCTTGGAGGATTTTTTAAGCTATAGTATTTTCTACTAGCTTTTTCTTTAAATAACTTGCCGCTCCTATGATGCTTACAGTCCAAACTTGATGGTGATGAAAATTTAAGAAGTTTACCTTTGATTTCTAACTAGAAAAAGTTGTCTTAAATCAGTTTAGCAGCTTTGTTGTTTTGTCCACTGAAAGGACAAAAGTGCTCTTTCTATAGCTAACTTGGTTAAAAATAACTTATTGCAGTCGCCTATTTTTTCTGAAATACAAGAGTAGGGGGGTCTCTGTACGTACAATGTCCTACAAGGAATTCTGTCTTCAAAGAAATTCACTTTGTCTCCCTTTCCCACTACACCCTGCCGAGTCCCCAGCTGTGACTGATTTGACTCATCTGTTTCTGCTGCTCTGAGTAGTGTGCCTGCTAACTGTAGGTACGTGTAAGTTGTAACTAAGTGGACTGAGAACCGAGGTTTTGTGAGCCTAAAAGTGTCTGGAGAAGAAACTCCCTTTAAGTAGTACTTACACTGTTGTTGCTGTTTGCTTTTAACAGAGGCTGATAGTTGTGGGTAGATGCTGGCATGGTTCACCACCTTGCCTTGTAAAAATGTGACTCTTGGAAACCTGGCACTGATTTCTTTACGTAATCTTCCCTTTGACATGCTCTGATTTGGAGCTTGCATGGTGTGTGGGCGGAGGGCAATTTAGAGCACTGATCGGGTCTGAACTATTGCAGATGGTGATTGAGTGAGTGGACTAGGAAGCAAAGATTTTACTATGTGCTGTTCCCTCCCTTTGCAGGCAGAATTTCCCTCGGCCTGATTCACTCTGTTCTTCTACCTGTCTATCCCCCTTGACAAAGATTATTGCCTACCCTGTGGGATACAAGATCTTCCTAGTCTCTCTCCCCAGATAAGAGGCCCCATACTTTCCCTGGAGCAAATACCTCTACAAAACTGCCCTAATTCTCTTCCCCTTCCTCTGTCACTTTCCAGGCTTTCAATTACAGCTGTCACCTCCCCATTGCATTTTTATTGCTCTTGAATGTTAATTTTATTGACCTTTGACAATTCCCTCCCTCCTCCCAGCTGAGGGACAAGCTTTAGAAGGATTATTCCTCTTGAAGGTGATTAAAGGTGCTCCTTGATTGCCAGATTGGCTTCTCCATAACATTCAAGGTCTCTGCTGAGCCAGAGAAGTGGAGGAAGAAAGCTTGGGAAACAGGCCAACTGCCTCCTGTGCTGGATGAAGCACCATTAAACAGCCCCGTCCTTTCAGGCTCCGATTTGTCTCCTGCCTTTAGTAAAGGAGTTGAGTTTCTGAATCAGGAAGCCTAAGATTCTGCTGTTGAGATGTTCACGTTCTGCAGGGGCTTAAGTTCACCTCACTGATCCTGACCTCAATCAGCAGTAAATGCACACTTTTAAAACATGTTTGTGTCTTGTACATGGGTTTGCTTATCTGGGCAGTGACAGTAAAGGTTAGAACTTTGCTTTGTCTTGCGTCTGTGGTGTGACTGTGTTGATTACTTAACATCTCTGAGGATAAGTATATATTGCATGAGTGAGAGGATGACTGACGTTTGCACAGCACTTTAAAGTTATAAAATGAGATGTGTTAAGAGCAATGTCACTGACAGGATCTGTTTGCAGATCTGTTTCTGGCTGATCGCCAGCTGTTGTTAGGCCTTGTTAGGGCCGCTGTGAGAAGCTGAGTCCCTAGACTTCCCTATTCAAATTCTTACAAAGGTGGGGTGGGTTAACATTGGCTGGCCACCGGGTGCCCACCAAGCTGCTCTCCCACTCTACCTCCTCAGCAGGACAGGCTAAGAAAATGCAATGAAAAAGCTCATGGGTTGAGATAAGGACAGGGAGACCACTCACCAATTACTGTCGCAGGCAAAACAGACTTGACTTGGGGAAAACTAATTTAATTTATTGCCAATTGATACCAGAGTAAGATAGTGAGAAATAAAAAGAAAACTAAACCCGCCTTCTTCCCCAGCTCAACTTCACTCCCAACTCTCCTACCTCCTTCTCAGTGGCACAGGGGGATGGGGGGTTGTGGTCAGGTCATAACACTTCA
Organism: Aptenodytes patagonicus; assembly: GCF_965638725.1. Taxonomy (NCBI): domain Eukaryota; kingdom Metazoa; phylum Chordata; class Aves; order Sphenisciformes; family Spheniscidae; genus Aptenodytes; species Aptenodytes patagonicus. The sequence goes on from NC_134956.1 coordinate 12,973,662, forward strand.
TCTCCACTGCTCCTTCTTCACACTGTTCCCCTGCTCCAGCGTGGGGTCCCTCCCAGGGGATACAGTCCTTCACAAACTTCCCCAACGTGGGTCCTTCCCACAGGCACTTAGGGTTACACTTTTGCCTCTAATCCCTTTTCTAATATCAGGTACAAATAAGTAGTTAATGCTTTTGAGCTGTGATTTTATGGTTTGGCACTTTTCCTGTGGTCCTGCTACTGTCCACGAAATAGCATTAGTAGGGCAGAGCTGTTACGCTTAGTATCGCACCATCTATGCATTGCTGTAGTATTTCAAGAGTCTGTACTTGTAATCAGGGATTAAACTATCTTTGCAATTCACCCCAGTGGCATATGATAGCAAGCATAGATTGCTCCTAAAAATTGCAGAAGATTATTGAGCCTTGAGTTACTTCCTTCCAGTACAGTAGGAAAGACAGCTGTATTTGTCAGACATCGAGAAATCACTACATCTCAAAATTCAAATAGTTCTGAAGATGAGTTCCTGAGTAGAGTTTGGGCATACTTTCCTTATGTGTTTGTTTTCTTCTGTTCTGGAAAAAAAAAAAAGGATGGGTTTCAGCACACTTCTTGTTACCACTAATATTTTTTTAGTGATTTTTATGTATAATAAAATACAAGATTAAAAAAAACAATTTTTTTGTCATCTCTAAACCTAACAAACTGGATTAGTTGCTCACACTTGTGCATACCCTTATAAATATCTGTTACATTGTTTTACTTGGGATTTTTTTTTTTAAATTTCATAGCTGAAGGAAATGGAAGCAGGGAGGGGAAACCATAAGGCAAAGAATTTATTTAAATACAACTGTCCTCCAAAGCCTTTTGATTTGTGTCAGGAAGCAAGCAATACAATATGCAGTAGAGAGGGGCCATGTTAATCTCTGACTTTGGTCAGCATCGTGGCCTTTTTCACAGTCGTACCGGAGGCAGCACTGTGGAATTGCCCATCACTGCCTCCTCTGGTGGAGGTGACTTGGTGGGCTAAGCTATATGGAGTGCTCACCTTGCTGCTTTTTCATTGCTTCTGTGCTGTAGGTAGATGATTAATACCCTGAAGATCAAAATCGTTTTTCCAGCTAGCCCTAAAAATAGTAACATACAGTTAAAAACTTAATGATTTTCACAGTGAAATATAAAAATGTCAAGGTAATTCTTATATTAAATTGGTGTTTTATTCTTGTGGTTTCCTAAGTCATCCTTTATTAGAGTGATGATACTTTAAATGTCTTCATTAATTATTACAACATGAAAGATTATAACCTTTAATTTGAGGAGTTCTTACATACCGGGAAAGAGACTAAGTGATAGTCTAATACGCAAATCAATGATAAAGAGTTACACTGAAATCAGGATGCCAGTGGCCTAAGCAAAGATAAAACACTGTATGGAGCCCTTTAGCCTCAGTTGTTGCTTTGTTTTCCTTCTTTTCTTAGGTGAGCTCAAGTAGCCATTAAAAATCTTCTTTCCTCCCAAGCTGTTTCTCTTCAGAGATTCAGCAGTCAATGCAGAGGGCAGAATTAATCTGTTTGTAAAGTCTACAGCTTGTATCTCTGAACTGCAGATGTCCTGAAGGAATGTTCTGCTCTCATTCAGTCCATAGCACTCATGTTGAAAGCTTTGCAGAATTAGTGTAGAGTAAGCAATCAATGCTTCTGACTTCTGAAGCCATAGAGCATCTCAGAAAAAAACAGATTGCATAAATTAGTCTAACCTGATTGCTCGATCATAACATAGGGTGCCGATTTTTTTTGGACCTTAGTCTCAGAGCGAAACAGAGGTGCTTACTGTCTTCCCAGTTTCCAAACTATGCCTTGTCAAACTGTATGTTTGCATGTACTGAAATCAATCTTCTGTACAAGAGCAAAGTGCATAAGCAAACTTTTTTCTTACAAGGGTGTTTTTCTGTGGCTGCTATTAAAACAGTAATGTCTGGATTAACACATGCCATAGTCCCAAACAGGACAGGAAAAGGACTGAAAAATCCTGATGGAGTATAGAATTAGACTCCTCCTAGAAAAAGAATGACTTTTTCTATCTATTTCTCAGTTGTGTTTCTGTGAAGGTTTCTGTAACCTGTCAGACACGTGTTATTTCCCTGAAGATACCACAACGGCAAAACTCCAGCCTCCTTAGTTAAAACAAAAGTGGGGCAAATTCTTGATATTTTACTTCTTTGTGAATGAATTGCCATAGAATGATACAAGTTATTTAAAGTAAAGGCTACATAGGCTACTTCTTATAATTAGGAAAATAGTAGGTAAAATGCTTATATAATCTTTTGTGCTCAGAAAGTCCACAAACTTGCCTGAAATGTGTTAACTTGCAAATTTTGATCTGTTGGTTTCTTAGGTAAAAAGGAAATGGTTTTCAACAAGTACTAAATCAAAATCATGAGATAGATAACCTCAGAAAAATAGGATGTATATTTTGCATCAAGATCACTTGCTTGAAGTAAAATCTCTTACAGTTACCTAGGATTGGCGGCGAGGTGGGAGGTGTTTTTTTCTTCTGTATTGTGTGCTCTGAAAGTAAGATTAATTTATAGACGGAGGGAAAGCCCACGAATCCTGTATATAGGACTGTAGCATCCAGCCTTTAGGCACCAGGAAAATGATGCAAAATAGCTGCAGCCTTTCTGATGAAAGCCTTCTCTTGGCTTTTTTTAGAATTAATAATAGCTGTTTGGAGACAAATACTATTAACCAGTCTTCCTGCTGTCTGTTCTGTTTCTGGTTTTATCCTAAAGGCTTTGTGTGTTTGTGTTTGTGCCAAAGCAGAGGCCAACAAACTGAAGAAAAAGGGAGAAACTTGGTTTACTTCTGTGGTAAAGAGTAATGTTAATGTTTTCATCTAAGGTTTCTCACAACATAGTTCTTTAAACTTCAATTGAACTTAATTCATCATGTTCAAAAAATAATGGAAACACAAGAGATGAAGAAGGGGGCTGCTTTTCTCATCCATGGTCTGAAGGCAAAGAAAGCAGAAAAAGTGTATGAGTCATGATGGAATTTTCTGTACCATTATGCATGGTGTGCTTGTCTGGGCTAACTGAAACTGATCTACTGTATATGTTTGGGATTCACATAGTATTTCTTTGTATGATCCTGGGGCGAAAACAACTCTGAAGTTTCATTGTGGCAATTAAATACAATTGCTACTGTAACAGTGCAAATAGGAAAAAACCTGTTAGAAATGTTAGGCTATTCTGAACTCTTGGTGGGAGGTGGTGGATTTAACAGTATTTCTTAAATAATCAATTTGTCCGCTCATAAAGACAAGCTTCTAAGTTGTAGCAAATCTTTTTGGAAACGGATCTTTACAGAATCATGTCCCTACTTCAGCAGTTCTTTCATTGTGAATTAAATGCTTCACTGGATTCAAGTCCTTATCCACCCACCTTTTTTCTAGTTTTTGGCACAGTTTGTGGCCATAGGGTTTGATTTAATGAGGTATATTATATGGAGTATGAAGAGATCTGTTTACACAAAATCATGGTCGCTTGTGTTGATGCTTATTGTATTCAATCTAGTAAAATATGACCTCATTATGACAAATTAGAGGCATAAAGGTAAGACAATATCTTGCATCTTAAGACAAATATCTTGGGCTGTTTATGCAGAATTTGGGAGAGCTGAGAATCAATAAAAGGGTGGGAGACTTTTCATTAATCTTCCCTGGTTTTGTCTGGCTTTCCTAAAACCCGTAAACCAGTTCTCATTTCAGATCAACCAGACGTGGGATAGTAGTCCTTATATATCCCATAGTACAGTGATACAGTCTCAAAAAATACATTAAACAGACAATACTCAATCCTGGACCAAAGCTATCTTTTTTTAGTACATAGAGATGTGCAGGTTTAAAATCTATTGAAACACAACCAAGTTAGTTTTATGGCTTTGGAAAGTGAATGTTTCAAAATATTCAGGGAATTAGAGGACTTGCCTTGGAAATTCCTGAGATGTTACTATCTGAAGCACAGAATGAGTGTTTAAAATAGCTTTATGGCTTTCGGAGAGTTGTGGATTGGACTCTTGATAATTAGGGTATTTGGTTTCAAAGACCAAGTAATAATTCACACTTTTGTGCACTACAGCTATTTTTCATGTGGTGATTCAGCGTGTAACAGTGTACTGAGTCCTTTGCTGGAATTTGGGAGGATGGGATAAATTATTCATGGAGACAGAAGTGAGTTCTATTGCCATCACAAAAGGGTATCAATAAGGCCTTTTAAACTGTGCTTTTACATATTCCACCGTAGTTTGCACAGATCTGATCTCACCAATGTTATTTTTAAATAAAACACAATTTCAACACGTGAACATCTGGTGTATGAGCATAGCTTACTGTCAGCATATTGAAACTTACTGTTTTTACTGAGTGTCACATCTGCTATGAAAGCACAGGGAATACACTATTCCAGCTTGTTTCTGCTCATCAAAGTACCATCCTTTTCTGTGCCTGCTCATCATACTCTGGCCTTCTTCCAAGGACCCTGAAATGAAAAGGATATGTGCTAGAATCCATGGGTTGCGCTTTCATCTACCTCACGTTTTTGAGGCAACAGTGACACTATTTTACTGAGCTACCATTCTTTTAGATTGATCTGCTTTAATTCTAAACGTAACTGTAGCAGTGTCTGCTATCATATGCCAGATGACCACTTCAGCTGTAGTCAGCTTTTCAAGAGGGTCTGGGCAGAGGGGCAGGTATTGGAATCAACGAACCTCAGTCCATTTGTCTTTCCTCTAATTTTCAGAAATAAAGCTCCTGTGAGTCTATAAGTACTTGAAACCAAAATGATGTTGACTTCTTATGAATATGGATGTTGCTAGAACCACTCCTTTAGCTCCAGCTGCTAAGCAAGTCAGATTCTTCTTTGTATATTAGCATTTGACCTTGCAAAAGTGCTGTTACAAAAGGACATCCAGGATTCATTTTCTGGGACAATAGCAAGTTACTAAGCTTAAGCAGTGAAGGCACTTGGCTGTTCAACAAATTGAACTTAGTGTGCCCTACCTCAGGTATGATTGTATTTTTTTCAATTATCTTCTCAACTACTTATTATAAGGTGCCAATGTTTTTAATTGCCTGTCATCTCCCAAGAATCTCTCCCATAAACTTATGCCTCTCAGATATCTAAGGGGAAGTGTTCCTGATAAACTTACTCTTAGGCTGGCCCAGACTTTGCATTTGCTAATAAGCAGGAACATCTGGTTGTTACTGTCAAAACCAATGCTGAACATCAGAAAAATGTCAAGACTCTATGATTTTGTTGTGATCTTTAGCAAGAAAAAGGGTCTTGGGCATTTTAAAAACTTCTTTAGAGGTTTAAAAAGCCCTCTGGCTAAAAGCCAACTTCAGCTTCTAAATTTTTTTGTCATTACAAAAATTAATGTTTCCTTTATCCTGTGATTTGTCTGTTTTCTAATGGTGTTCCTAGGAAAATAATTGGATGGAAGTATTCTTTATCTTCCTTGGGATTTAAACTTAACTTGTGTGATTTGATATTATTTTTATTAAAAACAATAAAATCCTGGAATAAAAAGGGCCGTTTGCATGTGCCATGGACATACCTAGGCTGTCACACATCTCCTTTTCCATCCAAATACTTCAGTTTTGTTTATCTTTGAATCCTTGGACGAGGCAGTGAGATTACATTAAAGGACACAATGCAGATGTTTTACAGGTATTGGTGAGGAGACGAAATATCTAGTTGCATTTCAAGGGACAGGAGGTGATTCTTTAAGGAAAAATATTTATATAATGGACTTGTGAATTTCAGTGTTAAAGGAGGATTTTTTTGAGGTGCCGTGTACTCCCTGCTCAGTAAGAGTTTAAAAATGCTGACACAAGGTCTGCTTTTCAACTCCTACAGTCAGATTTGGTGCTGAAGTTGGGAGATACCTCTACTTGATCCTTCTCAGCTCACAAGATGAAGATCATCTTGGCGCTATTTCTGCTTTTAGTTTGCACATGGGTTTTCACTAGACTCTGACCCCACTAAGTGTTTGGTGTCGTACTGCCAGCAAGGTCTACTGCCTTTCAAGAAGAATCTTACCATACTTGATTGTTTCTCCTAACACTGAAGGTTAACTTTTGGGCTTGTGTTGACAGTATCCTCTGGTCTGACATTTAGTATCTTTCATTTCTGAAACAGAAGAAAAAAACCTGCCTTGTCCAGATAAAACAGGAGTTCTCAGTGTACTAGTTTTCTAAAACTGTTACTGTTTCAAATTTTGGAAAGAAAAATATTTCTTTGTGGAAGAAAGACATTCTAGGGCTGGTTTTCATTAAGTGTCAGCACAGCAAAACAGTGGCTAAACAGATAATGGAAAGAAACATAAATGTTTCATATGATATGTACAGTTAGGATCTGCAGTCCTGTAAGATTAATACAGTATCTAGCTACATGGCAAAGACTTGAAGCTTCTCCTACCCGTGAATTCTAGCAGTAATGTTCTTTGGTGGGAATAGGCAAGCAATACCAAAACTGCATCCTATCCATCATTTAATCATTACTGCTGTTTTACTTACATGCAAGTTCAGTATAAAGAGGGGCCTCTCCCATTAAAAGACCTCCCTAATAATTTGTGAATATTTGTGCTGAAGCTAAGATATGCAATGGACTTTTAATTCACAACAACAACAAAAAAATCAAGTAGAGGGGCTTGTATCTTATTTGCAGTGTACCTTCTTGGCAGTAAAAAAAAAGCTTCTCCCTTTCTGAAGCATACGTAGCCCAAAATCTGAAAATTGCTTTGAAGCATTGGCCTTGTACAGAGCTATACTGTGTAATTGGCTTTTTCAAGAAACCGCTGCATCATATGCTTTAAGGTATGTACTAAGTGATTTAATAAGATATGTCATTTTTAATTACTGTGGAAGAGCATTCATAAGTCTAAAAATGCAAGTCATGTCCTCTTGGCGTTACCGCTCCTAAAAGCATTTTTATGTAGCCTGCAGGGACTAGCAGAGTATTTTTTTTATCCTCTAAGTGCATGATAGTTTTACATTTTTGTGATCTGCAGGATGAGTTCAGTACACGACTCAAGGTAAATTAGTCTTAACTGAGCTCTCAGAAAAACTGCTGCCAGTTTCTGAGCTTAAATGGTCTAAAATTAGCTCAGCCAGCTCTTCAATACATCACTGTCTTAGGAGCGTTCTCCACCCTCTTAATATCATATAATGCAGTATAATCTCTACTAACAGGAGGGGAAAAAGCCATGTCATTGTAGTTGCCCCATCCATACCACAGCTGCATCTGATTCCAGTGGCCAGCTGTAGCAAATAATTGATTTTGGGTTTTTTTTCCTAATCTTGAGTTCTCAGCAAAATATTAGAATTTAAAAATGACACAAGAACTTCTTTATAGAAGATTTGCTTTGGAAAAGTGGCATATGCAATTTAACCTGCAGTCTGTCGTAATTGATGTTAGCTACCTTTGACAGTTATTTCATGATTTTCTTTGCTGTGTCTATGCTCTAGCCCTGTGTGGTGAAAGAATACTGACGCCTGACAAAGGAGAATCTGCTGTGCTGTTGTTCTCGTTGCAGCATCCAGGCATTTGAACAGTTTTATCCAGTTCTGGTTTGTCAGTAATCCAGTCCACACAATGCAGGTGGAAAATCCAGCAGAGTAGTACTGCTGGGAGCTGACAACAGGTTTGTGGATTTAATGGGAATTGCAAAACACTGAAACATCCTGTTCCAGAAAGGAGCCTAACACAGGTGCAGTTGGGTAAAGCTCTGAAGTTTTGGATGAGTAGTAGATATGTCAAAGAAATGAAGTGCCTGGGAAAAGTCCCAACCAACAAAGGAAGCTCTTAGCACTTATAGGAAGAAGCATGCCTTCCAACAAAGTTGGAACTGGCCATCTTCAACTAGATTTGGTCTTCCATCATCTGCAACACTTCTATCAATGTTTGAAAGTTTCCGATACTTTCTAGTACTTAAAAATGTGTAAAGTATATGCTGCTACCCATTTAAGTGTGTCAGCTGGGGCAAGCTTTTAGCAAAAAGTGGAACTGTATGACTTCCCTTGAAAATAACAAGGCCCATTCTTCAGTAGAGGACTAGTTGAATGGAAGCTTGCCAGAATAGATTTAGGTAATCCTCATCCTTTAATGAAACTTCAGTTTTACATTATAATTTTCACTTGCTATCTTTGTTCCTTTTTTCATGGCTAAGACTAAAGCATTCCCTCTGCACCCAGACAAGATGCGATAGCTCTGTTGGTGTCCTTGTTCCAGTCTACCATCAACCTTAGAATCATAAAATCATAGAATCATTAAGGTTGGAAAAGACCTCTAAGATCATCGAGTCCAACCGTCAACCCAACACCACCATGCCCACTAAACCATGTCCCTAAGCGCCTCGTCTACACATATCATCATATATATTACATGTGTATATACTACACATATACATTAACCTTCTGTACAATTACCCCGGTGGAACAATTCACTTTGGATACTGTGGGACATCAGACCCTACACAGCAAGGTACTGGTTTTACTTTTGCCCTTTCACACTGCACCTCGTTCAAAATGCTGCTTGTTCCAACTTCTGCCCTTAGTTGCTGATGTGTCCTGTTCAGCTGTCTCTCTTTCTTACTTTCTTGACAGAGGAAAAACCAGGAATACTGATTTCTAGCTGAAACCAGATTAGATGATGGTGTGGGTGTGTGCATATATGAATGTAGATAATAAGATATATCTATATTGGTGCCTTACAGATTTCATCGACTTCTGGTTGCAATGTCAATATTGCTCTTCTTCCTTCTATAGAAAAAAAATAGAGAAGCCGCAGGAAACAAAACAGAAAGAGACTTCTGAAGTTCATTTAGTGCATCTTCTTCATTTAAGGTAGGCACAACTATCCTGAAAATGATCTTGCTTGATCTATAGTTAGCCTTGAAAAGGCCCTGCTTCTGTTATTGATTTTATTTACGCATGTATTGTGAGAAGAAAGAGGTTAGAAAAAGTTTCTAAAGAGACAAGTGAGAAGTTTGAAGACATATAAGAAGCATGTGGCAGAACAGGAGAAAGGATTGGAATTTCCAGGCTATTTGGTGATAACCTGTAAAGAATAGACTAGACATGCAAGAACAACTTCATCTTACCTGGGACAGGTAAGTATAAACATAAAGCCAAAGAGGGTGAATGAGTGCTTGAATAGGAAAGTAAGAGTCGCTGGTTCTATGTTGCTGCTGCTTGCTTTCTCTGTAAGCCCTTGTTACCTGAACCTGTTTATAGTAAATGAAGTGTTGAGAGTCTCAAATTAACTGAATACTTTAGCATCTCTTTTTTATGAACCTCACGTTATAGAAGAAGTTATTCTGTAAAAGCTGTGACTTGACTATAAAGGAAGCCGTGCTGTTGTAGCCTTATGTTTCCTGTCCTAATACTATTAAAAATACCCAAGCTTTTATGTGTTAATATAAGCTTTCACCTTGCTAATACTGCTTATTCTGCTGGACTAAATAAGAAGCTACAAATACTAAATTGTAACTTCACTAAAGATGAGGGAAACTGAAAAGTAGAAAGTTTTAATAAAAGGAGTCAGAAAATTCATTTCCATTTTAATGGGATTTTAGTTGTGTTCTGAATATGCTTCAAGTTTAAATCCAACACTTAGAAAGCTCATATTACAATGGAGTTGTATTTTCAGTGGAAGCATACGTGTTTTGTCTCCTGAAGTACCCCATCTGTCAGGTAGCACCCTGATAGCTGATTTGTGTATGCAAAGAGGATTGAGTGTGTAATTGTTTATTTACATAGATTGCTGTGGGATTTAGAAGTGTCACTAAAAGTTCAGAGTCCCTCTGTATTGTGAAGAGAGTTTGTTTAAGGTTATGTGAAGATGCATTAAATGAAGAAAAACAAAAAATACCTGTGGGAATACCAGTAATCAGAGAGTGTATTTGCATAAGCTGTAGTCACAGGCATCCAGTAGTCTTGTCTGGTGCAAATACTCAAGCAAACTCTTATTGGTTTTATTTTCATTTTATTTCAAGACTAAATTTATAATTTCTCCCACAATCAAGTCATAAGGAAGAAAATCGGATAGCTTGAGTTTCACTAAAAAAGAGAAAAAGCAATACTTTTTTCTCTTCAGACCCTTTAAAATATTGTCTCTCCTAAGTAACAAAGAAAATACCATTTCAGATAATGACCGAATTTTAAAACAGGTAGCATTTCCAGATAGACTATGTTTTACTGTCTAATAAAATAATTCCAATCTTGCTAAATTGTGGTTCCTGTATAATATAATAGTGACTCTTAGATACTTTCATTTGCTTTTCAGTGGAGTCAATTACCAAAGGCTATTCTAATGTGTTTCTAGGGAATTACCAAATGATACAGAGCAACAATTCCATTATCTCATTTGTATCTCAGAGGAAAAGTACAAAAAAGGACCACGTTTAAGATATAAAAGGTAGACCAAATTGTTACAGCACTCACAGTATGGGCTACTGTTTCTGCTCTCTCTTTCTGTCATAATAAGTTCTTATCTGCCTTTTCAACAGAAAAGCTTACTATGTAACTGCTCTAATTGTGGGCAGGGAAGCATTACTTCTATTGGTGTGCTCAATGAGTTGCAAAATTTCAGTTAAAGCATCAGCACAACAGTTAACAGATGTCATTCATCCACAATGCCAAGGATTAGTTTGGATTAGCACTCCATTGATGTTTGTCTCTGGTGATTAGGTGCCTTGGACAGCTAGCATGCAAACATTTTAAAGCACAGGAGAAGACTGGGGATGGTAAGGTGACCTGCTCTGTTGCTTGTGCCTCCCCCTTTTTTTGCAGTATCAAACCTATAGACGAAGAGCTGGAGCACTGAGCTGCCTTTCAAAGTCTAGTTTTCATTTCAAAAAGCTGTTAGCCTGACCCTTTGGCAAGGTACATCCAGGAGTGCCATGGAGCAGGTGGAGAAGCAGCTAATGTGTTATGGACTATCTGACACGTCCAACTGCATCTTTCATTACCAAGGAACCAAAGGCATTCCACAAGTGTACAAACTTCTTTTAATTAACTATCGGAGGTAAAGAAACCTCCATCTCCTTCCCAGAGGCTAAGTTGCCAAAGCAAACCAGGGCCGGTTGGTCTGCTCTCTCTGGTTCTGATAGCTCTGTCCTCATGGTTCTGATACGGATCTGTGGGTGGTAGAATCAGAGTCAAATCCCTTTTCCACTGGTTCAGAGCAGATATTGGAACCAGGGACTTGCAGAAAAAACCCGCATCACTACAGTTTGCAGTAATACAGGCTGTGGATTTCTCCAAGTCTTTCTAGGTAGAATTATTTCTATTTTCTACTTTGTTGTAGGATGCTTACATAGTTATCAGACCAGAATGGGAGAATAAGACGGGTTTTAAGCTAGACATTAGGAATCAGGAAGCCTGACTCCATTCTTCTTCTCTTGGCTAGCTTTGTAATGTTAGTCTTTTCACTTGTATTTAAAAATCTGAAAAAAAAACCAAAAAACAAAAAACCAGAAAAATGCAAGTGTTTTGTCTCAGGTCAAATACAGTATTGAGGCCTGCTTAGGTGGCTGTCCCAAATCCTTGCTGAATATGGAGCTCTTGACTAACATTTTAATGAAAGATAGGCAGGAGAGGGTAAGTCATATAGAGTTTTGATGGCCTGTATGTCCTTAGTGAATTTTAGTAAGCTACTATTCTTCTGTGGTCAAGAAATTAAAATCTAGTGTGAATCTAGGGAAAGTTAAGGAAGAAGGAAATAATGCAGCTGCTCAAATAGAAGAAATGTAAGGTGAATACTGGTAGCTTTGGCTTAGGAGTAAAGTGGCAGAAAGTAAGTGAAAGCAGTTTGAGTAGTAGCATTTTAGAGGTTGTTTTGTTGTTCTAACTTCTTCAGTAAATTAAGAACAAAGTATTATTAAAGTGTGGCTCTGTTATGATGCATGAAGAGTGAGGTCTGTGTTTAGTTCTCATGTATCTGTAACTGCTAGATTTATTAATAAAGTCAGCCACGCAGATTTAGTTATGGATTGTTAAATCTGGCCAGTATAGCTCACAGTGCATTAGGCATCAGGTGAAAATCCTGCTAGACAAATTTCATGCTGTACTCTTATCACGGCAGTTCTCACTGCAATTCATACTCTGCCCTCAATAATAAGGCTGCAGCACCAGAACTCTCAGAAGGTATGTAAAGGTGTATTAGAGGGCAATGGAGTTTAGCTCTGCATCTGAAAACTGCTTAAGAATTGTATTGATGGGACGTGAGAAATTACAAAATACAACCTGGATTCTGTAAGAGCTGTAACGCTGTTTATAAGAAAAGGTTATTAAATCATCTGTTTTCACTAAAATGAGCGTGTAGAAGTGGATTGCAAGTACAGGGCAGATCTATTTCATCGTTTGTCATTTCTTTTTAGTAGTGGTTTATTTTAAAATGTACTGCACAAGCCTCTGCCTGTGAATTTCATGTTCAGACACACCATTGATTTAAATATTTTCTCCCAGAAAATGGTGAGACAACTAGCTATGTAGCAATAGGAAAAAAACAGAATCATTCTTCCTTCTTATACACATGCACTCATACACTTAGAGGTGTAATAATCTCTATTTAGTTTCCAGGGCTAATGGGAGACTAGTGGTGGCCCCAGGCAGAGATTAAGGGGCAAGTGCATTGAATGACTCATTGCATTATCTAACATAGCTTTGTGGGGTCTCTGTGGAGCCCTAAATAATTGTTATCTGACCCTTCCCCCTGCTGAGGCCAGTATTAAATCCAGACTCGATAAAGGAAGTTGCAGCATAGCTTGGAATGAATAATGCAGTAATTTTGCAGCACTGTGTAGCTATTGAAAACCAACAGTTTGTTATGATTCAGTAGGTGAACAGACATTCATGCATTGCGTGTTGTTCTCACATGCTTGGCTATGTGCACAGCTGGAACTCACGTAAGTTTACTACATCTTCATGATGAGATGAATGTTGGGAAGATTATTATTCTGCTGACTTATATGTGGCTCTGGATGAATGGGTGTGACTCTATTGGGATCCTAAAGGTACCGGGAGTCGCATTGTGCAATCTGTGGGATCGTTGATAGGAAAAACTTTTTATAATATTCAAACCAAGAAGTCAGACTGAACAGGGCTGATCTCTCCAGGCGTCAGGAAATGTTTGCTTTCTTGTACTGAGTAGTCCTGAGCTTTATTGTAGTAGCAATCTGAGACGTGAAGATGAAGATATGAGTTATAGTCACAATTACAGACACTCCATTTCCCTGAAAAGTTTATGGAGAGAGAAAATCACAGCATCATAGGAAGAGCATGGGTATGCAGGAAATGAAGTGCCTGCCCAAAAGTTATGCTGAAATTTGTGGCAGAGCATAAAATTAAAACACCGAGGTGGAACGATGGAGAATTTAGCTGAAGCGAGATGCACATTTTTTTTCAACTAAATTAGCAGTCAGTAAGAGATGTGGACGTATCAAAACTTAAGTGTTTCCTAGGAGCATACCAGCTATGGTGAAATTTGTCAGGAAAAATCCTGAAGTCCAAGATGGATTTTTTATTATTATTATTTTGTCCTGAGAAAGAAACTGGCCCAGCGGTCAAAATTTCACGTAGGATGTGTGAAGTGCGAGTTTACATTTTTGCTTTTCCTCATTCAGAATGAGTGCTTGAATCTGAGTTTCCCTCATCCCAAATAGTTGGGAATTTTGGCCTGTTCACTGAGCCAGGCACTGGCCTCATCAGCTTTGCTTTTTAAAGGGACATACAAGTATCTTTGGAGTTGTTAGGTTAATAGGATAAAATCCTCCCTTTTTTACAGATCCCTTTTGTTAACAACTCACACCCCTTTAAACGCATGAATGAAAGAGTTGCATTGCCCATGCTGCTTGTACTAGGAGGAAAATACTATGCTTTGATGGCTAAAAATCATCTGTAATTAAGGCTAAATTTAGTCATGGCCAATTTTAGATTTATTTGTTCCTGTGAGAAGATTGTCTGTTAGATTTTTCTTTCCTCTCTGGTGTGCTGATCATGGCAATGTTGTTATATGTAGTTATTAATGGTAATAATATATAACAACGCTTCACTCAAGGCATGAGAAGACAGCAGTGTGAAACCAGAAAAACACATCAAGCCAAAAAGTGTTTCAGGCATCTACCCAGCCCTCTATTGTTCTTCTGTGCTTTCCTGTGTGTTGTTTTTGTTTACCTACTTGGTTTGTTTTTTAACCACTGAGTGTGCCAGGACTTAGTTTGTCTGCTGAGTCCATTCCTACCCCGATACAGTACCCAGTAGAGTGGGTGGTGATTTTTATGGGGAAAAATACCTAATGTAATGATAGAGCACTGAACTCCCTCCATTTGTGATTTATCTCATATTTCTGGAAATGTACAGAGACTGTGGCATTCTCTAATGACTAAAACACAAGAATAGCTTTTCCCTGAGAAGGCATGCAACTATTTCACTCAAACAACAACAAAAACTACACTTAGATTACATGGTTTCTGCAAAATGGAAAGTCTTAAATTGTTAGTTAACCTTGTCCTCTAAAACTGACTGACTACCTAAGGGATTCTTCTGAAGGTTTTGCTGAACATTTCCAGTTTACCAGATGATCAGCAGCGTGCTGCAAGGGTTTCTAGGTTCATGACTGCACGGTTGGATGAAGTAAGCAATGGATGCTCCTGCTTAATCTTTTCTAGGCAGATTCAAGCTCGCTCTAATTGGAACCACGTAGTCATGTAAAGGCAGCCCAGAGCCTAACCTGATACCTGTACCCTCTAAGCCCACCTTCTTCATTTGGATTCAATACCACGCTGACCATAGTTATCTAGCTCCTTCAACTTGTCCACAGAAGGGCTGGTGACATGCAACACCGCAACATACCTGGCATGAAGAAGAAGGAATTACACCTCTTAGCTGTCTGAAAATATTCAGAAATACTTTAATTGCAGCAGGAGTAAATGTACATCCAGGATTCTGAGAATACTGCTTCAACAATGTTCCCATCCTCACAAGGGCTTGAAAAACTGAAGTTTTTTGGGCAGATGCCAAATGCAGGTAATAAATGGCTGTTTAGTGCTTTGGAAATGTACAGAGCAAAGCAAATGCTAAACACCAGTTACGTTCTGCTATCCAAGTCACAAGACTGCCTAGAGAACTGCCAATGATGAATGTCCACAATTATAGTATATAAATACCAACAGGAATTATTTAGGGTGGAACAAGGCAGGGCCACCTAGGAGTGATTAGATGGACTTAAGGAGAGGAGAAAACTTCCTTCAGAGAGAACTTTTGAAACTGACACGTTTGACCAGAGAAATACTGACTATATAGGAAGAAATACTTTTGTATAAGCCTGTGAAAGGTTAAATTTACTAATTCTATTATGGAAAGTATACCAAATCATTCATAGAGCCACTGCATCCAAGGGCTAAATTTAGTGCTTCTAATTGGAAATGCAGGCCACTTTTCATTGATGTTTTTGCTCTTTGTAGTACTTCACGTAAGTCACTTAAGCATCTGCAAGAAATTTAGTGATGCATGAGATGGGGAAAGGTTCAATATGTATGAATAGGTCCAACTGCTTTTCCAAGCCAGATTTTCTCCATGCACAATAGCATCAAAAGTTTGTTAACAAGCAAGTACATTACACTAATTTCTTTCATTTGTCCTCCTTATTGCTTTATTAGCAATTTCAGGAGAATCTGTTTCAAACTAATTTTACCATCATTTTGCTGGATTAGTGATAGAACCATTATAATAAATCAACTAAGGACATTGAAACGCTTGTGGCTTGGTCTCCATTTGCACCTGGTGAGTGGATGTACAGTGTATGTACAGAAGCAGTATGGGCATAGAAAAAATATAGCAACATCTGAACAGAAGGCATCCCTTATCTTCATGAGTTCCCTTAATTAGCTTGGCATAGAATTAAATTGCCTTCCCTGCAGAAAAAAGTTTCTGCTCATTTATTCTTTGTTTTCTGAATACCACTGAAGTCATACCATTTATATGATTGTGGATTTTTTTTCCCCAAAGAACCTTGAAGTGTTTAAGCTTAACATAGGATGAGACACAAGTCAATGAGTTAAGGGGTTATTCCTGGGGAGAGGGAAGAGCTTTTTTGGTGTGTGACAACACAAATTCTGTAGAGTATTTCGTAAGAAAGCAGAAAAGCTAGAGAAGGAGGTGAGTGATGATGAAAGAGAGAAGTGAATGAAGGGATCACAATGAGAACAGAAGGGGAGAAGCAAGCTGATATGTAAGGCCATAGAAACAAGGTGCAGGAGCTAAATTTGAAATGATAGAAAATGGAAAGTTGGACACACAAACATATCTGTTCCTTGACAAGACAGTAAATTGGACACTGGCAAGCTGGTACAAGAGAGGCGCTAAATCATCATATGCAGGATTACAATGGAGAAGTGACCAAAGCACGGGCTGCTACTGAGGGTGAATAACCACAGAACCTGCAGAGGAAGACGACAGAACTTGTGTTCACATGCTCATATTCACGTTAGCAATTCAGTTAGTTGTCTTTTATGAAGTCACTTTAGAGCCACCTGTAAGTCCTTTGAATATGGTTGACAATTACTGTGACTATTTGCTTTTCCTTCTTGTGGACTGTGAAACTTTAATCAAAATTACTCTCAATATAATAAGTTTGCCAAAGCTGAATTCTTGATGGTTTTTTCCCAACACTTTTACAATCTGATCAATCTTTAATAATGAGAGCCAGCTGAAAAAAAAAAATACAATTTTCTATCTAGACAATGCAATTTCATCAAAAATGACTCATCTTAAGTGAATACGTTGATTTAGATTAAATTTGATGGGGAAAATATCAAAATGAATAATTTTACCTTATTTCTTTCTGGCAATGTTGAAATATTTTATATTGGCATTTTATTCCTTTCATTTCAACTTGTATGATATTTACATTATTTTGATATTCCTATACTATCACATATAAGAGTTTCAGTGATTCCAACTCAGTATGTTTTTTATTTGCACTGAAAATAAATGTCAAAATGTTGGAATTTCCTGTGGGATGAGAATTCTACTTTCTGTTTGCAATACAATGTGAAAAGAAATACAGTGCTCCAGAGTAAGTCTGACCTTAGTACTTCTCAGCTCTGGAATGCCAGTCAATCTAATATATGGATCAGAATTGTGTAATAAGATTTCTGAATGATTTATGCCAATCACCTTTTCATTATTTCCTCACCAATATTGGCAGTGGTAATTCCGTGTACACTAATGCATTTTTTCCACCCATCTAGATACAACTTATGTGAAATAAACTACAAAGGAGTCTCCTTGGAGCATGGTTTCCAGTTTTAAGAATTGTTCAGATATTTAATCCTTTTTACTGAATTAGGTCCAATGCTGGTCAATGCATGATTTGAATAATCTCTAGTATTATCATTGAAATTTATTTTACAAAATGTTCTGCAGTGTTGATGAGTTTCAATCCATGTGGAGATAATGGCAACTGTCATAGAATCATAGAATCATTGAGGTTGGAAAAGACCTCTAAGATCATCGAGTCCAACCGTCGACCCAACACCACCACCCACTAAGCCATGTCCCTAAGTGCCTCATCTACTCGTCTTTTAAATACCTCCAGGGATGGGGACTCCACCACTTCCCTGGGCAGCCTGTTCCAATGTTTCACCACTCTTTCAGTAATGAAATTTTTCCTTACATCCAATCTAAACCTCCCCTGGTGCAACTTGAGGCCATTTCCTCTCGAAATGTCTGTCCTTATGTGCTTGCTCACAAAACATGATCTGAAAGTAATCAATGAGATGGTGAGACTTTCTTTAAAACACCAGAATGACAGTTAAAAATATTAGTAGAGGATTTTTTTATTAAGCACATAATCAATCTTCATGTAAAAAAAGATGGCTTCAGCTTATATTGAGGAAGTAATTAACACATTAGCTGAAAGCTGACCTATTCAAATGGTATTCCTGAAGGTAAAGGAAACTGAATACATTCTAAGTTTGTTCATCAGAAATATGCCCATATAAAAAATTATTGATTTGATACTTGCCTGAAGTAATAACAAGGTGTACAAACTCTTTCATCAGCTTGTCTGTTGGAGAGGAACTTACGCAAACCCTATGCAGAACCCTCTCTGAAGCTTTGTATCGTAGGTAAATTTCTTGATTAAAATGTTTAAATTTGGCTGTCTTAATTCGGGTCAGATTACCCTATCTTAAAGATGTAGGTTTTGGTCTCTTAATAAGCTACCTTCTCTCAAAACACTGTCAAGGAGGTCAGATAACAGCCTCAAATTTTCTTATGCACCATTAGTCCTGCTGGGTTCTCCTGCCAACCTGTCCTCCTGCTTATAGGATATACTTGGAAACTAACAGTGCAATAAACGTAAGCAGCCTTATACAAAGGAGAGATGGTAACCAGAGCTTCCGTAATATGCTATATTACCCTATCTAACCTAAAGCAACACACAGAGTAAATTATTTTGTTATCAACAGAATCTGCCAGCAATCTGAAAAACAGGCTTCTTATATTTAGTTTCTCAAATACGGATTTAAGATGTGTTTGCTGATGCCTGCTGAGGGGCATGTGCCTGGTGGAAGTTTCCAGAGCACCTTGTGCATCCTACTCCACCAGAAATACTGCAAGAAACCTGTCTGTAGAAACCCTGGGGGGACTAATGCTAATTAAAGCCTCTGAAGTTCCGTCAGAAACAATGCAATAAATCAGCATAAGTTTTTTGCTGTTTGTCATCTAATACAGAGCCAAATCTAAAAATGTTGAATTAATCTGGTTTTCTCTAATCAGAGTAGTCTTACCCTATTTCTGTCTGCAGTGTAGCTGGCCTGCCTTCCAAGAAAGAACATTTATTGCTCTGAAAAAAAAAAAAGTGTTTCTGGCCTCTTCTGGGCACAGATTTTGTGTTCTACTTTTTATTTATTTCAAATATTACAACCCGGAAAGTTATTCCACTGACCAGGGACACCACAGGAATTCCTCTGCTTTGAACAACTCCATCATCCTCTCTCCTCCTTGCTCCTTCCCTGCGGAGTGTCTGCTGGATGAGCTGGTTCATGGTCATGGCTGGGTAAGAGTGGGTCCGTTCTGCCTTAGAGGGAGGCCATTAGAGGATGGCCGTTTCGTGAAAACCTGCTCCTGAAAAATGTATTTACTAGATTAAAAATGTGTTACCTTAGATTTTGTGCTGACAGACTGATCTCACAGTAAAAACACTGCAGGAAAGTGGGTTAGTAAAGATTTTGTGTTGTCAGCTTTTAATATCATCCTTAGTATTTATTTTTTTATTTATTTTTCTAAGTGGAATATGGTACTATATGTCACTGTGTTTCAGATGTAATATTCAAATATATTTTCAAGAAATCGAAAAAAGTGTCATCTCTCAAAAAATAACCTGCCTCTAAATTCAGGTCATGCACTTTGTTTCACATGGAGCAAAATTTTGCAGCTAATACAAGCATGTTTTTTTTGTCTCTGGTTGTTTGCCGAGCTAAACCATCCATTACATGACTTGTCATTTGTATAGAGAATCCGTGTTTGAACTGGGGTTTCTAGATACCCCTTTGGGTTCTGTAAACAGAGACTTAACTGATCGTTTCAATGTTGTTTTCTTTGTCAAGAAGAGTTTAAACCCCATCCTCTGCTGGCAAGCTTCCCTCCTAATTGCAGCAAAGTAGTGTTGCCGATGTCATTGTAATGTGGCTGATAGTGGCAGCGTCTTAAATGGCAAGCTCTGCACAAGGTGCAGAAGAAAAGCCCCTGCCCTCTGGAACCTGCTGTATAAACAGATAAATGTGTGTTGAGTATATAACCAGTGAGCCAGATCTTGCAGAGTAGTCATTTGTGGGTTTTAGAGGAAAGAATCTGTCTTGTAGGGCTGATGATAGAATAAAAGGCAAGGGGGCGGGGGCTGCACCTAATGAAGGCAAAACCAGAGGCGTATGAGATGGACTGGCAAGCGTAAAGATGTGAACAGACAAATTCTGAGGCAGAGCATGTGGATAAATATAATAAAAGATGCCTAGTATACAGGCAGGGCAGAGGTCTGTCCATAAAGGTCTGGATTTGCTGCCAAAAATGGGAGGAGGGGAGAAAAAATTGTGTATGATTGCTGTTGAGCTGGTGGTTGGTCAGGGAGCGAGGGGGGGTTAATTATGCTCTCTGTAAAGAATTGCAACTGTGGGATGGGGTTTGCTGAGGAAGCTGTCAAAAATGAAAAGAGCCAAAGGACAGAAAAACATTTTAGCCACACAATTTTGAAGGCAAATTAGGTACTTTTAAAAGAATTGTGGTGGAGAAAAAACAAAAGGTGTGTATTAACAGCAGTGTGGATATGCCAAAAGAACGAATCAGATGTCCTGAGATTGCACTGAGATCATGAGCCTCAATGACGGGATAAATGCTTTGTTTTTTTCATGCAAGCTGCCAGAAATAATAATTACACTTAATTTATGGTTTTCATTTGAAGATATATTCAATAGTTCTCAAAAGACACTCCTATGTCCAAAAGTACATTCCAAAAGCTCCTATCCCCTCCGGTAGGAGTAATTGTCCTCTTTTGTAATTTATAAAAACATGTTTGGTCTCCTCTCGTATCTGCCTTTGGTACACAAGTTTAGCAAAGGCAGACATTACTGTGCTGTTTGTTTTCTGGCGAGGTGAGTTATGATTACAACATAGGGGATGAGCATCTTACATTGGTAAGATTTTTCTGCAAGTCACCGTGAGGTAACGGGAAGTGTTGGTTTTAATGATCTTCACTGTTTAAATTTTTATTGTGTTCAGCTGGGGTTTTTATAGTGTTTGATTAAAGTTCACAGGAAAGATGAATTTAAAAGACTTCAGGTTTGTTAGATCTGCTATGGCTTGCCAGTCACTCTGCCAAAATTTTCCACTGTGTACTTCTTATAGTTCTGCGTGGTCTAAACTTAATTGACTGAAGATGAGAAGCATTATCATGGATCTGTCATTGCAGCCGCTCTTCATATGTTTCACTAGCTGGAATGAGCAGTTGCTGGGTTTGTTTCTGATCTAATTCACAATGATGTAAAACAGCAGTGATTTCACAGAAGAGGAAACAGATTTAGCTGGTGAGAAAGCAGAACTACGCTCATTGCTGCTCCAGTAGCACTCATTTACAGGTGAGTGGAAGAGTAAAGTCCATTGTTAAAACACTAAATTTCAAGTATGTAGGAACAGAGGTACATTACATAAGCTATTCAGCCGATATAACAACATAACTCATCTTTTTATTTCACTGACTCTAAGACAATACTGAAAAAAAAGAAAACAGTCTGAGCTTTACAACCTAGCCTCCTTATAATGCCTAATTGTCTCACCAGAAGCAAAGGTCTAAAGATCAAAAAATGGACAGAGATGAATTTAACATACCACGTTACAAGAACTGGTAATGTTGATTTGGTGTATTGAAATATTTTAATTACAGTAGTCTCATTTTAGTAAATTCATGTAAATTAATTTATATGTTGATGCCTGGATTTTTCTGTGCATTTATTTATCAAGCATGTCTTGTTTATTAAATTCCCTTTACTGATAACAAACAATTACTACTTCAGGTAATTGATTTAAAACATGGCGTAGACCATTGCCAGCTGATACTGTGCCAAGAGCTATAGTACAAATTAATACAGACCAGAAGCTTGCATGCCTTATTGTTGCTCCACCAAATCAATATCTGAAGTAAGACCATGGCATCCACCAGGACTGTAACAGGAATTCGTTTGGAATACAAATGTACAGTACATTGCTGGCAAGACCGGGTTTTTTTATGCATATGATTTGTCTTAATAGCTGACTTTGAGAGAACAGAAGGCACTATAATCTTAGCAGCAGGAGCATGCAGGGAGAAGTTGAGACTGTGATCCTGCCTCTATTAAAATTGATTGTAATGTGATGGATTGGGTGTCTCTCTAATCTGGGACAATCTCAAAACTTCCCAAGAGTCTTCCTGTGAAATGCAAATATGAGATTGAAATGAGTTCTGTGTGCATAGTCATTAGCAGTCTTTCTAGGCCTGTAAGATAGGAAGCAAGACGGACTGAGACACCTTAAAACAAAGCCCTTGTCAGAGCAGAAATGTCTAGCTTTCTGTCCACAGCAACAGTTAAATGACTTGGGAGCTTTTAAAACAGTTGCTTGGCCTGGAGACAGGAGCTATAAGTATCTTTGCTCTCCTAGTTAAAGAAAACTCAGTGAAGTCACTGGAGAATGACGAGAACAAACACGGTACTTGTTAACAGACAAGTGAATAATTGTCCTCTGCCCTCACAAATTGAAAGTGGTGGGTAGTGATTTACTGCTGAGGAAGAGAGACAGTCGTGGTATGACATGGCATGTTGCTTTTCCAAACCAGATTTTCAATATTATTATATCAATGTTATTAAATGAATCGCTAAAAGGAAAGGGTCAAATTTAGGTTTGTAGTTTTCTTCCTTAATTACTTAGTTTCTTCCCTAGTTACTTCAATAGCTTTTACCTGACTGAGGTCAGCAAAAACTTTAGTTGTATTTATAGGGTTGTTTCATCCAAAATCATGAAATGTCTCTAACTTTCTCTCAGAATTTTGGCTTACTTTGCATAGTGTGCGCATCATACCTTCCTACTGGGTTACTACTCCTACTTAGAGTATTTCCATTTGAAAGGGAAGATCCACATTAGAATTTGCAAATTAAGATTTTCAAATTTTAGTCCAAATTCTGAAGACAAAGACTCAGACTTGTCTTCTAACAGAATTTGTATCTTGGGCCTCCAGCCTCGGTGCTTGCAGGACAAACCAATTCTCAAACATTTCTTGCAATAAAGATTTCCAGTTCATTTTAGCTTTTTTGGCCTTTAAAAATGTGTTTTCTACTGTATTTTGTATTAATGATTTGTTGTTTTTTTCACAACAGTGCTTGCAGAAGGCAAAGTTTAGCTAATAAACATGCAAATGTGTTCACAGGAAGACTTGTGCCAAAAATTTTAATGGGTTGCTGTTCTGCTCCTGGTTGAGTAAATCACAGTGGTTGCTCTAACTTTCTTCCTCTTTTCAAATTCGGTTAACCAGTGACGGAGCACCCAAGAACTGGGTGAGAGGAAGGTCGCCAGGCCAACATCTACAACTGGAAACATTAAAACAAAAGTCTCTCTGACTTTTCCCCAAACAGAAATCTACCTAATGTGACTTTTGTTGTCTAATTTTAAATAGCCAATTGGAAGAAATTTAATTCATGAGTAATCAATAGGCTTTAAAAAAAAATGTTGCTGTAGTAAAATAACATTTGGGAGGGGTTTTGTGTGTAAAAATTTTTTTCAGTTCTTTTGATTGCAAGAAATTTGTGAGCAAATTGTGTAATAGTGAAGCTTTACTGAAACGTGTTTCTCCATTTCAGGCTTAGTTATCTTGTATACTTCTCACTTCTCTCAATAGTATCCTTCAGTCTCTTTCTTTCTCTGTCTCCTTCTCTCCCTCCCCTTGGTATTTGAAAGAAATAATACCTGTGACACAGAACACTTCAAGCATACGGTGGTCTCACTTCTAGATTTTGAGTAATAAGAAAAAAAATTCAAAGACACAGTTGTGTTACCCTCCTCCACTCACCTTCCACTGGCAATGTTCAGTATTGATTTAAAAGACTAAAGATGTGGACTGTGTATACTAGTGCTGACCCCAGCATCACCTCACTTGTCCTCGGTCACGAGCTCACCCTTCCCTCTGCATTATGTGTGATGCAGCATACCCAATCTGTGTAGGTGTTGCTTTAGGAGCCTACATCTGGCTCATGTACAGGGGCAAAACCATCCCTCATTTGTCCTGCTCCTCAGGACAAAGACTGAGAGCTCAAATTTAATTCTTCTGCTTCTGTTATGCCAGAGACAGAAATAAAGCATATTTCAGAGCTAGTTCAGCTAGTCAACTGGGAGAATACCACAGGTTACATCAGCTCATGTAATATCCTCTACTACAAACACAGTCTTTCCCTCCCTCCCTCCCTCACTCAAAATAAAATGAGTCTTAGAATCTGTATTGCCAAACAGGAAATTATCCCGCAAAGTACTGGAATATTAGGTCTGTATTCCCTAAAGTGTTAAACAAATTTGGGTCAGATTCAACAGGACAAATCTAAATGCCATTGGGAAGATCTAATTAGATTTTTATACTTTTGTAAAGCATCCTTTGTTTCTGAAAAGGCACATGGCTACTATTACATCTCTCAGCAATAGTGTTTACAGCAAAAAATGTTCAATTTGCGTGTGCTATGGAAACTTACCACAGAAATCAAATTTTTTAAGAGCTATTTAGACTGCACAGCAGGCCAAACAGAAAGACATCATTGCTGTGACTGACCTATAGCGTACTTTTTGGTAAAGAAAAATTGGTGTGCTGATGCTTATTCTGTCAAAAGGAAAAGAACAAATGGAAAACAAGGCTGAAAACCCTTTTAGTAAATACGCAGATAAATGCCTCCCAGACCTGCCTCAAGCGTCCACTTTTGCTACCTTGTGATGTGGTGGGGCCGTCTGTAGGTCCAACTTGCGAAGAGATTTTCATTTAAGTATCAGTTGCTGTGGTAACAGCATGAAGAGCAGATCAAATGGATGCCAGGACCAGACGGGTTTCTCTAAGAACTCCATATATGTGAACGATTGGTGGTGACCCAATTCCAAAAGGTTATCAACACAGATTTGCACTGCAGCTGATTTAACATTGCCTTCTCCAGGGGTCTGGACCTTGTTTCTGGTCCCCAGGGGTTCTCATGAATTAGCAGCCCTGGGGTTTCGTCAGAAGCTCATGGACTTCCCACAAAGGAAATGCTGGTGGATTAACAGAAGTGATACAGTTTCATACTCACATGTTTATGCTGCCTTCTCATTGTCAAGGGCTGGGCTGAGCCGAGCCTTGGGCTTTGTCAAAGTGTTGAGTAATTATCACATGATAATCATACACTGCAGTTTCTCCCAGGCTTAATTTGATTTCTGCACCATAGTTGCTTACAACCCACTTAAATGCCACCCACATGTAGTTTAACCAATATAACTGATTAGATTCAGTTTTCCATGGTCAGAGCTATTTTACGTACAAGGTTCATCAGCAAATGTTTGATCTTTACTGAAGTCTTTTTGGTTGGTTCTTTTGCGTTTAAAACTGACTTACTCGGCTCTTATGAAAACTTGAGTTAAAATCATAATAATGATCTGGTGCTTACTGTTTAGTAAAATCCTGAGTTTCCCTTACT
Source organism: Aptenodytes patagonicus (assembly GCF_965638725.1). Taxonomy (NCBI): domain Eukaryota; kingdom Metazoa; phylum Chordata; class Aves; order Sphenisciformes; family Spheniscidae; genus Aptenodytes; species Aptenodytes patagonicus. The sequence continues at coordinate 12,998,932 of NC_134956.1, forward strand.
CTTTTGGAAGGTTTGGGGTTCTGTTTGTTTTTTGTTTTCCCAAGAAATGCGTGAAGGGAGTGTGTGTGTCGTGGTTTAAACACAATTACGTGGGCTGGGCCAGTCAGCGTTCCAACTTTATCTGGAAGGGGGATGGAAGGCAACTCCTTAAACAGTGCATATTTCCCCTCCTCTCCTACCTCCAAAAAACGTTCCAACATGTTGATTTGTTTAATCTTGATCCAATCTTGAGTATGTTGAGGGGTTTTAGAGAAATAATGCTATGTCAAAGATTTTGGGGTATCTGGGAATACTCTTAAAACAGTCCTGCCTGTTTTGTGTAGTGGATGCATGTCCCTTGCCCCCTCGCCTGGCAGCACTACGTTGGCAGCTTCACAGCCATGCAGTTGGGTAGATAAGAAGGTGTGGATCTTGACTTAGAGGGGTTAAAGTCTACTTTTTTAAAAGTACTTTTTATCCTTGGTAAGAATACACCAGAAGTCCATTCACAGAATTGAGGAAAGTTCTCTTTTCTGCTTTAAATTGCTGTGTACTTAATACTTCGGGGTACTGTGTTAGGCAATTTATGCCCAGCTGTGCCTACATGGGTATGCCATGTAGGTGTCAAGTTGTTCTCTGGTCTTCAAGCCTATTGCTTCATGGCCTCACCAGAAGGTGTTCAGCCCATGCAAATGGCAGGTGATTTTGGACTCCTAACATTTTTTTGTCCCTATTCAGCAAGTACAGTTCTAAAAATGTCTCTGTCAGGAGGCTGGGAGTAAGTCTCCACATCAATTAGATTCTGTCAGCTTTACCAACCACTTAAAGCAATTAGATCCGAGAACACGCTGGCTAAATTTACATGGAGCACATTCTTTCTTCCTGCTCCTTGCTTAGATTGTGTTGCAGCTGGAGATATACCACTAGCACAATGTAGGCATCAGAGAACACATTGTGCCTCCAGCGAGTGCTCCAGGCTGTTTGTGGAGGGCAGCCTCCCAGTTTCTCTGGTCACGCTCAGCAGATTTGTCTGCCCATGTCAGTGAAATGAACCACAGTCTGCTGGTCCTCACAAGAGACAGGCTGCGCTCATCCACAAAGAGAAGTTTCAGAAGTGATTAATTTCTGCATTTTTAGCTTTGTGCTTTGAACATATAGATGAAGAGAAAATACTTGGCAATAGATAGAAAGCCAGAGAGGAGCAAACCAAAAGAAACAGCAGAGCTCTGCAAAATCCCTGGAAGCAAACGGGGAGTCTGGGCACTTATGGGACAAGGTCAGTGAATGAGCTGGTAGAATAGTCCATTTACGTAATTCTGGCTTTGGACCTGATTTCATGTGAACGCAGCAGGTCTGGGAGATGTTCTTACGCAGGACGCAAAGCATTATAACATCCACACCTTATGATGGAAATGGTAAGAGTTCAGCTTAAGTTTAGTATTTCCAAAGAGTCAGAGCTCAATCTGTGATAATTGAGTTTTAGGCAGGCTGTGGGCTTTGTGCTGGATCAAGATGCCACATATTAGTGTTTGTCAGTAGGCTCAGCCGTCTGTTTATGTACAGCCACAGTGTTTAAGTCCCCATGGTAAAATGCTGCCTCATCTTCAACTGAGACTGGCTTTGCTCTTCTGAGGTCAATTTAGTTGTTGCTTGCTGAAGTTGTTCACTGCCTCGCAAATGAAATAAAATTACCAGGTGATGGATTCTTCCTGTGGCAATGTGGCAAAAAATTATTCCCCGGAGAGGAATCCACACGCAGTGTCTGCATCACTTAAAGCTCCGCTCATGACCTGTTTTGGAGAGCTGACGGGTCTTAGGTCTCCTGAGCCTCATCTAGTCTGGGATGAGTTGTATTCACAGGCAATTACTAAATCAGCATTAAGATTGTTTCATAGATCGTCTTGATTCCTTGATCTTCCAGTGCAAGCTGTTCAATAAAGCTCTGGGCTATTTAGGAGAATTTACTGGCTGAGAGCCTTCTTGATACCACTCCTGCGCTTGTTTCCTGACTGCTTTTGAAGGTATCTTAGAAGCTTTTAAAAATGATCTTTATATCTTGCTGTGCAGTTAAAGCTCTAAGTTTCTCACTAGCATGTACAGATGTTTCTTGGATATTGGCAACAGCCAGAAAATGGGAATGTGTAAAAAAACCCCTCCCATTATGAGCAAGTGGATCTTCCCTTTTCTTCAGCTGTTTTTTGTTTCCATCATCTGCAAAATACACTGCACCATGCTGCCAGTGAGCAGCACTCGAGCAAAATGTATCCATTGTAGAAAATTAGCGTAATCTGAATTTCAACAAGATTCAGATCTAGCTTTTTGAATCACTTACTGCTGACCTTTTCACAATGTTATAGAGCACCTGTGAATTGGCATAAATGTCCAAATAAATACATATGCAGAGTTTATTTTATGTAAAAGGCAAAGAAGCAAGGTTCGTCATTTAGATCCAAATCTGATTTGAAAAAAAATCTTTCTAATTCTAATGTCTATTTAAATGTTTTCTTGGGTTTGTCTTTATTTCAAAAATATCTTTGTTTTTACTTTCCACCATTCTCTGAAGTGGTTGCTGCCCATACACAACAGCACTGGGCTATTTAGTGTGGAGAACCCAGGATAAATCACACTCTTTTCACTTTTGCACTGAATGAGCTGCTGAAAAAAGAAAATAGCAGCATTATTTGGAGGAAAAATAAAGCAGGAAAGGGTAAAGCAGGAATAGGGTGGGGTTCTTAGTCTGGAATCTTGATTTGGAGCTCTGCAAGTATGTTCATACATAATGAGGGAGGCTTTAACCTTAATAGTATCCCCTTTTACTATGTTCATAAAACATTACTCTTCTTATATCTTTACCACATTCGTCCATCTTTGAAAACCCATCTTAAAATACCAAAAGGGAGAAAAAGCTGATGTTGCTGCGGTCACTGACATTGACTACCTGGAAGATTTCTCAGGAAGAGAATGTAGCATATGAACAGCCGTAATAAGGCAGACTAGAGGTCCATATAGCCTCTTATAGAGTCCAATATAGAGGAAATTAAAAGGACGGGGAAAGCATGCCATGGCAGTCTTCCAGTACATCTTCATAGCATCCAGCGCACTGTAGTATTGCTGCTGCTTGAGCTTTAACTAGGACCTCAGATGGATTTTTCTGTCTTGAGTTTGCTTAATTGCTTTTGAAGCTGTAAAAAATTTAGTTCAACTTGTACTGCTGTGAAATGCGAGGAATTGAATTCTGAATGAGCTGCTGCATTCAGAAACATAAGAATCAGTTCAGAGTAAAGAAGAATTGATCCCAGCAGCTAAGCCTGCCACCATGTGCTAAATACGCTTAAGAACAATCCTTTGCTGTAGATGTCTGGAGCTGCGTAGTAAGCAGTGGAAAGAAAGAAGAAAGGAACCTTGTGTGAAATCCAGAGCCAGGGCACAAGTTTTGCAAGAGCAGTTATTCTTCTGGCCAAAGACCGGAAGATTTCACATCCTGCTTTACTAAAGAGAGTTGCTTCCAAAACAGAGATTGCTGCCCATTGAAGAAAAGTGAATCTTTCATATTATACACACACACAAAATACATCTATCGATTAGACTGCGCTTAGCTGGCTTTTGAATAGGAATTTTCTTTATGTGATGCAGGCTGGGTTTCTGAAGAGAATTTCCTAACAAATATTAGACACAGTAGCACTGACTTATTTCTTCCCCGTTCTCCTTCAGTCCCGCTGGTACTCTGCTCCAGGTACATCCCACTCGCTAAACACACAAAACTAAATTGGAAAAGTAAATGATGCTTTCATTGTGGAAGTTCTCTGCTTGTTTCTGTATTTGCCATAGGTCTTGTTTTTTTAAAAAGAATCCATATTTGAAGTTTTTCATTGAAACATAAATTTTGATGAAGACAATGAAGAGAAATTTTCATGGAAGAAAATGCCTTTTGATCGATTACAGTTATGAGGTTTCACTTACTCATCACAGATCCTTTATTCAGCCTCTAATCTTTTTTCTAGGGATTATGGGAGAAAATTCTTACATGCATTTTTATAGTACCAGATACTAATAACTAAGATCTGGCAAAATAAAAGATTCAGAATACTTTTTCAGACGGATGCTGTGGATGAAAGCAGTAAGCGAGATGAAATATGCATGTCTCCTGGAAAGTAGATGGCTTGTAAGCCTTGAGTTTTACCTTTGCATTTTTAGTGTGAAATATTTTTTTTTGCCTATTCTGGTATAAAAAGGCACAACACAACATATTCCTTAGACTGTTTAGTACAGCTGCTGTTCTCTTTTGTGTACCGTTTATGTCTCACCTAAACATCATATTTGAATTTCACTCACTGATGGAAAAATATTTTTTCTACTGAGACTTTCACTACTGTGAACCATTTTTTAGTACGTGCACCGTACAGGTGAATATGTGTGAGCTGGAATCTCATGCTTCTGAGTGCAGGTGGGGGTGGGTTTCAAAGGCATTTGGGTTTTTTTATAAACATTCTTCTTATAGGAATGTTGATTTTTAAACATCCTGAAATCCTGTATTGCCACTACACAGCCTGATTAGCGCTCCGTCAGAAACCCTCATCATCATGTTCCTAGACTTGGCTCACAGCAGCGAAGAGTAAAATCAAGTCAGGGATTACCTTTTCTTTATCCGAAGGAATGATTGTGACAGACAATTTGAATAATCACCGGGGCCAAAGCCTGCAGGTGACAGGGGTTTGGAAACTCCTAAGTTTGGAATCTCCCTGCATTCTTCCTTCGTCAACATATGTTTGGAGACGCGGCCTGAGGAACAGGTTTGTATGAAACCATTTTGCATCGCTGTACAAAGTGCAGCAGTGTCATGCGTGTCTTCCTCCAGCCCTGCACCCACTAGGTCAGAAAGCACAAATGCTGATGAATCATGTTTGCTTTGGCAACCTCCTACTCAGGTTCCTTCTCAAACCTCTCGTCTGAGCTGGGTGCCTTTTGACACGCAGGTGGGACAGCTGGGATCCACCAGAGCTTCATCACGCTTTTCTCTGCTGCTGCTGACATCTGCTGGTAGAACAATCTCAGCTTGTGCATTTGCAGAAGGTGGCTTAGATATACATCAAGTTTAATACATGTACCTAAATGCCATGTAGAATTTATTAGTGTAAACCTTTCTGTATTTGTTTGGGTTATTCTGTGAGCAAAGGGAGGTAGATTTGTAGCAGGAAGGCAGGGTTCTTGACAATATTGAAATGAGAGCAGAATAAATCACTGCAGTGGGTTTTATAGGCAGCACTTCAGCTGAGCTATGAATAAGTGGGATTATGCTATCATTGCCTTGAAGGCTTTTTTTTTTTTTTGTGGTTTTGTTTAGTTTGCTTGTTCTGCTTTCCTTACACAAAGGATCTTTTGGTAGGAAGTGTCACACTATCAGAGGTTACGGAAAGCCAGACTCACTACGGGAATCTGAGATGGTACTTTCTGTTTATAATCAATGCTTTCTGGCTTCAGCGTGTCACAGGCTGTTGGTTTAGGAAACAAGGGTAAGGCATGCTTTTCTTTCTGCTAATGGCCTGTCTTATATGAGCTTTTTTTTTTAGGTTCCTGACACTGAAAATGAATCCCCTGATAAAGAGACCTTCAGAATATCCCAAGCAAAGAACAAGAAGTTTTAAGTAGAGAAAGAGCCAAAAAGGAGTTTTTCTAGCCCTTTTGGCAGCCAGATACTTCTATTTGGATAAGGCACAGACTTTATAAAAAAATTAAAATAGGTATTTAAGGATGATATCCCTGTTGTTATTAGTGATGTTAACTTTGGTCTATGAATTCAGAAGCAAAATGCACTGTAACTATAATGGTTTAGCTTTGGGGGCTTGAATTCTCTTTATGTGCCTGCAGCTGATTTGGCTTTACCCAAGGTTCAGTCCTCTGCTTGTCCATCTCTCATCTTTCCCGTGTAAACTTGCACAAGGTACTGTATGTCCCAGTTAGTGTTTTTGAGATTTTTGAGGAAGCGACAACATTTTCCTGCTGATATTAAAGTACTTGATTGAAGACCCAGCATGAACGTTGCTCAAATTCTCTATGCCTTGCTCCTGTAAGACCTGAACTCACTGGGGATACTCATTGACAGAGAAGGAAAATCCGACCTGTATTCAAAATGCTTTCTAAATGCGATACCCCCTCTGCTCAAGAGCTGAACTCAGGCCTGCTCAGTTCTTCTGAACACACGCATCAATATGCACACAATTAAGCACAAGAGACCAGTCATGTGATAAATTCTCATCGATTCTCTTCTGAAGCTCTGGAAGAACAGAAAAGGCTTCTAAGGTAGAAAGCTCTTCAGTGGGGAAAAAAAAAGGTAATCTCCATCATTGTAAGGCCTTGAGTTGGCAGGACATCCCCAGCGGTTTGTGCTTTTAATAAGTTCCTGCAAGAGTCCTAAAGATGGTAGCTGAGATAGCAGTACTGCTAAGCACAGCAGAAGGGGAGATAAGAAAGTTAAGCTCTCTGTATTCAGAGGTAAATTTGAAATAGTCAAGTACATTGATGGCCTGCTGAGAACTGGAGCTGAGACAGACCTCCGCATGTTGTAAGGCACATTTAGTGCCATGAGCAAGAAATGATCCTGTGGGGGAAAAACAGGATCATACAAGAATCAGAGAGTCCTGGAAGACAAATTAAGATTGCAAGAAAACGTTTGGTTTTGGTATCTTTTCCTATATTTGTACGTTTGGCTTTGCAGTAAGCAGACATAAAAACTCAATACAGATTTGGATTTTTCAGGACACGTAAGATGTAAAGACCTCTTAGATTCTGTTTGGTCTCATTTGTAATAATAAGTAATTTAGATACAAGTCTATAAAAATATACTTTAGAGCTGTATTCCTAGCTATTAAGCAGGATGTTGCTATGCTCACAATGTTAGTTCATTATACAATACATGCTTAAACTTGTCTTTTAATTATAGCTTACAAGATTATATCCAGGAAGTTTACTAAACCAGGAAGTACTGGTCCCAGAAAGACACAAATGCCAAAACAAGTAAGAGTTTCCTCAGCGACGCAGGTACTTACTGTTGTAAATGTAGGTGTTTTTCCATGGAAATATTCTCATTTTGCCACTGTTCCTCTTGTGTAAGAGGCGAAAAAGCCCCTGATGCACTTAGACTACAGTTGGCCAATGAAAGAATGATATTGCTAAAGAAAGCTCATGAATGATGATTAAATAGAGAAACTCACCTTAAACTGCTGCTTTACTAGGATGTATCTCTTGGAATGAAGCCACATTGGAAAGAACTTTGAAAGTTTTGATGTTATACCTCTGAAAAAGAATAGTGTTTGTATATGAATTTTTTTGATATCTCAAAAGCAAGTCCTACAGATTTCCTGAAATTGTCCATACCGACAGAGTACAGAAAAGAGTGGACTCCTGAGAAATGCTCATGATAAGCAGAAGGTTCCTGTGATCCAGATGGACTATTCCATCCTTGGATAGGTATTTTCCACAATTGTTATCTACTCGGTATAACATAGGGAATGACACATTTGTCGCTGTGCTGAGACTCTAATGACCCGTAGCAGGATAAATTATGCTGTACTCTCATACAATTGTTTCCTTGAAATATGTTTATTTTTCTGTGCACGCAGGCTAGGATCACAGACTTGTTAAACACATCAAGACCGTCTTGTGAGCGCATTTGGCTATTCCTGCAGGCAAGGTCAGCTATTTCCATCAAATTTACACATAAAATAGTAGGCTTAAGGATCCATTTCCTCAGTGCAATTTGTAAGAAAATTAATGAATCCTCTCTTGATAGATATCTTAAAGGTGAATGAGAAAACTGTTGTAATTAACTGTACTATGATGCCTGTCTACAGTGACTGTCCTCAAATCTAGGAAGGCTGTAGACCTGGGAACATGGGCACTGACTGGTGTTGCGTGATGGCAAAGCCTGAATGTTTGCCTATGTATTGGTCCCTTGTCCTCTTTCCCTGACACAATTATTTACCTTGCTCTTCCTTCCTTTCATTTCTATGGGTAAGTCCTTGCCATCTCCTTCCGCTATCTGACAGTTTCCCTGTTGTCCTCTTGCCCATAATGAATAATCCAACAGCAGTATTGCAGTGATAGAGCTCTTTCCCAATGCAGCTTGATCCTGAGAGGATCAGGTACGCCACAGCCGGAGACTTTGAGCTTCCCCTCCACTAACACTTGTGACACTGACTGACCACAGCGTCACGTTGTGGTACCTGGGACACCAGCTTATAAAAAATGTAAAATTAAATAAGGCCACAGATTTGTTAAATTCAGTAACAACAAACGTTGTCCTGCAATACAGATCTCCACGGTGGGTGCAGAGGATGCTGCTGTTAATATGTCTTTAACCACTTTTTACTTCACCAACCAAGAAAGATCAGTATTTTGTAAAGTCGTAGCAATTGACGCGCCATAGCTAAGGGTACTAATTTTCCTGAAGGGGCAAGCCTTTGGCAGATGATTTTCCTGCAGCGCTGCTCAGCAGCCGGGAGGTGGGGCACAGGCTTTGCTGTTTTGTGTTGGCATGCTAACGGCTGCACAGGCCTGATGCTGAACGCTGATCTTGAGGTTTATTAGGTTCAGCGGAGGTAAAGAAGCAGCAGACTGCAGATTAAAGTTGCAAAAGTAAAATACTAGAAAATTAGAGGAGTTTTTAAGATCAAAACTGAAGCTAGTAGTCCAGGAGGTCTCTTGGCACTGCTGGCAAAGGCTCGCACACCCAGGTGGCAGAGATAAAAAATAGGGGAAAATAGAAGAGCAGGGAATTGAACTGAAGCAAATGTCACGTAGCTGTATCTGCCACTGTTTCTGAAACTCTTTGGGGCAGTAATTAACTGGGAGCACTAGGTCGTACAGATTTCAGCTTAAAATATATGTATTTTCTATGTTCACAGCAGGGAGCAGGCAAAATCCAATAGAAAAGCTGGTTGAATATAAGGCGAAACTTACTCATTTACATTTAGGTAAATTAAGATCAAAACCATGGAAGTCCTCTAACAGAGTTACTACGAGTTTATTCTGCTGTAATTGTGAGCAGAGTTATCTCCAGTCTCTGGACAAGCTGTGAGAGACTCAGTCTGAGCTTCATCACATACAGGAGTCACAGTGGTACTTGGCAGCTTGCGGGAGGTTTTAGTTCTAGGTTGATAAACACATAATTGTGACACAATAAAACTTAGAACAACAGTGCTTTGGTACCCATGAAGAATTTTTTCCTTCCCTAAGCTGGTGCCTGGCTTTGGTGCAGTCAGTGCACCTCTCTGTTTAGGAGCACATAGTAAAAGGGGCATTCAGATGTTTGGAAAATTCCATAACTGCCCAGAAATATCTGCTCTGAGGCAGCATTGCTATTAATTTATCAACTATGCCACTAGGTTAGCATATTTATCCACTCCAAATGAACCAAAATTGCTTATTCTGTAGTTTATAAAATTGCATCCTCTGGATGTAATCCCCAAAATACCCTGCAGGTAAAGGTCTGTGCTAACACAGGTGGTTAGTAGCATGTCCTAAATAACAATGGACTTGGGATCTTCCCCAGAGAAAGTAGCTGTAGAGGCTTTCACTAACTACATGATGGCACCAGCTCCTAAATATTTGTGTCCAGCATGTTACATGCCACATCTGAGCTGTTCTCAGCCACTGGGATGAAAGTTAATAACAAGACTGCTACAATAGCCAAGGGCTTTATCAATCAGAGGCATCATGAAAAGCCTTCCCCTCTGCCCTCATCCCCCACACCCAAGAATATATAGCTATATTGCACAACTCATCTTAAAACCTGCTGATAATTTACACAATACTTTTGCCTGTCAGAATTAGGCCCTATTAAAAATTACTTATACCCTAGAAATTGTCATCTTCCTCTCCGCCCCCCCCATCTTTCAAGTGAAGAGAATTAACATCCCATTTTCAGTTATCAGTACCATGACGCTAGTCCTGACATTGTTGCTGGTGCTATAAAAGCAGGTCAGTCTCCCTCAGGTTTGAGAACCTAGTCTTTGGGAAGAGTAAGTAAAAGCACTCCTCTAAGTCAGGTAAGGTCCTTCCTTCCCAGCTCACTTATAATTATAATTGCTAACATCTTCCTTTCTTTGTGAGGGCTGCAAATCCAGTTGGGGATCTGGCAAGCTGATCACTGACAATATCAAATGTTCTCAGAACTCTTAATCGAAGGCAACCCATGAAAGCACCCCAGGGAGCGCTTTATTCTCTGTGTTTAAAAGGACATGAAAGTACAATAGTTCCTTTTATATGGGTACAAAGCAGCCAATTGATCTTGTCAGTTTAATAAATAATACAATTGCTTCCATCAGACACTGTTAATAGACTCCTGTCTGGACTAATGTTGTACAGAATTGTACAAGTACAGAAATGTTATCTACCTCCGTCTGCCCTGGATTAACCACCTCCCCCTTTATCACCTAGAGGCAAAGCTTCCAGCAGTAGTCCCTGAAGGGCATCAGGTCCCCTGATCTTCATCTCTTTCTTTATTTTAATGTGTTTTCTTGGAAGAGATGAGCTAATTTCCTGATGCATCTGTTGTCTGGCTGGCTCCTAGCATTTGTACAGATTCAAAGAAGCTTGAGAATGTAAAATAGGCAGCAGGTTTGGGGGTTTTTTTTGTTTATTTTTTAATCATACACTGTCTATGTGGTCTCAAGATGCAAAATTTGGATCATGCTTTTCAAACATTGCAAAGATGCAGGGAAGCTCAGATGCAGCTTCTTACCTGGGGCATTATGAATATAAGGACCAGACATCAGCAAAATTGATACAAGGCTTTGGTTCAAGAAGCTCACAGCTCAGGGGTTTGGGATGTTTCTGGTTCGGTGCCAGCATAACCAGATCATGCCCTTCCACAGCTTCCCCACTCAGCATTTAAGTGGGTCCTGAGTTTTTGCATTATCAGCACTAATTTTTAGGTGAGCGTTAGATGGGATACAGACACACCAGTGTTCATTGAGGAAGTGTTGGTGTCATTAGCAGAGGCAGATTTAAAAATTTTCATTGTCTTGGTTTTGGTTTGTTTTCCCACTGCTTTTCTTTTCTCTGCCACGACATAAAGTGGTTCTGGGTTTTGCAGCTGAGGTATGTGATAAACAGGCAGGAAGAGAATGTACTTGTCATTGGGAATAGGTTTCCAGGGTTTTCAGGACCAGAATGTTATGCTTTGAAGACAGTTAATTTTACAGCGGTTATGAATTTTACATTTTTACATCTTTCTGCCTATATATCTACCTAAATATGTTTATATATGTATGGGGTTTTGTATATATAAAAACATAAAATTATAGGTATGTTTTATATATTTTTTTTAATATATATAAAAAATAGGTCCACACATATGTATAAATCTAGTCTTTGCTGTCAGAGTCCCCACAGGTTGTTTCCCCAGGTGATGAGAGACCGGACATGCCTCTCTGAGTGTCGCTGAGCTCTCCAACTTGGCCTGTCAAAGCAGATATTGCGGTGAGTAAAAAGCTGACTGAATCCCCTTCCTTGTATTTGCAAGAAAAATACCTCTGATCTTAATGCTGGAAACGTTATTAAAAATTGAATAACTGTTTTGTTTATCTATAATAACCTGAGTGAATAATGCAATGACCAATGAGTAAAAAGAGCTGTTGTTGACAAGTTATTTAGATTCCCTATACCTTGGTTTTCCCTGCTGTAAAAGGTAGGTAGTGACAGTACCAGAACTCAAAAGGGCATTAGGAGGATAAATGCATGATTTACATTGAGCTGCTCAGGTATTTCAGGTACTGGGACGATATATGACAGACTTGTATCTAAGCAGAGATATTCTGGTTAAGCAATGAGGTCTTACAGCACCAGGAGAAATCAACAGACCTGGGATTCTTTTGGATCAGTGGGGAAAGCAACTTCTGGGAATTGAATGCTTCATCCCAAAAGCCTTTTTCCCTGGATCCCTGTGTGATCAAGTCTGTGCTTGCACGGATATTGCTTTTGAATTGTTGTTGCATTGCTTGCAAGAGAAAACACTCACACTGCTGCCCTCCTACTTAAAGATGAACTCAAATGCTTTTTTATTTTAAATTCAAAACCTAATTAAAATCCAGATTCCTTGGCTAGTTTTAGATATGACTTCAGAAAAAAAAATCAGTCCTTTAAATAATAAAATGTTCGTGTTGAAAATCAGTTTTCTTTACTCCCACATCCATTTTGAATTGCGGCTACTGCGTTTGAAGGGTAAGACCCAATAATGCTTCTGAAGTCAAAATTGGTATTTGAAAGGCAGCTCTGTGCTCTTCTTTGAGTGTTATTGATGCTTTCAGCTGTGGCATGAAAGACCTAGAACTACGATCTCTGGTTTTGGCAAGTCAAGTCATTCAATTCAATTTCAGAACCATGCAGCTGTGAAGCTTTACAGTTTTTGATGTTTAAAAAGGTACGGATTATTTCTGTTCTCTGTGATTTGTGAGCAACCGCTGCTTCTGTTAGCAGACTCAGGAAGAAACCTGTCTGTCTGATGTTCATGGACTGTTACTGATACCTGCGCAAACACCTGAGTAGATATTACACATCTGGCTGGCATCTCTGAGATCAAAGTGCTCTCTGATGCTCTGCTGCCCTTTGAACAGCATTTAATTGGCCATGACACCACATTTTAGGACCTGGGACTGAGTTGTGCCTCCTCAGGTCGCTGGATGAATCCAGTTTAGGTATGTAGGAAACTGGTCAGTGTTCTCAGCCTCCTTTCTAGTGGAGAGAGGGCTGTGTCATTATTCCCATTGCTCCGGTTCTCTTACCTGCAGTGAGTTGTGGTGAAGATGCTGAGTTTGCGGTCCCTGCTCTTTCTTATGGGACATTTCTGCAGGTTGATTGAAGTACATTAGCATGGACTGTTAGGTGGGGATACCCCAGATGTCCTCTGCAGAGAAGATTTCAGGCAGGTCTGGCCAGCCTTCCTGATCTTCCAAGGCATGTGCCAAACTCTTCAAAAACCCAATTCACTGGAGAGCGGAGAATAGCTTAGAAGTGACGGGTGCTAACCTAGGTATGAAGCTGGGATTTAGGGTGAACAGACAAAGGTGGTCTTGGGAGCTGCTCCTCACCCATCTCCTCCCACGGTGGGAGGGGGAAACTATTTAGCAGCCTTTTGCCAACCAACTTTGCGCTGGTCCTGTCATGGAAGCCCCATTTGCACTGACAAAGAGGCATGGACTAGTCACTGACACTGCCTCTTGCTGGCACTGGTGCCAACTGGCTCAAATCCAGAGCCTAATAGCCTCCTGAACTTAGCGCTGAGCCCAGGCTGAGAGATGAGCCCTGAGTTTGGTGTTCAGTGCCTCACTAATGCAGAGGACTCACCTCCCGTCCAGCTTGGACGACGGGCACAACTGGTGCATGGCTGTCAGTCCACCCCAGCAGCTAACTGCAATGCCCTTCATTTCCAGCACTGTAAAACCAGCCTATTCCATGAGCTCACATTTGGGGCCTTCTCCCCAGGGGATTTCGGTTCATGTTCTTTTATTTTCATTAGAAATAGAGGCCATTTGGTTCAGCTGTCTGCCAAAACAAGTGGAGAATTGGAGAGCTGGGATGTGAACGCAGGCTCTGTTCCGCAGTCAAAGCAGGCTCTTCCAGACACTGTTGCCCCTCTACTAAATAATACAGCATTACAAGCATGTCCGTCTTGCTGCAAAGACAGCAAAGCCAAACTGCTCTTTGCTGTACCAAGGGAGAAGTACAGTGCAGACCTTGCTTGTGGGATAGGGCAGAGAATTGGCCCTGGTTGTTTCCACTATCTACTAGAGGAAAAGGATCTGGCATTGTAGAGAGGGACGTACCAAGTATTCTGTGCAGGAAAAAGAGTATCTGCATGCTAACCACACATGATGGACTGCCCGCTGCTAACCAAAGTGCTGTGTTGTGCATTGTTACTGAGTAGCTCTCTGTGACTCATGACAAGGACGCTGTGCTGATGGTACTTATTGACTATACAAGAAGCTGCCTAGGTACTTCATAGATAGGTCTGAGATCCAGGTCTCTTCTGTGATGATTTCACAGCCTGGACAGGTGTTGGATGGATGTGTGGCAGGGAGGTGGGGGTGGTCAAAGCAACCTGAGCTGACAGTGAGTGACAGGACACTGACAGCACTCTGCACGCAATGGGTGTGAGGAAGAAGAGGAGGAGGGAGGTGGACACGGGCAGATGTGCACTATGGAAGGGAGAAGGCAAAGTCATCCCGCAGGATGTCACTTCTGAGCGGAAGACTGCTAAGGCTCGATTCGGCGGTATGCCGCACACCTGCTGTTTGCAGCCAAGTCTAAAGGCACCAAGGATATCAGTGTCTTGCAAGATTAAACTCTTTGATTCCAATCTCTTTAGCTAGAAAGCACGTTGTTTTATCTAATGCTCGTCTCTGTCTGTTTTAGGCTGTGGCGCCTGCTGAGAAAAGGTATGCATAATGAAATGATTAAATCATGCGTTTTCAAATAATCAAAGTCATGCTGTTTCAGCTATGCAGAAATACTGTTCCTCTTATGAGACATCTAGCCAGATTCAGAATTTCTTTCGGATTTTATATTTCTTAGAAGGACTCTGAATAAAAAGGAGAATCTGGTTAAGGCCAGTTCTGCTCTCCTGTATGCCCAGGGCCAGATATGATCACATTCATATTCTTCTTGTGTCGCTGCAGACAGAAAATAACTTTGCAGTCTGATTTTATGCTCTAAAGAAAATCACTCACACTGTGACAGCACTTCAAAATATTTCAATCCTTATTCTGTATATGCTGCTGGCTATGACTGCAGTGGAGAAAAAAAACACTTCACTGAATCAGTAGTTATGGAAAGGGATAAAGTTTCCAAATCACTTCTTTCCATCTTGATCTTGTAACTAATCCCTCGTCCCTGCTGTACCTCCAGTTTGAGATGTCTCCCCTGTGACTCCTGCACTATTTCAAGCTTTGGCATCCCTGACACATTTAATTGCTCAACACTGCTTAAATATTGTGCATGGTAAGGTCAGATGGTGCTGTGTAAGCTGCTACGTATAGAATCACCTCCTGACTGTGGGAAATCTCCCTAGGGAAAGGTACCCTGGAACAGGTAGTGAAGGAAGTGAATCAGAAAGAGCTTTATGGTCAGAGTCCAGAGACTCCTATCCATCCACCAAGGTAAGGTCTCTTCTTAAAAGGATGCTGTCAAGGCTGATTGACCTAAAATGAAACCTTGTGCGCTTTTTTGAGTGATGGGCATGTATATGTTCCCATGTTCTACTGTTTGGGGTCACTCGTAGGAGCATGTGAGAAACCAGCTGAAAACAAACAGGAATGTTGTTATCAAGGAGGATTCTGACCTCCCAAGGTCATGGAAGTGACAATGAACCAATGGAGGTTAATAGGCCTATTTTAATGAAGGGACTGTATTTACAGGGGAGGTGGCACAGCAAATGCAAGGGAGCTGTACCTTAAGACACTCTTATAGGTTAATTTTTGCAGATCCTAAATACAGCCTCAGGGAGAAGAGCAGTGAACAAGTCCCTCCCTCCCTCATAGTGCCACATTTAGGAAACTGAGTAACAGTTGCAGTCTACCTAAGATGGCAGAGAAATTTAATTGAATAGCAAAATATCAGATCTAGATTTCAAACAGAGGAATTATCTTTTTGGTCCAAGCAGAAGAGTTTAATTTTGACAAAAGGACTTACAAGAACTCATCTGCGTTACCATAATGGAAACTGTCACCACCAGTCTCATTTTTATTATGGAAGTGTTTCTCCAAGAGACTTCAGATCCGCACGTGCAGTTCTCCATCTCAAAACCAAAACATCTCAGACCAAATGACACCTCCAGTTTCAGAGAGCCACAATTCTGTACCTTGAGCAAAGAAAGAGCTAGAGACCATATGGCTGCACTACTGGGATGCCACCGTTGTTCTGCAGATCAGATGTTGAAGACAATGTGGCGATAAGACAGAAGGCATTACTCCAGCAGAAAGCATTAACCAGGGACATTGAAAATGGTAAACCTGAGTAGCTATAAGCAGACAGCAGATGGAGATGAAAGAGAAGGAAATAATCAAATTCTGCATTAAAACAGAGACAGCTTAGACGACTGCTTTCATTTGCATCCATCTTGTAAAATGAATTTGCTAGTTTTAGTCTAGATATGGATTTCCTCAGATGACAAAGTTAAAAAAAAGAAGGCAACAAAAACCAAACAAAGACCCCCCAGCTTAGCAGCAGTGCAGCACAAACCCAGCATTCAAAAAGCAAAGAGCAATTTCTTCTCTCCAGATGAACAAAGCTGGATGGTTATGCTGGTTGCCTTCAGCTTTAAAATGCTGTTGCAGAGCAGAGCTTGACGCTATTCTCTTTTGCTCTGCCCAGTGTGGCTCTTTGGGACCAGACATGATGCTGCCATGGAAAAACCCACCTTGACAGAAGAGTTTGACAGCTATTCACAGATCTCTCACGTGGAGCTTAAAACTTTTCCCAACTAGGAGTTAATGTCACCAGTGCCCACATTCGACCTCTTCCTTGCGGAGTTCTGCCTCATTCTCTTGGCTGCTTTACCTCTTACTTGAACCTAAAAATTTAACCAGCAGCCAAGAGGGAGAGAAGAACTGTGTGGGGTTTAGAGTCTTCAGCACAATCTATTTGAAAAATGTCCATTACTAAAAGGTGTAAAGCCTTTAGCAGTCAAGAGTAGAATGACTTTGTGTAAATAACAAATTATACCAGTCCATATTGATTTTTCTTCTCTGAGCAATTCCCAGATCAAATGTGCTCTTTCTACAAGTCAAAAGGTGATATTTCTAATGGCAGTCACTCCAAACTCTGAAGAGCTAAAACCCAAGTGTTTCTTTCTCTGCTCCATCATTGTTGTAAATAAAAGTATTACACTGAAGACACACCTTACCATTTTGTTGCTGATCCATAAAGCTTACTTTTTAATTAAGGAAAAAGCTTCCCAGGTCCATAAACCAGGCATGGCTATGAAAAGCAATTGCACATTAAAGACATAGTTGTGTGCAGCATTTATCCTCCCAGGCATCCCAAGTGCTCTGATGTATCATGCCCCCTGCTCCCACTCTCTGACCTACAGACTCAACTTCTAGGGGACAGGAGTGCATGAAGTCTGTACTCTTCTCACCAAGTTCGCTCCGCTTGAATCAGACAGTAGCATACTTGTGCATACAACATTGACAAGAAATGCAAAGGACAGCGGAGCAAGAGGTGAAAACACCCAAGCCCTTGGGATCAGATGAGCCCACTGTCAAATTGGTACCTCCATTCTTTATGCACTGTTGGGCGTTTAGATTTACTTTCCCCTCCTCCTCCTTGAGGGCTGCCGAGGAGATCCTGCTTCTGCCAAGTGATCAGTGATGTTGCTTGTCTGAGATCCATTGGCAAAGCTGACAGCAGTGATGCCTTCCGCTCTGCGCAGAGGTGCAGGTTGAGAGGAGACCTGGAGTGGGTCCCACAACAAACTTGCAGTAGTGTTGTCTCAAGTAACATTGCACAGCCAAGATGACAGATTTTAGGAAATGAATGAATTTAACATTTATTCATGAGTGCACCCTGGGAGGATTCTTAACATTTTTTTCACTAACAACAACAACAAAATTGGCATTTCAAAATACAGAAAAGATATCAAATACCAAAGGGACATCCTATTGAGGGAGAGGAAATCAAGTTGATTTGACTCCAGAAATCAAAATTGAATAATTTGAATATTTCTCCCTGTACAACTGATACAATCTTTTTTTATTTTTCCAGACAAAAACTACACTTCAATTTTTTTTTTTTTTTTAATTTTTTTTTAATAGTAATCCAATATCTTGGTCATAAAGGTGAAGTGAATGGTGCTGACTTTCCTTCTTGGACTTTCCTGAGGAAACAAACTTATCAACAGAGGTGATGGTGACCAGACCTGGACTAACAAAGCTCTAGTAAGGTACAACATGTTGCCTTAAGCTATGTCAGAGCCCAGCCCACTTTTTTATCTGACCTTAACCTCAAGTCCCTGTACAGAAGCAGTGGCACAGAGCTCTATGAGTCCCAGGCTGCCATCAACAGCAGGATTATTGATCAGCCTCAAATGTCCAGGCCCCAGAGTAGAAACCCTTCAATGGGGAGGAAACTCATTTTGAGCAATTCCTCTCTAAGAAGTACAGCTTAACAGCACTGTGTGCTTCTCTTGTGTGTGGCACAAGCCTTTCTGTGTCCCCAAGGTTCCTTCCAGTCTTCTCCTGTTCCAGATCTCCCAGCCTTTCTGCACCTGCATCTCTCCTTTGAGTTCCTTCCTTCCCAGCAGGAACTGGGAGGTTTGCACCCACTTTTTCCTGATTCTTGTCAGTATAAGAGATGTCCTAGTTACCAGGTTTTATCTGAATACTAGGCATCCTACATCTGCAGGAAAAAGAGCGCTGCGTGGTTATTTCCCCTGTCTCCGTTAAGTGCATTGTGCCCTTCATATTCAAACAGAGCACTTGATCTTTCTTAGACAATTTATCTCTCTCATTCTTTTCTCTTATATTCTCCCACAGCAAGATCCCAAAAGTTATCTAATAAACATGGATGTTATGACATCCTCCCGCAATAACTATAAATATCACACAGGAAACATCACCTAATAAACGATATAATTACTGCAAAGATGAAAACCAGCACTCCTGAAAACACACAGTGAGTTGCTCTTTATCTTGTCATACAAATTATTTCCATTTTTTTCTTGTTTTGCTTTTCAAGCTCTTCTTTTGCCTTATCGCTTGTGATCATGTGCAAGAAATGTGTATCTCCAGGCACAGAAATATAAAGCGCAGTCGTTCTGAGCTGCCACGGGAATGCAGGTCCACCCAGTTAATTTTTTCCCATTGTACTGGGTGGAGTGGCTCTGCAGACACACTCGTATACACGCCCTTCCTTTTTTTGGTACTGTTAATTATTTTAAGCTACTCTTCAGGTTGGTAGCATAGCTTATTACTGTGGAAAATTGGCAGTTTCTCTCCTTCTGTGGTGACTAGTAAGTCATGAAAAGCTTTTTAGCTTGATTTATTCTGACTTCTGCCATGTCTTGCTGATTTATCTATTATGCTCTAAAATAAGGCCAATTAAACCCAGCAGTCAAACCAGACAGACAGAAGGGCATGCATTTCCCTACCCAAAAGGTATTTTTGAAACAAAAAGACACGCTTTAAGCCAGTAAACGGTATCTTTTGCTTTGAACTAAGGACAGGACCATACAATTATCGTTGACTCTGTTGTCACAGGCACATCGCGTTACCACTCCACTTTGCTTTGTTATTACATTCAGTCAAAGCAGTGAAATACAAAGGAGAATGCTGCTCTGTCAAGTGCTCCAAGGATGGGATTGCTGAACGCTGTATTTTAATAATCTGCCTTGTTCACATGAGTCGAGCCAGCCGCAGCCAAAGCGGAAAGCAGTTGTTGGCCAACCAAAACACAGCTGTTGTAGCTCATTTTGAAGTCTACCAGCCTTTCTGCTGTCCCTTTTCAGAGATTAAGCTTAATCTTCTGTAGGCGAGGCTCATGTCACCTTATTCAAGAACAGTTTCACTGACAGCCTTGGAGTTTTTTCCTCTTTGTCTCATCCTTTGTGGTTTTGGCAGGGCAACAGCTTTAATAGAAACGTACCCAGGCAAAAAGCAAAACTGTGTAAAACCTGTGCGGTTCTGCCACACAACCAGCAGCCAGGCCACAGCTGTGCAAGTGGCCAGGGAATTCACAAGCTTTTGGAGGAAAATGCAAGCTGTATGGCATGCTATTAAAACCAAGTAAACCCGACCATTTTGTGTGACTTGAGCCAACGGGCACATGCGCAAAACAGAAGCTGTGTTTAATCTGAGTTTTAGTTCCATTTTTTTAGCTTTCTCTGAAACTCAAGTGAAATTAAAGTGTGGGAGAGGAGGCAGTTGTCTAATCCGTATGGATCAAAATTTCATAAAATGCTGAGTTGCAGCAAAACGAAGCAGCTGAGTTTCACCAGCCTGCCTGCCTGCCTCTTTCCATGGCCTCATCTGCATTGTGCAAAAGCCAAATCAGAGTTATAAGTAACTCCACTCCACTGCCAAGAAACTCATCGCATTGGTTTATCCAGAAGGGCTTCTGTACCAAAGATAGCCTCTGGCGTGTGGGTTACGTTTCAGGTCTGCTTTTAGAAGAGAGCTGTTCCAAGAGAAGCTGAATATCTGTCTTCAGGTCTGTGATTATTGTAAAAGCCTGGATTTGAGCTTTTTTTTACTGCCTGCGTGTCACAGCACTTTTCTAATGACCACTGGTTGCTGCCTCAGTTGAATAAGTTTCCCAGATTAACCAGGAAAAAGAGAAACCCTCCACCCTTGGTTCTTTTTTATTTTATAATTATCTGCTGTTTCTCTAGAGTTGCTCTTTTATCCTTATGTTTTGCTCTTGCCTGGATGTGCCCAGTGCCTTGCAATTAAACCGAAGCGGCTCTATATAGTTCACAATCTAAGATCACATGCTGCAAACCCTTGCTCATTAGAGCAATCCCACCAGAGCAAATAAGGCTGTTTCATATCAGGTCTGCTTTCTTGGTGAAGTTTAGTAGGTTCTGACCTTAAGTTACATGTTTTAAAACATCAGCAAAATGTTCTCTGACTCACTGTTAATAGTATAATTGCTAATGGGATGAGTCTCTAAAAAATAGATCCAAATATGTTTATATAACAATCAGAAAACTTTCATTTCCAAAGAGAAGGAACAGTTGTACTTTCAACATCACTTGTGTTTTGGCCTGGAGGTGTCCTACATGCTGTGCCAAAAAGTAATAATTAAAGGGACATGGTTGACATAAAACTAAATTTATTGAAATTCCTTACCTGTGCTACTTGGCAATGCACTAGGGTGTTCAGAGTGAAGAGTTTTTTAAAATAAGTTTGTTTTGCACCACTTAGGCTCTTTGTTCTTTCTGCAGTGCTCAGTTTTAAGTACAAAATCCATTTTTTCTGGTTTCACTTCTAGTTTGTGTTCGATCACTCAGTGTTTCTGTGCTGTATGTGTTCTGAATTTAAAAGACATCTGCTTCACTTCAGCTGTATCCCCCACTGTCAGTCTTTGCTTCCTCCTGTTATATGCATGCTAAAATATTGCTGGCATGAATATGCAAGGAAAGTAAATGCAAAGCCAGCACCACAGATAATTGCTGATCCTTTTAAAGTGTCCAGACCTCTCATGAGGTCTTTGATGCAGAGGCTGTTAAGCAAAGCAGACTAAGATTTGACTGCTCTCTTGGCAAGCAACAAGAGCAAGCATCTGCAATTACTTTATGAAAACAAGCACTGGTGAGAATTACAAATCAATACATGCAATGTGCTTGGTATATTTTATTTTAATGAAACCCTGCTTCACACAGCATTTGGAGTTTCTCAGCTGCCTTGTTAGATCCCTGGCATCAAGGCACGGTGACAAAGGAGTGAGCCACCTCCTCCGCAGCTGGGATCACGTGGCAGATGCTGCAAGCGACCCTGCAAGTTTTGCTGATTTATTTTTTGGTGTTTCCCCTGAATGGATGGTGTTGCAAGTCATTCACTGGACATCACAACTCATTTGGCAGCCAAGTGTTTGCGAGTAAAATTGCAAGAGATCTGCATTTAAATTAAAAGAAAAAAAAGTATAAAAATGCATAACGCTGAGTCCACAGGCAGGTGTGACCCTTTTGCCAGTGTCAGGTCGGGCCAGACAGGGGCCAAACTGCGTTAGCATGCAGGTTGGGCTGAGCAGACATGCCCTGTCCAGATGTTGGCACCCTTCCATACCGAGAGAGCCTTGGATGGAGAGGAGGGAGTCGACTCCCACCCCTGTGTTTGTGTGCGGAGGGCTCCAACCCGCAGTGCCGGGCTCAGCGCCACGCTCACGCAGCCCAACGGCTTCTGGCCTGGAGCCGGCTTGCATCTGGCCAGCTAAAAACTCAGCCGGAGGAATTTATATCCATCTGCACCCATGGCCCGTTACTGCTCAGGGTGCAGTTTGAGGTTAAAGCTAAAACAATCCTTTTTCTAGGAACAATGCCCTGGGCAAGGACTGTCTGATCCAGAAGATTTGATGTTCTCAAGAAAAAAAACACAAAACCTTCTTTACTTCAAAGCCATGCCTTTCCCCCACTTATAGAAGTTATAACAAAAAGGTCTTGTGATCTTACATGGTCAATCACAGCCCGGAGGCTGTGCAATAGCCTGCTCTGTCACTGAACTCCTTGTAACAAGTCCAGAGAGGGGGGGAAACAGCCAAAAAGCAAAATGCCAGCAGAAAGTGTAAGGTCAGCTTGAGTAATATATACTTGATATATTACTTGATATACTTGAGAAAACCACGGCCTGCTCGTAAGGATTGCTCAAGCTGAAATGGAGGATCTGCACACCCAGTTGGTCTCTGCCAGGGAGCCATCCCTTTCTCTGCGACGGCAGCAGGGAGGAGACGACCAAAACAAGGACAGCGCACGCTTCCTAAGATTCAGAAGAGCATTGTGAAATAAATGCTAGAAATATTTAGGTTGTGTAAATGTTCAGTTGGGTCAAAAGCCAACGGAAAGCACTCTGCAAGAGCCAGGCCAGTCCGCCTGACGTGGCTGGCAGTCAGCAGGCTTTGTAATCAGCAGATTAATGACCTCCAGAGAAACATCCCCCTGCTGAGAATTTACCTCTGTCTGATTTCAGCCATACATCTTCTGATGCAGTTCCTCTCAGCTTGGTGTGATCGACCGGCTGGCGTGCGTTATACAGGACGTTTAGGGGAACTCGTTATAGCCACGGCGCTGAAGAGCTGGCGGCTGGGAGAGGCTCCTGGCAGAGTCGCACTGCTGGGGCGATAAATGCTCCTTCTCCCAAGGCCTGGGTGCTTTGCCGTAGCTGTCTTATGCCTCTTTGGATGTGCTTGGTTCTTTGTTTTTGTTTTTTTTTTTTACATCTCTTTCAGCGTTGGTTTGTAATTCTTCAGGGTAACAAGTTTGCTGGTTTTTTCTTCCAGGACTCAGTAATTGCTTGGCTTCTTTCCAGTTGATGCTCCCCATGCACAAAGAGGGAAGTGTGCTCTTCTGTATTAGGGCTTTTATATTCCTTCCCTCAAGTTAAATGAAGAGGGGGTTTGTCTGCATTGTGTTTTGGAAGGGCAGCGGGGGGGGAGCCTACAATGCCCATGAGGTTCAAGGGTGAATTTAGACAAAATTACAGGCACACGCAGGGGATGTTTTTGGGAGTATGTGGCGCCTTTGTGGATCTGAGCAGACTTGGCAGCTTAGTGTGGCATCGGTACAGCTGCCGGGGGCTCGGTCCCTCCAGATGCACACAGACGCTCAGCGGGAGAGGCTCCCGCTGTTCGTGGGCAGCTGGGGGGATCGGAGAGCACACTCTGCTCTTGGCTGCTCTTTAAAGAGCAGCATAACCTCTCCACAGATAGAGGTTGTCTTTGTACTAGAAATGGCATTATTCCCTATGTCAGTCAGCAACATCCTGAGCAGGTTTGGACGTGCATACCCTGATATAATAGCCTGAGCTTGATCTGCACTGGACCTGGTCTCCTGCTGCAGTGGGCATCCTTGGGAAAGTGCAGTTTTGGGGGTTAGAGCATTCCCGGCATGGGGAGAAAGCTCGGTGCATCTCTGCAAAATGCTCCTGCTCTCATGATGAAGGTGTGTTCCCCAGGAAGAATGCCTAATTTTCCTGAAATTCAGCCAGTTGCTCTGCAACATTTCATTTCTAATGACCAAATGCATATCCAAGCAGGCTGGCCTGTGTGCTACAATAGAGAACAAAACCACTGTGAGAGCTTGTTTGGATTGAATTGTCCGTGCACACAAGGGAGAACCTGCTAAAATGATAAAAACCCAGGCTATGTACCCATGCTCATGTTTTGCTGCACTGATAACATATTTCCTGGGGCAAGTTGAAGCAAAGTGACAGGTTTACCCTTTACTCTGGAAGTGACCTTAAAGTGAACTTACACTCTGAGATGTGTAAGTAAAAGAACTTGAACGGAACAAAAGAAATTGGATTAGTAAAGGTATCTAACCGGAGATAAGTTGGCAGGAGTCTAGCTGATTTAACATTAACACCCAGGAAGCATAAAAGGCTGTAAGTTAACCATGAGAGATCATTAACTTTCATCTCTTTTCACCTATGGAAAATTATTTTCCTCCCATTCTTCTGCTTTCTGGCCCCTTTGAATGTAATCAAATGTAACTCGGCTTTTCAATTCAGTGAAACCTTTTATTCCTGCCTGTGTGTGAAACACTTCATACCATAGTGTGGCACTTCATAGTAAATTAAATTAACTCTTCTGTATACTCCTGAACTGTGAGGGACCCTCAATAAATAAAATAAATCTGCAAATAAAGAGAATTTAGTAGAAGGCTGAATGTTTTCCATTCACCTCAGAGACATGGAGATCAGTGTTACCCTCACATGCCTGTGTAGGTATCTGTGTAGGTTCAGCCAGATGCCTGACTTCTCTGCAACTCTCTTTCTCTCCTTTTCCTTCAGAGCAAAACCTGCTGTCTTCTGAAAACATCCTGGAGACAGCGGCTGCAGCTTGCGTGGCTGCTCCAGGCAGTCCCGCATCCCTTCCCATCCGTGCACTGTGCTGCAGGACTCCTCCTCAGCCTTTTCAGGCAATTTTGCAGGTCAGTAAAACAGCCAGAAAACCCCTCCAGGTCCATGATACTCACATGGGATGGATGTTCAGCACAAGCCAAGAGCAGGCTGCTTTTGATGGCAGCGTGCAAGCTTGCAGCATGGGGGTTTCCCATGGGTTTCGTTTTAGAGGGATCCTCTGTCACAATATGGGGCGCTTTTTGGAGTGTGTTTGAAACCGTTTGTCTTCCTGCAACATGCGACTGCTGCTGCCCTAATAGGGTGCAGGACAGGCAGGGATCACCTCCCAGCACCAACACCCTCAAAAAAGTGGTATCTGCTCATCCTCAGAGACTGACCTTCAGCACTGAGCACATGGCTCTGCTGCACCACTAGCCTTCCAGGAAGGTGGGAGAGGGAGACTGGTTTGGTAATAAACCTGGATGTCCCACAGAGAAGATTCTCTAGATGGGGATTAGGAGGGAGCCCAGATTAACTTTTTGGAGTAAACTGCTAGGAATCAAGTTAGCTCGATCCTCTGTTTTGCTCTGCTACTGACTCATTCTTCCATCACAGGCAAGTCACTTCACCTTGATGCAAGGATTAGCGAGAACATGCCTCCAGGAGAAAAGTCTGTCTCATGCCTTTCTAGTAAAGGCTCTCTTTACTTTCTACTTTGTCCATGTTCTGTTGTTGTGGAATTAAATGGAAAGGAACCCGTGGCTACTGGTAGGGCACGGAGCTCCATGTTCTCACCTCATCAGCACACAGGAGTGTTTATGGGGCTCCTACAAAGCTTTCAAGACTCATTTTATGCTTGGCTGTGTACTTTTTGCCATAAAGAGCCATAAATGCGTCATGTTCCCTATGGCATTAACTTGTCTGGCAACATGGCCTCTTCTGAATCAAGTATTTTTACAGTGGCATCACTAAAACCCTTTTGGAGCTTGCCATGAAGCATTGAGTACCCCCTTTCCAAAGCAGAAGTGTGGGGGGAAACTGCTGACACCCCTGGGCCAGTGAGCTTTCCTCCTGCCTGTGCTGGCTTTGGGAAGTTCTGCTAAATGTGTGAGCAGAGCTCTGCATTCACAGCTGCTTCCCTTTTGGTTTTACACAGGACTTGTGCAATATGGTAAACTGGGAACAGAGCTTGTCAGTGAGTGTGGCTTTGGGGGACTGCTGTTACTTTGACGAGATGCTTGGGGGGACTCTCTTTCGCACATCTTTTTGATGTGCTTGAATACAAGTCTGATCCCAAAGGGATGCAAAGATCCATCCCAGTGAGTCTTTAGGGTTCTTCGTGTTTGAAGTTACTTGGACAATTTACCTGTCTTGCTTAGGTAATAGCTATAATATTTCCGTAGAATCTGGTTGAAGAATTTAAATTCAAAACCCAGGATGCTGTCATTATACTAACCTCTTTTTACGCAACTGTCAGTCCAACTTGTAGGCTGGTGCACCCACTGTGTGCTCCTTCTGCGCACCACTGCTTTCCATCATCTCCTCCTCTAACCTCAGTCCCCTATGCAGCTCTGCCTACATCTTTATACAGACTATACCCACACTTTCATCCTCAAGTTTCTAATGCAGAAAAGCCACAGTACCTGTCTACCGACCCAGCGGTGTCCCTGATGTTTCTACTCCTGGCCTCTGTGTTGGAATGGATAATAAAAATGCTGCTCATTTCATCTTTATTAGGCTTCTCAAAAAGGCTTGGAAAATGAGATGCTGTCTATCTGAGGGGGTCTCAAAATTCATAGACTCAGTTAACTGCATGGATTAGAAACCACCTGGAGGGCTTTTTTTTGATCTGTGAAAATTTAAATTCAGCAACCAGTGTTTCCTCTGCAAGAGAGGGTGAAATTACCACCTCTCGACTCCAAGGAAAAAGCTGCTTTTCCTGACTTCCTTATAATGCTTTAGGTGTTAGCGATTAACAGTATCAGCCTTCATTTCTGTCTTTGTCATCGCAATACTAGATTTTGTGCGTATGGTAAGTGATGCAGGTACACCACCTATTGTTAAAATAGACTAGCACTTCCAGCAACAATAATTCATTTCAACTGCTTAAAGTTTTGCCAAATTGCAACTATTTGGGTTGAAACTTCCCAACGAGAGAGTGTCTGCTTCATGCTGATTAATTTGCTTTAATTTTCAGCAAAAATGTTTCAGCTGTTCTACGACCAATATTAAGGAGATGTATTATTGAATGTTGTTCTTACTACTTACTGGGTTATGGTAGAAGTTTTTCTCCTTTTTGTAAAAGAGATTCAACCACCCACACGTGTTGGACTTGAAACTTGTCATGCCTTGGATGTGCTTTCTGGTGTCAGGCAGGTCTGTCCTGAGAGCCAGTATGAAACAAATGTTAAAATCACAGCCCATTTCATTGCCTCCTGTTACAGTTTGTTTCCTGCATAACTTGCTTTCCCTGCTCCTGTCCTCTCTCCCACCATCCAAGCCGAGTAGCTCGCTGCTGTCCCCTCTCTCCCTCTCTTCACCAAATCCACGTGGGGTCTCATTTCCCCTTCCCCTCTGTGTGGCAGGGCTGAATTCTTGCAATTCTTGCCTCCTGAACTGGGGGATAGTGGTAGGAGAGCATCTCACGTGGTCAGGTGTACCTTTTTGCCCTCCCTGAAGTCGTCAAATGGGCTGATTTTAGTTGATTGTATGCGTCTGGATAATAACATTTTGAACATTTCCCAGTTGTTACAACCCCTCTGGAGTCAGCCACCAAAACTGGGAGATGACATTGCCTTTCCCTCTTTCTCAATATCTTCCCTGGCTGCCAGGTTCATTCTTGTCTCAGAGTACCGTTCTGGCACCTGCCTCTACCCAGGTGTGTGTAGGGGTCCTGGGAACCGGGGTAATTCAGGTGCAGATTTGGTACCAACTCCTGTACTGTCAGAAATGGCACCTTCCGCATCTGGAGAGGGTTTGGACACTGATCTCCGGGGACATGCTAAGTGGGTTCCTTCAGGTTTCTTCAGATTGATGATTGATTTTGCAGCCAAAATTCTGGAGGGCAGGCAGGTGGAAGGGCTTTTTGGACAAGGAGAAAAACAGATCTCTGAAGCTAGGTAAGGAAAGATTTACCCCCTATTTTGCACTTAATATGATTTAAAGTTGGCAAGAAAGACTTGATACAGGAGAACAGAGGTATTCACATCTGTCACTGCACCTAAAGGGGGCTTTCTCTGAGTGCAGCTCAGAAAGTCAGGTGCATTTGCTTTCACTGCCGTTGGATCTTTCACAAAGTACTGTTTTTAAAGCATTTGGTTCCCCAGCAGGATTTCCCGCTCTGGTTTCCATGAGATTAATTGTTTCAAAAGCTGGAGTGGATGGAAAGATTTGTTGGCTATGTCCATACAGAAATACCACCATTTCTCTGTGCAGGAAAAGCTGATACTTTTAGCACTGCCATGTGTTCCTGTACAGTCTAATATTTCACTCAGCTGTTACATATTCTTACTTTATTCAGCCATTATTTAACACATTAAGGAAGCACATGAAGTGGTTTCATGTTGCTATTGATTGATATCTTTTCCTTTTTAGTCTTCTCATAGTAATTTTTTAAGTTTCACTGTCACATTCACAAATGTCAACATGCAGTTGCAGATGAGACTTCTTTGAACTCAGGACAGGTGTTTGAGACACTGTGTTCAAAACGAGGAGATTTTGCTTTGTGTCATTCATTGCCATTCTTAGCCTTGGTCACAAAGGTCGGGATTTAGGATTAGGTTTCTCTCTACCATGCACTTGTCCTGCCTGATTGCAGAATACATTTTAGAGACTTCAGCTGAGAATAGTTTTCTTTTCTTGGCTTCTGCACAGTCCAATTAAGATTTCATTGGAAAATGTTAACTAGTAAAGTATATCCCTTCTTCAGCTAAAGCTGTAGCGACCACATAGCTATAAATTCCTGTGTAGTCAAACAGTGGCTCACGAGATCCATGGAGTCATGCCCACTTTGTCAAGCTTTGGAAATCTTGAGAGGAGGTCCTGGAAAGCTAGCATTACCCTTGACTGCATGCTTGGCTGGTTTAGCACCATGAATCTCTGTTGGGCTCTGCAGGAATAGTTTGCCTGGCTACAAACCAACTACCAGAGGAAATATAGCTAAGAGAGCAGAATAGGAGAGGACAGTAAAGCCATATATACTGCACTGCAGTGTGGATGAGAATTAACTGTCAGAATAACACAGCTTTATTACATTTTTTCCCCAATTCCTAATCTTTTCCTTGCATGGAGCCAGAGTTTATATTCTGGGCCAGCCATATTTCTAGATAATGGATAATCATGGTTCCCGCTCATTGATTATCTTACTGCTCAGTTACAGCTCCTTTGCTGGGCAGCACGAAGCTTTTCCACATGGTCTGTGGGCATCATTAAAAAGTGACATGAGCTTGGTGCTTTCAGCCCAGAGGGATTTTATCCCCCGTAGGCACAGGGCTGATGCACAGCAGCAGCCACTGGATCTCACCAGCTTCGTGGTGCAAAAGGGAGCTCTGAACTGGGGGCCTCAGCCTCCACACACCATGCAAGCTTGAATGACGGCCATGTTGCAGTACTGTACTGATTTATATTTCATTCAGAGCATGTCCTTCTCTGCCATCCCTGCAATCTGAGCAGCACTTTTTTATTTCCTCATTAGTTATTAGGTATTCCTAGTCTTGCTTCGATAAAACCAGGAGGCTGGGGGTGGCTTTACTCCCCCATCTCATGTTTGGGCGAACCCTCTGAAGGACTGGAGGACTGCAGTACTGAATTGTTGGGCAGGGGCATTTCAGGGCATAAGCCACAGAGAGGCTGACTGAAGCACTTTGTTCAAGCTCCTCCACTCTGTTAGCCCCAGGATGCCAAATGGAAGTAAACCAGAGCAAGCTTCAGTGCAGTTCTCATAGCTTCAGGTTTTAAACATTGCAACATATGCCTGAGCTATCCTGTACTGTGTCCGGCTGGTGTTTTCTGAACATGCCCCCATTGAAAGAGATAATCATGTTTTGTTTAAATTCATTTCTGAAGTTTGAAAACCAATTTCTTTTTAAGACTGCCCAGTTCACTGAATGGAACCTCTGCATAGTAGCATATTCAGTTTCTGCTGTAACCTGCTACTGTAGCTGTAGCTTTAACCGCAGGAATAACAGCCAAAAAAAAAACCCTACTATTTGCTTCATTTTTTTCTAATTTTTTTTTCAATGACACTGGCTGCACTGTTGGAAAGAAGGTTTGGGGAAGGCATATGACTGTGCTTTCTTCCTCAGCTGAGAAAGGCATTTGAATTCTCTCTGGCTTTGCTGAAATCACAGTATTGCTGAGAACATCTGTAGAAAAGAATTAGCTTTTTCTCTCCCCGCCTCACTGAAAGCAAACTTCAGAGAAGGTCAGGCTCGTGGGTCTTTCTGTGGATTATTTTAGCAACACTGAAAAGGGTAGAGCCCGTCTCATTGCAACCAGCTGGAAATACAGCAACTGCTTAAAAAGTACAGGAGCTAGCTGCCATCGATATTTAGATTTGGTAGCAGTCAGACTGTTCTTTAACATTTTCAGCAGTGCTAACATTACAAGCCAAGAGCTCTGCGAGAAGTCTGGCCATGCCCTGAGCAGTGCAGAGCATCAGTAACTCAGCCAGACAGACTATCTGCGCTTAAACGGGAGGTCACCTTGCAGGTCATACTAGTACCTCCTCCAGGGTCACCTGTGGTAGGGTGGAGAGGCATATTCTCACTGGGCTGCAACTGCCTTGATGATCTTAAAGGTCTCTTCCAACCTAAATGATTCTATGATTCTAAAAGCATTTGGAAACGAAGGCTGGGACTCACAGGCTTATGTTTCCGGGAGTATGTGATGCAGAAACTCATGAACCATCACTCCATGGTTAATATCTGCAAGAAGAGGCTAAGGCATTACCTGCAAACCTTTGATCTAAGTTGTTTGGGCTGCATTCTGCAGGGCTACTCGGGCTGTTTCTCCTGAATTAATGGTGGTAATAATAAGAGCTCCAGCTGCAAATCCAATGCCCTGTCCCCTTCTGTCTACAATGGACTGTGCAAACACTGGACCAAAGTCCTTGTTTGAAAGATTTCTTTATAAAAGAGAGGAGCCAGCCGGCTGGGCTTTCTCTGCAGTGGCTCAGAGACTTGGAATGTCTTTCTCCACTCCATACTAAGCTGATTTGGTAACTTTCCAGGACTAAACTTCTTGCAAAAGACACCTCTGGATAGAGTTTCTGGAGGAGGCAGACACCATGCCTCCTAGATATGCCTCCTAGATGTCCTGGGTAGGTGGCTGTCTGATTTTAGCAGTGCTGGGGTTTATTAATGCAGACATAATTCAATTAGGGCACCCAGAGGATTGGAGAAAAGCCTTTATTATTTTTAGTCTAAATAAAAATAGTATCTCAGGCTTCCTAGAATATTGAAAACACGGAGAGTCATGGACAATTGCTGGACAAAGAATATTTATATGCTTTTTCAGCCAGGGTTTCCATGACATAGAAGCTGTTTAGATTGGATTTAACCATCCCTGTCATGTCTGGGCATATGCAATTAGTTCTCTATGCTTAAAATTGCAGTAACAAACCTGGGTTTGACTTTGTGGCAGTACATGCAGGGTACAGCCTCACAAATGGTATTTAGATGATGATGATTATTTTAAGCGTACCCCTTCAGTAAACAAGAAACTCTGTTTTAGTTATGAGGGAATGTTTCAGCAGCACTAAAGGAACCAAAAGACTCATCTAAACATCGTCAGTGAAGTCAGTACCTAAGTCATGCCGGTTTCTTTGAAAACACTGCTCCATTCGTTGTCTTCTTTAATTCTCCTCTTCCTCCAGGGCCAGGCTGCTTCGTTGTATGGAGTCTCAACAATGTCAGTATTTCTGGATGGTCTGGTTATGCTGTCAGGATATGGGGTGCTGAAGGGAGAAGGGACAGACCTGCCCAAGCTTCCCTGATGCAAGAGGGACAAGAACATACGGGACCTCTGTCCCTGCCTATAAGAAGGTTTTAAGGAGAAAGGGAACTTTCTCAGCATGCTCATTCTGTGGTTGAGGAGACTTTTACAGCACTGCTCTGACCACTGATGGCAATTTATGTTGTTATTTACAGGCTGGGGGTTTTTTCCTTCCCTTTGTATTTGGAGCCACTTCAGATGGATGTGTGTGTAATAGCAGCAAAGTGAATGCTGCAGGGAAGAGAGCACTCTCCAGCACGCAATGCCCCGCCAGGCTGAGGAGCTGCTTCGTTTGGCCATGGGCACTTCTCACCATGGTACACCCCCTCACCCCACTCTCAGGGATAAATTTGCCTTTGATGAGACCTAGGGAGTTGGAGAATGAAACACTCCAGATGACAATCTTGTGCTCGTTGCTGCTATGCTAAGAAAGGGGACTTTCCAGACGAGATACTTAAACTAGGGTCTCTCTCTAGTGCTATATCTTGGCTGTGGGCTGGTTGGATATAGAAGATCACATGACCAGATCATTTGGTCCTGGGGTTCTGGTCATGAACAAGCCAATGTAAATAGGTCGAAGTCCAGGAAATAGGACTTTTCACAGAAATTTCTGAGCAGTCTTTGCTACCTGCTCTGCTCCTAAGATACCAGGCTCGTCTGTGCTATTGAGTCACATGCTTCCAAGCAAATAAAGCCCAGCCTAGAATAATCTGTTTTATACCTTTTGTGAAGGTATGAAAGCATGCTGTTAACAAATTTCTTTCTATCAAATGTATGTATAGACTTCCTGGACATGGTCCCTCAGCTGGGATAAAAATGAATACAGTCTCTGAGCAAATGCTTACAGCAGCCAAAGACCTGGCTTTTTCATTACAGGCTTCAAACTAACAATTCTGGGCTTGCAAATGCATCAGCAAAGGCGCTGTGCCTGTGAGGGCAAACACTCCCTCCCTCCCTCTTAGTTATCACCAGTTTCAGCCAAATGGTTTAAAGAGTACAGTGCTCAAATTGCCCTGAAATATGGAGAGATCTCCTGATGGCACCTCCAAGCCCCTGTTTCCCCATTTTGGGAATCTTTTGCATGCAAACTGTGCCCAGGCTCCAAGGAGAGAATTTCTTGTTCTGACATGCTGGAACCATGGTAGCAAGGTCAGCACGCAGTGCAGGTCTTGTGCCCATCTCACCTGCCACTGCTGGAGAGATCCAATAGGACCTGAATGCAGACAGAGGCTTAACAGATCAAGGACTGCAAGCACTGGCCTCCCAAATACCCTAGCAAGGTCATGACAAATTACTGTGAGGTTTGGTGTTACCCGGTAATGCAGACTCCCCACTGTGTTCCCCCCAGTTGTAGATGGTAGGAAACCAAGACGCAGGCTAGTTTCTCCTGTTCTAGAAGAGCTTCAGGGGAAGAGGTAATAAAACTCAACTCATTGGGTCTTGATGCTTTGCAAAGTATTTGAGAGTTAGCCACTATGCCAAATAAACGTCTTCCCTTCCTTAGCCTTTGCCTGCCTCACCCAAGGGATTTCTGAATGGTAAAAGGCTTTCCTGGGGACCAAGGCAGGAACCCCCACAGGAGAGGAGGGCTGTCACAAGCCTCTCCCATCGTCTACTCCAAATGCAAACTGTGCTCCTGATAGCATGCCTGCAAAATAGGTGTCTCTGTGTCCATGTGCATGAAAACAGCTCTTCTCACCACCCCACAGAGTAAAGAGTGTGTACAGTGAGTGTTTATTTCATGAAGGGGTTTCGAAACAAACTTTGGACAGATGTCAGCCACTTCTCCTGGTGCACAGCTGGGAGGCATCGCGATGTTACACTGAGCGCAGTGAAAGGGAGCTCGGTGGTGTGCTCATGTGGCTTTTACTGGTTTTAGACATTCATTGGTGTAACAAAAGCTGGCAGCCCCTCCACTGCCTGTTACTTGGCTTCAGTACCGTGGGTATCTTGTTTGCGATGCTACAATACTCGAAACAAAGAGATCTGTGTGCATGCTCTGCTTTCCTAGAAGCTAACAGCAGCTCCCAGAGGCAGGCTGCCTGGCTATTGTTTATGTGGATGCTCTCCGGCACTAGTGCCACCAGACTACCCAGTCAAAACACGCTGGCATGCATGTGGCATTTCTGTTCACCAGTCTGAGCCCAGCCATTTCCACCAGGGGAAGCACCACATCCCCAGAGAGGATGTCCCGGTCCTGGTGTGGATCTGGCCATCATGAGAAGGGCCTGCTTTCTTTGGGGAAGACTGGCCATGACTTGTTTTTAATCCCAAACTCAGGCAGTAGGGCAGTGCTTGTAATCCCCCAGGGACTTAAATATTGCTGTGCCGCACTGTGAGGTGATGCAGCAAGGCGCAGGCTGCAGTCAGGCTTTTCTGTCTGTTCAAAAAATTACAGGCTTGGGTCCTTGAGAGCCCATCCTGCCCTGAGGGATTTGGGTATATAACTACAGGAATATTTGTATTTCTTTTTCCCCACAACAGCACTTGGTGTTATTTGTTGGGATTTGCATCACAAGATAAGAATAAGACAGCATGTTTTTACTAAATAGTGAATATTCAGTGGCCACTAATCCTAAGAAACCTGCAAGAGAAGGTAGTTTGGGTCCTACGAGAAGTCTGGCAATGTACCTGCTCTGAGTTAGGTATTTGTGAGCCAGGTAAAACCCTGTGGGCCCTGCCTCAGTAGTTTTTACCCTTCCCTTCAGAGCCCTCATGATGTTGCAGATACAGTTCTTCCTTGGAGGAGGCAACGTTAAGGAATGGGAGGGAGAAATTCCCACCTCCAGAGGGAAACTTGAAACACATGGTTTTCTTGCAAGACCTATTTGTCCTTGAAATGCTCAGACTCCTCTTTCCCAGCCACCATAACCAGACTGTAAAAAAGAGTACTGAGTATAGAGTCCAGAGAAGGGCAACAAGGCTGGTGAGGGGTCTGGAGAACAAGTCTTCTGAGGAGCGGCTGAGGGAACTGGGGTTGTTTAGCCTGGAGAAAAGGAGGCTGAGGGGAGACCTTATTGCGCTCTACAACTACCTGAGAGGAGGTTGTAGCGAGGTGGGGGTCGGTCTCTTCTCCCAGTAACTAGCAATAGGACAAGAGGAAATGGCCTCAAGTTGCGGCAGGGGAGGTTTAGATTGGATGTAAGGAAAAATTTCTTTACTGAAAGAGTGGTGAAACATTGGAACAGGCTGCCCAGGGACGTGGTTGAGTCCCCATCCCTGGAGGTATTTAAAAGACGAGTAGATGAGGCACTTAGGGACATGGTTTAGTGGGCATGGTGGTGTTGGGTCGACGGTTGGACTCGATGATCTTAGAGGTCTTTTCCAACCTCAATGATTCTATGATTCTATATGAGGCCCTGTTCTGTGCAAAGCCTTGCTTGCAGGAGATCTCTGTGGCACAACAGAAAAACTACTTCTCTCCATCTCCTCCCTCTGAATTGTGTTTCCTTGCGATGCAGGAGAAGCTATGTATTGAGTCGTCCACTGTGCACTGACATATGATGGGCAGGACCGTAGCGGTAGCTTGGTCCGGGGCTTTACAGGGTTCCTTTGAGCAGAAAGGTCATTAGCTGGCTCCCGCCTCAGCTGTGCAGCAACATTACAGCATGCCCTTCTCTTATATAACCCTGCATGTAGCTGTTACAGGGACGGCAGATAGAGCTGACCAGTTGCGGCCAGTGCTTTGGGCAGCAGGGAGAGAGGCTGCGGCTTTCTGCTGTGAATGTGCAAGAAACAGCAGAGCATGAAGCAAACGCCAACCGCAGGAGTCTTGCACTCCTAGTGGGAGGCTTGGCAGGTTTGCTGCTCTTGCTGGTGGAAGTAACTGGCGTTCCCAATGCTGCGGTAAGATCAAGGGCAATTGGCTTTCCAGTGTGTGTCTGTAAATCACATCTCTTCCTCATGCAAGCCTCTAAATCAGACATCAGCAGAGAACAAGCTCCCAGCTGGTAACAGTATATAAACTAATGAAATATAAATGCCTGGTACAAAAGGCAAACATGGTCCCTAGTTGCCACCACTGAATAAAATGGTTGATGGAAGTTTCCATCATACCAACAGCATTTCCAGTAGATGCAAGCGTTGCAGGCAGGGAGTAGTCCTCAGAGCCTGTAATTTGGTTTGCTCCCATCACCACTGGTGCTTTTAATAGAAAACAGCTGCTGCTTTTTTTTTCCTTTTTTTGCTTTTTTTTCCTTTTTCTTTTTTAATTGTGGCAGCAAGAAAGTTAAATGAATGATTTCTTGAAATCTATTTTGACAGAGGCTAGCATTTCATGATGAGAAGCGAGAGCGCAGTTTTTAGTTTCTTGGTCTCTAGGGAGATTTCCCAGGAGATAATTGCAAAAGGATCTGTGGGAAGTGACTAGCATTTTGTTTGGGAACAGAAAGGTCGGCAAGCTATGGAATTAGCCAGGTTACAATATTAACTACTCAGGACCGGATGCTCTTTGCACTGTTCTAACCCTTAGTACTTTTTTTCTGACAAGGTGTATGAACCTGCTTAATTTTAGGCAACGTACGCTGTCATACCCACCAAATCAGTGGGATTCCCCAGGGTGTGGAGTGTCTTTGGGATTGGCTGCTTACTCCCTGCCCTGTCCCCCTGAGACCAAGGAGATTTCTCAAGGCATCAGTGCTACCTTGTATGAACAAGTGGCAAAATCTGGCCATAGATTTAAAAGATGCACCAAACGTCTTGTTTTATTAGATATACTTTTAATTCTCCAGTTACCTCTCCAGAGGTATTTAATGTAAATTCTACCCTTTATCCAACCTGTTTCTCTTATATACTGAGCCTGCAAACATTTACTCCAGCACTTAATGGTAAAAAGTTCACCCCAGCGTGATTCTCTGCTGCTTTGAACTACAGCTGTTGTAAATCTGTGCAAAATGGGCATAAACACTAGTGTTTTGATTAAATAATACTTGAAAATCCACATTCTGCAGGTGAAAAGGACTACAGGAGATGGTGGAAAATCCATGCACTACTGGAGAAAGCAAGTATTCCAGCTTGGTGATATTAGCAGAATTGACCTTCCCTGGTTAATACAAAAATGTGGCAGAAACAGGTGCCCTGCTTGTCTTTCAGGACAAAACGTATTGGGTCCCAGCTATGACAAGGACGGTTCAGATAAGGTGGTAGGAAAACCTTTCGAGGGTTTGTAGAGCTGGAAGGAATTGCTTGGCAAGATCACGGGGTGTCCATCTCTGGGAAACTTTCAGAACAAACTGCACCTACATCTGCTCAAGTAGGGGATGAGCTGGGGCTTTGCAGGGTCCCTCTCAGCTGACACATTACAGTGATGCCATAAAATTTAAAACAAAGCATTGAGTATCAGGACACATTGGGGCTCGTAGGCATCCTGGAGGCAGGGTGATGTCTAATGCAGTGCTTAGAAAACAGAGAGGAGATTACCCACAGTCATTTCTGTGAGTAGCTCCCCAGATGTTGGTTTCTGAAGAAAGCCTGTACGGCATCAGTGTAATTCCCTACATATCTGCCCAAGCCTTTGCTACCTTGGTGAAATCTGGGGGCTCTGGCAGCAAACACAGCATGCACTGGTGCCTGGCCACCAGCAGATGGAGGTCTCACCAGCATGAAGCCAGGGTAAACTCTTCCCGTGGTATTCAGGCTCCAGAATTAAATGACTGGGTGCAAAAGCAGAAGATCCCCTAGAAAGGCTCCTTTTCACAGTAGCTGGAAAACCAGGACTTGGGGAGGAGTTCAACAGATTCCTCAGCTTCCATCTGAAACCAGCTGATGTTTAATTTCTATTCAACATGGTCATCAGACCAAAGCTTGGGCTTAATCTCACTCAGTGGCACCAAGGTCCTGGGAAACAGCAAGGCATTTGTGAGAAACCTGCTGAGAAGACAGTAACGAGCACTGCTAATGAGCAGGGAGGGAATCAAGCATGCACTGCACCAGAGGCACAGCATCTTCCTGCAGGCAAAAAGCACTCCCTCTTCACCTACAGGTCAGATGTAGTTCCAGGCCTTGGCAATAACAAATAATTTTCCCCCATGCCGTGTCATTAGTACCTTTTGACCATTATTCTCAGTGATCAATATTGCCTTTACAGTCATAAATAGCTCCAGCCATGGTCTGAACCCCATGGTGGGAGGCACCATGCAGGCAGGAAGCAGGGTGGCCCTTCCACGGGGAGTACACAGCCTGGCAGGGAAGGAGCCATTGCCAGTCTCTAGCAAATACTCATTTCTCAAGTCTTCAGATTAACCTGGCAAAGCGGCAGATTAAGAAAGCCAGGCTCAGTGCTCACCCGCAGAAAACTGCCACGCTCATTTCACATGTGCTGCTAAGTAGTTGTATTTTCATGTGCGCTTCACGCCTCAGTTATTCTCCAATCACTAGTGGGGCTTGGGAAGGGAGAGAGAGGGCTTCTCCCATGTAGGCTGAATCTGATGATTCCCTTAGAAATAAGCTTGGGATAATAATTTGGGAGTCTGAGAGCTTGAGCTTAATCCTCTGCCCTTCTATGCTTCTGTGGTGACCTCTCTTCTCAGGTAAGCACCAGCCACCATTGTCTGCCTTAGGGGCTGGGGTTGCTCTTTATTTTCTGTATCGTGGGGCTGCAGGGGAAGGGGGACGGGACGGTATGAGTCATCAGCATGTGGGACTGGGGAGGTTTCTCAGACACACAGAAATAGGCAACAGCAAAGCCCTGACCTCCCAGCAGCTAGTGTCATTGCCACCCAACAGCTCTTGCCACAATGTACCTCTTCCCCCTTGAAAATGTGTTTGTTCTTTTAAAAAGGGTGTTTTAGCATTGGAGCCGACCATATTTGCAGCTGAGTCCAAGTAGGATTCCTATAAAATCTTCATGGCGTGCTTCCCCTTACCTCATCTAGCCCTGCAGATCTGAACAACACGTTCACCTCGGACTGTTGGAAGACCAGCCTTGCATATCTGATGTGATCACAGATGGCCCCAGCCCTGCCCTCTGGGTATGAAATACAGACAGCAGTCAGCAGGACTTAACAGGTCAGTGTCTGAGTTTCAACTGGGATGTTTTATTGTATTTTCTTTTAAAGGAATGCCCAACTATGGGTGAAGTTTGGTCACTTGGCACTGTTTTTATTTCTTCTGCTGAACCCAGGGAAGTTGGGTTAAAGGGATTACTATTTTCCTTAGCTCCTCTGAGAGCCTTGGTCCAGGTTTTCCGGTGTTTCAGTACTGGGAGATGCAAATAGTGAAAAACTCACCTACTGTCGTGAGTGCACCCTCCGGCTCCTGAAAAGCTACTGGAGGGGGGCTCCCACTGCACAGGCTGGATATGCCTTCAGTCTCTGAACCTCACTCTGTTCCCTTGAGAGGTTGAAGGACAGCAGCTCCAGACGTCCCTTTTGCTGTAGTGGACGCCCAGAGAACTGCTCTGGTCTCCTCTAATGCTGACAAAACCCCCATGTCTTTATTCCCCTCTGAGGTTGTTGGAAGCCTCTTCAGAAACAAAAATAAAGGGAGGTCTCACTTTGTAGTGCATCCCCATTACAAGGGTAGTGCCTGTAAGCAGGTATCAAAATGTATTCACAGACACCAGTCCCTCCTCCCCACCTGGACTCAGCAGTCCCTTTGTCCCTGGAGTCTCTCAGCCCATCTTTGCATGTAAGGCAGATCCCAGCTCTTTGCACGCTGGCCAAGGGGAGCAAAATTCCTGCACCACTTGCAACGAAGCACAACCTGCATCTGCAGAGCCATTCCCAGCCAGCAGCCATCAACTCTCCCCTAGCACTGTCTGTCTCACTCCCCGGTGGCAGGGCTTACAGTCCCTCCCTGCACACATCTGACAGGCACAGGGCTCAGGAGCTGAGGTTATCTTTCCAACTGGTTACTGCAGATACTGGTGTGTCCTTGCAAGGAGGTGTAAGTATATTAGGGTCTCAGCTGTGGTCTCATTTCTATTGGCCCTCTCTAGACCATCCAACAGGGACTTTAAAGAGCTGTCTAATTCCATGGTGATAGCTCAGCTTGGCCTGCAAGGCACTGCTCAGGTGCTTATTTCATTCCAGCTTCCTTCACTGCAATGAATTCCTTCTCCTGGTTTACTGTGCCCTAAATGAGGGCAGAATGAAGCCCAACGTGCACACACACAGGCCTTCTTTGTCATTCTCAGTGGCTCCTCCTTGAGCTGTCCTCTTTTTCTTAAAGCTAAGTATTTTGGGGATGAAGAGAGAAGCAGTGATTGACTGTTGTCAGTGGGAATCCAGCTCTCAGCCTGACTTTCTAATTTGGCAAGTGGCCTTTGAGTAGATCTTGAGTGTTTTACAGAGGTGGGTCAACAGCATTACTGCAATTTCAAAACTGGGGCAACAGAAGCTCAGAGCTTGTTTTGCCTGCAATTACAGAGCCTGGAGGTTAGAGGACATGGTAAGAGAGCTTTGCGCTCTTGCTTTCCAAAAACATGCAGAGATTAGTAGAAAATTATGTCCTCCTTTTATATAGCTTTATTGCTTGAGTTAAAATTAGTCAGAAGCATTATTGCTTTCAGTTAAAGTCTGCGGGGCCAGCGGGTCAGCAAAAAAAAAAAAAAAAAAAAAAAAAGAGGAGGTATATTTTAAGGCCACAAAACTTTGTGATGCTTATGAAGTGCTGAACGTGCTGAGGAGAGTCATCAGGAAACTCCCGAGCCCTGCCAGCACATCAGTAACTCTCTCTTCCCCTGCGAGGAGTTTTAAAGCCATCACGGGAGTTCGGCAGGGAAGTGCGCGCTCCCGAGCGCCGGCAGGGAGCGGACACAGCACCGGGCGAGGAAACCCCCACCGGCACCGCGGCCCCCCGGCCCCGCCGCGGCTCCCCCCCCCCTCCCGCCGCCACCGCCGCTCGGCGGGGCTGGATGGGGCGAGCCGCGCCGCGGCCGCCGGGCGCCGAGCGCCAGCCCCGGCGCTGCGGGGCACTCGGGGGGCCAAGTTCCCCTTCCCGCGGCTGAGCCGCTCCGGTGTCACTTCCTGCCGGCGGCGGGGCGAGGCGAGGCGGCCCCGGCCGCGGCCGCGGAGCGGGGCGGAGCGCGGAGCGGCGCCCGGGGCGGTGCGGGGCCGGCGGGCGCTCGGCGGGCCCTGGCCGCGGGGCGCTGCGCTGCGCCGCCGAGCCGCGGCGGAGGATGCGGCGGAGCCGGGCGCCGCGGCTGGCGCTGGCCGCCTGCCTCGGCTCGTTCCTGCTGGTCGTCTTCTACTTCCAGAGCAGCCTCAACCCAGGTGGGTCCGCCGCGGCCCCGGCTCCGCGCCTCGGCGAGGGGTGCCCGCGCTCTCGGCGGGACCGCCGGCGGGCCCGGCCGGTCCGTGGGACGGATCGCGGGGGCAGGGCGCGGGCGTGCGGCGCCACGGAGCGGGTCGGGGTGCCGGGCACCGCCGTCAGCCCCTTGCTGGCTCCTAAAATCACGTCGGCGTCGGCGAGAGCCGGTCTGGTCCAGAGGGGCCGATCCACGGGGGAGTTTAAGTTCGGCTCAGCCGGTGAACTCGCCCGGAGATGGCACATTTCTCGGCTGGGACCATTGAACTTCGCTGTTGTGTTTGCTTGCAACGTGCGACCGACTTACCATCACAGCGCTGCTGTTCTGCAATGAAATTCGTATTTCACTTTTAAAGCAGGCTTCTTTTGGGTGACTGTCCCGTTCAGCGTCCCTGCGTTCAGTGAAAGCGGGGCATGAAATCGTGTACGACTTCGTGCGCTCCCTCTGAGGCTGTGCTGGGGTTCGGACAGATAGAGGAGCTGCTCTGTTCCACAAGTGCCTGTTTCACACCCACGGTCGCTAAAAGTCCTGGGGAATCTGGTTGAATTACTCAAGGGACCTCTTTAGTGTGTGCTGTTAGAAATATCTTCCACATTGGAAAACAATTCAGTAATAACAGAACTAAAATATCAACAGTTTTGTACTGGAGGGGTTATTTATTTCCCTGCCTGCTTTCTGCTCTTTTGGGGAAATTAGCTCCTCTTTCCTAAGAGCCGTTATTGGGTAATTCCTGTAGTTTTAACAATGTACTAATGTTTTCTGATTACAGCAGCAATCCATCAATGGGGCCTTTAAAGTTACATCTTAAAATTCCGAAGACTGATTTGACTGAAATGTTAGTGGAATTTTATCAGTGTGGACTAAATGAAATGCGATTTTCCTTTTACAGGGGCTGCTCCATCACTTTAATGTGTTTTTTTCTAAAAATAAAAAAAGGCTTAACTTGTTGGATGAATAAGATTGAAGAGGAGTTAGGTTTCGGCAAGCATTTGTTATTTCTAGAAGAGCATGTGAAGTTTGTCAAATGAATTCAGTAATCCCAGAAGACCGCAATCAGTATTGTATTCCTTAGTAACTTTTTTTTAAAGAAACGATATATACATCTTATTTTAGTATTGGGACTGTTCAGTAAAAAGTGCAGCACTGAATCGGCTCTAATCTCCAGGGCTCCTAACAGAGACGTGATTGCATTTTACATTGGATTCGCTTTCTAGTATTTGACTGGAAAATGCGGCTCTTTTCAGGACTCTGGTTTTCAAAAGGAGACTTCTGCGTGTCTGAGTCAGCAGAACTTTCTGTGCTTACTTGACTTTAATCCCTTGCATGATCTCAACACAGTTCCACGCAGAGTTCCCGTCAGGTCAGAGCGAACCAGGTGACGATAATGGTGATGGCATCTCATGAAGAGTTTGGGGGATTTCAGGATCTGGAACACTCCCTTGAGAGACGCTGGCCAGCTGAGGCTTTGGGAAATGCAACACCCCTAATAGGCTGCAGATCTGTTGCCTTGATATGGGGCAAGTGTGATTTTTGAAGGGTCCTGTGATAGGTCTGGGGTAGGGATCCTGACCTGGTGCAAACCAGTGGTGTTTGTCACTCAGAGGAAGCCCGTTTGCGAGGATGGTGAACACCCTTGG
Source organism: Aptenodytes patagonicus (assembly GCF_965638725.1). Classification (NCBI taxonomy): domain Eukaryota; kingdom Metazoa; phylum Chordata; class Aves; order Sphenisciformes; family Spheniscidae; genus Aptenodytes; species Aptenodytes patagonicus. The sequence goes on from NC_134956.1 coordinate 13,041,333, forward strand.
CAGGTTTGCCCCTTAAGGTTCACAAAAGAGGTGAATTAAAGTGATATTCATGTTCTCTAAAATCTGGTTATTTTCTAGCCACATAGTTGTCTCCCTGGGTCCAGCCTTCATTTTTGTGCCATTTCTTTCCCTTATTATTTTTCAGTTTACAGGTTTTCGTTTCCTCTTCAGTTCTGTGAAAAACTCACACTAGCAGAGGAAAGGTCATTACCATATACAGAAAAGAAGCAAGCTAAAAATTGCTTCTTTTTTTTTTTATCCCAAAGGAAAGCAAACAGAGGCCAATTACTTGAATTTTAGAAGTTACTAGTTACAATGATAGGTAAACAATTTGCAGACGAAAATGTCATCTTTAAAGTGATGGTTGCCTTGAGGTTATTTGGAGTTCTCGTTGTCTGGTGTCATTTGGTTTCTATATAATAATGAAGAAAAATGCTAGAAAAGGCAGCAGTGCTATGAGTGTCCCCTGGGAGCAGGCAGATCCTTTTCTCTGTCTTTAGCAGGATTCGGCAGGTCGCCTTTCCTGGGCCACCCACAGTCCATTACGTGTAACGTGCTGAATTAATCCTTGCTAACAGCACATAGAGATCGAACCATCCTGTGAGCAGGACAAGGAATACAACATGGGAAGAACGATGATATAACCAGAAACCTTTAAGTTTGAGAGTGCTAAGGGCTCACTCATCTCAGAGAGCAGGAATTAACTCCTCCATTTGCATTTCCCACTTTTAACTCCGTCCGTGCAGTTGTGCGCTGGAGCGGTTTGCACTGAACTCCACGGCTGTGCTGAAATAAGGCTTTCTTGTTCTGCCCTAGGAACACCCACACACCAGCGTGTGCTGAAATAACTCTGCTCCTAAATGCCACTGAGTTGGTTATTTTGGTGCTGGGCTGAATTTGTTTGTACTGAAGTCAGCGGCAGAATCCCCCGTTGTACCTCCTGGAGGCAGAAAGGGGCTTGGGTGTGTTTGCCAATCTCACTGGCACTCAGGAGAGGTGAGACAAGTCTCAGTGCTCCTCTGGGAGAGCATCCGCGTGTGGGTTTGTGTGCTTCAGCATGTGCTGACTTCATATTCCCCGTTGTTTTATGTTGGCTTTCCTTGCCTCTGGCTGTACCAGTGAGCGGTCACGGGGGGCTGTAGTCCTTGTTCTCCCCGGCTGTGGGGTGCAGCTGCACCCATGGACTGTCCCCTGCTCACTTCAAGTCAGTGATGACCTGTCTGTCCTGTTGGCCTTCAGTTGTCTCACTCCAGGCCACATGGCCAGGGGCAGAATATCTGCATTGCAGGGAGGTACTAAGGTGGTGCCGAGCACACTGTCAGGTGAAGTTTACAAAGACTGCCATAGTGGGTAGTTATGGGGTTTGGCTGGAGCAGTCATCTTTCAGCATCTCCAAGTCCTTCTGCATCTGGACTGGTGATGTGGGCAGGTATGCTCAGCTCCTGGGCAAACCTCACGTGATCTCAGTTTGGTGCCGGGTGTGACGTGGTCCATCAGGGGGACTTGGTTGTACTGGTGTCAACCCACAGCCATCCAGGAGAGATCCCGCCTGGCCTCGGCATGATTGTCATCCATCTTCTGTGTTGATCTTCCTCTGCTGTCTCCTCCAGGGATGGTGCATTGTTAGTGGTGGCTAATGTTGACTTCTGCACACTGTACATTTTCTGCATAGAGAAGGAGGGAATAAGCAGTGGGGCTCTAAGACCGTTGTTTCATCTAACTCCAGTCGTAGCATGTCTAGACTGGCACAGCAGTAAATGCTGGAGGCTGCTGATCCTTGTCTACATCAAAGCTTTGGTCACTGCCGTTCTCAGGGGAACCGCACTGATTTTAGCAACAGTGGGGGAGCTGGGGATGACTATGCTAGTACAGATGTGGGGCAGAGAGAAGGGAGAACATCTGAAGGAGGCAGAGGGAGGTGAGTGGCAGGTGGTAAGGCCCTGTCTTCATCAGCGTCTGTGGTTTCTGCAGACCTTAATTGAAAGTGCTGTGGGGCCACCCCAGTGGTAGGTGTTTTGGGGAAACCGTGAGTAGGCAAAACGTACTGACATCCAGAGAGCGGGCAGTTTTCAGGCTGCTAGTGAGGGGCCAGAGGGTTGTGTGCATGAACTTGCAGTCTCCTAAGCAGTTAATAAGCAGCTCCTCCATCCCAAAAGCACGTATTTCCTAACGAGAGGTGACTGGGTGCTACATGAAGCATTTTACATAATCTTCCCCCTCTCGAGGCTTCTATCTCTGACCAGTGTTATTTGAGAACAAATCCCCTTGCAGTCTCAGAGTGTTTGGAGGAAGAGGCACCTTTGGGAGCCTGAGGCAAGGAGGGAGGGTGAGATCATTCATCTGATCCCAAGAGACCCTTGCGTAAGAGCTGGGCTATTCTGGTCTTGCCCCATCCTTCCTGTGTCCAGTCCAGTGACTTGTGCATGCTGGAGGTGAGTGGGGGGGACAAAGGCAGACCTTGCACAGAGGCAGCCAGTGGGACGGGGACTGCGCCACCTCCTGTTGTTTCTAGTTAGTTCCAGCACTGAATCACCTTCTCCCATAAGAAAGAAGGAAAAAAATTCAGTCTCAAAATGCTGCTTTATTTCTGCTCCGGTTCTGTCCGACTGCAGCATCCAGCTGTTGCTTCTTACATCTTTTTAGCAGCACTTGCTTAATACTGGCTTCTGCCCTCCCCATGTTCTTTCACGACCTGCTATCAGCATGGGTTGTTGGATTTCCACGGGGCTTTGCGGGTTAGACGTACTCAGCCTTTGATCTGACTGTCACAATGAGAGATACCAGAACCAGGATCGTAGTAGCGCCCAGGTTGTGATACCACTCCAGAAAGGTTTGCGAGCAGGGAAGCAGCAAGGTCCCTCGCTCCATCCTTATCTGCTCCTGCACCAACCAGTTGGATCTCCTCTGGGCACTGATAGAGCAAAGCCTCCTCCAGCTACTCCCGGAGTGGAGATACCACTTCACCAGCCCAAGAGAGGAGGACTGGGGTGTTACAGGAGGATGAGCAGCCATGTCAGAAGCCACACCACCAGCATGTAGCACATATCACAGGCAGGAAACTGTGCCTCATCATTCTGGCGTGGTTAGCAGTCCTCTGATGTGCCAAGCTGGATATGGAAGATACCCATTGCCACCACGCTCTGCCAGCTTTGGGATGGTTTCTGTTGCCCAGCCCAGCATCTCTCAGCACCAGCAGGTCCTGGAGAAGCTCTTGCTACTGATCTTTGCAAATCTGGCCTTTCAAGTTTTCTGAGCTATGCATCCAAAGTCAGTGGTTGCTCTTGTGAACTGTCAGTCAGCTCCGACCTTGCACCTGAAGATTTGTCCCTTCGGGGGGGGGGACAAATTATTATAGAGATTATAGTGATAGAGATTATAGAGATTATAAGTGATTTGACTGAGGTCCCACAGAGCACTAGTCCCTAAACCTACAAATGCACCTAGACCTTGCCTGAATGGAGCGACTTACACACTTAGATATTAGCAGACCTTTACAAACCAGGGATTTTTTTTTCAGAACAGGAAAGGGCCTGTTTTAGACCTCAGTTCCTCCCCATTGTTTAAAGGTATTTTCAGGCTGAAATTCAGGCGCTGCCTTGGGACATGAGTACGGTTCAGCCAGCAAAGGCTTTCTGAGAATGGGTCATGTTTGCAGCTGGCCGACACATGTCCTCAGCCTCCCAGATAACGAGGACAATGCTGCCTTCACCCTGGCTAATGCTGCCTTCACCGTGGCTAATGCTGCAAGCGTGGACAGGGATGTGAAATCTAAGACACCCTCTGAGATGGTGTTGGTTTTTCTGTTTTGTTTTGTTTGCTTTTGTCATGGGGCAGTTTTGCCTGGCTCAGATTCCTGGTCACGGTGCTGTGATGCCCAGGATGCAGCCGCTGCCCTTCGGGGAGCTAGTGCTCAAAGTACAGTGATGTTTGTCAGCCAAGGCGTTGGGCAACACAGGCTGGAAAGCCCTCAGATCTGCCATGTTTGAAGAAGACATGAAATGCTGTAGCCGTGACCTGCCGTGGTAGAAAAATCTGCGCAGTCCAATGCTGAGAGCAGGGCAGTAATGAAGCCCATCTGCTCCCGAGGGCCAGGCTTTTCATGAGGAATGCTTTCTCTAGTCCTTCTTGGCTTTCTATGGTTTCCTGAGAATCTCTGATACTTGCAAGAGGTTTGGGAGGGGGAAGGAGGGGGCTTAGCACACCAGGAGTTAACTCTGTGCCTGCAGGAGAGATTCACGTCTCGGTGGCTCTGCCAGGTGGATCCAGCCTTCGCTGGCCCTGCATCCCTCTGGCATCCCAGCCCGGCTGTTTCTCTCTGGCAGAACGTTGCACCTGCGCTTTCTGCTTTGTCCCCACTCCCAAAACCCCAACACTCCTATTTATCCTGCAAAAAGGACTCCACAAAAACTTCTTCTGGGAGCAGTGGGACCTTTGCTTGTGTTGGTGCAGGAAGGACTTTCTGGCGATCATCAGTCAGGTCTGAGGCTGGAAGACGAGCGCTCACACAGTGGCCAGGGCACTCCTGGGGGTGCTGGGATTTATTACATGCTGGATTTGCTTTTGGTCCTTGCTTCCTGCAAGCATCTGAATGGAGAGCATGACAAACCCTCCATCTTAATCCCAGTGCAAACACAGCTGTCTTTCCCAGGACTCTCTATCTGAAGCCAAGAAACTACAAAGGCATCAGGTGCTTAACTCCCATTACTCCCCCTCGGAGCTGAGTACCCAAAGAAGAGCTTAACTCCCCAATACCACTGTGGGGCCAAGGGGCGGATGTTTCACATTGAGGCTTTGAGACACAGCTGGGCAAATGCCCAAAACTTTCCTTGATAAAAGGCAATTAAGGACTATTAGTGGTCTGAGAGGGAGAGAACATCTCACCGAGTAGCTCCAGTGGCCTGGAAGGGCTGGGGTGAACATTGCCATGCCTACGTCCTGCCTTCGCTATGTGGCTTGCACTGATGCTGGGAACAGAGACAAATGGAGCTACCATAAGAGCTGGAGGTATATTTTTCCCCCAGTAAAATCATCCATGAGTGGAGGGAAGGCCTGCTGTCAGTGGAGAGTTGAACCCCATACTCCCAGCCTCTGCTGTCCAGTTCAGACCAGTCTGCTCTCTCCCATACATTTACCTGCATCTGCGGAGCTTGCACTGCTGTAAACCGGGACACCCTGTCTCTGTCTCCTGTCTGGATCTGCAGCTTTGGGACAGGCCTATATTCACTACAAGCCCTCTGTGATTTCTCCAGTTGCACATGGAGCTTTTAATTTTCCCTTCTTCAAACGCAACTGCCTCCTTGGCCGTAAAACCCTTCCAGCAGGGCTGGATGGTGGGAGGTATTGCTGAATGCACCCTACACACACTGCTGCCCTATGCGGATGTCCCCCCTTCCCTGATGCTCATCTCCAGATGCCAGGATCCTTGCTTCATTGCTGGCTGTCGAGGTTTATTCTGACCAGCCCAGTTTTTGCTCTGCTGCAGGTTTGCACCCCATGTAATTCCAGTAAATTATCCAGGAAAATCAGTTGTAGAGCTCTGATAAATAGGGCTTAACCCCCAAATGTCTCCTCTGCAGCCTGGACTCTCTCTGTTCTCCATTTCCCAATTGCCTGTGGCTTCCACTGGGAAGCCAAAATCTCAGTCCAAGTCAAAGCCCTACATGGGCAAGGGTGGGAAGAAAGAGTTGCTCTGTATCCCCAGGAGCCGTGTGGCCACTGCTCAGCTAAACTCCTCTTTCTGCATGTCCTTCACAGGAGATCACCCAGTATAGGAGGTAGCACCAGGACATGTGGTTTGAGTTTGTTTCTCTTATAGTTTTAATGAGCTGGGGAGCAAAGCCGAAGCTTCATTTATTGTGTTGGAAGGAGAGTGTGATACTCTGAGGGAGCACGCAGCGTGCATGAGAACAGGAAAGGGAAGGGGATCCAAAGGACACGGTGTGAGAAGTGGCTCTGTGCAACTTGGGTCCTGTGCAGAAGTGATGCCCAACGTTCCCCAGTGCCAAGTGCACTGCAAGCCTCGTGCTGTCAGGAGGCACGGTGCTCTGGCTGGTCAGCAAACGGGGGCTGCAGTGGCACCAGCCAGACACTGGGGCATCTGCAGACTTTGCAGGAGGCAACACAGTTGGTTTCAGTAGCCACCAGTGCTTGTTCCCCTCTGCATGGAGCCATGCAAGCCAAGGAGACCTCGTAGCCAGATGAACCTGCAGCAGCTAATATCCTCGACTGCCACCTCACCATTTAATAGCCCCCATATTTCTGTTACTCTGCAGCGAGGCTGCACTGAATCTGAGAGAGTACAGTATTGCCCTGAAGTGTGCTTTCAAGGGATGTTGTTGGACCTACAGTCTGAGCCCTGCAGACAGGACAGTGATTGCAAAAAGCAAACACACCACACTGCCCCGTGCACACAGTCTCCTCTGCAGTTGGCAAATACATCTCAGTGTCAGCCCCAGGCATTGCTGTGACTTGCCCTGGGCAGCTGCCTGAAAAATAGCCTGTCGGTATGAAAAGTTTGTGAATGGCTATGGAAGAGCACTGCGTGGGATCTGGACCCCAGCCATGCCATCGGAGATCTGTCTTGAAGCTGGTGCTGTCCTGCTGACCCACCCAACCTGGCAGGACCTGTGGATGCAGGGACATCTTATGCTGGCTTGCTGGTGGACAGGTTAGTGTGAGGGAAGCTAAGCTCTCCCCCAACATTTCTTTTGAATGTTACTGAGCAGGTTTCATTTTTCCCAGGCCCATTGCAGCAGCCCTTACTGAGGTAGCTGGGGTGAATATGCTTTCTGAAGATCCCTGCCTAGTAATGCTTTCCAGCTCCCACCTTTTGAAGGTTCAGAGGCAAAGATCTGCAGAAGCCTGAATTTTGTTTCTAGATAGACCAGATCTTCCTTGCCTTGGAGAAGGAATTCAAAATGCGTTCAACTTGCACAAATCCATTCCCTTTAGCTTGCTGGAATGGCACTGAGCAGGTTTAGCTTTAGGGCACGGAGGTGTCCAGCCTTGAGCCAGCCAGTGGGGAATTCCTGCAGCCTGGCAGAGGAACAGGCTGGCTGGCCTGGCTGCTCCTGTTTTCCCCATAGTGCCCCTGAACTCTTAATATTTGGATGAGCTTTGATTCGATAAAACAGTTGTAAATTTATGGGCAGGCAGACCGATGGGAATTTGGCTGGGAGTTGGTCTTTTCTGGGAGAAAAAAGCAGGTTTTTTTCCCTGCTGGTTAGTACTGCAGCAGCTCTGTCACCCTTGGGTTCGGCAGCTACATCCACAGCTGAGGTGGCTCATCACCATCTACTCATGCAGGAAAGCCTGGCTGCATAACCCACATCCTTTGGCAGCTCTATGCTGAGATGAAAATCACCATTGGGTATTAAAAATGGTCGAGGACCTGGTTTTGAGGGTGCAAGTGCATGTGGATTTCAGTGTCTGCCTACTTTTGCTGTCCCAGTTGCATACAGTGCCCCGTGCAGTCTCCAGTCCTTCCCTGCGCAGTGGCAAGAGCTTCCTGCACCTACAGCTGGGCTCTCCAAGCACCAGCCATTCCCAGCCCCGTGGACAGCCCAGCCTGGCTCCTTCAAGCCTGTTTGCCTCCCTCTCTGTTAGCATGTCCTGCTTTCCCTCTGCCTTATCAATGACCTTCCCTGATGCATTGGAGCGATGAAAGACAAAGGCATTCAGTGTTCCCAGCGCTGTTGCTCTGCCTGATAGCCGTCACCGAACCCTCGTGTGGTGTGTCACATTGCAAAGCTGTTTCCGCAGCTGGGAGATGCTGCAAACCACACTGCCCCGGATCCGAGTCTGGTGTCGTGCTTGGATGAGTCTGTTACGTGGCCACATAAACAAACCGTGGCTGAGCACAGGTGATGAGACGTGCTGTGCTGAAGAAACACCCGATGCTGGTGAGACCCAGCTTTTTCATAATGGGACTTAATTTTCATAGACTCCCTCAGAGCATTATCCAGCTGGACTTGAAGCTGCTTTCTCCCCAAAAACTCTCTTCTGAAGGTGGCACTGTCTCTGCAGTGGCTCAAGTGGCAGAGCAGCAAGCCTCTAGCCTGGACATGGCAGATGGGCAGATGCTGGCAACTACCCATGGTATGTGTGCATGGAGATGTGACATTGAACGTTTTGGACCTTCACGGCAGTGCACAGGGCATGTCGTGGCCCGTGGGTCCCTTCCTGTCACCTTGTCACCTGTGGTATGGAGGGATGCTGAGGCCATGAGTCCTGGCCTCTTGTCACAACAGTGCTCACAGCTTATTCTTTTCTTTGTAAATGCCACTTGATTAATAGCCCTCCATCTCCTGGCTGCTCTCCCAGCCCTTCCAGGGAGGGAGCAGCAGCAGCAGGTTTGAGCCGTCCCTCGGAGTGGTCTCCCCAGGAGTGCTGCTCTCCCTGTGGATTTGCAGCCTCACTGCTAACGTGAAACCTGATCAAGCCTGCTCTCTGGCCAGATGTTGCTTCACTGACCTTGCAGGAAGATGGGTAATGTTGACATGAGGTTCAAAGGTGATGTTTGTTTGGAGCCGCTGGGTGTGGGTGTCTCTGGGACTGGCTCCCCTGTTCCAGAGGTCTTTCTTCAAGGCAGGGACCTGGAAAATTAGCACAAACTAATTGGAGGTCAGAAGCTCCTCAGCAATTCCCCATCCCCATTCTTACTGTGATGCCCTGCAAGCGTGTGGCTCTGCACCCCTCCCCTGGCCACGGGGAGCATCTTTGCAGAGTCATGTTTCTTCATGGCATGAGAAGGCAGCAAGCTCAGTCCTGCACACATCTGCAGAGCCGGGCCGTTCCTTTTGGCAAGGGTGCGGGGGTAGCATATTCACAGCTGAGTCTTTTCCAAGTTTACTCCTGGCAGTATCGGAGAGATTGATTTCCCTTCAACTTAATAGGATCAGCAGACACAGGCACTCTGAGACTGAAACAAGGCTGACTTGATGCTGGTGGAGTTTTGCTTCATTTGCCCATGAACGTCCACTGCTGGGTGGGTGTAGGTGCAAGACTCCTGGTTCCCTTCTTCCTGAGGTCTCCATTAGACCTTGCTCATGCCCTGTAAAAAGGAAAGAGGTGTCTTCAGAGCACCTGCTGCTAACAGCCATTCTCAGGGCTTGACCAGCAACAGGGAGATAAATCCAACAACCACTCAGACAAGTTGCTACCAGTGATGCTGGATCTGTTGCGTCTTAGTGCTGCAATGACACTGGAGATGTATGTATCCTCTGTTAAACATGCTGGCTGGGGAGACAGGGCTCTTTGGTGGTCTCAGGTAATGCTCACTACTAAATGCAGCAGAAATACACACAAGGAGCTATGTGATGAGAAGTTACATGCTGGAGATGGTTCTCCCTAGCCCCCAGCAGGCTGTAATTAGCTCCTGTCCTCCTCTGCAAGCTCATGCATCTCTTCAACACATTGTAAAGCCTCTTGCTCTGTATCTTGTGGCAGTGAGTCTCACAAGTCATGTAGGCAGGCAGGACACAGACCCTCAGCTGCCTCTGCCAAGAGCAGAGGGGCAAGAGCTGTGAAACAAAGCTGGGGAGGGAGTGGCTGTGTGCAAGGTGGTGTGTTGGGAAGGGTTTGCTGAGTGTGCATTTTTTCCAAGATCTGCTTGTTAAGGCTTTCATCAGTTGCAGATGCACAGAGATGACAAGATGACTTGAAACATATTCAGCAGACAAGTCGTTGAGCCATACAACGTTAGAGAGACTTTGTTTTTTTCTTGTATGTGTGTAGGTAACCTATGTGCAGAGGGCACAAACAGCATCTGCCTGAACCAGACCTCACTGCAGGCAGGTTTTGAGCAAATCCAGTCTGGTCCCCAGGCACCCTGGCCTGCCGTGGCCTCAGCAGCTGAGCAGAAGGCAGCAGGCTGGTGCAGATGGGCTCTTGGCTTGCTAGATCCACGTGGCTGTCTGCACCCAAGAGCTTTCTGCAGCTGTGGCTTGCCCGAGCCTGCCCTGGCGATGGGAGCCTGCAGGGGTACGGACACCACCGCAGTGTGTGGATGTGCAGGGGAGAGGTGGGTCTCTGGTGCAGCCTTGCGAGTTGAAAATCAGCCCCCGTGCATCCCGGCAGGGATCTCTGCCTTGGCAATGCCAGCGCAAGCCCTTCTGCTGCAATTCCTGTCGAGCAGCAGACTGGAAAGGAGGGGTTTATTGACAAGGAATGGAAATGCTGGCAGTTCAGGCTTGCATTATATATGCAAGCAGCCAGCCAGGGCCAGGAGGGCGACAGGCATAATGGGGAAGAGAAATTGCTCTTGGAAAGCTTTTAGCTTGGCTTATAGGAGGAATTAACCATTTGAAAACAGAAGGTTGCATGGTACTTATGCACAGGTATTTTATTTGTTCACATAGGCCATATTCCTGCTGGATACTGTTAATTTTCTGTTTCCTATAAAGATCTCAATCGCAATCCTTGTGGCAGCAGAGAGCTAGGCACGTTGCCTCCGTGAAATACATCCCCCCCACCTCAAAAGCCTGTGATCATTCTATTAAACCTTCCTGACATCTGCCTCAGGCTGGTACCAGGTGACCAGAGCCTCCTGCCACTGAGGGGGCATGTGAGTTTAGGTGAAACCGCAGAACGGGACAGAGTGTCCAGACCAGCTGCCATTGGCTCTGGTCCTGCTCTGATCCCCAGCGACGATGCTGTGGCATTTGGCAAGTTGCTTGAAGCAGCTGGATTCTTTCTTTCCCTCTCTGCATGATTTATTGTGAGCTAATCCTATAGCTGCCACCCTTTTCCATCACTTGATTAGAGTTTCCCTGGCTGATCCTTGACTCAAGTTGACTAAAACGGAATAAGAAAGCCTTCATTGAAAAACAGAGCCTGAGCCATCCTTGTCTCTGGGGAGAAGGGAGCCACACAGCCAAGGGCCAGCTGTGCCCACCCCTGTGCCTGGGTATGGCTGGTGACACTGTGATGGTCCAAGAGGTGCCACTGGTGAGAAATGAAGAAAAATTACCTTCCGAAACATAAAGGCAAAGTAAGCTCTGTGAGAAAGCAGGAGTCAAGAGAGGAAAGAGCTTTCATGAGGCTTTATCAAAAACAAGGAGCTTCTGTATGTAATTTTAATATCTTCCTAGTGGCAATGGCTATAACTTCTTCCTAAGTAAACCTCCCAGGATCTTGAGCATCACACATAATGCTCCAGTGGTTTTAAAGCATCCCCAGCAGCCAGATCTCTGAATCACAGTCGCTTCTGGAACCACCGACTGCCAGTCCCTGCTCTGGCTTGGGTACGGCCAGCACTCCCCTAAACAGGAGTTATCTGGCTGAAGCCTGGACAGACCAGGGATTTCAGGTTTCAGGAGTCTCTGCCAGGCAGTTGTTAAAGGCTGAGCAGTCTCCTGTTATGGGGGGGAGGAGGGGGAAAAAATAAAGTTAGAAAGATAATTGTTCTCCTGCCCAGTGTGTGTGACATGCAGTAGAAATCTGCAGTAGTGCTGGATGTTCAGACCCAATCTCACGTCAGGAGTTTAATGTTCTTTTTGTAGCAGCTTAAAAAAATACATGCATCTGACGACACCCCCTCAAATCTCCCAGCCGCCTTTGTGGCTGCTGTCTGAGCAGTTGTGTACAGCAGATGGAAGACGGAGTTGGCTGCAAACCCATTAATGCTAAATCGTCTCTCAGCTCCAGTGTTAACTGCGGAGTGCTGAGTTTGCACTGCAAATACGAAGCTCTGTGGGCTGGGTTTGTCGTCTAGGCACGAGAAGCAAAACGCACACACGAGTCCATTGTCTCTTTTGACACGCAAGTGCTCCAGCAGCTTGCTGGGAAGTGCCCCTCCAAAGGGCGCTGGCGGGGGGGGCTGCACGCAGGGTTGCGCTAGCTTTGCAGCAGCTGGGAGTGCTTGCATGCCTCTGATGGTGAAAAGTCGGCACCCGTTCCTGTTAAATCTGTAGGAGGTTTAATAGAAATGGACAGCAGAGATTACATTGTCAGAAGTGCTTGCCATGTTTCTTTGGAGCACTTTCAGCAGACACCCCTCTTTTATAGTGGTTTAGAGAAAAAAACAAATAGCTCTGAATATTGGACCACTGCCCCCCTCCCATCCCACGCCCCATGTGGCATTGAATGAGGCATGCAGGCTATGTTGCAGCAGTGGTTGATCTCGCCCAGCATCCTGGCTCCAGCCATGGTCTGTGCCAAAGGGACAGCAGACCCTGAGGAGTGAGAATGAAGAAGGTGCCCGTTGGAGAGGTATTTTCTGGATCCTTTCAGTGGAGGACAGGGGTGGTGATGTGAAATAGGTCTTACTGTCACATTTCTGTGCCAGCCCTGTGTGTTACCTGTCAGAAAGCCCTGTTCAGGTGTGATTCTTGGTTAGGATCTTGGTCGGGACATGTTTGAGCTAGAAGAGAAGATACTGAAAAGTCAGTGAGAAGGGGGACAGTCAGCAGGAGACTGCGGTTGGGAAGGGGGTCAGGTCAGCTGCAAGGCTGCTGCCTCTGTCTCGCCAGCCCTTCAAGAGGCGTCTGCTGTTGTTCTTGGCACAGTGGCATTGCCTGTCCTACAAAGGTTGCCACAGCATTTGAGTGGCTGGGCTGAGGCATTTTCCTATGAAAGTCAACGTGTCTGTGTTGAGCTGGATCCAAACAGAGAAACCTGAAGTCTGGTGGCGCTTAGTGCTGGAGGCACTTTGCGCTGGAGGCCGAATGAATGCCCCGTATCTTCTGTCTGCAGTTTTCTTGTATCCAGCATAAGTCATCAAGCATGGAATTGTTTATGGAGAGGTGACAGCCATGAACAAGGGGCATTGCAACCCCGCACAGAGGAAGCAGGGAGCATCCATCTGCCTTTTGCCAGCAGGCTGGAAACCACGTGAGTGCATTTAATACACTTAGGGCTCCTGGGTTGTCCTTATGCCTGTCTGCCCTCATATTTCTGTGCGTGAGGGCCCCATGCTGGGAGTAATTTGCACTTTGTGGATGGTGTGAGTGCCCCAATGTCAGACAGATGGGTGATGCAGCTCTGCTGCTGCTCCATCCCCCAGTGCCACATGCCAGAGGCACTCCTGTCCCGTGAGCCCCAGGCACAGGGTCCCAGACAGCAGACAACTGCGTACAGACATCAAGGATCTCACGCACAGGTGGAGGCAGGTGTGCTTGGATTTTTGGTCCCGCTTCAATTCCCTGAGACCGTGCGTTTCCACCCCCAGACGTTCACCACAACCACTGCTGGTTCTGGCAGGCTCGTCCATTCCCTGTCTGGCTGGAACGAGAGCAGGATGTGTACTCACCCCTCTGCGTGGCTCTTCATTCATCACTTTCCATAGAGAATAGCTTAGGACCTTTGTCCACACCCTGAACTAACATTTCCTGGAGGCATCATACCCCTTTGTCCCTCTCTTGCCCATGGACAGCTGCCTTCCAGCCAAAAGGGCACATGCCGAGAAGAATGAATGATTTTTCCTGTTAAGGGCGGTGCGGTCCATCAAATTATCCCATGTAAAATAATGACTCATTGTCCCCTCTTAGAGTGTGTTTCTTGGCTGGAGGGAGAGTGTCATTAGTGCCAGGGAGCCTGGCTGCCATTACCATCCAGTTGTGCCACACAGCCCTGGGACTCTGGAGAAGCTGCAAGGTTCTGCTGCAAACAAGGGTATTATTGTTAGGAGGTGACACCTCCTTTCATCTCCTTCCCAGAGGAAGTAATCTTGGGCATTGGGGAGAGCCCATGCACACCTTGTAACAGTGCGGTCAGGGGATCCCCAATACCTTCAGAACTGTGTGTGTGTAGGAACCACGTGGTTTGAGGATGGAAATGCTGCAGAAGGGTTTGTCCCAGGGAATACTAGCTGTGGAGCATGTGCATTTGGTGGAAGAAGGTTGGAAAATGCTCCTTTCCCTCTTGTCTAGGAGGTTTGTACCTCCTCAGAACGGGAAGTGTCACCTCAGAGGTCACCACCTGTGGTACCTCTTTTGAGGAACATGGCTGGGAAGGAGGTACTGGGGGTGCCTCATCAGCAGAGATGTGGGCTGAAAATGGGTGCTGGGGATGGGGTGCCCCATCACCCTTCAAGAGCCATCTGTGGCTGCTTGGAGTCGGCCTTAAGTAGCTTCCCAGAAAGCCAAAAGAGTCATTTGGGGAAAAGGGGGAGATTTCCAGGGGAGGAGAGTCTGTGTGATAGGGGCTGGTAGGACCCCTCCATTGGCTCCGTGGGGATGGGACATGTTTTAGCTAGGTACTGGAGAAGAGGAAGAGGGTGGACCACTGTGCAGTCTTCATCCTTGCTCTGCACCCCTCCCTCATCTTGCCCTGAAATGGTGCTTTACCATGGCAGCTATAACATCAATTCTAGGTGACCCTGGTGCCTGTGGTGCTGCAAAACCACTTTCTCCCATATGCAAATGTGTGCAGGTTCATCTGTCCAAGCTGATGGGAGAAGAGATTTGTCTTTCACTGCTGCAGGTTGTGGTGCCTGTTGTATGTGGGCTGTTCTCTGTGTAAACCTCCTCATGTGCACGTCCTGTCTTGCCCCACTCAGGTTTGCCTCTGAGCTGCTTTTATTTGTGTTTTTTTCCCTTAGCTTTGTGGGTGACCTCCTCACAACGCATCTCTGTTTAGCCCTCTGCAGTTTCTAAGTGCTGGGAGGTGAGGGGAGCAAGGGGGGGGGGTTGGCTGTTTCAAAAGGGCTAGGGGGGATGGTAGAAAATGTGTAGCGGTGGAAAAAAAGCCTGAGCTAAGCTTTCAAGCATCCCTGTGCTGCTGGGACTCAGTTCTGTCTGATCCGGCCAAGTTCAAGTCACTCGGTTGGTTTAATTTCTGCTGAATGAAACAGCTTTAAGTCAGGACCACATGAACCGCCGACTGGAGCATTCTCCCTTCCCATGGGGAGCAGTCCCAGCAGGCTGGGCTGCTGGTACCGCAGTGTCTCTGGGCACAATCCTGTACTTGGCTGATTCAGCAGGACCTCTAAACAAGGGTGTGTTGCACCACCTGAGCCAGAACTTCCAATGATCTGTTGCTCAGCCCCTAAGTGAGCAGGTAGGTGTTTTCCAGCCCACCATGTCGTGTGGGTACTGTTGAACCTTATACAAACTCATAGCAGCAGTCTTGTAATGGTGAGAGAAATTAAATACTCTTCGTTAATCCCTCTGATGGACAAGCAGATGAGCTTCAGACTCATGTGTGTGTTTTACTTCCCATCCCTGCGAGAACAGACATATTTTGGTTGTCCGTGCTCCTGGGGGGTCTGACACCAGTGACAGCTGCCAAGCTGCTGTGTTGCTCCTTGTGAGAGATGGCGCCTGGCTGGAGATGGACCTTTGCTGTGGGGGATAACCGGGCTGACAACATCCAGGTGGTGGCTGTGCTTGAAAATAGAGTTGTATGGCCCAAACCCAAGCTATCTGGAGGCAGTTTCTGAGCCTGAGAGTTAGGATGCAGTGCTGGTGAGAGAAGACACTATCCAGTGGTTTCAGAGGGACAGTTGAGCTTCCAGGTCCCATGCCAATGCCTGAGAGTTGTGGCTCAGCTGGTGACGTGGAGGGATGCCATTAAATCATGTGGTGGTTTTGCAGGGGACAGGGATGTTGTCCTGGTTTCAGCCTGCCTGCTGACCTGCGCAAGGAAGCAGGAGCACAACGGTGACTCTAATCCTGCCCTTCTGATACGCTACATTAGCCTGGCTGGGTTATCTGGGAAAGACTTGCTCCAGGACCCTTGCAGGGGTACAACCAGCTACAGACCTTGGGCTCCCCTTGGAGGTCCTGTTCATAATGCTCCCATTGCCCGTCCCTCCAGGGAGAAGTGTACAGGATCAAGGCGTTTAGTTGGGTCCTGGTGCAGATGCATGGCACCCTGTGCAGTTCTTTCAGCCGTCCCGAGCTAGTCAGCTCAGCGGTATCCTGCCCCTTGGTTTGCTATAATGTCTGAAAATGCTCTGGAGCAAGCGAGGGGCAGGTCCTCCTGCTCCCCAGGATGCTCCAGGTTGTCGCTCTGCTGCAGGCAATGGGAGAGGAGCTGGCAGGGGCAGGTCTGATGGAGAACGGAGGATTATTCCCTTTCCCTAACAAGTGAGCTGTGACAGACATCTCCGACAGACTCTATGCCGCCTCTACCTCAGCAGAGAGAAATGCAGAGCCAGCCAGCCTTTAGCAAGGCTTGGCCCGCAGAGCAGAGGGCAGGCTGTCAGGAATAGGTTGGGTTATATATTACTGGCTTGTTCGTCAGCAGGAGTAATATCAGAGGCGGACGGCGGTGGGTCTGCCTGTGACCACACTGCACAGGGCTGCGTTAGGTGGCAACCTGTTGCCCATGTCCACATAACCTCCTGCACAGGAGTCACTCACTGCTCACCTGCTGATGGGAACGAATGGTCACCTGTGTCTGTTCTGAGCCTCTGCAAGAGGACGTTGTCACAAGGCAGAACAGATGGAACAAGCCATAACTGGGGAGGAAAACACCATGCAAAGAGAGGCAAAGATGGGAGGGGCCACAGGGGCATTTCCCGAGCTATGGAGGATGTGGGTCTGGAACAAGAAACGTACGTTTGTATTGTAAATATTAGAGCTACAGAGTTTTGCAAGTTGATGCCAGCTCCCCTCCATCACTCCTCCTGCTCACCACTTGCTGGCACAGCCCCAGGATAAACAAAAGAGGTGAAATACAGCGTTTTCTCCAAGGGGATCTGTTGTCCACCATGTGGAAGCTGTGTCAGGTGGGCTTAGCTGGGGCTGTCGCAGGTCAATATCTGAGCTCTCCCCTTTTCTGTAATGCGACTGCTTGGGGAGCAGTGCTGTGCATGGGAGAGGCCTGCGGAAAGATCAGAAAACATCTCTTCTGGTTGTTCTCCATAGGGCTGGTTACTTTTTTCTATTGCTTGTGCCCGTCTGAACATTGCTGTTCACCTTGAAATGCTCCATCTCCCCAAAATGCTTAGTCCTGTATGTGCTCTGCTGCCAAGTGTACCTGCCAGAATGGGGCATGGATGCTGCCCACTACCTCTGAGCGTGCCCAAGGGGCACAATCTCCTACCACCGGAGTGTAAACAAAGTGCAGAGATACCCATCAGCTGTCTAGCAGACAAACCTCAGCTCTGGAGATGTAGGAAAAAACTTGGCCTGCTACCTGGTAAGAGAGCTCCTTCCAAATCTGCTCATCCCTGGTGGCTCCCGCAGGCCCTTGGCAGAGGTCCGGAGGCTGCCATGCAAGTCTGAAATGCCTCGGGCATACCCTGGTTCTCTCGCCGACCCCCTGCATGCCCAGAAAGGCAGTGGTTGGGGCTGCACTGCAGAACAAGCACTTGCTTGCGATCTTTGTACGCGGTTGTTGTGTCATTGTTTCACTTTTGGGGGCAGAACGGCGCCTGTCATGTCTTGCAGATTCAGGGATCAATGTTCTTAGCTGTGACTGACGCTCTTGGCTCTCCCCCAGCGGGAGGTACTGCTCCCGTGTTTCCACTGCCACTCTCCTGTGCAGCCTCAGCCAGGTCTCCGGCGTTTGCCGTCCACCCCAGATTTCCCACACTATGGCCTCAAGTCCTGTGGCCCGCATCCAAAGTACTTAGGATGTTCCCTTTTCCCTTGTGAGCCGTGGGAATACACATTTTCCCAGTGGTGCTGCAAGACGGTGAGAGGCAGGGTCCCACCTAACCCGTTGGAGGTAGCTGCCAGTGTGACACAGCAGTGTGACAGGGGACAAGGGCTGCTGTCTGTTTACCGTCTTTAAGAACAGCAAATCAAGCAGGCGCTGCCGGCTGAGCGGACAGCGAGGTGCTGCGGGGCCGTGCTAGAGGACACGTCTTGCTGCACTCTTGTGTTGTGGTCACCCCCTCATCATGTGGCCTCACACAGCAGCCGTGTCCCCCCCCCCTCGCCTCCCCACATCACCATTGCATGTGGGGGATCTTTGGCCTTGGCAGAGAAGATGCTTGAGCAGACCTGAGTTTTTCAGGACAATTCATCAAGCCACTGAGGTGGTTCTGGGAGCAAACACCTGGATGAAGTTACATCTCCTGCTCCTCATTTTACTTGCAGCTCCCCAGCGGTGGTTGTGTCTGAATTCACAAAGCTGAAGGATGCATTTAAGCAAATCAAGCATGTGGCTCTGTTAGACTTCTTTTCCTTTCTTCTCTAGCATTTTAATTCAGCCTCTCTTGTCTATATCCCCAGCTTTTTAGATGCAGTAGAAATGAGCAGTTGCAGGAATCTAAGTAGATTGGATTTGCCTCTTTGCTGAAGCCGAAAATTCGCATTCCCAAATCAGAACCTTCCTGTAAGAATAAAAATAGGAATGGGTGTTGGTTTTAGTTCCCAGAGGTGCTCCCTTAGCTCTGAAGATATGTAAGGATGTGAATGCCAGAATTGCCACACTTTTTCACAGCTGAATGCAGCATGCAAAGAAAGCAAATGGTCGCTAATTTGGTCCTCTTCTCTGTCAAATGGAGGTCACTACCTTCAGCAGTGTTAAGTTGTTGGGTCTGGAGTTTGGTGGGGGATTTTGGTGTTTGGGATCCCCTATCACCCTCGTTTTGAAAAGTATCTTTAAAAAAAACCAAACAACAAAACAACAATCAATCAACCCTTGTGCTTAGGTGGAAATACAGCAAATGTGTTCTCTACCAGTACAAGCCCAAGCATAAAAGCCAGAACTTCCTAGACTTAAACTTTGCTTCCTTGAGACCAGCACTGTTCGACCCAATAGCTCTGATCCTTCCAGGCAGGGCAGCTCTTCACACAGAGCACAGGCCACTGCCCAGGGGTTCAACTGCTGCTTCCACGTGTGATTTCTTGGCCTCTGTGCCCTGGACCATCCTCACACAGTTGAAGTGTCCAGCCGCCAACTGGGCAGTGGGTCCCAGGCTTTGCTATCAAACCGGGAGGGAAAACTGAGCTCAGACTGCAGGAACTGTCTGGATCTATCACTGCTGCTGTCAAGCTCTATTTCCTTTTTTTTTTTTCCTCTCTCTTTTTTTTTCCTCTTGGATGTTAAAATCGAAAATGGGATAGATTCAGCAGCCAGTGGCTGCAGCTAGGATTTGGCTTTGAATAAGGCAGTCTCAATATCATTTCTTAAATTAGATGGCAGGATCCTTCTCTGTGTCTCTTGGGTGCAGTTATTTTAATAGCGAGGAGCCTGTCTTCACAAAGCGGGGCTGCGTTTCTACAGTCAGGGACGAGTGAGCCATCCCTGGTAGGACCGAAGCACTCATTCATCACCCATGACAGGTGCCAGAGAAGAGTCAAAACCAGCAAAGTCTGGAAAAGCTCATTGCTGTGCCCACAAAGAGATCCAGGTCCCAATTTCTGGGTCTTCCAGTGACTGACGTTAGACAAGTGCTGATCCCTTTACACTAGAGAGCTCCGGGTGTTGTTTCCCCTTTCGATATAAAGTGGTAATATTGTTCTTATTTGTTTCCCACCATAAAACCTTTATCCTATAAATACAGTTCAGCTGCGCAGCTATGCATGTGCCATGTATGCC
The DNA here is from genome assembly GCF_965638725.1 of Aptenodytes patagonicus. Taxonomy (NCBI): domain Eukaryota; kingdom Metazoa; phylum Chordata; class Aves; order Sphenisciformes; family Spheniscidae; genus Aptenodytes; species Aptenodytes patagonicus. Next base: position 13,060,770 of record NC_134956.1, read on the forward strand.
AGGCAGTTAATTCGTGTCACCAATACCATTTCCTATGTTCAAATCCAGAATCCATCACAAATCCATCACAAATGTGATGGATTCACACCCCCCCTCCCTCAAGTTCAGAGCTTTTTTTTTGGCCTGAGACAGAGCATATCTCAGATGCCCCCAAGAGGAGCTGCCCTGAGAGCTGGGTCTTCCTACAGTACACACAAGCACCTATCCCACTCACCCGCTGGGAGTCGCAGGCTGTAATTAACACTCAGACTGATCATTTCAGGTGGCCAGGCACCACAATTATTTTTTCTCTTTTTTTAGGCTTTGCGCAGACACAACAGGAAGCGAATCTGGGGCTGTGAGACAGCAGCGGGGAGGCAGTGGTGGGGTCGGGATTAGCTCCTTGGGGCCTCTGGGGTGCACACTCACGTGCAAGCACACGTGCTCTCTCTTCACTTCCCTTGGCTGGAGACCACTGAATCTCCAGGTTTTAACCCTCTCCGGTGTTTCTTATTGGAGACCATGAGTGGAGCTTTTGGCTCTTTGTGGCCCCAGAGTCCAGCCTGGAAAATGCCTGAAAGCTCCATCCTCCAGCCCAAAAGGAGTTGAGATTCCTCCTGCTGCATCTTCACCAGACTCCCACTGATTTGGGGTTTCCAAACCTCTTCCTATTTGGCACCTGAGCAAGTTGGCATGAAGATGTCCTGCATGTGAAACACCCCCAGTCCCCCTCTGCTGGCCCGTTCCCAGGGGACAATTACATCCCGGCTCAGCTCATCCCTTGCAGCCTCCCATGCGGCAGCAAGTCCTGGGATCGCCCGGTTGCTTCGCAGCCCTTCTCAGCAGCTCTGGATCTGCCTTGGTGCCAGGAGAGCAGAGCTGTCAGTGCTGCAGGTGAGGGTCGCCAATGCTATGAATAATAGTATTTTTTTTTTTGCTGCTATGGCTAATACCTCACCTGATACGTTTCAGGACTTCATTTGCCTTTTTTATGACTGTCACACTGGCAGCTGATAGCCCAGAACTAATGCACCTGGGACCTCCTGCCACTTCCAGCAGCGAAGTAGCAGAAACTGCTGAATTCCAACATTGTGAAATTAAATTCTGTTGCATTTCCATTCCCCTGGTCCAGGACAAAGCTTTAGTTTCCCTGTTTGGTGTTTCAGTCTCTCCCTGCCATGGCAGCCTTTCTCAATGCTTTGTCCATCATCAGTATCTTTCTATTTTTATGTCAATTCATTCCTGAAGCCAATCTTAGAGGTATTTTACTAGAAATCTGCCTCTGCCCATTATTTCCCATTTAAATGCCGCCTGCTTTCCAGTTGCTTGTGTACCTTACAGTTCACCTTTTAAACTTTATCTTCTCTGTTTGAAGTACTTATTTCCTGTGGTATGTCATATCTCATGCATTACATATATCTGGGTAAAGATCTACCACATAGAATTGATCTACAGAAAAGGCTTATTTTATTGACAGATCAGGTTGCACGGATATAAGCTGCGCTTAGTAAATGCCATGTTGATTTTATTCCCCTATTCAGTCGCACCCACATCTTTTAATTGTTTTCTTTCCTTCAGACTGTTTTCTAAAGCCTTGGAAATGCTGATGTCAGCCTAGCAGGCTTGTCGCTGCCTGAATCCTGTCTTCTAGCCAAACTCTTCAATTCAGGCACTGGATTTGCTGTTGTGGTTGCAGAGAACCTCCCTCCATAATTAAGAGTCTCTGCAGCCAAAACAGCAAATTCTTTCACTGGTGCTTCCAGAAGTCTGGGATGGGCATGATCCAGTCTTTCCCTCACCTCACATGTCTGGCTGTCTTCGCAATCAGCTAGTACACCTAAATATTCACAGCTTTAAAATCTATTCCCTTTTCCAAAGAGAGCTGGCAAGTCATTGAAACCCCAGATCCTGCTGTGGTATTGATGTCACACCGCTGCAAGAGAATAGCTTTGGTTTTGATGGGACAGCACTAAAATCTGGGCTGTAGGGGGAAAGGAGGGAGGGAGCGCGTTGCCTTTTTAAGCTCTGAAGGAAAGGCTGGAAGCACTTGTAGCACAGGAGACTCCAAAACATGCCTGAGCTCCCTTTCAGGCTCATCTCATTCAGTGATTTCTGGTCAATGTTACTGCCTTAGCATGGGGTTTTCGGTCTCTTGCTCTGCATCACTCCTATTCTCTTGCCTCATCCTTTGAAGATGCAAAGGACAAATGTGGTATTTCCTTCTGCCCGTCTCAATGACAAACATTTTGTCCGTGGATCATGGACGTACACTGTCCTTGATACTTGTTATCCAAATGGTGATCCAGCAGTTGCCAAGGGTTGATGTTTTCTCCCCTTTAGAAACTTGATATACCTTGGCTAAGTGACGTCCCTGCTTTCGGATGCAATTGTGGCAATGCTAAATTTCCGAGGATTACCACTGCATGTGGTGGAATCTGGGAACCTCAGTAACGAGCTATAAAGTCAGGAGGAAAGCCAGGATGAAAAGATCTTGGCAGCTCCCCCATGATGGAAGATCCTGCTGTACTCAGGGCCATGGTGCCAAAACACAGCACGAACCATTAATTTATTCTGATGATACTCCCTCCTCAACACTGTCATATATTTCAGTATTCCCTGGCCTTCTCAAACTTCTTGGAGTCCCAGGAGCATCCCAGGGATGGGTAAGCCAACATACAGGGGATGGGGTGATTGATTTGCTCTCAGCATGAACGAGTGGAAGAAGAGGGATGTGTAAATGCCATTGCCCATCTGCCCTCTTCTTCCCTCCACCTCCTCACAGTCCAGGCTGTATCCCAGATTGATGGAAGAAACAGGCACAGATCAAGAATCTAGCCTTTTTCCGGCTCCCCCTCCATGTTTGGTTTCCTCTCCAGCTGTGCAGTTCAGCCAGCTGTGGAGCCCCTTGAGCTCAGCCTTCCTAAGGTGGGCCATTGCCTGCTTGGGGTAGGTGGTGAAGGCAAGGAGAGGATGGGGACAGCAATTAGGGGACAGGGTGGGGAGAGACCCCAGGATGGGAGCACGCTGTGGAATTGCATGATGAGGTGGTTGGGATGGAGCAGCTGGGGAGGTGGGGTTTTGTGTTCAAATTAGGGATGAGCTGTGTTCCTAGAGCTGCATGATGAGGACCCAGGGTCTGGCGACGGGGGAGGACTGGGAGAGGAGTGCATCAGCAGAGACATTGCAGGTGCTGGGGCTGAGGCATGGTGAACAGGGGATGGCCACAGCTTGGGGTCATGGGGCAGAGCTGTGTTAGGTGGCAAAGCCTGGTCTTAGGGGGGCTGGACTCTGTTAAATCACTGTCTACAGCTTCCCGCTGGCTCAGGCAGGACGCTGCAGCCCTGGCATGCCTACCGCTGTGACGGCCAATGTTGCTTTACTGGGCGATCCCAGGTGTTTTGGGGATGCTTTGGGCACAGGTGGCCCGGACTTGTCTCCGTTCGAGCGCACACTGCCGGCCGCAGGCATTTGCAGCCGCTCTGACCCCAGCCCTGAAGAGGATGGATGCTTTGGTCCCATGGGGCACACAGATCGGCTGCTGCCCTCCGCATGCACCGGTGCCGGCATGGTGCTGTGTGGAGCCGCACGCGGTTGCAGCTGCTGCATCTCCCCCTCTGCCGCAGGGTTTAACACTGTCTTCAAAAGTCATCCTCATGGCCCAGCCAGGAGCCCGTTTGCTTTTCTCCTTGGGACGCCGCGTGTAGCACGAGCAGACGGTTTCTGAGGGGGGAGACTTCCTGCAGTTGGAGCCTTGTAAAAACCTGCCATTGGGCCAGACATTTGCTCTGAAGGGTTTGGCGAGCGCCCTGGGCAGGAGATGGTGTCATCACTTTGGAGAGCAAAAGCTGGCAAGATGCAGTGAGCGTGGAGCGCTGGCGTCTTCCCCCTGCCAGCGCAGTGCTCCCGGGCTCCTCCAGCCGCACGGGAGCAGCCTGGCAGCTTTTTTTCCTTTTTTTTTTCTCTTCCCCTGTTTTTCTGGAACCCTGTACAGCATGAGCATAGTGGAGATCCCAGGGGGTTTGCTGCTAGCCGGAGAAGACGCCTTCTTCTCTGCCAGATCTTGCGCTGGGGAAAGGCTGGAGGAAATCCATTTTGCAACGTTTCTGCTGGGGCTGTTGGCAAGATTCATGCGAGGTGCAGCAGTCCCTGGCCAGGCTTGTTCCCCTGCCTCAGCAGCACTGAAAGGCGCAGCCCAGAGCAGTCAGAGCACAGATCTGACCTGCCCGACCTCTGCTCGCTCCCCGCTTTACTGCAGATTCGCTTTTTGTTCACCCTAAAGAGCCTCCTGCCGAGCCAGCCCGGGCCATGACCTGACCCTGCACCGGGCGCTGAAGCCTTTCCCTGGGACGGCTTTTCCACGCTCCCCTGTGCAGTGCCAGCACAAGCAATTTGCATTTCTAGCAGCTTCAGGTCAGCCTGAACCACCCGGGGTTTGCTTATGTCCCTCATAAGAAAGGTTCTGGTGGCTACACGTGTTAATCTCGAAAACAAACGCCTCCGCATTGCTTTTACTAAATATAGGACAAGTGTCTGCTGTGGTGCAGGACACTTGCAGACAGCCCACAGCAGGGTCACGCTCTTAAATCAAACAGGAGTTTATCAGCCCCGTCCAGGAAAGGACTGGAGTTTAATGCTCTCTGCTTGCAGATTCGAGCTGCAGTGAGTCGAGCTTTCAAGGTCGATTTCATTCCCTGTCATTTGCAGAGGGCTGAGCCTGGAAATGTGAAATGGGGCTCCTCTGGGACAAGCATCTCAGCTCAGCGCTGTGTACGTTGGATCTTCCGCTTATCTCTCGTTAGCACAGATGCCGTTTCACCCTCCTGTGGAGTAACTGATACAGGGGATGGAGGAAGAAACCGTACCTTCTCGTTGAGTCACATCTCAATCAATCCAGTGCTGCAGGAAGTGTCATTTCCCACAAACGCACAAGTGTACATGCACTGCTGATGAAATCTTGTGAGGTCAGGCAGTCATTTCCCCCTAATTACAGCTCCCGGAATGAATAATGTTTAGCTTAGACCCTGGTGACTTTGTGCTTTGGACCAGTTTTCATTTAAGCAAAATACAAGCACATGAAAATGAAGATGGGATTTGGATTTTTCCTTCTGGTTGTTTTGGTTAAAAAGATGCCATCTGGGGCTTGTATAACAAATTTGTTTTTGTTTGGTGATGGTCAGTGAACGAAAAGATCCAGAGCCCCAAATTGTCGTGCAAAAAGCCTCTGTGTTAGAAACCTTCATGTTGCCAGAAATGGTTTGAGAGAGATGCTTTTCCCTCCATCACATACGTCCCTCTGAGATTTTAGAAGGTCCCTGTAGGAGCAGGAACTTGGAGGACTGGAAGAACCTCCCAGGCCACAATCTCCCGAACAACGTGTCCTGTCATCCCCTTCAGAAAAAACATCATCTTGCATTTTAAAACTCACAGTGTGATTTCCTCCGTGGAAGCCAGCTCCAGGGCTGCACAACCCCCATGGTTAGAAACCTTCTCATATGAAAACTGTTGTGGCATCCTCTGCCAACAGAGAGGGTCAGATAGAAGAAGCAGAGGGTGGGTGAGAGGTGGGACAGCTGCTTGGAGGTGTCACTGCAAGCAAGAGCCTGCACCCCTGTCACGGCTGGCTCCATGCATTAGGTTTGGGATATCCAGGCCAAGTGGTTCTGCCCACGCTGTGCTGGAAACAGGTCCCTGGGGCTGAGGGATGGCAGCTGAAGCGGACGCTTCATAGCCTGGAACGTGGTTGCATCCCTACATGATTTATGAGCATGAGAACTTGAGCATCTGTCACCGACTGAGTGTCTGGCGCTGCATTCGTGGCTGGCCAGATCCAGCCTCAGGTTTGGTGCTGCTGCAAATAGACCTCCAAAATGAAACCAGCCGATCTGCATGGCAGGAGAGGGGCGAGGACTGCTTGGGTGGCTGCCTTCAGCTTCAAACACTCAAGGAGATGTTGCTGGTTTAGAAGGGAAGAAGAAAAATAAATAGCAAATAAGAACTTGAAACAACTTCTCAGTCAGACAAAGTATCTGACCAATTTGTCTATTAATGACTGTGTCTCTGAGCCTGGAAATGCAAACTCCAAGCCTGTGGGGGCTCAGCATTGAGCTGCCGGTGTTGGATCTGCCCCTTATCACTGCCAAGCACAAATGCTATCTCGCCCCTCAAGGGGCCGGCGATGCTGGTCGGCGTCCTGTCACCTCCTGGGTCATTCCCTCGCCAATGCAGCCTGCACACAGTGGCATTTCCCAAATGCACATGGATCAAACTGTTCCCAGTTGCTCTTGAAATTGTAACAAGCCATTATCTTTATTTATGGTCTTTTATTTGTTTAAAGGTTAGGTCTGGACCTTTTGAACCCAAACTGCAGGTTTTGTTAAAAAATAAGAGGGAGGGACAAGCATTGCTTGAGCATCTTCTCTCAGAGCCAAACAGATTTGTCTCTTCTCGGGGGACATTGCCTCATCCCATCATCATGGAGACTGGGCATCTCCAGAGAGGGGGAGGGAAGCAGCCCCTCCCAACCTCTCTGATTTTTCTCGCTCCTTTTCCAGTTGCAGAAGATGGGGTTATGAGATCCACCTGGCAGGGGAAGTCCGGTCGCAGCCCACTCCAGGCCCTATATGAGAGTGACCAGGTAAGGGCACAGGGAGAGGGAGATAGGGTGAAGAGGGAGTGGGGCGCTGGGGGTTGACCCCTTCTTCCACGCCTCTGGTGTGCGGGCCACTGCGCTGTCTCCAACCACCCCCAAGGTCCCCGCGCCTGAACCTCTGGCCGTGTCCAAAAGCAAAGACCACACCACTTTGGGGAGTAATTGTTGATAAAAAAACTGCTTATGGCCCTTGCTGGTACTTGGGCAAATGGTTTCATTAGTGGTGGGCTGAGCCATAGCTGGGCAAACCCAGGAGATTTCACTATCTGAGGACTTCAGAGCCAACTCTGGGCCATCATAGCAGGGCAAGAGCATCATTGCTGCACTTTCTGAGCTAATAATTGGTAGATGCTTCTGTGTTGGGTGCTATATATACACACACACACATATGTACATGCATATATGTATGTATAATGTATATACATTTATATACATATATAAAGCTGGACCCAGCCACGAGGGGTTTATAATCCTGGGACATCTCAGTCTTCTCCATCACCCTGAGCTGTGCCAGCTACACCTGCTGAGACAGGGGCAGCCAGGCACAGTCTGGGCAGGGAAACGCTCCCCTCCAGGTGGGCTTAGTGGGTCCCCGTCCGTGCAAGGGTCTGCTGCAGGACAAGCCATGGTCACTGCTTGAGGCAGGGGGCACTCACTCTCGCCGGCCCCCGGTGCGTGCAGCCCAGCCAGCATTGGTGACCCAGCATCAGGGAAGGTGTCCCACTTGCCCTTTAGCAGCTCAATGGGAGGGTTTGTGGTTGAAGCTGCAAAGGGTGTGTTTGTTTCCTTCTACTGCATTTCCCCCCTGGGCGGGCAGTTTTCCCCCCATGCGGCCAGACTTGTCTTTGCAGAGGGATCCTCGTCCACAACTTCCCTGCAGGAAACCACCCTCCAACCGGTGCGACGGACTGGGCCATGGCCACGTGCCCCAGCCACCAAGTGTGCCCTGCATCTCTGCACATCCACAGGGCAGTCATCTTCTGCAGCCCCCAAGAAGCAGAGGGCAACGCTGGTGGTCCCTGCAGCTGGCTGCCATCCCCGCTGCCTCCCCACTGCCCATCGGCAGTGCCCGCTGCAGCCAGAGCCAGATCTCCTTTCCATATGCAACACTTTGTGTCACTGTCTACGTTGATGCTTTTATGTCTATAAGCAGATGAATTACGTTTGCTCGGGGAAAAATGGCAGATGTGAACTTCCTTGGCCACGATGCCGGCAAACCCTAATGCTGCTGGAATGTCGTGGTGTTATTTCCTTAGAAGTGATACTTAATTTCTCTGGCTTTTAAAGAAAAGGAAATGAAGGGAGCAATTTTGCTCTGAAATAACTGCAAGACATGCACTTATTCCAGTGGACAGCTGTTGAAAAGTAGTCACATTTATTTGTTGCCATGCCTGCAGACAGTGTCTGTCTGTCTGTCTCCCTGGTCCAATAGTTTTGAATTATGCAAGTGCAGGGAAAAACACCTGAAAAAAAAATCACATTATTAAAATGCCTCTTCTTTTTGGAGCAGTTGCAAAAAGGGTTTCCAATTTTAAAAGGTGATGGGGAGCCTCCAAACAAAAGAAATTTCTGCTGAAATGTTTGACTGTCGCAAGGAGGTGTACCATGAGAATGCCTCTTCAGCTATGATTATCACTTCCCTAGGTGCTGTATCTTCTTCACATCCAAGTAGCCAACAATGTCAAAGTCATCTCTTGGTGGCAGTTAGAGACTATTGACCTGCATTTCCTCCATCTGAGTATTTTCCCTTATCATCTCCCTCTTGGAAGGAGCAGGGAGGGGAGGCTTTCTCCTGCCCCTGTCTCAGGTTACTGTCCATGCAGGTTCCTGGAGAAAGTGGTCACTAAGGTGACCTGGACAAGGTTATTTCTTTTGTGGAAATGAGATCCAAAAGGGTATGAGTGTGGTTCATCCCTTGCAGGAGGAGCTTTTTGCCCAGCTGTTAGTGCCCCTCTGAAGGTGACGGGTCTGCTGGATCATCCACAGGAGGGGCAGTTTGTCTCAGGATCCTAACTCCTGGCAGGAGCTTTACAAAGCCCCATCTCCACAATGCTGCCTCTCCCAGGCTCTGATGCCTCCCAAAAACCCTTATGGGCCCCCAGGGAGAGGTAAGGGTGCACCTGAAGCTTGGCAAAGGGTGTCCTTTGGCAAGCATAAGTGATGACAGCTGTCAGCAGCAAGGATGAAGGGACCCACGAGGTGGCTTGCCCTTGCCCTTCACCTTGAGGTTGTCACGTCTCTGCAGGCTGCAGAGATATTTGCCATGGCACCCTGTGACGCCGACGGGACTGTCTTCACAACCCCAAAGTGGAAGCCACGGTCGCCTTGCGGCATGGGGGTCATTGCATTGCATTATAGCAACAGCTCTGTGGGGTCAGAGCTGCCTCAGGTTAGCAAACGGGCGGTGAAGCCGTTAGCGGTCGTGGCCTGGACAAGACTGTTGGAGGTTCCCAGCAATGGCCTCGGGGTTGAACGCGAAACCTTCCAACCCTTGTGAGCAAAATGAAGAAGGAGTGGGCAGTTGGAGGAAGGGACCTTCCCCTTCTGAGTTCCTGGAAATGGTTTCCTTCCCCAGGTTTTAATGACATTTTGGGACTTCTGATGAAAAACCATGACAGGAAAGGTCACATCCGCAAATCTGGAGGGGTGGCTCAGCTGGGGCAGGGGTCGGGGGGCTCTGGACTCCTGGGAAGCCAGTGCAGCGGCTGCCAGGCCTTGACACAAGGATCAAAAGGGATAAAGAAAAAGGACCTCCCTGTGGACAAAGAAGACTGTGACCAGAGCTGAGGCATTGGACTGGCCTGTGTGGAAAAAGTCCCTCAGGAGAAGAAACCCAAAGCCCTTGGGAAGGGCCACCCCAACACCTCCAGCGGCGCCTCACTCCTCTCCATCATGCCCTGCCACCCCACCTCTCCTCCAGCTCCCCGTCTGCTCCCCAGGGTTCGACCGTCAGCGTTAAAGACCATTTTCCTCCACCCGTCTCCCTTTGCCCTTCCTTGGCAGCACACCCACGCCATTTTCATAGTACATGCCCACACTCGCGTGCCACGTTTCTGCCTCTTGGCTGTGGTGTTCGCAGCAAGCTGTGGGTGTGGGCATCAGCACAACATGGTGATGCCCCATCACAGCCGGGAGGTGTGCGGGGCCCTGTGCCAGCAAAGGGGCTGTGCTCTTTGCCCCTGGGGGGCTGTGTGTGTGGGGGGTGTGTGTGTGTGTGTGTCAGGCCATGTATCCCCCCATGGACTGGTGTAAGAGTGAGCTTTAGCCCAGTGTGTGGGTGCTGTAACAAATGTTCGGTTGTTGACCCTCTCTGCACCACTTGTTCTTCCCTCACCCCCTTTGACTTGACTTCCCATCTGGCTCCTCACCACATTTTGTTCTGTGTTTTGGCCCCAGCAGGTCCAAGGATTAAATGCACCAAATCAACTTGTGTTCAGAGCAAATGCTGCCCCCAAAAATCCCGCATGGGACCCAGGAAAGGGGAGGGAATGGGGACAGTTGTGGGCCAAGTGTTGTGTGTAGGCCATGATCAGCTTGGGCATGCTGGTGACCATCACTTTTTTTTTTCTCCTCAGTTTGAGCAATCGTCACTGCAGGTCATTCACCAGCAGAGACGGGAGCTGTTGAGCAACATTTGCAACCGTTACACCCGCAAGCGGCGTCTCCTGCGGCCGGATGACTTGCGGCACTTGGTGGTGGATGACACGCATGGGCTGCTCTACTGCTACGTGCCCAAAGTGGCCTGCACTAACTGGAAGCGGGTGATGATGGTCCTGACGGGGCAAGGCAAGTACCAGGACCCACTGGAAATCCCCGCCAATGAGGCCCACGTCTCATCCAACCTGCGCACCCTCTCTGAGTACAGCATCCCCGAGATCAACCACCGCCTGCGCAGCTACCTCAAGTTCATCTTCGTGCGGGAGCCCTTTGAGCGCCTGGTCTCGGCGTACCGCAACAAGTTCACCCGCAGCTACAACACGGCCTTCCACAAGCGCTATGGGACCAAGATCATCCGTCGGCACCGGCAGGAACCCAGTGACAAGGCCCTGGAGCGCGGGGATGATGTGCGCTTTGAGGAGTTCGTCTACTACCTGCTGGATCCACGGACGCAGCGGGAGGAGCCCTTCAACGAGCACTGGGAGAGGGTGCACTCGCTCTGCCACCCCTGCATCATCCACTACGACGTGGTGGGCAAGTACGAAACCTTGGTGGAAGATGCCAACTACATCCTTCAGCTGGTTGGGGCTGACACAAGTGTCAAGTTCCCATCTTCATCCAAGACCACCAGGACAACGGACGACATGACAGCCCAGTTCTTCCAGGACATTAGCCCTTTCTACCAAAGGAGACTCTTTAATTTATACAAAATGGACTACTTGCTCTTCAATTACTCCATCCCCTCATACCTCCGCATCCGATGAGGCAGGGGCTGGGGGGAGAGGTGAGGGAGAGGTGCGGGAGAGCTGGGTAACTCTCGCCACAATTCCTCTCCTCCCACCCTGTGCTCATCTTTTGGTTGACTTCTCCCCCGTGCCCTCTCCGTTATGGTCTGCTCCACATCCTGATGCCTCGTTCATGCATGGTCTGGAGGGAAGACACCTCTCAAAACACTGGGGCTGGAGCTTTTCCTTCCCTTTCCCTCCCACCCTTCACCATCTACAGGGGATGCTGGTGGGACCAGACACTGCTGGGTAGGAGGGCTTGCCTTGGCTGGGGACTTTATTTTAACTAAGAGACTCCTCTGTAGATCCAAGTCTTGGGAAGGCTCCTTTTTTGGGCAGGATCCCTTCAGGTCTTTCTCCTCCTTACTGGGCTGTTTGGGGGCAGACATGATGTCTCGGGCGGCAGGGTGGAATGTGTCAGAGACTTGCATAGAACCAGAAATAAAGCAATAATTTAATGTAAGTTTTTCCTTTCATTTAAAATTGCTCCCACCTTTTCTTTTCGCCTTGTTCTCCTCCATCCTCCCCCAGCTTCCCGCACCATCCCCCATTGCTAGGGAAGGCAGTGGTGTGTTACTGTGACCACGCATTTCTCCCTGACAAAGCCTGGAGGGATTTTTTGTTCCTCTCCTTCCACGTGCCCTTGGTTGGGATGCAAAATACTCCAAAAGGAGAGAGAGGAGCATGTTTGCCGCAGGTATGGGCTTTCTCCTGAACTACAATAGCAGAGCACTTGGTGCCTCTGTGTGCGCATACCTTTGGATTGCTGGTCAAATCCAATAAATCCAGGCCCCATCCCTCCTGTTTTTTTAAGAGCAGGTGATAACTGTTTTGCAAAGCCCTATGTCCAGCACGGGTGCAGGTGTCTGCTCAGATGAAATCATATCATCCACAGCGTCCTGCCCATGGCCCCACTGGGATGGCAGGACCCATCTGGCAGCGCCGGCTTCTTGTCCCCTGCCACCATGTGCTGCTCCTGTGCGCAGCTGGTGCCTCCTGCATGGGATGGCCACATTGCACCAGGGGACAGAGAAAGGTGCTGGGGCACGTTTGAGTTATAAAGTGCTTCAGGGAGCACTGTGCTGGGATGTGGGAGATCACTATGGTAATGAAAAGGTGATGCTGGACTGGGAAGGCTACAAAAGAAGAGTGTGTGTGTGTGTGTGCGCGTGGGGTGGGTGTGTGTATGCGCGTGTGTATGAGAGAAAATGGAGAATAAAAATGGGGACAGAGACACCTAGAGGAAAATTCCCCTCTGGCTGGCTGGCTTTGGACAATTCATTCCTTGAAGAAATGGGGAGGAGGGGGCGAAACACAAAAGAAAACAACGAACCCAGTTCTAGGATTTTAAATTAAAACCAGTCCAAGGAGCTGTATTTCTTTAAAACCGTATTTCAGTCTTTCCTCTTTTCTGATCAGCTTTGGCTCGGTAGCTGCCTTCGTAAATAAACACTCCGGTAATAGATGCTGTAGAGTCTGTCTGCTGGCTCGGCTGCGAACACTTGACTTATTAGTGCAATACAATGGGAGGTTTTATAAAACTGCAGTGCTCTCAGGCTCTTTCAAAAAATAATGTTTTCATCTAACAACTTTCAGCTGTTATATCTTAACCTTTTTCCTCTCTGCCTCTGATCAGCACCTATATGCTGACACTCCCTCCTTGGTGGCTCCATTTGGAGATGGGGTTTAGCAAGGCAATGAAAAAGACAAGTAAATAAAATCGCTGGTGATCCTGGCAGTCTGACTGATTCTCCCAATCTGGACTGGAGATCTCGCAGAAATGGCCTTTCTCCTGCTATCTTAGTATCTCCCCATCTAGCTGAAACTCAAAGCACAAAAACAGATTATATGATGCAACAAATTTCATCTGCAGCTTTCAGGCTTGGAGTGCATTCCTCCTGCTTTCTCAGGAGTCTTGCATTCCCCGCTTAGCACTGCCTCTGCTTGGAAAAGTCATTGTTCAAGTCACCACAAGCTCTTTTCATCGCTTTTGGTCATGAATCATAATTTGGGGTCAGATTCCAAGTCACAAAGGGATGGATTTTTGGATGGATTTCTTTTCCTAAATACTGTTCCCTGCAGGTAGCTCTTAAAAGCTGATGGCACAGTGAGTGGCAAGGACAGATACACAGACTCTCTCCCCGTTGTGCTGTCTTGGGGTGCTTAGGCAATATCTGGCTGGTCGGGAGCCCCTTTGGGCTCTCTTTGGTGTGAAAGCGAGGGCACAGCATGCTCTGGACTTTGTCTTTTAGCCAGCTGGTTTCTAACCTTTCCTGCAATGGTGGCTATTTGGAGATGGTCCCAGTTGTGATGGCTATTTGATCGGGAGCCTGTCCCCTGGCATCCCCATCAGACCTGACCCATTGCCCAAAACAACAGCAAAGCCACACGAGTATGGAGCGCATGCAGCCCTCCAGCCTCAGCTATGGTCTGCTAAGGGCAATACTCCACTGAGATTTGGTCTGTAACAGGGCGTCTTTTGGGTCCTGTAGGACCTTTGGAAATACCCACCTTTGGGCTTTTTCTAAAAAAAACAACCAACAGCCACAATCCAACCCATTTAGGTCATATCCTTGGCTTTCCCCCTGCCTAAATACCGCTTTCCGAAGCAAAACCTGCCCATGCAAACAGCAAATGGCCACTTTGTATTTCTGAAGCGACCGCCTTCAGCCCGGGCTGGAGCCTTCCGGGCCTGGCGACGCTTTGCCCGTGCCAAAGCCCAGCAGCACCAGCCGCAGCTGCAGCAGCAGCAGCCGCCGCCGCCGGGGCCGCGGCCGGTGCGGGAGGCTGCGGGGCCGCGGGGCCGCCCCCGGCGCTGGGCAGCCCCGGCCCTCCCGGCAGGCACGGCCCGACCCCTCCCCGCTCGCACCGAAAAACGCTGCAGGACTGGAGCAAAACGGAGTTACGAGGACACCGTGTGACGGGTGATCCCAACTACAAGCATTTTAATTTCCTGTAAGAATTCGGGTGCTGGGAACCATTTCTCTGAAGGGCTCCTAGTTGGGGTTCGGTTATATTTTTAGCTGTCTCACTGCATCCCTTTTTCTTTTCAGAGGAGAAAATATCAAGGTAATCTAGGCCACCTCTAAAGTGTAATTGGATTTAGTTTTCTCCTCTACTTCGGACTGGGAATGTGGTAGTGTCTGATGTGCAACAAAGGCTTGAAAAGCAAGGAGATACCTGGGGACTGCCCCCCAGGAGGATGGAGCAGGGTGTCATCCCCTCGGCCCTGCCCCAGCACCCCGCTGTGAGTGGGGAGTGTTTCCAGGAGGAAGATGGTGGTCCGGTGATGAAGGGCATGAATGCACCGCTGGGATCCTGAACGGGACGAAAACACAGCTCCTCAGCAGCAATGGGGCTTTGGTGCAGCTGCCCTGCGGGGCCACATACCGTGTACTGCGCTGAGTTTTGGCCAACGTTTGATGACGAGCAGAGGTGAAGACTCTTCTCGAGCAGTCCTGTGACCAACAAGGTGAAGACAGGACCAACCATCCCACCAGGAATGAGCACAGCTGCTGTCACCTGGAGAAAGAGCAAAGGGATAACCCCAAGGGCAGCAGGGGCATTTCTACCTGCGCATGGATTTCTTTTGGTGTCCTTAAATACAAACCTTACACTGCCAAAAAAAACCCCAACTTGGTATTTCTGCAGGGAAACAAACCTTCCCTGCAGGGCTGGTGCCCAGAGATAAGCGTGGCCATTACCCGCCACGGCCCCACACTGAACTCCCACACCCAGGGAGTGCTGGTTGCAGCTGGGCTGGTGGACAAGGAGGGGACATCCCATGGCAAAGCTGGAGGTGATGGTGGCTGCCAAGGCAGCCGGGTGACAGCACTGGGGTGTCCCCGCTGCAATAAGTGCACCAACCCTGCCAAAAGGAGCAGAGGCACCCAAGCAATTGTGGCTGCGATTAGATGCCTACCCCATAACCAAGCAGCTCATCCGCTGGGGTGCGTGGGGCTGGGCACTGTGCCTTGCTGGCCAGGCAGCGCCATTTTCTGCCCAGGCTGGAGTCCTCAGTGCCACTTTGGCAGCAATGGGTTGGGGCCGGAGGACCAGGGTGGCCTACGGAGAGCCGCCGCAGCCAGCGCTGCCAAGGTCACCCCGGCTTGGCAACGGGAGCCCAAAGACAAACGGAAAAATCCAAGTTAGACGTGACGATTGCACATGGCTCAGCCTCAGGCAAGGAATAACCTTGCAAACTCTGTTTAAACTCTCCCTTCCTCATCCCCCCCATCAAGCGCCTATTAAAAATAAATAATTAAAGAAACAAAACATGGCTGTTGCCATATGAAGTAGCTTTCAGACTTCTGAGTCGCAGAGTGTCTGTGTCACGCAGCCGACATGGGGCGAGTCCACCATGGGCACGCTCAGCAAGGGGCTCGGGGGGCAAGCACCCACCCTGCCAGGTTGGCCCTGGGGCTCGGTGGGAGGCTGGGGAGCTGTCAGAGCGCCAGGGCTGCAAAAAACAAGAACAGCCTCACTTTGATATGTCCATGTGTGCACACATATACAATGTAAATAATTATTATAATGTAAAATAGAATTATTGCAAATAATTGAAATATTTATAGGTGAAAATACATGCATTATATGTAATATGTATATGTGTATAAAGTATGTATTACAAGAATAATTAAACATTAAGCATTTATGATTATACTTACATATTATATGTTGAGTGATTATATTTGTATATGATTGTAATACTTAATAGCCATTTGGTTTATGTATGTCTACATATGCGTGTGTGTACAACATCATATTTATTATATAGACACACACATACCCCCCAACATAAAAGAGGGAGCACCTTCCCTTCCCGCAATGTTGAGCTTTGCCACAGTCCAACGCGGCTTAGCAGCTACCGGCGAGCCGGCCTCTTCCTCCGAGTGCCGCTAACAGCTCTGCTTGCTCCAGCCTTCAGAGCGTGGCGGGCACTTTGCCTGTGCTGTGGGTATTTCATGCTATGGAGCCGCTGTCCCCATCCCTGGTGGCTCATGTGAAGCTGTTGAGTTTCTCCTTCCAGTGGAACAAAACTGAGTTTCAGTGATGGGGAGGTTTCCTTCCAGAGCTCGCTGTGCACCACAGATTGGGTTGTTTACCAGCTGGAGGATTAAATAGACTTCCATTGAAGGGGAAAAAAATATGTAAGTGTTTTCAAGTATGTCTTGGAAGCGGTGTCTCGCTTGAAGGAGGCTTTTCAGACTTGCTTGTGTTTGCTGGCTGGCACTTCACTTGTCCCTGGTAAGGATGCTGCATCTCACACAAAGTAGAGTTTCTGGAAAAATACTGTATTAGGATGGAGGCAGTGAGTGGAAGCTGGGGGGGAGAAAAATAAAAGCTTTGACTATCCCTAAAAACAAACCCCTGCTCCCATCTCTCTCTATGGCTCGTGACAGCCCCTTCTTTGCTTGCAAAGAGAAACCCTTCTGCACCCAGGAATGAGGGAGCCCCTGACTGACCTTCGTCCCCAGTGCGGCTGGGATGTCCCTTAGGTCCCAGCAGTGACCCCAGCACCCAGCAACCCAACACACCAGCCTTGTGGTGGTGCAGGGCAGGCACCCACCCCCTCCCAAACTCCAATGCCCTTCCTCAGCCCCCATCCCACAACACTGACATGAACCCGAGATTTAGTTTATTGGGGGACAACTAGTGGCTGATCTCAGCAGTAAGCCTAAACTGCACTGTTAATACAGTGTGAAGCAAAAACAAGGGAGATATTAAAAAAAATAAACTTCACGTTTTCTCACTGCCTCCTACTACAGCCTGGATCAGCTGGCTGATGGCTGCACAGGGCTTGGAGGATCCAGAACAAAGCACTTTTTTTTTAAATTTCTGCTTTATTCAAAAACAGCCAGTCTCATTCTTCTGCCGACACTCCACATTTGCCTTTATTCCCCCTCCCACTAGAGATTAAAACAAGGTAAGCCTTCGACTGGGATCTCGTAGCATGTGATGGGTTTCTCAGTCCAGGGCAAGCACTGAGTCCAAATGGACAAGTCAGCAGCCAAGGACTAAAGAGCAGCAAGAATGGAGCTCTCTTCTCCCACCCCTTTCTTTTTAAGGACGTTGCTTATTTGGGAGCTGTGAGGACTAAATACAAATAAAAGTCACTGTCAGCTCAAACGGAGGTGCTGGTGACTGTGGCGGGGTGGCTACAACCCGGTGAAAAGCTGGGCACAGTAACGATACAGACATAGCAGCAGAGAAGCCAGGCCCACCGCTGGCAGTGACTTTCCTGCTGGGTTAGATTAAAGACAGAAATCACTATGAAATGTCCACACCCTGTCTGGGCTCTGCTATCCACACAGGTTTGCTCTGAAACCATGTGAATTTTGTGAAGGAAAAGGGAGGAAAGCAACACACTCCCAAATCTCCTCCCAACAAAGTAACTCCAATACAACACCACAGGGAGCCTAAAACCAGGTAGGGCCTGCTGTGATGTACTGAAAGCTCTTAAAAGCTGAGGATCCTGCAGGCATTTAAACACCAAATCTCTGCTTTTAAGGGGAGGGAAGGGGGATGATGCCTGGACAACTCGGTGGCTTCTCGCCCTGCTGGGACAGGGGCTGCACTCAGTGCCACCGAGGCAGCCGGTGCCAGGGGGAGGGAGCAGTGCTGCCCGTGCAGTGCTGCCCCCTCACTGAAGGGCTGGGGGTGCTTTCTTGGAGGAGCAGGTTCAGATGGAGTTACAGGAATGCTGATCCAAGCCGTGCTCCAGGGTTACATATAACCTTTGTTAGCAAAGGCCCTTTCTCATTTGCACAGGGAAAGAAAGAAAAGAGGAAGGAAGAAGAGTAAACAGGCTGAACAGCCAAATAACTAGCCTTTCGCTGCCCCTAAAAAAAAAAAGAAAAAAAAAAATCCCCTTTTATTGAAACCATTTCCTTTGGTTATATCATTTCTCTTGAGGCTGAAAGCAATTTTCAGACTTAAGTGTGTTCCCTGCACTAAGTGCACGGGCACGAGGCTGGTGCTTGGCTGCCTACCAAGGGGTACCCCAGAGAACAGCGTGTCTCGCTGTGCCCTGTGTAATCTCGCCACATTGGCTCATAGCCCCAACACCTCCTGCAAGGGGGGAACCCCCAAGCCCAGCACGGGCAAGGTGCAGCACAGGTCACCCCAGCCCAGCTGGGTCCCACAAGTAGGACACAGATGGCATCCATTACGTGTTCCCATCCCTGTCTTCTGTCAACAGTGACAACCAGAACAAGCCGAGCTCTGCCTAGAAATCCCCTGATGATGCACCAGTGCCTGGGCTTTGTTGCAATCATGTGGCAGAGGAGCAGCCACATGTTGGGCACTGGGAATTGATGCTGGAGGAGAGTGACTGGGGTCCCTTGCAGTCTGCACCAGCCACAGGCTCCAGTCTGGGGCTTTTGGGGGATTGGAGGGAGCAGGGGCAAAGCTGTGCTATTAAAAGAAAGAGTTTCACATGTCTGGGACCCTGCAGAGGGCTGGGGTGTCCTCAGCAGCTTGGCCTTAGGACCAGCCTGGCCTTAGGACCATCCTTACCCGATTCATGCCAGCAGCAAAAGCATCAAGGTCCAGAGAGGACCTCTCCAAGGCAGTGGAGACATGCAGCAAGGAAGAGAAAAGATGGTGTTGAGGCAGGAGGCGTTATTTGCCAGGACTGCTCAAGCCAGTGCCAAATCAGAGCTAATAAAGGTTTACAAAATAAAATGCTAAGCTCGAGTTATTAAAATATATATGTACGTATCTCCTAATGCAGCCCCCTCAAACTGGGACTGGCAATCAGATGCTTGCTTTGCTTTCCCCGCAAGCCCCCTCAGCCACTGCTGCTGCTGCAATTATCACACGTGGGTGCTCGGGGCCAACGGCGGCGCAGCCAAGCAGAGCTGACAGCACACAGGCTGCAGCGAGAGATAAAGCAGTGAGGCCCAAGATGGGGGGAGCGTGTGCCTCGAATGCTGAAACCTCCCCCGCCATGAAGCTGGTGTGTGCATGCTCCCCAGCTCAGCCGGCATGGGGTAATTTATCCTTTGTAACAACAAAAGGAAGAGGAAGCTTGGAGAGAGGGGAAGCACAGCTTAGGTTTTTTCAGGGAGTGCTTTTCCTCATGCTTGGCATCCCAGAGCTGAACAGCTTTTGCTATTAGGGACCTTCAGCCATGTCTTGATCCTGTGCAGAGGCCTCAGCTCTGCAGCAGCTTGGGGAGATCAGAGCAGCACCAGGAGCAAACAAACACCCAAGGCCAGTAGGCACCCAACACAGCTCAAATTTAAGTGTTTAGTAAGTGGCAGGTCCTTGAACAAAGTGTCTGTCTGCCAGCAGGCAGGTGGACTTGACCTCCCCTTCTCCCTGCTCCAACACATACAAAGGCAAATTATTATTAAAGTTGAGGCCCGGTGGCATTTTTCAAAGGTTTGATCTATGCCCTCAACTCCTGACTCTTGGGCATCTTGTTATCTGGAGGACCCTACCGCTTCTTTGATTTCAGCAAGAATCATCTGCTTTCAGCCTCACAAGCCTCCCTGATGCCTTCCTGGTAAGGCAAGACAGCCACCCTGGAGCGAGGACGTAAGGAGTCATTTGCCAAATCCTCGTGCCAAATCCTCACGCAGCCCAACATGGTCCTTACGCGCACACACAGATTCTAGACTTGTTGCAGAGCAATTGTTAATGAGTGGATGGCAACTGTGGGAGAGGGAATGGGCTTTAATTCTAACCTGAAACATGTGGGCTGCAAAAGGCTGCTCTTGGTTAGGAAACACTGATTTTCCTGAAGCCCTATTAAAATTGCATTGTCCAACCCTGAATGGATGAGAAAGTGAGCAAGAAGTTCTACCTGACAAGTTTGAACTAGAAACAGGCAGAGCCATGGCAAGAAAAAATAACCCCCAAATCACAGCATTACCTTTTTTTAACCACTTTATTTGTGTGTGTGTTTCTATAAACATTTTAACTACTGGACATTTCATAAACCGTAAAAACAAACCTTCCTACCCCCAAAATGCAATCAATCCAGCTTGTCAGTCAGACAACAGTGACGCTGCCAGGGCAGGTAGGTGGTATCCCTAGATAACCTCCCCGCTGGGCACAAGCCAGTGAGGAGCTCACTGCATCAGATCCTGAGCATCTTGAGCAATGGAGAGGAGACAAGTTTAAAGACCTGGTTGCTCTCCTCCAGGGATGTGACAAGTGAGAAAAGGGGGGCGAATAAAGAATTTCCCTTGATGGAAAGTCAGAGTCTGACGGAGATGTTGCGACATCCACTTGCAGGATCAGATGCAGTGACCTCGTCAGGCTCTGGAGCAGCCTCATGGGTTGTGTCGGTGCTAGGGACTGAAACCGATCAAAATGCTCATTCATTACAAATGGCCCAAATGCTCCTTAAATGCCTTGTTTGCCAGGCGCAGGTGTGAGCAGTGGGCACTCCTTAAAACCAGCTTGCTCACTTGCGAGGGCGCAAGTCTGTGGGTGCTGATTCCTCAGGGTGGGCGAGCCCAGCTGTAAGGCACAATGGGGAGGAGAGATGGGGTGGCAGAGGAGGCCCAATCCAGCCAGGTAACCCAGCGCTCATCGCCAAGTACCCCGTTGTTCCAGAGGAAAGCACCGTGTCGCACGAGTGATGCGGAGCAGCACATGGTCTCTCAGTTCCCCAGGTTCATGTCTGCACCGTGGACAAGCCAAACCAGGCGGAAACAGACAGCCAGGAATCCGGTGCCCAGAAGATCCCCCAGGGCAGTGAGGTAGGGGATGGAGAAATTATCCGGATCCAGCGCCTTCCTCCACATCAGGCGCACAATAAGGTCAGCCACGTAGAGCAGGATTCCCACCTGAGGAGAGGCAAGACAGGCCCTGCTGTGAGGCAGCAAGAAAGTAATGCAGCACCTCCCTCAGCTCACAGCCAAAATGACGTGGCCACAGCCAAGGTACCAGAGCTAACAGGGATCGCCGAGAGTTAACACCTTCCCCAGAGAACTGCTGTTTCTCTGCAGGATGAAGCTGCGCTGGGATGGGTGTAGTTGGCTCATGCCCTTGGGCACTGCACTGCCTGGGATTGCCCATGGTGCCACAGCCCTGTACTGCCAGCCACAAGTGTGGGGACCACTCTTGAACTGCTCACCAGCATCTCATGGCTCAAAATGGGAGTCTGGCCACACCAAAAGCATCTCCCAAAGGTACGGTTCCCACTTCCCATGCCATGGGAGTGCTCCCATTCACTCCACCAGAAACAGGGCTGCTGCGAATATGCAGGCAGCCCCAAAGGATGTTTGTAGCCAGATTTTTTCTCTTCATCCTTCTTTTTTTCCATTAGAAATTCAAATCGCATCTACTTTGTTTTTCCTAAACGTCTCAGTGGACAACTGGAGTTTGAGGCAGTTTTTACATCAAAGTTATCCCAAGCAGCACTGACATGTTAAAAAAAGAAAGTAATTTTTTTTTTTTCATCTAAACAATTTTAAAATCTTTGTTGTGATTTCTTTTAATTTCTATTTCATTCCCAATTCTGATAAACAGACGGAGGAAAAAAATACTTCGGCTAAAGATTAAAGACTGTCTAGTTAATTGAATTAAGAAGGGAGAGAGAGTTTGCACCCCACATCTGTGATCCCTCCAAGGGAGACCGCAGCACAACAGGAACCAAAGCCAGAGGCGGCATTTCTAAAGGTGAAAACTGCGAGCTGGGTGGGGGGAGAGGGAGGAGAGATGGGGGAAGCAAATTAAACAACAGAATCACAGAAACTAAAGCTGGATTGAAACTCAAGAGTTTTCTATAGACCATTCCTCTGCCTCAATACAGGAGCAAATATGCCCACATCTTTCCTGATGGTTGTTTGTTTAACCTATGCTAAACAACCCTCAAAGATGGAGATGCCACACTCTAAGTAATCAGTCCTATGGCTTTTTTTTTCTGTTCTTCTTTTTCCCAAGGTCTAACATAAATCTGCCTTTTTCCATTTGAAACCCATGATTTCATGTTTCATTCCTAGTGACCACAGAGAAAATGTTATTCTGTCCCTCCCTACAGAAACTTGGTAGTTTAAAGGCTGTTAAACAGATTTTTCTCAAGCCTCTCCTCTTTGGACTAGCTAACCCCAGTCCATTCAATCGTTCATCTGAGGTCATGTTTTCTAGGCCTCTGATCTTTCTCTTTGGGCTTCCTCCAGCTGACCCAAACTTCCCCCTCTCTTTCTTTCTGTCTTTCTTTATAAAGTATAATAGAGGGGAAGAAAGAACCAGGCTGAGTGTATTCTCCTCCACTGGCCTCCATGGAAATCTTTCCGGGTCAGTGGCGTTGCTGGGATTCTGCTCTTTATGCTGTTACTTATTCTGCGTATTTTCATGCTTGGCTCTGGATGAGGAGTTACCTCGATGCATAAAGAGAAGACTAAACATTTTCATTTACAACTATGGCTGTGTTGCTGGGCTTAGGGCTGTGCAAAGCTTGAGAAAAACCGATTGTTTACACACGCAAGGAATTCACCCACAGACAGGAGGCTGCTTGTAAGGCAAAGCAAGAAGTCAGCTACCTCACCCTGCAAATTAATGAATCACTGATTTAAAAGGGCAAGTGAAGTCAGAGCGTCTGTGAGTTCAAGCAACAGCCGCATGCATTTCTGAGTGAGGCGACAAAGTTTACAGGGCAGGCAAAACAGCGAAAGGGAACGGGTAGAAAAAATTGGATGAACTGCCCATTGCCTACCCAGAACTTTTACTTTTGAAGATGAACTTCTCAGGCCTGGGTTTTCCCTTTGCTTTTGACCCATATGGCCCTGCCCAGAGGGATTCCTAGGTCTTCACCATGATACGTGAAACTGGTTTCCAAAATGAGTGGGGAAACCTGCTGGCTGGGGTTCACAGCCTCTCACTTGCCCCTTACTGGGATGACCAGTGGCAGTCTAGAAATACTTGGGGCTTAGAGACTCAAGGAGTGAACATGGTAAAAAAAGGTACCACCTACAGCAAGAGTTACCTCCTTGCTAAGTGTGTGTCGGCACACTAACTGCAGCTCAGCAGATGATGATAACTTGTTCCTCATCTCACGTCTGATCCCTCAGTCACCCTTAAGGGCAGTTGTGCTCATGTGGGAAACCAGACCCTGGCAATTTGGGTGAAGTATTACTGGACCCACAGAAGATACATGATGCTTGATAGGAAACACACCTGAAATGACTGGAAATGTGGGCCGCTGTTGGAAGTTTTACCATGACAGGGGGGTCGGAACTAGACCTTTAAGGTCCCTTCCAACCCAAACCATTCTATGATTCTATGACCCCTGTTTAGCCTGGAGACTGCTTTGTTTTCATGGTATCTGAGAGGTTCCTTTTGGATGAGAGTTTGGGGTTTACCTGCAGCAAAGCAGCAGTCAGATAGAACATCACAAAGGTGAAGGACAGAGCGGTGTGGCCTCCCTGCAGCAGATGGATGGTGTAGAGGAACACGAGGTGCCCTGGGATAACCAGGAGGAACAGGACTCGGGCTGACCTGGAATTCACCTCTGCAGAGGACAGAGACAGAAACAGCGATGATAGCGGCTGCAGACGGTGGTGGGAGGACAGGACGCAGCTGCATATTTTGATGCATAGACTCGGGGCTGTCCCCTCCCACCAACCACATTGCTAATGCCTTTTCTAGATCACGCAGCAATCTGGAGCATCTGTAGTATCAGCCCAGCAGCTTTGTCTAGCACTGAAACTATGTGCCAAAGATGTGCTCCATGCTGATCCACTCCACTTCTTCCAAACACTCCTCTCTCAGCTGCTCTCTGCCTCCCACTGCTTTTGCTCTGCCTTGCTGCAACCCACTTTCCCAGTTTTTAGTTTGTTTTAGCAGTAACTCCCAATTTAGCAGGGAAAATCAAGAGGAACCTGCAATCTAAAAAAGGCAACAGACCCAAATCTAGTTTTGCTGATGCTTAGGTTTATCCATTGCTGAAGATGGAGGAACTGCTGATTTTGAGCAAGGTTATGCTCTGTTCACCCCTCTGTCCATAGGTGATGGCTCTAGGCTGGCCATGGTAAAAATGACTTTCTATTAGATCAAATCTGAAATTCTTTTTCAATTACTGTCTTTAGTGCTCCCTGAAGGCCAGTTTCTTTGCATGCCAGCAAGCAAGTATACCACAAGCTTTTTTTCAAGCTGCCCACTGCAAAGATGCTTCCTCTCCAATCTATCTTCCCTGTAAGGGGGAAAGGGAGTTCTGCCTTTGAAAACCACCTAGTCCTTCGCCAACCAGGCTTGATAAAGGAGCTACCTGTGATGACAGGCCTTGAGACATGGACACCTAGGGTTCAAGGTCTACCTGATGAGAAGAATGTGGTGCATGGGTTGGGCCAATTCTGCCTCATCTTGTACGGCAAAACTCCAGGCATGCTCCAGAAGTGCAGGAATGTGGAAATACGACTGGCCTGGATGGCAACCAGATTCCCTCCAACACCTGTGAGGACAAAACACAGTAAACCTGTAAACCACCTTCACTGCAGCAGAAAACATCAGTCTAAAACCTAGTCCAAGGTGAGTCGATCTGCATTCACTTACAAGCTCACTGAGAGCAGCAGTGAGAGAAAGAGAAACCCTGATCCCACATGTCATGGTGATGCTGCACTATTCACTTGGCAGGAACAGCTCTTAAAAATCAGGAAGGCTACAGTGATCGTCTCTTTCTGACTGCTTTATTGGAAACATTTTCCCTTGCTTCCCAGCACCGGCTGTAAATGCCACGTGGCCTCTGAAGACGATGTAATTACACCTGGTTTGATGCAGTCTGTGAGCAACACCTGGGGAAAACAGCACAGGCAACAGCAGATGCTGCTCACGGCCACTTCTTAGATTTACTCACCCAGAGAGTCATCATTGTTTAAAAGACAACAAACATCACAGAGAGTGATTGTATGTCTGTCTGAAGGCATCTAACACACTTGTTAAATGAGAAGGAATCATATGAGAATGAATCAGAGCCCAAATATGTTAGGTAATTAAAAGGCAATTAATTCCTTCCAGATTGATTAATTCTAGCAAACATGAAAAAGCAGCTACATTTTCCAGCAGAAAATAGAGGGATGATGATCTACGGAGCAAACCTCCACCACCCCGAGTATTTGCAGGGTAAAAATGCCACAGAAAAGATAATGTTGAGCCACATCCTACAGGCTTCTCATGTTTTCCCTTCCTTGAAGAAGGAAATGCTCCATCATTAAATGTGAGATTTGCCAGAGCAGAATCAAAGTGAAAATACTAAGACTAGCTCAACATAGCTCAAGATGGGAGCTTTCTGCATTGTGCACTGCCACGCTTTGCAGGACTCCCCTGCACATGCAAAGTGAAGAGCTACCTGTGCAAAGACACACAGCACTGTGTAACTCTGCCACCAGCTCTGCCAAACAGGTCGCTCGCCCCCACAGAGCGATGTCTGGGTCAATCATTGTTCAACTAAATTGCTGTTGACATACTCTCCTAATCAGGCTCTTTGGCTAACCATGCTGGAAAGAGTTTGTCAGCGAGGTGGCTGTCTTTATGCAGATCCACTAAGGTGACAGCTGGGTGACACCCTCTGACACCGCAAGAGCACACCATGCTTTGAGGGTGATATGAGACCAAGCCTGCCCTAGGAACGTGGGTTTCCCCTGGAGTGGGCCTGGCCTGCAAGAACATTACAATAGCAGATTGTGGATCCTCAGCAATGCCAGGATCCCCAGCAGTTTGTACTGGTATGTGTGTGTATAAAACTACTGTGAGGCTTCAAACAAATATAAATACACACACAAAAGATGTTGAGAGAGAGAGAGAGAAAAAAAATCCCTATATATATAATCCATATATATAACCTTTTTTATATTTATACACACACATATAATCTTAATATATTAATCTTTATCAACAATCTGTATAGGGGATGATTGCACAGCTCAAATTGCTGAGTGGAGAGAGACAGGGAAAATAGATTTATTGTGATATCCTTAGTAGGTTTGATGTTATGAAAGTAAAGGTGTCAACATAGCTCTCGGAGACAACTATCAGATGCTGTTAACCTTTCCCACAGCTCTGCCAGTATTTTTCAGCCCTGCCTGCTATTTTGCTCCAGAGACGCTTCAAGATATGAGTAAGTAGGGATGTAATGGGGACCAGTAGCTTCACTTCCACTCGTGATGGGAGCAGGGACTTGAACAGAGACCTCTGTGTAGGAGCAACAGTGGATACCATAACCCTTGGGGAGGAGGGGGAGGTATAAATAAAAGCATGCATATAACCCCCCCTGCCCAACCTACCATTAATCACAGGTGTGAAAACTGCCATGCCTTCAAAGTTTGGGTCAGTTACAGTTTTGTCCAAGATGAGCCCACCAATGCTGTTAAAAAAGGACAAGAAATGAGGGTGGATCAATCCCTCTTCCCAGGGCAATTCCTACGCTGTGAAAATAGCACACTGAGATGAGTTACTGCTTCTTCCCCATTGCCAGGGCTGGACTATTCCCCATTTACCCCTTTTACAGCTCAGTTTTCACCAATAGATAGCCTTACAGTTTTTGTTAATGGCATAATGAGATCAGGAAGACCTCCTTGCTTACCCTTGAGCAAAACTGATAGTAGCCAGGGAGGCTTTATCATCCTCCCCAAAAGTTTTGCTACACTACTATACTGGTCTTAGCAGTTTTTTTAAATTCTCTCCCAGATCTCAGTTGGGTCTGAAAGACATAGCACAGGGGGAATAAACTACCTGGCTCTACGTTCACCAGTCTTTTGTCTTTACACCTGGATAAAAATGAGGTTGAAGTCTGACTATTTGTGATGGTCATCATCTCCCTTTTCAGTTTCCTGGCTTGCACCCACATGGTGCATGGATGTGCGAGTGAGACTTAAAATGATAACTTGCTTTTTCCAGTCATTTGGGGGCTCCTCATCTGCTATCTCACAGCCTGTTGGAGAGCCACCAATGGCTGAGAAGCACTGGACAAATACCCTTCTGCTGCTCCTTCCAGTTTCACTTCTGATGGCTTTCTAAATGAGCACGGGATCTCTCTGCAGCGTGCATACGCATGTGGGCTCAGGAGCAGTTCCTCAGTTTACCTGCTGATGCTCATTGCAACAATGACCGGCTGCCATCCAGACTTCAGGACTTCAGCAAGGGAAGGACTTTGCTTAGCAATAGCAACCCAGAGAGGGATCATGACAATGAAGACAGCACAGATCAGAGGAGAAAGGTATTTCATATCTGGCAAGGAAAAGAAATCTTGCATTAAATGTCCATGGCTTCTCAGGTTACCAAAATCATATTGCACAAAGTCTGGAATAAAGGCAGCAGGGCTCTTGCTCAGACTGAGTTACGTTAGCAGAAAAATCACATGAACCAAGATATTCCCCACACAACCACCTCACTCCACCACAGAAATCCATAATTAATCCCTGAAACTCACTGCTAGAGGATGTTATTTGAAAATCAGCAGGATTCAAAGCAAGTTATATTTGAAGATGAGCAAGTCTCCAATTCCATCTCCAACTAAGCAAGACAAAAAGTTACAAAATTTCTGGCTTCAGGGTACAAATCAAACAGCAAGGCAAAGGGGAAACTCCTGTGTGCAAGCTGTATCACACGACAGACACCTCACGCCTTCACCTAAAACAATAGGTAATAGGTACTTTTGGTGGCAAGCTAGCAGAATTGCTGAGCAGCTGGCCTGCTCTATAGGAACAAATGCTCTGTTGCACATATAAGCCAGTTAAGATCCAGGGTTTCTTTCGTGCTAGCTTACATGTGTTTCCATTAGGTGCTTTTTCCATTCGGTAGGGGCATAACCTTGAAGTGACCTTTAGAAGCAAAGGAATTAAAAAATAAGTAGATGTGCAGCACTAAAAGAAAATAAACATGACTCAAGCATGAGAAACACCTTCAAGCAATGGGGATGATGCCAACCCTTTTGATATAAAAACGCTTCTTCAACAAAGCTCTCCATCTGGTCTCTGTGTTGGGGCCAAAGCCAGCAGGTTGTAACGTAGACTTTGCAGGTAATCTGGGAGATGAAGCAGACTCAAAGTGTGCATTTTTCAAAATGACATTGCCAGGGCCTCAGGCTACCTGGATGAGATAGCACTGATATGATGATATCTTCCATGAATCAAGGGCTCTTACACAAAGAGGTGCACTCTTTATGTGTGGCTTTAGTCGGCACTGAAATGCAACCACTTCTGGGGTGTAAATAGCTGCTGTTTTGTCAGTGCACTTTACCACCTGGTGTCATTTAGGACAGATGGGTTGTATGACAGACTTAGCTGCTGTACTGGATCTCGGCCCCCCCCCCCCCCCAGTTGTTTCGGGCAATTAATTCCTTCTTAAATAATGCAGACACAGAGCACTGGAATCTATCAAACCTTATCAAAGCCCACAGAAAGACTGCTGGTAGGATGAATGGACTTCAGTCTCCACATTCCAGTTCTGCCACATTCTCTCACATACAGTCCATAAGCAAGCTGCAACCCTTTGGCACACTTTGTATCTCCATTATGCAGGACTGGGAAGGACCAGGATTGATTTTTAAAAAAGTGAAAATCTTCATTGGCAAAAGGATAATCCGCAGAAGGAGATGGTGCTGCATCAGATGGCACACAGTACTCCAAACTTTACAGACCCACCGGTATTTTTGAAGGATACATTTTGGTAGGACCCAGAAGTTGTCACAGCATGACCCGTCCCTTACTACACACTGGGGAGGGAAATGCATTTATTCAACCACCATCAACAGTGCCTTTCTCCTCCCTGCTTCACTTCATGCTCCCAATGACTAGGTGTCTGCGTGCTGTGTATTTTCCATCTCAAGAGGCTATTTAAACTACTCTGAAGACATCACAAATGCTCTCTGGTCACAACCATAGAGGTTATCATGTTGTTCTGCCATGTGCTCCCTGGAAGATATTATCAGAGGCATAACGATTGAAAAACAAACTAGCTTTACAGAGACAGGTGTGATGGCATCATGGGAAAAGCCTATTAAAAAAATGCACCTCTGAAGCTCAAGGAGGACTGGACAGAAGCAATTCGTGGGCCTCTCCCTGCAATGTGTGCTCCTTCACTCCCTCACTTGCTGGCATATGGAACGAGTTACGCAAACTGAGAGCAGCTGCCTCGCTGCTTCTGCTCACAGTCTGAAGCAACAGTTTGGGTTTCAAATGGTATTGAGTTTGCTGGATCTTTTTATTTTCCTGTTTCTATTCTAGGTTGGGCTCGCGGTAAATAGCCTAGCACTGTACAAGCCACAGTCAGGCATATATCACCAAGTTGCAGCATGTTTTGAGCTTTTCAGTGTCAACAGGTGTCCAAGTCTTTGCCAACCAGCAGAACAGCTAACCCCATAGCCACAACTCCTACTCAGAGTCCTGTGAGCATAAAACAATGCAGCACTGCCTCCCTCCCTCCCTCCAAGATGATAATATCTTGTTCATCCATGACTCTCCACATGAGAAGATACAAGAATATTTTACAAATGCCAAAACCCTGAAATAGCTTTGTGAGGAAGGACCTGCTACTACCCATGCACAGAAAGTAGTTATGCTTGGCTAGCGACAGATGCAGGAACAGAGTCAGTGTCACATATGTCAACCTTCTGTTCCACAGCTGTGCAGTACACGTTGGTCATTTCTTTGACAAATCCCAGTTGTGTTTCTTAGGCTCTGCCTTCCAGTTTGCTACTAAAAGAGAGCCTGGAAAAAGCCTCTTTGGTCATTTTTCTACCCCAGTAGCATGACAGCCTCCATTCTGAAACATGCCAGAAATGGGTAAGCTCCCTGCAATAATTTCACAAGGATTCATCCCTTGCTTGCTGAGCTGCAAATCCCTGCTAAACATGTACCTATGTATTTGAAGAGTGTACTGCTGATTCCTGCCAGCAGGGAAAGGGTTATCAAGTCTCCAAGGCTTGCTGCTATGGGTGTGGCGACATTGTCTGGATTGATCCCAACTTTCCTTGCTCCGATGATCACGCCAATCATCACCAGACCTAGAGAAGACACAGAGCAGGCATTAGAGAATGCATCCTGCTGCATTTCACCCCAGAGCTGCTGTTCTGGTTCCCAGAGGGACACAGGATCTGGGAAAAGCAAGAAGCAGATTGCCCGTAGTGGTACCACACAGCTGGAGATTGGACATCCCCAGGGATTTGTCCTCTTGCTTTCACCAACCTGAAGGGCATGACTCTGCCCTTATGAACTGCACCAAAGGCCCAGAGGCACACAAGCAAATTCCAGGGATCAAAGGAGATACCAGCAGGCAGCCCAAATGTAGGCACTCCCCTCCTGAGCAGCCTAATCTTTGCTGTCTTGAAGCAGGACCAGGCATGAAGCACACTCATAGATAAGCACACAGCAGGCATGCAACAGCCTCCTGGTGCCATCCCCTGCTCTGGATTCCACAGTACAAAGAGATTTTCCATATTAGACCAAAATTTCTCTGAGTTTGAACCACCAAGGAGCAACAAGCTTCCTTACGGTAGCCTGAATTAGCCTTTTGGCCCAGCCATCAGACTGACCCCTTACGTCCCAGAGTCTTTGGGGGTGCTTTAATTTGCACTGGGTGGATGTTGGTGCTGTGAGCAGCTCCAGAGTCAAGGGGTTATGGAGATGGCCCACATCACCTCTCTTCCCCTGTCCTCTGAGCTGCACCTGGAAAATTCAGCTGCTTTTCAGCATTGTTGGAGAGAAGAGATGTTTTGCTTGCCCAGGTAAGTTAATGAGCACAAACCCCAAACCATGATGAACATGTGGGAATCCCTCAACCATCAAATCTCTTGCAGGCCTGTGGAAGAGCCACGTGGAACAAACCCTGCCTGGCCAGCCTCCACTGCTGCAGCCTTGAGACAAGACACATGACATCTCTTCAAAGTTCTTCCATGGCTGACAGGATGCACCAAAGAAAGTGTGAGAAATGGTGGTTTTCTCCAGCTCACAACCTCTCTGTGCCTGTTCGTACAGGCCCACCAAAGCTGAGCGTGCACAGGAGCATCGGCTCTCCCCTAAGAAATGCCATGTGTGCTCCTTCCCTGGTACAACATCCCTTACACAGAAACACATCCTCACACAACATGGCATTCTCCACAAAAGCCCTCCCAGACACCCATGCTCCCCTCCCCACAGCACAGTTCATGCTGCTTCCCTCCCTGGTCATAAAAATAGCAGCTTCCCATTGTGCACACCCACACACAAGCTGCCTGTGTCCATGTCCAGAGAAGAAACTAATGCTAGCTGAAAGCCTGTGTTGGTACGGCAGCAAAGCCTCTCTGTATCACACCAAGCAGGGAGCTGAAGGAAGAGTTTAATGAAAGCTAGGCTGCTGCTTTTCTCTTTTAACAACTGCCTCATCCCATGTTTTTCTTCAAAGGCATCTACAATTACCCTTTGACTCCAGCTTCAGGATATGCACTTGCTCTAACTTGTCCCTTTCGTTTAGAAAATTTGCTGTATCCAACTGCCAGCTCCCTCTATTCAGGGTATCATGCTGCCCTCGTATGGCAGACCTACAAACTGATCATCTTCAGGTGACACAGAGCAGCTCCTACCCGTCCACCCACTCATGTTTCCCTGAATAGCCAGGGGAGTGGACTGCCTGGCTCAGAGCTCACAGCAGGCAAGCCACAAGGCTGGCCACAATCCTCCACAGGGTCTTGGGCAACCCGAGTCCATCTCAAACGTGGTCTGGAGTTGTCTGCTAACAGAGTCTCAATACCCTGCTTTGTGCATGGCATTAGTTCACTCTCCCCTAGGAAAGCGCCAGTGTAGATGGCTAACATGTCACCCAAGACACATGGAGAAAGTGTGTGCGCATGTGTGTACACCCGTGCATAGCATATGGCATTTTTCGCATGTCGGGTGAAGTGGGACATTTTGATTGCTGCTATGGATGCCGAGAGCACAGCGAACAACAGATCCTGCGAGAAGAGAAGCAAAGGCAGGATGCAGAGGGTGTGAAAGCAGCAGACATAGGACTAATGCTTCCTGCATCCCTCCTCCCCCATGCCAGACCAAAGGGATGTCAGCTGGGCCTCCCTGGCAGAAGAGACAGTTTTTTCCACACCTGAGTGCTGCGTGTTTGATCTGAGGAACCAAAACAACTCACCAAGAGAAAGTGCAGCTATGAAGGCCGTGGTCACACTGCTGGCACACAGCACGGCAGCCTGGCTCAGCTCCACAGAACCCTTGGAGATGGCTCCCAGGATCACAGCAGCAACAGCAGCCAGAAGTCCCACCACGGTGGCCTGGACCTGGGGGCCAAGACAACTGGTGAGCAATCATCTGCATCTGCTCCCAGGCAGTCCTGGCTGCATGCGACCGCAGCATTTCCACACAGCTAAGCCTTGCGGAGATGCTGATTACTTATGTATTTAAGCAGCATCCCTGTAAGGCTCCATTACATTAAAAAAAAAAATCCTGACAAAGTTTGGAGAAAAACTCTAGAGGCCTGCAAAGGGCAGATAACATTTCAGCAAAGGACACTGAGTTCATCTGCAAACGAATAGCCCTGGTCAACACAAAAATGGGCTCCCATCAACACAACAGTCCTAGCAAGCTGAAAGCTGTGGAAGGAGATAAGGGAAAGCACACAGACACATGTTGCAAGCCCTGTGGCCTTGCCATGTGCAACCTCTAGGCTGGTTGCTGGATTTTAACAAGCAGAAAGACCTACAAGAGTCACATTTCTCCCATCTCTCCCCTCCTGCCCAAGGCTGATTCCCAAACACTGCCAGTAAATGACAGGCTTTATCTAGGAGCTGTTGTGAAACAGGGATTGTGCCGCAGTTCCCCCTGCAAAAGGAGGTTTTTTCATTATTTCAGTTTGTCCACAAAGGCAATGAATGTCTAGATGTGTTTTGCAGCTAAACTACAAGCTCTGGGGCCACACAGAGCTTTACTGGAGGTCAAGTCCTGGGCTCTGCTTGGCTCTGTTGAGAATACCTGCGCCAAATCAACAGCCTGGGATTCAGCACTGCTGGGAACAGATGCTGTTGGGCTGCAGCATAGGAAGAGAAAAGGGCCTTTTTCCTCTCCCAGCTGAAGTGACTCACCTGGATAAGGGCTAAATTGCAGGTGGCCATTTTCCATTGCTTCTGGGCATCATCCATCTGTCCAGTGTTAGCCTAGGAGCCAAGAGAGACACCCTGAAAACCTGTTCCTGTGGTGCACATGGATGCTGAAGGCAGTTTCACCTGGTCCCTGTGGGAAAGGAGCTAATAAAGCCAGAGAGAGGTGAGCACAGGTCAGCATCTCCCAGCCTTCCCTGCACTTCCTTCGTGACACATCTCCATCATGCTCCAGCCCAGTGTCCCAGGGGTATCACATGGAGGTGCAGAGGCATTGCAGGGCACCCAACTAAAGGTGGAGTGGGCACATCCACCACATCCTGCCCAGACCAAAAGCTGAACAAATTAAACCATTTCTTCTCTTTTGTCCCCCCTAAATTGCTCTGTTAAGCTCCAATTTCTCCCAAGACATGCAATACAAACAGCCCAAAGTAAACAAAACTGCTTAGGGAGATAGGAGAAATCAAATCCAGAGTAGCAAAAGCTACTGCAGGTCCCAAGAAGCCTCGGTCTGCTCCCCCCAAGGTAGGATTGCTGGGAAAGCCTCAAGGATCAATACCCACAGAAAAGCAATCCAATACTGAAGCTAACAGCTGTGGAGCCCTGGCTTTGTCTCCTTCATGTGTCACAGGGCCCCAAATATCAGGAACTGGCCACCCAGGGATTAATTCACCTTCAAAGCACAGATGGAAATTCTCTGTTCCAGTTACAAAATGAGGGCAA
This sequence comes from Aptenodytes patagonicus, assembly GCF_965638725.1. Lineage (NCBI taxonomy): Eukaryota > Metazoa > Chordata > Aves > Sphenisciformes > Spheniscidae > Aptenodytes > Aptenodytes patagonicus. The sequence continues at coordinate 13,094,590 of NC_134956.1, forward strand.
ACACATTATTTTAACACTCTCACACCACTAGTTTCTACCTAGCAGAAAAGGGCATGTCTCGTACATACAGTGTGGTAATGTAAAAGCAGAATCTCCTGATATCTTCTGCTAACCCCCTCCCCTCCCCACACACACACACACCACCACCACTTTGTTAACACTCACAGCAGTAGAGAGCCTGGATGCCAGTGTCATCTCAAGATTACCCTTCAGGCCAACCAAGGCAGGAACAAGGATAAAAACTTCTGTAATTGTCCGAAACACATCCCAGTGCTGGAAAAAAACAAAGGCAACGACCTCAGTTTGTGATGCTGACCAGTCCAATGCTGTTGCTTCAAAGGGGAGTGGGTTCCTACCTCGCCACCTGCTCTACAGGTGTCTGCTATGCACACGGGGGCAGATGCTGCCCTGGGCTGGTTGCATTTTGGGAGTGAAGGAAGCAGTTTTTAGCTTGCAATATTCTTTCTGATCTCATGCACAGCAAAGCACTATCCTAACAGGGAAGGAACTTTCTTCCTGAGGGCAGCAGAAGATTTTGGAAAGCCACAAATTAAAATGTGCCTTTAGCATTAGCCAAGAACAACATAAAAAATAATTAGGGTTCACAAGCCAAATGAAATACAGCATGCTCTCCATCCTTTGTACTGACACTAGATACAGGAATGCCTATTGCTATCCAGACTCATAAGAATAAACACAAAGATCTGGAAATGATCTAACAACAAAAAGTTGTGCCTGTCTTTTTTTACCAAACTTCTAACTAAGCATCTAAGACTGGTGCTGGGAGGGAAGGAGATTTTTGTATCTCTTCTCCACAGGCAGTTCCTAAATCTTCCTATTACCAAGCATGCTTCCAGCATAGCTGGAAAAAGGATTTTGAATTAAGATATCCCATAAGCCCGAACTGCTGGGCCAGTATCTTGATTATCACTGCTCCTCTGAAGCTGAACTGTACAAAGCTGTTGAATCAGCTGCAACACTAGAAATGATCTGAAACCTTAAGAAACTTTGTTGATTAACACGTCTTCTCTAATTTATCTACCATACAGTGCCTTGGAACGTAATTCATTCACCCCCTGTGCATTCAAGGATGTTGGCAAAGTCCCACTGTAGCCAGAGAGGTTCACATCAGGATGAAATCACAGAACGGAGCAGCTCACCATGAAGTAAAACCAACTAGCCCCACATCTAAGAGCAGAACACAAGCAAAAAAGAGCAGCTGCAATGAGTCAGACCAAAGGTCCATCTAACCTATTCTTATCTCCACCAGTAGTCAAATTCAGGTGTATAAAACAAGAATCTACAAGTATGACAAGTAGATGGGATAATTCCCCTGTGTATTTTCCAGCCTATGACTATCTGCCACAGGGTACTGAGCTGGTGGGGTTTTTCTGTACACTTACCAGTGTTCAAAGGATTTCTCTTTCAGGTACTCATCCAGTCTCCCCCCTCCAACCCATGTGCCATCCTGTGGCAAAAATTTCCACAGTTTAGCTACATGTCATACGAAGGATCAATTTGTTCATTAATTCTAAGTTGTCACTGGCTAGTATCATATGACGGTCCCAAATTCTGGCGCTAGAGGACAAAATGAACAACAGATGCCTGCCCACCTTCTTCACATCCATTGGGATTCTATAAACCTGAAAATCCAGGAGGTTGGACAGACAGTAAATGTCAACACATTCAGCCTTCAGCCTGTTGGGAAATATATACAGGGTGTAACAGCTCGATGTTTTGCTCTGGCTGTGCCATGGGAAGCTGTGGGAAGCCGGTGGTGTGGCTGTCTGCTGGGAAGACCTCACAGCTTCCTTCTGAGTCAGGATGAATGAAAGTGGGGCTGAGCCAGCCCTGAGCACATGATGCGACAACCCTCAGAGGTGCAGATAACAGGCAAAACATTATTATCAATATAAAAAGGCACATTTCCTGGCAGTGGTGACCTGGAAACAGGCATGTTTCAAAATGTTAAAGGTAAGTTACTGTTGAGTAAATAACAGACAACACGAGAATAGTCACCTTATTTGACACACTACAATTTTGTTTGAATTTGTTAACATGGAACTTAAATACCTGAGAAAAGCTAGGGGCGGACATCTCTTTTAAAGATTCAAATCCCCCTCTCTCCTCTCTCTTTAATTAAGAATAAAGATCCAAACACATCTTTGACACCTTCAAAAGAAAGAGGAGAAAAAAGAGACTTCATAGGCACAATGTAAAAAAACCCAATCATTTAAAATACACAGGTGTGCAGACATTCATATTTAAGACCCTGCATATTTTGCACATAAAAAGACATAAACAAAAAGCAACAGAAAAACTCAACTGTTTGTGTTTTCTGTGCATGTCACCTTTGGGAAATATGACTGTCTTATCAATGTAAGCTCCAATCTTTGTGTTCATGATGAATTTTGCAGGTCTCAAGCCATCATAACAGAAGTTTCAGCATATGAGGTATGATTTTTTGGGACTCTGCCTTACATATAATTATACTGAAAGGCTTTCAACAATTAATAAAGAATCACACAACTGTACTAATAAAAAAAGCTGACTTAATTGCCTCCATTTGAGTCTCATTAGTGACTCACCAAGAGCCTAAGGACAGATTCATAATGATTTATACCACAATAGCCAGGACTCCATTGTGTTAGAGACTGCAGAAATACAGAAACAACAGATGATCCCTGTGCCATTGCCTTGCAGGACTGTCAGCTGGAGGAGCAGGTGAATGTGGCAGGTTAGAGCTGTGCATGCAAGGAGCTGCCTGAATGAAGACAGCTGGATTAAGTCTAGGAAGCATCTCTCCTTCGAGATGAAAACTAGCTTAGAAGGAACAGAAACACTCCCTGCAGCACTGCAAACCCACACAGGGACACTGAGCCACAAAGACTCTTACCCACTTCATGTCCCCATAATGGAGTTACAGCCCTAAAGCTCAGCTCTGAAGAAACTTGGTTACCCCATGATCTACTGCAGCTGGTCGCCATGCCACTTAGATCTGCTCATGGGGTCGCACAGAGGAAGAGAGGCTATAATGTACTGAGACAGCCTCCCCAGCTGCAGTCTAGCCCCGCTGTCCCTCCTTACACTGTCCTCACAGTCCCAGCCGTGTCCTATTACCTCTCCAGGGCATCCATGCTCCCATGGCAGCAGCTAAGAAACCTCAGAGGTTTTCCATTGCCCTGAACAAGTCAACAGAAAAATCAAAAGATCCTGGACTATAAAATGCAAGCCAATTCAAAATCCTTTTCAATGCTAATCATCTCATGGACTTCTATCAACAAAGGACAGGGATATCTTATGTCTGTGACTTTTATTTGGACTATGTCCCACTGCAGTGGTGTGGAAGGGGAGAATGAAAGGGAAGCTTTCCTTCTGAATTCTCTGGTTTGAAATCTGATCATCCAGCTTCAATATGATTCTTCACCTTACTGTAAAAGAGTGGGCCAAACACTGGCAGGGCCCTGCAAGGTCTCCAGCAATGCCAGCCAGCCTGGAATCTGGATCGACCAGCTGGCCAAGGATCACTGGAGCAAAGGCGGAAACGTCCAACAAGAAAAGACCTGTGCCATACTACCGGCCCTGCACAGAGACTGCATCATCTGCACAACCAAGAAGAGAAAATGGCAAATAGCTATTTCTTTGCGCATCCTTTTATTACAGTATGAGCCTTGGAGTCAATTGGGCTAGACAAATATCTCGGGTTTTTTTTTTTGTTTGGTTGGGTTTTTTAACAGTAACATGAACAGTTCTTGGTTTCATCCCAGGACAGATCAGAAACTGCTAAAATCCTGAAAAGTTTGATAGGACACAAACAAGCAATTCCCACTTTGTTCTCCTCTTTACAACATCAGCCCTGCAAATGAGAGAGCCAGCTGGACTCCCAGCACAGAACCACATTATTTCAAGATATTTTGTATGTAACAAAACAAGGGCAGCACCATTAAACTCACACCTATGCTCTAGATACTATCCTTGTATTACAGCTTGCCCATGTATCTCCCTGTCAAAGGCAGACACAGCGTTTCCTAAGAATGTTTTTCTGTGACTGCCAATAGGGCAAAGCATTCCTCAGCCAGACCATCCCCTGAAAAATGGGCAAATCACAGACTTCTGGACTAGAAAAACCTGTAACTTCAGTAGCATGAGCCCTCGTGATTACCAGTAAGAGTCTTATGGTACCTGGCCTCAAGCAAACAAACCTTAGTCTCAGGTTTTAGTTGGACAGGACAGTGAGTTTCTAGTTCTCACACTTGCAGGAAGAAAAGCTGAAAATAAGCAGCTCAAAGACAAAAAGGTACAGAAGAATAATCCAAACCTTTAAAGGCTAAGATGTCTGGATTTTCCCAGCTACTGGTTTTGTTTTTAGATACGGGGTTGTTGATACCATGGCAGCTTACCTCACTAACATCTCTCCTATGCCAGTTGTGACTCTCAATGCACTAGCTCCCTCCTCTGGGAGCTGAACCCACTGACCGATGGCTTCTATTTCAACATAGTTGGAAACACCTTCACCAAAAAATACACTTCCTATTATTGTGCTTCACGCATGACCCCATTTCTAAGAGTCTAGTGAACAAATACACAAAGTAGACTGCACTCTGGTATTTAAAGGACATATGCAACGTAGGTGTACATGGCTTGTGTTTTCCATCAGTTTGGATACAGCTACATTTTTGAACAGAGCCCAATTCTTAGCAAGTGCGTTCGATTTCTTTTAGACAAAGGCCTATTCACCTACCAAGGGTATGGAGTGGCTATGTACTATGTTTTTATCCTTCTCTGAGATAACTGCTAACTATTAACATAACATCTTGGGTAGTTTGAGAACTTCTGTAATGCTGCAAGACAGGTCTGTGCCTAAGCACAGCACAAGGTGGAGACGACAAACACAGCATAGCAACAGCGTGTGCCAGTCCAGTTAACCCTTCTTTGATATTCTTCATATTCCTTTTAATTCAACTTCTCTGCCTTCTTTGTTTCTTCCAACGCAAGAAAAAACAGCAAGGTATTGTCTTTCCAAACACTCAAGTATCCATATTTAGCTCCTGCTGTGGTACTAATGCCAGCAAATCTAATGTACTCCAGTGAGCTCAGAGTGTAGGATATATCCTTGGGGAACTCTGCCAGCCTTTTGATTTGTAAATCCACTGGCTTGAGATGCCCAAACTAGATCAAATTTTGCATTTCTATTTGTGCCACTGGTACAAAGCAAAGACAGACGGGATAGATTCTGGTTGTGGGCATAACGGTGTAAATCCAGCAGCACTTCTTGGAAGTCAATACAAGTTATTCCAAATTTACACCCACCTCAGAATCTGGCCAAGAAGCACTCAGTTTGTAGGCAATGCTAATCTTTTTATGCTGGCATGCCTCTCATCACAGTATCTAAATGCCTTCTAGACCAAAGATTACATTAGGTTGTTTGCAAAGAACTGAAAGCATAAACTTGCCTCTAAGTGAGACAGGTAGTTAATAACAACCCTGACCTAGATCTCCTTATCAGCAATTTTTGAAGGAAAGTAATAATATCATGCAATAGGGGAATATGCCGCAGTCTGATCCCAGTTGCTTCATAGCAGTCATCACCAAAGTGTTTAGCTAGATACAGTAAAGGGAGCACCCAGTCTAACGCACCACAGGCAGTGTCAGGCAGCCTGTCTAAAAGCCACTATCCCACTTTACAAGGGGCCCGTTGTTGATCTGAAGAAGATGGATAGCGTCTCTCTAGCACAGGAAAAGCCTACAGCCATCCCGCTGACTGGCTGCTAAGACCACACACATTAAAAACAAAAACGTACAAATACTCAAGGTCAGTGAATTAGCCCACCCTCTCACTACAAAGTTGCCTAACCACATGTACGTACTTGAACAACATCCATCAAGAGGCCAGCAGCTACCATGCCCAAGCCAGCCAGAAGAAACGGCACAAAAATCTGGGAGGCAATGGAGAATGAAGTCTCTGGAAGAAATCCACTGGCTGACCTGGTCAACTTGCAGGTGAAACCTCTCAGCTTCTTGCCATGGAAGCACAGTTCCAATTGTAACTGGGTGACCACCATGGTCAAACACCATTACCCCATGCTCAGCAGGGCAAATGGGGGGAGATCAGGTCATCACACAGATCCTCCTGGTAGCTCTCTTTGAAGTCAAAAGAAATGTTTTTCCTCAAACTACAGCAATGATGCCAAATTGCTTTAGCTTCTTCTCCTCCCAGGAGCACATCCAGAGGGTTGCAGCAAGGGTATCCTCCAAAACTGATTCAGTTGGGTTGAGCCCAGGTAGCAGCAAACTTGACGGACACTAGTTCTCCGATTTATATCCAGGGGGGAATTAAAAAAGAGAAAAGAAGATTGTGGAGATGTCTGTGGACGAATAGAAATGAGCCCACACCCCATTCAGCTCCCACTACCTCAGTAAAAACCAGTAAGACCTGCTCAGGCTACAGCACTGAAAGAGTGACAGGTCATGCAAGAATCCCTCAGCGTGCTCAAACGCACTAGTGGCCTTTCTCCTCAGGTTACATTTCTTGTCAGTCTGTGGCTCGCCTGATACGATGGTTTAATATGTAAGCTTGCTGTGAACCAGCCCCAGTTCCCTCACTCCCACCATAAGCAACGTTGAACTTTTCTCACTGTCCCAAGGCCGAGGAGGTGGGGAGGAGTTAACAACCAGGATCCGTTTCGCTCTCCTTCAAGGTGAAGAAAAGTCACGGAAAACATGAGTCCGCATTTCTCATGGCTGACGATATTACACAGGTCTCATCCCCAGGCAAGTGACACAGCTAAGCTGGCTGGTGAGAGAAGATCTGCTCCTTTAGACGCCGGCCCCTCTTGTCCCCTCTATGGTCTCCACAGGATGTAACAATCGGTCTATGCCAGCTATACCTCTGAATGACTGGCTTTCAGGGGGAAAAAAAAAATCCAGAGAACCAGCCAATAAGCTTCAAAAGCGAACACCCTTATCTGCTGTCATCACTTCAACTTTCTGCTAGTTTGCAAAGGCCAAGATAAGAGTCATAGCCAGAGCTTATTTAAGGTAGCTCTGTAATCTCACTACACCACAGGCAAGGGAGAGAAAGGGTGAACGTTTCCATGGCATGCTGTGAGCTGGTCTCCCTTCCTGTCCTAAAGTGAAAAACACTGCTTCTGCACACTCCCAAGAAGACACTGTCTTTGAGAGAGGGGGTCTCACCCCAGAGTCTCCATGGTCAAACAGCTGACACAAGGTCAAGAACCAGAGCTGCATCATGGCCACATACAGCCAAAGAATTTGTATCCTGCTCAGTAAAGACTTCAGCTCAAAGTCATGCATGTGGGGAAGGGAGTCAGGGTATTCTGTTGGGGCTCCTTTCTAATAATTAATTTGGGAAAACTAATTGTATCAGACAGTCAAAAAGCTTTAAAAGCACAATTTAGGATGGAAGGGTATAATATTGGTTGAGTACATTGGCAACTGAGCTTTTTCACTGTTCAACCACAGGTTCAAATTGAGCCATGCCCCAGTGAAGGCAAATGAGTGAAAGCAAGTATTCAGTGGTAGGCATGAAAGATACAGGTTTCTCAGTCCAGTTCAAATTCAGTGTTTAAATTCCATTGCCTTACTAATGCTTTTTGTACTAATCAGCCGCTTCCCTGACACTCTCTGCAGAGACATGTAAAGATTCATGGCTTGTGGGCTCTGTCCTTGTGACACGGTCCCCAGCTTGGAGCTAAATGCGTTGGTAAGATTGGACAGAACAAGACATACTTTTGCCTTGCAGATAAATAGGGAACTGAGGAAGCTCTCAGCCATTTGGATGGTGTGTTTCTTTTGGTCTGAATTCACACAAACCAAAGCACAAAGCCTAGTGGGCTGAGATGGCACAGCAGATCTCTGCAAGCATGGCAGGGTGGAAAACAAGCCCTAGCTAGAGATGGGAGCTTTGCTGCTTTCTAGGTTGATATTTTGGTACAGCCCCCAAAGCCTCCTCCACTCCCAGCTGCCTTGGTGTGTACGTGTGTGTCTTCCACCTAACAATGGTCAGTTAGCTGAAAGCTAAACAAGGGAGTACGTTTCAGCTAATCTAACTGGAAAAAAAGCCCACAATAGCTGGAAGAGGGAGGTTAATAAAAATCCTGTAATAACCACACATGACCCAACCTCTTTATACCAGCCAGGAACTGAGAAGTGACAACATGAAGGCTCAGATCTGGTTAGAAACAGAGGCTTCAAGGAAATCAAGGACAATTTCTGGACAGCTACCACAGGTTTTCAAAGGTCTTATAACATGCATACCTAGTCCCATATGCCACTGTATCTGCCAACTGGATTGCTGACAGACAGAAACATTAATGTAAAGGAAATATTAATGAGCCTGAATGACTCAAACACCATTAAAAAACACAGCAGCAACACATCCTGTACTAAAGTGTCAGCCTGGCAGGGTTTATGAGTTTATCACGCTTCGGCTCTCTGTTTCTAAGCAAGCACCATAAAAAGCCTTCAACCGATGAATCAGTACGCAGAGAAAGTAATTGGTTCAGGTGACCTGCGTGTGTACACTGGGTCATTTTATTATACATTTAAGGAGCCTCTGATAAAGATCCGCACCATATTTGTCAGCAAAGAGACGCATCTCAGTTTCCTGGCAAAGAGATATACCATATTTGTCCACAAAGAGATGCATCAGGTTTGAGAGGAAAGAAAGCATTGCTGAACAGAGGGAAAAAGATTATAACTAGTTGGGAAAAAAACCCACCTCATGGCTGCACCACTCATCACAGCAAAACCCAGGGAGGTACACTGCTGCCCTTCTCTGCACACAAATACACTGTATCCCTATGCTTGCAAACTAGCCAACAGGTAGCATTGCCCTGGAGGAGCCAAAGCAGAAACAGCCTCTTTGGTGGGCCCTGACCCTGATCTAGGGCCCCCATCCACTGCCACAGTACAAAAAAAGAACAGAAAGATGACAAGCGCCAAAGAACACAGTTTGAGACGTACCTTATCATTCCTGCAAAGAAGGAACAAGGATACCAGTGAGTGCTCTTACAACATGGCAGTGTTAGCAACAGACAGCCCTATCCTGACACCTTAGACTCATGGGAGGACGATGCTTTTCAGGGACCATATGTCCCAGTTATTGGATCAGGCTGTGTATTTTTGTTTCTTACCTTGCTCCTCTTCTCCCCACTTTAGGAAAGGGCAGACAGGAGAGCTTATGTGGAGAGACTGAGAGCAAGCAGATGGAGAGTGCCTGGGGCCCAAAACCTTGCAGCATCTCCTGTTGCCCCACAGAAACAGCAGCAGCAGCAGAGGCCAGGACTGGCTTAGAAAGGAAGGGCAGTTCCTAGCAGCAGTGAGTCCGCAATGAGACGCACTCAAGTAGTCCATGATCATGTACGAAAAGTCACTGTACTAATTGCCAAAGGCCTGCTTCTCCTATGAGATGTTGCATGGGTTGATTTCCCAGGCTTATGCACTAACATAAAAGCTCTTTGTGAGCTCTTTATTTACATAAAACAGAAACCAGACTTTTGCAGTTTCAGAAGAATATGAGGTTTGCTTCGCATTCTGTTTATATTAGTGGCCCAGTCCTTCCTAGAAAAAAAATATTCTAAGGGAAGAACACTGAAAGAGAAACACTCCTCCAACATCGTAAACCCATCTGCAACCTACTTCATGCTTTAGTATCTCACAATAGGAGGTAACGTGCATTTAATGTCAGAGATCCATAGGAATGGGCAGGTCTGAACAGTCTGAAAAATAAAAATGAAAGTGGCTGCTCAAGGCTCAAGACTCTCAGAATGACATCTAAGGAGACAAAAAGTAGCCTGCCACTGGGTTCTGGATTTGCCTTGGTGTTTTCTGATCTGACTAGACATTCTGCTGGGTATTGAGTAGTGCTAAGGTCAGTTAAGGATACTGTATCACTCTTAAGCCTTTATAGCTCTTCTAGCCTAGGGAGATGAGCCCAGGGCTAATAGCAAAAGAACACACCTCCAGATTTGTGAAAGTTATCAATGCAAGCACAGTAGTTTCAGGGTCACTGTATCAGATAGGTCAGGGCAGTCTGACCCAACAGCTAGCTAGTCAAATAACAAGGGTTAACAAAAAGGCACGCAGCACTGAGAGTCACCTAGAGTGCAAAGGCATAGCAATTTATAATCTGGAAATTAACTGCAACTTTAAACTGTCTACAATTAGGTGCTCACCACTACCTTAAAGCTCTGTATTGCTACACCATAGGAGGAAAGGTCTGGTCCTGACTGCCACAGAATCAGAAATCAGACTGGAAGAAGGCTCAAGGATTTCAGTCATCTGCTACAAGGCCTTAGAAAAGGATGTGGTGCGCAGGCTGGGCTGGGCTGGTTGTATGATGCGTTAACAGTGCTGGGCTGGCTGGCTCCTGGCACAATGAAGCAGGGGATGCAGGACTTTCCAGAACTACATCCAGGAGTGATACAGCTGTATCTACTGCAGGAAAGCGCTATGCCACCACAGCCCTTGGGGCTGCAGCTCAGCCACCCTCTTCCTAGGACCAAGGTGAGATCTTTGCACAGGACTGCACCTTCCTACATAGATGCCTCAGATCTTTCACGTGCTCTTTAGTACCAATTGTCTTTTATCTCCATAGTAGGGAAAAGGGCCAGAAAAACACTACATGCTGTCTCCCGAGAGCTGCACAGAAGTACATAATAGCTGATTTTGAAGGACATGTTGGTATGTGAAACTGCTGCAAATCCTCCTTTACTTTGCCATCCCCAGAACAAATCCCCTGCCTCTGAAGAAAAGTCCCCTACCTATCCCATACCAGGTACATCAGATCAGTTTCTTTCCCTTACCTGAACATAATCCAAAACCATGCCTGCCAAGACCATGCCAAGCCCAGCTAGGAGGTACGGCAGGAGCACCTGCAGGCAAATTGCGATGGCTGACTCTTCCCGTGATTTTGCCATGGCCGCTTTCTCCTCTGCCAACAGCTTCTGCTGTGCATGCAGAGAGACATCCTCTGCTTCCTGGCTGCCAAGTCGGCTCTCTCTGTGTTTACCCTTGCTCTTTGCCTTGTGCCTGGATCGCTCTCCATTCCTACTCCTGCCCTCTTTTCTCCTCTGCCGAACTTCCTCACCTTTCATGGTGGCTTTCTTGAATCACAGAGTTTTTCTGAAAAACAGTCAGAAACAATGAGATAACAAAAAGAGGCATCAGATAGGTCAGAGACAGGAAACCCTTTGGTATTTTGTCCACTCCACTAACCTGAAGGCAAACCACCACCTACTCCCAAAACCCTAGATGCTCTGCTGACCCAAATACTAGTACTTAGTCTGCCTTCAACTTTGTATAGCGTCAAATCAATCTCCCTTTCTATGATTGCATCTATTCCTAGGCCTGTGTTCACACCAGAGTGCTTGCTGTGCATCCCGGCTCACACCCTGAAAACACCTAGAAGGATGCAGAAGGGGCTGCACACAGCCGGAATTCTGGACCCACCAGCTCTCACACTGAGAGTCATGAGAACTGAGGAGCCCAGCAGAATCCAACCCTTTTTAGGGTCTGACCACTAGCCATGAAATGGGAGCAGTTCACATCCTAGCATCCTGCAGTCCAGCAAGGTAGTAGCATACCTAGCATAGTACAGGGATGTACTACGCATAGTACAGCTAGCACCTAGCGTAATACAGCTAGCTGTCCACCGCTCCTCAATAACAAGATAATTTTTTGATCTTCTTTATGATCTGGATACTTTTCCTTCCTTCTGCGCCTTAGTTGACATGCATGCACTATGTGACTCATCTATCTACAGAGAAGCTGCCATGACCCCACAGCATCTTATAAGAAAAAATAAACATGCAAAATTGTTACCAGTCACCCTTTTCCTGCCATCACATCTCATTTCTTGATATAACTGTCATTCATCCTGCCTGCCCCACTGCTAGCCCATGCAGTGCCCCAAGTCCTTCCCCATCACCTCCTGCAAGCACTCACCCGGGTGAACTGCTGGCAGATGTTCTCTGATGCTCTCATTTTCAGGATGGGCCCCTAACGCCCTAAGCCCCTGCACTACCTCAGGTAGGATCAATCCTCTTCTTGCCCAATATCTGGGGAGCAGAGGAAACTGCTAGGAGGCCCCAGTCACGGCTGGGGGGGAGGGAGGAGGGATGGACAAAACAAAGTCCCCCTCCGCGGGAGGAGGAAACCCGGCCCCCGTTCCCCCCCAGCGCTTACCGGCTCCTTGCTCTGCCCTGCGCGGGCCTCTGCCCGCAGGGCCGCGGGCGCAGCGGAGACGATGCAAACGCGGGAAGCGCCCTCCACATCTGGGGCGCGGCGGCGCGGCTCGGAGCCCGCCCTGCGCGGCGGCCGCGGGTTCGAGCCCGGCCCCCGGCCGCGCGGCGGCGGAGGCGGCGCGGTGCCGTGAGTGGCAGTCGCCGGGCCTGCCCCGGCGCCGTGCATGCACGGGGCGCACGCCCGGGCCGCTCTCTGCAGGCCGGCAGCTGCCGCAAGCCCCGCTAGGCCATCATTATTATTATACCCCTTTCTGTACCATAGCTGCCAGAGGGGACAGCTCGGGGCGCGGGGGGGGCGGCGGAGCGGGGCAGGGCTTGTGTGTGGGGCTGGCGGACTCCCACCAAGGACGGCTCCCGCTCGGGAAATAGCCCCCTGGAAGGAAGCACTCGGGGTACCCGGGGTGCCAGGAGTACCTCCTGCTGCCCCGCCGGGACGCGCCCAAGCCCCCGGGCCTCCTGCCGCCCCCAGAGCCCGTAGCAGATGTTATCGGAAAGGGTGACAACTTTCAGCGCTGGCAGAGTGAACAGGAGGCTGCAATTAAGAGCTGAGGAAAGACGTTTCCTCTATGTTTTTTTTCTTTCTTTCTTATTTTGGCATTTGCAAGAGCTCTTGTTGCAAGCTTCCTGTGCAAAAGCCTGCCTCCACCACAATCACAGCAGAACTCCTGTTGATTTGAGTTCCCCCCCCTCCCATATTGAATCAGCATGTTAGAAATGTGATTACAGCATCCATCACATTTAAGCACATAAATCTCATTAAGCACTGAAGTAACCGTACTCATGCAAGTCTCCTGAATCATGCAGCTCAAATGTCCAGAACAATTGAGGATATTAAATCATACCTCAGTACCACAGCAATCTTATATCCTGCTGAAGTCTCTCAGATGTCATGCTACGCTAAAGGGCTCTTACTGATAAAACGGTGTCTCTGGGCCTGCGAGCTCTGGCTCAAAGCAGGGCACACCAAAGGGAGTTGAAGGTTTTTGTAAATGACAGTAACGAAACCCTGCAGCTGCTGCGTGTTGAGGGTGCGCATTAACTGTCGAATGTCACTGCTGTAATGGCAAGGCTTAAATTTCAGCTCACTTGGTGTAATTTTATGTCTTCGCTTTGCAACTGATGCTTCCCTGAGAGCGGTCAGAGTTTTTCCTGTGAGAAATAAGAGGGGAAGGGACACGGATTAAAAAAATAGCAACCTTGCCAAGACATTTTTAGACCTGTTAAATGTATTCTGCTATCACTTTACCACTGAGCTTCAAAGAAAAATATCTACAGAGCAAGCGGAAAGTCTCCTGGGGAACTTGATTGACAAGGGCACTTTGGTAATAGTTCCAGCTCAGGAATGTCACCATTCTACAAGGGATCTCCAACCAGGGTCCAACCATCAGCTACATCAGGAGTTCCCAGCACCCTGCCAGATCTCATTCTGTGTGCAGGAGACATAACCATCTGGCTTGTGTACCATGTCCTCATGTACCAGTCTGAAATCCCTGGTGTATCACCAGTGGGTACATATTTGAGAAGGCTGACTTTCAGCAGTGGCACAAAGCTGCACTTTCTCGGAAGTGCAGCAGCAGTGTTTAGATGGATCCTGGCTTTGACGTAAGGGAACGGTGGCTGGACCTTAATTGCAAACAGAGCTCCTGTGACTCTTTAGATAGGATAGTTCAGCTGCTCACTGCAGCCTGGGAAGTGCTTGTTGGCACAAAGTTGAGCAACTTCATGCTAAAATGTTTTATCCCCGCACTGAGCCAGAATTCACGTGTGCTGCTTTTCTCTGCTCCCCCACAGATGTGCAGGTAGTACTAGCAGTTACAAGGGCATTTGAGGACTTGTTGCACTCATTCCTGTTTCTCTCCACAGTGCTTTTAAAGACTGTTTCCTCCAGTAGGAAAGTAAATTTGTTATTCCCTTCCTCTCCTTCATATTGCTTTGCTCCTGGACTTTCTTTCCAACAACTATTCCTTCAACCAAGCAGAGGGGAATTTTACAGCTTTTTCCAGTATTCTGTCCGGAGATACGACTTTTTTTTCTTCCCACAGTTTCCTGTTATAAAATGGTGACTAGGGACTACTGGAGATATTTCTCAAATATAAAGCTTGATTTATGACTTCAGTTAGCCCCGGTGACAGACTTAGTTTGACTGCTGGGCCATGCAAGCTCCCATGTCACCTCTGGGGCTGTATTAAGGCTGCTGGGGACCACTCCATGGTTCACTGGGCTGCAGTCCCATCATGGGACATGCCTCTGGACACCCAATGGCTGCAGTGCAGGGATGCATAAAGAAATATGCAATCTCTAACCTTTCTCCTCTGTGAGACAGCGTTAGCTACTGTGGCTTAAAAGTATTATTTGGAGGTCTGTGTGTAGACAGAAACAGGCAGACAAAACTGATATATGATGAATACTTACTGCCTTATAAATCTGGGGGTTTAGAGACAGAAAATACAGCAGGAACTTCCTGGCATTGGGCAGGGGGGAGGAGGAGACATCTCTCTTTCTCCTTTGCTTTTTCCTTTATGTATTACTAGAAGGAAAGTGAGTTTTATTGTCTGTTAGCCTTCAGACCAAATAATTTCCAGATAGTTAATTTTGTTCTAGTCTCCACCTCCTCCTCTTTCTGTATCAAAGTTCTTGAAAGTGCAGATGTTTGTGTGTACCAGTGGTACTCAGAGAAATTAAAAGTGCCATCTCCTACCTGCTTTCTCTCATCACCTCCCCTTGCCACAGGCACCCACCACTCAGTTACCGTTGCCCTTGGGACAGTTGTTAAGGCAGATTTACAATCACAGACTTTCACTCGGGTTTCATATATGGAAATAACCTAGCATAGGAGAGCAAAAGCAGCACAAAGATCTGTTCTTTGTAGTGGGACACATCTTACTTGACTTGCAGCACAACAGGCCTTTGTCAAATTACTCTATAGAGGAATAAAGCCAGCCTAAATCACCATGTTTCCCCAGCACTTTTAGGGGCTGATGAGAACTATTTGCACAGGTTCTCCTACATACTAGACTCCCAAGGACAAGATATTTATATTGCATGAGACCTTTCCACTCCCCACCTGCCATTAGATGGCAGCAACTGAATGCGGAATGAGGCACGCAGCTCTGCAAGTCCTATTTATCCCGTGGCTTGTGCAGGGATTTCAAGCTTTTCACTTCTAGGTCAATGGTTCAAATCTGGCCCAGGTCAGGAGGGGCCAGAGATCTTTATAATCCAACAGCTGCTCAACGTCCTATGTGAGAGCAGTTTGCGGGTTTCCGTTTCTGGTCTTGTGGATGAGTGCCCATCTCATCACTGGCACTAATTGGCACCCCTGCTTGACACACCAACAAAGAGGCGGAAGATGCTTCAAAAAGACTGAATTCTCTTCCCTGCACTCCAGATGATTTGACAAAGGGGAGCACTCATCTCTGTGCACAAGCCTGCCCTCGGCAATGAAGCCAGAAGAATGTGTTGGCCCCATTCCTCCTGTAAGCGAATAGCTGCCCAAAATGATCTCATTCCGGACAGGAGGGTGACAGTTGGGGTCTTTCAGCAGATAAAATTAATTTGTTATTAATTTGGGATATGATATTCAGATAGACTAGTGATGGTGCAATGAAATCCCATCAAACATGTTGTAACACATATGTTATTTACAGCTTCTATAATTGCAGGGACAAACGCCATTCCAGAACTGCCTTACAAGGTGACCTAATTTGGAAAAGAAAACAGATACGGAATTTTCTCACATCAGAAGATACCTCACTGTGACTCCTTCCCTTACAAATTTAAAACCCTATGAGGGACTGGAGCAACTGATACTCTCCAGAGAAACCCATGAGATAAGAAATGAGCCTAGCAAGCATGTGATTGCAATATAGTTCAAGCCTGCGTGTGTATCACTCAGCTTGTTCTGTTAAGATTTGAGGAGCATGTCACTACGTAAATCCCTTTGGGCAGCTGGGCACCCCTCCAACGCACAGATTTCCCTTGCTGCTAATGAATCAGCCTCTTTTGCTAACTTACCTCCAAAGCTCATTTACTTGGAAACCAAGGGAGCTTAGGGAACAGGGTTCTCTCCGTGCATAACAATGACCTATTTTAGATACTTCTCCTCATGCGGTCATGGAGAAGGGACAGCAAGAGAGAGTACTTCTATCCAAGAGGCATTTCCTGGAATCGGTCCTAAACAATGCCGGGCCATTTCCATTTTGAGACCTGACATTTCATGGTGCCAATGCCTTCACACAACAGAAAATGCCGGTGTGAGCCAGGGATGGGATTCAACATGCCTCATTCCAAGGACGTGTACCCAGGCCCTCTGCATACGTGGTTATTATTCTTGCAAACAGCCCCCTTTCCACAGAAACTGATAACACAGAATGGGAACGCCTCACAACACTCCCAGAGCAGGATGGCAAATGAGACCAAGGGCATGTTTTCCACCTCTGGGCATGTTTACATCGCTGGGCTTTCTCAGGTATCATGACCAATATAGTAAGGAAGACACAGACATGCATTAGAGAATCTGTCCTTCCTCACCAAGCCCTGCACTGCTATACTGCTACCCACGCTGAATTAGCAGCGTAGCTCTGTATGACTGCAGGAAAGACGCACCCGGTACCCCAACAGGGAATGCTTGAAAACAGGAAATGTTTCATGGGCCATCTTGTCTCTGAGATGTGGGCTACTGCCTGAGCCCGGGAAGAAGCCAAATACTTCGTGGTTTTCCCACAGGTAGTGTCCTGAAACAAAATGAGAGGAACAAACACATTACAATGCATCCATTTTGTATTATATTTAACCCAAACACCACCAGCCTGAGTACAAGGCTCAGATCCCAGACTGGAACCCTGTGTTTTCAGCCCATCTGTGGTTGATATCTTGCAAGGCCAGAAAGGACCATTGTCCTGTGTGACTCAAAGGACATAGCACGTCTGTAGATTAACTCCTGGTTGAACTGCAGCATTTCTGTTAGAAAAGTACCTGACCTACAAAAAAACCCAGCCAGTGATGGAGGAGAATCAGCCACAAGCGTTAAGAACTCATCCAGCATGCACTTCCTTATGAGGCTGAATTTGACCTGTTTCAGCTTACAGCCCCTGAATGCAGTTACATCTTTATGACTATATAAGCTTGTTTCCAAACTGCCCTTTCCCTTCTTGTGGTTATCCTCAAGTCCCTCACCTTAGGCAAACAGATCAGCTTCCATTCACTCATGTGGCTCTCCTCAAAACTCACCCCAATTAACTAACATCTTTCCAAATAGCGTGCTACTGAATGGGCCCCAGTACTGTGGAGTAGTGCTGAATCAAACCTATCTGCACCAGCAGAAGACTTTTTCTGTCAATCCAGCAACCATTTTAGCCCTTCTAGACCTCTAAAGACTAGCACATTGGCCCGTGGGTTTTCATAACTAAAACATCAGGTGGTTGCATGTACAGCAGGAGACCATCAGTGTATTACAGTGTCACTGTCAGCCAATCAATAGATTACTGCCTGTAAGCTGTCAACCCAACTGGATACTAGGTTAATTTGAAGGGACCTGTTTTTCTTAAATAAATGTTCACTGCTACTAATTACCCAGTTATTTTCATTCATGAGCCACCTCTAAGCTTTTCCATTATTTTGACTAACAATACTTTATCAGCTCTCTTAAATGGTGACACATAGCACCGCCTTTTTCCAGTTCTCCTGGAACATCCCTGTTCCTTGCTGCCCTTGCAGGGTCCGTTTCTCACCATCACCAACAGCTAAGGCTACTGAGTAAGAGGGAGAGAAAAAAAAAATCAGATTTCCTAGCTACCAAGAAGTAGCTACTCAGTCCGCTTCATCTCCCGAATTTACTAATGGCAACACCAGATATGCTCCATTCAGATAATGTAATTTTTAGTATTAAAAAGGGAGTCATCTTCCTGACCCCTGAAAATTCAACAGGATATCACGATGAACAATTATTCTTAGTCATCTCAGCATGCTTAATTTAGTGTAACTGCACCTGTGCCAAGAAACAAGATGGCTGTATTTATGCTAAGCACTGAAATTAGTTCCCTGTAGTGCACATCAGAACATGAGGTAAAAGCTGGCAGTACTCAGTCTTTCTCTGGTTCCCAGTTTGTAGTGACCACTTCAAGACAACTTGCAGAACCATTCAAGAATATGTTACACCTGAAGTGTCTTGATACAGGACACAGCCTTACAACCGGTTAACTCTCATCTCTGTTTTTTTAGGTGCTTTGAGTATGATGGAGATGGCAGTAGGAAATCTTTCTGCTGGGATGGAGCAGCTCTAAAAGTAGGTAACAGGAACATCATTTCTGCCATTCAGTTCTGCATGGGAATGATATCTTAAAGTAAGGCAGTGATCCTTTTACTGCATGTTTTTTGTAGCTGTTAAAATAAACCACCTTTCAAAAACACTGTTTTACAGAATGTTGGGCACCATTGAATATATTCGGAGCCACATCATTGCCCCCAAGGAAGAGGAACAAAGCTCTCATCCAGCATCCTTTCCCCACAGATGAATGCCTCTTACTTAAGAGGAATTAAATCTAGATAGTTATTCCTTAGGGCACAGCTGTGCTGAAGTGATTTTATTAAGTGACTTACAAATGATCATTTTGAAACGTCTTTCTGGTTTGTTAGGATATTTCCTCAGGCAACTGTTTCATTCTTGCCTTTTGCTGATCTGTATTATGAATCTTTGCATTTGATTTCTTAGCTGTTTGCTGCTGCAAATAGCAGCAAACATTGCTGTCTGAACTCTTTCCAGAAAAGCTGAATCCTTCTGGAGAAAGGATCTGGGAAGTCTAAGCAATATTGTTTAGCAAAACATGGTATGCAGTCAAAGTGATTTCAGCAGGTCTAAATAGCAAAGGAAATTAGTCAAAGGAAGAAGAAACCCCTTCACTCCCAAGTTACCAATTATAGTTGTATCCAGAGCAGTAATGGCTAGGAGTCATTAGAAGCTAAGGATTGCTTGGTGGCATCTGGAATGAGTTGCTGGTCTCAGTCCAGCTCCTGCTTGACAGAGATCACCATGAGAAATGGCCACAAGCCTGTCCCAAGCCTACAAGTCTTAGCAGAAAACACAGGGCTTAAAGAGGACTATGAAGACTGAGCATGGACACATTCGTTACCAAAAAGAGGCTGTTAAAAAGGATCATTATACCCATAGACTTTCAGGGGCACCTTTTCAAAGTCATTGTCTAACAAGGCAGGTGCAGTTTGTGTACCCTGTCTCAAGACTTGCCAAATGCTTATGCAAACTGCACATAATTATTATGCAAATGCATTTTAATCCCTAAACATCCCAATGCAAAACTCCTGTAAGACAACATTTAGACCTTTTGGAAACCATGGGAGGCACCAAGCTCAACCCAACTCCATGGATTTTGAGATTGACTTAATAGCATGCTTTGTACTTCTGAGACAGAGATGATCAGAGAAAAACTCAAGCAGAAGCCTTCTTGGAGAGGAACGCAGCTACAGGCTCCCTAACCAGAGGAGGTCTCCTGCTGTGGCTAGTGTGAGGGTCACTTGTCCCCAGTGCACCCGTGTGCTAGGAGGCATGCTCTCCTTGCTAGTGTCCTGCAAGAACACTGCAACAAGGGAAATGGAGCGAGGAGGATTTTCCCATTTGCCTATGCCCATATTACTGGTGCCACAAGCCACTGTCCAGTTTCCATCCTTATGCATGCGGCCTTTCTCCTCTCCTTTCCACTCCATGTCTGAACAAGATCAGGGCACACACCAGTACATCTCTGACAACACCCTCAAATATTATGCTCTTTACTCAGCCAACCCTTGGTCACCTCGGGGAGCAACATATTACCATTGCTGTAGAACAGACATACAGAATTGTTATAGACTACCTTTTAAGAGCAGAATCTGTTTGTGGGTTGTGTAGCAGGGAAGATGTATTAGTAGCATGAGAATAAGAGAGACACGTTTTCTCCCTTGGTAATGCCTTCTATCCGAGGATGCTCAAGCAATTTACGGGCTTCCTCAAGCAGATTATTTGTTAAGTAGTATTCTGAAAAGAAGACAAATAGAATCATAGAAATGTTTAGGGTGCAAAAGACCTTTAAGATCATCAAGTCCAACCGTTAACCTAGCATTGCCAAGTCCACCACTAAACCATGTCCCTAAGCACCACATCTACACATCTTTTAAACACCTCCAGGGATGGTGATTCCACCACTTCCCTGGGCAGCCTGTTCCAATGCTTGACAACCCTTTTGGTGAAGAAATTTTTCCTAATATCCAATCTAAACCTCCCATGTCCTGATTGTGCTGTTATTAGGCCCAAAAAGGCAGGTTATGGATCCAGACTCAGTCTCCTTCAAACTGCAGGACAGTGCAAATACTGAGTTTTTATTTCTCCCCATCAATTACCATGCGCTTACATGCTCCTGCCCTGGGTTGCACATCTGGCTGTAGGCCTGCACACCTCCAAACTCTTGCTCACAGTATCATTTATTTGTGCAAGCCCAAATCTGACAAACTGCTCACTGAAAACCACCAGCAACAACTTTTTCAGCACTTTCAGTTCTCTTTCAGCCGTGACTTTTCTCCTTTTTCTCCCACGCACCACGCAAAGCACCAAGTTCCCTCTAGTTTCTTTTCCCCATCAGTGTATTTTCCTCCACAGGCAGGAGAAGGGGGCAAACACTAAAGTCCCTGGGCAGAGCTCATCCTTAGCCTCTGCAGCCCTGCTCAGAGCATCTCACCTACACAAAGACAGAAATGAGGGGAAAAACTTGTGTCCCTGCTCTGCAGCTGAGCTGCAGCTTGTCAGCCTTTTTACGTGTTAAGTAGGTTTGCAGCTGCCTGTTACAGCTCTGCAACATAGGCTGATCAGGTTCATTTGGGGCCATGCCAGGCTCTCCTGAAAAAAAAAAAAAAGGTATTTATTTATAACTGGCTTGTGAGATGGAAAACTGGTTTCTATATTTAATAGAACGTGCTCCCAGCAGATTAACCCTGGCAGTATTGGGCTTGGGGACTTGTTGGGTTCTTTTTTGAGTATGAGCTACTACACTTACCATATTTCTAGGTCTAATCCTCCACAGATCTAGGGTCCGACAGCACAATTATTTACTGTTTAGAGAGGGGCTAATTTATTCTCAACCCCTCAGAAGATCCAGACTTAGAATTTTACAGTCTGGAGAAAAGGAAGACAGGAACTTCCAAGGTTTTGCTGAGTCTTCCTTTAATTTTGAAAAAGAAAATTAGTATTTGGATACACTCTTGATGCTGTGTGCTGCAGCCACAGGTACCACATGAACCACTGTCCTATGATACTACAGCAAGACCACTTCTGCCTTTTGAGGCCAAATTCAAGGGCACGTTCCCATCTAAACAGCAAGGTTAGAAACATTGCATCAGATCTTTTGGGGGATGCACACTTCAAAGTAGGTTTGTCTAAGTATTTCCCATGGCTGGAAAGTCACTAGATGCATCCAGCCAGGCGATGCAGTAGCTGCAACACCCATGTGTGGACCACAGCTGGATGCAGGCAGACACTTTGCTCACAGCTGCTTCTGGAGCTGCCCTGCCAATGCAATGCAGTGTCTCTGGAATCAGTCTTCTGCCACCATAGCAGAAAGGCACAAAACACTGTGAGAGGAGGGCTGTCAAACATGGGTGCAGATTGAAGGAATAAAGCTTGTTATGCAGATGATTTTCCAGCTCCAACCTGGGTAAATTACATTCTTCAAATTTGCATTTCTATTGCTTCTTCAACAGTATGCAATGCCTGATCTCTCTACCCTGTTATGAACTGCTGTGCCAGGCTGTGAAAAAGCGCTGCTGTAACATTCAGTCCCAGACATGGGTACATTCCAGCAGCAGTGGAACCTATTTCTGTGTATTTCCTTCTACTCGGACCAGCTGAGCTTGTTTTGAACCTGACTTTCTATTTGTGAAAGACTTTGGGGATACTTGGCTAAAAAATATACACAGATCTCCCCTTACAACTTGGGTTGTATTCCCCTTGTGCTACATTTAAGGAAACTGAGACACAAGGAGTTCTATCTAACTTACGCAAAGCTACAGACATATCAGCTGAAGACTTCAAGCAGAAAAAACATTTTCCTTGTTTAAACTCTTTTGCCCCTAGATTGTATCACCTTCCATTATTCCCTGATCTCTTCTTATCCAGTCCCTTCTCCCTAATAATGAGGAACATCTTTCCAGGCTCAGACTCTAACTTAAGAGTGTTCATATATGCCACCATGCAAGGAGATCTCATCCTGACATGGCAAGCTCAGATACTCCATCAAACTAGCTTAGAAATCTGATTACATGCAAGTGTATATATGTAACATTACAATACCAGAGACAAATATCATTCTAGGAAATCTTGGGGTTTTTTAATTTGCAGCCTGGACAAGGGGAAAAGACAGTATGTTCTTGCTTGCATGCCACCACTCATTTTGTGCATGGAAATGCTTGGTTCCTGAATGCAAGAAGCGCATGTGTCAGTTTTGCAAGTGTGGGTCAAGAGCCTGCCCATGGGTATACAGCCCACGTGCTGCCTCTAAGTCTCATATCAACATGCTGATAGTAGCCATCACATGCCTTGGCTTTTCAGGAATCTGTACCCTCAATATTACCCAAATCTCTCTGTGCCTCTGGCCATAAACAGAACTATTGCTTCCCTCTATTAGCAGTGAGTGATTCATATTAGATTCAAAGCCCTTCTGATTCAGAAACAATGAGAAGTCATAGCACACGATATATGCTAAATAGCTATTTAAACTGTTTACCAGAAGCTTTGATATTACCCTGAAGGATTTTGGCACTACTGCACACTTCAGAGGCAGCATGGTCCACCTGTTGAAAAAGAAAGCTTGGAGGAGGCAAGGCAAAGCTTACATTTACATGTGCTGCTAGTTTGAGCAGCATTTTAGTCTCCTGTATCTCAGTCTTCTCATTTATGCTACCAGGATAATTACAATTAACAACTGAGCATGTTCTGTAGTAAAGCTTTCTTAAACACTTGGGTGAAAAAAGCTGCAGACACATGAAAGACTGCATTTATGGATTTTTATTCCATTAGTAGCTAGCTTCTGCCACAAATAGGACCCAAAACAGCTTTGCTATCTTAAGGCGAGATCTATTTATATATCTGTGTGCTAAGCAGAAAATCACAGTCCTTGAAATGACGGACAAAGAGGTTTCTCTGTTTGGAGATCCTAACTCTCTTGGCTAATAACGAGAACCAATCTGCTGAGCACCGTGCATTTAATACTGCCCTGTACCACACGAGAGAGATGCTCTGGTGAATGGACCCTGCCCTGCACTGCACTGCCTGGAAACTCTGAGCTGGCAGCAAAGCGTTTCGGAGTAATGAGAACCATAATAGGCATGTGGGCCCTGAGCTTTCCATATTTGTGATGGTCTGTTTGGAGCCTGCGGCAGCAATGTTAGTAGTACATTACATCTTGTGATCTACTCTGTAATAATAAGCCTGAACGGATGGTGACATTAAGACTGGGGGGAAATGTTTTGCAGCGTGCAGTCAGGGATGAAGGTAATAATTTAATGAGCTTTTGGAGAATTTTCACCCTCCCAGAAAACTCTGGCTGTGAATGAGCATTAGAACAACTTCCTGCCCATCTATAACACCAGGGGACTATCACTCTAACTGAACAAATACCAGGTCACAAGGCTAAAAAAAAGGACCAGAGAGTGTCCTGTACAGGTGCAAAAAAGATCTTACTAAAGTTCTCCTTACTTTTTGAATCACTATATAATCAAATATTTTTCATTAACTTAAGCTGTGAGGGCCCTTCAAAAGTCCTTTGCAGTTTTTTTTTCAAGCAACTGGGGGGGGGGGGAGTAAATGCTTCAACCTTACTTCCACAAACAGCACCTCCTAAACCATCTCTTTAATACTGCAGACAGTCACTGTCTTGTCACTGCCGAAATCTACCTATGTCTGCAGACATAATACAAGCCTCCCTTCTCTTCTCTTGCCCACTTAAACATCCTTTGGGCATTTTTGGTTTGTTTTATTGCCCATTAATACACTAGTTTAATTATCTATGTTGAAATGCTAACAAGCATCCAGAAAGACATGGGAAACTGCACTTCAGCTTAGGAAAAGCTTTCAAACTACAGAGATAATGAAGCATTAGGCCAGCATGCCTCCAATAAGGGAGACCTTTAAAGGCATAAACACCTACACACAGGTAGCTACAGCAGAGGATGGATGAGATGGCTTTCAGAGTTCCCTTCCCACTCCACAATTTGCTAACTAGCTATGATAAATACTGACTAGTTACCTCCTGAAAGTAACAAACTATCAAGACTTAGAGATACATCCTTGGGTGTTTTATGAATTTAATTGCATTTCTCATTCTCAGACACTCAATTGAGTTGCTCTGGTTTACTGAGCTACTGCACATCTGCTGAGCTACATAAATCTCTGCCTTGCACAGATAAGAGGGAAAATGTGAGCTGTGATCACTGTTAAGCCAGTGTAACTTGGCTAATGTCTAAAGCCCCTGACTGCATATGTCAAAATTGAAAAAGGCTGGATCAAACCCATTAAACATTAGGCAGGAAAGAGAGTCAGGGGGCAATTCATCCAATCCGTCTTAAACACTTCTCTTCAGATGGGACCTAGTTAAAGTGCTTATCTTTCTCTGCTGACTACAGAAGGAATCTGCCTTAAAACACTGAATTTTAAAAGGCAGTAATCAGACAATATGAATCTTAGAAAAAATCTTCAGCACTAAACAAAGCCAGCATCTCTGCCAGCCCCTCTGCTCACATACATGAGGAAGGCTTTTACCGCAGACTACAATGGCTGCAATAGCCAAGTGGCTTCTGGGTTCAGCAGAGCCTGTGCCTGTGGACCGAGTTGGGTTTCTTCTCATCTGGTTAACAACTGTTTTGGAGTAACTACTTATCTCAGCACTGCAGCTATGCAGGAAGGTTTGCATTTCACAGCAACACTGGGAGCGCTGCTCAAGGGAAATCTGTCCAGCATTTGCCTGCATTAAAACCTTAATCCTGAAAGGTCACACGATAAGTGCCTCAGCTCACTGGGTCTAGCACATGTGCCAACGGATGCTGTGCAAGGAGACACTGAAATCTGAGTGTTAAGCATTTGTTTCCCCACGCTCAGAACGTTAAATCCAAAGACCCTTTTAGAGCAAGGAAAAAGTAAAGCACACAATGAGATATACTGATACAGCTTGCCAGAGTAAAACATAGATCACTTACTCTTCCTTATCCCTTAGCTGTTTTGCTTGCCAGTATCTGCCCAACATCCTGTCCTGTTCCAGGCAGGAGAAAGTTCTCTACCTCTGCCTACTGGCAGTCCATCCTCTCCAGAAGTAGTACGCTTTCTTAACACACTCGTTTTTCAGTCTATTACTTCTCCTTCACCTATGCCCGCAGAAACTAATTCTCAAGGTCAGAATTCATCGTAAGTTAAAAACATTGGAAATGGTGTACAAAGTTGGAAAGGGGCGGATTAATGTGGTTCAGTGCTGCAGAAAGCAAGATGGATGTCAGAACCTAGAGCTGCGGTCACAGCAAGCATCGCCACACCGCAATGGGATGTGGTCCTCAGCAGCTAGCACACAAAGTGCCTCTGGGCAGCAGCTGCTCCGCAGCTGGTGCAGGGCTGGCTCTCAGCTCCCTACATTCCCAAGCATGCAGCCACTAAGAGTGTGTTCAGGCAGTGTGTGTGGCTCACAGACATGCGAAGTTTGGCCACACTGCAGGTGCAAAATGAACTGGGGTGATTGCAAGAAGCAGCCTTTTTTTCTTTCCACCTCCAGCCTCTGTGTATCAACACAAAGAAGAAAAGCATCACCTTAACACAAGACTCTTCTTCAGACACAGAAACCTGACTTTTGCCTAGGCAGGACAACGCTGCTGGATAAGGCTGACTACAGCCAGCAAGAGAGGAGACTGGTTCTGGCGGAGGTCCTCAAAGTAGCTGTGTAGCCCCATAAAGGACTCCCACCCTCATCTGATCTCATGCATTTCCCAAAAGAGTGAAACTCTGCTGTCTGAGGGACATTTCTGGCTACAGCGGTAAATGTCCTTCAGAGAATAAAATTCATTACAAGTTTCCAGAAATGCTGGGCTAACATGCTAAACTGCTTGTAGCGAGAACATCCAATAAAGGGGATGTCTACACCACTAGGGTAGAAGATGGGGCAGGAGATCATAAAGTTTTCCCCATTGCCTGAGAACAAGACACTGAATACAACATTTTTAATTAGCTGCTTCTACTTAGGTCCTTAGGAAAGGGTACAAACTGAGGAACACTTTCTCCTCCTGCCCAAGCTTAAGTAAGGAGGTAAGATCAAGTTCTAAACACAATCCTGTCTTGAACCTCACAAGTCTGCACTCCTGGCTCCAACTCTAGCCACTGGCAAAAGTCCCACTGATTCCAGTGAGGCCAGAGATCGACCCCAAGATGGTCACACCTGGGGTTTTATTCATTCCATGATAAAGATTTGCTAAACTTGGAACCCTATCGTGGATCAGCTTCCAAACAACACCCATGTTTGGGGTGGCTGGAGCTGGAGTTTCAGTGCTGGCCCTTCTCCATGGAACTGAAAGCCAGAATTACGATCATGACAATAAATATTCAGCACTTCATCTTCAAAGGGTTGGGTGGATGGTTCAGGCAGCGTTTAGCTAATCAATGGCACGATATGAACCATACCATCAATTATTCATGCAATATCTTTGCAAGCTACATATGAAGATAGTCAATGGGGTTGATAGGTATATTTATATTTCTTTTGTCCTAAAGACTCCAAACCACAATAGTAGTGGTAATAAAAACTTTTTTAAAAGGGGTGTTGTTATGACCTAGAGGCAAGCTGGAAGGGAGGTGTGAATGGATACTCCTAAAGAGATCACTTCTTACTTTGCACGTGGCTTTCTGAGAAACTCCCATGTCTCTTTTTTCCCTCCTGCTAAGGGATTTGGCTGGAAACATCCTCATCAGCTGCACTGCCTTCTTGGCTGTTTGAGATATTTGCTTGGTGACCAGAAAGTGGCACAGAGGGGTAATTGAACGTGAACCCTTTAAAGGTCAGGCATGCTCCCAGTAAATGAGCTATCAGAAGAGCCACGCTTCTGAGCAGCCTGAGAGGAATGAGTGCTTTGCAAAGCAACCAGGCTGTGAACAGAGGCACTGTGGGAGCTTATGCTCTGGTTCTTTGAAGTCTGAAGTTTCTTGTCCAGAGGATCAAACTAGAAATAGAGAAATACAGAATGAGTGTCCCAGAGTACAAGAGATGCCTAGAGAAGATGCTCGCTCTCCTTCTTGGCTCAGGCAGGGGAAGTTTGCCCACACACCACTACCCTTATTAAAGAGCTGATCTTGCTATGTACTGGAGAGCTTTGGCTTTCACACTCATCAGTGACTTGAGGACATCCAGTATTTTGCAGGAACAGATCCCCTGGCAGGGTCAGGCTCTGAAGCATTTAATGTCCAGTCCTCCCTTTGCTTTTAAACGTCACACATCTGTTTGAAAAGGAATCAAGTTCACTTCAGGGCAAAACACCCTCAGGCCTTTTTCTGCTCAGTGCAGAGAGCTATGCTTTGCATTTACTCTTCAGTGCACCCCTGTGGATCACCTACTAGACTGTGGGCTGGACTGGAGCAATCTCAAAGCGCCCCTTGCACTGTCTGCAGCTCAAGACCAACAGGAGGCTATTCTACTTATATCACAGCCTGGTTTAGATGACTTGAAATAGCCTCATGAATCTCAGTAAAATCTAGCTTAATCCATCTCCTTTCCTTCCTTTCAATGGGCAGTTTGCACTGATTTCTTGAGCTATAGTCAATTCATAGCCATCTCCTCTCAGAAAACAACAGCAGAGTTTCAGCTTTGAACTCCTCCTCCTGAAAGGGAGTGTAAAATGATCATGCTATAGTTGAGCCCTGAGCACTTTGGCTGGGGGCAGAGGGATGTCATGGCTTCATGGCAATTACTATAATCAGAGAGATTTCCCATCACTTGCGGTAATTTAAATTAAAACCCTTCTTCTAAAAGATATCCTCATAGTTCCCATACAAATAGAGGACTTGCTCCAGGAATTTTTGGATGTAATTCTCTGGCCTATGTTATGCAGGTCAGAGGATTTGGTCATAATGGTCCCTTCTGGCCTCAACATCTAATAATCTATGAATCATTTAATTTAGTCCTGTGATCTGGTCTCCATTATGTCACTAGATATTTTCAAAACAAAGCAAGGGGCCCATCTTCTTTTGCAGAATGGAAGGAACAGAAAACCAAGGCAAGAAGACCATGAAATAGTGGAGAGGCAGTCACAAGCCTGTTATCAAGTACACCTCATTATCCAAAGACAACTGGTGATTTTTTTTCCAGTACTGGATGAAGTGAATTTATTCAGCTCAAGTGTCAGTTTGTAGTTAATGTAGCTTCCTGAATAGCTATGACCTTGCAGCAATGTTGGGTTGATCTGTCTAAATGATAGACTTGGAGGAAGCCTGCTGTATACATTGAGGCCTGCAGCTGTGGTTTATAATAAAGCATGTCAAATATATCATAATTAACTCTCTGTGGACACAGTCATGAGTTCTGTTGACAAATCACAAGGAACAGGAGCTCACAGGCACTCAGACTCACTGGTTACTGAAGCTCTGTGGGGCTCTTTACACCTGAATGTGTAAAGTATAGTACGCATATATATTGAGCCTCTTACTCTAGCACCAGTCAGTAAGATTCTCCCTGGCATTCTATCAGGAAGCCCTTTTAACAGGGTAATTTAAGAAGGCAAAGTCATTCCGTGGGGGTGATTAATCCGGTCATTGCCCCACAATGCAAAGCATGTCTTCCCTTACGTTTCCTCAGGGACATGAAAATCTGTATTTAAAGCTGGGGTCACACACAGGTGTTCCTGTCTAAAACCTTCCTTTTGGGATCTTGTCTCAACCAGCGAATATTAAGAAACGAAGCTTCACAATACTACGGTAAGGTAGGTCATAATGATCCAGAATTTAAAAGGGAAGCAAAGAAAGTCACTTTGGATGCCTTCTTATTTGCTGGTGCTTTCGCACACCAAATGATTGAGGGCCCTGCAGTAAAAACTCCTGGACATCCCTTCTCCTCCAGCGGTTCTGTGCCTTGCAAAGAGGTTAGGTATGCCAGTGCCTATGGACAGAAATAAGTACACTCTCTCTTTGCCCATCCTTGTGCCACAGGGCACTGCACTCTGCTAATGCACCTACACAGCACCTGGACCAGGACCAGCTTGTGTCTGGCCAGCTGGGAGATCAGGAAGCAGAGCTTAGCTCTGCCTGCTCCCATCTGCACAGATACGCCCTGGAAAGACATGGGAGGAGGCCAAGGATTACAACAGAGACCTTGTGATGTGCACATCATCCCATGTGAAATGCTTTAGCTCTCTGCCACATGGAGTGCCCGTCTTTCCCTCCCTGAACTAGGGAGCAGAAACATGTACCAGTGAAAGCCCCTAGAGTTTCTCAGCTACATATAAAGTCATGCTGACCATCCCCACACCAGGAGAACCAACTGGCTGGGGTGTTCGTTAAATCCTGGGAGCCTTTTGGAGGTCTCTTAAACATTTCCAAGTGTTGTGAAATGCAAGAAACTCAACCAAAATCTTAAATACTGATTGTTCAGGTTGGGTCACAACTCCAGCCCAGATCTAGGAAAATCATGCTTTGCCTGCCCTACAGAGATATTTCAGAGATGCTCCTCTGGAGGCTCAGGCACTAAGAAGCATGAAATAAGGCACTTATAAGTGGTAACTCAATTCCATCTTCATCAGTAACAGGGAATTAATGGCTAATGGTATTTTTACCTAACTGTAATTACATATTAACTATAGTAATGAATGAAGCTGAGAAACATGAGAGGCTTCTTATCCAAAATTAACCAAATTGCTCAGTCCTCTTGGTTTGCTAAATAATGGATCAGCAACCTCATGAAAAAGGCTTTTAATACAAGGGATTTTTGCATTTTATTGCTTCTGCAGATATCCCAAGAAAGGCAGCATGTTTACCCCAGAAGTTCAGGGGTGTATTTGAAGCCCAGTTTATCTTTTGCAGCTGAATTAGCTGCCTGGGCCAATAGTTGGGATAACTTGTCATATCAGAGGGTAAGAAACCTGAAGTCTGACCTTAAAGCTGACTGACAAAAAGGAAATTTCTTGTTCTATTCACGTCGTCAATGTAAGCTGAGGTTTAAACAAGACGTGTATTTTAAGCTTGTACTAAACTTGGTTAGCATCAAAATAAATGGCAGTTGACACAACATATTTCTTGGGGTAAACTGTCTGGCTAGATAATGAGCATTATATAAAACTCATTGAAAATGTACTAAGTTTGCAGAACATTAAGTTAGTGCTGATTAATGTTCATCAGAAGCATCTCTCAGTATAGCAGTCCTCCTTCTGCTATCCCCATAGAGCTTCATATACCACTAAGACCAACCAACCTGTTTACCTCCTAACCTATTCAACACCTCCTCTCGAAGGTTGTACTGGCACGGTGTCACCTCTCTGTACCCATGATTAATGGGTTTGGGAGCATAATATGGATATACCCCTTTTCTGGAGAGATTCAGAGGCTTGACACTTATCAGCAAATAGGACTGTGGGTTCCCCTAAGTGCCACAGTGCAATCTGAGAATCCCTTCTCTGCAGAAACAGCAATAAGCCCTTGGCAACTCTCCCACCACTGCTTTCCTAATAGCAAAACATAGCATTAATCAGAACATAGCTTATTTTCCATGACCAGCATTGTGGCCCAGAGCACAGTCTCACCCACACTCTCCAGGAATAGCTAGAAAATGGCCCAATTAGTTAAAACACAGGCTGGATCATAGGGTGGTAAGAAAGGAATTGGGAGCATTGGGCCCAAGTTCCCAAACTCCAGACTAGTTTGAGTGGTAGCACCAGGAAAGTGGAGCTCAGGATGTGGAGAGAAAGACTGGAACAAAATGTTTGACTGTGTCCAGTAAGTAGATTGCAACTTGACAACTCTCTTTAGCGCCACTGAAGGAAACAGAAAGCCCCTGTGCACTCACACAAGTTTCTTCTTGTTGACACGATTTTCACGTACCACAAGCTCCCCTGCTCATTTCAGGGGCTGGTTTACATCATTCCTCCCAGACTTGCTCGAGCCTGTATCAGACATACTCCCTCTCTCCATCCTCGCTGCACACCCACTCCTCCATTTCCTTTCACGACACCTCTCCGCCACCCTGTTTTGCAGCACCATCTGTCCAGGATGGACTTGTCTGTGTTTTTCCTCAAACCAAATCCTTCCTAAGAAGGAAGTGCATGATTTTAGTGAGTCTAAAATAAAAAAACAAGCTGATGATAAAAGGAAATGTATCTTCCTTTCTGACTGCTCCCAGTTCAGAGTTTCCGCCTGACAGACATTTTCAATGCACTACCAGTGGATTGTTTCA
The DNA here is from genome assembly GCF_965638725.1 of Aptenodytes patagonicus. Taxonomy (NCBI): domain Eukaryota; kingdom Metazoa; phylum Chordata; class Aves; order Sphenisciformes; family Spheniscidae; genus Aptenodytes; species Aptenodytes patagonicus. The sequence goes on from NC_134956.1 coordinate 13,126,295, forward strand.
TCAGCTGGATATGCATTTCACTCCACAAGCCAGTTGCTCCCCAGGTGTCTTTCACGCAGGGCCTTCCATGACAAATGACAACCTGCTGCCTTTGTGCAAGATAGTGGTGGCAGTTCAGAAAGAAAAAGCTTGGAAGCAGCAGGTTAGAAGGAAAAAATCAGGGAGATCTTCGAGATTGGACGGGACTCATTTGAATCCATGCCATCACACTCCAAATGCTTCAAGTGATGAGGGGGGAAAAGAAAAAAAGAAAAAAGATAAATATTCTGCATGCCAGATCTACAGCCAGTGCAAGTCAGCACAGCTCCGCTGCCATCTGGCTGGCTTCACCCACAGACCCCCGCCCCTTCCATGGGGAAAGTCCTACAGACTCACGGGACACCTATCACAAATGCAGAGCAAAAAAGATCCCAGCTGCATAAACCCAATGTTCGGCTCCAGTGGTGCAGTGTAAATTTGCACCCGTTTTAAACTTGCGTTAGCAAGTATATATAATATAAAGAAAAATCTCAAGAAAGGGAATCTCAGTAAAAATCAAACTGAGTTACAGCCAGCTTCTCAATTCCCTCAGCGCCCTTTACTTAGGCAGCTTTCCAATTAGTGTCAATGAAAGTTTTGCCTGAGTAGCAACCGAGTAAAAATAGACTCAGAATATGAGGATTTGACCCAGAGCCTTTAATAAACAGAAATAGACCCACACACAAACACACACAGAGAGGGTAAACCTCAGGAGTGATAATGAGCTTTGATTTTTCATCAGCCACAAAAATGTCAACTATGCTCCCAGTACATTCCACAATAGAGCAATATTTATATTTGATCTCGGCAATGGTTTCACACTGCATGTTACATAAGCCAGTCATTCCCCATACAGTAATGGAAACAGACAGCACTTGCCATGGTTTATTTTTTGCATCAGGCATTCTTTGGCAGATACTCATGGGAAACAATATGGCAGGGGAATGGCATTAGACTTCCCCTGTGCAAACACCAGGAAGGCTGTGAACAAGCAGTACAGGACTTTCGCTCTTTTTTTGGAACTGTTGCAAGAGCTAATGGCTCATCTTGCCCCCTTTTGCATACCTAGAAGGTCTCACACGTTATGAGAGCAGATTCACTAACAGAACAAATCTGGCCCCAGTGCCCAGAAAATAGTGGTCTCTGCAGTGAGCTCCCCTCCTTTTCCAAAGCAGGAAGCCACCAAAGCTTTTGCTCTGCTCCTTCTACCTGTGTGAGTGGGATTCAGACAATCCTCAGGGTGAAATCACCCTTCCCACAAGTGCTGTTATTTCCCTGGGATCTCTACTAGAAAAGCATCATCCTGTAGAGAATGAGCCCAAAGGTGGGCTGACTCCTTCACTGAGCCCTAGACCTTGAAATAAATTACTAGGCAGAGTAAAATGAGAGTTCAATGTTACTAAAGAGGACTGACCAGTTAATATTGACACCAGCATTAACTATACAAAATACCTACTCAGTCACATGTTGCTGCACAGCCTGTGTGAGTCTATCCACCAGCGTACTCAGGTTATATAAACATAAGACTCTAAAAGAAAACTTGGATCTGGAGTGGAAATGCGACTACGAACTTGGCTTCAGCCCTGGTTTTTGACCCATTACAGATGTGGAATCATCCAGCAGCTTTGCTTGGGCTCCGCTTTTTTTGAATCTGTGCTTCAGGTTAAGGTTTGGACAGGTTATTTCCTGCTGTTAGACATCCTTAGAGGAAATATCAAGAACTTCATGGGGTTAGTAGTACTGTTCTTTGAGCCTTTTGGAACCAGGCTGAAAGAAAAGAAGCTGCCTAAGCCACCCCTCCCACACTAAAGTAGGATCATCCAAGCCTGGAGTAAAAACCTCTCTTGTCAGATCTGAGCAAGCCACTCTGTGCACCGGGTACTGAATATCCCAAATCCCACTGGCAGCACCAAGGAGCCGGGAGCATTTAGCATTTGACAGGCTGGGCCCTAAGCCTGTGATGACACAGAACAACATCTCTCCCTGTGTCTCACCCCACTCTTGCACAGTGCTGAGAGCCTTGCAGGGGGCTTGGCATCCAGGGGACACTGCTCTACAATTTGCAAGTCCTGCCCAACACTGCTCAGGCAGACTGCTAACATCTGATTCTGTAACAACAGGGTCAGTGGAAAAAAAACTGTGATGGAAGAGCTTGGAATATGCCCCTCAGTGAGCTAGCAAGAGCTGGAAGCAGCCTTTGCAGGTTTTATTGGCAGGGATCAGAAGACAGCAATGGGCTTTAAATCTGCCTCTTCTCTGTAACCCATGGTAAGCTGTTTTTCTTGGTGCATAATTGCTTACAAACTCTGAAGGAACGTAACAGCTGGAGTTTTAGTATGTCTTTTGCTTCGAGCAAACGTGTGATTATTTTTTGCATCCTTGCTGGAAAGAACAGAGCAGACTGTACTCCAGGACTTTGTCACCTTAGGATATATGATCAACATTTGCGTGTGTCACACTCAGACTTACACCAGCCTGTTAGCAGAGCAGGAATAGTAAAGGCAGCGAGAGACGAGCTGCATTTCCACAACCCTCCAGCTGTCGAGAGGAGCAGAGACTGACAGAAATAAGCTGCATGGAGGAGACAGGCCAAACCAGAAATAATCCATCATGTGCCACGGTTCCCAGATTCCTCAGGATCTTTTCCGAGGAATCTGATGTCAGGCATTGAGCATGTCAGTACAACTTGCACTTTGGTGATTTTCCATCTGTAGCTGCTGTTTCTGATATTACATGCAGGGTTACCACTGACACGTATCACTTTATGAACAGCTGGAGGAGCAGTGGCCAACACTGCTTTGCATATTGAAAGTTTTGTGCAGCCAAAACCCACAAGACACACCATATCGTTCTGCAAGCCTAGGAATATGTCACAGAGGCAAGGACAGCAGCTCCACTGGGGTCTCACTGCTCTAGTGTGTGTTGGCACCAGGCTGTGCATGCAGCCATAGCAGGCTTAGCCCCCTCCTGGTTTACTTCCATATAGATCTGAAGTCACAGAGAAGCCTCCAGAGCCGCACAGGCCCCCACTGCTGTTTATGTGACATAGTCAGTGCATGAGGAGTTGTACTTATGAGGCAGCTGTGGCTCCAGAGCCACACAACCACCTTGAGAAATATCAAGACATTAATGAGGGGAGTCAAGAAAGCAGCCAGAGAGAGGCAGATTCGTAGTTCCTTAGTCCAAGTGTAACACCTGGGCCATTTTTGAGGGGATAGTAGCTCACAGTTTTCAATATCTGGTTTGACCAGCAGAATAGCCCTCGGAGAAAGCATCAGCACAAGAGGACAAGGATGCTACACAAACCTCCTCCTCACTTTGCCTGCTACAACTGTCTAGAGAGTCACACAAGATGGGGCACCCACTATTGCTACCTTCCTCCCTCCATCACATCAGCATTGCATTTAGCCCTCAATGTAGCCAGCTACTTGTACAACTCCCAGCTTTGCAGGAATGTCCAAATAAAGAGGTGTCCAAAGGATAGGGACATCCACCACACTAATCATGTTCAATGGCACAGAGACCAGTCTTGCATGGACGGACCCAGCTGCTCCTCTCCACCTACCTCTGCCACCTTTGCATGGGAACAAATTCTCCTAGAAGATCCTTTTGTTAAAAGTTTTTGGAAGCAACAAAAGCCCAAAACCCACACACATTCCTCCATCAGTAAACAGTAGAGACAACACTTCTTTTCTGCCCCAAACCTGGCCATCAGTCTTGTCCTGCTCATTTGCTCTAAGGCAGATGCGAAATTCCTGTAGGTCTTCCATGGGACTACGCTCTGCTGCCAGCCAGTCCTGGCCAGACATTGAAAGGGAGAAGGAACCCAGAGCATGCCCCCGCCCTGGAGACACTAGTCAACAAAACAATTCCACAGAAATTAAAGTCTGGATCACCCTCAGTGCACGCACACACATTTCGCCATCACTCTTCCACTCGCTCTTCATCGCCATTTCTATCTATTCACAACCATGTTAGACATTTAGTTATGAGGAGAAAAGGATCCATGCAAAGGAGACAGTTAAAAATTAACTAAATTGGTACAGTTAAGATTATTCTGGAAAGCAGAATGGTCTCAGGAAATAATAGTATTAATGACTAGCCAGTTTCATCTCATTTCTGTTTGCCGTATGGTTGGAGCTATAGCACCACAAGCATTAGAAGGTGTGGAAAGATGCAACCCTCACATGTTCAGAAGTAAAATACTCAACTCAAGGTCAGCTGAGTAGCCACTGAACAAGAAATTAAAAGGTACCCAAGAAATGCCAAACAACTGAAGAAAACACAGTCACATTTCTCAGCCACATGTCCAAGCTGAACTTTCTGTTCCCTTCTGTCATTTAATCCCAGCTTTTCCCAAGTGATCAAAGAGTGCTTCAAAGGAGACTGCTCACCAGAGTGCCCAGAAGCTGCGCAGCCCTCCTGTTCCAAATTCAACACCTCCTGAGCTACTGCCTTTCATACCATCAGAAGGGTCTTATGGGCATATTTTAGGTGCTAAGCAATCCTTTGCAGCATTCACAGCAATAAGTTCACTGCTTCTCCAGTTCTCGCCTTTATCCAGTGAACCTTTTTATTTTAAAAACGTTCTTCTCTGATTTCAGATGGTTTTCCTTCCCTTGCCCACTCCTCATTGATATTTAATGTTCTCCCACAAAGTCATGCTGCCTTCCTCTGCTGCTCATTTCCTTTTCCAAGTCAAGTTACTCCCCTTCCCCCACCCCCATCCCCCAAGCCCTATATGCTGCTTTTCTCTCTTCTCATTCAGTTGTTATAATCAAGTTCCTCTAGCCAACTAGATTCAATGGACAGATTCCTGCACAGGGCTCTCCCCAAATCTCAGTCCTCTCCCTGCCCTAGTGCTCTCCCTGTTAACACAAAAAGAATTAGGTCATCTGATTGCCAGTGTACACAACAAATGCTACAGCAACAGATATTACAGCAACACAGAACTGCGGGCTGTTCAGTGATCCAGTTTACCATGACCTGGTTTTGAGTTGCTATCTATACCACTGCTGTTCTGAAAAGTAGGGGCTTGGTTTAAAAAAAGAAAAAACCCACATGTATACAAAGCTCCGTGCATAGTTATATGGCTGAAGTGCTCACGCAGCCAAAGAAAAGAGCAAAAAAAGGCATTTGTGCAGAATAATACGCAGTTGCAACTGCCAGCATTGATTTCAAGCCATAATGCTAACATATGCCACCTGAGGATTAGGTGGAGGGTTCAGCACACATTGCAATACGACGACAAAAACACACTTACTCTAGATTGAGGTAGCCAAGCTGTGGTAATGTGGATCATCACTGGTTTGTAGAGCTTGGTTTCACCACTGCCAACTACTTGCTGCAGTCATTGCTGCCAAATGAAAAATGTTTGTCGAAGCCTGAACTAGACCAGTACAAACTGGTGTGAACTAACCATGGGTGCCACACTGCTCAGTCAGCAGAAGTGGGTTTCTGCAAGGTAAAACAGCATCCCATGTTTGAGAGTTCTCCAATCAGTGCCTCATCTGCTAGTAAGAATGAAGGTGACAGTAGGACCAGGACTACTGCAGGACCACCATTAGAGAGGTTATTTGGCTTTTTTTCTGATATAATTCTCACACTTACAAGCATAGGAACTGCAGTTTTCACCGGACCCCATAGGAGAAGCAAGCTGCATCTCTCTCCCTGCCTCGTTCCCTACTCCCTAGCACTGCCATATGATGCAAGAGCTGGACAGTTCAGCCCTCCATATCTTCAGCTGTTTATTGTCTCATGTACCACAAGCCAGCAGAGATGGTCACAGAAACATAACCTAGAGGCATTTTTGGAAACAACCCCTTCACTTCTTAATTAGGAAACTCAACACCCTCTGAAGTCAACAGTGCAACCTATTGCCACTAATTCCCAGCTCTGGCAAAGGAGCTGAGGTTCATATTTCTAATCAAGTCCACCACCAACGTTTGGTTTTTGAGTGACTCACTTGGACCCAGCAGGGAACCCCAGAGGAGAATCCAGCCACGGAGATCCCATAACATCAGCATCCTTTTTTTTAAAGGGACTTCATTTAACGTGCTCCGACCCAAACCTTTCCCCCTTTAAATAAAATTTTTCAGCAGTTTAATTCCAGCTCCAACTCCTTTCTCCATCTCTTATGGGGCCCTCTTGAAACTCTTGGACTTGCCAACATTAGGGATTAGACTGTACATGGCTGTCCTAGCACAGAACAGAGAGAACATCATGTAATTTCCATTTTTCTCCTGGTTGTGCTCTTTCAAAGCCCCACACTACTTATGGTTTCCACGCCACATATTCTTCTGTCCGTTGCCATGGTGCAGCCACTGGTTTGTCATTAATATTGTGGGTAACTTCAGATCCTTGACCTCAGGGCTTTCAGAGCTTTTCATGGTGTATTTTCCTCTTGATTGAATTGCTCTGCATTCCCAAGAACAGCTAAAACAAAAATAAAACACTGCTGCTTTTGAATGGGGAAAATTCATTTCACAAAGACAGGCTAGCAAAGGCTGGAAACCCATTGAAGAACAGCAGAATAAAAGGAAAACAGCCATTCTCTGCAGACGTAGCGACTGTGGCATGGATTTAAATTTACCTACAGCATCTGAGTCAAGCTATGGTCCCCAGGGGCCAGGCATAAACTCAATATCTGGCCCAGTTCTGACTCTAATAATATGCTGCCCCACTGCCAGAGGACCTCAAATCATTCTATAAATTCTCATCCATGAAGTTTCACAACAGTTTTGAGCAGTGCAGAGCTACTTGTACCCAGATTGCAGATGGGAAGACTAAGGTACAGAAACAGTAAGCTAAATGACGGATGTAGCTCACAGCTTCCCATGCATTTGCCCTACCTTTATTTGTGTTCTTGCCTTAGGGGGCTACAGGGGTATTTGCACATCTAAGGATATCTTACTCCCACAGCAGGCCAGTGCAAATGCTTTTGTGCCTATGATTTTTGCCCAGTGGGATTATTACCTAGGCAGCATTGGTAAATCAAATGCTATCTGTCATTCTCTATGTTCAAACCTTGAATTTACTGAGAGCAGAATTTAATCTTAAGTATTTTTTGATGCTAGTAATAATTCTCACTTCAGAAAGCAGTCCATCTCTAAAGTCCATTAGAAATCAATAAGTTCACATATACTAGACTGAGTCTGTGGTACCCCTGCTTAATAGAAGTATGATTTTTTCTTTTTTTCAGTCTGAAGAAAATAGCTATTACCATGGAAAACGTGATAATTGTCATATCAACAGCCAATTGCCAAAGCTAAACTACCCTTCAAGTTAACAGATTTTAAAAACTGTATGCAATTAAAGATGTTGCTTTCATATGAGCTCTCCGTTAAATGAGCTCCCAGAAACACGGATTTGCATTAAAAAGGCCTAAGCCATTGCATTTCTGAAAATCCAACCCTCCTGCCCAGCCTGGTAGTAGTTTATTTGGTGAGGGGTCCTTCAGGATATGAAAACCCAAGGGAACAGCAGCACTAGCATTTTCCTTTTTTCTTTAAGGTATTATTTGTTTAAAGGGAAAAGTGCATCTATTACCTATTTGGGGAAGATGCTTCAGAAGCTGCAAACAAAATGCCTGAATCTACATGCGATGCAATACCGCATGCATCAGGCAAGCAGTTTTATGCACTTAAAAATGCCTGATAGCAGGTCTGAGGATGACAATAATCACTTGATTACATCAGAATCAATACAAACACCTGCTTGGAAAAATAAAGAGCAGCAAACAGACAGTAAGACGCAAAGCCTGAGGGCTTTTCTGCAAATGCTGGGGGAGCTAAAAACAAGCAAAGGAGAGAAGGAAAAGTAGCATAAAGGTACATCCATCCTCCTCAGATTTGGGGCCCAGTTGAGTTCATGTTGCCACTGAAGCAATTTTAGGACTGCTCTCACTTCAAGTCTGTCTCCCTTAGTCCCCTTACAGGGCAAGAAAGCCCTATCCCGAGGACAGAGCATAGCCATATCACACAGTGTTTAGGGACAAAACCCTCTCCCTGCCACGGACACGTCCCTCTTGCCAGAGGCTGGGAGTAAAGCCAATCCTACAACTTCTTCCCAGCAGAATAAGGACTCCCTTTACTATTTGCTCAGTCAAGAGGACACTCCAGCTGGCTTCGCTCCCTTGAGAGGCCTTCACTCCTGTATATCCGCTTTGCCAGGCCAGCTATATCAGAGCTACTCTTTTACTATTGCGGTGAGGGCGAGTTTGCTGCAAGATCCCCCAGGCAGCCCATTTGAAAGGCTTTCATTGGGAAGGCCGGTCACATTCCACTTTAGACAAAAACGCTGCCTGACAAACAGCCTTGTTCCTCAGATCCCCGGCTGGAATAAGGAGGGGGGGAGAGGGGGGGAAGGGGGAAAAAAAAAAAGCTGCAAAATTCCATAGCTCCTCAGGGAAAAGTGTCTCTGTGTGTGTCAATGTGCCTCATGACTTGCAGAAGGGCTGTACCTGACATTTATTCTTATAAAAGCCATAAAAAAAAATGCCTTTATTAAAAAAAATTAAAAAATCTTATGTTGACGATTTGTAGAAGCACAGTAGAAATAAGGGGACATGCCAGATATCCCTTCCTGGGTTAAATCCTGTGAGATGCTGAACATTGCCACCTCCTCATGAATAAGACAGTTAAAACCCCAAGATCATAATTTATTTTTCCTCATATTATCAGCCCCACACTCACATCCAAGATGCTCTCTTTGGATCCAGGTACCAGCCTACTGCTTCCCAATATCAGAGGTGGAGGGGTTTTTACGCATTTATAAACAAAATAATGCTGCAAGTGGGATCTCTGTCTATATATTGCAAAAAGCCACATCTGTTCCCACACAGTGAATCATGCAGGATTAGCCTAATAAGCTCTGCTGTAAATCAGACTCCAAGCATCTGTGCTATGCTTAGGAAGAGCAAAATGCAGGATACCTACAGAAACCAAGCTGTCTAAACTTTTCCAGGCCCAAATCCATCCATCCCAGAGCGGAACCAGTGCTATCATGAAGCATGTGGGGGCTTTCCATCTCCAGTGCTAGGGCTGTGTCAGTGTCCAGAACAGGGACCTGATGCGACTCTTGAGTCCAACAGAGAACAGACCTGAACCCAAACCTTCATTTACTGAAGGTGCTGACACACCTCAGCAGCCTCATCTTTCTGCCTTTTCAACATACTGACCCGATTTTAAGAGATGAATGCAACTGATAGCATTCCATGGAAAAGTCATTGCAGATGCCTGTTAATGTCCTCAAAGAGCTGTTCTTCTATCCAAGGTTATACGTGTGGCTCTTAAACATAAGCAAACGAGAACTTAACACATATTTAATTTCCATATGGTCTACATTTTTGCTACCATCTCTGCTCCAGAAGGGTCAGGATTCAATATGGACATAAACTGCACCTCCTTATCACAGAGGAAAGAGATTAATGAGCCTCAGAACAGAGTTTTTCACTTGGAAGCATTTCATTAGGCAAGCCTTCTCCCACGTGGAGAACATGATGCTGGAATGGAAATAGCTTAACCCATTTTATAATTTGGCATGAATCAAGGTAAACAGCAGGCATTGAATAGATTCCAGTCGCGGTGTTGCATGCTTCACTTACTGGATGATGATATAATTTCATCACTGTTGATTAACTAATTTTGTTAGCATCTACAGTAGTCATCTATCAGTGCCTTGAGTTCTCCAATTATTTCTCTACCAAAGTTATGACCTACTTATACATCATCCAATTACCTAACAGTGACAATAAAAATGACACCTGGTAGTTAAACTGCAATGGTGAAAGTCAGGAAATAAGAGTTTTGTCCCAGCTCTGTTACTCACTTGCCGTTTGTGGCCAATTTACTTAGGCCACAGTTTCCTCATATCCACTGATTTGCAGAGTCCTGTTTCAGACAATCAAGATCTCCATCTGACATCAAGAGAAAATACAGATACTCAACAAATCAATCCCTCAGTGCCTCCAAGTGAGCTCTCAAATGCAGTAGAGAGTCCTAGAATTCAACTCTGTAACAATTCTTTAGCTGTTTAATCAGATATAACAAGCTTCATGAGCCAGCTGATTCCTGCCTGATGTCCCCCAAAAAGATGCCTGAAACACTTGCAGTGCAGATCCCTCTCTCCTGATCCAGCATCCCACGCATTAAAGGCATCATGACAGCCACCCAGCTACATTTCTTATGTGGAGTCAAGAGGAGAGGTCATAGCTTTGCACTGCTTGGGGCTGGGCCACTTAACAGCCCTGAGGCCAGAGGAGCCCCAAAAAACCATACCCAGATGCATCTGTATGGTGAAGAATCCCACAACGTGCTGCCTTGCGCAATGGGGGGGGGGGGGAAAGAGCTCTACAAAACAGGGACAACCAGTACATGTGTCTACCTCACACAGACTCTGGCAGATCTAATGAATACAAACGGATTTTAGTTCCTTTATGGAAAAAGGGCTGCACAACTCCCCACTCTTACGCTGTTCCCTAATGTAGCACAGCAAGATGCAATGTTTTTACAGGTTGTTTTTAATCCTGTAGCCTGGTTAAAAGGATGCAGTGTTCCACCAAAACTGTATGTGCTCTGGACAACAAAGTTAAAAGCAGAACTTCATGCTGAAGCTAGAACAAGGTGAATCCTTTATACAGTGGCACCTACCCGTGGTATAATGTTCAAGCATGGAAAGTGAAACCAGCTGAGTTTTGCACAAAGCTTTTGTGTGCGTCTGTGTCTGATGTGCTCTGTGAATCTTTTGTCACAGCTCAAAGTGCTGTCTCCAAAGAGGGACAATTTTTTCCCTTCCCTCAACTGTGTTTTATGGTTTTATTCTAATTTTACAACACAGTCTGTGACAGCTGGTCACACGGTGTGTCTGGGTTGAATAAAGCCCAGGGACCCTTTGCCAAGCCTCTATGCAATGTGCTGAGCTTAATGAAATGTGTCAGCTCCACTGTGAATCGTGCATTCATGGAACTGAATGAATCTGAGTTTTGAAGGAAAACTTAAGGGATACATAACTGCACACAGCAAACCTGGGAGGGTGGAGAGAAGAGAGGAATTCCAGAGAAACACTCAGCAGCTCTACTAATAGTAAAATAGATCCTGGTAGCTAGAATTTAATCAACCTGTTTGAGTAATGATTTAAAACTATCAGCCACTGATGAGGCCTCAGGGAAGAACAAGTATGCTTCAGTGGCTGAGTTAAAATGCTAGGTCCCAGTGGTCTAGGTTATAGTGCAGCTCTGCCACATGCATCCAGGACAACCCTAAGCAAGTCACATCATTTTTGGGCCTCTCCTATTTATATAACAGGAACAAAAGCGCTTCCTTCTGGCTCAGTTTGTTTCTCTTATCTATTGAGGTTATCAGCCCAGGAGGACTCTGACCACTCCTGAACACACAACAGTGTTGGTACTTGAAGCTGTTTTCATATTTGGGAGAGGATAGCCATCTGTTAGAGTCCTGTACGTGGTGAACATAACATTGCAAGGTACACAAAGCAAAGTACATGAATGTAAACTGGATTGACCTTACCTTTTCCTCCCCCCAATGCTGCAGAACGAAGAGGACTCTGATGAACATGAAAAATGCTAATTTTAACAGAAAAAGAGGTCTTCAAAAGGTTTAAGATTTTCCTGCATCATGTCAATCTGTGAAAGTCACTGTCCCATTGCATCTTTCCTCTTGTAGTTTCTCACTAGAAGTCAGCTATCAGCAAACAAATTAATGGCTTGATTCTCCATTGAAAACAGAAGGAAACATGAGTGCTCAGCATCCCTGAAAATCACGCAGCATATGCTCTGGGAATTTTTCTGACATAAGAGATTCACAGGGGGAATGGGTAAATTATTACCCTAACTGCTGTCTCCTTTTCCTCAATGTTTGCAATTACCTGTCAGCTGAACTGCCCCGAATCCAGACCTAGCTGTGTCATACATGAGCACTCTGCTACAAAGCGGGGAAATCTGTAACAAGGCACCTGATGTCCATGGTTGGGCCCCGCTGCAGTTTGCTGTCAAAGTCAGTCTGACATTTCTGGATCAGACAAGAAGCCATCTGACCTTGTCACGTGCGTTTAACCAGCAAAACAGCAAACACAACACTTGCACAAACACTGTAAAGCAGGAGTACAGATGCCAAAACGTGGATGTCCTTCGGGGTAGAGTTAAAAGTCAAAGACAGAACTCCCGGATGTGTGAACCCTGCTTTCAAAGTTTTCTACCTCTCACCAGCAGCTTTTACCCCAGAAGTGCTTTACTAAGGAAATTAAGCCTTAAAATATCCTTTTAGATAAGAAGAGGCTATTATTTTGTTTTACATTAAGGGAAATGGAAGGTTAAATGACTCCTGCAAACCTTACACCTGTGTTGGGATCAGAAATAAAACCCAGCTATCTTTGCTCCACTCCTTGGCTTTAGCCCAAGACCATATTTTTCCACCTCCTAACACAAGCCCTGCAGAAATGTGCTCAAGAAGAGAATCTTCCCCTGCAACCAAGAGCCCCCGGCTGGAAACACAGCTCTGAACTGTGCCAACCTGCCACATGCGCTAACAATGAAAAAAAAAGCCACAGCCATTTGAGAAGCATACTTTCAAGTGTGGCGCATTGCCCGCCACCCTGTCTCCAGCCACTTTCTTTTTGCACCTGAATCAACCGCACCATCCTCCTTGTCCCTGAACTCTCCTTCTCCTTCCACATCTGTTGCCTGCAAATCTTCCTGTCACCACCTCCTTTTGTAAATGCCAAGGCCTGGACTGCATCCCTGTTCCTTCAGGCCACGATCACTTTGGCCGTGGAGAACAGCAAACTCCCCTTCTCTCATGGACCCTCCCCAGTTGCCCATGACACCGACCCTACCAGGTGCAGCGTGTAATTTCTCACCTTCTCGCCCCATGCAGAAGGGCAAGACAAGGGCTAGCCCCATCCCGATCAGAGCAGACACATAGCCTTGTAGATTCAACTGCATCAGGAACATGAGATCCCACATGTCACAGGATGGAGTCTAATGCAGTGCTAGTGGGATCCAGGCCAAGACCTACAGCCCCCTGATTTCACCAGCAAGTCTTTGATCCAAGACAAGCCTTGCCTGCAATATCTTATCTACACCCCATTGTTTCTGGGATCCAGTTCAAAATAATCCTTTTGGATTTTCTACTCCTCTCTCTCTCTCTCTCTCTCTCTCATCGCTCCCTCTATTCCCAGTTCCTCCCTGTCATGACGCAAATGCACTGCTGGTGCAAGACCCTTCCATTGTCCAGAAAGCCGCAGGGTCTTCCTCTCGTCTTCTTCTAATGAGTCTGTGAATATTCAAATATATTCCTTGTATTTTTAACCAAAGCTTTATGTAATTACCAGCATCTATTCTCTGCCATCCTGTACATCATTCTGGAAATGGTTTTGGGGCGAAATTTATTATAGGCCATCGCAGTGTGCTCTTTGTTGAGCCTAATGAAAGCAGGGTTTACCCAAGAGGAGGGATTAATTTAAGTGTCCTGTATCTCAGCTATAGCAATACTTTTAATCCATATGTTTGTAGACAAGCCAACCTGTTCAATTCTAATGATCTGTGCAAGAAATACATTTTTCAAACAAATTCTCAGCAGGATACTTTTCTTCAGCATCTCTGGCTAGAAAGGGCTAAGTGAGGTGATGGAGTTCTGAATCTTACATCTTGCTCTGGAAGTGCCCTTAATGATGGTTGGGTTCTGAGTTTGTAGAAGTGTTTTTAATTACTAAGGGAAAAAAAATGAAGTCAAAGCTGAGCCAGCTGCCAGAGCTTCCAGAGGACTGACTACATTCACAAGTCTTGTAATCTTTTTATGTTCATTATGAGAATACTACAAAAAAAGGGCAATCAGATCTTGGCCAACAAATTAAACGCTTATTCAAAGATTAATTCACATCATCTGTACTCCATTAGATATTCTCTTTTGCCAGGGAATATAATGCAATATTTTCAGGGGGAATAGTTGCTGCTATTGCCAAGAGCTTGCAATTTACTGGCTCTTGCAGCATTGACATGGGAGTCACTGGGCTATGGGCACAGCTAGAGCAGATAGTGTAGCAATATACAGTATGAAACATATGGAGCAAATCTGCTTCATTCTGGTGTTAAAAGGTACTGATTATGACTCTGAGATGCAGCCAAGTGACAAGGGGGAAGCAAGCCCATAAACCAATAAAAGTTTATCCTTCGTTGTATCATGAAGGGAACAATTTGTCGCTGCTGGGTTTAGATTTTTTTCCCCCCAACTATAAATACATCGAGATTTCATTTAAAAATCAGAAGATATGGCTGAGGAAAGTGTGATTTAATTTTGGTGCATCTAACCTGAAACATCGTAACAGGGCAACCTTTTCAAGAATAAGTGCATAGTACTGCTAAAGGCAGATCCCCAGAATAATAATTAAAAACCAGCTTCCCTAATCAATTTGTGATTCCTTTCAGAATACACAGTGCCAGAATGCAGTTCTACTATCCTGCCTATTTTTACATTTGCTAAACACAAAGATTTTACTTTTTGTTTCCCAACATCAAAGGCCAGCACTGTAGTGCCTACCTTGGGGACCTTATGGGTAGATGTTAGATGAGTGCATGTACAAGAGTGAGATTCATGAAAGTCGCCATGCTCAGTGCAGAATTGCCTACATTAGCTCATAGGAAGTCATAACTACTTAATTTTTGCCCCTAAGAGAGCTGTTAATACTGGATTTAAATAGCTACAAGGACAATTACACAATGCAAAGGTGTTTGCATATTTTACTGGATTTAGCTCCCAATCCCTTTTCCGTGCAAACACTTCTAGAGACACCATAGCAATAAATATCCCAAAATAGTCCAAGACCCAATTTTTTCATTGTTGTTTGTTTTTTGTTTTGCATCCAGGGTTCCTCACATAGTAAGCACAAAGAACTCGGAGAGGTAAGTCTTTTGTGTAAAAACTGGCGGTATCTAAATGACAAAGATAGCACTGCAAAAGTTAACACAGAGCACATCTGGGAGAATGGGCAGTACTTACAATAAACAAATCACCATAAAATCTAGGTGCCACACTGCCACATAATATACCCCCCTCAGTTGCTTTGTCTGAGGCCCAAATCAAAAACAAATGGTGTCCTTCTATTGACTTCCCCGAGTACTGGAAACAACCCTGCTTGCATTTGGTTCCCTATGGAAGCCAGATGCTACAAAGTGGCCATTTTAAATGGTTGAAGGGCAGAACCAAGTAACAGAAAGTTGTTTTTTCCTATACAAGATCTGGGCTACCTAGCCAGGCTTTTAGATGCAGAAGTAATTATGCAGTTTTTTCCCAAAACAATTTTGCATAAACTGTTACTTTCTGTTAGATAGATGGAGAATTAATCTCTACTCTCGACTACAATGCGTGTTGCCTGTTTCTCCCACTGCCTCTCAGAAGTAAAAGGGGGAAATGCAACTGCTCTGTTTAATGAACTGCTATTATTGTTATTATGATGCCCAATAAAAATTAGGTTTTTATTTTCCTGAACTCTTTCCTTCAGGAAATGTCAGCCAAACATAACCCAGCCAAAGCAAACACCACATTTGCCCTGGCTTCTGGGACGCCCCATGTACCCAGAACGAGGGCAGAACAAAATACAGGGGCCTAGGCATACCTCCTGGCTTGAAAATTGGGCACTGTCTAAAGCTAGTTTGCAGATATTGGAAGCCAAACCTGTATTATGGGCTTTGCCAAGTCTGGTGCTTTTCCTTCACTTTCCCAAGCCCATGGTAGCCACATCAATATATGTATCTGAGAAAAGTTTGAGCGCATCCAAGGTGTTATGCAAATATCCTCTCACGTTCTGCTGCAATGTATGTATTGAAATAACCTCTTGTAAAGGCTTTACAGACGTCAACATTTTTGGATTAATTACCAAGCAAAAGCCAACAATTTTCCTGCCTTACTATACATTAATATAACCAATTAGCAGTGTCTAGTTGTCAAGCAGCGTCAAAAATAGGGTGTCATGCCAGGTTTGCGAAAAACAATTTGGACACCATGCTCTCTGGTTTTGGCCCATGTATTGTAAACAAGAGGACAACCTTATTTCTTCAAATGTGCCCCTGATGGAATAGGTTCATACTATAAATCACTCCAACTCAAATTCTGTTGTTTTTTCTGCATTAAAAATTCCAGAACACAATTTATCCTCTTGTCACTATGTTTTGACATGAACACAACTCCTCCACAATCAATGGAGTCACACCAAACTAGGGTGCTAAAACAGGCTTTTAGGCAACACTGTTTTTACTAAGTCCATCCTCTAAGCAACTTCTACTTTCACTAAGATGACAAGACTGAATTACAAAATTATTCCATTCCGTGACGTTTATTTGTGAAACTCTCACAATCCAAGTGTGGATTCCTTGAGATTGTACTAAACCCACACACAAACCCAAGCAAACCACAAACAGGGCATGAATGCTAGCATGCCTCCCTACCCCAAGATCTTCTGCTGTGAATGCAACCTGAAAATGAGGATGAGTTAAGAACTGTGTCCCCAACCATCTTTCTCAAGGGACAAGAAAACTTCAAGATTTGATCTTCAGATAAATAAATTGGGCTTGGTTTTCAGCCATATCTGTTGTTAAAACAACCCATTCCTACAAATGCAGGAGCTGTTAAAATAAGGGTACACTCGCTGAGCCCAAAATTTTCAAGATATACAAGCATAACCTGCTAATCCCTCTGTTTATCCCTATCTTAATCAAGATAGCAAAGTAGATATGAATGCGATAGCAAAATGGATGCGATTGTACATCCTGCCTTTTCCAAGGGACTCAGCAGTTTCTTGCCCCATCAGTCACTGCTCTATGGCCTATCATTAGAGTCCCTCCTCAGAGATTGCTGTCTGAAGACCGTTTCATTAGTTTACATTGTCTTCACAGATGCTGAAAGCCATGTGAACTTGTGCGCTTCAAAAAATCCAAATCAGATCAGGGTTTGAGGGTCCTGAGGGTTTTACTTGGTTCTTTCTGAGTGTATGTCCCTATGTCTCTGTACATTACAGCGCTAGACCAGAAAACTTTCAGCATAATTACTCCTTCCTAACAGAAGAAATCTCCAGTGTTGTGATATCAGACTACTTTTACCATATGCCACTTTTAAATGCAGATATGTTTTCATTGGCACAATACTTACCTGAAATATGCTGGGCCTTTGGAAGGAGAATCTAGGGGGAGAGAAAAAGAGGGGAAAACAACCTCATTCCTCTAACAGGTTACCTTATAAGCAACCAGCTTTCTGTAGCTGCCCAGGATCCTGGCAGACTGGGAGCTATTCTAGGGGAGAGAAGCGGATGCTGAGACCTGCATGCAAAATGCAGTCCGTCATGTGGCAATGCTGCTTATCATTCACATTCCACTCCTGTACCATTGGTAACACACACAGACATTAAAGTTGGACTTTATCAGCACGTTTCTGTTCCTACACATGCGACCATCATCAGAGAGCTTTGGCAACAGCTGAAGCGCTGAACAAGAGAAAACTAACAATAATCCTGGGCTCTGTAGTTTTCTCTTAAACAGCTTTGACAGGACTTGTTGAACAGGCAAGAGAGCCCTGAAACTTTCAAGATGAAAGCAGAAATACAAGCATTAACTGTCAAACTTCATTTGAGTTAACACCTCTAACACTGTGACCAGAAATACTTTTCCAGAGAAATGCAGGCAGGAGACTAAATAGATAACTGAAAGGCATTGCTCCTGGACTGCAATCCCAGCTCTGCCACTGACTTGTTCAGTGATTTCATTTGGGGTATTTAACCTCTGATTACACCACCTTCCCCATTGGCAAATGAACAAAAGGATATTGAATTTCCTGGGTGAGGCTAAGGTAAGTGTATACGTTCTGCCATACGTTTCCAAGGCAAGCACTGTACTTGCGTAAAATATTCAATATGCTACCCATATGTTCATTCCTGCCTCCATTTTGCTAGTGCTGGCAACTTTGCTATTTATTTCAAATAAGCTTCATATTCCTTTTTCCACGGATGCACAAACTATACTATACCTCATGGAAAGCCGCTTCTAATAAACATCTTTAAATCCACCTCATTCTTGATTTAAATTCTTACTTAAAACCAACTCTGCCACGAAATCACCCTAAAATATGACAATGACGAGGCAAGCTCATAAGCTGAAACTTTCCTGTATTATGCCAAAACAGGCTATGTCTGCACTGCAATAGAAACATGAAGAGGAGATGTCTGATCTAACACTACTCCACATTTGCATGAGCCGGTGTGTTCCCATGCTCCTGTACACAACAATCTGGAGAAAGTATCCTGGGTCCAAGTAAGCCAAGAGCAGGTTTGAAACAAACCAGAGGAAAAAGTTTTCCATGCAACACAAACTGTGGAGCTTGTGACCACGTGATACGAGTTCAAAATGGGATTAAACACATTCACGGAGTCACAGTCTATTAAATCTCCAACTCAGGATATGGCTAACCTGCCGGTCGGTGTTGTATCAGGGGACAGACCACTCAACACATGCCCTGCTCCCTGATCTCTTCCTTTCAGCCTTCATTACCAGTCGTTGTCAGAGAGGATGTCAGGCTAGATAAACCTTTGCTCTCACGCAGTAGCACATCCCTTACGTTTTTAGGTAAACTAGTAAGACCTGCTTTTCAGCAAGAGCTTATTACCTCTGACACAGTATCATGCTATATTGCTTCTAGCACTGCGGCAGCCTTCATGGAGCTTGGTACCCCTGCACACTGTCTTGTTATGTTCCTGTGTTTCTTGTCCCCATTTACTTGCTGATATATTTTATTTAGCGTATACATTATAGGGAGTGGGACACTTGTTTGGTCCTATGTTTACTGAATGGTCAATATGACTATGTATAAATATTAGGCACAGGAGATACTAAGATAAGCTGTCAGAAAGCCCCTGTGGAGGGAACACATGCAGGCCTGACCTCCAGCCCCCTCGATCCATCACACAAGGTTAGCTGATATGACAAACACCGTAAATAGAAACGACTTGTTCTGAGCAATAGCTGTTAAACCAATAAACAGCCAAAACTTTGGAGAAAAACCACTATTTTTCCTCATTTATCAAACAAGACTCTGTATCTTTTTTTTTCCTCCCCCTTTTTAAACAAGTTCAGTTTGTGAAGATTGAAGAAAAACAAGACGTCCTTTCAAATCCCTTCTCTGGATCAAACCTCATTAGGTTTTGATGTCAATGGTGCATAGAAGGCTGACCACTGCCAGCAGAAGTATTTGGCAGCCGGACCGTTACATAATACAATCCTGTCTTTCACAGGAGATCTCTGTGCTACTAAATGTGCTAAAATTTAACCCACTGCTTTGCTCCATCCAGCCAAAACAACTCTGTACATTTTCCATAGTACTAAACGATGGTTATAATCAAGCTTCTGCTTGAAAAATAAAATACCCAGGAATACTAAAAACACATATAGGTATTTATTTAAGGAAGTATACATTTCCCTTTCCCCATCTCTGACCAAAATCTGCTCTGAGAAGGGAGATGTTTGTCCCTAAAAGCAAGAGAAGTTTTTTAAAAAACTTGTACATCTATTAGAAAAAATATACTAATGAAAAGAAGTGTGTTACTCTCAAACTGTTCACTGCTTCGTGGAAATGTTTGGATTCAGAACTCTGGAAACATAAAATGTTTTCCACGGCTGTTTACAGTAAGCTTGAGTTTTCAGGTCCCGTGAGTAGGAAGAAAATGTCTAACTTCAACTTTTTTTCCTGAATGGTTTTTTAGCTGTGCCTGTGTATCCTGTGATGCTAAAAAAACAGTATCAGCTTTGAGTGGTGTAAATCAGGGGCACTTTTGGTCCCATTCATAGTTTCTGCCAACAAACTGACATGGCAATTTACAGTGCCAGATGCTGACAGGTGATATTCCCACTGAACCCAAGTTTTAAAAAACAAATTATCTTCTCTGAGCACCAGTATAAAACAGCCCATATAATTTCACCCAGCCATCCCTGGACCAGCCCCAATATCTTGTGTTCAACTAATGAATACCCTCCAGCAACAGTGATATTAGCAAATCTGGGAAAGAGAAATCCCAATTATGGGACTGACTGAAACTGGAAGAAAGGCCTTCAGGATTTGCCCTGTAGGGAACTGAATGGAAAGAAGGAGGCCCAGCTCTATCCAGCCAGTTTATAGTCACCAGTAAAGACTAACCAGTGGGCCTCTCTCAGAGAGCTGGAGAAACACTTTGAGGATACGAATTCATACTTAAGCATAGAGTTAAGGGGAACTGTGGGCCAGAGCAGAGGGAAGGGATGTGCACTCGACCCACACCGAAGACATCGAGCATGGTATGACCAGCTGTCTCTCTACTCTCTGGCTAGTGTCAGGCAGACAAAATCCTTCCCAAAAAAGCCCTGCTGTCAGCTACTGCTGAAAGAAGAGGTTAGTTATAGGCATTTCTTTACACAGCGTGGACGCAGGTAGCCACAGACATCCGACACACAGCACATGCCAGAATTGATTGCATCCCCTGTCCTGGGCTCTTAAAATAGCGAAGACTGATCCTGAGGGAGGGAAGATATTCACTGAGGCATCTAAGGAAACTGCTTTCCATATGACCCTCTAATAGGAAAGTCAGTACAGGACAGTGATTTATGTAGTCTGAATTATCCACTGAAGGAGCCTCTCCATCCACTGAGAACAGAAGGCTAGAGTAGACCAGGGAGACCCAAGTCCTATGGCTTGAGCTCACCTCTGAGAACACACCAGCCTGAATACCCCAGCTTGGCAAAGCAAAGCACCATCTCCCAGTGGACAGTGGCCAAGCTGGCCTGTGTCACTAGAGTGTTCCTATTTAGAGATGGTGTTACCCTAGTGTCCAGCAAAATTCTCCTCAGCATGGCCTGAAGATCATCTCTTGGTGCTCCTCCAAACCCTGATTGAGCCCATTATGTTTTCAATTGAGCTGCATGTTTCATGGATGGCCATTTTATTGTACACAGGAAGGAGGGCAAGAGGAGAGAAAGCAGGTGGGAAGAGTTATTTAGTTTTAGGAAAACTAGTTCACTTAGGAATTTATCTTTTGTTTCCCTGAATCAGGAATTAATTAGCTCATATTGCTCTTTCTGTGTAGATGTGTATTATGCTTTGCTAGGCAGATAGTGGCCTAGAGCAAGTACAACATAAACAAACACTTGTTAATGGAGACTTGGAGCGTGACAGAAAACCTGGGGATACAAACCAGCTGAAAAGAGAGACAGACCAGTCCCAAGCTGGTGAACAGGTATTATACACACGTCCAAAAACCTCAATACTCCCCTTTCACATACCATGATCCCCACCACCGAGGTCCCAAATGACAGATCCTACTCAGAGCACGTTCCTGTGGCCTCACGCTGCAAAGGCTGCCAACGCAGCCTCCTCCAACAGGAGGGTTTGGGGAGAGGGTGTCCCTCAGCTCCGGGAACTGAGCGGCCCCTGTAAGCTCCAACCCTGTCCCTTTCTCCTACCTGCCCAATCCCTCGGAGAGATGATACAGCAAAAACCTGGCTCCCACCAACTGTCCTTACAGCCAGAGAGCTCAGAGGTTTCTCTTGGCTCGCTGGCTGATTTGTCCAGGGTGAGGTGGTGTGGGGAGCACGAAGGATGAGAGACTGGAACTGCAGCACTAGGAGGAATGGAGGGGAGCTTAGCTCCATTTTACTGGGTGTGAAAAACATAATTAACAGTTTGGAGTCACTACGGCTGTGCATGGACAAGGGCTGGGTTATGCAAAAACAGTGACTATACTGAGAGTGCTGGGGATCACCTCTGTGGGCAAGGACATAAGGAAATCTTGAACCAACAACCCTTGTGCAGGTTCCCTTCCTTTTCCTACTTTACTCAAAAGCAGCATGGTTCTCCCTCATCTTCAACATTTTCTGTTGGTTTAAAGTCCAACTCCTTGCGCAGGTCCCCGTTGGGGCATTATGGATATTTTGAATAATCATAATTTCAATGCCATCTGTATGTCATTTCCTTATAATCACAGGCAGGAATCAAATTGCTTTTATTTTTTTAACATGTAAGCACTTGAGTAGATTGATAGATAGGCAGCACTTACTCAAAGGACACCAGCCTCTCATGACATGTCCATCTCCTGGAAACCATAGTGCTTGCCAGAATGTGCCACATTTCTGCTGAAAGCAAAATTTTTATTGTCTTTTTATTATTACAACATCAGTTCATGCTCACTCTTTGTAATGACAGATACTGAACTGAAACTTTATGATAGTCCCTTGATGCAAATAATGCAGCAGAAGCATAATTGCATATTATTCATGCTTGGATATTATTAAACTTCCATTATCAAACAGAGTAGGTCTTTATGACTACACATCTAAATTGGGAACTATTTCAACCCCACACAATATTTTCTTATGCAAACACTACAGTCTACATGCATCACTCAAGGTTAAAGCATGCTGAAGAGTATTCGAAAGCCTTTGATGCCTAAATCACTTAAAATCACTGGATGAAGTATTTTAAATCTCCCTGAAATCTAATCTCTCTCAGCCCCCCTTTTTTTTCCTCCTAATATCACATTACACACTGTTTTAGCCTATGGATATGTTAGGCCTGAAATTTAAGCCAGGCCAAATGAAACTCTGACCTACTTATTAACATCTATGACCACACAAGAGGGTTTTTCGCATGTAAAGCATTGTTTGCTGGCTGAACTTGTCAACATCTAAAAACCTTTGGGCCACCAACTTAGTCGTCACTTAGCCATAAAACAGAAAATATGGCTTTGGACTGCATTTAAAAAACACATAACACCTTTGGTACTCACATTGCAACGTGGCTTCCTTGCCCATGCCTGCAATCACACAAGAGGTTAAACTCAAGACATTCATTTAAACCCTCTGACTTCCCTACGATTTGGGGTGCGCGGAACAATTCAACCTACAGACATGTTAGCTGAACATGAAGGTACTGTATAAGCAATCATGTTGTTACTACTGCTTGGTACATGTTTGTTTTCCAGGTAAATAAGTAGATAGCAATGACTAGACAAAACCTTTTTTAAACTACTCTCCCATTATATCATCCAAATACTTCAGAAGCACTTTAATTAACCACTGATTCATTCATTGCATCCTTGAATTTGGACTCCTTTTCTAGACATGTCCCCCTATAATTATTACATATGCTATTCTTCTTTGCAGCCAGCATGTTCAACTGTGTACACATCAAATAATGATAAATTCATATCCCAGAAAGTCTACCCAGAGAGATGGCCTTTGGCTCTAGCAGTTCCCTCAGAAATAAGAAACCAGGCTTTCGGCTGGTCCACAGGCACCAAAATTTACAGGCTACTAGTTACTGGCACCTCAGGGCAAGAAAACTCTCGCAAAAATCATTCTCCTCCTATTTTTTTCTCAAATGAAACTATCTGATTTAATCCTAGTTTTGTGAAGAAAAAAAAAATCACACCAAAATGAAGCTTAGCATTCAGGGCTTCAGGCTGGAGGCAGATTTGAACTGCACAGAAGCAGACATTTCAACATAAATCTTAGGTGAAAAGACTGGTAAAACATTCAGTTTGACCAACATATCAGGGATCAAAGCAAGATCTTTAGAGCTTAAGTCATTCGTCACTATAACTCAAGCTGGAAGTCCAGTTTCTTTGAGCTGGGCCTGTGTCAGTCTCTAGAGACTGAACAGAGATCTTTATACTGCGTGCTCAGCAGATGACACATACTCCCCCATGCCCTGTACTGTGGACTGAAGCGGTGGCAGGACTCGCCCCCTCTGCCCACATAGAGAATCCCCTGCTCCACCCTCGGAGAGAGAAAGCTGCCTCATTAATTCATGAGTGCTAAAAATAAACTCAAAATTAAATAAAAAGTTTACCAGGTTGGGACATTTTGTGCTACAATACCACCCAACTGACTTTTTTTTTTTTTTTTTTTTTAAAGCTTCATTTGGCAAAGCAGCCCATTTCCCAACATGGACCAGGCACCCTGAGTTACTTCAGAGAGGATGTAAGCAAGCCAAGTCTTCCAGATTTGCAAATTAGCTACTGCACACGTACATGTAACATTTGCAGAACAATTTCCCAACACGTACATTTGTACTAAGAGTCTTAACATCCCTATGGTGCAGAGTGATTTATATCTGAGGCATGTGTGACAGATTCATGTTTCCCATCCAAAGAGGCTGTGGTATACACCATATATCAATTCTCAGGCTTGTTCTCTTTTCATTTTCTCTATTAAAAAATTAAAGAAAATGAATTGGGGAATTAAAAAATACAATTTGCCAGCCTCCCAGATTTTTCACAGTGATTTAAATAAATCAAATCAAGATTATAAAGGGCCAAGACCAAGAATAACTATTGCATTAAAGAATATTGTTCTGAATCTGGAGCAACTAACAGAATAGCTTTGTCTTGACTCTTTTCTTTGAATACAAGCTATACAGGAGCAGGGTTCAAGAAATGAGCACAAACAGAGAATTGTCTTCCTGAAAATGTATTAAGCGCCAACTTTTTTATATAGCAGCTGGATATTTACAGCTTTGGAAAGACACTACAGTGAGCCACACTGTTTCTGGCCCTTATATGGGACAAGCACGGCTGGGAGAAAGGAAGACACAAGGAGATGGCACCATTATGCATCTTGTTCAAAGTCCAAAGACGATCGCAATCCCTCTGCAAGCTTCTGCTTGGGAACGTTAACGCCAGGGCTCTGCCTACATGGCACTTTCAAAATCAACTCATGCGCATGTACATCCAAGCATTGCATGTTCTCACCAAGGGGAGGCCAGATTTAAACACTCCTGAGTTTTGGGAAGGTCTGGATGAAAAACCACATGGCCCGGATCCACTTCTCACTGCAGCCAAGTGCCCAGTCCTGATCTCATTGAAAACAAAGGCAAAACTCCTGGAGAACAATCCTGCTATAACTAGCCAACTGTCTATCATTTTTTTCACTATATAAGCTCTTATTTTTGCTATTATACCTGACTAGACTCTCCAAGCTGTGGGTTTTTTCCCACCCTGATCTCACTTGAATGATGTCAGAGAGGGGGGTAGGGACACAAATACAGAGATGCGGTAAATGCCAAAGCTGAAACCTGCACATCCAAGAAATAAATATAATAAGTAGATACAGTGCCAAAGCTGGATACAGCAGCCGAGGAAAAAGGGAAATGTAAAACTTTCTTGGCAAGGGCACATGGATTCATCCAGCTGAAAGAGGCACATTCCAGCCCACACCATTGTAAGCAATAATCTATGTCTCCCTCGAGAAAATACAGATGTTTGTAATTTTTTTGATTTTTTTTTTAACTGCTCATATGAAATAACCTTCTTGTCTTGAAAAATTCCTCTAGGACTTGGTATTGCAAATGTTACTTCTGTACAAACTGTAAACTGCTGACTCAAACCAAACACAAAATTACATAAAGGACAGTTTTGAAATGCATTCTAATAATAAAAATGTAGTTGAAGATTGACTGAGGCTAATGAATTAAAAAAGCATTCAGCCTACATAAGATGTAATTAATAATAATAATAAAGAAATTGCAATCAGATCTTTTCTTGTCTACAACAGTGTCCTCCTCTGCATCATCTAATTCAGAGTTTTCTTTGCAGAAATGATACTTATGAAAACTGAAAAAAATTCTAACCCCCTTATTTCAATTGAGCTGATACTGCAGTAACTTCATTGTCTTTTAATCAGATGTTGCTGATTTACAGGAGTGTAAGTGGTTGAGGAGTACAGTCATCACATTCTCAGAGAGGCTTACTGAATTTGGCACCAAGTCCTTTGCTGGCAACTCCTATGATCTGGGCCAGAGAAATATTTTAACTGAAAAGGCCTGATTCTTCTCAGCTTTCCACTGTGTATTGTTATTTACATCTGCATATGGTAACTGTCAACTGTAGCCCTTCTGGTTTTCACATCTTGTGGATGTGAACAGCTGTATGCTCTTGAGCACACAGGTGAAAAAAGTTCAATGTGTAAACACATTTTAGTACACAAGTTTTCAGTTTTCACAATTATTCTTTCTCTACATTAACCAGAAGTCTGTTTTGATTGTTCTTTTTTTTTTTTTTTCCTGGCTTACAAGTGCCATAGCTTCAGTAAGCCTCCTGGCTGAAAGTCAGCCTTTGGTTTTTTGTCTAGCTCTAGAGAAGATGATGAATTGGAGAATTTAAAATACCTCTTCACAGAAGGGCCCAAGAGCACAAGAGTCACCACTCAATCTGTGAAGCTCAGAATTGAATCCCAAGGCAGTTGCTGAGGAGAAGTGTCAAATCTGCAGCTGCTGTAGATCCTCCTGGCTTTGTTGAACACTGACAATTTACATTAGCAGAGAATCCAGCCCAAAATTTGAAAAATGTCCAGGATGGACCTAAATGTGCTTATTTGTGCATTTAGAACACTTAGAGAAGGGTGAACCTTTGAGTCCCTGGAGATGATAGACACTTTCTACAGGTCAGATCATGAACCTCAAGAACAACAACATGTCAGCTTCTGTATGGACATCAGTACCCAACACTGAGAGCACACACTCCTGCTGAGTAGTGTGCGCATCCTCTTCTACAAGCATGGCCACTGACGACAAATGGATTCTATTCCTTTCTTTGAATGAGCCCTAAATGGCATGAGGTGGCAGGGAATTCCCCAGGTAGCTTATAGGTGCTTTGTATAATATTCCCTTTTAAGTATTCCATATGTTATCTTTTACTTGCAGCAAGTATCTCCTTAGCCATAGCAAGACAGACCAGGAGGATGCAGGTGAGCAGAGAAGTGGTTTTCCACAGTGCCCTTCATTACCTTGCTACCTCAAGCAGATTTTAAGTGTTTCACCTTTTCTGCCTGAACATTTCTCTGACAAACCCTCAGTGACCTCTTTGGCAAACAATTCTGTTGTCTAATTGATCACAGAGTTAAAATGCTTCTCAAAATTTCTTATTTAAATCTACCTGTGCTTAATTTCACAATGTAAGTCTTTGCATGCATCACCCATCAGACATCTTCTCCTCCTGGCCTTAGGTTTTCTCCACTCTCAATTATTCATATCCTGGTCTCCCTCCTAAGCCTTGTAGGAAATTAACATTGGCCATTTAAGATGCACTATAAAAATAGGACCACTCCCTTCCTGCTAAAAGGACACATGGTTTATTGCTTTCCAAGCTCTGCTGTATCAGCAGCTCCAACCAGCAATTATAAAAATGAAGCTACTAAGGTTGGTAAAAGTCACTTTCTTATTAGTGTCTAATTATCTACCAGTAGATCTGGGTCCAATCTTCAGTGCCATTGCACACATCTGATACTGGCTGTGGCAAGTGGAAAATTTATGATTTCATTTTTAAGGAGTCTTGTGAATAGAAATGAAGAAGAGTTGGAAAACACAAGGAAAGCAATTAAAAACCTGATGCAAGCTTTTTGTATTGCCAGAACCCATCCCCTTCAATTAATTTCTCTCCCCAGATCATCCATTATGTCTAACAGACTCACTTTTCATGCAAGCTGCACATGTCCCACTGGTGTAAGCCCCCTGCACTGAGATGCTTTTCAGTGTGGAGCTGTATCACATCTTTCCTTCATCTGTAAAAGTGGAATCAGCAAGGAAGTGATCAGACTGTTTTCCTAACAGTATCTCCCAAAATACAACTCCGACCTGACAGAACAGAGATACCTTATTTCTGAAGACGACAGACCAATTCAGCACAGGGGGGATGTGGCTCCTCACACAACACGTAACTGACCTGTGTGATTCCCTGCCAAAGCATGTTTCGAATGCAAAACGTTTACGCAGGCTCAACGGAAATAATTTACTTGGGAAAAAGATTCATTGAGGGTTACTAATTAGACTATCCACAGAAGGCTTATGAGATCTTCTCAGTGAAAATAGCTGCATGTTGAAAGACTACCTTGGGGAGAGTATCATGTATGTTTGCCCTGTTCCTGATCTTCCCGAGTATGCACTTGGACACCGTTAGAGATGGGGTACTGGGCTGGAGGGACCCGTGGCATGTCCTCAGCACAGCCATTTTTATGTTTTTAAAATTACGATGTACTTAAGGAGAAACTAGATGCAGTGGCCACATTTCAGATGTATATCACCATCCTCTTTGGCCCAACACTGATCTATAGCCTAAGCCTCACATCTGGAAAGCAAACACCATTCTTAACAATTTGGTTCCAGAAGTGAGGCAGATGACAGGACCAGTGGTATATAGCTTTTAAGCTCTTACAGCCTTGGAGCCCCAACTTTCAAAACAGTATGTTTCCAGGCAGCTACATCAGGACACCATCCACACAACGATACTAACTTTGAGCCGAACCTCAGTGTCTGAACCTCCTCTGGCTTCCTCCTTCCTGAAGTCAAACTCTCCATGGAGTCGCAAAGCAATGTTCTTACCTCCCTTCCTCCCCATTCCATTTCTCTGTGGTTTCTTATTCGTGTTCTTCTGACCTCATCATGTTTGTAAGTCCTAAGATGCTCCAGTTTATTGGAGCAGATCTTGAGGGCAAGGCACGAAAACTAAGGAAAAGAAAGTGAACAGACATTTCTGAAATCAGTCACTTTTACCCTTGAAATATGCAGATATCATAGCTTTTCTAGCCAAAGCAGCAAACACCTGTCTCTTCCTCCTCTAACATGTTCAAACCCTTTTGTTAATCCACAGACCCACTTCATGCTTCCTGTTAAAAGCGCATGGTTAGCGAGAGAGAGGGGCAAGCTTTCACTGTCATTAAACCTTTTTTCAATGTTAAACTCAGCCAGGATTAGCTGGAAAGGCCCCGCTATGCCTGAAACCCCAGCCCATAGATGGATCTCTCCCTTTGAGTAAAGTCCTTGCTCTGAAGGCAGACACTTTTCCCTTGGGAACCATCACAGTGGCAATCGCAGTGTGTGAAGGAGGATGGAGCACAAGAAAAAGGACTTCCTCTTATTTTCCACACTCCCATGGCAATCCTCTCCATACCTGCAGATCTTGGAAAGGTCCAAGTTATCCTAGGACTTGTCTCTCTATACCCACAAGGGTTTAAAGTAATAACCTACTCCCCCACCGGTTTTCTGTGAAGACCCTAACCTGCCTGAGGAACAAGGTCTGGGGGAGGCCAAGGTAGTTCTGCTCCATCAGCCTCAGCTGACAGATCCTGCCAGCAGGAAAAATCTTTTTAACTTGCTTTTCCTCCTTCCTGCCAGCCTGCGCTCACCTGTGAAGAACAAAGTTCACTTGATAACCTTGATGGCCTTTTCTTTATTTTGTTTCATTTCCCATTCCTCTGAGAGAGTGTGAAGGAGTAGATATTAGGAGCTTGTTTCCTGTAAGGCCTTGCAGACCCTCTCGCACACCTTCCCCTGCACAAGGGATCCACTCCGTGCCTCAGCTCTCGAGTGCTGAGGCGGCATACAGAAAACTGCAAACACACTGGTTTGTACCAAGAATCTGCGTAAGAATAGGCTTGGGAGGTCCTTCCTGGTTCTAGTTTCCTCCCAGTCTGGTAGAGCAGTGGCTTTCAAATGGGACAAATGAGATTACCAGGGTATCACCACATAAGGGAACAAGTCCAAATTCAACCTGAAAACACAGCAGCAGTTTCATTTCCCTCTGGCATGCTTACTCAACTGGAGCTGGGAAACTCTGTCTCAGAAACCAGAACGACAGAACAGGGGCACCTCTGCACCAGTAGGTTCATGAGCTTGGTTGGTAGCCTGCATTGGATGTACTTTCTTCTGGTTTCCCTCCACTGAGGGGTATCAGAAAGCTAGTTCTTCAAACAGGGAAAGAAGGAAAGCTTCACAGAGGCTGTCAGAGCACCCTGCCCATCTATATACACACTCTAATTTTCCTTAAGGCCCATTTCTGTCACTTAAGTCCAGCAGCACCTTATGCTGTTAATGGCTCTGTAGTTTTAGATAGTTCACCGGGGAAAAAAGGGACTAACCCAAAGTCCTTTGAAGTTGATTATAAGCCTTGTAAAGGGACTTTGAACAAGTCCTTAGCCCACCTTCAATCAGTACTCCCTAAGCAATGCCATGCTGGTGGGCCACTGTGGAGCTCTCCCCACTTCCTTCATGGATTTAACACTTTGAGATCATAACTCAAGAGTAAAAATTAAGTATTAAAAAAAAGACTATTAAAGTAGATAGTGAACCACCATGGTAATAGGAAAATTAGAATATGTTGCTTCAAAGGTCAATGCAGAGTACTCAAAACTATGTTCGAGTAACTTGGATAAATTCACATAAAAAGATGGTTTCTCAGTGTACTGAGAACTCAGACATTTAACAAACAGGGTTGTTCTCTGTTACAAGTAACTAGTGGCTGTTAGGACCATTTTTTTTTTCCCCATCACCAATGGATTCAAGACATGCAGTTTAGATCCAGATCCAAACAATCCCCGAATTCAGGGAGCTTGGATCTAAGATTTGAGTTCAAGTCAATCCCTTCTTTTTTATTTCCTTATATTTTGGTCTATCCTTAAGCATTACCAGGGCCAGAATAACTATTTCCAGGATCCAATTCAAAAGGGAGCCCTCAAGCTGCTAAGAAAGGGGTTTGCCATTAAATTACCTCCTCATCTTCCAATTCTTCTGCTGAACGAAATCTGGGCAGCTGTTAGAAGTTTCTTCAGCGTCCTGATTTGTAGAGTTACAAACTGAACAACATGTAGCTTGTACACAACTGCTATATCTGAATGCTTGTCAGACACAGTTCTTATTCAAGACTGGTTAGCCATCAAAAACTAGAGAGAGATTTTCCTTCCTCGGGATGAGGAAACTTGTTTTTCTTTTCTGAATTTGTTGCGTCAAAAAGCCTGGCCAGCAATTGTAAAAACTTAACTCTCCAAGGATGGTGAAAATTATCTACTTATTACTCTGTAATTATCTGAAAGTTTTGGATGAAAATGCCTGGAGTCCACTATCCACATTTCATCCTGGCTGACAAAGCTGGCAGATGATCCGGCACCAAGAACAGAAGAGTAGGAAATGATTTGGAAACATGCTAAATCTGGAAGACAATCCTTTGAAATCACAAAGGAGCCTCTGATTAAGTGGTCACTCCAAGTATTTGTGACTGATTCAGGTTAGAAGAAACGGAACAAAAAGCCACCTCATTTGGGATTTCTACTTTGAGCTGAACTGCACCCAGGGTAGGGAACTGTCCTCATCCTGAGGGTGCCTTAGCAAGGCTGGATCTGTGAGGGCAAAGGGGAATAGGAAAACTAAATATATAAAAGTTCCACTTTTTAGAGAGGAACAGGGGATTTAATCTTACTGTTTTAAATTGCCTCCAGTTTATATCCTTGCACCTCTGGATTAAGATCTCAGAACCACTGGCCATCACGCCAACGCAGGGGTTCGCATTACTCACGTCCCACAGCAATCCACTGTGCGTGAAGGAAAAAGGTGCAGTAGGTAGGTCTCTTGGAGCTGAACTTAAATATTGTTTCAAGACCTTGATTCTACAAAGCCCTTGAACGTATCCTGGAGTTCAGAGAGGAGGGACAAGGTCTCCTCTTCCTTGCCACTCTTCCCCTCTATGCCACAGCTCAGAGCAAAAAGGAAACTGGGTCAGGCCAGGTATGAGGGAGGGGAACCTTGGGGGAGCCACAGCTCATTCCCAAGCCCCTACCTGCCGATTAGCACGTCAGTCTTTGCCATGTGATGTGGTAGCAGCAATGTGGTTTTTCAGTCTCCCTCCAGCTCCCAGTGCAACTGCTGCTACCACCAGCCAGGCAATTTGTCTCAGCAAGTCACATGGACGCCCATCGCAGCTCGAGATGAGCACTGAGAACAAGCCCACAACCTGCCTTGGGGACTCTTTCTTCCTTGTTCAGCAGACACATTTTTCAAGTGGTTTTGTTCCATTGTTCCCCTTTAATCTAACATTTCCCACATATCAGCACTCTTGAACAAAGCCATCTCTCTCAACACTCTCCATCCAGACTCACTGCCTCCGCAGTGCCCACAGGAAACATGTGACTCAAAGCATATTTTACAGTGATATTTATTTGGCTCTGAATGGGTTCTACCTCTGCTCTCCATTTCCTCTCTTTTCAGACGACAGGGACAGCATCTTGTAAAGCGGCCCTCCAGTACACTAGCAAGGAGCATTGTAACTAATAATCCTGAATCTCCATCCCAGTTCCAGAGACTGGGGTGAGACACACAGATTAGAAACTAGACATTCACAAGTACACACACGAACACACCATACCATCACATTTAAAGAAAGTCACACTTCTTTACAAGCAATTTAAGCATCTTATTAAATGAACCCAAATTGTTGCTAAGTTATGAATAAACTGAGAGAAACTTCTCTTGAAAGTCTCAGTTGGAAATAAACTGAAGTTCTGTCCCTAACTTCCTTTCCTACCTCAGACTACTATAGTAATAACCAAAGCAGGGTTAAAAATGCCATTTTTTTCCATAGGATTAACAGATTTTTTTTTTTTAAATAAGAATATAAATAAAAAAAAAATCCCTTGTTTCAGAATTTAATTGGCTGGTATCTCCCCATGACAAAGTAAAAACACATTCATGACATGACATTCATTTATCTTCAAACCATTCACTTACAGTCAGTGCCATGGAATATGGATCTCATTGAGCAGGGTGGAAAACAACCCAAGTATCTTTTGGAAAGAATCATTTTATTACAATTACGGGTTTTCAGAACGGACTGAAATCTGAGGATTTCTGAGCAGAAGGACACTAAAGCATTTCCCTCCAGGGAATTAGCTTTGTTTAGGGACATTCCAGGAAACAGTCTGAACAGATATATTCTGTTGGCTGTAGCTTTTTTGCAGACTTGGTTCTGAATGCCATTAATTAACTGAAGGGGCCCCAAAAGAGAGCCTATTCCACACAAAAGCAGCAGCACACCAGAAGACATGCAGCTCAGAGCTCCATGATGAAACTCCTAACGCTCAAGTTGTTCCTATCCAGTTCCATTTTGCACCTTCCAGATCCATCACATTTCACTGCTGTACAGGACAAGAGATTTTTCCTGAACAAAGTCAAAGCTTGCTTCTTGTTCTATTTTTTTCTTCCTACTCAACCACGCTGAGTCAGCCACCTCATGGTAACCTTTGGTAACCATATCTATCATAGGAGCTTTCTTCTACGCGCAACACTTGCTTCTCACAGGTTGTCTTCAAGAGAAACCAAACAGTGCCTCAGACCTATTTTAGACCCCTCAAATGACCCTCCCAGACAACAGGCCAAACCTGCCACACCTCACTATTAGGAAGGGCCCTGGGAGCTGCTACATCCACCATTCTTGAACACACAAGCACTGTGGACCCATAGGTGTGGTAGCCATAAGGCCTCTGGCCCTTTGACACACAAGAAGAGTAAGTTGTCTCAAAACCAGACTCTTCCCTCGACAAAAGCATTTATCCTTTCTTCAAAAGGTACAGAACGCTTAGATCAATAAGTGAAAACAGTAAAAACCCTAACACTCAGGTTTTACTCTTTCATCTCTCACAGTCTCCCCTTTGCACCCATGAACACCACCTTCAGCCTGCCTTGCTTGCACTCTGAGGGTCTGTGAGCACGTTTTTCTGGTGTTTTTGTGAGAGGGTGTATCGGTCTGTCAGCCTCACTGACAGCTAGAGTCACTGCACTACCCCCTTCCTTTTCTAGGCTAGGTTATAAAAGTTTAGTGCTTCAATTCCTACTTTTCAATTTAGGCAAACCAATTTTAGAAGGACTAAAGCTAAGAAGTTTCTTCTTCCCAGCTATTTAACCCAGTTACTGTACACAAGCAACAATGCTGCTTATCTCATCTATTATTTTACATTTCCTTCCTGATTTCTTTTGAACTCTGCAAGTACACAGTAATCAGTTACAAACTCATAGATGTATACTACCTATTCAGAGGGGATCCCCCCACCAAAAAAAAAAAAAAAAAAAAAATCAATATAGGAATACCTGTTTGTCACAAATCAAATCACGCTATCCTTCCAAAATACTATTATCTTACTTCAAAATGTGTTAGTGAGCTGACACTAAGTCATCATTAGCTGACTTACAGACTGCATCTGCTCCAGAAGATCAAGAGCAAGTTTGCAAACACCAGCATATACCAGATTCATGCTTTCTGCAGGCCATGTTTCATTTCACATGGTGGCAGTTTCTCTTTGATTGGATAGTACAATGGGCTCTCTGTACAGCCAATATGTTCTGTTTTTCTGGAGATAGCTATGTCTCCAGTAATTTGGGGGGGGGGGGGGGGGGGGGAAGAACAACAGCTGAAATCCAGATGACTTGAGTACTTCGCTAACAAAGAAAGATTGTTGGAGGCTAAATGAGACTGATCCTTCCTAGAAAGAGCTATGAACAAATAAGTACCGCATGGTTAAATGCTAGATTAGGATTCAAATGAAGATTTCTGCATAGATCATAAATCAAACTTTGCAGTGGAAAGGGTTTGTAGAAGAGCAGAGCAGATGTGGAATGTCTGCCTAAGTGTTCTGTTATGCCCCTTCTAACATAAGGGGTTTCTGGTTTAAGGGCTGGAGTAAAATTTGGAGTTATCCTTAAGATCATGCCAGCTTTATGAAAGGCCATGAACAGGAAGATGGGGGATAACATTTTAGGTTATCCCCCTTCTGTTGGATGCAGCCACTTCTTAGTCATAGTCTGCAGCCTCAACCTCCACTTCGCTCTGGGCAGTCCAGATGAGTTCCGCCAATGCAAGTTTCCCTGAATTTCCTCCTTCTAACACTGATATCAACCCTGAATGCACAGTCATGTGAAAGGGGTGCATGTCTGACCTGGAACAGATGCAAACCCACACATGAGGTCTCGCACAGGAGAGGCACATGCCTAGTGTTTGGGGATGATGTAACAGAATGCTGTAGCCTGAGGCTGCAACCAGGGAGCATGCAGTAGGCCTCCCTCACAAGTATATTTCTTGGCAGTCTGGGCATAACAACCAGAGTTAAAAGAGCTAATCAGGCATCCTCCTTCCCCTAAGAGATTTCAGCTGTGGGACCAAGAGTTCCCAGTCAGTAGATAACTATGGTGTTTCTTGGAGATCAGTACCTAAATAAATATGAAGGCCAAATATATATATGGGGAGGGAGGTGTGCTTAAAAACAAGATTTAACTATGCAAACCCAGCACCACAGTCTGAACTTTAGAATCCAGTCTCCCAAATCACAGGCCTCTGATTCAAAATGAAAGGGAAATGTCCCTTACCTCTAGCAGTCCCAAGCTCTCCTCATTAGGCTTCCAGACTCAAGAGGGCATGTTTGACCCACACACTTCAGCACACCTCCTTTCCAGCTGCCAGTGAACACTGCTGGGACCAGGCACTTGACCAGTCCCTGTGGGTACTGCCTTCATATATGCACCTGCTGCACTGGACATGGAAAACATGAGCTTTCTTCTATGTTCACCAATAAATAGGTGGGAGGTTTTTTCCCTCAAAAAAACCAAAACAATGTTATGCTGAAGTAGCAAAGTTGCTTGTGTGAATCAAACTTGGTCACCTTGTGCATATACAAAAGAAACTGGTTTGCTATCACGTGGTCCAATGAGCCCTTTTCTCAGGAGGCCTGTGTGCAGGGAACGGCTGGAACCCAGCACCTTTTGGGCACTCGACATTTTGGGAACTTCCCCCACCAAGAGCTTCCTTCCACAGGGAGCCACTCATGCACCCCAGAAGTGAGCCTGTGTCCTTTCTCCCTAGATCACATCAGTTAACAGGAAAGTTTAAGCACTTGTCCTCAGCTGATGCCCTTTTTGTAGGCCCCCTTCATTCCCTGACAACTGAAATCTATTTGCTAACAAGCCACAGCCCCTACTGAGAGACAGGGTTTATTAGCACAGGCTCAGTCCTGTTGTAACATGGCAATGCATCATCAAGCCAGCTCAGGATGTGGGCACAGCTCACTCAACTTCCAGCCAAAGATCTTCTGGATGGAGTGTCCAAATTGCTATGCAAAAATTAGAGCTCCTCTGGTCTTTGTTTGGGGCTGTAACTGCCAGCCCAGCGCCAGCACCTTGAACATGACCAACCCATGAAGTGAGGAACACACCATTAGTGGCCATCCACAAGAAATTTGGCTCAAATAACTTCCCTAACGACAAGCAAGACTTTTTGGGGCAAAGACTGGCAGAGATTCCAGCACAGCAAGGTGCTATTCAGCTGCCTTCGTAAGGGCAACCCCCTTGGTCTTGTTCCAGCTCACAACATGCTCCTGCCTCTCTGCCCAACACAAATTCTGCCCCAGAGTATAACCACCTTGTGCCTTGAATGAAGCAGAGATCTTAGGAGATGTAAAGAAAGAAAACTGAACAATGAAAGACTGTATTACATACTTATTCAGAAAGTAGCCACATTAACCTTTCCTGTCCTAAGGAGTACATGCCCTTGCTTGAAACACTTTAATTTGTCCCGTATGTCAGTCAGAAACAGTAAACACATGTAAAAATAGGTAAAAAGTCACATGCTTTAAGACAAGACTTTGAAATCTTGTCAATCTACTCATCTACTTGAAATCTACTCATCAGTAGAGTCACTACAGCGTGAGTTTGATGGGGCTTCAATTTTTTTTGGTCTTCTCCAAATAGCCACATATGTGGCTGCAACATTTCTGTGGAGACAAATACATCTTTATTTTAGTTACTGGAGTCCTCTCAAAAACGCGCCCATAAATCCTCCGGGAGCAAGGAGGAGTCACAGTGGAAAGACTGATGGATCTGCAACACTACAGCGGCTCACACGGTTCAATTGCCATAACTGTTCCTTTGTGGCCACAGCGTTAGCTGTGTGTCACCGAGCCTTAAATACACATTTTGAACTGTCATATCCAATATAGTGGACCCTGGTGGATAGTTAAAGACAAAGGAGAAAAATAGAGCAGCATGGAAATACGATGTGAAAAGACTCACTTTTTAAACAAGAGAATAGGAGCTGTTGTTGAACATGGTGCCCGATGCCTAGTATATTCTGCTGTCCTTGAAGCGATAAAGGATTTAGTAACACAGCCTTTATGGGTTTACTTAGTTGTACACTCTGAATGAAGAACTGACAGTATTTGGAGGCTCCACCCCACCCCTTTTTTTGTGTTCTCAAGACCAGAATATTCTCCAGCAATGCAATTTCCAGCTGACCTATCCTGAGGCCAAATGGTAACAATAGAGAGAGATTAATGGCCGAGGAAACTTTGAAGACAACAATAGCACGATCTTGGGATGAACTAGAATATGTGAAACGTAATAATCTTGGGGAAAAAAAAAGCAGTTCTGCAAACAGAAACCTTTTCCACAGCTTATTTAGCAATGAACGTAAAAGGAAAACGTGCCTGACTGTTTTGATTTAAAATTTGCTGGCTATAAACAATGATTTTGAAATAACGTGAGTCAATACTATTTCTCTTAAAACGTGACACAAGGTCTAAAAGCCAAGTTCTCCTCTGGGCGAGGCTGTTACCAATGTGATCAAGAGCAGAATTTGTGTTGATTGCATTTGGCGCCTGGTGATGCTCACACATGAGGCACGGGGGCAAGGGACTGTATGAAGAACTCCATGAATGAATGGTTTTGATCTGCAAACAGCAATGGGTTGTTCCAAGAGGAAACGTGCTTTTATTATCAGTACAGAATAACTCCATGATAAATAAATCATTTGTATTGCAACTGAAATATTACTCCATTATACATCAAGGACGCATGCAACCTTTCCACTTATCATTTTGTTTTTGTTTCATTCTGATGTTTTTTCCAGCTTGTTAGGTATCTCTCTAAGGATCTATGAACTAGCAGTCAGAAGTTAAAAAAAGGCAAAACAAAAATATCCTAAGAAGTATTCATATTATAGAGAAATCCACCCAAGTCACAATAAAACAACTCTTATGGAACACAAAAGCTCTTTAACTAATCAGCTTAAGTTGTCTTTCAGTCTCTGTCCCCCATTGCATTAGCCAAAATTCAGTCTTACAAAGCATCTGTGAAGAAAGGTAACCTTAGCAGAAGGCAACCAAATCTAAAAGCAAACGTTTTCAAGAGTCTGGCAAGCGCTTCCATAACCTCTGGAACAAGCTATGCACAGCTTTCTATAGCACTGAATCCTGATGGTGGATCACTTGACGTCACTTAAAAATAATTTATGACACATAGCTTCTCTGGTATCTCTCATAGTATCTTCTCATGCAACTTCTCTGACACCTTTTCAGAGGTGCCACAGACTTTGCTTTCTCTCTTTCTCTTAGCTGCTTGCTTTTCCCTGAAGCAAGCAGAAAGACACCAAATTACTACCCAATCAACCGAAAGGTCCAAGCAGGAGGATGAAGCCTGACACAAAGACAAATGCCTAAGTCATATTGCTTCAGAAACCTAGGTTAAAAGCACTATATGGGAGGTTGTATGCAAGGTTTCTCAGCATGGATGATTACACTTATACTTAATGTGCAACAAGGAGAGAAAGATCCTAAACTATTTTTAAGTTAAGATTGGAAATACTCCTGGAAAGCTCTGAAGTCAGAACAGCTTTTGAGGTTTTTTTGCTTGTATGTGCTTTGAATCACTTCCCATTCAAAGCATTAATGAAAACAGAAACATGGGTAAGAGAAGGAGATCCCCAGCAGAGAGAAAAATCTGGGCCAGATGCTGATATCCAGCTGTTGAGGCCTCCTGAAAGCAACTGAAATCCAGTGCATTCCCTTTGTCTGGAGCAAAGAGATCATCCTCCTTGATGTTCTACTTGCCTCTTCCAAGTCCACCAGATTGTGTCAACTTTATCTAGATGAAGCATGAGCCAGTTTACCATTAACTAGGTGCTGGAAAGATACCAGGGTTATCCTTCCACTGTACCTGTTGTGTTTGCATAATAGGGTTCAAGGCTTTTATGCATTTTTCTACTGGCCTTGTATCCATGCTAAGAGACTCGAACTGTCTTTCAGTAATGCCTTAAAGGAGTCGGTGGGTTAAGCAGACAAGTTACCTTTAAGAACTCACTAAGAGCAATGAACTCCCAAATACAACTTCATTCATTGCTACCACAGTGTCCTGGAGAGCCCTTTGTAGTCAACATACCAAAGCTAACAGATGAAATAAAAGGAGCAGAAGCATTATCTTCATTTATTCCCAGGAGAAATTAGATGTTCTAGTATCATCAGCGACATAACTGCTTTGCCCAGCTGAGAAGGATTTAGGAAATTTAGAGGATTTCAGAAGTGTCCCAATTGCATCTGCTATCATTTTGATGACCTACTTCCTATTACCAAGATGTAATGTGGGTCAAAACAAAGAGGAACTTGCTACGTATCATGAGTAGAGGATGTAGTTCTAGTGTTTTCACTTTTTTTTCATCCAGATTAAGTCTCATGGCTGTTTCTCCTTCACGTGCAACAAAAAGAGGATGATAGCTCCCTTCACCCATCCCCAAGCATTTCCACATGCACAATCAGCCACTACATGCGAAAAATGAAAAACAAGTGGGGAAAAATTAACCTAGCTTGTCAGAGGCATACAAACAAAATTAACATGGACAGCAACAGAACATCTTGAATGCTTAAACATTCTTCTTATGTTGGTATGTACTGTATATAATAGACAACTGTTGAAGGAAGTGATCTGTCCTCTGAAGAATGAACAAGTAGAACTAGAGTCAGAAGCAAAGGAAATAGCAGAAATGTTAGACATTTATCTTGCATCTGTCTGCATTACCAAAAGGAGAGATTGTTAACCTACATTAGATGTCAGCTGCACAGCAAGGCTGGAAGGACACAGATTGGGAAAGAATCTACTCACCAGCTGAAACCAATGTTCCAGGCTAGAGTATTTCCAATTTACAAATACTTGGGTAAGTTGCACAGCATGGGTGAGCAGACACAGCCCTCCCTCTACTTTGAGAAACATTTAGGATAAAGCAATAAAAAGGAACACTTTTAAAGGATGGCCAATACTCCCACCATAGTACAACCCTTAAGGTTCACAGATTTCATACATTCACTTCTGCTGAGGCTTCAAAGGTAGGGAAGTTGATTTCATTCTCCTGTGTTACTTCAGAATAGGTTCTTCATAAAAATGTCCCTGCAACCATCTCTTCCTTTTAAGGAGAAAAATGTAATGAAGGCTGTTCCACAGCATATTGTGATTTAACTTTACAATCAACCCAGACTAAGGAGCAGGAGAAACACAGCTCCCAAGCAGGATAAGAGAACACGGGTAGTAACACAGTTGTTGTTTCTTCCCTCTTTCTTCATTTCTCATTTGCACCTTGCTTGTTTGAGTAAGTCACAGGGATGAAGACTCCTTGTGGAATGGCTTTATGCTTTTCATACATCCCACCATTCTCACAGAGGAACTGGGGCAGAGAAAGAAAGCAACACCTGTGTTCCTTCAGCTCCCAAATCCCTGCCAAAGCAGCGTGCTCACCTCATTAGCCTAGTACACATCAAAAAAGGAACACCTTTCACCAGTACTGCATCTGAGCAGCAGCAACCACAGAGGGGGCTGCAACCCCTGACAATCCAGCCCTGGGCACTGCCTGTCCATTCAGGGTCTGGCACCAGTAGAAGCAAGTAAAAAGAAGCTGAGTAACAGCAGAGAAGATAGACAGAGATCACTGTGCAGTTAGGCAGATACAGGCATGGCCAGATCCAGCATATTCCCAACAATACCCCAGAGAGCTGCTTAAGCAGGAGTTAGCACTGACGTTTCTTTGCGGCTTTTGGCTTTGGTGAGGGTGGAGTTGTGACCATCAGATGGGTACTTCTCCAGTGCATTCCATGATGGAAGGGAGAAGCTGGAAGGGAAAGTGATGAAGGCGGAAACAGGAATCCTTTTGCATTGTGTGGGAAGGTGGGCTTGACATTTACACTTCAGAGGAATTTAACTTGGATGCAGAGCCAAGAGGCCACACTGGGTGGAGTGCTAAGTATACAAACTCAACCTGTAGACAAATGCCTTGCCTGATCTGGGGACTATTCTCTGGGCTGCAGAATGTTCCCAGCCCCATCTTGAGCTCCGTGCAGAAGGGCCTCTACTCAACCAGCAAACGCTGGGCTTGAGCAGACACGAAGCCTCAGCACCAATACAGTTCTTCAATGAGAAAGATTGTTTTCAAACAGGACAATGTGGTTATTTCAACATAGTTGGCATGAGAAGGAATTGGAGTTGAAGGCTTTTGGTGGTTTTGGAGAAACACATAAGGCCTTATTTCACCATATACCTTTCTTTTTCTTATAGCAAATTTTTTTCCTTTTGGCGATGTTATGACTGGAATGTACAGATTCCATGAGTTTGTTTTCTTCTCTTTTCTATTCCCTTGGACTTTCTCCCTCAGCTGCTTTCTCCATCAGAGGACTTTGCAGAACAACTTTCTGTGCGTGTGCCTTGTTTTCTATGTGAGTAAATGTATCTTCTGGCATCCTGTTTAGCAGATATGCATGCTCCCTCCAACACCCATACTTACACACATTAAAAATATTAAACCTATTTATCTTCTAACCTTTTCTTGTTGCACTCCCTTGCTGCTTGATGCACTTAGATGCTTGGATCAGAGATCAGCTCATCCATACTCAAACTGGATCTCCTGTGCATGTGTGAAAAAAACAATAAAGCTTAAGTTCAATGAAGATAGGACACTTGGCCAGAGCCAAAGGTTCTGCCCTTTCCATTCTATTCTAGCACAGAAAGCATAAATAAATGAACACTAATAAGTAAATTGAACATCCTGGCTGCTTTGGTACGTGTGTTCTCTCCTCGTTTGCTTTATAGTGCTTTGGCTTGCTATTCTCTGTCATGTGAGCAGTACCGAAGCAAGCCAGATCCTTTTTACTTGGAAACTGATGATGTATGTACCCGAGTGTTGATCCAACTGTCTTTATGGCCCAAGAGTAACATGTTTATCTTTTTTTGTCCCCTCAAGCTTCTTAATATTAATAGGATGGGTCTATACAAAGCCCTAGCATTTATAAATGCCTTCACTAAAGCTTCCTTTTCTGAGGCTGCCATGCAGTTTGAATACACTCCCAGGCCAACTGTTTCCACATTCAAGCATCCCACCCTATTCTTACATTTATACCACTTGCCCTGCTTATTGTAAGTTTCTCCTGGCTGATTTCCCAGAATATCCTTTGCCTCTGGCAAGATAATTGCACAAGTCTAAAATCCTGTCACCACAGACCTTAGCTACAGTATATGCTGTTCTCAATATACCCAGGGAGCTGGAAGCCTGTGGGAGGGAAGTGCTAGTTCCTGAAGAGTTAATTCTCTTTCATGTTCTAGAAGTCACATGGTTTAGAACAGTCACTCCAAGTTTAGGGTTTAGGATTTTTTAAACCTGGGGGAAAAAGTTCAGTTTTCATCTATCAAGTGAGAAAGAGGGGGGGGGGGGGGGGGAGTAAAGGGGGCTGGTCTTTTGTCAGCAAGGGGGGGCGGGCGGGCGGGGGAAGGACTTTTAAGCAAAGTGGAAATTTTCGCACTTTTTTTTTTTTTTATTTAGTTCAATACCTAGTCTTCTGCTGAAGAGAAGGGCAAATAGGAAATGTTAAGCTGCTGTCTTAAAGTATTTGATCCACTGACACTACACTTCTCCTGACTATGCCCCTAATATACTCCCAGAGAATTAATGCTACCAGCCAAATGCCAGTCGATGACACAGCAGAAACTAAAACCTCAGGTCAGTGACCTTTCATGGGCGCCATGAAAAAATTCAGTCTTCTTTCTGAAATTAGAGGGTGGGGATGCTGACAGGCATACTGGCAGACAACATTTGAGAGCTAGAAGTTTCAGCCT
The DNA here is from genome assembly GCF_965638725.1 of Aptenodytes patagonicus. Taxonomy (NCBI): domain Eukaryota; kingdom Metazoa; phylum Chordata; class Aves; order Sphenisciformes; family Spheniscidae; genus Aptenodytes; species Aptenodytes patagonicus. The sequence continues at coordinate 13,169,056 of NC_134956.1, forward strand.
TTCATGGAGGTAATACACTATCATCAGCCATTCGCCTCTCTCAGCTGCCAGTTCCTGTTACTTTTAGATCTCATCAGGGTCTGGGACCCATCTCATTTCCCAAGCCTGCTCCAGCCCTTCTGCTGCCTCTCAACATCTGCCCACTGCCATCTTTAACACAGTCTCCATGGTAAGTGATCACTGAATTACACTCTCTACCACTTCTTTGTGAGCAACTGCAAAGCATCCTTCACATAGCAAGAATTTTTCACATTAAAAAAAACTTTCTTCCATTTTGTGTGCATTTCTGCAGTTTGGTTCAGGCCACATCATACATCTTGATGACACCAAACGTTAGCACAGAGAATAAGTAGTGTATGGGTTTTTACCTTTACTGTTAAGGGTAGACTCTATTCTACTGTCTTCACTTGCACTGTTTTTGCTTTGCATGCGTGGTGGGGAAGAAAATGAAGCGTGGGTGTCTCAGTCTGCAGGGATCCCTGGCACTCAGGGAAATTTGAGGGTAGTCCCACAAGGATTGTTTCTGTGATCTTGGGATAGGAAGCCAGACAGGTGTAACTGCAAGGACAATAGGCATGTTAAAACCTTCATGGTCCAAGCATTTATTTTCCCTATGTCACGGCCCTAGAAATCCACAGCGGTGGCTGCTGAGGGAGGGCATAAGGCACCTAGAACAGCAGGCACTGATGGCAGAAAATGGGAGAGTAGCTTCTTGCAGAATAGCAGTTAGTACCCTCAGGCCTCCTACTCCTGTCTCAACTCTGCGTATTCCTCGTATATCTTTCTCATTGCGAGAACAGCCTGGCCATGTTTGGGCACTGGTTTCCAACTCCGCCCCTGCCCTAGGGAGCACTGTGCCAGGTCTGCCCACAACCTCAAGGATACTTAGGTATTTAGCCTTCCTTAAATTTAAGGTGAGCTGGATCCTTTGAAAAATCTGGGCCTGAGTATCTCAGATCCTTGTTTGCACCTTGGGAGGATGTCAGGAAAGCTAGTACATCAAAGGTCCAAGTTCATGAGTTCCTCAACCTACCATCCTAAACATCTTTCTAGACCAGTATTATGTGCTTGCGTCTCCTACCTTCAGCCCTGTAAGGCATTCTCAAATGCTGATCTTCCTCCTACCAGGCTACAATACAAAAGTGCACTTTCCACAGAAGAAAAGACTGTTGGTTTTAAGCTCCTGGTGATGACAGTTTGGGCTGGTGTCACTATACCAGAGCTGGATCACTAACTGCTCTCTACATCTCTCATCAACTCAGAAAACAGACCTCTAAGTTAATTCTCACTTGTGCATAGATGCACATTCTGGTATTTAAAGGAAAGCTCTTCACTTTAACAGCAGACTAATTGCATTGAAAAAAAAGTGCTTTGCTTCAGCAGAAATCCCTACTTAGATATAAAGAAAGAGGAACTTATTCAAACAAAAGATTAAACAAAGAACAGTGATTGCCACACTGCTCAGCAGCAAAGACACTGATCAAATGTGATTGAACTCTGTCCAGGAGGATATTGATTATAACCGCTTGCTATTCACTTTGATGAAATTAAAGAGGTTGGATTCTACTCTTTATTACATCGCAAGTTTCAGTGAAATCACTGTGAATTTGTACTGCTGTCACAGGACAGCACACACCCCAAGTCTGTAATTCTTCCCCTCCCCAGTTTAGTTCCTCTCACGTACTTCATGGCTGAATCTCCACTGCTGAGGTTTAACGAGTACTGAATGAAAAAAGCAATTCTTCAAATACACATTCAGGAAAATGTTAAGAAAGTAATAAAATATCCAGTAAGTCAGAAGCACAAGTTTTGTGGTGTGTCAGAAAAGCAAATTTTATTTGGAGCTTGGGAAAGGAAAATATAAAACAACTCCATCAGTTGGTAGAAACCCAAAGAACAGTTTTATGTTAACACCCAAATTCAGAATTGCAAATTACACTAAAGAGTCCAGCACTGCTGGCTGGGCTGAATGAAGCACAAATGGAGGGAAAAAATGGAGTTAAAAAAAACAAACTTGCACACAAAACCCAACAACCCTTATTCTTATTTTACTCATACACATGAGCAACACAGCTGAGGAGAGTATTTCAACAATCTCTGTAATTTTATCTTTCCTGTGTTCTTCTTTGGATATTATGTGTCATCTCTGTTTGCACAATAGCCAAGTGCCTGATCCTGCTTTCTTTGCCAGCCATACAGATCATAAATCAGAGAGCACAGCTCATAAATCATGTGCCACTGAATACTGAATCAAACTAAAACACCCAGGCAAAGACTCCACTTGATAGGAGCTGCAGGACTTTAAGGGGGCTGGGAGCAGCTGAGGTATCCCCTGAATACATGGGGACAGGCACAAGCAGAGTCCTCCTCAGCAGTAAATATCCCCTGGTAGGGTACCTTGGCCAAGCTGTCTGCAGGGCAGCTGGGGTGTGACCCTGCCTGCTCCTTCTCTTTGGCCCATTTCAAGCCTGTATCTATTCCCATGCCACGTACATGAACTGGACAATGCGACTTTTCTACCATCTCCCTGTAATCCAGTTTGTAAGTATTCTGAGTGAGGAAAAAGGAGTCCATAAAACATTCAGGCTTCTGTGACTAACAACTTTTGCTTTCAGTGACATGAAGGTTTCTTTCAATTTTCCTATAGGCCCATACTTATGGGAAGGCAACCAGTTAGCAAACAGCCCAGCAACAGTTCTGCTCAGTGAGGCACTCCAGAAACATCCTTCTGAAGCTGTAACACGGCCCTGAATGTACCACAGCTGCTCATAACATCCAGCCAGCCAGGCTGCTCGTATGAACACTCCTCAGTCCAGGCAAAAATGAGCCAAATCAATTTAAACACGAGATCTTTACAACGCCTTCCTTTTCCATCCATCCCCTCTGCGATGCATGATGGAGCACCTGTACAGATGACGTGCCACAGCTAAAAAGAACCATGCAATACGCAGCTACAAAAAAACATATGCAAGGATCATCAGGAATGGGCTCAGCATCCAGCCTGCACCCCTTCTCACAGCTCTTTGCAGCAATACATCTCTGGATGTGGGTGGGGTGGGGAACATGCTTGTGCTTTGGGGAAGAGCAAGCCTGGAGTGACTCAGTGTTGTTTTTGGCTCTCTGTTTTTAGAGACATGGGGAGGAGAAGCTAAAAACATCCCCAGTGAGCTGAGAAAGTTTTCATTGCAGGTCTTTCTCGGAGCCTGATCGCTATTGTCCTGAGTAGTGCTGAAACACATGGAAGAAGGTGTCTTACAGAAGGTCCTAGATGATACTGGATGGTAGGAGAACAAGAACGATAAAAAGCTGGAGGCATGGGCACAAAACCATGTGGCAGTGCCACTTTCTCCACAGAAACCTTTATCAAGCAATGGGCTACACCACTCTCATGTGAGTGGTGCGTTCAGTGCCATTCATGCATACACACCCTTCTACTTGTGCACCCAATACAATGATCTCAAGAGAGTGAGGCAACTATCTCAGTGTATCATGGTAGTAACTATTCCACCTTGCTCCTCTCTGGATCCTGACTTAAGTAATACAGGTAAATTTTACAGACAGAGAAGATGTGAATGCTGAGTAGTACCCAGATATGCAGACACCCCCACCATGCTGCCGGGAATAGAGCCCACATGCCCCAAATTTTCTAATGCCCTGCACAAACTGCTCTGAGCCATACAGAAGAAAATTAAAACCAACACGCTGTAAGGTAAAACATGCCAAATTCCCAGCTGGTGGAGCCCCACTGAAACCTGGGGAGTTATGTAACAGCGGAACAGGCCCAAAATGGAATATAAATATTATTTCCGTAAATGAAGGCAATATTTTGTTCCCAGTAATCTTCAGTGGTATCCACAAGCCAGAAAAATCTGCGTTTGCATGCGATTCCTTTCCTCCCACCCCTCAAGTTCAGAAGAGTTTGGATCTATGGGCTTGGTTCAGTTGTGAACTCAGATTAGGAAAGGGCTAATGTTATCTCACAGGCTGCCAACAGAGGTAATACTAAAATGCATACACTGTCCACAGAAGGTTAATCTCCATTGGTAAGGGAATTAGGCTGAGGCAAAGGAATGACTCTACTAGGAAAAGAAGTTCTGCTGCAGCTGTCATACAGAGTTTTATATATATGAGCAGGCTTGCAGTTAATCAGTACTTTATTCTGAGTTTGAAATGGTTGGGACTTTGAGGATTTTTTTGTTGTTGTTGTTGGGTTTATTATTTCTTTTCAGAGGCTGAATCAAGCTCCGCTCTGCACCCATCTGTCAGTTACGCAAGGGACTCATTTGGAGCTATGACGGTTTTCATTACTGGAAACACTGACCTTCCCCTCTGCTGAGGCAGGCTTCAAAACAAGAAGTTGGTTGCCTCAGGACACACAGAGACATGCGCACTTCATCCAAGAGATTTCAGAACCAACATTTGGAGGCTTGAAGCCCAGCTCCTGCTGGACACTCAAGAGTGAGAAAAAGCCCCAGGAACCTATTCTAATTTAATGGCACGGCACAGCTAACAAGGCAGGCACAATAGCAACCTTTGGCTCTACCTGGACCCTCCTCAAAATATAACCAGAGAAAAAGCACAGCACAGTCTCACTGAAGGCCGATGCAGCAGCTGCAATCCTCTGGCCTTTGTGGTAGCTCCAGGAAGCACCATACTACCTAAAGACCTCTGAGCTCCCTCAGCACACAGCAATCAAGCTCATCTGGGCACTGTTCTGTCTAACAGACACCTCTGACAAAGCACTGTTTCTCACCGGCAAAGCTTTCAGTGCTTTTAGTAAGCACAACACCTCCATCGCTTGTTTCAGCTTCTCTTGTAACCACTATCATAGGGTGCAGGCCTACCAGAGACTTCTTATACGTTAAATCCCATTGAAGTTTTCAGGATGTCATGTGGCGGGACCTGCATGGGTGAAGGTCACCACCATCACCAGAACACAGGGAGAGGCCTTACTCACTTGAGTACTGCCCAGCTAAGGTGCTGAGAAGTCGTACCCTCTATGCATTGGACACCTGGAAAGTGAGTCAGATGCTGACCAATGTGTTTGGTGAACGAGCCCATAACACTGCAAGACCTGATGTCCAGCTTAGCAAAGCCCAGCTCTGTGCCTATGTCCCAACTAAACTTTGGTGGGAGTTTTGGAAATCAGAAGAAAAAGAAAAACTTGTTTTTCCTCCAAAACCCCAGCAAGTTGCATACAATGAACACAGACATCTGTCACAAGCTGCTGGAGGATTACACATTTGGGTTTTCCTCACCTTACACATAGAGACAGCATCTACAACACATGAAGTCACTGAACCAAGGCAATTCATTTCCCCAACAGCAAGTTAGTTAAACTGAGCTGAAGATGATGTTATGGTGGATTAAGGCTAAGTAAAAATTGTGTTTTAGCCACAGTCCACTGATTATATCCTCCTGAAGCTGAGTTGGGGCAAAACAAAGTCTATAGGTTACAGGGAGAGAACTGCAGTTTCTAGAGCACAAGTAAGACTCTTTAACTCTAGAAATCAAAACATAGTATGCCAAAATACCACTACTCTTTATTTCCTTATCTCCCTATAAGTAGTATCGGGTACCATCTTATGTTCATGCCTATACTCTGCACTACAAAAATCCGTTCTACTTTAAAACAGACTGTTTTTCCAGGTACTAGATACCCACATCTCAAGTTAACCCCCACGAAATAAGGGACAGAGAGAAGGATGGACCAGAGGAAGTTGGATCCTGGAACAGATCAGCATGGGTTGCAGGTTCAGAACAAAGGCAGCTAATGGAAGGGAGTTGAAAAGTGGAGGTAAAGTCCTCCCCCATAGGGTAAACTCCCAACACGTGCCTGTATCCACCTTGCTACTCAGTTACAAGGTTTTGCTTTTAACTGGTGATCTATGGGTTATACCAAAACAAATGTATAGTGCATACGGTTACTCTGTAACTAGTTGCCTCTAGTACAGTGTAAACACTCCAGGATGCACAGAAAAAAGGCTTTTTTCTCCTTACCTTACTTTTCTTAAATTTTGCTTTATCTGCTTGCTAGTGAGAAAGAACACTAAGTAGCAAGTACAGTGCCTTCCTGCAACAGTATTCTGAAAATTACACTTGTAAACAGTTCCATCAAGTAGAGAACAATAATGCAATCTGGCAGAAAGAATCTTAGAAGCCAAGTTACACAGAGAAATTATGGTTAAAATTACATTAATCAAAACCAGTTAGGAAAAGATGAGAGGAAGACTCTGGCAGAACATGCCTGGGATGTTACCAATTAAATTTGTTTTTCTTCCTAAAAGGCAATAGCATTCTTTTTAATTAGCCTCTGTCATTGTAATTCTAACAATAACCCACGGCGCAATTACTATTTGAGCTACTTGAAAACTTAAAAGCGTGTGCCCAGTTTCTTTAAAAGACTACTCCATGGACAACCAACGGGGCTGGGTAGAGAGGAATAAACAGTTTACTTTTTCATTTCTGAAGCTAAGTTATATTAAAAGATTTAATAAATGCTGAGAAGCCATTCTGGGAATAGTAAAAAATGATCTATAACAAATAAATCAACTAGCTAGGAATCAGAAATAAGCAGAAAAGATGTTTCTTTCCAGATTTAGCTTTAATGTTCTCTGTGGAGCAACATATTGGCATTTATGAACCACCACAGAGCTCTGCACATACTACTGCATTACATGAGCTCAGACCAGGCACACACTGGCATTTCTCCTACTCCTGCCTGCTGATGCCATTGGCACTGAAGAAGTTAATGCCTGTAGGTTGCAGTGCTAACCCCAGCTTGGCTAATCCTCTGGCATTACTTTGCAACATAAATGCTCGGCTGAAATGAGATTAGAAAACTTAATGGCATTAATGAAAGCCTGACCTATAAAAAACCTCCTTAAAACACAGAAACACTGCATTTTTCAGGTTCTCTGGGCTAAAATGCACAGATTCCCCAGTTTGCTCCACTACTGCAAGTTAAGAACTAGAAGTACAATGCTTCAGACTTTCCAACCTCACCAGAAAAATCTGTGATTCTAATAAAGAAGGTTCATTAATAAGTTACATTTTGTCCCACTGAATTTGTACTAGATTCCAGTCTTCATAGTTCTTTTCCTTCCTCCACCACCAAGGACGTATCTCTTCATTTGCACTTGCTGTGCTGTGAATTACAGAAGATAGTTAGGGAGGACAGTAAAGGTGACAGTTTGATAAAAGTTGCACCATGTGTCACAGGAAAATCTCAGTTCAAAGACAGCTGATAAGACCTGCTCTAGAAACACATATTAAAACAATTACATATTAAACTTGTGAAATACACCTATTCTTATTGATAATCCCTTTTATATCCTGACTGTGACCTACACTCTATGCTGAAATATCTTAGTAGGGAAAAAAATCTGCAATATTTTCAAGTTCTTTCTTTTCTGTTGAAATGAGTTATTGCTAAAAAGGTTACAGAACTCTTCATATCTTTACTGGAAAACAGAATGCATAGCTAGAAGATGTATCTGCTTCCCAGCTTTTTCAGCGTTTTTCCTGCAGCAACCCATACAAATGGATAGTTTCCCCTTCAGATTCTCTGAAATCCATTAAAGATCTAAAGAAGGCTTTTACAGTCAGCTCTATATTATGAATGTTCATGGTGGTGGCCTTTTCCCCAAATATGTGAATTAGCCAATTCCTATCTGGCCACTTTTAACTTCCTTCTGTTGTTACGGAAGGACAAAGCACAAAGCAAGATCACAAGTCAGGAGATCTGAAATGGTGGAGATTATTTTTGCCTACACAAAGTATATCCCCTCTCTCCAACTGGTGAGATGCTCCCCCCCCCAACACACAGTACAAGATAAAAGTAAAACAAGCACTATGAGATATAATGAAGCACATTATATCATTGGAGAATTGAGAGAAGGATTCAACGGTTATACAGATAATGAGAAAACATTCACAGTGACACTAAGTAGGATACTAGATATCTACCTTCAGGCTCCAGGATGCCAGCCAAACATTAACCGCTAGGAATTCAGAGGAAAATGTCTCTAAGTAATGATACCATATAATTATTTAACAGGATTTTACACCTTGCTCTGAAGCATCTGGTAAATTATTGCTCTGGATGGAGTACCTGGCTTGACCAACTGGTGTTCGAAAGGGTGGAAATACTTGTATTTTGCCCTACAAATATGTAGCATGCAAGTCATAACAAAGGCTATACCAACCATGCTTTACAGCTTTGCATATTCTAGTCATGTGCAGTTTCCATTAGATGCTAATAGGTATTTTAAAAGCGTCTTAGCTCTTACAAAGTACAGTCTTAAAATAGCCCAGCATAACGCTTGTGGTATGCTGGCCAACACTATACATCGGCAGCCAGTCTAAGACCACTGCTGGCAAAAACAGGACACCTGTTGTCAGTATTCTACCAAACATGATCATTTTAACATTGGGAAAGTTTGGAATGGCTCCATGAAAACCTGTCTGATGTCAAATTAGCATCCCAACCAACCAGCAACTCAACTAAATTTTCAAAGTGTCATCAGGCGACTAATTAACAGACATGAAAAATTTAGATAGGCTTATGGGTGAAACATAGTGCATGTGAACTTGAAATATTTACTTGCAAAAAAGGCATATGCTAAAAATAGTATTTGAAAGACACCCAAATGTTGCAAACGTATTTCTAGCGAAAGCCCCAATGAATGAAAGGGAATGACTAGAAATGCCTGGTGAAGCAGTCAGAAGAATGTTTGAAGAAAAGCCATGTCAGAGACTGAAGTCACAGCCCCAAAGCTCCTGTTACTAATCTGGGAACTGATGAACAACTAACAGGAATGGAGTAGCCAGGATTCCACCAGCTAGGGTAGTTCTGCCCTTCTGTGCTCTCCTAGAGTGCCTTTTTTGTATTTTCTTTTTGGAAACAAGTGCCATGACTGTTTGCCTGTACGAGTCAACATGATGATAGCTTGAGAACAATTCAAACTAAAGCCAAAGAAAATGAATCTGTGAGATGCTCTGGAGAACAGACACATTTGGTAGAAGCATCTTGCATCAGCTATTGCAGCAAGAGGGCATTTAGAGGAACATAGCTCAGCCAGAGCAGAAATACCCTGGGCACCACACTTTCTATTCCAAGGAATCCCAGAGACAGCACTGCTTATTTATAAGGCTACCCAGTTAGAGATACCCTGAGGCCAGCATCCAGACAACTTGCCTTTTCCAGTATGTGTACTGCTGCAAATTCACCTAAGGCACTACTTCCAGAAAGAGCCTGAGAGAGGAAAACATCTGTGATTCAACACTAATGGTGATGCATTTTTGCAATCACTAATGTCATCATGATTGACCATGTATGTAGCACTGCCCAAGACTGCCAACATTCTTTCTAACACCAGTTAGGCTATGAGTTTGATCAATATAACTCTGGTTCTTACAGGAGCTATGCTCATCAAACCAAAGGCTCAGTTAAGACTGAGGATATACTGAAGTACTCTTGAGAATTAGACCCATAATATAAGGAATCTCTCTTATAATGAGAACAGTAAGTTTTTGAGAACGCATGGAAAGGGGAGCAGCAGAAAGATAAAGCTACCCTATTCATGTTCCCCACAAGGGGAGAGCCTTGATAGCATGCCTTGGTACAGTACCTAGTACCTGATGGGAACAGTTGTGTTATGTAGTAGAGAAGCAGCTCCAATTCCTCCAGGCACTGAATGCCACAGGCTAACAGTTTTACTGCCATCAGCCTGAACTGGTACCCTGCGGATAACACTCAGCTCCCGGATGCAGACTCAGCTAGATAGGTGTAACCTGGGAATGACTTTACTCATCTCCACATTTATGTTGGCACAGCCAGAGCTAAAACCAGTGCCTTTGGAAAGTGCTCAAGAAGAAATACTGAGCAAAAGGGTAAGGCAGATCCATAACACAACAGAAACAGACAGGCATCCAGCACAACATAAAAACAAAAGGAAGTAACTTTCCCATACATTTCTTTTGTCTCCTTTGTTATTATTAATTCAGTAGCACCTTAAGACTCCAACAGAGATCAAGGTCTCATTTCACTAAGCACTGTACAAACATGCAGGGTGAAATCTAGGCTCCAGAATCAAAGTACAGTTTTGTTACTCATATCAGTAGAGGCAGGATTTCTCCCAGAGCAATAGGCCATCCCTGCCCTAAGGTATTTTTATCTAAATAAGCAAGACCAGCAAAGGAGGGAACAGAAAAAGAGGAGCAGACAGAGATGAAGTTCAAAATTAATAGAGCAGATCATCAGCAAGAGAAGAGAACCAGAACTCCAAACATTGCTTCATGCACTGCAGTCCATCATGATACAGCACCAAATTCTGCTAAGCTACATGATACCAGCTACAGATAACACAGGGGAAAAACCCTCCCCGCTCTTAAGCTGGTACTTAATATCCAAGAAAAATGGCAGAAACAACATACTCAACCCAAGAATAAAATTACCTCAAGCGATCTAAGCTGGTGAAAGTGATACTAAAGGATGGAGGACACTAGCACTGTGGGAATTTGCTAGCTCTCTGGCTGGAGTCTGATGTCCTCTGTGATAACGCAGGGAGCAGCTACGAGACAAACCTTACCAGTGTCCTTAAACTCTGCCATTGAAGAGCTGCCTGTAAAGGTCAGATAAGCCTCTGTGATTACATATGTCTTGACTTCTCTATATACACAAAGTCCACATACTACCCAAAACATCTGAGGTCTTGACATAGAAATCACTAGTGGATAACATTCAGTTCAGTATGGCAAACAAAGCAAGTAATCCATAATCTCTGGGGTCAACTCCAGCTCCAGTGCGCATTTCCTGAACTACTTTGGACTTCAGTGCCTTTACTGTAAGTGCAAGCAAGTTCAATAATGGAATAAATCCAGAGAAGAGATGCCAGAGACCAGAGCACAGTCCTTAATACAAAATATCACTCAACCTGCCCCTAGAATGATTTTCCTCCCCAGCAGCATTAAGCTGCTCTAAGTAGGCAGCATTTGGACGCACAGCTTGTGGCAAAAGGCCCCAAGAGATGTTCAGATTGCTGTCACTTCTTGGGTACCGCACAGAAGTATAGAGATTGGGTCCTCCACATCTCAAGATGATTTGTACAACCTGTGCTAAATGCCTGCGCAAAAAATATGACACAGCGATAGCACTGTCACCAGTAAGTCAGTGACACTTGCCATAACCCTGCAAGCCAGAACCTCCCAAGCAACCCTCCCAACACAGGTGTGCAGTACTTTATCATTTTTTATGGTTTGTTTTGACAATGAAGGTCCTGATCTGGTGATATTCTGCAATACACAGCTGCCCAGCTGACTTCTAATCCTGCATGGTCTCAGTGCAGGTTCCTGTTTAAGTGCCTGGCTGTCATCACAGCAGAGCACCAGCTCCTCAGAAAAATGATGCAACACTGTCAGCTACTCAGCCAGAAGAAGAGTGGGAAAGGTCCTAAACATACCTGGCATGTCATTCAGATAGAGAGAAGTCTCTTCCTCGTGTTATTACACAACTAAACTGTGTCCTCAGCAGTGGGCATGCACTGAAAAACAGCTGTGAGGAAAGCTATGAACTTTCTCCACCCCAGTCTGGGAATTAGGTCTGATGTGGGAGATGGCTTTAGTTCTCACCCATTCAACCCACCTCGCCTCTCCAGGTTGCAGGAATTCATACTCCACAATGGCCTGAGCTGCCTGCAGTGCTACCTCATCATGAGGAAAACACATTTCCTATGAAATAAAACAGGTCATTTCACCTGGTTGCCTCTATTAAATTCATAAGCAAAAATATTGGTATCATAACAGTTTTGTGATGGGGAAGAGCTCTCTGCTTGTATGCCCACTTCATCATGAACTGGCGAGAAGAGAACCTGGACACTGCAGAAATATTTTAAGACGAGGTCAATGAAACACTTGTACAGTCCCAGCTACTGGTGCTAAAACACACAAAAATAATCACATGCAGACACACACAACAAATCTAAACCAATTAGAGAACAGAATTACATCTTGTTTGTTAGTTTGGCTTTAATTAAGTTCAGCATCATGCCTTTGTGAGACATTAGTTTTGTTGGAGGCCTCCACTGTTTTATAATTAACATCGTTTAACTATACCATGCCCAGTCAGCAGTTACGTTAAGACAAGGAGATGCTACTCTAGCCTGAGGTTCATTTGGAGACCTTTTTACATTAAACACCATCCCCTAGCTTTGTTATAAGGAATTGTGTCTTTGCACATGAATTTCCCTCTCCATTGGCTGACCTCCCTCTAAGAGGTTTTGTAGTATCCTCAGGAATTCAGCTAGAAAGCAGTTCCCTGCCTTCTGTCTTCAGTTTGATACTAGCTTGCAGATGAAGGGGCCCTTTCTGACTTGAACGGCTGAGGAAAAGTAACAACTGCTCCACCAGAATCACTCCAGGTTTATTCCAGGGTAACTGCAATCACAGTTTGTTACCAGTCCTGTAGGTTATGTAAATAGTCAAAGTAAATAACAGGTCTGCAGCAAACAAGCAAGAAACGTAGCTGTCCTCTGACACAACAGATGAAGCTTGAGCACATCTGAATGAGAGTGTCCACAAGAGGGACATGGAGTCATGACTAACATGAAAGAAACAAACTATGTGTTTGTCCTGATACCCTAAAGTCAATGTAAAATGGGCTCAATTCCAGCATATTCCAAATACAACACTAGGTATCTACACTAATGCCTGTAAATGCTTGCAATTTTGCTGCCAACCCCAGTAGTATCTGTAGTGAGCACCCTCACTGCAGCCAAGGCTCACCTGCCTCTAAAAGACTGTCAGGACTCTCCAACCCAGTATGTTGCAAGAGGGACTTAAACATGCCAGTTCTGGCCAAATTATCAGGAAGAAAGATGAATGTGTGGTCCTGCAGTACAGGGTCTGCTATACCTGAGTGTCTATAGACCCTACACTGTATCCCCACTGCGTGGAACAGCCCGAAGATGTGGCTGACCATAAAGACACAAAGAAGAGAGCTGTGTGAGAAAGTTTGCCAAATTGGATCCAAAGATCATACAGCTCCTTATCAGAAATCAGAATTCCTCACATCATTCCTCACAGCATCTCCTGGTTTCTGTCAAAACAGTGAGCCAAGTCTGCACCTCAGTTACCTGAGCTGAGCAGCCTAACAGATGTCTTAAACTGATCAAGCCACCAGGACTACGGTGGTGTTATTTCAGATGGTATCATTTTGGCATTTATAACCTATTGATAGGACAGGATGTGCACTCTCTGCCTGGTGCCCACGTCCCTTAGTGCCAAGACAGTGATTTTGCTCAGGCAACAGAAACTCAGCCTCTCAGCCCTGAAGCCCCTCCATTCGCTCCTCAGACTGCTTGGGAAAATGAGAAGCCCTGCAGATGTATTTCATTTTCTGACTTTTCTTACAGCTGATCCCTCCATCAAAGCCAACTGTAGTGCTTGCCAACTAGAAAAAACACCATATGGAAGTGAATAGATGACAGTAAGGAAACTGAAGCCTCGGGGGGGGAGGGGACGACACACGACACCAAACAAAAACAACAATAAAAAACCCCCCAACCAAAAAACCCAACTCACAAGATTATTAAATAACAATGGGATATAAGGGGAAAGAGATTGGGGACACTTCTCTTACACCACATTTACGCCAACATAATTCAATTAGCACTGCTCCCTTTGAGCAAAGATTTGGTTCTGCACATACCAGATTTATCATTAGGCATTTGTTATGTAACAATGACCTTTTTAGCAAATAAGTTCATTTAACCAGTAACATTATGCCTCTCTTGTAGCTTTCTTTTTTGGACAAAACTGCCTGTTGACATTATCCCTTCAATTTCCATGTTTTCAAACTTTTTAAAAGGACATAAATACTAGAAGACTGTGCATAATCTTATACTTGTGGTATGGAAGGGAAGGAGAGAAAGGTTTTGGTGACATCCAATGTTGCACACTTTTTTTGGATGTATTAAGAAGAACAGATCTCTTGAACAATTTCTCAGACATTATGTTCATGTTCTTCACACACTCAAGGCCAAGCTATGGTCCAGGTTACCGCAGTTGCTTTGGATTTAGACAAATCTGCTGAGGTGCTCAGAGTTATGATGATCCAGACCAAGATTCATTTCAGGATACATTACTTTGCTCAAGTATGTAGTCCTCCTGTTTTAAGTATTTCTAGTGAAGCATGTGCTCCATTTCAGGACAGCAGTTACAATGCGACAATAACGTGTTTGTAACACCAAATGGAACCACTGAAGATGACCTCCCTAATGTCATGATATGCTCACTCTACACAAGGATGTTAATTAAAAGGGCCAGTCAGCAAATCTTAGCGTTTTTCATAAACAAGAGAACAGGTGCTGAAAGGAGTATGTATGATTATCTGTGACATTTACATATAGCTTCATCTTCTAGCAATCTTAACATAGGCCTGGAGCACAGAGAACTCCTAAAAACATTGCCACCCACTTGGTTTCCAACAAAAAAGTTATTAAACCAGCCACTCTCCTTTGCTGTGCTCTACATTTGTTTCCCTTCCCCTCCCAGTTTTCCTGCCAGCTTTGTCTGCACAAGACAGAGTCCAATGAGTAGGCATCCCAGCCTGAACTCCTAACCTTTTCCTTGAGCCTAATGCGTTGCCCCATTCTGTCAAAGCTGACCACATTGCCACCCTCCTTGTCATTTGGACCTCAGCCCAGCTCCAGGGTAGCTGAGTCTTCCTTCTTACATGTACATCACTGCATCCTAATGTCCTTTTCTTCCATAGTTCTGAAGTTCAGTCTTGCCCTTTGTCCATTGCAAAGGAGTGCTAGACTAGACAAGCTCAGCCATCTAAACTTCTTTCTTGCTATTCTACATCAGCTAAATCTGTTATTCTACTGCTGGATTAACACCATTTTTTCAACCTACTCTGCTTGCATCCCCTCCTCTCCCTTGACTGAATCCCTTCCTTGGCATCCCAGCTTCTAGTCCATACCTCGAGTCTTCAACTCTGTTCTTCAATGCTCATATCCTCCTCTCTAAGATTATGGGGTACAGAAAAAGGAAATGGGTTTAGATCATGCATATAGTCTGTGCAATGTTTTCTCCCTCCCAGTGAAGTTCTCTAGTAGTCTTGGGCTGTAAGCTCTTTGGGAAAGAGGTAGATACCTCTGCATTTGCTGTGGTTGATAACAGCCGATTTTGGTCATCCTCTTGGGCTGATGCAGCAGTACATCGTTACTATTCTTTCTGTGAAAGGGATGTTTCACCAGGGTAATGTCTCCAACATCCTAGATTTATCCTTGAAGAACCCAATCTCTTTTTGCTGAGTAACTTTAATCTTGAGTAAGGAATCC
The DNA here is from genome assembly GCF_965638725.1 of Aptenodytes patagonicus. NCBI lineage: Eukaryota > Metazoa > Chordata > Aves > Sphenisciformes > Spheniscidae > Aptenodytes > Aptenodytes patagonicus. The sequence continues at coordinate 13,184,400 of NC_134956.1, forward strand.
AAGGACACTCAACACATCTCACAGGAGGTACCATGACTTTTTTCTTTTTGTGTTTGTGTTTTGTTTTGTTTTTTTTTAACCCTGCACTGGTTTAACACATATTATCACTGTCTTGACAAGAGTTGTTCTTGATTAATTTACTAGTATAAATAAAGCTAAAGTATATATAAAAAAAAAAATAAGGCCTGATTTGCTTCTCACATGAAGTAGTTCAATGAGGACCACTGGCATGGGAGTCTTCCAGAGTCATACTACTAACTCATTTACTTTTTGGAACGGGCTAGTCACACCTATGCAGGCTGGTGCCAAACAGTAGTAACTCCCGAACCATGCCAGGGAATAGCTTGGGAGCGTGCTAGATGACCAACAGCATGCTAGGGACAATGCCAGTAATAAAGGTACAGATGATTGAGTTCCCATCTCTGAGAACATTTCTAACATGCTTTAGCGTAGACATAGGCTTAAGGACTTAAGTGATTTTCTCCTGCTACCACTGTGTAAGTACCCATGCAAAGTAACAGAGAGATAATATCCCCTCTGGACTAACAGCTTAGCCACTGCTTTCATGAACAGTATGGGTGTGCATGTATACAAACATACACATATAACATTATAGATTCTCTACCTTATAAAGTCCTAAGTGCTACAGACTCATTCATTGCATTTGAGAAGTTTATGTATAAATATTGTACTTTAAAGACAAAACTGTTCAAAAGCAAAGTTCTAAGAGCTGTACATGGCTAGGAAGATTAAAGCTATTAAATATACAGAAGCATACATTGCCCAGTGATGTGTTAATCCGTGGTCTATAATAAGGCAGCTACTGACAGTGTTCAGGAAGAGCTTTCACAGCTTACGTGGGACTCAGCTGATACAGATACGCTGATGCTGGAGCCAGCTTTTTACACTTCCGTGCAAAAGGTGACATGTATACAAATGTAGAATACGTAGAAAGCCTTGGAACACCTCACCTGTGACATCAGGTAACCAGTGACTGAAAATATGTATTGTATATTTTAAAATATTCCCAAACCATGTATTTAGGATAGCACTCTAGCAAATCCTTGCACTTAAAACTTATCCCCCCCCTTCCCGCCCCCAAACTATTAATACCAACAGTCAAATGCTGAAGGACAAAAGAACACAGTTTGGCTTCAGTCAGACTGGTGAAAATCTGGAGCAACTCAGCTGAGGCCAGCATAACTGAGATCAGAATTTGGCCCAGACTCAACAGACTAAGCCAAATTCATTACCACACTCTTTCCCTACATGTCTGCATATTAAAGAGCACGTTTTTGGTTTTGGTTTTTTTTTTTTCCTTAAGTGCACATTTCAGCCAGTCTAAAAGTACATTCTGTAATTGTGACAAAAATGCCAACTGACGTAAATAAGCTCCACAGATTTAATAATATTTTGCTTGGAAATGGCTGTAGAAATGCATGCATTTTCTAATCCAATGTGCCTTGGCTCTGAGCTGTAGGAAACACCTTTCTGAGAAGCAAGAAAAAGGAAACTTTTCTCCCACATAGAAAGCTGCAGCAAAGATCTCAGCAATAACAATTATTTTTATCAACTTGGACATTTTTTTTAGTGCTTGGATGAAGACAATCCAATCAAGATAAACAAATGAAAAGCAGACAGGAAAGAGACCAGAAGATTTTGGGCACACTGTATCAGTCCAGTATGGAAAACCTTTCCTCCTTCCATCTTTTACTGTTATCAATTACTTTCTAGGTCCCAGTCCACTAAGTGTCAAAGCACTGAATGAAATAAAGTGGTTATCTGTCTGCCTCATTGGTCTGCTTTCAAGAGAAAAAGTTAAAAACTTGCCAAGTTCTGCCCCCACATAAACAAGTTCTTTGCTAGTCAGTCTTGGTCCGTATTCATGAACGTAGGCTGTAAAAAACATGGGCACAGCTCTGAATCTGAATGAAGCAAGGGGAAAGGGCCATACTCACAGAGCTATGAATGCACCAGATGGAGTGCAAAAAGCAATGGTGGAAGGGGAAGGATGTCTTCACCCCTTAGCATCACCCATCCCTGTACACTGTGTCACGATCAGACTTTGACTACACTTTCAAGCACTAAGACAGAGCTATACCAGACAGTTATTTTGGATTCAGACAACAGCAACTAAAATCAGAATCCAGCTCCCACAGCCAGCATACAGTTTTCTTGGTAGCAAAAGAATCATTCTATTTGCCTCTCCAAGAATGAGAGGTCATTTATTTCATTTTCTCTTGTGGTGCAGCAAATTCTGGAGGGGGTGATTGGTACCTACAGGAATGTCAGCGAGGAAGCATTCTGGGGAACCTTCAGAAGAATCAGATTTATGGTCAGTTTGTCTTTTCTGCTTTTTCAAGGACTCACACACCCTCCTTATACATACACCCTCAGGACCTACACTCCCAGGACACTCATATACCTCTCCTCTATGCATACTCTGTCCATACAATAGCTGTGGACTGCTCCCCTGCTCCTCTCCACATATCTCCCTTCCCATCATCAGCTCCCAGTCTGGACCTGCTAAGCTGCTGGAGTGTGAAAGAGGAGGCATCCAGAAGATGCCTCCAGAAGGGAACTGTATCTATGCCAGACTACCATGGAGCACAGGTACAGACTGCCACCTTCAAGGTGTGGAGGAAATTGGTAGATGGGTTGGTGCCTCTGCCACCCTTCTTCAACCCCAGCAGCTGCAGAGGCAGAAGGAGATGGACTATTTGCAGCAGCATGCTGTAATTTTTCCTTTGTCTTAGGCAAAGAAGTGATCTGCTGCTCAGTGCAGCTCCTGAACCACCTATCACTGAAGCCAGCAGCCAGCCCTATTGTCACGCTTGAGACCATTAGCCCAGTTCATGTTCATACTGAGGTGCATTTACACAGTTGTGGCCTCAAAATCAGAACTAGCAACTTTTACATTCACTTTAAGGCTGGTCCTCACTGCCAGATGTTCTCAAAGTGGCTGTGGAGTAAATTAAGTCTGGGCTTAATAAAGCCTATTTATGCTGTCTCATTTAGCAAAGCTCATGTTTATGGGGATTTATTAGGCACTTAACTGCATGAAAGAAGAAAATATTTGCTTGTAATTTCAATTGCTCCGTATGCCTCTCTGACTCAGTGGCCTCTGAAAGCACACAAATATTTCCCAATAAACAAAGAACTGGTTCAAACTGCTACCCATTGAAACAGAGAGACTGAACACAAACAGATTTGATTCATAAGCTTTTTTTCCCCCAAATAAACTGGAAAGGATCCAACTTTTTTTTTTTTTACTGTTATGTGACAAAAGTCTTCAGTTTGGATATCTACACAGGGCAGTGACTCCTTCAGTCCTCAAGGAGCAAGTGACTTAACTAGATAGTGAAACACAGCATTAAGCTTGCTGCTTTAATAACCTCAAAAGTACAACAGCACATGGTCATCATTTTCACTCTTGCTACTAACCAGCTTCAGTGAAGACTGAACCAGAGATTTCTTGCATATAAACATCCTCCAGACTGAATCCAGGTGCAGAACTATTAGCAAGTGATTTTCCTTTGTAGGTCAAATTTATATACATGTGCACCCACACGAACAGGACCCAAAGAACTCAACAGCAGAGGAGAACGGGAAATCATAAAACCAAACAATAACTAAACGAGCCACTGTGTCAGATTAGTGACTAGGCTGAATAGGCAAAAATCAATGGAGTCAAACAAACTGTGCCCGCATGGAGAACAATGTGTTTCATCATCATCAAGGCTCCATGTTTCTTTGTCAACAGTGACTATGGCAGTTTACGCAACAATTGCTATTGGCTTTCAGTTTTCAAGTTGTCCGAAAGCTTTTTAGCATGTTGTCAGCTGGGCTAATTTCTCCTATTTATTATGCAAATAATTTTCTAATTATTCTTGCTTTGTAGCTAGTTCTCTACATCTCCCTTCTGGTTGGACTCGATGATCTTAGAGGTCTTTTCCAACCTCAATGATTCTATGATTCTATGACTACAGAACAGCCAAGGCACAAGCCAAAATGTCAAACTATTTGTAGGCTGGCATACTGAACTGTAAGTGTCTTCTCATCAAACAGAACTCTTGGACTTGAACTGGTATTTGTAGGTATTCATGCTGGACTGTATCTTCTCCTCCACTCCCTATATTTTTGTATGTTCCCCTCTCAATATACCTTGAAATTTTCATTTAAGGCCACTGAAAATAGTCCAAGAAGGGACTGAGAAAGTCAGACTCTATCCACTCTTCCAAGAGAATCACTCTTAATTTGGGGGTGTGTGGGGAGGTGGGTGTTGTCCATTTTGGTTTTTTAAATAATCATTCATTTACTTTGGGAGGTCTTTCAGACTTACAAATCACTGCCAATATAAGAATCATACTTTCATCTCAATTTGCATACTGGTATATGAAGTGTTAAATTTTATTCAGAAACTATTCATTGTATTATATCTAGGGGATCACAATATATGCAGAACTCCTCCAGAAATTGATCCACAAGTAAGTGACTTGACTTTAGGCAGACATAGAAAAAAACACATTTGAAAGGAAAAGCCCTTAGAATTCCCTCACTTTTGATAGCCACAGTCAACCACCTCATTGTTTCTCAGCATTTATTTTGCACCTTAGTAGGCCATATTTCCCTTTCTGAGTGCACAGCTTCTATACGTGAAATATTCACCATGATTGATAGGATAAGCTGTTACAGTGAATCATATCATTGGGTTTAAACATAAAAATCAGATTTAGAAAAGTTATTAATAACTTGATATTCTGGGAATGAGGAAACTACAAAACAATTCAATTACTAGCATTATGGCTTACAGAATATTTAGTAAGCCATATATTAACACCGGCACTAGTGTCTGCTGAACAGACGCTGATGTCCCCTAGGAATGGATTTCTGTATCTGTTTGCTCTTAATACCACAGGGCATCTGTCCAAAACTGTGTACTAGGAAGAGCATATACATTTTTTGCATCTCTAAGATTTGTGAAAAATCTTCAAAAAGTTTCATTTGAAGTTTCGTCAAAAGTTTTGTTCCTAAACTATTTCAATCAATTGGTTCCATTTCTATCTTTCTGGTTCATTTCTGGCTTATTTTTAACAAAGGAATTTGGTATTTCATGACAACCTTGCTCATCACATAATTAAGGCAAGCTGCCTCTTTCTTCTCCCAACTGTTTTCAATGAGAAACAGGGTCTCTAAATCAACTTTTGTGTGAAAGAGTTGCTCATTAAAAATTACTTACTTTTTTTTTTTTTTAAATGAAGTTTCTGGATCCAAGGCAAAAATGTAATCATTTTTCATTTTTTGACAGAAGACAGAATTTCCTCCCCCGCCCCCCAGTGGAAAAATTTCAAACCTCATTGCAGAAATCGTATATTAACTCTGGATGGAGAGAGATCTTATTTCTCTGGAAATATTTTTCTCAGGGGATGAGATGTTTAGAACAAAATGAGAAATTATAGTTAGAAAGAAAACAATGAAATTCTACAACACACAGCTTCCCCCTTCCATTTAAAACAAAGAAGGCAAGTTTCTTTTGTATAGTGGCATTTTCTGTTGAGAAATACTGCTTAAGGAACAAAATTAGCCTCCCACCAAGTGACATACATTTATCGTTTTCAATACAGAAGACGAGAGGCTTGAATACGACCTGCTTGACAAGCGATACAATTGTCCCTGCTCAGAGCTTCTTTATGTCCAGTTTCTTCCCATAACTGCTGATTTGTCAGGCAGCATAATTACTTGGGAAGTAGAATGGCATTAAGAGACTGCAGGGACACACACCTCTGTATACCAGGAGTAGTATCTCCTTCCCCTCCTAAACTGCTCCCATCGAAAGAACACTATCTTGTGTTCACATCCGTTTCTCACAGGTAAACCATTACCAGTAATATTTAAACCTCTTCTTGTGTTGCCATATTATTCTTAAGCCAGTCCCTGAGCTTTATAAATCTTACATTTATTATACATCAGCAAATTAACATAAGATTTTTTGCATCGTCTTTGGCATTATGTCAAGATTAAGCATCGCACACAACCGTGAGAGAAGACTGATATATGGAGCATAAGGTTGGCACAATGCAAGTGTTTCACATATTGCCTTTTGATTTTAGAGGTCTGTCACCATGAGGAAGACTCATTCAGTTATTTATCATTTCGCCCCTTTCAGAGATTACAACAAACTGAGATCTTTACCATGGACTATGAATCATATAATGCTATGCCACATTCTGGAAAGTCCTTGATCTCATATGGGTGCAGATCAAACACTTAAATCCTACTGTCAAAGAAGGGAAAAAGTCTGCCTTCACAGCATTGCAAATCTCATTATTTCATCTCAGAGCTTGTGATCAGCTCTCAGTCTTGTGATTACCAAAAAGTTCCAGCTTCCACTTTAAAAAGTCAGTGTCTAGTTTCACTGTCCATAGAGAACGGCATAATCCTATAGTACCCTTAAATCCCAAATGGTTCAAAGACTAAGCCACAGGATGCAACGTTTAACTCTTTGCGGGACAAAGACTTCTTTTCACTGTACTTTGGGGTTAAAATCCTTTATTATATTTTGCAAAGCACAAAAAGCAGTATCTCCCCAAAAAACTGATGTTAGAAAACATTTTGAAATATCGAAAGCACTTCTGGATTCCGAAAGCTAATTTAGATTTTTTCTTACAGTTCCTCCATGGATTTTCATTACTCAGTATTCTGACAGTCACAGCCAGCAGTATTTAAGAAGGACTTACAACGATATTTAAAAGTGTTAACTACTGCTCTCCCATCTACAGGAAAATAAAAGATCGATGCATTTTCAATTTTGCAACAGTCACTATGTAACTCAGTGCCACAAAACTTAGCATTTATAGAGAAGTCTTAATTTAAGATCTCATAGTACCTAGAAACTGTAACTTTTAGAAAATAAGTTGTTCCTTTATGAAAAAGAGCAGCCTGCAGATTAAAAAAAAAAGACAGACTGATGTGTGAAGTGGCATTTATTTCCTTCCCATTTCTGACGCTTTAAACTCAAACCTTCATTATAAACTATACTTATAGTTATTGGGATGGACTTGCTCTTAATTGAGCAAGTCTATCATTGCAGATTTTACTGACCAGGAACGACAGGAGCAGCCTTGAATGGCATAATGATTGGGCTTCCTCTGCTTTGAGATTACAGACTTGGAAATTCTCTTTTCATTTATACCCATAGTTTTGAAGATCCAATATTCTCCTAGACAATAATTAAAAAAAAATCTGACTTTTTGATTCTTTGCATGATTCACCCTTAGATTTACCTTAATACAATTCTCTCTACGGCACTTCAGCAAAAGGGACTAGAGCCTTACACTTACCATATGTTCCAAATTGTCACTGTTTGAAGCTTAAGTGGCAGAAAGGATAAATTAATTCTTCTTTCCCTTTAAAAAAAAAACTGACAGAATTAAGAGAATTCCCTCCAGCTGCTTCCAGTCTAAAGTCCATCTTGTAGAGTTCAGTAATTCAGATTCAGTTTGGTACCAAAAGTGATACATGGGAACACTAATGGTGTATAAAACCCTAAGAACAATTAACTTATTTTTAACTATATTGCAGTAAATTAGACTGGAAAAAAAAAAATCAAGCTCTGAACAGGTCCAGATAAAGCTAGAATTCCAGGCCTGATAAAAATACATACATGAAGCAAATTAGATATTGGATGTTGGCAACAAGTAGTCTGGTCTCCAAACTAGTTCACAGGATGACTCAGTCAAACATTGTACAAAAGTGTCAGATTTATACTGCACAGGTCAGTTGAAAAGCTTCATGCTTACAATAATAGTTTGTACACATCTATGCCATAACATTTTTTGTAAAGTGCTTTTGCAAGCCTCCCCCATGCAGAAATTCCTCTTCTACCTTTAAAGCAATAAAGAGCAGATCATTACCAGAAAACAAAGAGTACTCCAACAGCTGAAAACATACAGGGGAAATAAAAATGGGATTACGCAAATTACAATCTGGCCAGGGGTCTGGGATTAGAAACAGGGAGAGAGCTCCAAATCTCCAACTCTGTCTCTGCTGATCTCATCACTGCAATTCCTCCCACCTCCCTTAAGATCTTGCCCTAAAAAAAAAAAATAAAAAATGAAGTCATAGCCAAAATGCATGCTTATTTCAAAACTCTCAATATAGCCTTTACATAAACAGTTCCTGTAGAGACTACTGGAAATTCCAATGTTACAACCAGGAAGGAAACACGAGTATTGGACTCTCCAATATCACATCCAGCAGCTTTCAAGGTCCTCAAAATGTTTTCCCCAACTTCTCCTCAGGACAGAGCTATCTTTCTTTCCACATCATATAAAGAGTGAACAGCCAAGTGAACAGGCATTTTGAGGTAGCCAAAATAATTAATTCCAACTCCTTGAAAACAAGCACACAGGTTTCAGAGACAAGGAAGCTCCAAGGTAACTAACTCTGCTTTAGCAGCGATGCTAGAAGTGGTGAGAAGGCCCCTTTAAACACGAAGGAAGAAGAGAAAGGGAAAGGAGAGTTCAGAAGAGTATCACTGTCACTTTAAAAGTTGCCCCATGCCATCGCTAAAGAAATGCAGCTGTGGTGAAAGGTGAGAGGGGTGAACAGCTTTACTGCTCCAAACAATATGGTCACTTTTTTTCTTACTCATGGCCTAGTGTGAAAGGAATGCAGCTGTCTGACATCCTAACGGTTTTGTACCAGATAATTCTCCTTTTAAGCTCCGCTACCTCCTTTGTGTAAGATGTACTGTCCAGGGTAACACATAAGGCTAGCAGGACTGAAACTCAACCAGCTCTTTCTTTATAGCTATTCTGAGCTGCAATGCAACAGCAGAGAGCACTCTAGCCCTACAGGCTACATTAAATGTCCCCAAATCACCCACCATCAAAGTCTTCCTCCTGCCATCTGCAAGCCTTCCCCCAAGTTCAATGTTGCTGCACCTCCACCTTCCCTGAAGTAGAGGTTTCAACCATCTGCAGTGGAATTAACAGGAGAGAAGAGATTCTCATTTCACACAATCATCTCCAAAGCTCTGGTCTGCCAGAAGCACTGGTCTTGTTCCCCGAAAGGGGAGGAGTGAGTTGAATCTCCTGAAGAGATAGCGACAGTCAAATAATTCCCACCTTGAAAGCCTGAGCAGTGGAACCTAGCAGCCATGGCAAGACCAACATCTCCCTGCATCAGCCCTGGTTGTAACACAAGGCCTGTGGAGGTGCTTTTGTATTTAGTCACAAAATAAATCCATAACAAGAAGCTGAATGATTACCCTTTCAGCATAGTTCCAATTCAGCTTCAGTTCCAGGTAAAACTGTCCTGTTCAGTTCTGGTAAAACAATTATTTTATGGGTAACACGCAGGTTAAAAAGGCATCTGCTTATGGGTTCCATGACTTCCAGCCAGTCTACTGGAAAATAGAACATAGCCCCCCTCTCAGGAACCAGCAATCCTTCCCAAAGAACATCAAGTTTTAGTCAAACTGTTATTCAAAGCATGTAACAGGGTTTTGGTTTAGTTCAGTTTTGGGTTCATATTATCAGAAACTTCAAAACGAGAGGTCAGACTCAAGCTGTGGTTTCACAGACACTTCCACCACACCTTCCCTCCACCAGAGTTGTCCCCTCTACTTTCCCAGGATCTGCTGCCCTATCTATAGCCCATCAAGATGAATCAGGTGAGGGGGATCCACAACCATTAGACACATCACCCTGACTTCCTCACACTTCCCAAGCTGCTGAGCAATGTGAACCAGTCTAAACAGGACAGCCATAGCAGGCAGTCTGTATCCAGGAGAAAACAGCTCTGTAGGACCCCACACCCTAAACCACGCATTACTTTGAGGGCATGAATTTATCAGCTGGGGAGGACATGCACTACATAAAAAAAAGGTTAGCTTTTTTTTTTTTTAAAAATACAGCTGCTCTGCCTATCCCTGGTATTGTGGGTCCTGTTGTTTACCCAGGCCAGGTACAAGGAAGGCCTGTGCCCTGAAGCCTCCAGGTACGGCACAGTACACTAACCAGTAGCCAGGAAGGCTGACTCAGCACATTAGTGCTCTGCTGCTTGGAAGAAGAGATCTGAGCAGGAACATCAAGCCCCATCTACAGGATGTTCTTTCAGCTTTTCTCTACAAGTCTTGTGGAAAGGCTGCGTTTGAAACAGCATCCTCAGGCATGCCTCGTGTCAGAAAAACTAGTGCCATCACTTCATTTCTGCCACTCCCGTATTTTTTTTATTCCCCTTCACCAAACTGTACACAGAAATCATTTCAACTCTTCCCTCCAAGCTAGAGCCAAAGGTACCATCTGCCAGCATGAGCATGCACATGGCAGTGGCAGACAGTGCTGCAGCCGCTCTACCTTGCCCTTTAAAACATGTTCTCCAGCTTCCTGAGTTTACCACTCCTGGGGCTCTGCATAAGACGTTCCCAGTTTGGGGGGTTTTTTTGGTTTTGTTTGTGGTTGTTTTGTTTGTTTGTTTTTTAAAAAGGAGGGAGGAGGGAAAAAAAGTCTTGCTCAGACTGCAATTTTACTGCTCCAAAAGTTAGACAGTTTGCCTGTCAATACTAAAGCAAGAAAAGTCTGTCTTTCTAAACCTCTTACTTAGCATTAATTTCCTCTTGATCTAGCTTTTATCAGACCAACACAGAAATAAAGAAAGAGTTTAACTTCTTAAGTTTAAAGGGGCAGGAAGTATTTCTTACCATCCTATGCTTGCCTCTCTCTATTTTGGCCCTTTTTGTTTAGCCCCATAGCTGCATCTTATCCCAGCCTGAGCCATCCTTCCTTTCACTGCCCCCATTCCCTTTTACAGGTACTCCTGCATAAATCAGATTTCTCCTGAATAGCTTCTGTTAATCTGACAGCTCAGCAGGGACTAACTCTGTCACTTCCTGCCTAAAGATAAATATCTGCCATGGCATAAAAAGTGAACGGAGACGAAAGGTATGCTCTAGGTCAAAGCTGTCTTTGTAGCATTGAGGGGGTGGGGACACAGGGAAAGAGAAAAAGCACCTCAAACAGTATCTTTACCACCAAAACAATAGCTCTGCAATATGCACAAAAGGTCAATCATGTCTACCTGGACAACATCAGAACTGCTGAATGGGGTGTGCAGTTTCTACTAAAAGCCAGTGTGGATCTTCATCATTTAACTCTTTCGACTTTTTTCTCTTATTGACCATTATTACTCCATTTTACACTCTGAATAAAGCATCCAACCAGCTATCATCATCTGAACAGTGATAATCTTGAAAGGTTACAACCCTCATGTTAAGGGGCCAACAGAGAAAATGTTAAGCCAACAGAGAAAATTTAATCTAGTATATAACCTCTTCTGCCCTGCACATACGTCCACTTCCAAGTCTAGCAGAAGAGGTTCATACCCTCATTTCTTCCTCATCCCCCACCCGATGCACTTTCCAGGAGGTCAGTTTACTGGGGGTAGAAGCAGGAGGTGAGAAGATGACAGGGCTTGTGTGTATTTCAGGGTGGGGGCTTACCCTATTAACCCCAGCTGGCTTGTACCCCATATCACATCAGAGGTGCCACACAGCTCATACTTACATTCAATCTCTTAAAAGTTGTCAGCCTGAGGATATCAAGAGAAAACAGAAGGAAACACAGATTTATTATGTTCAAATGATCACACCTTAAGGCACATCCAAGCCTGACACATGATTTGGGAATGACAGGAGCAGATGCTGTAAAAATATATTTAAAGAACAACACGTAATTGTGATAGCTCATAACACCTGCATTTGCTGTAAATCCTCCTGCTTTTTCATTCCCCTGGCAGGTAACAGGAAGCCTTACCTTCCAGTGGAGTATCTGCAACATTAGCTAGCCTCCACCAACTAAGCAACAGGGAGCTAGCCACCTTGAGTGACAGTGATGCCTGGAATAAGCACCCCCTCAAGAAACCCTGGAGGTGATTACTGATCATGCGTTTGCAGAAACACACACTGACTCCAGTCTCAAATGACAGAGCAGGAAGAGAAGCCAACTGCTTAGGCCCACTGGGAGCACCTGGCTAGTCACTGGGTACCCAGTGCTTCTGGGCTTGCTCCGTGACTTCAGTCTTTTCCTTTACATTCTGTTCTCACACCCAAACCCACACTGATAGTAAGAATCAGGCTGGCCTGGCTTAGAGAGACATGGGAGAAGCAAAACAGCAATAAACAGTGACATCCACAAACAGTGGTGGGCCTGCTGGTTTACAAGCAAATGCTGAAAAAGATCAAGACGTGCCATCACACACAGATGAGGTGTCACTGGTGACAGCTGAGCAGACATTTAGAGACTGAGGGACATCTAGTCCCCACCACAGCAGACTCCAGTGGGCCCTGCCAGCCCACAGACATAGCTTGAGGTCAGTTCTCAAAATACGCATTTGCAAATGTCAGATACAGGGGAAGACAGTGCCAGCTTCGAGTTTTGTTTGAGAACCGAGGAATCCAATTCTTTGTTCTGTTCTTAGCTGGCTTCAATCTCTCCCTTTCTAAGGTCACATCCAAGAGGGACTAGTCAGCATCTCCCATCACTAGAAAAGATGGTCAGAGTCTTGGTTTCCTCTTGGCTGGTTGCAATTACAAGGGAGACCACTGTGAAATCACATCATGTAGAAAAATAGAGCCTCTGAGCTGGGCATCAGAGATAACACCACTGGCTACAGGGGAAATGCACACTGATACATCTTCTCAGTAGCAAGCTGATGATTTTGCTGACAGTTGAGCTGTACATGACCATTTGAAGGAGACTGCAGTCTTGCCTTGGGCTCAAATTCCCTCCCATCCCACTATTTCTCGAAGAAACCACAAGATACAACCTAATGCAGCAGCCTTCCAGAGAAATCAGGTGATTTCTACCTATGGATTCCTGTCTTTGCTACAGAAAAGGCTGCATTTTTTTTTTTTTTTTTTAAACTTTTGGGTAACTGTCACGCTGTTATGTTACCAATTGCAAATATAAAAATATAGCAAGGACCAGGTACTGGTATATCATTGAATTAGTTTGGCTGGAAAGTTGACATCATATTTTCATCTTGGAAAAGCTGACGTGCCTTTGTTACTCAAGAAAGGAGGCATATCAACAATAGTCTAAAGTCTATGGAGAAGCTGTTTAAGCACTCATTACCATCCTGTCCCTTTGAGATCTCTCATTTTAGGGTTGCATCAGGTTTGGAAAATGAGAGAGAAGGTAGAAATTCAACAGGACAGCCTCCTTCCTCTGTCATTCAGCCCACTGCAGCAGTAACACAGCACTGGGAATGTGCTGCTTGGAAAAAAAAAAAATCACATCCAGTCTTAAAGAGAAAAATCTAAGCCAATCTCCTAGACTCAAGCACTTAGACTCTGGAAAACTTCATTCTTGGATCCTAGCTTTACAGCCTGGTCCTAGGTACGCGTCTAGTTTAACCAAGTCCATCTTACCCCTTGGGAAATGCTAACAACCTCAAGGAATTAACTGCCAGGAAACTTTTTTCTAGATATACATCCTTCATTTTCCATTGCTCAATTTATTTTTAACTAACTCCTCCAAGTTATAGCCTTGATCTTGGCTGCTCCTTGAGCAATTCTTTTCCTCTGTCTGGATGCTAATGCCTTTCAGAGAGTCTGTAAGCGGCTACGAAGCATTTCACCATCTCCCTGATCAGATTAAGGCAAGATTCTAGCTTTGTCTGTTCAGTACCTGCTAAGGAGAAAAGCAGGGTAGAAGGCATCAAGGTTCTATGGAGAAATGGAACATGTTTAGTTGAAGGGGTCAAGACATGGGAATGGAGAGTAATGAATGCAGTAGGAAGACCAGATTTGTGTAAGGCAGCACCACTACTTGCAGCAATTTTGCCTCACCAATTTCAATTAGAAGTTAGGAAGGTAAATTTGTTGAGTTTATTAAACTACAGGCCAAGAATCAAAGGAAAAATCAGAAAGAGGAGCAGCAAACAAATGTCACAGTACACAAACTGTCACTACAAACAATTATAGAGAATTCTGCATCTCTGAAGTGCTTTACACACAGTAGTTCAGCAGGGCAAGCCCTACTTCTCAGTGGCTACAAAGGCTCTGCACACTGCAAGAATCTGAACGTCAGTTAGCCGTAATGCAGGCTCATGAACGAAGCAGCCTTTATGACCCAGTTCAGCACTTTATTCCCCTCCCTTGCACTGCACTAGGCAGGGTAACCTCAGGAAGCTGCATATGCAACAGAAAATCATCTGCTTCCTCCCTTAATATGTTCTCACATCAATTTCTATAAACTTTACGGTTTCCCCTGCCTCTTCTGTCTGCGATGCGTACATCTCACTTTGGTTATCAAGAAATTCAAAGGAGCACTGAAGCAAGCCTCATGACAACTGCAAACAGATCAAAATTACCGAGCAGGAACCAGGAGCTAAACAATTTGACCTTAACAGTATTCATTTCACAGGAGTGAGACAACTCTCTTTGAGGCACCTTTTGCTCACCACGCTATGCACAACAGCTTTGGTCTCTGCCACTTTGATAATCAGCTGAGCATGGAAGCAGAATCTGGCCTCAGGCTTTTAAAATACACCTGCAGCTGACTGAATGCAAGACAGGCAATGAGCACTGTTGGAGCCTACTTTCATCAAGGGAAGCTGTAACATGCAGAGACACATGAGGCAAACTGAGATCCAACCACGCATTTCAGCAGAAATCCAGCAGGGTTACAATTGGGTAACTGTTGTCACAAGTTAACTAATACATGGCAAAACAACATAACAAAAGCCTTCCTGTTTCACTCCCTAGCACAAACATTTCTTCAGAGTTCAAGAAGGACCCCAAACCTCTCTGCACTGAAGAGGCACTTTGGCATCTCTTTCTGCAGGGCTGAGCCTTCACCAAACAGAATGAGGGATGGAGTGTTCTGAGCCAGGATACCCTGAAGTCAGGGGGACATCAGGATGGTTGGTCCCTTGTCCAAGGCACGCATACCTGAGCAGGACAGGACTAGTTATGCAACTTCATTCTGCTGCTGGCGATTGCAGCATTAAAACACTTAAGAGCGGGGCTTTATGCATACAAACAAACATTTTATTTGCTTCTAACCTCATTTGTACTGTACTCTGTCAGACTTTACCACCTTTTGGTTGCTTATTAACATCTCCGTTCATTAAGCCTAAAGATTTAAAGTTTTGACCTTTGCATCATATGCAGAGACACTTTCCTATTGTGTTAACATAAAGGTGCTTTTTCAGCATGTTTTCCCACATCTGCCTGGCTCAGAAGTGGCAGAACACCTCTCACATGAGGCACACTGGAAACAGCCAACAGGAGAATTATCCAGAAAATCTACATGGGAAAGACAGATGTTTATACGGGAAAAGAGCTGCTGCTAATCACAGCTATTACAGCACTGAAAGCTATCAGTACAAGGCTATGTTTAATGAAACAATATGTTATGGTATAATACATCCTACAATAAGATACCAAGGCCTGATCTGACCCAATTCCCAGAAGTTGTACTTTATTAACAAGTGTTATTAACTTCAGCACAATTACTCACACAGACAAGGGTATCCACAGGCAAGTCCTGATTCAGTAACCTCTATAATATGACTAAAGTTCTGGTACGTGAGTAGTCAGCATTATTGAGGATGACTCAGGTCACACTAAATATAAGATACCCACTTTGACTTATAGCTTTAGAGGTTTTTAAACCATACATTAAGTGATGTCATCATATGCTGCTTTGTATCTTATTGCTCAGTCGGGTATTGCTAAACAGGAGTGTTAAGTAATATATTGTATAGTACACAGTACCCCATAGTACTACACAGTACATAGAACTCCACTCTTAATTCCAGCAGCAATCTGCTATGTAATTCCTGGTACAGGCAATAAATTACAGTGTCCAGTACACTTTACATTTTAAGACTGCAAAGAATGCATTGCATAATCAATGACAGATGCTACAAAGTAAGTTACTTTGATTTTGAAACAGAGAAGCTTCAGACGTTCAGCACTCAAATGGCCACTACAGAAACATCCCTCTATCATTTGACTTCTTTCTCTGCCACTGGGCAGTGACAGATCTGATAAGACTGAGATACAGCGATGTGTAAAAGGAGAGGGGAGATGCATGCAAGTCTGAACTGGGTCACAGCAGTTAGCGGAGTTGTCTTAATTTATACCAGCAAAGATTTGGTCTTGTAATTGCGCACACAAAGTCATTCCTCAGAATATAACTCTCCCCAGATTAAGAATTCAGTTCTGGTGTTAAAGCCTTCTTGCCTTCAAGGAGGTCACAGTTTCAACCTTAAAAAGTGGGGGGGAGACAGGGAAAAGATGCATGGGCCATAATTCTTCCTATTTCAGCCGCTTTTTTTTTTGGTCTTTGAAAGTGTCTCATATCTCATTCCCCCTTGGCTGATTCCTTGTGCTGAGGTAGAAAAGATAAATCAGCATTCCTGCACTTCAGACATGCCAAAGCTTTACTGTTGTGGCTATTTTGTGGGTATTAGAGTCTGAAACATCATCCTTTACCCAAAGCCAGTGGGTGCAACAGCTTAACAAAGAGCCCAGAAGAATTCACTGTGAAAGCAGATCACCTGAAAGAGAATTATACATTCTGATGCATGCTGAAGTTCTGCATAAATTTGTCTGCCTGCCCCAGCTCTAAAGGAAATCCTTTGCTCTGAGCAGAGTGCCAGCACCATGAGGAATCCCGCCCCTCATCTGGCTGTGGAGCTGTTATTCCTTAGCTGACTCAGATTCAGCAAGGAGACCTATGCAGTATAGGATACACTGCTCTTGTCACCAATCTACTCTGCAGCAGAGCAGGAAGGTCTTTAGCTAAGTGATATTAGCAGAAACCCCTGCATAAGTTCCCATCAGTTGTGCTAAGCAGGAAGCAGGTAGCATATAAACATCTCCCAAGGGAGACAGCAAGGATACAAGCCCATCCAGAAGAGACTTTTATCTATCAGTTGGTGTCTGTTGTCTTTAAGGAGGGACCAGTCTGGGTTGAATCCACTCCCGGATTCAAGTCTCATAACTCTTTGGCTAACAATCTGTCCCCTGCAGCAGGCTACAACACAGAATAAACTGCTACTAAAAAAAAATGCAGGGTCTTCAAACAGAAGCCTGGAGTCACTGGTGCTGCTTTCATCAATTTCCTAGACTCTGCAAGAAGAATTTGCTTTATTACATCTTTGTATGGAATAAACTACCCTGAATTTTCAGAATGATGTGAAGTACCACCACTCCAGGTGCCACTAAGTTCTAAAAACACTTTCATAAACTGCCTTTGCTGCTGAGGACAGTCTTGTCCTTCATGCCTAATGCCTTTTTTTCCTCCCAGATGGGCTTTCTTAGCCTGGTTCATTTCAATAATCAGATTTATACTGACACCCTACAAACTGCCACATTGGCACAACCCAGCAAGAACACTATGGGAGAGGAGCAGGCATTACTTGGACTAGCTTTGCCAGCCAAAAACAAATTCCTACAACACCTCTCAGGTGACCTGAACAGCTATAGTCTATTGAGCTCCTTGCGGAAATCCTGCCTCCCACCTAAGATGACAATACAGTTCTTGTAAACTCAGGTTAAATTACCTGCAAGTTGTACATGGTCATTTTGCTTCTGAAGTACAAAAAACATACAATACATTCCCCTCCCATCTCCATGTAAAATTTGCTCTTATACTAAACCCAGCTCAAAATCTTCTATCATTCAAAACAGACCTAGACTTCCAAGCAGTACAAAGACTTCAGTAGCAAGTAGCAATACAAAGGGTTGCACCTAATGAATTAGGGTCCAACTCAGCTAACAATTCTCTGTAGACATACTAGAAATACCATAGATAAAAACCAAGGAGAGAGACAGTTTTGGGAAGGTCTTGCTAGTCTGCCACGATTAACAGGAAATTTCCTCATTTTATTTAGGGAAAAAAGCAGCAAGAGACAAGCTATTTGATTATATGCATAAGGTGACTGGAAAGAATGGTCTGCACTGGAAGGCAGACCATACTGGGAGGTACTTCACCTGCAGATCTGTACACAGGAATTCAGACAAGACATGCGCTAGCTGCAATGGTGTAGACTGCAGCACACAGGTGACAGTCTGTGCTATCCCTTTACTGATCTATGATCAGCTTTCTTGGAGTATGTTGTCATGCTGGTGTTGCTGTCTTACCTATATTAGTTTACATTAGGCTATGTATAGTGCATCTGATGAGTCCTTCTCCCAGTGCCATACCCTGGAGGAATGAGAAAATTTCATCTCCACTGGTACAAGGGGGACAGATCAAGGGCAACTCCTACCAGCTCCCTCCTTGCCTTAAAAGAAATCATTGTCCTTATTTGTCCCAGCCACTTAAGCACATGCTGTTTATGTGCAATAGCCCTATGTTTTAGAGACGTGCATATAAAGGGCAGGGTACAGCATGCATGCAGGTTAAGGAGTAGAAGGAAAGCAGGCTGGAGGAAAAAAAAAAAAAACACCAAAAAAACCAACACCCCACACCAATCATCACCCAGTCCATGCTTTTGTGAAGATCTTTGTTATTTGAAAGTAGCTGCCAAACCTTTTGAACAAACAGTTTTTAGCCTGAAGAGATCACGGACTGTTTGCTGCCCTTTATTTGTGGGTGGATAGCATTATTTCTTCTCCACAGCTGAATGACAATGTTTTTTGAAAAATGAATTACAAAATGGGAGAATTGCAAATACTCGTCTGAGCACAAATTGCTTTGTTTGCCTGAGAGGGAAGGTGTTTACATGAAGAACAATCACTCCTATACAGGCATCCTCAGAGACAGCACACATTCAGAAATGCGGCTGAGTTCCCACAGCAGCTCATGAGTGAGCATGAGCACAAGCAGCTCACTGGCCT
The DNA here is from genome assembly GCF_965638725.1 of Aptenodytes patagonicus. NCBI lineage: Eukaryota > Metazoa > Chordata > Aves > Sphenisciformes > Spheniscidae > Aptenodytes > Aptenodytes patagonicus. Next base: position 13,203,259 of record NC_134956.1, read on the forward strand.
CCAGTGAGATTAATTGAGCACTTTCTCAGCGCTCATATCCACCCAGAAGCTGGCATTCTCAGACCTGCAGTAAGTGATCCACCACCAGCCATCTGTCTTGCTGTCGTCCCCATTAAATTAAGCATGTTTTATTTCTTACCATTTACCTCGCCTTTATGCGTCACTGGAAAACAGAATTGTACTGTTTGAGAAAACTACTCCTCTACATAATTTGAAGACTTGTGGTTGGACATAGCACATTATAAGGAAAGCAGATCCAAAGGTCAGTGCTCCTACAAGTACTCCCTTCCATCACCCCAGGAGTTGTAATTTGGCAATGCAGGCTGGGCCTTTATGTTGGCATCTTTCACAGTCCTGCATAGGGTCCCCTGATCCCTTCCTGCAACAGCTCCCCAGCTGTAGAGACACGCACCACATGCTTTCATTGCCAAGATCTTGCACAATTTACTTGCAAGTCTTTAAGGCAGACTCTGCTGCCTGTTCTGGGCTCCAGCTGGAAAGGAAGGGAAAGTGAATGCTCCCATTTTAGCTTCAGATTATTTTAAACACATGATGACAGATGCTCTGCAGTGGGAAGGGCCTCTGGCTGCTTCTGCAGCATGAGTGCACACAGGCACACGTGCACGTAACTGCAGGACATGGGGAGAAGAGCTCAGCACATGTTCTTGCCCAGCCAGGTGACCCTGCTGCATCCTGAACAACAGTGACACAATGTGGGCTCCAAATTAGGTGTCTCCTATCTTTAGGTCACAGGTTTCTGCCATAGACACAGTATGTTAAAAACTCCACAGGAAAAAAATTAACATCAAAGTAACCGAAAGCTCCCTCCCTTCTTGGTATTTGTCTCCTTGTCCTCAGTGTTAATGCCTGGGATTGCCACAGCATAACGACACTTTCTGCCAGGCTCTAAGGAGGAGCAATGGATGCTTCTGGTGCAGGGAACCATACTGCCCCTCTTCTGTGAGCTGCTATAGCTCAGTCTGAACTGGATCTAAATCCCCAAGTTTGGGAAAAGAAATATTTGCAAGCAGATCTAAGCATCACAGTCACTCCCCTTTCCCAGAGTGGCCTGGGCTAGCTTTGTCACCTTTTTGACTGCCACAGACTGCTGAACTTTTGCAATGCAAGTCTGTCTTCAAGTCTCCACAGCATCAATGCCTTCCATAGTCACCTACTTCCTCTAAAATCCAAGACAACACAATTTGTCCAGTATTACTGGAAGCAAGCAGCAAACAAATCCAGTCAGACACCAGAGTTATATCATATTCTATCAAACAAGTGTCACACTTCAACATGCCACTGCATTAAAAAGGATTTCCCACAGCTTGAGGATACTGTCAGTTTAAGTCTATAATCACCTCTCTACCCGTTAGTCAGCACAGAGTACAGTCAGTCTCAAGAAACCTCACTCGACACAGGACAAGGTCGAAGATCAGAGCAGGAACAGGAATTGCTGGAAACCAGCATTTCTGAAAAAAGCTTGGACACCACTGCACCAGGATGTTCCTGCTGAAAAGGTATCCACCAGCAAAAAGCACCGATGAGAGGATGGATCTTCGTGGGGTATGGTCTGATCTCTACCACATGCTCCTAACTCGGGAACTGTGATAACTGTTCCCCATTGCCTACAGAGATAGCCAGGCACATCCAGATGTTTTTTCACCGAAGGTCCTAGTACAAGCTGAATCACCCTGCAGGTACACACTTAGCCCTCACCAATGAGTCAAGGAAGACCTGATGAGCAACAGATACCTGATTCCTGTAGCTAGCAGTGATGATTGTCATCCTTGCAACAGTAGTAACGCAGACTTCAGTCACTTGGAAATCACAAAATCAAAGGAAACAATGAGAATGCACAAAAATAAAGGAAAACATTCATTTTTTTAATTTTCTGGCTTTTTTGAGGTATGACTCTCACTGTGATTTATGACTCCATATGCAAGTTTTAAAAAAGAAAAAAACAAAGGGCACTAAAAAAAACACAGGGCACTATCAGCACAACCCTATACACTTCCCAATCTACAAAACTGTACTGAAAGCCAGTCTTCCGTTTCAGAGCTTCATCCCAGATCCCTAAGCTTTCCTTCAGTCATTTTTGCTGCTCCAGAAACACTTTGAGGTGTAGACCCTGAGCACACAGTCTCCCTACACCCATGAAATCCATTTGTCACCTACACAAGACAGCCACGTACCTATTTTTCAAAACCTCTCACGCTGCAGAATGACATTGGCTCCATGCCTTCATAAATTTCCTTCAGACAGAACTTGGGAGGCCCCTTCATTAGCCATCCAAGGTGTCCCCAAGAGACCCACTATTTTGCTGACATTGAAGATCTGTGCCCATAAATCCCCTACACACCAAGAGATGTTTGGACAAGACCCTGTAAGACAGAGACAATTACCTTGTCAAATCAGAAACCAATCCCACCCCCTGTCAAAAACAACTATCACAACCTAAAAGTAAAATATTTCTGTTCTCCTTCCTTTTCTTCCTTGCAAAAGGACTTCCAAACAGATACAGCAAAGTGAATGCATTTCAAGAACAAATTCAAAGCACATACACATCAGAGGGTTAAAAGTAAAACGCACACACTCTCTGGGACATTCTGCTTCTGTTCTCTCAGGCCCCAATTCCACAAACACACACGCCTGTACTTAATTTCAGTACAGAAACCAGCAGGTTTCTGTACCACACTCATGGAAACTAGGGTAAGGACACTCCCATCTGCAGAATCAGGGCCCAAGGCTGTGGCCTCTCACTAGAGTGTAGGCTGGGAAGTATCTCCCTCCACAAGACAGAAGTCAGCAGAGTAAGGTCACACAATTGGAGTAGAAACTGCAGAAAAAAAAGAAATGTTGGTAAAGGGCAATGCCACAGTGGATGGATCTGCAACACCAGTTTACTTTGGTTCTCTACTTCAGGGGAAAAAAGTGCAGTATGAAGAGCTCTCCATTTCTACCTGTGTCCACCTGGGGCACTTAAACAAGTGTTGGTATAAAATAGTACATATTACAGCAAAAAAGCCAAAGGGTTAAGCCCCTAATCACACAAATGGGAACTAGGGAAGGACAAGCATTCAGATGGAGAACACAAGCCTAGAGCATTCCTAATCTCAGCTCAGGTATTGGAGCAGCAACTTTAAGCGAGTGCCATGGCCACCTTCTCACTGTTGTCAGGCTGGAATCTCTACAGCTGCATCTTGCCTCCCAGAGGCAGCCTTGCAAAAAGACTGGTTTTACAGTCTGGGAGGCATCTGCTCAGCAATTAATAGCATGGCATTCATTTAGCAATATCTCCTTCCTCCACGCCACTCAGCCTGGGCTAATCTTTGATCACCCCATAGTCTATTCATTCTTAAAAGTCATCAGGATGCAAACAAGTATTCAGAGAGGATGAAGGATCTATGCCTTCCTTTATATGAATCATTACCACAGGGACTCACCATGTTAAAGCGAGTCTCAGTAACGATACTTTCATGAGAGGTACCTTCCAAGAAGACGAATAAAACAGTTGTCTGCAACATACTAGCCTACGTAGGCTTTTGAAATGCATCAGTCTCACCTCAATTGCCTGGCCCTGCGATATGTCAAGTGTTATTTGTAGGCTGGTTTGGGAAGTCAGTTGAACTGTTATTGTCTGACTGCTCCCTTCCCAGACAGCATGACTTACACAGCAGGATTTTTTGCGGCTTCATCACAACTTAAAAGTTTCATATCACAAACTATTATCTATGCAACATTTTAGACAGTTTCACAATTTGAGTTGTATTGCTGGTCTTCCAGAAACCTGGCATAATATGTTGACAGATGGTCTATTTGGCATTTAAAAGAGCCTTGCTTTTTCGCATTGGTCAGATTTAGGAATTTGGCCTGCCCCAGGTAGCAGCTTATTTTACTAGTTTTCCCATATTGATATAGAGATCAAGGACCTCAGTCATGAGCAGTCCTGCTGAGCAGGAGCTGTACAAATGCAGAACAAAAAGACATCTCATGCTTTTTACTCCACTTTGAAATAGATTTTTAGACATCTGACAACAAGATCTCCCTGCCTTACAACAAGCACATGGAGAAGCATAAAGAGAGATGGCCTGCAGAAATTAAGACCTTCCATGAAACTCCCCCAGAGGAAGGACTGAACAAATCAGTAAGCAGGCCTAGATCTGAAACAGGCATTGGGACACTTCTAAAAAGGGATGGTTCAATGTGTTTTCTCCTCCCATCACTTAAAATCACCCACACAAATACATACGCACACAGAGCAAGCACAGATTTCACTTATCATATTACCACTGCTGTCTGGTTAATTTTTTTAATGCATCCATTTTTAGCTCATAAAACCAAGCACAAAAAAGAAATCTATGAGTTTCAATCTTCCCTTTTGGGTGATTATTTTACTGGTATTATTTCTACATGCACACACACACACACTCCTGACAACTCATAGTTTCTTACAATTCCCAAAAAAGCTCAGAAAATACTGACTAACCCTGTTTTTGAGGACAAGAATAAGTGATCATGCAGACAGCTGAGACATAACTTGGTCAAAGTATGAAATTGCAAGGCTGGGAAAACAGAACTCATGTACATACCTATAGACAGGGCTGTACACATGCCCTTGCATGCTAGTTCTTACTTGCTGTCACACACACACTATTTTTGCATCAGCTATTGCTGTGGACCTCAGATCTAAAGAGCTGCAGAGGCCATTCGATGCCTAATCACCCATGATTAATCCAAATGGAGCTTTCCCATTCACAGGAACACTCCCTGCTTCTGAACAAGAACAGCAGAGTGTTCTCAATTATGTCTCAACATGCTCTATAAAGTGTGATGAAAGAAGACAAGAAATTTATCCTGGAGAAAGACAACAGGCTACTGGTGTTTTAATAAACTTGTAAATTTGTTCTTCATGAGTGCAGCCTCCTATTACGTGTGGCAAGCCAAAACTGCTAACCAACACACGCCTCTGGGATAGTCCCTTTAGAGCTCTCAGAGCCCACATTAACATGACAAACACGCTAAGGTTTAACTTCTCTTTGTCCCTCTCACAGTCCCATCTGCTATTTCCTTAAAGTGAGACCCCAGCTTCAACAACATGCACCAGTCACACAGAGAAAGATACATTCTGGCAGGTTTGTAGCTACATCTGCTGTTCCTTGCATAAGCCTTTCATATTTTAGAAATGGTAAGTCATGTACTTGGAAGCCCATTCTCACCTGTGCACTACAGCAGATGAAAGCTAAGTAGGTTTCTCTGCATTAGGCTCTAGCTTCAGGGTACACATAGGTAGAACTATTTCCCATAGATAGTCTTTCTTACTCAAGGAAGAAGGTGGATGCAAGGTAAGGATTTTTCAAAACCACGTATTATTCCAGACAATTCACTTCTACAGCACCCAAAATTGTGCACTGGAAAGTTATCTTCTATCTTATAGATAGGAATGAACATCTAGGGTGGGGAGAGAGAGCAGGATGGGGCAGGGGACATAGAGAGGGATGACACAAAAAAAAAACCAAAAACCACCAAACAAAAAACCCCCACAAAAACCACACACACACCAGGCTCTATTAAAGCTCTCACACTGAGACACCCAAAATCATCAGTTCTAACCAGAAGTCACACCCAGAATCCTCAGATGACACTCCAAGCTCTTTCAATGATTTCACATGTGGTCTTGGTGACTCCCTGCCTCAGTTTCCCCAGTTACACAATCATGAGTTTAATTCTTATTTGCTAACACTGACGGAATGTGGATAACTGGTTTTGGGGGCCTGTTTTCTTGTTTTAATCTGACACACTGCCCATGATTTACTGCTTGGTTTCATGCAAAAGCTCTGACTTTTTTTTTTTTTTTTTTTTTTTTTTACAACTTCAGGAGTCCCAACCTTGGCTCAGGACATTCAGTTCCACCTGAAAACGCCCAGAAATTCTCTCTCCACCCTGAAATTTCATATGGAAGAACCATGCCAGCTGCATCTGCCAAGTTCTGCTTCTATGACCACAAACTCAAAGCGAACTGTAAAGAGATGCATAAACCCAATCTAGAAAAACAAAAGCAGCTCCAGGACCGTGCCTAGGCACTACAAAACACATGCACATTGTAGCTAGGCCTTTCCCTTGACATCAATTATATTAGCCGACCTCTCAATACTTCAGATCCAGCCAGACAACGCCACAAACGCAGCCCCCTACCTAAAATGAGTTGCTGCAACAACAGAAAGAGGCACCACAAGTTTCCAGGTAAGTGGAGACAAACAGGAAACTAAGATGGATAAAACAAGCGTAAGCAAAAGAAAGCAACCAAACACCACAGAAATACATGCCAGGAGCTCCAAATACAGATGGCCCAATCCAGTTCTCCAAATACACCTAGAGGGTGAAGCAAGCATATGCTCCCACACACATACTGTAACCGGTTTTTGCACCAGCAAGCCAACACTATGCAAATAAATAAACCCAAAAGGCATGCAGAGCCTTACCTACTGCCCTGGGTGCTTCCCCACCAGGCCCTGCAGGTCCACCCAGACAGGGCTCTCCTCCAGTGCCCTTTGGGATGAGAAGTCAAGGCCAGTGCTTCACTTCTCCCACCTCCAGAGCAGCCAGATTGCTTGTTCCTACAGCAAATACAATTTAACACAACTGCTCTTAACACACACCTACTTCCCCCCCCCAAACTGAGCCCACACACCACTGCTGACCAAAGGACATGCAAACTTCCAGCTAACCTCAAGGCCCATCAGCTAAAATGGCTTCCCTGGTCACATGGGGTGCTTTCAGCCAATCACAGTCCCTGACCACTGCAGCCTCCCTGCCTGGCGGCATCCTTCAGGGAGTCCTCAGCTCTGCTGAGGAAAAAGGAAAAATAAGAAATTGCTAGAAAATAGCCACCTTCCTCCCAGTGTTTCACCCAGGGCTGTTAATTAACTCCCCACTGAGAGAAGCACGCTGGTCCCTCATCACTTTTTGCAAGCAGGTTCTGGAGCCTGTGGAGAAATGAGAGCTCTCCCCAGGGATGAGACTGGGGTGGGCAGAAATTTGGAAACCCCTTTCTCCTCCTGGTAGACTGCAATGTGCCTTGGGATCTGTTTTCAAATTAGCAGAGTATTTCAGAAATCACAGGGCTTGTACTTGCAGTACACAGGAAGCCACGGGCTACTTTAAAATGGCCACCAGCTGAGGCATAACATCAGTTTGAAAACCACAAGGTGATACGAGGCTGGAGCTGAATGGTGTCAGGACTCCAGTTCAGGTTCTTCAGGGGTAAAAACCCTTCTGAAGCCTGCACACGGTTAGTGCAGGTTTTATATCACTGTGCATCCATGAGTTACTGGACATTTTTACATCCTGCAAGTGCCCTGGCCATGCTGGCAAACCATCCCTTATATTCACATCCATCTTTTCTGTGAGTATGAAGACAAAAGAAACCTTTTTCAAAAAGGGAGGTTAACCTGTCTTCTCAAACAAACCAAAGAAAATGTGTGGTTAGAACTGTGAGTTTTCCTGATGCATCAGAACCATCATCCAGTTTCATAGAAAGGGCCACAGAGCTGATAGAAGATTTTGACTTACTTGATTTCCCATGAAGAAGCCCTGATGTTCATCCGCTGTAACGTCTATCCTCCTCTGCCAAAAAAGGGAGCTATAAGACTAAGACTTAATTCATTCCTCTCACACATCACTCCGTTAAAGTACCAAACCACTTACCTGCCTACCAAACCACAACCTACCAGCCCTAGGTTGATATGGTTTATTCAGTTTTCTTCACTGTTCCCAGCTTGTCCTGTAACTTGATAGTAAAATTCACCAATGCAACGCACACAAGCTCCCAACTGGCTGCCAGATGGCAAGAAAGCCATGTGATTTCTATTAACTTTATTGGATTTGAACCTGGGAGTTGAAGAGCCCCATATCTCACAGCCATTCTTTGGCTGAGTCCATTCCCTGCTGCTCTCCTTTCTTTGAAGATTCAGATTTCATTCAGACAATGAGACACCTGTCTAGCCAAATACCACCTCCAGCCCTAGCTAAACTAAATCCAGCTATCCACATGAATGATGAGCACAAATTTAACTATGTGAATCTCCAAAATACAGCATCTGAGCAGACACTTGGAGATGATCTCTCCTATGACAAGTATAGCCAAGCCACCTGCACTGCAATGATATTTATGCACCAGCGCTACCTTCCAGAAAAAGCACTTTAAATATAGTAATGATTTTAGATTCACAGCTAAGTATAACTGCTCACACCACTTTGCAGATTAAAAGCCCTGAGGCAAAGGTATGTTAAGCAACCCAGATCTATGGCAAAGCTTGGAACAAAACCCACTCTCTCTGCTTTATAGTGTTAAGCTGTAACTAGAAACACGATCTTCCTTTATATTAACACCTCCTCTGCCCAGTGCCAATGAGAATAATGAGATAAAAATTGCAGCAACATAACTGGAATGGAAATTCGTCGGTAGTCCTTGATAAGATTGTCTTCATCGCAAGGTGATGCTGCTTTGTTAGTTTCCAGCTGACACACAGAGAACTGGCAATGGCCTTGTGGTCTTGCATGGAGCCTGAAATGGATGCATTCCCACTTATTCAGTTGAACATTGAATGTCATGCATTGATTTTCTACTCAGCCCAAAGGTGTCCTTCATGACCTGGGGCCTCAGGCAGTTGGCCTGAGAGCTCACCCTAGAACTTGGAGATTCTGACAGGAAAGTTCTGTTAGATGTTACACCATAATTTTGTTTGAAGGGTGTGGAGGAAATGCTGTCCAACCTGTTAACTGAGTAAAAGGTCCTTTGAACTGTAGTTACTGTTGGCACAGAGTTCAGTTAGGCAATCTTAATTGTTTGCATTTGATTATACGTATAAAGAAAATGTGAAGCTGTGTCACTTTGAACTAAGATATTTTCAAAAAGACATGGATGAACAGCTCAGGAACACACTGCAGGAACACCTAGATGTCTCTGCCAGGGGAAAAATAGATGAGAGAGACCTCAGGACAACCCTTTACATTCATTCATCTGCTTGTTCATCCATTCATACTGTCACTATCCTCCTCTTCGGTGCCAGTGGTTTTTGATAGAGCACAAAGGAGGAAAGTCTTGAATGGACAAAACACAAAATCAGTATCCTCATATGGTAGCCAGTCCTCATATTTGGACTAGATTCTCCTACAGCATCTACATTTTGGGAGAGTGAAGGTTCATGTTGCACATGGACCAGATCTGGACCCACATGCATACGTGCGAAGAGTCACAGCAATGGGCAGTTATCAAGGGGTTTTATGGGACTGGTGGTAGCATAAAAACACACACAAGAGAACACAAAATATTCTGGTTACCCAATATAGAGGCATCCCACACTCCCTATGGCCAGGATCTCAAAGGGTATTTATTATGTGTTGTGGGGGTGTTGGTAATGGAGAGACTACCAGAGATACGGAAAGGCAGCTAGCTTGGTTCACAGATGAAGTACTGTGACTGTATTGTAGAGGAAAAATATAGTGATATTTAAGGGAGGGAAGACAGAAAAGGAAGAAGATATTTAATGTCAAAGGACTCCAATGCACATCCTGATTTTTAGCATCAGCCCTTTTGGGTCTACCCACATTTATATGGAACAATTCCTGGGTGGTGAGAGAAAAAATAAATGTAGTTCTGTAGGCTATGTGCCAGAATATTCATGAGAGCTGTAGATGATTTATAGCTTATCAAAGACACTGAGATCAGTGCTTGGACCACATTGGCTATTTTTCTATGACAAGGCACAGGTCTATATAACGCAGAGGGATTAGGGCCTATGCATCCATTGGAGTCACTCATGGGACATCAGGTTTCTGATGCCAGGGAAAAAAAGCTCCCATTTGCTGTCTCCTGGCTCTGCCCTGTGAGCTGCAGTGTGTCATGAGCACCACTAGTGTTTCAGCCTCTTTGTTTGCTTACAAAGCAGATGTTTGACAGGCACAGAGATAATTCCTTCAAGATCTCTAACAGCTGTGGCCAGCATTCAGATAAGAGGCCCTGTATTTCTACAGCCACCCAGCCAAGGCCTTATGCAACTTGGTTAAATTGCCCTTTGAGACACTGCCTTGCCAGCTCAACTAAGTGGCAGACACCTCACGACGGGAGAAGAAAATCAGTCTTTTGTTAGATGTCAATTCGCTTTTCCTTTGGGCTCAAATTTTGAAACACTATTTTTCCCCTCTGTATTGTTTTGGGGAGGTTTTCATGATGTGGAGTCTTCATGCATCCAACCAGGGGCTGCTCCTGCCCCTTCCAGCCTTCAGTGGCTTTGGCGTGGAGGCAGGTTAGCTCTGTCTCTGTAAGAATTCAGAGCTTTCTTGAGGTCCATGGTGTTGAGCGGACATTTTTATAACCCTAGACCTCCTCCTGTCTGCCTGACGCTGTTTGTTCTGTGCAGGGCACAGTCTACAGTTGATGTGTGGAGATTAAAGGATTCTCTTTCTGGAACTAAAATATCATTCTGTGACCATTCATTAAGGAAAAGAGAAGAGAAACGAGACTGAACTCAGCAGATTCACCTGGGTACCCCTCAACAAGCAGAAGAGCGTCCCAAGACATTTTTTGCATACAAAATGGGAGGTGTGGGGAGGTATAATACAGAGGTGCTCACACTGTGTGGATGCAAGCCATCGGCAATAGCTTAACACTGACCTGGTATTGTACCCACTTAAAAAGCAAACCCAAAAGGGATTAGTGCCTTGGTCTCAACACCACCAGGTGCTGCAGATTCGGCTTTTGCTGACTTAAATATTTTTTCGCTATAGTCCATATCTATGGTGTCATCACAACTTCTTGGTTCACTGAAATCCAGGCTTGGTACACCTGGCTCAGAATTTAAACACAGACCCTGTGTACCCCTGTACACAAAACATCAGGCAACAGAAAGTCTACCTGGCACATTTTACATGTGGTTTTAGGATCCTAGAAGTAATAGAATATGTGCAGATGACATGGAAGAGCTGACACCAAAGCAACCAGAACTAATCCACGGATCTTTAAATTAGGAAGGCTTTGGAAAAAATGCAGGTAAAAGAAAACCTTCCATATTCTCAGTGAGGAGCTAAGAATAAAACTGTTTCATCAGTCCAGACATGAATTTCCTCAGGGTTGATTACTCTGGGAGTGGCCATCACAAAGGCAGATCTAGGAAATAGAACAAACATGAGTGAAGTTCAAAACAACAGCACTTGATCACTCTTTGCAAAACAGGAGTCATAAAAAGCCAAAGGAACTATTAACGCTTCACCCTTCTATTGCACCTCCCTTTGGAGGACTTCAATGTGCTTCACCAAAGACACGTGTCAGATTGTGATGCCTTTACTCACGCACCTTGCTATGTACGTGACATAATTTGATTTTATGATTCAAAGCAGTATCTTAAGTACAAAGGGATCAGACTCTTGCCCTAGCCGATACAGTGTCAGTAATTTTAGGATTGTTTTTTATTGATGAAAATATTGAGTGAGAAATTACTGCCACTTTCTCTTGTCATTAGTCTTTATATTCAGAGTCCAATGTAACATTAGTTACAAATACAGAAGACTGATGATCAAGATACTAGTCAAGGAAAAATGGAAAACTACCTGAGGTGTTAGGCACTGCTCTCAGTGGTTGCTACACTGCATATGCAACATTATTTACTGCATTAAAAGGTATGAAGGGCTTTGGCCTACTCTTACACTTGCTCTTTCAGATTCAGATGGGGGATCATCTTAGCTCCTCCTCGCATGTATGTGAAACGTCATGGAAGACAGGTCTATTGAGGTATGGTTAAGCTGAATCAGGAGCCTGTTCTGTGCTACATTTTGCCCTTGCTGAAAGAAAGGTCACCCACAATGGCAATTCCACAGTGGGTAAAATTTAATGATCACCATAGCGTAGCATATTCCTATTGTTATTATAGCATTCCTAGTAAAAATATTCACAAGGCTTCTCCTGACTGTAGCTGTCATTAACAAGGATTTCCCCTTGCAACATATTGCGGTTCAGTTAAATAATAATGCCACTAAGGAACAGTGTCCATATAGCAATGGTATGTGTGACATGACCCTGCAGATGGTCAACATCTAAAAGAAGTAAAAATGTCTTAGATGTTTTTATGGCAATTACACAGTAGTGAGAAATGAAATTATATTAGATGGGATTGGATTAGATTAGATTATTTTTGATCTGGCCTATATTCTGGAGGATTTCTGGGAGCTTGAAATCACATTGTGAATTCATTCTTCCAAGTGGAAAGAGCTAGAGCAGAATTTCCTAGAGCTTTTCTGCTGTTTTCCTCAACTCCCAGGTGCAAATTGTGTTGATTCTTCCCCTTTGGCCCCTTCCTCTGAATTTGCTTAAGGGAGTGTTTTGGGAAAGACCTGCTGAGCTCTGGCCAGGCTCATTGAGGTAGGGACTGCCTGCATGTCCCCTGCCTATATGTCACCTTCACAGCCCAAGACTAGGGCTTCTCTGCTCTGCCATAATCCAACCATCACTAGACTCTTTCTGACTGTGTCATGTTCAGGTGTTGAAGTGCCCACTAATACCAGAAATGCTTCAGTAGGTTGCTGTGGGAATCAGATCCAATTAAACACAGTACCTTCATGTTTCAGCTACTAGCCCACACTTTGAGTCAAAGAAAGCAGCTGAAATGCTAAGCAAGTGGAATTGGGTCCTCTCATTTATCTATGGCACAGAGCAGCTAAAACCATAGCTGCCCAAGAAGATGAGGAAGAACGCTTTGAAGCACCAGTGCAGCCCTGGGAGCTGTTTCACAGCAAATTATCTTCATTAAAGTGTTGCTCATTAATAAAGTATTTCCATTTCTGGTGGTTCTCATTGCTTGGTTTTTAGCTTACAGATGTTCTTCAGAATGGTTAAGTTCTTCCCTTCCCCTGTACAATTGCTCAACATGGCCACAATTTTGAGACAAACTGTATTAGTCGAGGGCAGAACTTGGACTGCCATGCCAGAATTTTGCATTCGCAACTTTTCTGCAAGCAGATTTCTTTGGTTTAACCTTCAGGTCAGACATCTAGCTGATATATATAGAAATGACTTTCCATGGACCCAACTAAAATGAATCTGAGTGTCCAGTGAGAGAATTATTGTTTGCAACTGATTGCACTCAGAGTTGCAACACAGGGGAGAGTGGTTTTTTGCTTTTTTGCCCCTTGTCGCCTTTGGAAATTTCACAACCTTCAGTTAGCCAGACTCTGAGTCTGAGCTGAGGATCTTGCAACACTGGTTTATCAATGCCACTGAAAAACAAATCTGTACAGCGTCATAACTTTCATTGATCCACCAGGTTGGATCCAAGCTGATAGCAGCTCAGATGAGATCTCAGGAAAATAAGTCAGACTTGTTGATTCAAACTGACATGGAATTGCAGCCTGGCAGCACATAAGCCTTCTGGTTAGCACACAGACCGCATGGCCCAAGACTTCATTCAGTACAAACTCTGACAGTGCAGTAAGGCAGGCACCTTCTGGGGTAGAGCTTTTCTGGTCCAGGACTTTTTCAAATTCACACCTCTACTCAGAGTAACCAAGAGTCCAGTGGCCAGACAACTGCATGTTGACAGACACCAGAGCATACCTCCACACTGCCTGATTGATACAAGGGACTTGAACCTGGGGAACAATTGCCTGATGTTGTCGCATGGGCAAGGGAGAATGTGCAGAAATGCTACATACTACAGTATACTAGTACGTGTATTTAAAATAAGCACACAAATATATCTCACACTGAGCCTCATGGACCCATGAATCTGGTTGCTGCAGGATGTTATGAGTCCCAAGGCATAACTGTTCAAAAAGAGGATCAGCCCATGGCTGATCTCTGGTATTAACCTGAAGACCCACAAGGAACTTCTGGCTTAGAAGATCCCCAAGTTGCTGCTGGCTGTAACTGGAAGGACAGACTAGCTATACCCATTTCTTTTTCTCTTTCTGCAAGTAACCACCACTGGCCACTATCAGTGAGAGAGCTAAGGCCCTGATCTCAGGCAGAATGGCTAATTTTAAGTTAGAGTCTAGACTTCAGCCAGTGAATCAGAATTTCCTGAAATTACTGAGCTTCCACGCCAGGTGCTGTAGGTATTTACCATGCTGCAGCCATGAGTTTTCTTTTCATATCATAGCAACATGTGCCAGATTTTATAGGCACCTGTGTTTTATAGTGTGCCTCAGGAATGAAGACTGTGCAGACATTACTGATTTTGCTTATTGCTTCTCCAAATTTTGGATTTGCTCCATAATCCAACAATAATTTGTGTTGGAATAGTCAATGAAGCCTAGAGTACCTACTGCTCTCACTTCACGGCAATAGAGCTGCAGTGTGTTCACTGCATATTTGTTGACATTTTTCCCCCCTGCAACTTCACCAATGACCCTTGCAATACTGACACTGCAACGGGACTTTGTGCGAGTGGCCTGTATAGATGTGTGAGTGGGTTGCACAAGTGGAGGATGCCTGGGGAATGCTCTAAACCCTCGGCCTGCTGCAGGTCTCCCGACAAATGTATTTTCCAGCAGATTTGCACAGGAATAGAAAATCATTACGGGTTTGGTCCTGCCTGGGGCTGAGAGTTTGAGCCTGGATCTAAGAAAGGGCTTAAACATGTGCGTCTTTTTGCAGGATTCTTGCTAAAACTTAAGCATGCTTGTACATGCTCTTGTTGGAGCTAGACCAGAAAACTCAGCACCTCAAAGCACAAAGACACACAGCTGCGGGGCAAAAATCTAGACAATGGGAATTTTTGCTGTTGACCACGATGTTATCAGAACAAGATTCAATATCTATCATCACCTAAGGGTTCTCCTGCTGCTGCCAGCAAGATCAGAGGGATGGAAGCAGTGGCTGCAGCCTCTAGGAGAGATTCAGCAGCAGCTCCCCAGGAATAGCCAGTGTCCCTCACACCATGTCCCTCTCTCATAGCAGCAATCGCCAACATGGCCTTGCAGGGCAGGACAGCCATCAGACAGCCACTGTAGGAAACTGCTTACCTTGCTCATACTAAAAGCCAACCCTGTGAGCACTGTCTTCCAGTCTTCCACTGGACAGGTAACTAGGGATTTCTGTTACATTTTCTAGCACTTTGTTCCATCACACCCATTGTCGTCTTTGCTGAACAAGGCTTCAGCCTTGCTCATCCTTCATATGCCATCTCATCCAGGACCAGGAACACCTTGAGAGTGCCAGGAACCATGACTGCAGCATCTAAAAAGGCAAAGTCCTTGAGGACTCCTCCTCCTTGAGGAGGCCAAAATGCCCCATCACAAGGA
This sequence comes from Aptenodytes patagonicus, assembly GCF_965638725.1. Classification (NCBI taxonomy): domain Eukaryota; kingdom Metazoa; phylum Chordata; class Aves; order Sphenisciformes; family Spheniscidae; genus Aptenodytes; species Aptenodytes patagonicus. The sequence continues at coordinate 13,218,550 of NC_134956.1, forward strand.
GAGAGATGTTAGGCTCCTGGGACCTGTGGGGCACAGCCAGAAGAGGCACTGCAGACTTGCTATAGTGCAGGGTCTTTGAAAGCTATAGCACAGGACCAGGGACCCAGATGCCACCCATCCAGATAACCCTATATAATCAAGGTTCAGTAGTTCTGCTCTTGCCCAATGAGAAGAGCTTTAGAAATGCTCTCATTGACACTTTTGGCACATGGGACCTGGGAGCTGTTGGTTTTGTTTGTGTTTTTGTTTTCTGTTACTACGCTAATGTAGTCCTCCATATACTGTTGCCTGGATCTGTCCCATGGTCTTGTTAGTGATGTCACAGGCAGGGTTATAATGACTTGTGACAGCACATACAAAAATAACCCTTTAGAAGATAAGGAAGCCACTGGAAGGACTGACATACCAGGAGGCAGGAATCCTGCCTCTGTGTGAAATATCCCATGTCAATAAACCATTAAAGAGGGAGAAAAATATGAGGAGTGTAAGGAACTCTGCATCAAGCATTAGATTTTCCTTTAGATCTCATCCCAGGCTCAACAGAGAGACAAAGGATCAGGGACTTCACATTGGCTTCATCTCCTACATCTGTATTCTTGACGGGAGCAAGTGAGAATGTGAGGACTGACCTTTCATAGAACCTCTTCCGCTTTTCCTGGAAATAAGTCTTCAGTCACATGATAGTGTTTTGCTGCTCTTCAGGAATTCCAGCTCCTGAATGAGGCAGACTGTAAACAAGGAAACCTGATACCTCAAGGACAGGAGAGAGAGAACAAGATGTCCATAGACACACTGGAGTGTGTTCAAGCAGTGCAATGTGTTCTGTGGTTTGTTTATAAATGTGCCTGTCTCTGGGGGTACACACACACATACATGTACAATCCTACAGAGTACACACTATCATTTTTTTACCCCACATCACTAAAAACAGCCCAAAGAAAGTCTGTCATAAACAAAGGTTCTTCAGGACAGGCACCGCTCTTTCAGCCCAGTCCTGACCACAGCCTTGTCTTTGTGTCTGCAGCTCTGTGGTTTCAAACCCAGTTATTTTCTGGCACAAGGCAGGGATTGCAGGGCCTTGTTTGTGGGTGCAAGCAGGTACATGAGCACCCACAAGCTGCCACTCAATACCAGCCTCTCTTGGCTGGCTGGTTATTAAAACCCTGTCTGGCTTTTAAGGAACATAGCTGACTTTGTGGCTGCTAGGGATGAGACATGGGGTGGGTGCTGGAGAGCAAAGGGAGGATTTTTTGAGCAAATAAACAGCGTGGTTAAAAAAGAGATGGGCCAGATTCCTCAAAAGGCACAAGGAGAAAAAAGAAATTTCGGAGAACCAGGGGTAGCAGCTGGATTGGTACACCACACCAGTGAGACCCTTGCCCAAAGGGAAAAAGATAACCACAGGAGAAGCCTGAACCTTTACACTAGAGCATGCTCTTTCTCCTCCGAGTCAGATGCAGTTTGCAGTCCTATGCCAAACACTCACATTAACTCCAAAGAGCTCCTTAATCCTAAGACATTTTTAGTCTTAATGTTAAACATATACCTCTTATCAGAAAATTAGCCTTAAACCTAATACAGCTGGAACTCAGCCATAAACAGGGTCAAAAATGGCTTTTTCTTCCTCCATTTATAATAGAAAACTTTTAGACAGTTGGAAACAAATCTTTGCTATCAAATCCTTCCCAAGTGAGTTAATTTGTTGCCATTTGCAAAATGTTGATCAAGGAGCCGTTTGCTTAATTCTTTTTTGGAGGCACAACCCTCAGTGGTACTGTGAGAGGAACATGCACAATCATAGCAACCAGGCCATTAATTAAAGTCTTATAAAACCCCAACTGAAGTTACTGGAAGGATTCCCATTGATCCATTAGATTTTGGATAAGGCTTGAAATACAGCAATTGAACTGAAAAGTGCATAGAGACCTCTTCCCTCTCTTGCCAGATTTTTCCTGTTATTGGTATTTTCCTTTGTGTGTCCAATGCCATAGGGATCAATGATCAAAATCTCTGCCAGAAAGAAAAGGTGGTTCGTTTTGCGTGTGGTCCCTGCAGCACTGGTGCTAGGGCTTGGTTTGAGCTGCCGGGTGCTGTCTCCCTGTCTTCCTGGTGCTGTGGTATCTCCAAGGTCTTGCAATACCAACATGGCTGTGACTAACAGTACTGCACAGTGACATGGGTGTAGCACAATCTCACAGAGTAAGGAAGGAGCCTTACTGCAGATTTTTCCATATCCCACTGAAATGGGCTGAGCTTTACGGGTCGATGTGGACAGCAACCTCAGGGTATTTAGCTGAACAACTTCTCATAACAAAACTGTTTCCTAATGTTGCATGTGGAGCCACTGTCCAGAGCCATTCACAGATCTTTCCTCAGTCCTCTCCATTGTTATACACTCGTTTAGCCCAGAAAGCACCAAGACCAAAATAGCGGAGTGGCGTAAATACTGAAACTATTGGAAAGAAAAAATCTCACTCATCTCAAGGACTACGGCAGTACAGCTTCTTGGTTAGAGAGCTGCTGGGGACTCATTTTGCTCTAGCCCTGAGCTAAGCACCTGCCAGATCATTTTTCTGCTGTTAATTAGTTCTACTTTACAGAAAGTATTATATGTCACTAATACGACTTGTACCCAGCCTAAGAGGCCTAATAAATACTGGAAAATTCATGAGGAAATACACATAGAGTTGCAACACAACGTTAATACTCATCATATAATTGAAAACTTCAGCTCCCCCGCCAAATCAATGGGGCTTTGACATTCCTGCTGTTCCCTCCTGCCCGAGTACAGCTACACAAACAACTGACCACAACTTTGCCACCCTGCAAGGAGCTGCCTGTCTGCAGTTGGATATACCCTTGGATAAATGTCAGTGCACTTCCTTGGCCATGAAAACACAGGAAGCTGCTTTCTACCCTCTGCAGTGTCATAGTGGGCAGCTGGGCTGTTACGGGGGAGGAACAGACAAGCCAGAAATCAGCCCCAGTTTATCTCAGGCCAACTCATTCACGCAGCCATAGCCTGGAGCTGCTGCAAGACACTTCTGGGCTCAAGTTTTCATCTCTGGATCCTCTGGAGATAGTTCTAACGGGCTGAAACATCTCAGAGGAAGGTTAAAAACACAGCCAACAGTGATATCTTTTGCCAATCAGCAAAATTTTTTCCTGACAATCCACCAGTGTGTGGACGCCTCATGGTTTATATCCCTTCTGATACTTCCTCTCCTATCACTTATAACTGTGAATTCTCTCATTAGTCATACTGCACCACTTCCAGCACATCATTTAATCTTTCTTCATCAAAATACCATTTAAACAAAGATTAACCTATTTGAAATGTGGCTGCTGTCGTCACTTCCCTCTGTGTGTATTTATTCACTGCTCTTACTCTTTTTTGAGGTAGTCGTGCCAGGTAGCTTTTGATGAGTGACATATTGTTCGCATGTTGCTGTCATGTAGCCAACAAAGCCCCCAAGATGCCATCAGAAGTAAAAATAAAGCCCATTGCACGATACTGAAATAAGCTGTTCTGCATGAAAGTGTGTGCCCTACCCTGTCAGACAGCTCTTTCCCGTATCATTCTCTCAGTCCCTCTTTGGAAAACATCCTGCTCGCTTGTACAAAAAGAAAGCAAAAATCCCCTAGATTTCACTTGAAGGAAGCATAATGTCTCACTCAGAGTCACTTTATGAATGATTAAAAACCTAATTGCAGATAAAAGCTGTTAGGGAGGGTGCAGAATATTCCTGCTGTAGCTACAGCCACTGTAGAGAGGCAAATTGTCCCTATTTAGGTTAGTCTGAGTGCATATCCATTTCTAAATAGTCATGCATGCACTGTGGATGTTTGCAAGCATAAGCTAACTTATGCTAATGTTGCAAATGTGTTTGCAAGTATAAGTACTCAGCTTCAGAAATCTGTTCTGTTGTCTTGCTATGTAGAAGTGGCCAGCAGAATGCACTGTACGTGCAGCACAGATATCATTTGGATCATTGCTCAATGCCCACAGGGCCAGGGTTAACAAAGCAAAAGGGAACAGAGCACCAAAGCACTGTTGATAACTGTGTGTGCACCAGAGACCATTTTATTGGCTTTGTGGAGGAGCTTTCTATCATCTAATTGCTCAATATTCAAAGCAATACTTGATACTGCTTATCCAGAGATCTACGGTTCCAACCAGAAAAACATATAGAGTGACAAAGAGGGCAGTGTTGGGAAAGTCACAGCAGGAGTTGCAATGAAAAAGCATCTAGCCAAAGAAATAATTCAGTGATCAAACACTATGAGATAAAGGTTGGTCTAGGATCTGTAATAAAACTCAAACTTTGCATAGCAAGGGTGTAATTCTGGAAGGAATTAAGAGGTCCCCACTCTAATTTGAAGTGGGCTGCATATTATTCCCATCACAAAGGTAGGAATGAAGGTTAAGGGTCTGACCAACACCATATGGCAGAGGACTAAGCAAATGTGGAGCCTAGTCATTCCTCCATATGATACCATTTCCTACCAGATCTAATCCTATACGGTGTGCAGCACCTCCTGTTTATACACTCCTGAGCATCCTCAGGTTCTTTGAGAAAGCTCTTGGAGCTGGTCTGGGATGGCCGGAAGTCATTACCAAACAGATAAGGACACTTTCTCCTTGCTTAGAACAGTAGTTCAAACGTAATTTGTGAGGACACCAGCAGTGGAAGAACTTGTGGTAAGAGGAAGATTTTAAACAGGAGTACAACAAGGAAAAGGAGACTGAATACCGGCTGTGTTTTGCTCTCGGGAGAAGTAGAGGGAGCAGCCTAAGGGAAGCGTGGAGCTGGGGGTGCAGAATGAGACAAGACTGGAATGAGCAGGGCTGTCAAAACAGTATCAACCATCTCTGAAGGGGAGGCCTGGGAGATCCCCACATCCCCTGCTTTACCACACAGGGAGGGATTTGGGGATCTGAACTAGAGGGGATAGGGGAAGGAGGAGGAAAGAGAGACACTTGCAAGCCAGATGCAGGCAGCATGTCCCCCAGAGTCAGGTCCAGCTGGGGGAATTAGGGAACCTGGCCAACCTGGGACCCAGCTGTAATTTTAACAACCAGATGGCAGGCTCAGTGCCCAGCCTGAGTGCAGGAGCCTGTATGTTTTCCTCCAACAGCTAGGTCACCTTTTCTTTTCTCGCCCCGCACCGACAAGCTCCACTTGAGCATGATTTGCTGTCATGGAGGCATAGAGAAACCAAGCCAGACAGCGCCAGATCAGAGAGCTTTGGGAAGGCCACACAGTCACACTCATGTTGATGGGGGAGCCGTTTGAGTCAGTCTTTTACAAAGTGGCCTTAAAAGCCATAGGACAGTGGCTGCTTTCTGAAGTCTCCCACTCTCACTTCTCTCTAGTAAAGGCTCACAGAAGGTCTCAGCTGGCCATCCTGGCTGGGCAGACTTTCCGGGAGGGGGGACAGGACCTGACACCGTTTGTTTTGCACATGTTTTAATCAGCAGAGCAATGCTTCATGAGTATCTTGTACATGCCAGAAACAATCCTCCTACACAGAGTTGTCAGTGATATTAAACAGAGTGAGAAGACAAGAAGGCCCAACCTCATATGGGTCGGAGCTGCTATTTTCAGGGTCAGATCGAGAGCCTGAGGGCTGGACTCTGACTTAGGAGAAGGCTTTCCTCTCAATTCAGTTGGACGCAGTGAACAGGCTCTTCCCTGGGGCAGAGGAGAGGAGGGGGTGACATGAACCCCCTGCAGAAGCCATGGCTTTTTATGACAAGCAGTTAAAGGCTGGGGTTTTGCACAATTCCTTGAATGCACAAGTGCACGTCTTTCCTCTGATGAGTTCATATTTGTCCATCTCAGCAGTGCTAGTTTGTTCCACTGCAGCCCCATGACTGATGATAATAAGATAATGCCGAGTTTGGACAGCTGGAAGCTTGTAATTACCTCTTTTCAAAATCTGTACTGTATATATATATGTGTGTGTGTATATATGTATATATATATATAAGCAGATGAAGCTGTGGCTCCCCTGTTGATACCCTGTACATCCTCTTTAACAAACAGGGAGAGGAAAATAATACTTAAAGAGACTGAATAGAGAGACACAGATTGTAGGGGCTTAACCCTACTCATGTTGCCACTAACAACCAAAGTCCTGTCGCCTTCAGTGGGGTGGTAAGCCTAGTCGTGCTTTGGTACTGTGGTGATCTGTGCCTAAAACAGTCACAGATCGATAGATCCATATCCAAGTTTGGATTTTAAACTCTTTTGGGCAAGAAACTCTCTTTTCAGTGTGTCTGTAGTAATATGAAACCCCTTTTGAACATTATAATAAATTCATCACCACTGATAGCAATTACTGTAATGATCAGTAGCAAACTCCTCTGGCAACACACAAGAAATAGCTGCAGTCTCCCCCAAAATGGTGGCAGGGAATTGCCCAGAGATACACCTAGTCATATTCTCCTGTCATTTACCCCATTGGAGCAGGAAGAAACACCAACAAAGCCAATGAACCACAGTCGAGTTGGTTGTTCCCCAAGACCTGTACCCACCACCAAATCAGACCAAGCTGTGCTGGTGCACGAGTGGAGCCTGCCACAGGAGAAAAGTCTTACTCCCAGCAGCTTCCTAGGACTGCTGTGGTGAGCACAAGATTTCTCATCTGCGGGTCTGATCCTGCCCAACACAAGCAGTTTAAGCACAGACTGCTAAAGATCCCCTTGCCTTGCATGGGCTCATGATCAAGTTGTAATTGCTCAGCTATTGCATCTGTTTGCATAATTAAAACCAGCTGTCTCTGTTCTAGCTTCCATCCAAGAAATAGCTGCGCAAATACATTTTTTACTGTTAATGTAAAGAACAATTTTGTGGCCTTTGCCCTAACTGGCCCTTCAAAAGTAGCATTGGTGTTTTAATTCCTTCCAAGTTCACACAAAAATGTAACCCCCCAAAACAGTCAGTTCCTGTCCTTTCCTATTATCCAGCATAAGACCTGAGACGTTTCCCACTTGTATGGATTTACTGCCTAGTAATTATAGTTCATGAAATCCATTCACAGTAAAGTGTGTCCTGGATACTCCAACTCTTCCTGGCAAACCAAATGTTTAACATCATGAGGGGTATAAAAATATAAGCAATCGTGTCTGAGTCACTTTTAGTACAACAGATTAGTTTGCAGGGTCTGGCAGCATTTATAGCATAAATCACACTTTAGAGATGGGAAAATACTCCTAGATTATCTAGTTCAACTGTTTTTTGCCAGTATGTATTCTCCACTGCATTCATCCAAACCTGATTTGAGAAATATCTCTATGTATGAGATTTCCACCACTTCCCTTTGAGATTATCCAACAACTTGACAGAAATCACTGTTAGGAAATATATCCTGACATTTAAACCTACAGTTTCCATTGCTCAGTTTAAGCTTTTTTACTCCTAATGCTCAAACTTGAGTTAGCATCCCATTCCCTTCCCTTCCTTCCTTCAATGTTCACAGCCTCCAGATCTTTGCAGTTGGTTCAAACGTCCTATCATTGTTCACTCTTTCTCCCAGCTAACCCATGTATTGGTATGGACAAGGACACTTCTCCAGCTCTGCTTCCCTCCAGGTCAGGAATCACCCTAGAGCTCTTGAACATGGTTTTGCCAGCAGCTGAGAAGAGAAAGGATGCTAAGGACAGGTCAGCAGCCAAGGCAAACAGTTGCTCTCACACAAGGGAGCCATTTCCAGTATTTTGAATTATTTCACTTTTAATAGGTGTTTTTCCCCCTCTGGTAATGGTTCAATCACCTTTCCCTTAGCTGAACCACTCCTCCAACAAGAAAACAGAAGCCACCGACCAAGACATGTTTGGAGCTAAAGGCTGTTGCTATTTACTTGCGTATTTTGCTTTCTCACAAAAGTGCTTGGTACATTGTGGCCTTGACACTGAGCAAGGAGAGACCGTGTGTATGGGGCATGTAAAGTACATATTCCCCTCCTTGGCAGCAGCAGCTTAATGCACAGTTCAGTGCCCTGACTTTCTCCTCCCGACCCCCCTGCTTTATATTGTACTTGATACACACGAGCGCTCTCCCCGCCGCACGCTCAGTGCCCTTGTGGGGACGTGAGAGGTGGAGCAGTGGCCCTGGCCGCTTCAGTTCAAAATTCCCACCGACTCCTCCGAGGCCAGGATTTCACTTTAAATGACCGTTCTTCAAAAGCAGTGAAGGATTAAAACTGCGCCACATGAGTGCACTGGTTAAAATGGAAGACTTGCTAAGCAGTTACAGGGTCCAAAAAGAGTTACAGAGGGTCAAATTTCCAGTTCAGTGAACCCTGTCAGCTGTCCCAGGGCACTGCCTCGCTCAGGAGAACAGACTTGCCATCCGCACACACCAACGAGAATTAAAGCCTGAGATTTCCAAAGCTCAGGGCCTTGGGGGCACAAATCTGTTTGCTTTTATGCTGATTGGGAATGAGATTCCTACCAGACCTCAACCTAGGAAGGCACGCACGCTCCTCCAAGTTAGGAGAAGTGAGGTTATCTGGATTTGACAGTGTCTGGCACTGCCACGGCACCCGCAACAAATCCACTTGACAACACAACCCACGTGGCTCCTTTTACTTTTCCGATTCTCTCCCCCATCCCACCGGGGGGGGGGAGAAAGTGAGCGAGTGACTGTGTGGTGCTTAGTTGCCAGCTGAGGTTCAACCACGATGGCAATGAAGGAAGGAATCCAAGGCAAAGAGAAAAATCTTTCCTCTCCTTTTCAGTCTCTCTGACCTTTTAGGAGTTGGGTACCTACATGCTCATACCACTTGAATATAAAAAAGGCAACTTAGGGTATACATCAGGCAGTTACCTGTGTTGCTTTACATATGCATAGATATCTTGCAGCAAGCACTGAACTGTTTCATTGCCAACAATTTAACCATATTTTAAATTAATGCAGAACAGAGTATCTGTTTTAAGATGTTTGAAACAGGCACCTGGGCCAAACTAGACAACCCCTGTCCCTCTTTTGCTCTTACTGAGGGCAAAGCTCCTGCACGATCATCTTCCAACACGCTGTAACCTGCAGCTGAGAGGAGAACAAACCCCTTCCAGAGATGAAGTGTTTATAAAACAGTGACCTGCAGCAATGGTAAGACCAACACAACAGAAAATATCGGGTTCAGCTGCTTCTGTGCCCACTTTCCTTGTGTGGAAATGTCACCAACTGGAGGAGGTTGGAACATAGCCAGAGAAGCATCTCAGCCCTTCCTACAAACCCCTGTTTCTGAGGTAGTTCTCTTCTTAGTCCCCAAGATATATCTCCAAGGAGGTGAAATGCTGCTTTCCCCACCTTAGGGCCTACAAAAGGGCCCAGGTGAGGCAGGGTGTAAGAAGTAGTACAATCACAGAATGCCACAGACTTAATGTTCAGCTGAGCTTCTGCATACACTTCTCCTGCTGACAGCCTGCTGCAGAGCCAGTCCTATCAGTGCAACACAAGCATGGGTATGTGCCAGCATCCCCATTTTTAACAAAGGAGACCTGGCCATACAAAGCTTTACAGGGGCAAGAGGTCTTCCATGGTGCCAGCAAGCCAAATGCTCTCACATTACCTCCACTCCTAATGTACACTTGGTGCACTGATCATTGCTCTGAACATATACCACAAAATGTCTCTGCAGTGGTGGGATCCCAAATTTATAGCATGGAAAGGTCTTAAGATGAAAAATTCTAGGGCTTGAATGAACAAGTGGTCTGGATGCAAACCTGAATTCAGTGCAAGGTCAGAGGAGTTTTTCTTGTTCAAAATATCAGATCATGACATAGTTTGTAGCATGAATATGTCAGCCAAAAAGTCTGAAGCTTTCTGACAGACCCTGGCCCATTGCAACATCCAGCTGTCTCCTCTGAGAGTACAGTGTGAAGATCTACACTGTGTCCTGTCATCTCTGCAAGGTATTTCATCAGTCACCAGGCTGTTCTGCAATGTACTTAACAGCAAAATTGTGTAAGCTCAAAGAAAGTGAAGGCAAAGAGCAACTTTGGCAATCCCTGCCCAGGACAGTGAAGGTGACGAAGGCTGAGAATGGTCCTGCCATTCAGTCACATTACAGGTGGTGATTAGATATTTGCAGAGGGTTTTGCAGGTGTTTGCAATCCTGAAACAAGGAAGCAAAGGCTCTGAAAGGAGATATATGTGAGCTCTTTTATTGCATCAAGCTGGTTGACTAAATGCAGTAAACAGTGTAAAGTCTGTGGTTTCTCCTTTTGCTGGAGCTGATACCACAAGATAAAATTGTGGTTTATAATACCTTTATCAAAAAAATGGTAGTCAGCACTAACTGTAATCAATGCTCCTTTGCAAAACAACAGCCAAGGAAGGGAGCTGAGCCTGAGGGAATGGATTTAATCAGCTTCATTGACATTTGGCCTGATTAATATAACTGGAACTGGTTTCCTATCTTGTTTAGCACAAGAAAGTCTTGCCAACTCACCACCAGTAAACCCCCAGACTGATCGTGAGAACTAGTCTTCACATTAGATCAGGGAAGGGGAGGAAAAAAAAAACCAAACACCACATTTGTCTTGCACTTCCACAAAGCTTTCTCCTGTTCTGAATGACACTGCAAGAGCTGACAGTGGCTTCCTCCTGTCCACAGTAGTTCAGTTAAGAAAAGCCTTGTGCTTCTCACTGAGCTCTCTGGAAACTGATACATTAAAGTTAGTTCACACTAGAATGTGAGATAGGGCCATCGCATCCTTGATCTTCCTTTCATTCCCCCATGCATGTTTTGTGGGTTTTTTTTTTTCTCCACGGTGCTCTTCTACTTTGAGGGATATACACCAAAAGCCGTAGTTTCCAGGAGCAGAGGCAATGCATCCAGACAGGAATCACATGGAAGCAACCTGGGCAAAACATACATGTTGCCCTGAATGGGAACTTGGGATGAACCCGGTTTGTTTGTCCCCCCCCCTCCCCATTTTAAATGCATGTGAGGATTGTTCCAATGAAAGGTGCTGAAGTGGCGGAGACTGAAGTCCTGTATTGATCTCCCTAACAGGCAACAGCAATGCAATGTGCCCTGGCCCTGACCCACATGACCAGCTACAGGGGTAGCCACTCTCTCTTGAGCACTGGGCCTCCCCATTGAGAAAGCCATCACAGAGGGCAGGTAATGTCACTGGTCCAATGACCAGGCAGAGGATGTGTGTCTACTGGGTATGTGCACTTATTCCCATCAGGAGACAGTCATGTTTAACACTGCTAAACATCTCTGAAGTATTTTTTATGGCTCATAACCTGGCATTACAACCTACAGAGGAAATCTGCAGGGTGGGTGCTTTTTATAGAAGGGTGGTATTAGGGCCTGCCTCTGGCAATTCATGCAGCAGCATCTTGCCTGCTCCAGGGATGCTGGAGAGAGCAATACCAGTTTTCTGATCACAGACAATGATGCAACTAGTCCGCGGAAGACCTTACTGTCAATAAAGGCTGAAGCAATTAAAAGCTGACTCAAAGGTTTGGTGATGAGATACAAAGTCTTTTTGCCTCTAGATAACTGGTGCTAATTATATAGATTTTATGATGATGTTGCAAAGTCATGATAGCTCAAGTAGTTCCCGGATGAAATCAGCCCAATTATCCTCAGACAGGGCTTCAGGCAATGAAAGCCCAAAAGCAGTTGCCTTCAGCCAGGCCTCCAGCTTGTGACTTCAGCTTCAAGGCCAAGGCTTGGCAATGCTGGGACAAAGACTTGCTTTCAAAGATGGCTCTTCCCTGTTGGGAAGCAAACCATGTTTCTGCTATCCTCCCAACAGCACAGTGGTAAAAGGTGTTTCACAGGCAGTCTTGGAGACAAGATCCCTGCGATGAGGGCTCGCAGTCAAAATAAAAAGCCAGAGAAATAAGAGAACTCAAGAGGAGAAAAAGAGAAAAAAAATTATAAAGCAACTGGAGCTCACTGATTGGGGCCCTTTGGGATGCTGTGCTGGAGTTTTCCCGGGGACTGACAGATAATCCCAGGGCTTTAACTCCGACAACTTCTGCCAGCAGCATCCTTTGGTCCTAGTAACATAATAGTCAAACACCTCAAAAGGGGCTGCCGGAGACATTTGGATTCCCTTGTGGCTAATTATAGATTTTAAAGCTGTGGAGGGAGTGGGTGTTTCCCCCATAAAAAAAAAAGTATAATTGTATAACTCCACACCCCCTTACTTTCTAATGCGACACACATAGGGAATCTCGTACATCAACTACAAAGTGTGTATTGTTCTGTGTCAGCAGATAAATAATTCACCATCTGAAGACTTGGAAGCTTTTCTCTTAGTTCAGGATTATTGTTCCACTTGATGCATGAAGTTGGCAGCTTTACTTTCTTCTTCTTCCCGAGAGAATTGGATCACTCTAAGACTTGAGTAACTTCCAGGCTAATAGCTCACCAAGATTTTTGTGTGTGTGTGCACGCGCACACATTCCTGTGGAAGAAGTTAGGTGGAGAGGTGATTTCATTTGTCTTTTATTGTCATTCATTTTTAACTATGTACTTTTTTAAAAAATAATAAAAAACCCTATGATGTTGCAACTGTTGCCTCTTGAATTTCTTCCAGCCATCTTTAAAATCTATGATGGTCTATCAGCCAAAAGTTCCAAGGGAGGAGGAAAGGGCTGTGTTGCTGGTTGAGGGTTTGTTTTAGTTTTGCTTTTTAAAAAACAAAACATCTCAGAGTGAATTTGTACTAACACACATCTGACTAGGGTATCGCTATGTGGTCATGGCTGTCCTTTATGGCAGCCTACCCCTTGCTAGACTATTCCAGCCATCAAAGAAACACATGCTTTCTGGCAGGCACGAACTAGTCTCGTACCCCATTTTTCAAACCAAGGGGAAGTCCAGATCTTTATCCAATAGCCCCATTCCTATATTTCATTAGTGCAGAAAAAACAAAGATCAATACAGACCTCCATCAAGAGAGCAAATTCCTAGTGTGATTATGCTTTTATTCTGGTATTCTTAATAGTAATTAAAATTCTCTTGAAGAGGAATATTTTTCATTGACTTCAGCAGGCTTTTGATGGGAAACACAGTCTGGAGGTTTTTGACAAAATGTTACTTTGACAGAAAATGCAGACTCACTGAAATTGAAACAGTTCCTGGGAATAGCTTTCACAGTGACAGCTCAGTAAAAATGCTGTTATCTCAGGTCCACAACATACTTTTCAGAACCAGAGTAGGAAGAGAAAACATGAAGTAGCAAAGTACCGTTGGCCAGGCCATCCACCCTGATACAGGAGACTTAGTGTCAGGTTCAGACTGTGGATTTAAACATGTATCAGCTTCTCTAAGAGAATCCAAATTACTGGGACTTTAGCTAGTTTCAATGGGCTGCTTATGCTTTCCAGTTTGGGAACTGTCAGTCCATCTCAGCGCGAAGCAGGACTATTTTTGAATGTTTCAAGTGTTCCTCAGGATAGGAAAAAACATTTCCTGCCAGCTGTACTTTAAATCGGGCCATAAAGTTTTACATTTAAAAACAATTGTGAAACATGACTCAAACAAGATGCCCTCAGGGCTGCACACTAAAGACAACAGCAGCTTTGCTATCAGCTTTGATGAGTACTCAGCTATACAGTCATAGTTATACCTCTGTAAGAGAGAGAGGGAGCATTCTAACTAGAAAGAGAAATGCGTGTCTCATTCTGGACCTCTGCTTGTATCAGAGGTGAAGATGCAATTGCCTAGACATAGAAAGAATTATTGTCCTTGGAGAGAGAGGAGAGAGAGAGAGAGAGAACTCTAACAACAGCGTTAAGATTAAAATTCAGAGAAGCAGACAGAACTGAGGTTTCTACTGCTGCAAAAACAACTGGCCAAAACCTCATCTGACATTAAGCGGCATGTCTGCAGTGAATTCAACAAGGTGATACAGATTTACACCAGCTAAGAAGTCATCCCAGAAAAAGTTTGTAAAATAGGACCAGCATTCAGGGGAAATTCTGAATGCTTTAAGTCCGGGAGAGGTCCAAGAAGAAAGGACCTTCTGGCCAGGAGTTGTATTTGAAAGGGGCAGAAAAGAAGCAGCTGAGATCCAGCACAGTGCTGTGTACAAGCACATGCTGGAAGGGGGGCACAGATGAACAGTGTCCTTCCGAAAGTCAGCTTATATCACACCTCAGACACTCCGCTGGTACACAGCACATTGAGGGCATGCACATTCACGGGCCAGAATTACATCATGTACAATGATAACTCAGCAAGAAGAACAGACGAGTCTGCTTTCTTAAAACAACAACACTGAATGGCTTAGTGCATGTCAGAGGAGGGCACAAAATTTAAGGTTTATTGGGGTTTTTTATTTTTTTTTTTAACAGTGCGCAAGAACCGATGGATTGGGATGGGGTTGCGCAAGAATTGCATTAAACCCTATGGTACATTTCCAAGCCTTGTTTGTCTGAAGAATTGACTCTGAGCACAGACACTTATCAATAGAAGCCTAAGCAAATTTCAGGACAAGCTCCCCCCCCCCCCCCCCCCCGACTTGAACATCAAGGTCTTCCAGGGCTGCAGTTGCTGTAGTAACTGGAAGGAGCTCATTAAATGATCAACCTGAAGGCTAAAGCTATCAGAGTTGAAATGACCAAAAGTTAATATTTAACCTAAATCCTCTTATTTGTTTAAAAACATGCAGCTCACTTTGTATTAACGGTTGCCTTGTGGACCTACTTCAGAAATAGCTGTGGAACCATGAGACCACTGAAATTTTCATACATGTCCCAAATAATGTCTAGTTCCTCAGTGGTGGAGTCTCTGACAGCTGCCTCCTACTAGAAATCGTGCAACAACATACTTAGGTAGAGAGCTATTTCCTCTGATCTTTTGTGTCTGTCAATCACTTAATATGCACGTGTCTAAGCATGTTGTTTTTAATGATTTCCACAATCTAATGGCATTATACATTATTTTGTTTTAAGAGCTAAGGAGAATGAGCATGATCTATTGTAGCCTCATTAGATTCTGTCCTTTGGACAACCGTTCCAGGGGTGAGTTATGCTTTGCCTTGAGCCCAGCAGGCAGAACCAAATGGAAATAGATTGCTGCGGCAAAATTAAGTGACCCATCCCCTACTATTGCTTAAACATGTCTAGCCTCCCTCACTGCTGTTTCAAATGTCTGGCAGGCCACTCTTTCCACAGCTTTCAATATTAACTGCTATTTTTCATCAATGAAATAGCATCTGTGGACAGCCAGGAGGGACCTATTAACTGGGGCTACTTTATGCTCGTCCACCAGTAGAACAAGGATACTCTAAGGAAGGGCCTCATTTGGTCAGCTCCTACTTTACTAACATAAAGCAACACATCTTCTTCAGTACATGGATGCCAAAGGACCTCAGTAGACCATTGCTTTCAGTAATTTCCTGTGGCTACGATATGGCCAGACTAGGTCCCACCTGTCTCTGACAACATCTGTCCCAACTGAACATAGCTTTTAATGAAAATACTAGGAGGAAAAATGCCTCTCTAATCCTACTACCAATCCTGGCTCACAGAAGAGTTTTGTCTGCCCTGGAAATATTCCTCTACCTACAGTTTCTGTTTGGGGGATCTTATTGCAGGTAGTAGCTGCTGACACAGAACATTTGGATGCAACCAGAAACTACTATGATAATGATTTGTCAAATCTGTCCTGTCCTAACACAAAGGCAGAGAGTATCTCTACAAGGGATAGGGAATGGCAAGTCTATTTCACAGGATTTCTCCAGGCTATTCAAGGCTTTTAATACACAGAAGACATGACAGTTCACTGCCATTTGTGACCTAATTAAACATTATTTTGTGATTCCAATTAAACATCAGCAGATGCCAGGCAGAAAATGCAGGTCATATGGCCAAATGTGACAAACATATCACTGAATCATAGCACTTTCTAATACTTCTGATCCTCCTTCACCAAATCCAGAGTTAAGACCACGCCAGTAATTCAGACATTAAGGTTTTGCACATTAATGGTTAGCAAAGTCGCCATGTAAAATAAAGCTGTGACCATGAATGTGTTATACAACAGCTTCATAAAAACAATCTTTATTGCCACTGCTGATGGAGTGGGGGCACCCAAAGCTTTATAAATATGTTACAGAAGCCAGGCCTAGGTGCAACTGCCTGTCATGGGCTCAGATTTTTAGTGTAAACCTGACATCTCCTTTACACTACTACAGCTGGAGGCAGTTAGATGGGAGGCTTTGTCTTAATCCAATGCAAGACTATTTGTTTAATTATAAACAGGTATCATCCTTAATTGAACTGTTGGGTCTCTTGCAGAGCTAGAAAACAGTATAGAAAGACCTGAGGCACCCACCCACACAGCCCCAGATTTGGCCACACATCTTGACATGTCCCAGTTAGACAGTACCTTGCTTGGGGGTTTTTTTGGTTATCCTTTTGCCCCTTGTTCAGCATATTTCAGCTGACCCCGTGAGGGAGCAGAAATAGTAGTGTGGCTGGAAGAGCTGTACACTACAGCTTGCAAACAGGAATGGGAAGGCAAGAGAAGGAGCCACCACGATGGATGCATCCACTTGGGGGTTTTTTAGCTACCTTCACCTCACAGCACACAAACGACACTTGTCATGGGGACATCCTGATCTTCCCTTCCCAGAGACCCTATGCCAGGCCTTGGCACGCCCTGGGCACACTCTTGCCCCAGCTTCCTCCTGCACCTCCTTCGTCCTTTACCCCCAGTATTACATCTCTGCCAGTAAGTGACCATGACTCCAACCAGGAAAGGTTTGCCTTGAATCACCTCTACATTGATGCTGTGAAAGGACTGCTCTGCAAGTCAGCAGAGATATTTCTGCAGGGGTAAGGATTAGAGCATGCACTGAGCCATCCCGAGGAACAACCCTCCAAGCAGTAAACCCCAGAAAAAAGGGGAAAAAAAACCAAAAAAAACCACCCCAAAAAACACAGACACCACACACCAAAGCTCAGCTTTGCTGTTGCGCTGTCTCCTGGCTGCTTTCTGAAGCAAAGCTCCAAGGAGGAAGTGCACTTGGACTTTATACGCATATGGTCAGCATGGAGGCTGGGAAGGATGCCTGCATGTCCCTTCTCTCAAATACTCCCCCCCCGTATGATCTAACTGCAGTCTGCAGATCTGCAGCTGTCAGAGTCGGCTCTTTCTGTGCTTGGTAATCTGAGGCTCTGCAAGCAAGCAGTAGCTGCTCGCCTCGCCTGCCTTCCTAAGGCAACACTTGCTCAGCGAACACAAATATGTTTACTGTGGAAACTTTGTACTTGCCTTACTGCCCTTGCTCTTTGCCAGGTGTTTTTCTTTTTATACACACAGGAGACGCAGAGCCATGTTCTAATACAGAAGTATAGGTTCATGTGCATGTGTTTATTAATAAACAGGTGGGCAAATCTATTTGCTTACTGCCTCATTTGAGTGATTTATTTAGTTATTTTTAGACCTGTTAGACATACAGACTCAAAGCAGCAACAGCAGGGCCTGGCTATTGTAATATAGTGAAGCTACATTCACAGACTGTTTTTTCCAGAAAGAAAAAAAAGGAGGATATGTAGCTATAAGGGCACCCAGCACCAGTCAGCCCTTTTCTCCTCACACCAGTTTCAAGCTGGTGTCATTATTGACTTCCATGATGTTGCCTTGGGGATAAGTTGGCAAGAAATTCAGTGTCCAGGTAGACCAGAACCCCCTCTAAGGGCTGCAGTACAGAATCATGCTTAAGCATCCTGATAGTACAAAAATATGCTGCTCTAAGCAATGCTATCTATAGGAATATATATACACACACACACGTGTAAGAAATAATGTTTTTCTCTTCTGATATTAAAAAAGGAGCTTGAGATACTGCTTTCATAGCCCCAGCTTCAGGGGAGATCAGAAACAGACTGCGTAGCAAGGCATACAATGCAGAAGGGAATGAGAAGTTGGTGCCAATGTTAGACAAGGGGCTACAGCCCCTAGTATCTCCCCTTCTTCACCCACAGGAAACCTGAGACATGCTGGGCATGCAGCCCAAACCAACCCTGATCTCACTGAGATCAGGCTGCTTAGGGATTCTCCCAGCCAAAAATCACCTTAAAAAACCACTAATGTCATTCGCAAGTGAAAGAAGATAAAATGCAAAACCTCCTTTCCTCAGAGGACTGCTTTCACTTCCTGAGGACACAGTCCTACCCAGATCCATGAGGACACACCACAAGGAGGGGACCTAACACAGCACAGCCAGACAAGAGGCGGCTCACAAAATGGGCCACAAAGCAAGAGCTCGTAAACAGTTACGGGTCAGCCAGGGTCCCCCAAAAGGTTTTGCTCCGACAAGACTGTTCTTGCTGGTTCCTAGGCCCTGTCTCCCTCTGGAAATTGCACAGGGCCTCCCCGAGGTGGCTGCCATGGGTTTCATACCCCTCTTGGGATGCAGACACAGCTGAACAGGCACTTTCACTGTTCCTAGCATCCTCCCACTACCCTGTTGCAATAAGCAGAGTTGATTGTCGACTTCAGCCAAATAAGCAAGCATAAATGCCAGTAAGAGAAAACATTGCATACATCCCTCATCTGGAAATTATTGTTGTTTGTATTTATGTTCCCACATGTTGTCAGGGTAATGTCTGGGCTCAAGCCCACATGTGGAACAATCTGGACTGTGCCCTGTACTAGGAAACTCTCTAGCTCAGAGGCTAAACTGCATTTGCTCCTCCTTGCCTCCTGAAAAACAGCCTGTATGCTTGCCTTTATGGTTCAGAGCACAGCCTCTTTTATCCAGAGTAGAGGAAAATAAAGACTTGACTTGTTTATTTTTACACTAGGACACTGAGCAGGAGGAAGCCCTCTCTTCTGTGCCAGAAGAAGAAAAAGAACAACAGGTCCAGAAAGGAGCACGATCCCCTGAGTCACACTTTGTGGCACAGCCTAGGCCCAGCCACCTGAACCAAACCAGGGACCTATCCTACATCCCCCTGAGCAAGGCCAAACACAACCAGGACCCTAAGCTCAGACACCTCAGTTAGGGAGCACCTCAGCTTCCTCCCAGCCAAGCACAATTCATCACTACCTGGGCTTAAACACCAGCAAACAGTCTTTAGCCACCAGCCTTAAGACCCTTTCACCCCTGAATGGACTCTCCTCAAAAAAAAAAAAACCCAAACCCAAACCAAAAGATTCAACCATGTCAATCACAGCCTCCTCAAGATAGTACCTGCTGAAGGTTCATTCCTCAAAGCATCTCACTTACACAGGCCAGCTACTCCTTGCTGTAGTCTCCCTCCTTGATCATTCCCTGGAGGTAACTACACCCAACTCACCATCCCACCCACTCACCTGAGCTCCTCCCCTTATGGGAGCCTGGAGATGCCCTCAGCTGAGAACTCTGATTAGCCCCAGACCCAGGTGAGACTCCCTGTTCCCTCCCAGATCAACCCAGCAAGCAAAGTCGTTAACCCTGAGTGGGAAGGCTGCTTGAGTACAAACTGAGAAGGAAGCCATGGCTCTGACAAATTCAGTAAGACTTTGGCCTTCGCTGACAGAGCTGAGACTAAACCTGGGCGAGAGCCCTTTTTTTTGTCTTGGTCTCTGCACCCAGAGCCTGAACAGGAGAGGTTCCAAATCCATGTGCTGCTTATCAACCTGGCAGCCACAGGCTCGCAGATTAAACGTGAGGCAGGACGTCAAAAGTTGTAAATCATGTTTCCACCTCTGCCAAGAAGGTCCACCTCTGTCCTTGGGCCCATCCAAAAAATTAGGGGAGCTAATACCTCTGCATTGCCTCAACAATACCGCTGATCAGAGAAAGCAAAGCATGGTGAAGAATGACTGAGCTTAGGAATGACTGAGAATATGACCTTGAAGATCTAAGCATCTTCTCTCTGCTAGAGTTTTTCTCTTTTCCCTCATGATGGTTGCTATCACATTGCAACACTAATCAGAAATATCATTCTGTTGTTGCTGCCTCCACTTGAAGGCCCTAAAGACTTTAGTTGTCTTCTCTTCAGTGTCGCACTTTTCCCAGAGTACGCAAATGGCCTTGAGATGGTCTTCATGGGTTGAGTCTGTGTGCTGATGCCAGGCAAGGGGAACAGCAAATGGCTTTTATCATATGGTTGCATTTAGAGGTTGCAGCCATGGGACTCTGAGGCAGATATTTTCCAAAGACAAGCAGGAAACAGTGGACATTGTCCCATGAAAATATCTACAAACACGAAAGAAGTCTGTTCCAGTGAGCTGTTCATGCTTTGGTCATAGAAATCACATTTCTGGGGTTGCTGAAAAGTGAAGGAAAAGTCAACTTCAAAGAGAACTGCTGAGGTTTGAACAAAACCACATAATTCTTGAAATTTGCATTTGACAAAAAAAAAAGGCATAAAAATCTCTTACAAAAACTGAAAAAATCTGAAATTCATTTGACAGAAAAGCTTGACTGGTGGAAGACCTTCAACTAGAAAGAGAGAGGAGGTGCCGACAGCAGACAAGTGGGTTACGGAGAGCCCTCCACTGCCTTCGCACCCTGTTGTTCCAGGGCTCCTCTGTTAATGTAGCCACAGATGTGGCCTCATGAGAGGTCTTCAAGGACAAACTAAGAGAAGATTCCACTCCTCGTTCTCTCTGCATAGCTGTGTGACCACAGCGAGTCCCCGAATAGCACTTCACTTAAATAAACCCCCAGCTGGCTGCAATGTTTTGCACTAGAAACTTTATTTGTCTTTAACATTAGCTCATCAATAGAGTCTTTCTGGTAAAATCACAACATCCTCAGTTCACAAGAGGAGCCTCCGTGGAAAGAAAACGAGGAAGAAGGAGCATCACTTCAAAACACCCAACACTGGCAGGTCCAGGCATCACACAGCCGCAGCGAAGGACCAATCCAGCAGTTCTGGGAACTGAACCAGCACAGCCAGCATCCCCAGTGACTGCCTACCACCGCATTAACAATTCTGCTGTCTCTCTTGCTCCCTTGCTCTCTCACATTTTCTGGTGAACACTTTCAATTTTCTCCTAATGAAAACGAATTTTTTTTTCTGGGCAGCCCCAAATGTGCTTTATTTGTCCTGTGCATCTTGTTAGACTGCCAGCTGACTCAGCCTATCTCTTGCTCTGCAAATATACTGCATCTATGACACACAGACTCTATTTGCAAGGTTTCTCTGTGGGTTACATATACCTACTTAGTCACTATAAGGCAGGTAGAAACCTCTCTCTCAACAGCACATCACTCTAGCTAGTGACTAGTTATTTGTTGATCCAATAAACTGCCTTGAAAGTAATAATTAGAACTTATCACAACAAAGAGTAGAGTTTATTAAATCCCACACAAATTATCTAGTTGCAGAAGTTGAATAAAAGATCAGAATAAACAGCAGAGATTACATTGGACTAGATCTTCTGTACTAACTTTCAAAATGGGCACTCTTATGCAATCTAAAATATTTGTGTTAATAGATAACAGCTAGTGCATCAGCAGCCGGTCATTTTCTTTAAAACAAATGTGTTTGAGAAGAGTAAGCAGAAAGTATCAAAGTTAAGGAAGGAAAGATTGTAGGTAGATGTATAGGAAGGTACTGCAAGGTGCAAATTGGATTTTAGTGCAAGGAAACCTCTGAGGGTGCAAATCAGCCTCCTTTTGATCAGACCATAAGGGTGAAGTCTTAAGCAGCATGGAAGTGCTTTATGAGATGATAAAGTTGGGGGGGGGGGGAAATTCAAGCTGAACTTGTTGCTATTTACTCTGGGAGCCAGCATGGTCCCCACAGAAGATGAAGAACATGAACCCATCTGCAGAGGTCACCGAGGGCCATTGCAAGGACTCAAAAAGTCACAAGCAGGTATAGCCAAGTTGTTTCCCTACTGCTCCCCAGGTCCTGCAGCAGCTGCGAGGGCCACAGCACACCTGTGCCAACATCCCTCATGCCACATCAGCAAAATGAACACATTTGTCATTCCTTGTGCTTGACCTTATGCAGGTCTTAAGCGTATCCAGAGGGCTAAAAAGCATCCCCACTTCTCCCCCAGTGTGCTTCAATTAATTGCATCTATACATCAGTGTGTACACGTCTCAAAATCACATCAAATGATTAAGCTGTGATTAACGCCTGGGTCTGAGAAGGAATTGGTACATTTGGGTTTGCTCTACAGCTCTGCCACAAGCTCCCCAAGAACTATTAGTCAAATAATTTAAATGCTTTTTCTGACTGCACAATGAAGGTGACAACTACTCTTCAGGGCGCTTGAAAGGCTTAATTCCCCACTGGGAAGCATGTTCTGCTCCTCAGCTGTAAGATGCTAGAGAAGTACCAAATATTATTATTAATTTAGAACAGCTAATTTGTTTCACTGAGATTAGCATGAAAATGCAGGAGCAAAGCAAGAAAGGTGGCTCCAGCTCTCCCTGGATTCACAGTCCTCCACCCACCAGGGATCTGTCACAGGGTATCAGGTAACTCTCATGAAGTCATCAAGACCAATTCTAATTTGCTAATCATTCCTTTAAGCATGACACAGATTGATTCGCATTAAACTTTCATGGGTGTCACTGATCTCACGCACAAGCCTGGATTATCTACCAGGCAGTGCCAGTGATACCGAGTGAGGGGTAAGCGCTCAGGCAACCAGACAGTGCTTCAGAAGGGCTGTTGCGAGCTTCGGTGCTGAAGAAAATCCATGCGCTTTTGAAGGCAAGTGTGTTACTAATGTGTATTTAGCAGTTGTTGGAATACCCTGTGAGGGGACTAAAGGTCCCAGGTGGCAGGTAAATGAACACCCTCCAGTTGTGCCATTAATTCCTAGGGAGCAAGAGGGAGAGTTTACCAGCAAACTTCTCAACTGTAACTAACTCGATTTTCTGAGGGAGGACAGATCGCTCGTCACCCACACTCCCCTTCCAGCCAAAGCTGACCTTCCCCAGGAGCATCTGCTACTTCCAGAAGGGGCGAGCCCGTACCAGAGGCCATTTCCACATCAGCCGAGGCAGAGAGGTCTCATTTACAGCAAGGGGCTCCCCACATCAGCCCTGCCCCGGGATGCCCGCATCCACATCTCAGCTCCGTGGTGCCACAGTGTCCTGGTCAGACATGTGAACTGGCACAGCGGAGCCAAGGTCCAGCACAAGTGCCAGTCCATGAGACTGCTTGCTACGACGCTGCCGCCGTCAGCGCAGCCTGTTTTTCCAGCCGCTCTGGCTGCAGGACGGCCATTCTGACATAATGAAATTTCCAAGCCCTTTGCCCTCCCTGATGCATTATCTGCCACTAGGGACGCCCAGTCTGAATGAAACTAGCTCCAGCCAACTCTCTCAGGTCCAGGACATGTTGTCCACAGAAAAACAACGCACACCAGAGAAACAAAAGTGAGAGACTACCTGGCTGCCGTTTATAGACTTCTCAGAAAAAGTCAGCAGTCAACAGCCAAACATGAACATTCACGTCACTCCTTCACTTACGGAAGGCGAGTTTACTAAATGCCTGGACTCTTTTCAGCCCAATAGCCTGATCCCTGTATTTGCAACCATAATGTTGGAATAACTAGCAGGGCTTAAGCTGGTGCCCGCTGGACTCACTAGGAGAGGCAGATGCCAGAGGCTTTTTTAGATACAGAACAGTAATTCTTTGTACCTTTCTTTTTGTGGGTTGCTGGACTCCACCCTCAGTCACATGCAAAACAATTCCTGGATAGATGTTTCCACTGAAGATCTCAGAGTGCCTTGTAATTATTGAGGTTCCTGTATCTGGGTCATATGGATAAATAATATTTCTGCTTTGGGAAGTGCTAAGACTCACTCGAGGCCACTCCAAGAATTAGCTACAGAGTCAGGAGGACTGACAGCGAGCAATCCCAGCCCCTTCTCTTTATGTCTGCCAACTGTCTAAGGCATGACCTATGACTACCATTCACTAAGCCCCCTGCCATAAAGCTGCCATTGCCCCAGAGCACTTCACACCAGGTGCTCTGACACTGGCTACTAGCTCAGACCACCCTCCTCCTGCACAACAAGCAGAGCCCTTTCTGCGAAAAGAGCCTGTTACTCTCTTTGTGCCAGAAAAGACAGAACAGTGCCTGTTACACCATAACTTGCTTTAGTTTCTGTTTTCCTTCCTCCGCTCCCTTCCAGAGAACTATAGGCCACATTCACCTCAATTTTCTCTCCCTTTCAGGATGGTTAGGACTCCACCATGAGCAGGGGAAGAGTTACCAGACATGCACCACTGTGAGCAAGAGGAGAGCTGGCTTTCCCAGCAGTTGTTTGTCATTCGTGTATTTCACTCCCATTCCACCTAACACCTTGGCTTGCTGCGCTCAGCAGAGATGCAAACACTGCCCTCTGCTCGTGATGGCCAGAGCCTTGTCAGATGTTGCTCTGAACCGCAGGACGCTTAAATAGCAAGCTGGGGCTCAGCAAGCTGCTGGCCAAGGCATACACACTCCATGGGGCAGGATAGGTGAGCTGATGAAAGCTCTCCACAGCAGACTTCTCCAAGGGCTAAGAAGTTCATCCAGCCTTAGCTCTGTAGATCAAGTACTTACATGGGTTTTGAGTCAGCCTAACCACAAAACCATTAGAAAAGTGATAATCGGGTAGGGAACACAGCAAGAGATGAAGGATGTGTTCCAGCTCCAGCTGGAGGAAGACCTGCACTGAGCTAGCAGAGCAGTTAAAAGCTCAGACCTGTAAAAAGCTGAGCACTGAGGAGCTACAAACCTCATGATATAGGATCATTTGACCAAAAGAGTCATTAAATCCCATCCCTCTAGCTGTATGCAAACACACACTAGATGTTAAGGCTGGAAGATTCTTCACAATATCTATTTTTCACACACCACACACCTTCAAACACACCCACCCCCCAAAAAAAGGCAAGAATAAAACTAAAACCTGTGGGATAAGAGATTGAAAGCCACAAAAACACACATCCCAGAAGAAACGAGCAAAGAAAGCCAAGGACCCACCAGGATCTGCAGTCCCTGCCTTAGCTGGGAAATTTTTTCCCTGGATAAGCCATGGCGGTCACTGTCCTTGGCTTGAGCTGAAGTCAGTGGGAGCTTAGCACAGCTCATTCTTTAAAAGCAATGTCTCTGAATAACAAGCAAGCAAAGCATGGCAATCACTGAACCGAGTGAATAACGGGCTTCATAGGTGCTGTCAAAAGGGGAGAAGGAAAATCCCAGCTGGCTCCAAACAGCTTTCTATGTGTGTTGGCAGGTCCTTGGTATTGCTGCCAGACAGGGAGGGCAGGTCCGAGCTGAGAGCCCGTGGTACAGCACATCCAGGCTTACATAAACCAAGGGGCCCGGGGTAATCATTAACACTGGCTTATTGCCACTGGCTTTGTGCTGGAGTCACCTGGTTGTTTGGATTAAATGTATAGTGGCCATTTAGACAAGGAGAAGTCTCCTGGCACAAGGATTTAAGTGGAAACAACCCCCTGGGGATGGTGGGAAGCAGGGGACTGTTGTAAACAGCGCAGGTCTAAACGCAAGCACTCCTCCAGAGAGCCATATTTGCCACCTTTCATCACACCACGCTGCTTGATGGGCTGGTTTGCTTTCCGTAGGAGTGCAGCTCCCTGAGCTCCCTCCCAAACTGTCAGGGGGAAAAGCCCCCACATAACACAGGTCAGGGGAGCAGGACCCTTCTTGGGGAGTTTTACCTTGGTGACTCCCAAGTGCAACACAGCAGCAAGCGAGCTTATTCCTCTCTCCTTGGCATCCTTTCCAAAAGTTATCAGTGCAGCCTGACTTTATCTAATGCCCCGTCTTTACCTTTCTTTGCTTATCTGATGTCTCACTTACGTGTCCTGTTACTCTTTGCCTTCTATAACCCGCTGTGTGTTATTGACATGTGGTCTGTGCCACTGTCTGGGGCAAAGGAGATTTGGGACTTCTTCGTTCTGTTCCCATTTCCCCTCTGCGTTGCTCTGTGGTCTCAGACACATCACTCCACTGCTCTGTGTTTAGCCATGGGTCACAGAAGTCAGGTCACCTTACAGAAATATCACTTTACTCTTATTCCTTATGCTTAGTCCTTACCTCGAGTACAACCTTCCCAGCTGATGGCTCCTCACCTCTTGTAACACTATTCCTTCACCACTAGCTCTGATGAAGAGAGTATAAACAGACAGAAATTGCCAGTAAAACCTTTTAGAAACATACAGAGATCTCGCAAGTGTTAGGAACCAGATCATGATCATTATGTGAAGGCTCTAACACTGCACACGTGTCCATTCACACCTCAGAAACCCAATTATAGATGTTTTAAGTCAATGAGACTTAGGCACATGTATAACGATGCCATGCTGTGCTTTGCCATGCACAGTTGCTGAAGCAGGGACATAATACACTTATCTACAGTTGTGGCATCAAAGCACTTAAATATATATTTATCTTCAGGTGGGTAAAGAGTAATCAGGCTTAAGGCAATGCCACATTTTTCTCATGAATCAGCAAGGCCCAGGCAGGCCAGTAATTCCACATAAAACAAACATCAAAATCTCTTTTGGAAATTTCTACTTTTTTGTTGCAAACCTCTGAAAACATCTTAATTTTCATGCAGAACTAACTCTCCTTTCACAGCAAACATGGCCCTACTCTTTTGAGCAAAATGTTGCAATTTGTACATAAACTTAAATTTCCTTACAGGTATGAGCCAGAAAAACCCACACAATCCACACTCAGAAACCGTACTTAAAACAGAAAAGAAAAAAGAAAAAAAAAAGGAAAGAGAGAATAGGCGTTTCATGGAAAATACTCCAGGCTAAAACATAGCTTAGATCGTAGATTTCTGCACTGCTGTGCTCCAACAGCAGGTATTTTGCATTACTCCACTTCAGCTTTAAGTATTGCCTCTTGCAGAAAAATAACAACTTCTGCCCCGAGTGTCTTGCAGGGTGAATTGCCCAACATTACAGCAATATCAGAACTCCAGATGAGATGGGGAGGAGACTGAGACGCTGGTTAAAATAAAGCAGCTGGTTTAATGCATGATGTTGATAGGGTGAGAACAGAAGGGAATCGGAGCTCCTCTTGGTGCAGGCTTGCTAATTAAAGTGTGTATGCGACTAGCACTCTTAAAACAGCTGTCCTTAGGACTCTGGTCTTGAAGTTACATCTCGGGAGGTAACAACAGCCTGGAGTGAACAGAACTTAGTCTGCCTCATCCCTCGGTCCTCTTGCCAGACTCATAGGGGTTCTCTGGGAAAAATAATCAGGGGTCTGGAGAACCCTGGCTCATCAGCTGGCATTTTTGGTGGCTGTTCTTCAGGGAGAGACTTTAATCCCTAAGTGCCCATTCATCTCAGAGCGATTCTTGCTGGAAGAAGATCTGGACCCACTGCACCATTGCTCCCATGGAGTCTCAGAAGTGATTTTAACACCAGTAATGTTGCTGGTTTCTTCTTCCAGTGGAGGCCAAGCAACCAAAAGCACAGTGCAAGAGATGTCCTGGTTTGCAGATCACAAGAGCATCATATTCATGCCCCTGTTGTTATGAATGGGAAGCAATGGTTGTTGCAGAACGGGGCGTCTTCTCCTCAGGCCTGAGGCATGCTTCGTACCACAGATCCTTCACATCACTCTTTCAGACGTGGGATTTACAGAAGAGCCAACCGAAGTGCCTTGGGACCAAGACCTTCTCTGTGCCAGGCCTTTCTTTCACAATCTAATCCTGTGACTACTAGTCTTATTGCTTGCTCCTTCCATCCAAGGATCACACAAATGTAAATTAAGTCCCACGGTATCACTATGATGCATTATTATCCCCATTTTACAAGAAAGGGAACTGCAACACATGGCAATTGAGTCCTTTGTCCTGGGTCGCACAGTAGTCACTGTCATGGTCTCGAGCAGACTCTGAAGTCCTTCCTCCTTCACACAAACCACTAGAGCTTGAATTTCCTCAAAACCTGCTTGCTCTAATTTATTAACCACAGTTTTACTGCAGCTGCAGACCTGTTCCACAGTGGTCAGAAACCACAGAAGGCATTTGGGGTCCCAAGCGTGGCTGCCAGGCGAGGCGTGAGGGCTCCGGCGAAGGGAGAGCTGAAACATCTTGCGCCTCCCAAGAACTTTCTGAGATGAGAAAAACTTCTGAAGACAACTTCAGATCTGTTTCATCATCTCCCTGTTACCCAGCACCTGAAAAGTTACATCCAGGTGAATCAAAATTTCAAGCGCTATTGTCCTGATTACAGAACTGGCTACAAAGAAAATTAATGAATAATAATTTCAAGAAGGGATTTAAAATTTCCATTTTCATTTTATTGTCAAAGTAAATATATTTTTATGAAGAACAAAAGAAAATATACAGAATTGTAACTTATGTACACTGGCTTTATAGGTATTTTTGTTTCCAATTTACACAAATTTTGATACGTTATTAAAAGATATTTTATATAGATATGCATCTATGTACAGTTTTATTTACATACATTCATAGGATGTGATATAAACCAGTCAATAGATGATAGTTCATTTATATTAATTTCTAGAGGACAAAAGGAATGCATTCGCTTTAGCTAGACCTGCTGTTCTTGCACAGTGCGGGCTCCTGCTCTGCCTAGCGCTAGAATCGCAGTTTCCTATTTCCCATTTTGCCAACAAAAAGACAAACAGATGCCATCTGCGAATGGAAAAGAAATGCAACATCCATTATAAAATCGTTCCTAATTACTGAATTCTATTTTCTTCTAAAGCTTCTTACAATCGCCAGAGTTCAAAAGGAAAAACAAAACAAGAAGAAACACAAACAAAATCACTTGCCTGTTACCATCTGATTATTTGTTTAAATTCCCTTCTTAGCCAGCTACCACACAAATTTGTTTCTTTTGGCTACTGTTCTCACCCATTCGCCCACCCCAGCTGCATGGAGCTCTGACATGGCTGTCAGTAAGTAGAGGATTAGCACTGAAGATCACCCTTGGACAGAAGATCTTGCGGTGTTGTCCCACCAGGCCACGATGCCTCCCACCCTCCCCTGGGTACAGGTACATCCTAGAAGACCCTGCCGGCCAGCGGACAAACATAGACGTAGCTCCAACCAGCGAGGCGTTGACTTGCAGTGGATGCTCGGGACGCCTGGTGCTCACCAGGACCATCGGGCACCTCCGGGGCTGGTGCTTTGGTTTCTCCCCCAAGATCACACAAGAGCACAGGAGCAGAGACAGGAACAGAGCTCAGCCGTTCTCACAAACGGCTTCCTGCTGCTTTACGTGCTAGACAACAGCTCTTCTGCTAAAGACAGTGGATGCTGCAAACCAGAGTCAAAGGAAAGCAGCGTTTCCTTCGACGCATGAGCATCCTTTCACTCCCATGGCAGCACAGGACAGGAGAAGCATTCACACAGTACGCGCTCAGCCACACCAAGAGGCTCCACTCCAAGCCATTTCATCCAGCCTGAGCTTCAGGGTTTGCTTGGGATATGCCTTTGCTTAAATATATATGTATGTATGAATATATATACATAAATATTTATATATAGCCCTAGCCAAGGAAAAGGTAAATGTGAGCCGGAGAAATCAGAGAAGCGCGGAGGCGCATTCCAGTGCTCTCCATGCCTTGCCTCCCCCTGTCCCCGACTCCCACTGTTCCTCCTCCTATGGCCAGCCCCTACAAATCCTTGGCTCAGGCGACCCAAAAACAAAGGAGTTGTTTTCATTTCAAAAGGAATTTGCTGTTTCCAAACTGGACAAATAGAGCAGCTTAATAAAAACTCACAATGAATGGCCTGTACATGAGCAAAGCCCTCAGGAATGCCAGGGCTATAATTAACTAGCAGCAAGCAACTCTTACATTTTCCTGTGCAGCAGAAAACAGCTAAAAATAAAACACTGTAATTTCCAAAAGAAGCAGCAGCAAAGGAGGGAAAGATAGAAGGAAAGGAAAATAACATCCTTAAAAAAAAAAAAAAAGACAAAAAGGAAGAAGCACCCCCCCCTCCCCTGACCCAAAAAGAACTTCATTCTCAAATCATGTTTAAAGGACATGGGACACTCAGACATGGTGGTATCAAGTAACAGCATTGACTGTTCTGTGGAGACAAATAAATTATCACTAGAAATATAGTGAGCAAAGTGCTGTCATCGGCTGTTGTAGGATGGCTGGGCGGGAAGGGGAAAGCAGGACTAATCAGTTCACGGAGCGGATGGAGCGGTTGCTTCGTGGGAACCGATGCACCTTGACATGTTTGGACAAGTGGTCACTTCGAGCAAACTTCTTCTCGCAGACAGGACACTGATAGGGTTTCACCCCCGAGTGGGAGCGCCTGTGCCGGGACAGCTCATCTGACCTGGAGAACCTGCAAGAGAACAGAAGTCTTTTCAGATAAATGGTTTTTTACATTGCTAAGTCTCTCACAGCGGGGAAAAAAAGTCCCCTCAGGCCACTGGGAGACTCCACTTGCAGCAAAGCCTGAACACGTGAACTGAAAGGGACACACAACAGGGCCAGCCTGGTCCCAACCGGCCATCAGCAGCAGTGATGGAAATGCAGAATTATCAACCTCATTCCATGTCAACTCTGGACTCAGAGCAATGCATGGAGGCAACGTTTGTACCAGCCTTGCCCTAAACCCAATGACATGGGTACAGCTCAACAAAAACAGCACTGCTCTTGATCCCTCTGCCCAGTCCCCTTCAAAGCCTGTCCCGCAACCTCTCTCCTGCAAACCCAGGCATGGACCCTTCTCGAGCAGAGATAACAACCAACATCCCGCAGGTGAGGTCTGCTCCAAGCTCCCACTGACACAAGCACAACAGACATCCAGTAATTGCCCCTAGTTTGAGATGGACCACCGATAACAGCCAGACATAGCTACGCAGAAGCTACATGGCTTATCAGATCCAGCTGAAAACTTGGCTTTTGTACGTGCTCCTGCAGGCTAAATAAAGAGTCATTAACATCTCAGTACCAGAGATGCTCAACATCGTAACAGCTGAAATCCAGGTGGGCCCCAATGGCCACTAGCATAGTTACTTCATGGGTAAATTGAAATCAAGATTGAGCCTTTAATTACCAAAATTGTCTCCCAGAGTCATTTCAATTTTAGATATTACCCACCTTCCGTCTCCACAGAAAAATCCCCAAATAGCCACCGTGAATCCCACAGGCTTTACTGAACTCAAATCAGCTAATTCTTCGGTCTTAACAGCAGGGCTGGCTCTATTTCCAGCTTGGATGTGACTGGGAGCCACAGGGTTAATTAATAATGTCACACTAAAACAGCCCTGTCCAGATGGGTACAAAAAATTTGCTGCCTGACAAAGGGCAATAAAGTGTTTTGTTGCCAGAGCAGTAACAAAGAGCTGCACAGAAAGAGAGCTTGCAAGAAATGGTATCAGCTGTTTATTTACAATAAATAAATGAAGTCATGGCCACTAGCTGAATAAATGGGGGAAAGAACATGTAGAAAAATGTGCCCTTCTGGAGCAAAATATCACATCACCAACAGAGTGAATACGCTATTTTTATGAAAGGGGGAAAACAGGACCACTGGGCTCCTATGAATAAGTCCTTCATGCAAGAAAAATAAGTTTCCACATAAAGGTTTTAATTAGCTCTGATCTCCCGCCGCCAATTGAGAAACAGGGTGCAGGCACTGGGAAATCTGGGAATGGTTTCCTTAGTTCCTGCAGCTCCTCAGTCTGATGATGCTACCCAGAGAGCGTTCAGCCAGCACAAAGTAGACACAGATACTCGCCGTGGGTAAGGTAGGGTATGGACACATCTCTCCCAGGGGCATTTCTAGGGGAGATTCCTTCACCCGTTCTCTTGCTTTTCTCCCTTTCCTTGCTTCGGTATCCCCATGGTGAAAGAGTCAAATTCACCATTAAGAGCAACAGGCAGATACCCTAACGGAGCCATCAACCTGTTCCTTGTCTGGGACACGTCTTCTTTATAAAGGCTATGACAGAGGTTTCTCTTCACCCCTAGTACTTGCACGTTTGCTTTCTCTAGCATCCCTGCTCCTTCCAGCCATGGCTTCCCAAAACCACAGTCTGGACCTGGGAGCAGCAGGGCCAGGGATTTCTCCTGAGTCCTTAGCAGTGAGCTAGTCCCAATGCCGCATCCCTGGAGGGATGCTCTTACAGAGCTACGGATGAGTGGGACTAAGCATCTTTCTGGAGAGGGCAGGATGTTGCCTGTGCAGACTGCCTCAGCGGGACTCAGTGCTGGACAAGGAGTGGACTCATTGGCAGTGGTGGCAACCACGTCCAGAGAAAAGAGGGAACAGAGAGGGAAAAGCACCTTTGCAAAGAGCCGTCCTCTTATATACAGGTTTATCACTCAAAGGAGTAAAACCAGATGTGGCCGGGTTGCCTTGTCCCATGTTCTTGGCCATTAAGGTCACCATCTGCAACAGAAGTGCAGTAGCACATGGCTAGTCCTGCACAAGAGCTCCACTAGTGCATTTCAATGGGAATTGCATGGATGGTGGGGGAGAAAGAGGCACATGTCAGGAATGAGCAGCTCTGCTCATACCCTGGGAGCTCGGATGAGTTCATCCGATAAAAATACACTCTGCTTCATAACGATGTCCTTAGCTGAAGAGGCAGGAATGTTGCAATACTGTTCCCCAGCAGTCACGGAAAGATCAACTTACAGAGCCCACAGAAATAAACTTCGAGCTGTCGGTGTGTTTACAAAAAAACAACGCAAAGGTTAGGACAAGGAAGCCGGGAGGATCTGGTGGCCTGGCTCTGCAGTGAAATGATATTTGCAGCACGTTCTGGCACTGAGATCATCCCAAGAAAACTGCACATAATCCCCAGTGGAATGCCAAATTCAAACTAAAGAAAGGTACCTCCAAGGAACACCTCACTATCCCAAGTCACTGCCATTTCCAGAAGGATTCCTCCTTCAAAAGAAAGGTGGAGGGATCTAAGCAATCCCACAGCAACTGGAAGAGTTTCCTTCTTCCATCTGGTGGGACCCCAAAGGACCTGTAACTACGTCTCCCTTGAAGACAAATCCTAGAGCTCCATGATGTTTAGGATGTGTCCTGTGTCTCCTGGCCATACGAGGACATTGCTATGTGGCTCACAGGGCAAGAAAGGTCAATAGCTTCAGCCTGATACTCCATGGTCCCTACCACAGCCACCAGCCATTGAGACTGACTCAGGCTGTACCTCTCCTCCGCAGCGGAGGGGAGGCTCTAGATTCATCCTGCCCATCCCCAAAGCACCACTACGGTAAACCAGCGCTGCTCCTGCGCACCTGCAAACCCCTTTGCACAGCACCAGCAAAAAAGGCCAATGCAAGCTGCCTGCCCTGCCCTGTCCCACACGTGGTCCTCTCCACGCTCACCCGGTCCCATACACGTTCCCAGCCACATGCATTACAAGCCTTTAAACCCTCCCTACCAAAGCAGGCAGAGTTTGTATTGCACACTGTCACCTGCAGAGCCGGCTGTGGGGAAGTGCCTCCAGCCAGAAGATGCAGCAGGGCATTTAAACGTGATCGCCTAATCCCCCGGGCCTTACAACAACTGCAGCTTTGTATGCCGCTGTGCCAGGGGAGGGAAAGCAAGAGCTTCTCCTGCTCCATGCCATAACACGGCTGCTGGGGACTGGCCCATGCTACAGCTCAGCTTTTTGGTCAGGGCTGTCTCAGGAGCAGCGCTAACCAGAGGCTGCTGTGTGCCAAAGGTATAAGCTGGCATGACACGGATCAGTGCACCGACCGGTACAGCGGGGTATCGAACGCAACGGGTCACCAGCCACTTACGAACGCCTCTCTGCAGCCTGCCGAAAACAGCTCTCACCCTGTGCCAAGGAAGGGCACAAGCAAGCAGGGTTCAGCCTCCTCCAGGGAGGTGCTTGGGGCTCTCCTACTGTCCTAGGGGTTAGCAAAAGGGTTTGCTGTGTGCACACCCCTACCTTGCTGCATTTAAAGCATGCAACTTCACCATAGCAGGGCTGCCCAGAGAGCTGGGAAAGCTTTAACCCCCAACAGCTCAGCCACACTGTGCTAGGCAACACTTTGTTTTGTTTTCAAAATTACTATCTTCAGTGAGGTCAGATCTTAAGTGTCTTCAGTGAAAAAATAAATACGCAAGCACAAGAATGCAGGGAAAGGGGGCGGAAAGCAGAGCCCAGCAGTGTTTTAGTGCTTAAATTCATTTGAGATGATATAAAACTAGGAGCAGAGTCCAGACGCATTTGACTTCAGTCATGTGAGATCACAGCTCTCACTGAACTTCTGGAAAAGGTAAACATGCTTTATTGATGAAAGGGGACTGAGTAATTCAGTGCTCAGTTGGGTCTGGCCCTTGATGTGGGAGCAGCGCTTAGGGGATGTGCAGCAATCTCAGGCCGGTGCTAAGTATTGTTGTGAGCGCAGGAAGCAGCTACCCAAGCGCTGCCTCTCCTGCTGGCCATAAACCTCCCTGCTCTGAGCAGAGCCTTTCCAAAGTTTGGGGGTGTTGGGGACTGGGGTACCAGCCTGGGCCATGAAATGCAAGAAGACAGACAGCAACAGAGAGTTTGAAAAGTCGTTCCAGCAGCTGTTTGTGGACAAGACACATGTTCCTCATAGCTAAGGTGGTTAATTTCTCATCCCTGTTGGGCTCCTCGTCTTTAAAAAGTTGTGGCTGGCTGAGAGTGAAAGTTCAGGGTGCTCCTGGTTGTGGGACCTGCACTTCTCTTGGCCCACCTTACACCTGCATCCTGCTTCTGATCCACACCATTCGCTGTAATGCTGGGAGAAGGCAGGCACCCTGGTGTAAATTCAATCTCCATGCCTTACCACTTAATATTTTCCTAAATGTTCCCCTTGGTTTTGCAGCCTGGGAAATACCAGCTCTGTAATAAGACAGACCCGGAGAAGGTCACCCACAGGCAACACTTCAGGCTCCTGATCTTGAGCCACAAAAGTCATTGGAAGCATTGGTATAAATCTCAGCATGGATCAGACAAACCCTCACGTGCCACATGCATTTGTCACAAAAATTAGAGTTTTGCTCACATCCCAGCACAAGGAAAGTCAACGTGACACCCAAAAGCACATTCACAGGCAGGAGGCACATCTGCTGCCTGCGTACACGTACTCTGGCAACCAAATAAGAAGGAGTGAGTGCCTCTACTGCAAGTCAGGAGCAAACCAGCCTGCAGCTTTTGGGACCAATCAGCTAAATAACATGGCTTTAATTTCAGTGCATCCTGAGCAGCAAGCCACTGAGTCCGGCTCATGAGAAGTACCACCAGTACAAGAGGAAAGAAAAGCGCCGCCAGTTTGTAGAGGCACCATAAACTGTAACAGGAAAGGAAATCAGCAAAGAAGTCAATTGCATTGATCTCCTCAGTCCCGCCAAGAGGCAAACTTCAAACTGGTCCAGTTGGGAAGCAGAGGATTCAGCCCCATTCTGACCTTTTCCCTCAAACCAATCCAGCCATCTCTAACTGCTGCATGTCTCACATACTTGCATTTTTACACAACCCTCTCCTGTTACTTTTTACCTCGTCTGTTCCCCATGATCACAACCCATTTCCTCATTAGACATTGCTCGCTGAAGCTCTGCAGGATATTCTTTGAAAGAAATCCGGTTTAATTTAATACAAGGGAGTTAAGATTTTGTTTTCTCCCATCATAATTTGTGGTGCTGTATATTAACTCTTGCCAGCAGGCAGGCTAGTAATACAGCTAATTGGAAAGGGGGAGGAAGGCTTCCGTCAAAGTTTCCTTAAAATAAAAAGTTGATTTTTTTTTTTAACAAAGTTTTAATTTTTCAACTAGTATTAAAAATAAAAAATAAAAAAAAGTCGAGATACCCTCTGCAAAATGTTTTGCTCAAACCCACAATCTTTCTTTCATTCAAGCAATGCTTAACTCCACCTCAGCCTTCTGATTATGTTGTTACATCTGACAGCTTTTTGCAACTTTGAGTGGCACCCACGCATTTCTCTGAATCAACGCAGAGAATAAAACCCAGAGCATGCCAGAGTGTCACTGCCAGCATTTCCAGGAGTGGGATGGAGTGCATTTTCAATGAAGCTGCACAGAATACTGCTCCCCTTAACCACACTCGCTTATCACAGCCCTTCAGTGATCGTGTTTAGCCCAACTGCTCCATGCATTTGGAGCCACAGACAGCCACGCACAGTGATTCTGCCCTAAACCATCCAGTTCACTTACAGCCCTCAGCTGGTACCAGCCAAGCATCTGCTGCAGCTGGTGTGTTGCAACCAGACCAATGTGAATGCAAGGTATTGCCTGCCGTAACAAGCTTAATCTGACCCTCTTGGAATGAAACACAAATTACAATGGACTATTTTTTTTTTTTTTAAAGACACTTAAACAGCTGGTGCCAGCAGGTGATGCTCTGCTATTTAATTTATGAAAGCCCCTAGATTACCTAACAGGAAGAACAAGGTCTTAATTCTCAAACCAACCGAAAAAGTTTTGGGAACAGAAACAGTTTCTAAATTAGAGTGCAAACCTACTTGCTCTGCAAGTCAGGTCAAGTGAGCAAAAAGGGGAAGGGGAATAGGACAGCGCTGCACCCCGATACTAACCTCCATCCGCAACCCGGCCACGTGCATGCAAAAGGCTTTTCTCCTGTATGCCTCCTCAGGTGGGCTTTCAAATGGCTGCTTTTCGTGTACATCTTGGTACAACCAGGAAAAGAACATTTGTGCATTTTAATGAGTTCTGCTGCAGGGTTCTTTTGAAATTTCTGACCCATGATGATTCCCGTCTGACCCTGGATCATGCCTCCTGGCCCAATTGGCTTGGCAGCGATGGGGACGGGAGCAATGCGGACAAATTTAGAGGACAAGTTCAAATTGGACGACTGAACTATCTGAGGCACAAGGGCAAATGTCTGTCCTTGGATGTTGACTAGGAGCTGTGCAATTTTAATGTTGTCTTGTGCTGGTCCTTGGGAACTGGGGCTCGTGTTGGACTCCTGTTTGATCTGTACAGGCTGAATTTGGAGCATAACCGGTATCCCATTCTCCAGGGACATTCCTCCATTTGAAGCTTGGCCACTTTCCGTTGAGCTGCTCAACTGTTCATTTTTACTCTCTTTTAAACTAGCGCCGGGTAACATATGGTCTTTTTGCTGTAGCGAAGCAACAGAAACTTGGCTGCAAGCTCTCAAGTCCTTGGTCTCACTTTTAGGTCTTTCTTTGAGCTCCAACTCCATGTTTTCCTCCAGAAATTCCTCAATTTCCTCAAGCGTGGGCTGAAATGGTCCTGAGTCTTCCATATCCACGGCAAATTCAGGCAACCTAAAGTACTCCTCTTTCACTATCGGTTGAAGTCTCCTTTTGTCCCACCATGACGCAGCGGTGTTCCCCAAAGATGCCTGGGACAATAAGTAGTCTAAGATACTGTCCTGACTTTCTGCACTGGACGTGCTTCCATAGCTGGAGCTGAGAACCTGGGAGTCAGGGCTGGAACAAGAACAAAAGCTGGAGGAGTCGCTGTCATCTTCCGACAGGGGAGAGGGTAGCATTTGGTAGGACCTCACCCCTGCTGTCATGTCCCCAAAGTATCCAAGAGAAGATCTTGTAGATGAAAAGGATTCATCAGTAGGCAGCAAGTGATCCACCATTCCTGGGCGATCTCTTATGGATATCCCAACAGCATATACCAGGCGGCAAAAGTTCAGGTGAGAGCCTGAGTGGAGGAAAACAAAACAGCAGCAGTCAGAAGTTGGTTTAATCATTTATCTCCATGAACTAAAGCTCGTAAAGCCCTCTATCTCACAGGAAAGTCCAAAGCATCCAGTCTCACTGAGTACACATGCTGCTACACGCTTTGATACGTCTGTACCACCCCCTAAGGACTGTCAGGGCCGAAGCATTTTGCAGGATTGCACCACGTATTTGCAAAAGAATTATTTCAGAAATCATTTCCCAACTGTGTGCACTCTAGATTTACAGCTCCCTTCCAGAATATTACTGGCAAGAGAAAATAAAATACGGGCTTTCACCTAACAGTGAAACCTAGAGCCAAAGAAGGGAATGGGGAGAAAAAAATAAAGTGTTGAAATTTTTACCACCCCAAAAAACAAATAAAAAAGTTTATTGCTGGTGGCCATAAAACGCAAATCCTTTCCTTATCTTGTAGCTTTCCACCAACCTTATTTTTAACTTCCTCAATTCCACAAATATAGGCTAATCAGCATAATGCAAGGATCAGTCTGTCAGGAGCCAAAAATATTTACTGTGCTTCAGCATTTACTAGGCGGATTTTCCCCTCCAGATGTAATGAATCAGTGTGCCAACGTCATCATCACCTGCACTGCCCTTAATAAGGCTGGCACTGCACTGAGCTAATTACCATGTCCTGGCAAGCCAGCTGGTGGCTGGTTTCACCTCATCACTCCATGCTCCTCTCTCTCTGGGTATGGAGGTCGAAGTGATCTGAACCTCGTGCCAGATGCTAAACTGGGAGGGCTTGTACAGACCCCCGGCATCTCAATCTGCCGTGACCCACGGTGGGCAGCCGTGCTCCCAGTTTCCCCCCCCGTGTCGAGGCGGCGAGCAGGCAGCATCCTGCAAGCCCCTACTCACGTGAGCCATAATCCCGCTGCAACCCCACAGAGGCACAAGGGCAAAATCCATCCTTCCTAGTGCAGCCCACCGCAATGCTCGCCGACAGCAGCGACTGTCCTGCGCTTTCCCAGTTAAGCCAAGCAAACTTCCTAGAAAGGTTTCTGGGGAGGGGAAGGCAGGAGGGACATCTACGTATTTGTTTTCTTTCCCTCCCCTCCCCCAGAGGAAAAAAAAATAAATTGCTTACGGACGGAGACTATGCCTCTTAGAGAGCAAACACAGAGACCTCCGGACGGAGCGAACACTGGCCCTCAGTCATTCGCTCAAGGTGACTGATTGAAAACAGAGCTGTATATGTGCATAATAAAACAACTCTTTCTGTGGAAGGTATGTGGACTGCAGAGATAGAAGTCATTTGATCAGCCTATGAGGTTTTGTGTGTGTGTGAATTAGGAGGCATGTGACCCAGCGCGAAGGAAATGCCAGTCAATCTTGTTACACGCTGTCATTTTCCACAGGCTCTGCCGCTGCGCTTTGGATGCTTTGCCATGAATAGTCAATAGCTCCCAGTTTTGTGCAGGGAAGGGGATGGTTGTTATTGCTATTGCAGAGCATCCTTGATGCCTGATCTCCACAATTTGCCCCGTCTTTGCCTTCGCTGGAGAAAAATCAAAAGGTGTCTATGTGCTCAGTGCTGCAGCGAACGCAGCGCGAGACGTTTTACACAACACCCTTAAAGAGCTCCATCCCATTGGCAGCATCTATTAATATTTCACAGGAAACGGGGGGGGGGAACGTATTTCTTAAAGATACAGCTTCCTCCTTCATACGCACATGGAGGAAATAGGGGCAGGTTGAAAGAAAGACTTAAAAGTAAGATTGCACATTTTCCTGGTATGTACGGCCTGTCAGCCAGCTATGCCTCTGAACCGATAATGAAATACCCACATGTGCCAAACATGAGGAAGTTCAAACAGAGGTTAGTGGCTCTGTTTTGTGACCTTAGCCTATAATCATTTCTTATAGTAAAAGTGAAGAGTCAGAAGAGCCAAACTATTTCTAACACACAGGACTGACTTTTTTTTTTTTTCTTTTAAATCTTGCGTTGACGGAAAGTTCTTCCAGCAGAAGTCCCAGAGCTGAGCTATTCCTAGTTTTGAAACAGAAAACACAATCTGCTTCCGAGAAGTTTGTATTGGCTTCCAGTAAGAATTCACCCAAGCAGCCTGTTTCTATCTTGCACCAAAACCTGATGACTGCCTTGTGAAATATGGGGCAGAAAGGAGGACTTGCCCTCAGACGGTTTCTGATCCTCCCTCCTATGTCTGCATTGTTCCAGCTTGAACTTCTGAAGAATGGTGCTGTGAGTGAAATCTGGACTGCAATGTGTTGTTTGTTGTTTTTTTTTTCCTAAGAAAAGCTGGCGTGCTCTGCGTGCGGGGAAAGAGCCTGCACCAAAAGCAGTTGGTAAGGTTTTGTTTTTTTTTTTAAAAAAAAAAGTTTGAGTTTTCTTTAAATGGCTGTGAGAACTAGGAAGCCACATATCAAAATATCCACATATTCCACTGGGAATAGAACTAAACCCTAATTTGAATAAGGGCTGAAAGGAGGGGGGGGGGGAACCCAACAAACTCGTAGCAACTGCTGTGAGCAATGTCCCTCAGCAGAAAACAGCCAGCACACTTATTTCCCCATCTCTTTCGACATGGAGTAATGTCACTTGGTGTAACCAGAATAATTTTAAGAAGAGAGGGGACTGTCAGAGGCAAATAGATCCAGGCACATTACGGTCCAGATCTGCTTTCTGTGCACTCTCAAAACTTGCAGAGCAGCCAAGAAGATTTTGGGGAATGCCTGGAATGCAGGATCAGGCCCAGGCTATATTTTATCCTAAAGGCCAGACTAACAACCAAAAGGCTTTCATCCCTAGTTTGCCAGAAGACACAGCCAAAACCAGAAGATTAAAAAACAAAACCAAAAAAAGGCAGGGCTACACAAGCTGTGAAAACTAACGATGCTGTTTACATAAAGCACTTTCATCTCTAGGAGCCCTGAAAACACATTAGAAATATAAGCACCTATAGAGGGACCTCAGTGCCTCAGCCACTGAAAAACAGCCACTTCTGGAGTGAAATACAGCAGCTGTTCAACAGTACACGGCAGGACGACAGTCTCCAACTTTTAAGAGTTCCCTGGGTTGTTATGATGTCCTTTCTGCCAGAAACAGGTTGTTCTGTTTAAAACCTGTCCATCTAATCGTCAGCTAAAAAAAAAATGACGACAAAAAAAACCCCAAAACACAGAGAAGGCATATTCTGACTCAGAGTAACATTAAAATGTTAAGTCCTGGGAACTTGCCGAAACACGGGGACATATTTCCCAGCCTGTCATTTCTGGACAGTCAGGCCAGCGCAACTGATAGCCCAGCAGTATATGGGCTCAGATACGCTGACAGTCATTTCCTACGTATACTGCTACAGCTTTTTCTAGTTTAGGACTAATCTCTTTAGGGTTTTCTCTTGTTCCCTAGAAGATTTTAAATCTGTTCAGGCTGACTCCTGCTCCACAGACGGAGCCATAAACCAGGCAGTGAACCAGGCCCAGCGTTTCTAAGAAATTCAAATAGAAATGCACGGGGGGAAAAAACAAACAAAAAAACCTAAAAAAAAAAAAGCCAAAAGGAAACCCATTTGCTCTCACCCCTTCTGCAAGGTGGCTGCGCTGCTCCCCGGACACCAGGGGAAAGATGGGGGTTGTTTAGGGTCTCCTCGGTTTTTTTTTTTTTCCCCAACCCCACCGCCTCTGGGAAGCTGCAGAAACGGTCCCAAAGCCTTATTTTCTGGAAACTACCCCCCTTCACCCCCAAACTTTGGCTTCCACAAGAGGAAGCACTTTATCTGTAGCGGGCGCTGGCAGCGGCTCCCCCCGGAGCGCAGCCCCCGCTGATCCCACAGCCCCGGGCTGACGGCCCGGCAGCGAACGGTGCCCCGAAATAACGCGCGGCACCAGCCGCCCGGGCAGCGAAAGCGGGCCGGGGGGGCACAATTCCCACCCCAGCACAAGCACAGCCAGGTTTCCACGGCTGCAAAGCATTTGCTTGATTGTGGTTTTTTGTTTTGTTTTGGGTTTTTTATTATTATTTGTTTTCCTACTCCGTCCATCCCTTTTCAGGAAGCTCTGGGGGCCAGAGCTCCCCCCCCCCCACAATCCGGCGTGGTCCCCTGGCCACGATGACCGGGAGTAACCCAGCCCCCCCGCCTGTCACACCACGGCACGGTACGGATCCAGCCTGAAAACAGCCCCCCACCCCCGGCCGCAGCCCGGCACCCCCTGCTGCACCGCCGGGGGGGGGGATTTATCCTTCCACCCCCCCCGTGACGGGGCAGCAGCGGCACAAACACCACCAGCCCCCCCGGCTACTGGTGCTGCGGCAGCGGGGTGCAGGGGCACGGCTGGCGGGACGCGCACCCGCGCAAACCTCCGGGCCCCTCGCACACCCTTACCTGAACTCCTCTGCAAGCCGGGGAGGGGGGAGAAAACGCCAGGAACGATCAGAAGAATGCAAACACAGCAATGGAAATGAAAATAAAAACCCACAAAAAGAAGAATAAAAAGCAAAAATAAGTGTAGAGATTAAAAAAAAAAAAAGTAAGATTAAAAAAAAGCAACAACAACAACAAAACGCAGAAGACCCCACGATAACCAGAACAAGCCCCGGCGGCGAGCAGGGGAGCGCGGAGCGGCGGAAGGCGGGCGCAGCTCCCCCGGGAGGCGGGTGCGCGGCTGCGGAGCGCGGCCCCGCTCCCGTAGTACTATATCCCCCTCACATGACGGGCGCCCGGCGGCGGCGGGGGAGGCCGGGGAGAGGCTCGACCGCGTCCGCCGCCCCCATTGGTCCCGCCGCGGCGGGGGCCGGCCCGCCGCCGGCCTCAATGGGAGCCGCGGCACCGCCCGGCCCGGCCCGGCCCGGCCCCCGGGGCGGTGCCCGGGAGGGTCAGCGCATGGGCGAGCCCCCGGAGGCGTGCCGGACCCCGGGGCGTGCGAGCCCCCGGCCGAGTGCGAATGCCCGGAGGCGTGCGCGCTCCTGGAAGTAAGTGTGCGAGGCCCTGGACGTGTACAGGCTTCTGGAGGGGTGGAAGTCCCTGGAGACGAGCAGGTCCCCGGGGGTGTGCGAGTCCCCTGCCCGCACTCCTGCCCCGCGGCCTCACGCCTGCCCCTTTCCTGCCCGCCCG
Source organism: Aptenodytes patagonicus (assembly GCF_965638725.1). NCBI lineage: Eukaryota > Metazoa > Chordata > Aves > Sphenisciformes > Spheniscidae > Aptenodytes > Aptenodytes patagonicus. The sequence continues at coordinate 13,261,250 of NC_134956.1, forward strand.
CTGGAGCTTGATGGGGTGATTTCCAGCACGCTGGAAAGTATTGGGTTCTGGGTACCCCCCCAGTGTTATTACAGTCATTGCTATTTTTTTTATATAAATACATATATATTCGGGTTTTTATATATATATACACACACTGTAGTTATGCAATGTTCAGCATGGATCAGGATCCGTGTTTAACTCCTGCAGAGGTGAAGCCCAGCTGAGGAAGCATGCAGGGGTGCCAGCTGCAGCAGCAGTGAGTTTTTCTGCTCGGTCAGTGGTTTTTCAAATTCAGTTTTTCATTTTTCAGATCCTTGGGAAGGTGCAGTCCGAGATACCAGAATGCAGTCTTGTGACAACAGGTCTGTGCACCCTTTTTAAGGGCTACATGGCACAGAGCACCATACTGACTCTCCCACCGAGGGGCTGCGGGCCTCAGGGCTGCAAATTGCTGTCCTGCAGGAAAAATTAAGTATTATTTGTATCCCCTCATTTGACGATTTTATGAGGGGAAACTGAGGCACAGAGGATCAAACCAAATGTCTGTGGCAGAACCAAGCCGCAGTTTCTTCTCTTTTCAACTCCAGCCCAGGGCCTTAAACTGGCAAAAATATCCTCTGCCTGCATTGCTTCAGAATTGCCAGAAACACATCTCACAGTTTGGCAAACATAAACTGGCCTCTTCCCAAGAGGACGTTCAGCCTCAACAAGTCACGGCAGACACAGCCCAGCAGCAGCACAGAGGTGACCCCACAGGTGCTGCCTCACCCCAGTGGGTATCGCCAAAGGGCCCGGGGGTGCTCAGGGCTCTGCTCTCATGCACAGACCTCACTCTTCCTCTCCATGTTATCTCCATCAATAATGCATAAATACACACTCATCAAATTCCTAGAGACTATATTTGTACAAAAACATCAGGGCCAAATTCTGCATTAGTGTAACTTCACTGATGTAAAAAGCATTACATCAGTAAAAACACTGGCCTTAAATATTTTTACCCAAAATAGATTTTTGGCAAACCTCGCTTTACTGTCTTCTTTCAAGTAAAAACCCTGTTCCCTGAGTAGGTGAAGCTTAGCTTGATGCAATGCAAAGGGCATGAGATTCAGATACAGCTAAAATCCCAAGCCCTCAAGACTGGGCTTAAATGGAATTTGAATTGCTGGCTGTACAGAGATGAAATTCCCTTATGATTTTTATTACCATGAAAACAACCAGAAGTTACAGTCTTAATTTTATCATTATTATGACCTACATATGCATTGGGACACATTAGAAGTTTCTCTAAATTTTGTTTTTCCACATGCAAAAGATGATTTCTTTATATTTTAGTTACAGTAGTTCCTGACTTTCTCTAAATTGCTGGAGAGGCAGTGAAATCCCATATTTACCTTACAGGGAAATAAAATGGTGTGTGTCCCAGTTCTGCTTCTCAAGTTTCATCCATTTTACCAGGCCCGCAACCTTTTCGCTCCCCTAAAAGTACCGCTCAAGGCTGGGTGCATTGCCCACTACACAGCTGCAGGACCGCGCTGTTAGCTGTTGCTGAAGCTAGTGATACGAAGATGTGATGTTTTCGGTGGGCTCAAACAGATCCAAACATGCTGCTGCTGCTAGAGGAGATGCCCAGCCACCTTCCCTTGTGCCGGCACCAGCCCTTGTGCAGCTGCGCACTGCGATGGAGGAGGGATCCGATGCTTTTTCACACCTGAAGAACCCTACAGAGCATCTTACCCATTCAATATAAGGCAACAGCGATCATTGGGAGGTGAAACGCGATGGAAATAATCAGGCAAGTGTAACTAGGGCTTCTGTATTTCTCCCTGAGATTTTTCTGGAAAAAAAATATTAAAAATGCAGGCAGGCAGCACACAGTGCTTGGGAAGTGAGTCCAGAGCATCCAGGATGAATCCCTGACCTGAGCTCGCTTACACACTGTGTGACAAGTTCTGGATACACCAAATTTTTTGCATATGTCCAGATCCCCTTTGCCGTGCACATAGGATCAGCTGCGCTGCGAAACTTCAGCAAAGCCCTTGTGCATATGTTCAGTGACTGTGCCTTAGGCATTTCTGGGTGTCCAGCGCTCTTGTAGAAATTACTGCCCTGACCAGGCTATTGGACATCAGGACACCCTGGACAAATATGCAAAGTCCTCTTTTTCTGCCCAGACAAAATTTCTAGACAGAGACAAAGGACACATTAAAAACAAACAAACAGGATATATGATAGCACAAGTTCTGATATTTCACTTTAGCGTAAAGAATTTCACTTCTGCACCAACCCGTCATCGTACAACAGAGAATAATGAGAAAACATGCAAAAGTCACTGTCGCTTGGAGCCCGGATCTGGGGTCATCCTTGGTGAAACACATCCACAGGTTCATCCTCTACAGCAGCTTTTCTAAGCAGAGATTTTATCTGTGAAATTTTCTTTCCCAGGATGATCACACTGTTTTACCCATGACTCTGCTGTGAGGGCCTCCAACCACAGTCCTGGTTTTGGGGTCCGCAGGAGCACTTTGGGGCTTAAACCCAAAATTGAAAATTACAAGCTACAGTGGCAGGTGCCAGCCTCTGGGCTGACTCAGCCACTTCTCCATCCCTCGGGGATATCTGAGTGCACTTCTCAAGCTGTCAATTGGTTTACTGATTAATTCTTCGGACCCCCATGATAGTGAAAGCAAATCAACATGCATCTAAGTTTTGCTCAAGGCTTTGGAAACACTACAAGCCTTTGTTAACAGCAGGAGAAATGCACAGATCTAGACAAATATGATGACTTCTGATCACTTTTGGCTGCCAACTTTCATGAGAACCAGGAATGACTGTTGAGCTGGACAGGCTTTTGGGGATGAATTTTTGTGCAGTTGACTGACGTCTCACATCAGCATCCTTCATTTGGTACTGCAGCAAAACTGAGCCCCCGCTCCCTACTATAAAATACATTTGTCTTTTCCCCTGCCCCATCCTTTTTGTGCATCACTAAGAGATTTCCTTCCCTCTGTTCATCTTTTTGCAAAGTCCTTTTAAAATCTAGTATTACCTTTGTCCCTTGGTCCTGCTTGGGGATTTTCCATTCTCTCTTTTGCCACCTTTCGGGAGAGAACTTCAGTCAAACTGGTTCCTACAGCCCAGTCAAACACCAGGGCTAACGTAAAGTTAAGGTCCTTTTCATTGGCTTTTGTCTGATGGCTGTATGTTAAAGATCCAGTCAGAAAAGGCAAATAAACCTCGGCATTCAAGCCTTTTAAAATTTTCCTCAAGATAATAATAGCACTGTATTATAAAGTTAAAAAGAAACGGTCGGCTGAAGTTGTTCCCAAGTTGTTATGCCACGTAGCACAGACCTATCAAAGGTGGGAAAGGCAGCAAAAGGCTCATCCGCTCCATGCTCAACAGTTTACACCTAAGAATTGTTTGGCTCTGCCCACACTTTGCCTCTCCATATGTGGCTGTGCAGAGGCTGATTTTTCCTGCCTCGGGTTTTCCCATCTTCTGTACGTTGTTTGCGCAGCTCTGTGTTAGAAATGACTTCTTGTTTTTGAAGGGACTGAAAGGGAAAGTGTTTGAACTTCATGGATGGGCAAAAAGAGGGATTGTGTTGCACAGGGTAAGTGCTTTGCTGTCTTTAGAGGTCAGCTGTGGTATTTCTGCCCCAGCCCCTGCTATTCTCCATTTACTACAGCAGCAAACTATTAGTAATCCGATGAGCCAACCGGCCACTTGGCAAAACAAGGGTTAGTCAGGCTGAATTGATTACTTGCACATTTCCATGTGATTTACGAATCAAGCCTGCTCTTTTCCAATGAGAGAAGGAAAAATAATCAGGCAAAGAAAAAATTAAAAGGAAGTGCAAATTCTATTTTGGAATTTTTTTTTTTAATTAGCCTCCTGCAGATGGATCCCTCCCATGTGCCACAAAGCCGATGGCCGTGTCCGGCTGAGCTCCTCTGGGCTGCAGCTTTCAGCACTGGAACAGTTACACGGACACAGAAGGAATAACAAAGCCTGTCAGACTCTCCAATAATGTTATGATCATTTTAACTTAGCAGTCCTTGACACTTGCAGATAAGGACTGCAAGTTCTCTCGGTACTACAGAAATATTGACACAAAGGATATGTTTATCCCTGACTGTGGTTCTGCAGGACAAGGTGGAAATGGCAACAGCAATATCAGGACTTAATTTCTTTGGCCTTACAAGGGCATCTGTGCTGCAGAGCCGACCGTTTATTGATTTTTTATTTTTTCTTTCTTTCACTAGTTTGGAAATTATGTTGTCTTTTCAAGTTGGAGTCATAGGTCTAGGGGGAGATAAAATGGAAGAAACTAATTTTAGGATTTTTTATGTTAATGCCTTTTGGACTATTAAAGACAGTGGGAGCTGGGGAGAGTTTCTGATTTTCTCCCCAACTTTCTGTTCATTAAGATACTGAGAAAGAAAATGTCAGCTGACTTTCTGGCTGCTGTTTCTCCAGGCCATCTTTAATCAGGTCCAGTTCTAACCTCAGATTTCCATGCACAACCCCTGCATTTTAACCTATTGGCAAAAGCACCCACGAGCAGAGCTGCACCTGCTAATATTATGAACGTCCAAGGGAATCAGACCACCTTCTGCAGGGATATGGGTGTGCTGAGTGTGTGACAGACAAGTTGTCCCATCACTGCCTCCCCCGGCTTGATGGTGAGATGAAGCAGAAGAGCTGGGGCTCAGCTGTTTAAACCCCGGTCCCAAAGATGTACTGGAGCCGATGCCTTCAACGTGACACGAGGCTCACTCCGAGAGGTTCAAGAGCAAGAGGAGCAGCCTGGTCCAAGCTATCCCTCCTGAAGATGACTCAGGGACAGGCAGGTCTGTAAATGTGACAAAACCCACTGACTCACTTCGAGGTTATTCAGCACCTACCTCTGCTCATCCAAGTTTAGGAAAGCAAAATAGACTGGAAGACGTACAGGAAGATCAGGGACATGATGAATGTTAGCTCCAGTTCAGAAGTGGATCTGCAATAAACTGTATTCCCCTGCCCTCTCCTGGAAGGAATACGCCAGAGCTGGGTGTGTTTGTGCAGGATCCTTGTGCTGAGCACTCCAGGGAAGTGGCTCAAGGTGGTGAGAAGAGATGGTGATTTTGAAGACAATGTTTACAGGAATGAACAACTATGACCATGTCGTGTCCATCGTGTGTTGCCAACACTGAGTCTGCCAGAAACTGGCACACCTCTCGAGAATTTGAATGTTTTCAAGGAAGAGCTGCCTGCCTGTCTGGCCATTTGCATTGAATTGGGAAATGGAGATGACGACACAACTGATGGAATCTAGAGCCTCTCGCTCACCTTAAATAGTAAACACAGAGCCTACATGAAAACACCAGTAACCTTCACTCAGGTCACAGTGGAGCATCGCCAGGTCAGAAACGCAACACTGTGGCACCAACAGACAGTGCTCCTGGGGGTACTGGTGCAGAATGGGCAAGTGGGACCCCATCACTTGGCCAGCATTATGGTGACAGCCCAGCAGGGAGGTTGACTCAATCTCTTTGGAGGTTATAGAGTAGAGAAGACAGCGCCAAAGTACAAAGTCCTCAAAATTGGGAAGATCCAGTTCTGGGGGGCTGGTCCTGAACCTTCAGCTGTGAGGTTACTGTTAACCCTCCAGACACAGTTCAGTGACTATGACCCATTTACATAGATTCACACCTGAATATATTAGATGTTTTTGCGAAGCTTCCTTCTCCTCCAGAGTCACATGAATTACATTCTTCTTTTTTCTAAACACCAAACATCCAAAGCAATACTAGTCCTGTTCTACGAAGAGGACAGATTAGCAAATTGCTGCTGTTGAGATAATAATGGGAGCAATGAACCACAAAAGCCGAGTGTAGAAACTCTACAAATAAGTCTACAGCTCAATAGTTACAGCATAGGACTATGAATCAGGAGCTGTGGAAGGGCAGGACCAACCACATGTGCACTATATGACCTCAACAGTGTCTCACATGCTTTGAGTTTTCTTTGCAGTTTTATTTCATCAAGTCTTTGTAAACGCAGCATAGAGGTATGCCAAGATCCTCCAACATGTTGGGTAGGTCAATCACCTCCTTGCAGCTGGAGTGCTGCTCAGCACAGAGGAAAATGAGACCGTGCTTCGTAGACAGACCATGAGCAAATACTCATGTTGGAGGGGGGTAAGAGGGAGCATTATCTTTTAAACCTTGGCTAATTGCTCTGTCTTCATGATGGGGGAGTCACTGAAGACCACAACAGACACTACATAATATCTCAACCAGCTCCACAAGTAATTTCTTTCCCTGCTCCGCCCAAGTATAAGTCCCATTTTCTGGCTTTGCAGTATGTTCAGAGCATTTCTTCACCCTCTCCTTCGCCCTCTTATCAGAGATGAACTTCAGTAAGGCAGTTCCAGCTGCCTTAAAAAGAGAGAAGGTTCCTATTTCCTGCTTCAGTACAGGGGTTAAGAACAACGTTTCTGTTCATCACAGAAATAAACATTAAATGGAAGTTGAGTTATATCCCTCCTGTGACTAATGTTCTAGCTTGTTTTCTAAAGTTAATTCTTCATACACTTTTTTTCCCTCTTGTTCTGTCTTACATTTGTCCAGACTCCCATGTTCCTGAGGGACTAATTACCCACTCAGCAGTTCCTCTGAAGTCCAATTGTAATAGTTGGCAAAACTCCCTTCTTCCATGCAAGCTTTCAAAATAATTCCTCAATTTATTTCAAATAGCACCACTCTCTGGAGCTTCTTCCCAATTTGCATTGCCCTGGACTGAGATTTATTTCGCTGCTGTTGAGAGCTGACTGCTTTGCTTGTCACAGGGCAGATATTCTCAGCAGAATAATTAAAAACAAATAAACAAACAGAAAACCCCAAAACAAATGGATTGCTCATTTAAAAAATGATCCATTGTGATATAATCTTCTATTTTTCTCATCTAATGAATCCTTAGTAGCAATGTAAGCAATGAAGAAAACACTGATTCAGACCTGGATTATTCTTCCTCAAAATGCAGATGTGATCATAGCAAGTGTTTTCATTCACACCAACCCTGGACTTGTCAAAAAGTTTGGGGGGAAATTTAGTCATACATCCTGTGATGTGAAGATGCACACTTTCTTATTCTGTAGGTGTCTGGGAGAAAAATATTCACCCCTACTGGTGTCACAAGAAATAACAGAGAGCTAAATTCAGATTACTGGCATTTATTTTTTTCCCATAAGCACTGCTTGAGAGGAAACCATGTCCTTTCCCAATTCTGCTACTATTTAATTGTCTATACGGCCAGAAGCAACGCACCTCATCTCCTTGCTCTTCGGTTTCTCCACCTGTTCCCTGAGGATAATAACCTTGACACTGTACAATACTGAACAAACTGATGTTCATAAAATGCACTTAGATTGTCTGGTGAAGAGTCTAGAGAAAAAAGATGATGACAAAGCCTTTTTTTCAGGACGCCTGAATTCTGCCAGTGGCACAGGGAATATGGCAGCTCCTACGAGAAGAACCTGTAGTCACTGAATGGGAGAGAACATCACATCTTATTTAATGATTTCATTCTTCCCTAACCTCTACTTAATGACATGCTAATTCATTTTTTCCTGGAGAAAAGATAGCTCTAAACCTCTGCACATCACCAGGTATTTGACCAAGTGGACTTGGGATCTGTCTGCTGCAGAGGCACGGCACAGCAGCTGCCCTTGTCTCCAAAGCCAATTTACTCCAATGCTTGGGCAACATTTAGATCTGGACTTTTTTTTTTTTTTTTTTTGCTTAAGCATGCATGTAACTGTGATCATCCTGTGAACTAATGCAGGCAGTAGGGCTTCTCTAGATAGCACTACGGCTCCTGTCAATCAACAAGTATCAGCTCTCTTATTACGGTTAAGCATTGATCATGCAAACTTGTCAGGGTTAGCTGAAGTTCACTATTGTAATTCTCTTTGGAATTCTTGTCTAAATATCACAGCCCGTAAGGTAAATATTTGGCCAATTTCTGCCCTGCAAAGAGCAAAGTATTGTAGTACCAGCCCTTCTTCTCACAACCTCGCTGGGGCGACCAGTCAAGAAAACTAATTTTGCTTTTACGCCTAGAAATAAGATAGTTATCACTATCAGAGAAGACAGAAAGGATGCTGGTTCTGGGATGTCGTTTTTCACTTTTAGCATGCAAAATCGATTATAATCACAAGTGTAAGTAAGTTATTTGCTGATGAGACCCACAGCAACACCAGTACTAACCAGGAGTTTCACTGGTGGGCTCAGCAGAGGCTAAAGAAATCAATTGCAAACTCCAGGTCTTTATCAAAATTGATCTGGTAATTAGATATTTACTTTCAAGATTTGTCTCAGTCCTATTTCCAGCTCAAATTTACAATTTTTTTTAAAGATATGTTACCTCTGCTCCTACATGTTAAAAACCAATTTCTCACATTTTTTTAAACCAAGCAAGGTTGGTTTTTTTTAATACAGTTTTATACATCTTCTAGTTTCGTCACTTAATGAGCCATCAAAAATGTTCCTGCTAACATTACAGATCGTCTTTTTTTACTTTCCCCAGGGTGTTCACCCCGTGCGGTAGTGCCCAGGGTGCAGCTACTGCTGCACAGTGCTGAGCTGCCTAAAGGAGAGGACGCTGTGCATGGCCACAGGCAGGCTGGAACTCCTCCTACTGAATTTACAACTTGGAAAATCCCAGTATTTCCAAAATCAGAACTTGGGAGCTGTTCTTAATCTGTCTCCACCTTTTTAAGAAGAACCTAAGAACTGCCTGGACATTCATATAAAAATTAATACCGTCAAACACTCCTTCCTTTCCCCTGACCTATGCACAGAGCTCCCAAAATGGACCGTAGCTTGGGCCAGCGCACAGCCGACCGAATCAGAAACATCATTTTACCGATCTAGGGCTGGAATCAGCCCACTTCAAACTGGGTCTGGCAGATGTGAAATGTCAGCAGCCGCCTTACCAGTGGGTAGGGCCGGCGAAGGGCCGGCGAGGCGCAGGCAATGCTTGTAATGATGCCAAGAGGTTGCAATGAATCATGTCCTGCTGAGCAGCACAACGGTGTTTCACAACTCTCCTGCCCTGCCATAGCCTCTGGGGAGTGCAGCAGGCTGGGGTGCCTCAGGGTGCAGGAAAGCCAGTCCGTGCTGCCCCGAGGACATGCCGGTCTCTTCCCTCCCTGCAGCAGCGGGAATCCTTCCCTACTGCAAACAGTCAGGTATAGCAGTGTATCTGTCACCCTTATTTCACCACGGCTGGTTGGGTGCAAGCTGAGGCGGCTGCTTTAACTGTCGCTGTTGCCTTCAGCAGCAAGCATTCAAAACAGCTGCTCATAGGTAATGTACTCCTATTCTCCTAATCAGTGCCATGGAGATGAGCGCTAAACCACAGCCAGTGATTTATTGGCACCCTCTGTTGTGCTGCCTGCTGCAGCTCCGTGATAAATGGCATTTGCTTGTGCCAGCCTGAGTCCCAAGCACGGGAAATGCTATGAGTTTGCTGGAGTTTTATCTGCTCACAGGTCAACATTGGAAGATGCTCCTTTTAAAAGCAACTTCCATTTGCTTTCAGTCAGAGGTTTCTGGAGCAGCAGGAATTTGCAGGGAAGAGCCAGGCATGTAAGCAGATCTCCACCGTGCAAAGCAACACGGGCCACCTGTGCTGCCATTTGGTAACCTATTGATTGTGCTGCGCGGGTCCAACCGGCAGCAGCCACACGGCTTCAAGCGCAGCTGCAGCCGCTGCAGCGGCACATCGCCAGGCTGGGCTCTGCCAGCACCGGGAAGAGGTACAATATTGCAACCTTTGACGTCATTCCAGTGGGATCAAGCTCAGACGTCTGTCCTGATCACAGATTGCGCAGGGCCCCCCCAGAGAACAGACATGTTGTGCAACGCCGAAACAGACTTTACTGAGGACTCAGGCATAACCGTGCCTCGCAGCAAATTGGCTCAGCACCGCCAGGATCAGGCCTTCAGTGTGTAGAAACGGCAAGAGTTTGGCAATGAAATCGGTGCAAGTCTGCTCAAAAAAGCTGTTTAATAATTTGCTTTCAGACAAAAACATTTTAAAATAGAGGGGACATCACTGTGCAGCAACAAAATGATGGACAAAAGACCTGTTTGCCCTCACAAGTGGGGCTGTTGGCATGGGGTAGAGGAGAGGGTTTGAACAATCCTTGGATTTTTTCATTTTATTTGGGCACTGCCTGGTACAAATGGGCTTGGGGAAGAGAAATAAAGGCTACAAAAATCCAAGGGACCTATTGGTCAGCATGAGTGCATGGAGATGTTTAGGTCTTCCCTGGGGTAAGAGAATTGAGGAAGGTTCATGGGGAAGCCAAAAGACTGTGATTTTTTGGGGGGTGATGGGAGTGAGAGAAATCAGAGCATATGATGCAAAAAGGCTCTGAGGTAGCCAAAGGAGCTGTACACAGGCAGGAACAGGGAAAGCCCCAAGGACATCCCGGCAGCTCCGCTGGCTGCTTGGGGCAAATGGTTCAATGCTGGTCTCAGGTGTGGGATGTCACCTCCAAGGAGAATGCTGAGGGCTAGCATTTCTGTCGAGCCAAGAGAAAATGAGCAACGGAGGGGCCACTGGGCTCAAAGATGGACCAAAGAATTGAGAGAGATGGAGGCTTTGGAGAAAAGGAATGAGAGTCTGCAAAAAGGTTTCCCAGAAAGGGCTGAGCTGAGCTGCCAGTGGAGCTGCAGTCTGCCGGGGCAGAGCCGGACTGTGTCCAGGCATCCCGGGTGAGGCTCAGCTGCAGCATGGCTTTTCTGGAAATGGGGACGGGAAGGTGGCCCAGCCATCAGAGCCCAATGGGTGAGACAAGTCCTCATAAAAATATAAGCCAGCAGGAAAGCTTCAGCAACCCAGAACAAGAGGTGCAGAATGGAATAAAAATGCTGAAAAATCACCTTGAGCAGAGGCCTCTGAGCCACACTGGAAGGCAGCCTCCGCGTGGGACAGGGCCAGCCTGAGGACTTGGCACTTCTCGACTCTCTTCAGAGCCCAGTGGGACCCAGACAGGAGACGAAAAATTTTGTCAGCTCAATTATTGCAGCCTCCTCCTCCCTCATCCCCACTTTTGAGAGGAAAACGTGCCAGGAGCCTTCTTTGGCTGCCTTCAAGTCCACGTGCCTGCTGAGGAGCCACATGGGCTGCTTCAAGGGGCTGTCTTGAGCAGCCGTACGTTAATGGAGCTGTAGGATTTACCCTCTGAAAAGAGATCAAGCTGTGACCCAGGATGAGCATAGCAGAAACTCCTGGGTCTAACACAGTGTAGGGGGAGTGGAAGGTAAGTCAGTCAGGCAAACTGCTGGAAGCTTCATTGGGCTTATCCCAAGGTGATGCCATATATTCAAACAGGGAAACTTAGAACAACTTAAGAGACCTTCAGTTAGGAACTGGGCTGTTCCTTCTGCTGTAACAAAACATAGATATATTGTAGTGGTAAAACTCCTTGCTTCACCATTTAACAGTGCTAAAGGCAGAAGAAGGTTTACAAGATGCTAGAAAAAGTATCAATAAATAAGTCTTTAACTAGTCCTCAAGAACGGTTTAGCTCTACGCCAAGCTCAGAAAGTACTGAAAGGTCTACAGGAAACTAAATATGAGGATAACAGAAACCCAAACACTCTTATTTTACAAGACCCTTTACCAAAGCCACCACTGATCTGAACAGCCTTAACAAGCTCCATTAGATTTTACCTATGAAGCTTAAAAAGCAAGAACTGGCAAAAGGGGCTGGATCTGAAGGACAGGCACCAGATTGCTTTCCCTGCAGGGTACTGTCTAGGGAAACTGGGAGCAGTAAATTTTTGTCCTTATAACACACAGGTGTGGTGGGCCATTGGAGAGGGTACAGCACGGCAAGTGTTTTCAGCCTGTTTTCCTTACCCGGATGGTGTCCTGCTGCTATATCAAAAAGGTTCACAGTAAGACAGAGGCTGCCAATCTGAGCTCAAACTAAAGCTGTTCCAAAAAGAGGTAATTTACCTTGGACATACTGTTGCTGACAGGGGGAAAAGCCATGAGCGGGGAGCGAGCAGAGTCCCCGCTGAGCCAGCCAGCACCCGGGACCCCACAGAGCTGCCGGTGCTGGGACGGCTGCTCCTCTGACACCAGGCTGACCAGTGAGTTTGCCAATATTGCACAACCCAGGGAGATGGGGGGAGAAGGGAAACTATTGCAGTGGGCACCTGAATGTAACTGAGCCTTTCAGCAGCAGAAATGGCTCTTGTCCCTACGCCTGACTCAGCCTCCCAGTGTTGCAAAATCCCTGCTCATATCATATGCAGGTGGTAGGGTTTCTAATTTAGAAGCTGCGTTGGAACAAGAACAGAGAAGGCATTCAAGGGTGATGGCTTAACCTGGCACAAGTCTGCATTCAGCAGAGTGAGATTGCTGCCATGCCCGAAAGAAACTCCCATCAGAAGGCTCTGAGGACTGCTGCCCCCGTTTTCCGCAGGGAAGAGTCTGGGGTTGGGATACACCTTACATCTCTGGGGCATACAGGTAGAGTTCACAACCACAAAGAACAACTCAAGAAGCAATCAAAGTCTGCCCCCAGCCCAAATGCAGTAACACTGATGCTCTCGCCAGACAACTTGGCTGCAAACACTGCTCTCTGGGGACCGCAAGGGAACGGCTGCCCCAGGGGAGCACTGTACCCAAGATGGGGGGGCCTGCCCTGCAGAGGTGGGGATGGGCTGCAGCCTGCAGAAGCTGTAGTAGGAGTTTGTCTCCTGTTGGAAGAAAATGGACAGAGTCTGAACCAGAACCTGGCTGAGAGGGAAAACAGGGCAGGCAGCAGACCACCACAGAGACTTGGAGGGCAGTGAAACTGGGGTGGGTCCTGATAAGAGGAGATGCTGGCAGAACACGGGAGGTAGATATTAGGACAAATTTCCATGAACTTCATCTTCTAACCTCTAAATGTCTAAAAATCAGACATGTATCAGTGTGTGAGCCATTCAGCTGTGGCTGTCAGTAGTCAACAAGACACATCCAGAAGAAAGACAGGCACTGAGAGCTCAGTGCAACAAGAACCGAGTCAGAAGGAGCAACTTACCTAAGCCACCGGCCTCAGGAGACACCTGCCTGCAGCTGAGCTGGGGGAAAAGAAGGATTTTCCTACAGGCTGAAGGGACCCATGGGAAATAAGTGTCATTCAGTAATGACAGCATTCACACCTAGGAAAAGAAAGCAGGCAAAAAAAGCAAAATTACATTAAGACTAATATTGGCAGCATTGCTAAGAGAGAAAGCCCAGAGGAGGGAGAGAGTTTTTTGGGCAGGGTCCTGGCTGCCCAAAAGGGGCTGGGAACTGTGAGCATTTCAAGCATGATGAACTCAGCATCACAGGAAAGGGACCTTTGCCCTATCTTGGTAAAGAGGGTCACCTCTCAGAAATACCCGCCTCCTCCACCATCGAAGGCTCTCAGGAGCTAATTCCACCTGCGAGCAGTGATGGGGTAAGTGATCTGCAGGTTGCTTTCAGGTGAGAGGCCTTTGAGTTAACAGCAAGTATAGGCAGCTGAGCACTGTGTTAAGTGAACTTTATTCCATTTGCAAAACAACATGAGCTCCACACACTGCCGCTCAGCTGTCTGCCGGCCACATCCATCAGGTCAAACTGTGTTGGAGGGATCTGACTCATTTCTTGCATCAGATCTGCAACAAAATGAGTCAGGGATAATCTTAAATATCCCGATCAGCTCCCTAAGCCTCCACAGATCTCCTGCCTAAATTCATCTCTCTCTGGCAATCTCTTTGGGAGAAATTTGAGCCAGAATTTGAGGCTCGTTCAGTGCAAGTACGGGGTGAGAAATGACAATAGTTATCACTCAAGGAGGTCGGCAAAAGAAAAAGGGGTTAAGGGATACGTACCGAAGAAGCGGGGAGGAATTTGCACCAGGGGTTGCTGTTTTTGCTGCTCTTGGTCCACTGGAAGCCAGAGCATGTTGCATTTAGATGGGAGCACTGGTGCTCAGGAAAGCATCACAGGACAGATCTCAGCAAGGATTGCCAGACTCGTGATGGATTTGGTGAGCCCCTCAAGAAAACAGGATCTGGCCCTGATGGAGAGGGAGTAAACTGGGGATGCGGGAATGAAGGAAGTAACAGGAGCCTGGGGGTGGTGTGTGAGCAAAGCGGTAGGAAAGGACCGGGGCTTGTAGTTGTGTCGAGGGAGCCTCTGCCTGCGACAGGGGACTGGAGCAGGGAGGACAGGGAACAGTGGAAGAGCCTCATTACTCGAACGACGCCTTTGCCTCATCTCTTAGGGAGGAATCGGAGACTAGGACAAGATTGAGGAGCTGCCAATCTGGAACAGACCAGTGGTGCCTGCAGTCAAGTACCCAGCTTCCAGCAGAGGCCAAATTTGGATGCTTTAGAGGAAAATCTTCGATAGCATCCCAGTTCCAGGAAGAGCGCAATACATCAAGTGTTTGCTCATGTTGGGATAGCTACAGAACCATAGCAGGGCAGACAGGCTATTTATAAGCATATCAGATGTCAGCTGAGCTCTTTGCACTTTCTATAGATCATACATCAAGTCTAATGAGAAGTCACACAGGCTGAGGGGAACAAATGAGCACAGGTTAAAGAAGAGGTGTCCTCTTAATACAATACATACAGGGAAGAACAGCAGCTGGCCCTGTGCCCAGGACTACTTACAAGGCCTCTGAAAGCTGAGCAAGATCACTTTACTAACAACACCGTGAGAAGGAAGGGTTGAGAATGCTGGTTGTGATGATGATTCTGCATTATTAGACAGAGAATTGTTTGCTCCTGAAAAAAAAGGATCCAAACCTATTCATAGATGTTTCCTTACGCTCTCTTCTAAGGACATGCTGTGCCTAACAAAATAATAAGCCAGCTGAAGGGTTAACTCTTTCTCTCTCCAAACCTACTATAAGAGAGCTAGAATACAGATTTAAGCACAGACAAAAGATGATAGTTGTTCCAATGAATGTTCCAGCTAGCATCTGCTCTTCTGAATTAGTTGAAGTCTGGTTTTGTCTGGAGACAGAACTGCTGAGCAGAAGTGTACTGGCTCCTTTTCTGCTTAGCCGGCTATTCTGATCTCTCTTGGTCTTTGGAAACTTCTTCTCCTTTTCACAGAGGCCAGAGCCTATTGTGCATTGATACTTGGTACGTGCCCACAGGCTGTGTATATGTTTCACTGCAAACAGCTTCAAATCTGTGTTTCCCACTGGAGGGAGAACTGACACAGGGAGATATTTTACAGATGTTCTCTCCCCCATACAGACACATATCTGTGCATTGCTTCACTTATCGGCAACTCAATTTTCTTCTGCAAACAGGCATTATTGCAGAGCAGGTGCAGGTGGATGGAGAAGGGTTCCCCAGGACCTGTTAACCTTCCTGTTTTGCTCGAAGCTCGCTGATCCTTCACCTCACCCTTTGTAACAAGACCTTTGAGGATCTGCGTGTTTCAATTACACACAGATGAATAATTTACAAGTCATGGCTGTTGCAATAAACAAGTCCTTCTGCTCTGTCCAAGCACTAGATGGCTTGTCTTAAATTTCCCTCACTTTGCTAAAACCTCCACGACTCAAGCAGCATTCAAAAACCTTTAAAGGAGAAGCTCATGAGGGAAGAGCAGGGTGGCATATCACAGCAGCAAACAGCACTCACAGCAAGTATTCCTCTTATCTCTGAGCAGGGCGTTGACCTGTTGTACAAACTCCAGGTAGGAAAGCCACTGGCAAAGCAACCCCAGATGTAATATTTACCTAAGAAGAGACATTTCAGTGGAAAACAAACTACAGGATCTGCTGACATCCTGGTGGGGAGAACAGCGGGCATTCACACAGGTGCAGGCAAAGGAATAGGAACGGGATGTGGAAACTTTCTAGCATTTCCAAGTAATAAATCTGTCGTTGCGTGAGGAGTATGTTTGTGCTGTCCGTGATTCCAGCTAAACAGGTATAAGACGTGGATTTGCAGCTTGTCCACCAAAGACCCACTGCACAGCATCAGCGGAGTCCCTTTGCTTCCCTGTGCCCCAGTACTCCATACTTAAAATAGAGATGCAAATAGGCAGATCCTGCAAGAAAACAGCCAGCCTGGCACCAAACATCCCTGAACCGTTGCAGCTGGTACCCAGTGATGCCTCATTCTCTGGCAAGGGGAAGTGGATCCCATGAGCTACCCTGGGGATATGAGCCACAGTTTTGGATCACAGATGATAGTTCCTGTACAAGTGTCTCTGGAGAATAAGATAGACAGGACTGAAACAGCTCAGGAGCAAAGTGAATAACAGGGTTGTTTTTACCTTTAATCCGTTCCACATGAGCAGAAAGAGTTTGGAGCCATGAAGCATGTGCTTCCTTTTGCAGCTCTTAGAAATCAGCATGACCCATAACTTTACTTATGAATCCTTTCTGGTCTGCTCCATACACCCCTGTTGAAGGAAATTTGTGTGCAGGGCTTGCACAATCAGCCTGTTTTACCACCACAAAGCTGCAGTTTCATTATCTCCCTAAGACGATCAAAGCACAGGCTGTCACTGAAAGGGGCAATTCCACCTTCCCCCAGCCCGTGTGTCCCTCTTCCTCAAGTCATCACGGTGATCATAATAAAAAGGATCTTTTCCTCAGGCAGGGTATTTTTCAGCTGGATCAGTTCCCATGCAGTCATAGCAGCTGTAGTTTTGCCACAAAGCAAGGGCCAGGAAAAAGGCTGGAACTGTGCCTTAAGAGCTTAATGCAAAATCATGAAGTTGCAACCTCAGGTTCCTGGGTCATTTGTCCCTGCAAATAGCCTGGATTTATAGCCCTGGTTAGGAAAGTCTCCTTGGCTGCAGCTTTGTGGCTCTCTTTACAATGGGTCAAATGCAAACTCCTAGGTCCCAAAAGTACTGAGCTCTGAGGGAAGTCTGGAACTAGTTACAGTTTTCAGTTTGGGATCAGGTCTAGCTGGCTATTCAGAACTGGCCTTGAAATTGCAACCATATCATTTATTTATACCCTTACCAGAGCAAACCAGTGGGGCCACCCCACTGAGCCCAAGCTCAACCTCCCAGATCTCACCCTCCATCGTCTGGAGAGTTTGTGAAATCTCCATCCTTAGAGGTTTTCAAAACAGCTGGGCAAGGCCTTGAGCAGCCTGATATGACTCCAAAGTTAGCCCTGCTTTGAGCAGGAGGTTGGACTAGAGACCTCCAGCGGTCCCTCCCAAATGGTATTATTCTGTGATTCTACCATCTTCCGCTGCATTTGCATCAGGCTCTGCTACACCACCACCACTCGGCTGATCAACAAGCAGGCCCCACATTGACTGATCCAGAAGTCAGGGAGCCCGAATCAACCGACTCTTCATGGCGTTGGCTGTGTTAGCTCAGGAGCTAGAGCAAAGCACAGGGCTTATCTGTGTGCAGTTGTCTGAGGAGAGCACTGCTGACAGTCACTGCAAGAAACACTCCTTGCCACCGCAGCACACACTAGAATAAGATTTTCATTGCAAAAGAAACTGGCCCAGATCTGGCAAGGGTCCCAAGATGAAGATTGCAGAACATTTTCTCTTCTTCTCAACAGGAAGGAGTCTGCATTCTCAGCAGGAATGAGTGTGAAATACAAATCACTGAGCACTTGCTGCTTTTTGTCCAAGTCATTACACAGCACTCATGCATACCCACAGTAAAAGAACAGATGATGGGGGCTGTCTTGCCATTTCCATGTGGCCCTTCAGAGATTTTAGCAACTTTCATCCACTAGAGTGAAATCAGATCAGTTGAAAGAATACCAGAAATTCGTTTTGGATGAGACAGCCCAGGAACATACTGGGGGCTGGGGATCAGTGGTAGGACACAAAGAGTGAGTCCTGCTCCATCAGCCTGTTTGCAAAGGTGAGAGTTGAGCTCACAGGTCTTCTTGCAGAGCCCCCCTCTGGGGACACTTCTCCTTCAAGCCAGAGGATGGGCCAGGGTTTCTCGGTGCTCGTCAAGCCTGAAGACCTCATCTATAAGGTAAAAGGAGCATGGAGAAGCAAGAATGGGAAATGTGGGTCACTGAGCCAAATCCCCAGCCCTGGCAATACAAGGTTGCTGCCATCTCGTGGCTGGCTCTGGCCATGCAAAGGTTACGGGGGACATTTTTCCAGCTGGAAAATTTTGCATTGAGATGAAATCTTTCCTGGAAGTAAGCTTCAGCTGGACGGAGCAGGGGGTAAACAGCAGTGCCAGTGGTTAGACCCCATGGGGCCATGGCACTTGGGTATCACAGCTTTGCTGTTCACAAGAGGTCTCCTGCTTACCTTCTGCGCCAGCTGCTCGCCCCTGTTTGGGATGGCTCCACCCGAAGTCAGAGTAACTCTTTTTCTGTCAGGCCATCACTTCCTTGTGCCCTATAACCTAAGGAGACAGGAGACATCCCTGTTGCTGTCAAGAGGCCCTGGGTTTGCTGTGCACATGCAGCAGTCAATGCATGTGGCCGTTCAGCCTGGCCTTCACGACGGTCTGGTGCTGGGAAGGGAGAAGACCTGCAGGGAAAGAGAGACATGCTGGGATCAGATGGGGTGGATATGGTCTCCAGCACTGTTTCTTTTGGCATCTTTCATTGAGCTGTGGTGCTGATGCAAGGATTTGTGCTGTGAATAAAGTACAAATGGAGGAGAACCACATGGTCACTGTTTCTCCCCCTTTCAGCCTCTCTACAGAGCTCAGCAGCATGCACAGACCTTGCAAGAAGTGTGTGAGCAGCCATATATTCCTCATGGGATCTCCATAACCATCCTGAAGCTGCTTCCCCCCAGGCAGGAGAACAGTGTCCTAAGGAGACCCACCAGCAGAAAAACTTCTCCTGACAGCTCAACAGAGAACATACTGAAGCAGAGAGCTGGCTGCACTGCCTTCAGCAGAGCTCTTGTAGGCGGTGTCTTGTGGACACTCGCTTGAGGATCCCTCCTCCTTCCTCGTGTCTAACCCTGGGAATAGGCTCTGACTTCCCCTTCTCCCTCCTGGGATGCTCCGAGTTCTGCAGCCGCACAATTCACCGGGAAACACAGGAACAAGAGTTCCAGAGCAAGAAAAACCTGCCAACCCATTTGGTATTTCCATGGTGTTTGCTGGTTAACTTCCAGGCTTTTCTCTTTGTGTGGTACGTATTGTGGCTCACATCGCAGAAACTAAAGTGAAATACTTAAGTAAATGAGTCCCCTTGGGAAGACTCCAGGCAATGGGGAGATGACTGCTCAGTGACCTGTGCAGCATCCTGGGTACACAGGGAGTTTCCCGTAATGATAAGACTACAAAGGAATATTTATTTATCTAGATACTTATTCAGCTTTCATCTCTGGCAGTGTTTCTCAATCAGCCATTTCAAAATGTTTTGCCAACGCTAATTAACCCTTGCAACACCTCTGTGGTAGGGATCAGCATCCCCACGACACAAACAGGGTGACTGAATGGAGAAGACAAGTAACCCCTTCACATCACAAACTGGGTGACCAAGGAGCGGAGAAGACAAATAACCCCTTCAAAAAAGAAAGTAAGAGAGCAAAGAAATAATGATATCCTGAAATCCCAAGCCCATGTCCTAACAAAACCACCCCCTACAAGCCCCTGAATCTGCAGACATCCTGTTGGAAACGCAAGCAGCAACCTGCCATTCTTACCGTGAAAGCTGCCGTTCTCGGCTGTGCACCCAGGAAGCACTGTCCGGACATTGAATAAGCCCCAAAAACATGGTGCCCTGAAGCAACATTACACGACCCAGAATCCCCTAACGAGCTGCAGCACTGGTCAGCCACACAGCCTACCCCACCAGGCAGATTTTCCCATGATGTTGCACATGCTATTTATTCCATTCATTAACCAAGTTAATGGTGGCTAAGAATAGACCCCAGATGTCCTTCTGGCCTCAAAAACTTGTTTGCCCTCAAGGAAATGCAAAGCCTAAGTGGCTTATGGCATGTGTGGGACACAAACAATGAACCAAAGCTATGAAGAGCTTGCACATTTCCAAGAATTCACAAAATACATCTCTGTTTTTAAATAACCTCCGTTCCAGTTTGGGGAAATAAGTGTTTAGCAAGGATAGCACGGGACGGAGCAATGGATATATAAATGTATCATTCATTGATATAGAGATTATGCCAGACAGAGCCATAGCTGTTCAAAGGTCTTAGTTTTCTGTTATCTATTTCTGTGATGTTACCACTGCGGCAAATTCATAATTCTGTAATAAACTGGTATTTCTGAACAAAGACGATTTGATGTTATGCCTTTAGAAAAATGCATCTTAAGTACAATTTATTCCTGAATTTTTTTTTTTGGTAATGGAAATTATTCTATAGTCTCATTTTTTATACATATTCCCCAATACATTTGGGAAATTTCCCAAAACATACTAAAGATAGCACTATGGTTTTCTGCATCACTGCTAAAAATCAAAGCATTCATGTGCAGAATAAAGAGAAATTTCTTTCTGTATAAGCATTTTCCTTCTGTTGCTGAATCCAGTCTTTTGATAATCAGCAATTACAGAAAAGAACTATAACAATCAAATGGGAGTTTGCACTCACAGAAATCATGCTATTTATTGCATGAGTTATTCAGATGGAGAAAGCTGGAAACCTATTGGTAAATGAAAGAAACTGCTATTTCAGAAAGCTGAAATTGTATTAATACAGAGTCTAAAGAGCCTAGAGAAGAACACAATCTATTTGGAACTGATTTGGTCTTCTCAGAAACAGGAAAGAGAAAATATGGGGATTTAAGGATCTTTTCCTCCCTTTAAATGTATTACTTTTTTCAACTGATATTTTATCAAACCATCTTCAGTATTATATGGTATTATGGAACATGATATTTGGGATTCGATAGCAGTATTGACTTGGGGAACCTCCAGTAAATAACAGTTCATTCACCCACACCACACATAGCCTCCAAACTGTGACTGTTCAGACTTTACAAATAGAAGGACGAAGGCAGAGACTATAAAAGTCACACAGTGACTAAAAGTTACAGTCATTTCCACACTGGGGGGCTCCAGCTCCCATTTCCTCAACCCACTGCTTTGCTTGCAGAGATGGGGTTAAATACCCGATTCCCAGGCCATGTGGACTGAAATGATGAATAAAGAACCCAGCAAGCCAGGGAGACCTCTTACACCATGAAAGTTTTCTTCCTTTTCCATCCTGTCATCTGGTTTGAACTGCAGCAAGCTGCCCGCTCAGGAGACCGACCGATGTGCCTGCATTGCAGCCAGGCAGGTGATTCTGTGAAGCCTCCCGTGGCGGCCGGGCTCCAGGAGGACCCACCTGGCTCAGCCCCGCTCCATCGGGGTAGGGGCACTTGTCCCAGCCGCAGGGGAGCCAGACCTAACACCAGAAGGGAGCGATGCATCCCTGCCACGCGTGCGGGTCAGATGCCGCCAGGCAACGGGAGTGCAGGTTTCCATGGCAGTGCAAACAAGAGACGGTGAAAGCCGGGAGCTGAGCCGAGCTGCACCGTGGCCACATCCACGTCCACGTCCACATCCACGTCCCCATCTGACCACAGCCCCCCCGTGGAGAGGAGCCCAGAGGAGCTCTTCTTTGGGTGAGAAACCAAAAAATAAAGGGGGTGAGGGCAATCACAGCAATTTATTTTCTGTTTTCGACATCAGATACAGCGCCTCACTCAGACAAGCGGAGGTGCTGGCGTGTGTCACTGGGAAATCACACGCACTAACCATCTCCTTCTCCGTGTGCAAGTGGCGGGGTATGTATTGGGAAATGGGACACATCTGTCCCTGGAAGAGTTGCTCTGTAGCTCAAAACTTGGAGTGGTTTCCCAGAGAGCATAATGAGCCTTCTCTGCAAGCGATGGTATCATTTAAATAATTTGAGTGTATAAAACATATGCTCATTCATTGCTCTGGGAACATGGTGGATGGATTTTATTGTATTTTTTTTAGAACTGTTTGCATGTTTACTTTGGCATATTTTTTTCTGTGCAGCAGCTTGATGCTAGGGAAAAGCACTGAATAAATGTTTCGGTAAATTAAAACCATAAACGCCTTATCTATTGATTCACATACTGCTGGCCATTGGTACGTAGCTACTGAAACATAAAAATGTCAGAGGCAGTGAAATATATGCCAAATGATTCTAGCAACAAAACAACTTTTTATTTACATTATTGAGCTTAATAATTATAATTAGCACAACTAGCGCTTCTGTAGCTTTTGGCATTATTTCCAGAGTGACGTGCAAACAATCTATTAAAAAAACCCCAACAACCTCAAACCATAAATACCTTGATAAAATGAATATTTATAAGTTAACCTTAGAAACAAATTCCTATGCTTGACTAAAATTATATTATAAAGCACTGTTTATCTCTGAGAGTTTCACTGACAATTGTTTTCCATATGCCAGTATCCTCTGTCTAGTCCTGCTTTTCAGTCCCATTCCCTGTAGCAGGAATTTAAATCAACTACATGAACGAGAAGATTTTTATGAGAAGGGTTTTAGATTACAGAAGTCAAGGTGCACACTAAGAGGGCTGAACATCCAGGTGTTTGCTGCAACAGCTCTGCATATTTCACAGAGTGTATTCAACTGAACGCTGCAGGCGTTTGACTGCCGTCCTACCCCTGCCCTGACGGGGTTTTCTCCAAAACTCACGTCATCAGCAGGGGTTATGTTGTTCCAGGATGTAGATGAGGGACCCCTAGAGCGAAATATCCCGTTAAGTTATACGAAGTCCAGAGAGACATGAAATCTGAGCTAGCAGTCAAGAAGGCTTTTGGAAAAGGTGCTTCAAGAACTGAAAAGGAGAGAGAAAACATTTGGGATGTATTAAAACCGCCTAAATTCTACCTCAGCCTCTGTGTCAAACAGTGAAAGTTTGACACCTCCAAAGAATAAGATACTAATTGGGCAGCTGCAGAAACACAACCAATAGGAAACACAAAGCATCGAGGACGTACATGGAAATTAGGCCAGATGAGTTTAGCTCAAAATACATAAAAACTGGAGGCTGTTCAGAGCAAAAAACGATGCTCTAAAATAGCCTTAAAACTAGTGCAAGCGGAAGAGAATATTTTCTGCTGTGTCTTATACCAGTGCAGATCAGGAACAGTCCCAGCAGCAGAATTGCATCAATTGAACTAATACCTCACTGGGACCCAGCTTGCTGCCCTTGTTGATTAGAAGATAACTTTAACAATGGCCTATCTGTTCTTTGTAAGCGAGATCGTTACAATTATGCCTTTTCCCCTAGGATCCATAGCAAAGACTACAAAAAGAGACTGGATTCAGAGAAACAAAAACCTAACCTTCAACAGTTTGCCAGCCTAAAATTAAACACGACAGAGTTCTCTACAGCATGTCTGTGCTGTCCAACAATCATTCAGCCTTATCACAAGAAACCCACAGTGCTGAAGCAATTACTGGTAAGAGCTTTAGCGAGTAAAAATGTTGCTTGTGAACCAGCAATGGGAGGATGACAAAGTATGGGTGTGGATCAGAACAGGAGATGTGGGTGGAACAAGAGGCAAGGGACTTGAGTTGCTTGTTATCTCCAAATTGTTTTGTCTTTGCTTTCCCATCAGTGTGCGTGTAAGGAGGACTATGTTTTACACAGCTTTCACATAAGCCAGGGATGAACATCTCCTTTTTGGAGTCAGAACACAAATATTTTCCAGTTTACTGAAGCTTTTTGTTAATTCCTACAGACACAAAAGGCTCAGTGGTTAAGGTCCAGAAAGCCCCTAGGCCCATCACTGCTGTAAAACCTGCTGCGTCAGTTACTGGCAGGTCCCAGTTGATTGATTTATTTATGGTTTTCCTTGGGCCAGGGTCAAAGATGCCATCTCCACATACAGAGTCAACATCTAAAAGTCTCTCTTCCAAACCTGGAATGGAAACCCAGCCTGTGCTGTCAGGTAAGGTCATGATGCTCCAGCAGCTTTTTATTGTTAGGTCAAAGGAGAGGACTGTATTCAGATTCTTCTGCCCATGATCAGATGAGACAGGTAAAATAGCTCCAGACTTACAAAAATCCCTGGCTGAAATCCTGAGTTGATCAGCAGATATGGTCAAGTGACATAAACCATACAGAGGTCTCAGTTACATCACTGGCTTCTTATAAGCCCTATTCAGCTCCCCACTCTTGAGTCAGCATTGTTAGGCATCTGCAGCTGTGAGCACAGCTGCCCACCCTTCAGGTGTGACGCAGCAAAGTCCCTTTGCACTGGGTCCTGATATTCTGCCTTGCGTCTTCTACATCCTCATCCATTTTTTGCAGAAAGCCCAGAAGAGGAGGAAGAAAACCCCATGAAAAATCCATTTACAATTCCTCCAGATATCGACATTTTCTCAATAAGGGACAAGGAAAGAAAAAAGGCTAAGGCGGTATGTATACATGCTTTAGGCCAATGTATATACAAGCAGTTCACTAGGGCAGGCAACCAACCGATATAATACCAAAATTTAGTGCATGACAGAAATAATAGCTGTCAAATTCAGCTGAGATTCCCCCAGATCAGCTTCAAGTCCACCGAAGTCCATGATGAGAGATTAACTTTACCAAGAGCAGATCTGAGCACAGGCTTGCTGGTTGCTAGTGCAAAATCTGGATATTGTCACTTTACTTACTTACTTCAAGGTAGATTTACCACTCGCTCCTGTTCCTGGAGAAGATACCTGCCAGTGCTGTTAGCATTGATTTCTACATAAAGCTTTGGTGAAAGATCTTTTGCTTTCCACTTCAACAGGCTTGGCTTTCTGCTTGGGACGCTGTATTCCAATGTTTGATGTGACCACCTTCTGAACTGCCAACAAAATGAATGCCTAGGAAGAAGGACGACATGGGTTTCATGCCTTAGGTTTCTCTCCATAAGATAGGGAACTGCAACCCACCAGACCATAGAGCTGGGTCTCAGGAATGTCTCTTTCTTCCTTATTTCTGCAGTGGACTTTCATTAGGGCATGCAATCCAAAGGGGGTGGGAAGTCATGGAGAGGTTGTCGCATCTCTGAGAGGTCTGATTGTTGCATGTGGTTGCAGAAGCCAGGCAGTAGTGTGGAAGCAAGAGGTCTTTGTTTCTAAATCACAAAGGGAGAGCTCCAAACAAGCTCAAGCAAGCCACCTCACCTCACATTGATGAATGATAGTCTGGTTTTAGCTTGGGTTGAAGGTCACTATATAAGTATGGGGAAGGGCTTAGGAAGAAGTGCACCAAGGATGTCTGCTGAGTGATGTCCTCAGCCTAACCCATGCCCTAACTGTGCAAAGAGCAATGAAGTACACTTCAGCCCATGTGAAAGCACTGAGCATGAACAACCTTTTACCCTCCAGAAAGCTCTGGAGTGGGTTTGAATAGGTCCTCTCAACCCGAACTTGAGGATATACATGCCTTTGTGAAAGTTGGACTGAGTTGGTATCGAGCATGGGCTGTCCTTTTGTTCCCTCTTACTAGGGGACTTGAAGGATGAATCTCTGAAAATTTCCATTCTCTCCCAGGAGTAATCCAGGAAGGAAAAATGAGGACACTGAGTAGGTCCAAACTGGCACAGCTGGTGGCTAGATGCAGAATACAAATCAACAAACTAATGAGAACAAATGCTAAGAAATGAAGTGTTTCAGTTGCCTCAAGAGAGAATATCATTGGGATTAGTCAGATAAACCAGCAACCATGCATCAGCAGGATATCAGTAGCCTGCAAATTTCTAAACTGTGAATAACGACTCATGTCTTTAAAAACCACAGCAAACAAAGCACATAATCAAACTGTCCACATAACTGACTTTTCCTCATAGGAACGTGAAAGGATGAAGACCATGAAAATCCATGAGAAAATGACTTACTCTGCTAAAATAAAAGCAAAGCAAAAAGCGTTGAGGAAAGCTCTGCAAAAGGAGGAAGAAGAGGAGGGCAGAAAACAGGCAACAAATGAAGAGAAACTGAAAACTCTTCAGGACAGTCTTTCATGGAAGACAGCCATTAAAAAAGGTAGGGAACGGTTACTATCTTTGTAGTGGTGCTGCTCAGCTGGGTTACCGCCTAAAGTAAAAATCAAAGAGGGGATGGGAGTAGCAGTTAGCTCTAGCTGACTTTGGTGAGCTCTTGCAAACACAATAGTTATATGCTGCATCTTGCCAACCTCTGTGCGGCTGGGCCATCTCCATCTCATGCATTTACATACGGAGCATGTATCACCCCCACCGCAGTAGCCTGGATTCCACCATCCCCTATGGCCTCTGCAGTAGCTGTGAGCTCTGGGAATCAGCTGGGAGTCAGCTGAGAGTTTGCAGGACCTTGTGTCATGCAGACATTTCTACTAAGCTGACCTAAAGTTGGATTTTAGTGGATCCGGGCCTAAACTTTCTGCCTTTGACATGAGGAGTAGCTTTGCCATTAATGTCTAGAGGACATTGACCTTTGTAAGGACCAAATTCTCCACTCCATTCTACCTGGTTTTACTCTGTGAAAGCCCATATGAAACTGATCCTAAACAAGGTCAAAACTATAATAAAATAATCAGTATTGCTGGCTCCAATGCCAACCACATCCATGCTCACAGCAGCCTCCATATTCACTGTGTTTTGCCTTGGCCATATTTCCCCCTCTAGTCTGATCAACTCTATATCCTCATTTCAGACTACCCATTAGAAAAGGAGACCTTCCGTGACTACATAAATGACAGAAGAGAGGTATTTTTACTTGAGGTACTTGGCTTTAAGAATGTTACTTTCTGTTCGTTTAATTATTCTTCTCTGTGTTGCTTTGTTTTGTTTTTTTTTCCCCCTGAGATCCATTGCCTAGAGATCATACCAAGGAGGCACACAT
The DNA here is from genome assembly GCF_965638725.1 of Aptenodytes patagonicus. Taxonomy (NCBI): domain Eukaryota; kingdom Metazoa; phylum Chordata; class Aves; order Sphenisciformes; family Spheniscidae; genus Aptenodytes; species Aptenodytes patagonicus. The sequence goes on from NC_134956.1 coordinate 13,288,063, forward strand.
CAGGCCTCATGAACTGATTGTCCAAGTCCTGTGTTAAAGACACTTGTAGCCTATAGCCCAGCAATCCCAACCAAGAAAGAAGGAACATAGGTCATTCGCACCATCCAGTAGCAGCCAAGCAACTATTTCATTTGTGAGATGCACAGATATACTGACAATTTGGCTTCTGCTGTCCTATACATAAATTATAGCTGGGAGCCATTCTGAACTCAAAATAAGGGAGCCGTGCTGGAATATCCCCATTATTCACCTCTATTATTGTGCTGTAACACAACTGAATCAATCTTTGTCAGCCCAGAGTCAATGCACTGCTGCAACTACTGGATTCTCTCTTTAATTTCACTGCTTATTTGCTATGTTACTTCTGAAATATCTCCTGGCCTCTATGTACCTAGTTTGCACTAAGACACATAATTTAGTTTGAAATCCTTACCTTCTCCGCCAACAACTATAAGGTAATAAGGTAACCAAGAACAAAGCTAAACCAACATACCTTTAAAATCGACCAACCGATGTGACTATGTTGCCTTTTGGGTTCATTTCAGTATGCCATGGCAGTAAAGCGAGATGAGATTCAAAGGATGGAGAACGTAGCAAAGAACAAGGAAAGAAAACTGGAAAAGGCTGAATACTACCTGGAGAAGGATGCTGCCATGTTTGATGAGTTCCTGAAGGAGAACCATAAAAACTCTGTTCAAGCCCTGAAAATGTAATGGAAGTTGAGAGAACCACTTGTGTGCTTTTTTGCACTGGACACAGGAGGTCTTTTACTCGACCTCCACGCAGGGTTTTGGCTAGCAAATGCTCTATGTCTGAGCTTGCCCAGAGTTACAGTCCTGATGGCACTTTCCCCCCCACATTCAATGAAAGAGAGGAAGGAGAACAATAGCTGGGGAATCCCCTCATTACAAAAGCCTTTGATTTGGCTGCAGCAGGGAACCTGCTGTTGACCCCACCACTTCCATTCTTCTCACAACACCCTTAGAGAGGGATATGCTTCTGCCCAACCCCTCACGGGAGAAACAGTCCCCTAAGTGAAGCGAGCCAAGCACTTTGGCCCATTACAGGTATCACAAGGGCAGAGCAGCAATTGATGTTCAGCAGCAGCCAAATTAGGGAGGCCTTAACCTGGAAGCGTCGCTGGAACCCCATACTCTCTTTGCCAAGACAAGTAGGGCCTTCAGGCAGGAGCCAAGCATCACCTGGGATACAACTATAAGAGATATTTGTAGTGCTCCCCCCACATCTTTTTCTCTGTTTTATGTGCACCTCAATTCACTACCCACTTACTGCTAAATTGTTTTATGGCTTACGTTTATGCATTCTTCCCTAGTGCCGAAAAAGAAACCGCAGCAAAGACAAAGAAAATAACGGAGATCCAGGCAATCACTTCGCAAATAGAGAACCTCCAAAGGTAATGGTTGCACACTATTCCTGCCTAGCCTTTAGCAGCTCCTACAGCGCTATACCCTCACAGCCCTTGGGGAAAAAGGGAATCGAGGAAAAAGATTTCTGAAAATGTTCAATTTTAAGAGTCAAAATGTTTCAGCTTTTGTTTTCCAGATGCTGGCTTTGCTTCTAAAACAACTCAACTAGTTTTTTAATTTTTTTTTTTTTTAAAGTATAAACATTCCAAAACCAAAATTAAATGCTTAGTCTCAGATTAAAAACCAAACAAAACTAGGTAATGCATTTTAATGGTGACCTGGGGGAAGAAAAAAAACCCACCCTATAATTCCCATTATGTGTTGAGCTGGCAAGCTTTCTCATTCATTTTCAAGTAAAAATTCCCGAATTAGCAAGCCCAGTGCCATAGCAAGGCTCTGGCCACAGAGATGTGACCAGACAGCTTCCACATGAGGAACCACAGAGAGCACACAGGGCAGGTTCCCATTTGTCTTTGCATGTCCATGAAGACACGTGCCCTCTTGTCCCTTCTCTGGGTGAAGCTGAATATCAAGAGTTAGAAAGAACCTGTTCAAACAGGGGCTTTCCTCCCTGCTAACAAACTTTGTCCACTTCTCTCAACCCAGTGATATATCCAGATTCAAGAATACTCTTGAGGAGTACAAGATGTACAGGGACTTCCTCTATCAACTATCTCCGAAAGAGTGGCAGGAGGAACATGGAAAAAAGCACACAAAGGAAAAGGATTTGAAAACAACACACAAAGCTAATGAAGAAAGTGCCTCGCCTCCCACCACCGCAGAGCAGGGTGAGTGCCAGGGAAAAGCTACCCGCTCCTCACTGGGACAGCTCCATGCTCTAAGTGTACATCTCTTCTTGTCTCCAGGCCAGGGTCTGACAGCCAGGACAAACACTGCCAGTCCCTCTAGTACCAGTTATATAGACGTGCCAAGTTCCCTGCTGTCTTCAAAAAGTTTGGATTTCAGGTCATTACAAGAGATCAGGCCACAGCTCAAAAATTTCCTGAAGCCTCTATCAACAAGAAAACTGTAAGTACAAGACAATGGAAACAACAGACTTAAGTACTGTAGGGAGCACTCAACTGACTGGGAGTCAGTATAGAGGAAACCTACTCCTCACCTTCACCGTGAGCACACTGAGATCTGGGTCTTATTGGAACAAATCAAAATACCAGTAGAAAGCCATCAGGTGTGCAAGTCAGTACCTATGTACCTACTCCAACAGAGCCTCATCCTCAAATCCTCTGCTGAGAGCCTTGCCCAAAGAATTTGGGCCTTGAGATAACCCCAGGAGGAATCATAGACCTTGGGCATTTGTCCTGGAGCAAAGCTTCTCTGCAGCCTATTTGTGGCTGAGCTATTGGTTCCCACTGTTGGTCACAGCCGCCATGCAAATAGCTGCCTGTTGTTTTGCCATTAATGAAGGTCCGAGGCCACTGTAGACCCACATTGCATTGACCGTCTACTTTCAGTAAGAGCCTTCAGACAGTATATGCTGGGATACAGGCAGAGTAATGCCGCTGTAATGTAGGCAGGGCCAGCCTAAGAAGAGGAGGGGCAGGTGGAAGTATGAGACAAGTATGACCAGCTCCAGCTTCTTGAGGCAAAGAAAGCAATTGTCTGGAGAAGCAAAGCGTGAGTGGCTGGTGAGTTTCCTAAGGCCAAAAAACCTGGTTACCAATAGGGTTTGAAGTAAGTCATTGCTTGCAGGGCCATTTCCCCTGCCTCCACTCAGAGTGTTGCAGGTGCCAGGTTCTCCCAAGCAGGGCTGGCGTGTGCCACCCCTCATGAAGCCACTGCAATTACTGGGCTGCTGCCACATGGCAGGAACGATGTGGACACACGTGGGGCTGGCACTAAGATGATGCAAATGGAGGCTTTTCACCCCTCCATGGCACAGGTTGACAGGTGCAAGTGAAGGTGATGAGCAGGCTCTGCTGCCAACATCAGTCAGGCACCTCTTGCCTTGCTCCTCAAGCTCTGTGAGCTGGCTTGTCCCTGGGGCTGAGCAGGGAAGAAAGAGGCCCCACTGCTGGCTAATGGTAGTAGGCTGTGCAGTGGAAGAAGCACTCAACAACCTTCTCCCAGGGCAGGAAAAAACTGCAGACTCCCATGGTGGCTACACCATGTTGTTTAGGAGCAGTGCCACATCCCACACGGAGCACAAGGCTTTCTCTACACTTGCTGTGCTGCTGCCTGAGCCTTTTTAATAAGGCTCTTACCTCTGCCTTCTCATTGCCCAAGAGCCAAAGCCTCCCATCGAGTTCAAAGGCGTTTGGATCAACACCCTCAGTTCAGGCTCACGCGTCATGTCCCGACCCCGCTGGCCAGCAGAGCCCGGAGCAGCTCAAAAGACAGCTTGCTTGTGGACAGATGTAGCTCCCACGCTGCATGTTTGTGTGACCCCTCGCTCCTACTGACCCCCAAACAGCCCACAGCCACGGGGGGGCAAACGTGTGAACATGCAAAGGATGTTCAGGAGCAAACAGCAACAGTAAAAAAACCCCAGCGTTCATAATTTACTAACAAGGTCTCCTTTGAGCTATCATTTCTCTAAGGGCCTGATGCACAAAATGCTTTTTCAGAAGTTCATTGGAGGATGCAGAAAGTGAAACCTGCTCGGACGAAGATGAGGTCAGAAGTCTCATGTTGAAATATTTACACTTTCTGTTTGTCCTGTGTCATTTATTGATGTTACTAATTTCTCTCACCTTCTAACCATTCATTACGGTATTGAGGAGTTACTGTAGCCACTAATTATAAATGTTTGTTTATACATTCATAAATGTTCATGTTTTAGCAACACGTATTATAAATACCTTATTTTAACTTTCCTCCTCCACCTTCCAAAAACCTACCACGATCTCAAAGCTTGCCATCCCCCAACAAGATATGACATCATATAACAGAAGATTTTGAAATTAATGAAGTTAATGTTTTATGTCTGAAATTGAAGTTTTCCCACTCACAGATGTTTGCACCACTTTTTACTCCCCAAAATGCAACTTGTTTTGGGGGTGAGCTACTGAGGCAGCGTAAAGCTACGCACATGGCAGGAAGGTGGGAGACATTTGTACGTGGACAGTCACGGACCTCTCTATGTGGGAGAGCATTTGAACAGCCAGGGCTAGTGCAGACCAACCTCCATGTAGTTCAATGGAAAAGAAACTAGAGGAGGACAAAAACTCATGGCATGTGTTTTCCACTCCAGGAGCCTGAGTTGTATTTTACTGATCCCCAACAACTGCTGTCTATTTTCACGGAGATGGAGGAAGAGAACTTGTCCTTGATCCAGAATTCCCAGGAGATCGAGGAAAGTTTGGACAAGGTCCAACACACTTTCATCACCACACATGAAAGCATGTAAGTGTGACCCTGCAAGTGGTGGGAAGGGGTCCCTGTGCCCCAGCTTTCAAACATAAGTGACCCCCTTCCCCTCACTAGCACCTCGCCATCAGGCTGCATGCTGCAGACTACACGTAATACTGTTCACGCAGCACACAACAAAGAGTGTCTTTCTCATACCTTAGAGCCCAGCTGCAGCCCATCCAGCTCACTCACCATCTTGTGAGCTCCTAGGAAAGTGTCCCATCCATGTAGTTTAGGAGATAGGACTTGAGCTTGGGACTAGTTCCTTAGTCCTCAAGGTACAGGCTGGGGAACTGATGCATTTAGCATCCTGGAGTGGACATAAGCCAGAAGTAACGTGTAATTCTCATGAAGAAAGATCAAAGGAAGAAACAAGGCATGTCCTGGAGTGATTCAGACCAGCACCTATTCCGACTCAATGCAAACCCTTCCTAGAGGAAGCCAGCAGGGAACCCAAGTGTAATTGCAATATAGTATTTCAATGGCAGGTAGACACACATATTCCCATTTAAAGCGTAGCTTATCCCCTTGTGAAAGTTTTTAAAGGTAATCTAATTCCCCCATTGACCTATTAAAAAGTCTTGAATATTTAGCTATGCTAATTCTTCCTCCCCCACACCAGCACAGTAACTGTTACTCCAGAAAAATCACCAGTTCCCTCTGCTCTCAGAGCTGTGGGTGCAAGTTCCCCAGAAATGGCATGAAGCATTGCCTCCATCTGCCGGCAGCAGGAGGGACGGTCCCAGGCTGGAAAGCAGCAGAGGAATCGTGTTTCAGAGATGCCCTTTCAAAATACCTCCTTTCTCTTCTTGCCTAGGGAGAAGAAGTTGGCAGAGCTGAAACAGCAGGTAGTCACCCTCAAATCCTCCATCGCCAAGGAAGAAGAGAAAGTAGCAGATCTGAAGCTCAAAGTTCACCTCTTTTCCTCTGGAGAATACAAAGCTGATGACCAGGTACATCCTGAGATCAAGGCAAGGGGGGTTAGCACGCATTCCTCTCACCAGCCATATCCATCCTGGGAAAAAAGCAGACAGTGGGTTGCACTGGGGAGGGATCAGCACTGTTTCTGAGCAATGGAGCTATAGCAAGGCCAGGTTTGGGGCACTGCTGAGGCAGCAAAGTGGGGCAAATGCATCTGCTCCATGCAGCTGCTACAAGGTAGGAGTAGGGCTCGCAGAGGCAACCGGGCAGCTGCAACCTGTCCCAGGCCACAGCAAAGCTGGGAAGATGAGACCAACAGAAGAATGGCTCAATACAGCCGTCTATCCCAGACACTGGTGCTAAGCAAACCAGGAAACAAGCAATTGAGTCTTGTTAAGGGAATTAAAGTGTACTGATTTCCTTTGCTTTTGGAGGGATGTTGTGGTTCTGCTGGGCAGAACCCAGCCATGCTTCTCACCGTATCTCCTCTCATCTCTAGGACAAAATGCTCACAAGCCTGAACAAGAAGGTGCAGGAAATCTATTGCCACTGCACTGGAGAAAATGAGGCAAACCTACAGACAGTGCAGATGCTAATGGTGATAGAAAAGCAGCTCAATGATTTACTGGACAACCTGGAGAAAATCCCACCAGCAAAGATAGAACAGGCTCAGAAAGCCAAAAAAAAGGAACGGAGGATAAGGTAAGACAAGACCCTCTTCAGGAAATGGGGCCTCTATTTTTAAATGTTGACAGCCAAAAGCAAAGCCACTGAAAGAGCCAAATTTGTCAGATCAACCCAGGAAACTGTAACGGCAATCTGAAAGCCCATGTGACCAATCCATCCCATTTTACTTCTGTAAGGGTTTCACATTCATAGTACTTGCATCTCCCGATCAGCGAGCAGCAGCCCACAGCTACATTAGAAAAGACCTGGAAGCTACATTAGAAAAGGGCAAAATCTGGAAGAGAATCATCATTTTAAGAAGGCAGTTTGCAGTAACAATATTTAAACTGATTAAATAGAAAATTACTCCTCTGTAGTTATTTAACACACTAAAAGTCTGACATGCCTTGATATTTTGTCAGGCTTCAATAGGTACACAAGGGCATTTGTCAGCAACACCAGCTTTCAAATGCTTCTTCTACAAAACTCTCAAGTTGAACTTGTATTATTAAATTAAATAGTAGCCAATTAACACAATAAATTTAGTTTCTGAGATGAGACACATTCCTTTTGGCTCAGTTACACACATGAAATTTCCCCTCACAAACAGCAAAGATGCAACGGGACAGCTGATTGGATCTGGCCATCCTCAGGTGAATCAGATCCAGCAGAGGAAAAAAAAAATAGTGCGAGGATTTAAAGCCAGAACAGTGACATTACTCTCTTTCTCTGCATCTTTCCTCACCTTTGTAGTAGAAGGGTATGATGCTTCTTCCTGATGTTCTGTGAATGGTTTTGCACTCTTAACTTACCAAAGAAAGAAGACACACTGGGGATGGAGGAGAAGAATTCAGGAAGAAATCTGACCCCCGCAAATAAAAAGCAAACCCAAACAAACAAACAAAGCTTCAAAGAGCATTTAAAGTTTTCCTGAAGATCACAAGGTCAAGAATTCATTTCCTTTCCGCTGCAGTGTTCCATAGCTTGAGCCCATTTCTGTTCTAGCGCTTCATTTCCATAGGGAATTGGAGCCAGTTAACAGTATCAGCCTCCACTGTGCCCATTTAGGCAAAGTGTAGCTCCATGGATGTAAAACCCTCTTACATCTGTATGTCACAGACTTGGCTGCACTGGTGAGAACTTAAGACACAATAAGCATCATTCAGCCACAAAGCTGGTGAGCATCCTGGTCAACTGTAGAGCGTAAGGCACCTGCTGAAGGTGGTACAGAGCATGTCTGTAAGAGAGAACAACCGTCTGACATCTCCATTTGCAAAGCTTGACATGCTTTTTCCACCCCTCACTCCGGAGAGTAGGATCAACTGCAGCAAGTGTTCCCCTCTTACCACCTTCACAGCAACAGACTCCAGCATTGGCTATACCAAACCCCTGTGCTCCGGTGGTCTTACACTGTTAGATGTAAGATGTAATGTTAGATGTTGATGCTGTGTGCCAAAAGCATATTTGGTGTAGCTGCACGCCACATTTAACCCATCCTTTATTTGCTCCCTTCAAAAGGCTCAGAGAGGAAAAGCTGAGACAACAGAAGCAGGAGCAGGAGGAAAGATTGCAAAGGGCCCTGGAAAGATCCCAGGCAACTATAAAAAAAGAGGTAAGCGCAGTAATCCATAGGAACACCTCGCCTCAACAGCCCACTTCAGAGAAGCTGGGGGTACTTGAGCATCAAGCGTTCAAGGGAAGACTGTTACTAGGGGCCTTCGTAGCTGGGTGGGGATGGCACCCATACTCAGGTGTAGCCCAATTTACAGGACTGATGTAACTTAAGCAACTGCTGGGAAGTCAGTTATACTGCAAGTTATTCTAGCTCAGTGTCCTTCCCTCGTCCTTCTCCTATCCTTGTCTTGACCACATGGCCCCCTCCATTACTTGCCAATTTTCTCAGTAAGCTCATTTCAACTTGTTAACTTGGCAGTATTAAAAAAAGCATGCAAATCAGCAAATGAGGAACCAGGCAGCAGCAAGACACTCCCAATAACGGGAGCAAGGCCCTAGATCAGCTCAGCCATGCCATCAAACCATACCTTTTTTTGGCATGTTCCACATTACGCCAAACTGAGCTTTGGCCCCTCAGGAGGCACAGCACGGAGCTTCAGGCCATGGCTCCCGCTGCACATTTCACAGGTCAACACAAGTGAGGACATCCCAGTTCTCAGTCACACACCAAGCCGGTGACAGCATGGGCGATTGAGAACAGGCACCATGAGTCCCTGCCCCTTTACCCCAGATAAAATAAGAGGGTTCTGCAGGCTCCCTCAGATATTTCTTCGGACTTCCAACTTGCCTTCCTCTTGAGATAGTACAAATAAGGCTTTAGCCAGAAACCAGTTGCAGGTGCAATAGTATGTTGTAGCAAGCTGAAGCACGAGCATGTGCACAGCCTTCAGGTGCTTCACACTCATTTTCTAATAGAAAAAACACACTTTATAGACACACTGAAACCTGCCTAAAAAACAGACAGCAAGGGGCCATGGACCCTCACAGCAGGAGAGCCTGGCAGCATGAAGCAGCTTTAGCTGCATGGTTCAGACATGCTACTCCAACACGGCACTGATGCACGTGCCTCTTCTTCCTCTGCAGAGCGGCAGGAGGCTGGTGTTTCGTTCCAACCCCCCTGCCAGGAAGGAGAAGAAAAAGCACAGCCAAGAACAAATGGATAAGGAGAAGGAAGAACAATTCTATTATTTCACTTGACAGCACAGCCTTAACCACAGCATGTAGGGCTGATGCTGCTCTAGAAAAAGTTTTTCATAGATCTACGTTCTGTTAGTCTTTGCTCAGTTGATGAACTTCAGAGTCCCATGAAATTCCCTTCTTCTCCTTCCCTAAGATCTTCTCCTACCCTAAGATCCCAGGGAAAGTTGCTGTGTCAGGCAACCCCTTTTCGTCCCATCGATCTTTTGCCTAAAAAAATAAATTAAAATTCTCTCATTTTGCTTCTCAGGCTCCTGCTAGCAACAATGCTTTTCTCATTCAGTTTTTGAACACAAACAGCACTATCCCTACAAACCTGACTAGTGAGCTCTATCGCAGTCCTGGGTAACAATCTTTGTTGAGGCATGACTAAGCCAGGCACCTGCCAGACATTTATTATAATCGCAAATCTGTTGAAGGACTATAAAAAATGCAGGCTACGCTTTAATCCAAAGGAGGGGTTTCATTACAGACTCTACCCCACTACTGTGGAGAAGACACAAGCGAAGGAAAAACACAAGCTCTGCAGAAATCAAGCTGCTAGCAATTAACTTTGTGTCAGATGCATCCATACAAAGAACAATACCCAGTGACAAACTGACCATAAAAAAAAGCTTTATTAACCCTTTTGCACCAGCAGTTCTTCAGGTATCCATTGCCAGCAATGGAGTTCAAGCCAAGTGATCCAATTTTCGGCCCCAAGAGGTTAGCACTTTACATTCACTTACAAAGCTGAGTGAGGTACATTTTCAGAAGTAGAAAGATTTGGTTGCAAGTCCCATAAAAAGATGGAGTGTTCCTTGGCCATTTTAATAGATTAAGAACTGGTATGGTCCTTGAGAACAGAATAATGCAGGCATTGGGAGCTCGAGGCGTCTCAGCTTCCAGGGAGAGCATGGTGACCACCAGAGCAAGACCCAGTAGTCCCTTCAGCATGATTCCTCCCCATCTTTTCTACCTCTCAGGAGTGGACTCCGTGCTGCAGTCACAGCCACCAGGTAGATGATCTCATCTACCAATTAGTTCGGTTTGGAAACCCAACCTGAGAGGGTTTAAGAGATTCCCTGGACATAAGCTGTAAACTCAGAATGAGAGGAACAGAGAGACCTCAATGCTCAGTTAAGCTAAAGATAGAAAAATAAAACTGGTTCAACCAGAGGATATAATACTGCCTACAAATCAGGATCTGAAGTTGAATGTAACCTGTATGCTTTTTTTCCCTCTCCAAGTCTTCAACCGAAAAAAGCATTTATCTGGACACATACATAGTTCAAAAGGCACAGGAAGTAAAAGCATTTCTGAATGACCTCATGTGAATTCAACATCAGTATAACTGTAAAATAAATAAATATGTGCAAGATTAGAAAGATCACAACGTTCTCCTGCATGACATATCTTACTTTGTAAAAAACAAAAAAACAAAAAAACCCCACATACGTGCATACACACACACACCTCATTGAGAATAAAAAACAGTACATACACCCTTTTAACAAACTCCTATACGTAATTTTATAGGCATTCAGTACATCACCATAAGAAACATTTAAATTACTACCTTAAAATGTAACCAGAAGGGGGTTTTTCCCTATACAACCCTATACTTATTTAGGTGTCTGCAATCCAGATAAGTACAGTACATACAACCTCTCCCCCCACCCCCAAGGGAAACTGCAGTTTTTCAGTGGGGCAAATCTTCCCAGGTAACAATTCTTTTCCCCTCATAAAATACTCTGACAACTGCATATTCTGTAAACCAGCCGGAAGCTCCACGTGCATGTGACACACTGGCGTATCAATAAAGAAGAAGTGTTAACAGTGTTCAATTGGAAAAAAAAAAAAAAGAAAAAACAAAACCCAAAATAAAAAGGTAGTGGCCAGTTTACAGGTAACTTGGCAGCAGTTCATAGGTGAGATAAAAATCAAGGTGCTTAAATTTACGTGACAGTCAACATTCCTCCCAAAAAAGGGAACATAAAGATAGAACGAACCTCTCTCAGATGCTGTTGGACTCTTAGCTAATTACTTACAGTGAGTACAGTTCTATTGCAGTTTTCTTTTTCAAGTTTTGCTGGAAGAATTCAGCAAAGTATTTGGGACACAGGAGCAAGGAAAGGGAGAAACTCAACATGAGCTACAAACTGATTCACAGCTAAGTTAACAGTTAGAATCTAGCTTTCTAAAATGAAGATTTTGGAGCATTTCCATGGCATAGGACATTAATTTTGTTACATGTGACACTTCATTCCAATTTTCTGCCAAAACACAGGGGCCAAAACAATTATTTTTTTGTGTGTGGAAAACACTTGCAAATTTTAGCTCTTAATTCCTCAATGCCACTGGCTCCAGCAGGAGACCAACGCAAGGAAAGTTTTAACTGTTGTAGGCAGGATTATAAATTTGTACTTGTTAGCTGTAGAATACTTGCTTTCCTGTGAAAACAGTAAATATTACCTCAGTTTGAAGTTTATAATACAGTACTTCTCCCTGAAACAACACTGTACAGCAGTCTGCCTCAGTCTCTCCAACCACCAGGCAGACAGGGTATCTTACACAGGCACATCAAGTGGGATTTACATTTTTTAAGAAAATCCTTCAGCTGCAACTGTCCTTAGCAAATTGCGAAGAGTGCAACCATAATCCAAGTACTCCTAGTTTTCATGTTTTCCTTGGAAAAAGACCCACACAGTTATCTCACTCTGTCAAGACATGATTGCCCAATTTGTTTTCAAGTAACTGTTCTTAATAATGGTCATTCCAGATCCTGTAAGTTTATTGTGCTTCCAGTGAACTGAGAGTTATCAGAACCTGCATCATCTTCAGTGGAATTGTGTGGTTCCTGTTAAAGCAAACAGACAGCATGAAGAGTTCAGTGCTTTCACCCCTAGATGCTTTTAATGCATATCAGTAAGATTACCTTGATGTTTATCCAAGACCAGAGAAATGCTTTGAATGGTTTAGAAGAAACCTAAAGCTTTCCTACTTTGGGGACCCACTCAAACAGTGCTGCTCCAGTTTTCGTTTGGAACACTTCAGATGAACATTACTAACAGCGATAAATTTAAAATCACTATTTGCTTTTCCTCTATTAACTCTCTACTGTGGCCAACAATCCTAGTACTCTTCTTTTATTTCTAGGTTTATCACAGTAAGATGCTCCTCTCAAATACAAAAGCTTTATTTTCTATCCAGGAGAAGCACACTTGGTAAGAATAACTGCATTGCAGAGTATCAAAACCAAAGCCCCACATGATCAAGTAGAAAATGTGGTTTATGTACACGCTAATCATTCATTGCTGCGTGGTTCTCAGCTGCTCCTACTCATTAATATGCAGTTTACCAGAACAGCAGATAACAAAACGTTTATGCAAGAAGCTATATGAAGCTTTCTGCATTCAAACAACACTGACACTCAGTAGTTAACAAGGGCAAGTAGTGAAATGAAAGACTGTAGAAGCAAGCAGGCTTTTTAACCTAACTGCCATTCCCATATAGACGCTGCTCTGAAAGCTAGGCTCAAGATTTTATTTTCCTCTTCCCACCCTTCCTGTAACCTGTTACATATCAATTCTGATCCTCTTTCTTGACCCACTTAGTATCTGCAGTATGGGATCACGAAAACAAGGATGGAGCACTTCAGTAATGAGTAACATTTAGTTATTCATTACTCAGTAACAGAGGAAGAAAAACAACCACCTATGGTATGTCAAAGGTTGGTAACATACACAAGATAAATCTTGCAGTGCAGCTCTCTGCTTACTGCTTCTTGTAAGTGAAATTAAACTCCTAGTGGAAAACAAGGTATTTTCATTAGGCAAAACACCAATGTTCACAGTAAACTCTCCTCCCTTTCAAGCTAGGCAATAAAACCCAACAGCTCTGACATGCTGTACCTGAAGTATGTGAACAGGTAAATCCACTGTAAGCTGAGAATGTGACGAGGAGGACTGAGAGCTCAGCTGAAAGGGCAAATCTCCCTCTCCTGGGGAATCATCCTGTGAATGCAGAAACATGATGCGGTTACAAGACCCCCAAGCATCTCAGCACAATACGGCAAATTTACTCAGCCTCACAATCTTAAAAAAAAATCTGATAAAGCTACTTCACTGTACTAGTAAGGCCTAGATCCACAAAGGTATGTGGAAAGCTAACTACCACTTAAATCTGAACCTAGCTCAGTGTATAACCTATTATCCTATCATAATCAACTTGGAAAATTGGCAAGATCTGAAACAGAAGGAACAGCTCATCTTCCAACAAACGTAACACTCCGAAATATGCAACAAGTTTCATCACGTTGTGTGAAACTGATACTTAACATAAAAGTTACAAACATTTACACCCACCAGAAAAATAGACAGAGGAAGAACTCTGCCCATAGCTTCCTCCATACCATGTGTTGGTAGGAATAAAGTGGAATGAACTTACTGTCACTCTGGATATTATACAGATATACACCTGCCCAAAACCATATTACCTGCCGTGCTCCACTAATCAGCCCACATAGACTACTAAGGTATTTTTAGAAAAAAATCTTAAGCTTCATTTCAACAGTTTAGAAAAATAACAGTTTAGGCTGAAACTTCATTTTGCAGGAATCTTTTCATGTCAGTCTCATTTACCTGGTAAATGAGAGAGAGGCGGAGTAATGTAAGAATTTGGGGGGGTGTCAACAAAGACTGGAGGAAAAAGTCATACTCCCGTGCATCCTCTAAGGTAACACATGCTTGTAATCCTTTCCTTATGGAAAAACAATTACCCCATATTTTGGGACAGGAATGTAGCACCTGTTTTGCTGCTCTCATAACTGCCTGTCCAAACTGGGAAAATCCTAAGCCGTTGAAGGATCACAACTCTCACATGCAAAACAAAAGTTTGCTAAAGCTCTTAGTTCCACCACAGTGTTTCCTACGCCAAGTGTATCCAGCCTAAGAAGCTGAACAGGATGTTCTGCGCAGTTACAGTGCCCCTGTGTTCCAGGCTGGACTGAAGATTAGTACTAAACCAAATAAAAACATCTTGCACATTTCCACAATGCATCTGTTTGGGCCCCCAGCAGTTGCATGATTGAACCAGCTCTGTTTTCAGGCATTTCCAGACCTCTCTAAAGCCAATTTCATATAAACTTCCCAGGAAAGTGCTTCTTGTGGGCAAGTGCCCTAACGGACGTGGTACATACTGCAGATCTCAAGATCCCATCTAGGGGTACCTGAGTTCAGAGAGAGTCAGATTCTTCCATAAATGTGTCAGTTTGGGTAACAGAGAAGACGGGCATGTTTTTCCTCCTCAGCTCTTACCTGAAGAAGCTGAATTTGCACATACTGGGCTCCAGTGGCAGGGTCCCTTATTGTCAGCCCTCCGTTTGGCAGAACTATGTTGCCACCCAGTCGACTGCCAGGAGTGGATGATGAAAAGTTGGTAGGGCTTACTTTACCACCCTTGCTTTTCCTCTGACCAGAGCCAGATGCCCCTAAAAGAGAGCAATTTTAAAATTTAGATGGTCAGAAGCAATTTGCCAGAGTTTCCTGCCAGTATTTTTCAGTTTTATGCAGTTATTTACACTACACAGCAAATGCCTGGAACAGTGCAATATAATTAAGCACCATCTGATAACTGCTAAAAGGCCAGACAGCAATCAGCTGATGAACTCCAACTGCTGACCGAGCATCTTTTTACATGAATGCCATTAAAACCACATCACAAACTGCTAAGCTTAGGGCTCACCCCTCTGGTAGCACAGAAATATCAGCATATTTGTGGAGTTACAGAATGGAATTAGGAAGTAGAATTGCATTTTCTATTTTTAATTTTGCAACTCATTTCCTGAGAAGTCATGTATATCATTTTTCCAAACTGTAAAAAGAGCATAGTGAAGCTCATCTATTTCCAGAAAGATTTCAAGGACTGTTAGGTAGAACAGGCTACAGAAGTACAACTATCACAACTTTAAGCATTTTTCAGTTTAAAACAAGACGAACCAGCTGCTTGTATCGCAAGCTGAAAACCAAAAACCTAATCAAAATAAATGTAGGAATACAATCCTGTCAGCTGTTTCAGGGTTTTTTGTTTTGTTTTTTAAATCTAGAGTAAATAAAAGGCTTGGATAACTTCTTTTTAAACACTGAACTTTGCTCTACAGTGTTTATTCACCCTAGTTAAACCAATTAGAAATACAAGACTCTTTAGACCACTTCGAGAAGCACATGGTAGCATTAAGGCAACAGCTGGTGAGAAGTGGACTATGGGAGTCTTGAGTAGGAACAGAAATAGGAATTTTCTGAGGCCACTTTAGGAGACATGCAGATGAAGCGCGATTTTTTTTTAAACTAATGTCCAAAAGACATGTTTGATGATACATGCACATGTTTGATACAAGCACACTTAGAACTAGCTTCACAAAGCAGTTATCCTTCCGTGTGATGATTCACTGAACCAGACAGAATTTATGCAGGTATACCTTTTACAAATACAGAAACATGACAGTGCTCAATTCAGAACTAGTCTCTTAACTCACCTTAAAAATTATCACCTTGATTTTCAGAGGTGGAAGGTAGTAAGAGACAGCAAGGAAGAACTAAACTGTATATATATATATATACACACACACACACACACATATGAATGATGTTCCACCCCAGCACCAAGGGTAGACACAACTCAAACGCCTGAGCTCATGCAAGTCTAGTGAGCCATGGACCACGTTTGATCTGGCAAAGTAACGGTGTATAATTCACATCAGACATGTTTGAGTCAAACTACAGTTTAAGAAAAAGAGGACACATTTGAAATCATGACCTAAACCTCACCCTGCACAAGAACTCTCTACATGGCTAAAATCTGAGAGGTTTGAGTATTTCTAGATAACTAAGAAATAGATTCCTTAACGCTGCATACACACTGTTACTAAGTGACACACAGAAGCAAAACAAATCCAGTTGATGTTTTCATTGTCTGTACTGGGTAAAAGAGAACCCACTAGGTAAGACCAAAAGCATAAACAACAGAAAGCAAAGTGACCTTTTTTTTTTGTTTTAATAAGAAAATAAAAAGCAGAGGGAGAGATGGAGAGAGAGTGTCTTGTTAACAATCGCGAAACATATGGTGCAGATTTCTTTGTAAACTTACTGTGAATCTGATATTCCACAGAATGTGGTTATCCTAAGTAACAGATGGTACACCACATGCATAATTATGTTAACTAGCAATAAAACGGATGGGATGTTTAAGAATGTACTGAGATACCTGCTCCCATTTCACTGCCAAAAATCCTAAATAATTGTATTTAGTAAATTTAACAAAATTAACAGCTTCTCACCTGTGCTGCTCCCATTCCCTTTTTGCTTTCTTTTCTTGGCTAGCTGAATGGCTCTGTAGTCTGTTCTCGCAGACCCACTGCTCTCCTAGTAAAACAAAACAAACAAACAAACCCCCAAGAGATGCAAAGTTTTTTGAATGCAAGAACAAACCAAGACAATGAACACAGACTAATGAGTTCTCAGTTGCAGTTATCTTTTACACTGCAAACACTGAATTCTCGTTTCCTGTGCTCTTCTGATTAACGTTTCAATAAATTCCCTGTATGTACTTAATATCTGGAGTTCAACACAAAAGGAAGTTGGCTCCACATTTCTAAGTGTTCAGATTTTAACAGGGTAAACGTTGACTTTGCAATGTAAATAAACAGTTAAGTCTGCAGTAACATAGTAAAGCAGAAAGGGAAGAGTACTTAAAACAGGAATGAGGACCAAGATGAAAATGTTTCAGTTACTCTCCCAGCCCAAATCTTTCCCTGGAACAAAATGCACAAGACACCACGTGTTCTTGGGTATTCTTGTAAATTCCATTTCATCCTCAGACAGATGGCCGCTTATTTTTTAATCCCTTATTTTGAAAGGTTCTCCCTTAACTCTCCCCACCAGAATTCCAGTGTTTCTTAAGAGAACTTATCACCACACCGAATCTACTTCTGCCAGCACACTATTCAACATAATGTTCTACATCCTTCATCAAAAAAAACCCAAAATGCATGATCCGCAAAATCTGAGAAAGGTCTCCCTATAAGTAGCAATGGATATCCCCACAGTCAGGGTGTCTCAGTCATCTAGGGGTAAAACGAATATAGTTACTGCATACCAAAAATGAGCTGCCAGTCACTGTGCCAAGATCCATTTCTTTCTGTGCACTGTAGCTCCCTGGAGGGTTGGAGAAGACAAACTGTGTCACTACTTTGCTGCCCTCTTGTTGACCAACAACGTCCGAGCTAGGAAGCAAATTCCGTTCAACTTTAGTTGGTGTTAGTAACTCAGGCACATTGGTACCACTGAGGCTACTAGAAGGAGTCAAAGTGGCTGTGTCAATTGTTAAATTATTGCTGGACGTCAAACCGTGCACATCTTGACTGGAATTCCTCACCGACAGAGATGCTAGCGAACCCAAGGCTTCTGCATTGACAGTCTGTACATCATCCAAATTTAAAGTGCTTTGCTGTAGAACTGTTGCACTGGTTCCCAGCAAGAGAGAACTGTCCAGGCTCTGTGGCATATCACTGCTAGCCACCAGTATCAAGGGATCAACTGCCTGGCTTAAAGAATTGTTACTGACAGGCAGGTTTCCTCCGAGCGTTGAGCCCACCGAAGCAACATCGATCGTGACAATTCCAGAGTTCACTAGCGCCATGTCTGTTGCAATTCCAGAATTGCTACTAGACACATTGGAGAACAGGGATACAAGGTCTATGTTGCTGAGATCGTTCTGTCCCGGACTAGTGAGTTCACTGCTGGGTGTGAGGGAGCTGCTTGCTTCAAGCTGAGTTAGGAGATCTGGAAGAGAAGGGTTTGGTTATAAGACAGACCTTTCATCAGACAGCGGGGAGGAAAAATATGAATGATCAAAGGAGGATGCTTAAAACTCTAGATTCTCAGCCTACTAAAACACTTCCCAACTTCCCTGAAAGCAGACTTAAAGAAAAGCAGCTTACCGAAATAAGTTCACTCCTTTACTGAGAAATTTCAGTTGCAAAAGCACTTGCCAAAAGATAACACTAAGGCAGTCCAGACTAAGTTAGGTTATAGAGGAGTGGAAAAATGAGTGCGAAAAGAAGTGCTTTTAGTCCTTGCTCGTATTTTACAGATGGCATGGAGAAGGACAAGCTCTACCTCATTCAAAAGAGCTGCAATTTCTCACAGTTTCACACAGGTCAAGCTCAAGTCTCACTTTCTGACACTCGGTTACAAGTCCCACGGAAAATTTTAGTGGGGGGAAAACCAACTCCAGTCTCAGTGAAGATTCTGCCATTCACATCAATGGGGCTCAGATTTCAACATCAGTAAACACACATTTTCCTTAATAAAACACTTAAGTTTTTCCATTGCACCCTCCTATAGTTTGAAATAAATACTTTACCTGGGCTGAAGTTATGCTGTTTGACCATGTGTGTCTTCATACTGTGTTTGGAAGTGAACAATTTATTACAGCTTGATACAGGGCAACGAGTCTTTAACGAGTCTACATCCTGAAGATGTTTTTTGGAGTGAATATACAGACTACTTCGTGCTGAAAATTTTGCACAACAGCCTACAAGAAGATATACAAGGCTTTAAAGTTTCATCTAATTTCAATTTGATGTTCATACTTAGTATCTTAAGAAAACCAATCAGAGTAGCTCTGCAGAACTCTATTTGCTATTTTGCAGCACCTATGCATACATTCACAGGAATCAGAAGAAAGCCAAATACACATTTCCTCGTTTTACAACAAAGACATCTCAGTGGGTAGGATAGTTCAACAACCTGTTTCTGACAACAAGAAACCCTTAAGTCATTCAGCATAACGCACAACCTTTCCCCGCTATGGCATCTTAAATGTAAACTCTTCATGACAACTGCTAGCATAACCATTAGAAGGAGAAACAATCACCAAGTAGAGCTGCTTTACTTTATGAAGCAGAATATCCCAGATCAGACCCAAAATCTTTGTTCCTGGAGTCCTACTGAAGTGATGGAGGTAATGCTAAGAAATGCGTCAGCAAGGCTCCTGTACAACCAAAACAGATACCATTCACATGGCCATCCACCACCCCAGCAGCAGAGACTACCACTGTGCAACCATTGAACACTCGAGATGACATGTCACAACAGCAAAACGTGGCCTTGAAGGTGTTGGGACAGGACCACTTTTCACTATTTCTGATGAATCAAGTGAAAAAGCTGAGCTGCAGAAACTGAGTATCAGAGGCAGGATTTTCCAGAATAAAGCAGTTCTGATCATCATAAAGAACAAAATCAAGCTAGAGCATGAACCACCGTTTTCTCTGCAATCCATAAATTTGAGAATGATCACTCATTCAGTTACGCGTCTTCTGTTGAGTTTTACCTCTTCAAACTCTGTTATAAGACTCACTCTGAATTGCTCTGATCCTGTAATAAGCTTGCGTTTGGGGAAAAGGCACACCATCTTTAGGCAGTACACACACCGATTACCAGTTAGTACATACAAGAGTTGAACAATACCTTCTACTGGACACTCAAATGGTTTTGTACCAAGGTGAGTTATACTGTGGCCTTTCAAGTGTTCTGCTCTTGTGAAGGACTTCCCACAGCCTTCTACTGGGCACATAAATCTCCTGTCATCTTCGTGTTTCCTACAAGGGAAGGAAATTGCCATTGGCATGATTAAACCCACTGCTGCTTAAGTACTGGAAGAAAAACAAACAAACAAACAGCAAGTGACTTAGGACAGTATAATCAGAAAAGGCTACCTTTTATGTCTCAGCAGCTTGGACATACTGGTGAAAGACCAGCCACAGCCTTCAAAGTCGCAGATAAAAGGCCTTTCACCTTCAGCAAAGAAAGGTTATGTTAATAATCTAATACGGAAATAGACACTGCTACTAGAAAAATCTCAAGAGCTGCTTGAATTGAATTAATTTAAAACGAGAAGACTCAACCACCCTCTCCTGCAATTCACTGCAGAGTACTGTGATGCCCCTTCCCCATCGTACAATGAGTCTTCTTTAACTCAAGGCCATCACACCTTTCCCTATGCATCAGGGAGCATAGATAATTACCAATCCATCTCATATTAATCTGAGCTATCTTGAAGGTGCTTCAATAACTAATAGTAGCATTATTCAAAAGAGAAACACAGCTTAAATGTTTTTTTTCTGTTTTCATGACCTGTGATTATATGTTGATTACAATACAGTGAAGTATGTGAAGTTAGTTTCCATCACATCTATGAACTTTCACTTAACAAAAGTGACACTTTAAAAAAAAAAAAAACAACAAAAAAGCAAAACCCACACTGTAAAGCCATGAAACCAGGAAAACAGAGGACAGTGGAGAGTACACATAATTGTCTTTAAAACATTAAAAGGCTGGATTTCAGTTTAGCAGCAGTCCTTGCAAGTCAGGAGTGCTTGCTTGAGTTGAAATTTATCTTCTTGCTGTTCCAAACCTTGGTACATACATTTCACATGAGAGTTCTGAGAGTTTTTTAACTGTTTGTTTTAACCAAGATTAGAATTTACACAATGTTTTGAATGTCTATGAACTCGGGAATAGAGCTGGGATAATTTTTCTGAACAGAGTTCACATGCCAAAAGCCACAGCTTTGCACGTCCGTAGCTACTTCGCATCTGGCAAGTTCATTCAATGGACTCCTACCCCCAGAAGGCCAAGAATCAAATGTTTTCACTGACTCCAAATAACTCATGTCACCTTTTCTGCCTTCATGACTTTCAGTTTTTCCAGCAAACTGAAGTCCACTCTCTGCGTATTATCTTCCGTGCACTTCCCCAGGTACAAGTCACCCTCATGAATACCTGTGTGACTCCTCATGTGGATTTTCAGTCGGCAGGCTTTGTCATACTGCTTGTTACAGCCAGGGAACGAACAGGAGAACTGCTCTTGCTCTCTGAAGTGGGCTCGATTATGGGAGAATAACGCACTCACTGTGATAAATGTTCTTTCACAGCCTGGGGAGAGAAGGGAAACAGCGCATCAGCTTGATACAAAACTGAATCAGGAAAACTGCTTTCTTTTCTCCTTCCCAAATCTTAGTGGGGGACCTTCGTGATCCTCTTTTTTCCAGGATATTAAATGCTGGCACACAGTAAAACCAAATGGTGCAATCCTAATACATCACTCCCAGAGATTACAATTATTTAGCCAAGGTGGGCAATCAAAACACGCGCAGTCCGGTTTAAGGCATACCACTGAAGACTTGTGCTGTGGCTTAAGGCGTTTCACCACACGAGCACAAAGCCACACGTAAGCTGACCAGCAGCACCCTCCAGCTCCCAAACTTTCCCTGTTGGTAACTGAGGTGGCGTGGAGCGGGGCCCTTCCTCGAGACTCTGGGGGAGATCCGAAGGGGAGGGAGGGGCAGCGGGGAGGAAAAGCGAGCTGAGCCGCTGCACAGACTCAGGGAAGGGATCCCGTCCTTACCCGGGCGAGCTGTTTTTTGGAAGGGGAGGGAACCAAGCCCCGGAGGCCCGGCGGCGGCTTACCGGGGAAGTCGCAGCGGTAGGGCCGCTCGGGCTCCAGGTGGCTGCGGCGGCGGTGGGCGGCGAGGCGGGCGGCGCTGGGGAACCGCTGCCCGCACGCCTCGCACTTGTGCGCCGCCTCCTGCTCGTGGGCGCGGCTGTGGGCCCGCAGGTTGTAGACGGTGGTGAAGCGCTTGGCGCAGCCCGGCGCCGCGCAGGCGAAGGGCCGCAGCTTGTCGTGCGAGTGCAGGTGCCGCCGCAGCTTGTAGGCCGTGGCGAAGGACCAGGCGCAGCCCGGCACCGGGCAGCCGAAGGGCCGCGCCGCCGCCCCCGCCGCCCCCCGGGCGTCCTCCCCGCCGCCGCCGTGCGCCGAGAGGCGGTGCAGGCGCAGCTGCTGCTTGCGGGGGAAGGCCTCGCCGCAGCGCGGCTCCGGGCAGGGGAAGGCCGGCGGCGAGCGCGGCCGCGGCCCGCCCGGCGGCTCGGCGGGGCTGGCGGCGGGTGGCGGCGGAGGGGCGGGCGGCGGCGGCGCGGCGCCCGCGGCCTGCTCGGCGCCGGGCCCGAGCGTCAGGACGCCGTTCTCGATGCGCACCACCAGGCTCTGGTTGTTGATAGTGATGGTCCCCGAGAAGGAGCCGTCCTCCGCCCCGCCGCCGCCATCGCCGCCGGCGGGGGGCAGCGGCGGCGGCGGGGGAGGAGGCGGCGGCGGCGCGGAGCCGGGGGCCTCCTCCGGCGGCTCGGCGGGCGGCGGGCCGGGCTGGGCGCGCCCCGCTTCGCCGCCGCCCGGGCCGGCCTCGGCCGCGCCGCGCACCACGTTGAAGACGAGCAGGAGCCCGTCGTTGTCGGACGCGGGCCCCGCCGGCGGCGCGCAGGGGCTAGGCGCCGGGCTGGCGCCGGGCTCCGGCTTCTCCTCCACCAGCAGCACCGGGAAGCTCACGTAGAGGCCCGACGCGGCGGTACTGGCGGCGGAGGAGGAGGAGGCGACGGCGGCCGCCGGCTCCCAGTCGGGCGGCGGCGGCGGGCAGCGCGGGGCGGCGGGCGGCGCGGCGGGGCCGCCATGTTGGGCGCCGGGCCGGGCCCGGGCCGCCTCCGCGGCGGGCAGCCCCTGCGTTTCCATCTTGGGGGTCCCTGTAGCAGCGGCTGAAACCGGAGCCGCGGGGCGGGGCCGGCGCGGGCCAGCGAGGAAACCCGGAGCGTGGCGTCAAGGAGCGGGAGGCGGGGGAGGCGCCGGGGAAACCCGGAGCGCGGAGTTTCGGACGGGGCGGAGCGGGGCCCGGGCGCCGGCGGGGCTCCTGCGGGCGGGCAGGGGCTGCCCCGGCGCCGCTCGCCCCTGTCGGGCTCCCCTCCCCTGGGGGAAGGCTGCCCTGGTGGCTATCGTACGCTAGCGGGCTGCTGCAGAGCAGCTCGTACCTTTAATTCCCCTCGATAGCCAAAGTGGCGTAGTTGGAATTATTTCAGTATTTGGGGATTATTCCGGTATCTATTCCTGTTAATAGCAAAGAAGCAGCTGTGCTGGAGCAGAGCAATTCTAAGTTTGCAGCCGCATTTAGAAAGTTGCAATAGGTAAATGCTTTAGCAAAATATCCTCTGCACCTTCAGTGGAAATATGAAAATAGCATTATGAACCAGCCTTGAGCGATGCAAATTTCCTGTTCCAAGCATGGCCGTGCCCCTCCATCACCCGAGACAGTCGGGCTCGCAGAAGAAGCGGACCTGAGTGAAGGAGGGCAATAAAGAGTGCTGCAGTGCTGTGCAGAGGGAACACGCTGTGAAGGAGGGAGGGGAAAAGGACAAACTGACAAGAAAGATTGAGGGTAGGAAAGAGGCTCTCAAATGACGTGCTGATGCTGAAGTCAGTTGAACCCAGGCAAAAACCCCCTATGAATTCAGCTAATGCATGAACCAGTTTTTTTCATTCTTGGGCAATACTTTCTTTGGGAGAATGTTCAGCTGCCTTCTGGCTCTCCAATACTTAAGGAAAAGGGAAAATTATCCTGTATTTGCCATGGAAATGACACGAGCCCCCTCCTGCTGTGGGACCGAGGAGCAGTCCCAGCAGATGGTGCTGTGATCCTTCCATTGGGCAAATTATTTCTCCTTTTTGCCGAGCATTTTTGCATCAAATCTCCACCGGCAAGGATGGGAGACCACTGGCCAGGCACACTCGGCTCCGGGGAAGCTGGTACTTCTTGTGGTAGAGCTGTAGGTACATCCAGAGCTCCACTGTGCACCTTCACAGCCATCTGTGCAGTCTGAAATCCCCCTTACCCCACTGCTGACCGTCACTGGGTCTGGGTCATTCCTGTTCTTGGCTGCCCCTAGCTACCCTGATCTTCCTAGGGAGGTTTTTGCAGTACCTTCCTTCATGTTCCTAGGAAAAGAAAGGTCTGCTCAGGAGTTTATTGCTTAACACATAGGTGCATCCCTGGTTGAAGGATGTCAAACCTGAAGGAGAAAAGAAAAAAGAATAAAAGAAAAATAAAATCAAGCTGCAAATCCCTTACATTTGCCACAGCCTGGAGAGATTCAACAAGACCCTAACTAGAAGAGCTAACAGCTCTCTCACATCACACACTTTATACCTTTAAAAACCACTGTAGTTACAGACATATGAGTGTCCTGCATGAATTATCCTTTGTCACCAAGCTCTTGCCTCTATCTGCAACCAGGCACAAGCTTTTCAGGACAAGTGTCTGCATTTTGAGGAAAGCATTAAGGTACTAGGATTCATAGGAAGGATGCTTCAGCCTGTGGCAAGCTTGAGACTTCACTACAGAAATTCGCTACCTCTATATCAACTGCCTGGATCTGATGCAGTGCCTACAGATGCATGGCTTGAAGACTGCTCTCCCTGTATTGGGTTTGTCCAGCAATGAGGTCAGCTACCTAAAAATGACATCAGCATCCCCACAGAACAATAGCCCATTCACAGTCCTAGCTTCTCTGCAAACAAGTAGAGAACAGATAAAATGAGGCTCAGCAGAGCTCAGAAAGGGAATCTTCACACTGGTCTTGTTTATGGTTTCTGTATGCTGGAAACCACCTGCTATTTCAACCCAGGCAGTAACAGGTTACTGTTTCCCTGTGCCTCCCCAAAGGTATTGCAAATCTCAGTTCACATTTGTTAAGTGCTTGAGAGATATGGTTAAAAGACCAAAGTAGATTTAAATGTATACACATAACTATATATACTTCATAATTAAACAACAGTGAGTACTCATAAATACGACCAACTGCTCATCAGTTCACTGCTTTTCTGTAACCCATTTTGCCTTACTCATGCTACCTAGTTAATAGACAAAGACTTTATAATCTGAACTTCAACTAGTAGCTCTTGAATTGTGCTCATACATTCCGGTTCTATGTCTCCCTACAAGTAGCCCGGAGTTATAAACTCCCAGGGACTTGAGTGGCATTCAACACGGGTGTACCTGCAAGGTTATGTCCCCTGGTCAGTAAAGCTATAAGGATGAAAACAAGGTTCCTTTTTTGTCTGGGATGTGAAGGTGAGCACACTGGCAGGTACCCCAGTACTAAACAATACAAAGATTAAGAGTTCATAATAAATATTTCTTCAATATTTTGTCTTTGGTGGATTTTCAACTCAGAATTACAACTCAGAATTAAGATGACTTATGGAGCAGCTCTACATTCCTTAGTACAGAAAAGCCAGTGTATTTTCTGGTTGTTCCTCATGACAAAACTAGTGCTTTTGGGCTATGAAGACTAGAGTGGTTTTGTACAATACCAAGATACTAACTTTGGACCCAGTCCAGTGTGGTTATTTATAATAGGTAATGCATAACATATGTCAAAGCAAAGGCTGTCAAATCTGGCTGACAACTAGTCACATCTCAATCGTATCACTTGGCAATATGGGTGGTTTTTTCCAGAATATATAGCAATTCCGATCAACTGCAGATCGCACTTCA
Source organism: Aptenodytes patagonicus (assembly GCF_965638725.1). NCBI lineage: Eukaryota > Metazoa > Chordata > Aves > Sphenisciformes > Spheniscidae > Aptenodytes > Aptenodytes patagonicus. The sequence continues at coordinate 13,313,571 of NC_134956.1, forward strand.
CAGAAGGTTCAGTTGCAAGCAGATGCCAGGCTCTCACTATTCATCTGGAGACATATACAGTACGTGAACAGAGTAAAGAACTGAGTTGTGATTCAAAATAAATGGTTTCCTTTACTTGGCACCAGAGGCAATACAGAGTTGCAGAGCGTGCTCACCTGGCAAGTACCACAGTTGTATGTGGTCTTGAGACCCCACAGTCCTGAGGACTGCAGCTCATCTGCAGCAGCCAAGGCAGGCTTACCTGTGTAACCCCTTTCCCTTCCAAGGGTTAACGGGTACAGTGCCAAGGAGACTGAGTGACAGACCAGATCAAGTCCAGTACCATGTGCACACTGGGGGAATGCTGATGCTCTGTGTTCATGTCTGAATGAGGCCCATGTGCAAGGGCCATGCTTAGCACGAGACATCATAGCTAAGAATTATTTTTGTACACACATATAGGTGTGTATGTAACATGTTTCTGTAAATATATATGTATGTATCCGTCAATGTGTATGTGTATAGGGAGCTCAAAGTAAGCCTCAACTTTTGATTCTGCATCACAGCTGATCAGAACAAAATACTTCAGTGAGTTACTGTTAATACAAATATAATAGTAGGTTCAGGGGCAAAATATGAGGTTTCTTTCAGTTGCGTCTAGGCACACTGGGTTGTGTGCCTTCCTAACTCTTCCTAGGAAGAAGGGAGAACAAAAAGACCTTTCTATCTCTATTTTACTTTATAATCAACTTCCATGTGAAGGAAGCCCACGCTGTCTTGTCTTTGGTGCTTAGTTCATTTCACATCAGTTGTGTTTATTTCAGAAAGAAAGTCTACATGATCATTTTGTTACAGGGCTTTACTAATTGCACCACTCACACCCAAATAGGTGAGTAGCCCACGTGTTTTCATTAAAAAGCAGCAGCCAGCCCTAAGGATCTAGATTTTCTGGAGGTTTCCATCCATTTAGACACTGCTCAAGTGCAATGGGTTTCTATAGAAGAACAAACTCATCCTTGTGAGGCAGCAAAGCGCACACAACAATCAGATTCAGCAGAATGGCACCATCTCAGACTGACACAGAATTTGGCTCACACTAATTTATCACGAGTTGTTCCATATTTTCCTGGCCTTGCTGTAAGATGTTTGGAAATGGTGTAGTACTTACTGCCCTCAGGCTCTTCCACCCACTTACCTGGCACTGCATTCTGTTCCTGCTTGTAGTGAAAATCTTGGATGAAAATTTGAGGGAAAAACACATGCAGACTAGCTGTGCTTAACCAGTTTCAGTTTATCGGTCACTTGCTATTGTGATCACCAAACACTTTTATGGCAATATAGAAAAGCTTGAGTCTAGCACATGTGATACCAGTACATCCTCCACCAGCTGAAGAGTAAGTTTGTTTACACATCCACATGTTTGGCTACTGGATTTCATGGCTCTTTGCTGATAGCAGCAGACTCTGAATTAGAATGAATAGTTCCAATTTCCGTTCCACATTTGATCTACCAGACCTAAGAGTCTCCTTAATTTAAGAATTATCACGAATAAGTGGATATTTTTTTTCATTTCATTTTCAGGGACAAAACTCCAGTTCCTTTCTTTACAATGAATAGTTTCTTATTGCAAACGTTTTTCCAAATATGTTAGCGAAAAGGTTATTCCTTACATCAGTGGACCTGTCACAGACAGATACAGGTTTGCCCCATTAACAAGTTAAAGGGGGAAAAAAAGAACTCACATGGAAGAGACATTTGCAAGGCTTTTATCATTTGGCCAGAGAGCAAAATAGGGTGTCAAAGAAGCAACTTCAAATGTATCTGCAAGGACAACGTTGCACTAGGAATACCACTAACGTTTCAGGGCTTGCTCCAAGATGTTCTCGTCCACCACCTTGTGAGGGAGAGTCACCTTCAATGTGGCATTCTCTTTCATTGCTTGACAGATCGTTTCATAAGCATAGTCATTACCCGACCAGCAGCGTCTGGCAACCTGTCAGACCAGAAAATCAATGGGTGCAAAAATCGTACATTTCTCTTGCCACATCCCTCTTACCCAATATTTGCGCAAACACTGGCACCCAATTTCATGACAACAAATCTTTCAACCCTCTGCCAGTTTCTAGTTTCCTTACTGATTTTGGAAGTAATTTTTATAATACCTACTTCATTTTTATGAGTAGTATTTGGATAGACTTGGTACATTTTCATGCAGAAACATAACATTGGACAGGTAACATTGGTAGAGTCAGATACTTTATAAAATTTACAAAATTCTCTCACTAAAGATATTTGTGCACTCCACCCCAGCTCTGTAAAACTAGCACTTGCTTTAGATAACAGTATCATTTAAGCAATTGGTGCTTTTGTAGTGGGATAAATATTTAAAAAGGAAAATGTCACTCAGTGCATTTTCAAACTATGAAATCAAGGAGCCAAATTCCCTGCCAGCACATAAGGATGAAATTCTATGGACAGCCAGGGAACTGGTAAACACCTCTTCTAACAGCAAAGCTCTGCGTTTTGATCTGTGTACAAGCAAGATTCCCCAGATGAAAAAAGTCAAGATTTGGCACAAAGGAAATAAGTCTTTCCCTCTATTCAATGCCTTACAAATCTCTTATGAATTGCAAATAAGTGTCTGAAATATTCAGACTCAAAAGTGTTCAAGAAAATACTTAGGTTCTAATTTAGCAAAATATTTAAGCATATGATTAATGTAAGCCTAATACGTTCCCAGGATCATAGCAATAACAGCTAGAAATGACCTTTCAAGTTAACAACTCAATTTCCCTGCCACTCACCTATGATTATTCCTGGCAGTATATTTTCAAGGGTACACTCCAGTTTCTTTCCAGTCTTGTATATAATATGGGTAGCATTCTCAGACTGTCCTTTTTCAACACGTGTCTGGAGGAGTGGGGCTTTTGCTTGCAGTAAATCAGAGCAGCAAAAGATTTATTGGGTTTTTAATAGGCTGTCTCTGATACGCAGTGCGTGTTAAGGGTTTGTCTTCATTACTCTAATCTACAAATTAATGTAATTGTCATCCTCTTTCTTCCTTAATAGTTTACTAATGTGTTATTTCAGATCTGAGACAGGGAGTACGTGCAAATTGTTCCTACTCTTCTACCCCCAGTCATGCCAGGTCTTATGGGGAGAAAAAAAAATGTTTAGGTCTAAGGCAAGAAAGAATTCTGCAATTCTCTTGAGAAGTAAAACAGAACAGATCATGTCAGCATTGGCAAAGAGCTCCCTCAATACATCAGGTCCTTGTGAGGTTTCGTGACTGAAATGCAACAGGTTTTGTCCTTTAATTGGACTATGCGTCACTATGTCCTGCTGATTAGGTTCCCTGCAAGTATTGAATCAAAACCTCTCTGTCACTTCAGAGGTGGGATCCTAGTCTTAAACCCAGACAGTTTGGGTCTGGGTTGGACACTAATGGAATGAAAAAACTCTAATAGTAGCAAGGGCTGGATGAGCTGGCACTTAAATGTCAAGCCTTTCAAGGTACCTAGATCTAGAAGTTAGAAATAGACAAGACTAAAGTTCATATAGCTGTCAATTGTATTATGTAGGCAAACAACGATGCCAATATGTCTAACAAAATTATCGTAAGCATGCTTCCCTTTCTCCTTAAAAAAATAACAAAACACAAACTGAGATACGTGGAAACTATTGGGCTTCAATATGTTGTAAGTGAGAGGGGATGGTCCTAACACTTTACACTAAGTTCCTTACCCAAGAATTATTCAGCCTCTTTTATTGACTTAAAGTCCTTTGAAGTTGGTTGGAGGAAAAAAAACAACCAAAAAAACCAACTTGTTGGCTCTATTGGAATCAGGCTCATAACCGCCCTTATTAGAAGCAGTGAATAGAATGAGTCACTCAGCCCATTAGGACTATTCCTGGGATACAAAGAGACAGATCCCAAAAACTGCCTGAGTGCTCATACTCCCATTCAGTTAAAAAGGATAGGAGCACTGGAACCTGAGTACCTAAATAAACGTATTCCCGGAGGCAGGAAGATATTAAAGTGAACATATATAATGAGTTTTGCTTACTCCATTGGAAACATCCCAGCTGAGCATCATCTTGGCCCGTTCTTCAGCCTCTGTGGACCCATCCAAAACCAGGCCAAATCCTCCATTGATCACTTCACCCCTAAAAAATATAAATGTAAGAGAGTAAATCAAAATAATTCAAACCAATCTCACAAAATTCACAGGAATTAATTTGTTCAGTTGCACTGCAAGAAGAAAGATGAGAACATAGAAACGGTGCTGAATAAGAGACACTATCAGTGACTTCTTATACTTACCAAAAAAAAAAGGGTAATTTAGCAGGGCAAAGGCCTGGTTCCCTGACCTGCAGCAAACCTATTCCACCTTTCTTGTAATGCCCAACTAGCAGTCAGTATCTACTCCAAGCAGGAGTGCCAAAAATTCAGCTTGCGCCACATCTCCTGAGGACTGCACACTGTACTGTGCAGTCTCTAGAAACAAGTAAAGAAAGTTTAGCACTTCTGATGGGCTGGAGAGTTACCTATCTCAGGGTATTTTTAAAGGTTAAGCCGTTCATGTTTGCTACACTAGAGCCTGCCATATAGATAGGATCATGAGGAGGACTGTGTACTTATTGAAGCAGATGGATCTATTTATATTCTCTCGGGACGAATGAGAGAGCATAAGTATTTTATTAAAAAAGCGTTAACCACCACTTAATGCACATCTGCCTCGATCATTTCAAAAACAGTCATTCATTTTATATGAGATACATAGACGTTTAAAGACATCAGTGCCAATTTTTCAGGAAGCAGACTTATTGGCAGAAGAACAACAGAAATACGTTAAAACTAACAGATTATACTTGGGAGAAATACCAGTCTGGTTTTAAAAGGACAGGGAAAACACGTAGAGCAAAACATCTTGTCTGGCCTACTCAAGTTCTTGTTTCGTTGCATATGGTGAACAGTGGTGGATGCAGTTGGATAGTTATCTGTTGCTGTAAATCTATGAGAGTTCTGGCATTATAACTCGGCATCAGCAATACCTGAGGGACAGGGCATATCATACAACACCACATGGTATGAGAGACTACTAATGGAGATCCCTGGAGGCAGGATTTTGTCCTCTGTGTTTTATAGTTAATATAATGAATAAGTTTTCATAGAATAACATCAGATATATCCATGAATCAGACAGGAGTTAGGTGTCTTCCAGTCCAGGGAGGAATTGTTCCTTACTGTATATTTTTCCAGCAGTAACTTGAGCTTCTCTGGAAATGGGGAAATGAGGCTACATTGGAGCCTCACAGACCTGAGATGATCTTCCTGAAAGCAGAACTCTCATTTTCATTGTAATGTTGTTACTTATGTGATGTTAATTCCCTTTCATTAGTTATACACACTACCTGTGTGCTAAGTAGGACCATATCACATAGCTGAGCAAGGAACTTAGAGCTCCAGATCTCACCAGCACGGTACCATTCTGTGAATTCCCTCCACTTTACCATTATTAGATATATCACTATTACAAATCCATTTTCTCTTGAAAGGCACAGTTTTCTTGAAACTGACAGTTCTCACAGCAGAATGTCAGTGAATGAATCAGTTTCTTATCTTTAACAGGAAAATTTGAAACAAAGTCATGTTTTCAAGTGAGATGTTTGACAAAATAAAATGTTTCTTTTTAATTTACAATGTCAACACTTTTCAGCCTGGAATTTAATTCCCAGGATCTTTTTACTGTGTGAAATCTTTCATTAGTTCTGCTCTTAGTCTCATTTTGGGATGAAAACAAACATCCAAACATCTGCATTTCTTGCAAATTCTACTTTTTGAATAGCTCATGTTGTTACTGTCTTCTTCAAAAGAGGGGACCAGACTGGATGACAATATTACAAATGTAATTATATCAAGACCAGGGCCAGTTACCTCACCGTACTCTGCTGCTTCTCTGCTACAGAGACCAAATTAGCACTTTTCTTTACTGTCAAAGTACCAAGCTAGAGTACACTTATGAATGTCAATGATGCCATTGCAATGTAACTGGGATCACAGCATGAGCACACTTCAAGACAGCCTATTGGCAATATCAGACAATAAGAAAACCAGACCTTTGGACCAGTGCTTTATAAAGATATTCCATACGGGAAGATGATGTTCTTTCAGTGGCAAAGATCCCCTCTGTGCACAGCATCCCAAAGAGCATCCTTTGAAGCTTAGGCATGAACAGTCAGTGTCTGATCTCACTTGCACTCCATAAATTTAGAGCCTCTCTCCATCGATTTCCATGGAGTTACTCCAGTGTAAATCAGAATCACTCATCAGAATCTGTCCTACTGTCTAAAAATCACTCATAAACTAAATGCCAATGTTTGTTAGGATGGATTTTCTAGCAAAACCTCTCACTTTTAAAGGGGAGCTCTCTGCCTTCATTAGCATTGGGTCACATTTTCAGGTAATTAAAGAAACATGTGGCATTTTGACCTAAGCTACCTCCTATAATTTCCAGATGTCTCCTTCTAAGGTGATCAAAGAAAACAAGGCCTCTCTCACAATCAAGATGTCACACTGTCAGCAGTCCAGTTCGATTCTTAAATTGCTTCTGCCTTTTTGTTACTACAGGTTACTCAGACTCTGTGCTAATATACATTCTCCTGCAAATAAACAGGCAGCAAGAAATGAATAACATTCATTTGCTGTAATTATAGTCAAGACTACGTTAATCTTAAGTCTCTCAAACAGCACATGTGATGCAGATTCCAGCTAAATAAATATTAATCCTGCTTTTTCTGTTTGTCCCACAAGGCTATAGCACAGAAAAATCAAAGCAGGTAAAAGGCACTTCTCTAGTCTCATATGGAAAACATGGCAGATCTGTTAGCGGTTCCAGGCAAGCCCAGCCTCTGCAGGGAGGACTGGTAGCTGAACACAGTGCAATTGCCATTTCTGAACTCCCTGAACAGAAACTTGCCAAAGACAACTTGATTTCTCTCTAATCATGTGCATATTTGTTTATAAATATATATATAAGCTTCCGCGTGCACTTTCACATTTCCAAATCAGCTGATGACAAGAAGATTTTATCAGCCACATGGAGATTTCTTTATGGCAGTTAGCTGAATTTTTAGCTCTCCAGAGAAAAAGAAAAACAGGGTCCTAAAACCTAAAGGCATCTGTCTCTTCCAGGCAAAGAAAGTAATTTGTTATGGTTGGGGGTTGGTTTTGCTTCTTTTACCACCTTTAAATTATTCCTCTCTTTCTCCTTAGAAGGCAAAGGAGTGCAGCACTTAACTAGCCAAGGTGGTGCCGTGATTAGTTAAGCCGAGCAGAACCACCTGTCATACCATGGCTTTCGGGGGCTCTCCAGACCACGGCATCTAACGACACAACATTGTTACCACATCTGAGTCTCAGCATGGTGGCTTATTAAGGCTCATGCAGAGACAGGCCTAATTTTCAGGCTCTGCATTCTTCACTGAAGCACAGTAATTTAATCACAGAGGGCTATGACTGCTCCCAAGAACAAGGTGAGCAGATACTGTTCCACAATGACAAGCCACTAAGCAGCCATAGGAAATGTCAAAAAGGATAACCAAACCCAGTTTTTCCATCGACATTTTGATTTCAGTGAATAGCCATGCACTAATTTTCTGATGTATTACATAAATGACAGCACCTCTGCTCTGCCTTGGGGAAGAGCTTCTTTCTAATGATGGAACTCCACTTAAGAAACAACTAAAACAACTGAAATTGCAGTGTGGCCAGTGCCAGTTTTCCAGAAGTAAGGGCAGTCTCGCCATTCAGCCAATCTCTCTTTGAAATGCTCAGAAGGTTAGAAACGTGCAGGAGGGACTGGCCTTACAGAGACCAGAGAGAGATAGGGAATATGATCATTTGTATCCTTTGAATTAAACATCGTCGATGCACAGAACATTTGTGGCATAAGCAATTATTTTAGCAATTCTAATAATTATCAATCATAAAAATATTCCAAATATTTTGCACAACATGTAGTGGAAAGTTATTTTCTTTGCTTGTATTTCATAAGCAGATATTTTAAAAGGTTAAACTCAGCTAAGGCCATTCAGACAGATCTAGTCTGCTGCTATCTCTGGAGTCTGAGATGACCAGAGTAAGCAGATACTCGGGTATGTAATTTCAATTCAGAATTATGGAAGTTCTGAATAAAATCCTGGCCACAGTGGGTGTTATCTCTGAAGTCCGTAAAGCCAGATTTTCACTCCATGTGTCTAAGCCCTCAGAAAGCCTTCTTATCGCACTGTTCAATTTTGCTCTCATGTACCTTCTATTCAGAAGTTACTTCACTGAAATCAAAGGAGTTAGAGTACAGGAGAGGGAATTCTCCATCTGACTTGAAGGGATATTTTCTAGATCCAGATCATCTGATGAGTAATAATAAATTATCAAATGTCTCTGAGGATAACATCTGCTACAAGTTCTTTGGCTTACTGTTGTTGGCATATTCCAGAGCTGGATGGAACAGGGAAGTGGGAGGGTTCACTACAGCATTTAATAGAGGGTTGCCCCCCTTTTGGCTGGCAACACCACAAAATGAAGACATGACTGTAAATGGGAGAGGCTTTGCTGGACTATGCTGGAAAGAACAAACCAGAACTAAAGACTCTGCAGTGTGGCCAGGCTCTCCTTTTCCCTAAACCTCTGCCAAACCAGAGTAACCTTTTAGTGGCACATGAAGGAGATTAATTTCCCTCTCCATACGAAATATTTCTCTCATTCTGCATCTCATTTTAGATATTTCTTAGTTCTGCATCTTATGTGAAGAAGGAGGTGCTTAATCAAGTCCTTACTTGGCTGTGGTCTTTTATCCTACCATGCACAAGCAAGGGGAGAAAGAAGACTGGGGGGTTTGCTGGCACCTGAGCTGTTTTGTATCAATAACCCCTCGTTGCACTTTAGCACATGGGCATTTATATTGGGGTCCTAAGGTCACAGATTTAAACACAGCTTAAGGGGAAACCTAAACATAATCCATCCACTAACACTCTAGCTGTGCATGTGTGAAGACAACTTTGGAAGTAGGATCTGTTCAAAAAGACCACGGCAGACTGTCCTTGTTTGGCAAATTAAGTTCTCCAAACTGTGCTGTGGCCAATGTCCAAAACACTTTTTCTAGACATATGGGCATTAATTAAAAAAGCCTCATACAACACCACACTTTACCTTATAATACATCCTCGTCTCCAAACCCATCCTTCCCATGATCATGACATTGTACTAATCCAGTAATACACACATCTTTTCTGCAGTTCCCCTCCTGTCTCTCCTCCCCACACGCATACACAGCAGTGGTAACAGGATTCGGAGCCCAGCTTTAGAAACATAAACAAGTTCTTACCAGCCAACTCCACCACCATTGTGCAGTGCAACCCAGGTCGCTCCTCTGAATGCATCTCCTACAAAATTTTGTACCGCCATGTCTAGGAGGAGAGGAAAGGTGTTATGGCTCTGACATGCTGCATTCGGTTTTTTGTTGTGCTGCTCACTCATTCCACTAACACCTTGATTTTGGCTGCGTGAAGGCAGTGTTGGAGGCAGGGTTTACTCACAGCTTCTCTCACAGGTATAACACTGGACATCTCATTCTTGGGAGGAACAGGCAAGAGAGATTTTCCTCCCACTCTTTGCCCCTACACTGGAGGAAGCAAATGCCAACTTCACACTGTGGTTTGTGAGGACCCTGGCACTTTCTGCATTTGTGATCCAATTCAAGCAGTTGAAGAACCTACCGCTCCTCAGCTGGGAGATACCTCCTCAGGGTGGAGAGACATACAATCCTCTACTTTGGGATGTCTCAGTCATGGAAGAACAGGCTGGACACATGCATGTGAAGGGTTTCAAAATGGGGGGGACACCTGGAAAACTACACACACCTTGCAGTTCTCAGAAGCCTGAATTATTTTCAGGTCAGACTGCAGAGTTAATTCAGCCCTGTGCAGAAAGCCAGTCTAAAGCTAAGGAGTTGCATTTTGGGAACACAGTTGGGATGAAAGTGATATTGGCCCCAATTCTTTGGACATGGGGGAATTTTACCCTGAACATGAACTGCTGAAATCACACAGGAAGTTTCTTTTTTAAAAAAAAATGAAGAAAAATAACTTTGCAGACAAATGTCATTTGACTAATGCCAAATGTGTGATTTCTACTGAAATGTTCACTAGAATTTTGTATGTTCACTACAATTTGTGCTACAGGATATAACCAGAGAGACAGAAAGAGGTACACACAGAGGATAACAGGGTAAAATTTACTGAAAACATTTGTCCAGATTTAATTCAGGACAGATTTAATAGCTCATTTGCTGTGCTTTTAACAGCAAAAAATAAGAGACAAACAGCAATATCCCCACCAGACACATTTGCAGACCCACAGTTGTTACATGTCTGATGGAAAAATGAGTTTACTTGAGCACTAATCTATGTGAAACCCTGTCAAAAGCCCCATTATAGCATCTTTTATCTGGCATTATGTCACTTTAATAACCCAATTATCATAATTACAGTGCTGTCAAGAGGGAATGGAAGAGATTAAAATCCCCATATTCTAAAAATGTACAGATTTCTTCCTCAGCCACTAGCGTGATAGGAGCGGATGTTGGACAAGGAGCATGGCAAGTGGACTAACAATGTAATAATGTGCTGCTCCTTGGCTTCGATAAAGGTCACTAACTGTGCAAATGTCTGTGCTGAACTACACTTTGCCGAGCAGTGATGACCCATGTTTGCCAAGGATCAGACTGAGGCACTTACTGCAAAACAAAATAAGACAGGCAAACACTCTGGAAAATTCCTGTGTGCTAGAGAGGAGCCAACTTCAACTGAACCAGCTCAAATGTGGTGTTAAAACAACGGGAAAGAAGGGAGAGAGGAAGACCTAAGATGTTCTTTTATTACCTCCAGAGGTTCATCTGGTAAAACAGGGTTAGGCCTAGTTTCAAAGACCAGTGAAATCAGTGGTCAACAGGCTTTAGATAAGCCCTTGGAGAAGGCAAATTGTTCAAGTAAATCATGAAATGCAAAGAAAACACATCACATGACGAGCAGTGGGGTTTCGCAAGCCTTGTTTCTATTGCCCTCTTCTGAGGGCACTGCCTGAGGTTTACTTATCTTAAGCCCTTTGGTGGAGATACTACTTTGGATTGCTGTTCTTTGTGCAGCTGCACCATTTTCTCACAGCTTGTCAGAACCAAACATTATTCGAGGCATCTATCCATCTGGCCTATTAGAACTAGCCAACATACTCAAGAAGTGTTGAAGTGGGGCAGGTAGACACAGCTAAAAGCCTCATTTCATCAGGAAAGCCAGTTAAGATAGCAGGGAACTTTTCTCCTTAAAACTGAGCCATAATTTAGTTCTATTATGAATTCCCATAATGGAAGTAATTCAATATGCTCAGCTACCTCTATCATAATTTCTCCTTCTACAGCAGTTTGTATCCTCCAATCTCAAGCCACTTTGCGATTGTCAGTTCATGACATGTGGAAACACTACTGGGCTAAAGCTATTATCATAATTTCCACTTTATGGATGGAAAATTGAGGAAGATTTAGGTTAAAAATTGCTTAGTGCTTCACTCTTTTTTTTCAGGTCTCCAATCTGATGTTTCTTGGGTTTATTTTTCTAAAGCACCATTTCACAAACTTTAAAGCAGAGTCTGGTTAGCTCAGGTCAGGTATGCAGAATTAAAAGCTCCTTTTGTATAGCAAACCTACATGATTTGCCCATAGTCACACTGTAAGTGAGCAACAAGGCTTGGAGTCTAATCCAGAACGCCTGACTTCCATTCTTATGCTTTTACTATCAAAGTATGTTCCCTTATGACCAGAAAAGTTCCTTTCAGAAACTCCAGACTGTTTTCTTGAGTCCTCAGGCAATGAAATGAATGCAGCTGTGAATCTTTTTGCTTTAAGCAAAATACTATTATAGACCTGATTTTGATCTTGTGGATCCCAAGAAAATACAGCTGTAATTCTGCTCAGATCACCTCTTTGAAACAGTGAAGTGCAAAATTAAAATCAAACAGAAGATACAGTCCTCTGAGATAGACTGCTCTCCATTTACATTCAGGTAAATCTGATGCATCTTCATTGAATTTTCAGCATTGTTCTGGACCTCTCCTATTTAACTAGCTCCACATTCATGTCTGTATCACTATTAAATCCCACAAAGCTTCTCAGGAAATCTGATTAACTGGGATTAAAGGGTTAAACAAAAACATTTTAAAAATGTTGCATAAAAAACCCTATTTCTCTTTAAAAGCAATTTCCTTGTTTGCCCGGACGGACAAGCCTCAGCTGCTCTGCTGACCTGCACAAAAGGCTGATCCATCATAAATGTTTGACGTTTCTCTGTAAGGACTGTCGGTCCCACTCACATCGTGGTGATCTCGGCTGAGGACTACCGGAGCCTGCAAAAAGCCAAGGACAAGAAAATGGAATCCTTCATGGAGTGTCAATACTACCGAGGATCATCATTTGCTGAATTCACTTCTGTCTTAAGTCATTTCAAACCTCAGCTTTGTCCCCTCTCCTAAACCCCCTGAAACACCTTCTCTACCTGCTGTTATTTATTATAAAACAGTTGTTCACATACTGTTCATGAAAGCCACCATCCTTTCATAACTAAGAACAAGAGCTTGTTTTTATGCCAATGACATCCTGAAAGGAGGGCAGGGAGAAGAGGGGAAGCAGTATGGTTATTTCATCTGAGCATTTCTTTGCTGAAATTTCGAAGACATTTCAGTATACAAAAATCTTCATTCAAAAATAGTTCTTGTTTGCTGTTGAAAATGAAAACTAACAGTAAGAATTTTTACACTTTTTCATTCTTTTGGAAGACTTCAAGACTAAAAATAGGTTAGCAATGAAAATCAGGGATTTCATAGAGCTCAACAAGTCTATTCTTGATCTGGAATTCAATTGACAGCATAAATCTAGATCAGCTTGCAGATCCTGATTATCATTTGCCATGCACAGGGTTTATATAAGAATAATTCACTCTTGGCATGGTGTGGTCTGGAATTAGTTGGCTCTGTTTTATGCTGCCAGTGAATTAGAAAATCATTGAAAATAGACATGAGCACCCAGCTTGCGAGAGGAGGAACAGAGATTTGCAGAAACAAAAAAAGGACGCAACAAAATCTGAAGGGCCTGGGAGTCTGACCTTGTCAGTCATAGCTCCAAGGGAGTGCTCTGTCTGGTCAGGTTTATTTTTTAAGACTAGCTTGCAGTGACGTTCATTTTGAATCCTGAGAAGGTCAACAGCATTTGAAATATTTTAACAAACATTTTCTGAGTAACAAAAACCAGACCTTTTCTAGCTAGAATCTATTCTAAGTTTTACTTGAGTTTGCCCCTTTAAAAAGGCTAATTGTAATTCAGCTGTAAAAGAGATGGAAATGAATGAGTGAACATGCCTTGGTCTGATGCTGTGGTACACACAGCAAGTAATGGGTATAATTACTGAGTGGTGCCTTCAGGATTTTGGTCCCCCAGGATGTCACATTGTACATCTACCTACAATACTCATGAAGAACTTAAAATCCCTATACAATCTTGCCCATAGTATGTACTGTTACCACCACCACATATGGTCAGTGGGATTTTACTCAGATGAGTAAGATATTACTCATTGTGCACTAGAGTGGCAGCATCAAGCCTAACAATTTTCTTCATTCAGATATGCAATGCAAATGAATATTGACTGCAGAGCTGGCTGTAGCCATAATATGGCTGAGAGTGAGGGACAGAGGGTAAGAAGCACTGGGCAGTGGCACAGTCTCTTGTTACTTTTAATGTTTGGGGCACTGCTAAGGAGTTACAGTCCCTGCCTTGTGTTTTCAGCAAATCACAGCATGATATGTTGTGCTTGTAGATGCCCAAATAGAAAATAAGGCAGATTCCAACCATGAAATAAAAGGTAGCATATTTCAGAGAGTTTCTAAACCAGTCTCTCTTCTATTACGTAGCGCAATACTGGTGACAGGCAGAGACAAGGCCTGAGCTCTAACACATACTAACAGAATACTGGTCCCATGTAAACGGCAGGCACTTCTGTTCTCACTGGTTGAAGCCTTCTCCTTTCCTACCTGCCACCCCAGTCTCAGATATTAAACACAATTACCAGACCATATCGAGACAAAATAGACGAACCTTAATCCTTCCTTCGGAAATCGCTCGATTAATAGCCACAGCTATAGACACACGACCCCTCTGATCAGAATATAAGATTCTAGCTTGAGAGCCAACAACCTGGAAAATAAAAATGCCAGAGCGATAAGGTTCTCTGTGCAACTGGCTTATCTTCAGGCCCCAGATAAACGGAGTCACAGGATTGACCCCTTCTGTAGGAGAAAGTGCAGATTATTTCTTCGTCAACACCCAGCTTCCAGAAAAAAGAAATTAAAATCCCTCTTTGAACTGAGTTTTATCTCCACTCACACAATCAGTGAGATGTATGTCTGTATTCAGCTGCTACTGTCCAATAAATCCCACTTTTTAAATCAACCTGATTGCTAGGCTATAATCCCCCATCAACAAATCCCTTATCAACAGCGGAGAAGCAGAGGTTTGGAACTGGCGATGGTGGGCTGGAAGGGAAGAGAAATATGGAGACAAAGAATGGCAAAGAACATCTGTCCTGCACAGCTATGCTCCTCTCCAGCTTTTACCCCACAGACCAATCTGGATTCCAGATGAGAGCACATATGAGCCCTACAGTGTTACTGGTTAGCTTCACGGTGAGAGCCTGCCCTAGAAGAACAAAGGATGCTTCACTGGCATCCTGCTTCCCACAATGCAAAAGGATGGCAATTCTTTGGCCTCATCACCTGTTTTGAAAAGGGTACTGGGAACTGCAGACTTGAAGAGGTTGGGCCAAAGCCATACCAAGAAGGACATTCTGAATAGTGCTCTGAAAGAAAGGTAGTTACAAATGAGGTGGATGGTGAATCATTGATGAGTTTCACTCCAGATATAAGACTAGCTATTGCTGGATTATTTGAACATTTCCAGATGAGGAACTGAAGGGAAAGAACTGCTTTAGCTCACCCTAAAACCTTGCTGCGGAGAGAGGTTTAAGTTATCAGCCCTGGGAGTTACAGCCATTGTTTTCATTCATGCCCATTCCTGCTTTTCACTCCAACATTCACAAACTGCATTCTGGACCAGGAGTGGTCACATGTGCTGAAGGAGGTTGTGCACTTACCAAGCTGTGCCTGCCAGCTTCCCGAATCCAGCGGATGTTGTCATGGTACTGCTGCTTCACAGATGTGCTCGCTTGCAAGAGAAAGCAAGAAAGAAGAGAGGTTTTGAGAATGAATGCAATATGCTCTAAATTTAATTTAATTCATCTGACAGCACTAGGAAGTCAAATTCTACTGTCAGATACAAGCACGCATATAGGAAATGCTATATAGAATCCATTGTGCAGCTGATGCAATAACTGGTACCATATATTTAGAGGAAGGTATGAGATGTCACCTAGGAGGCAGCTGGAATGATAACTCCCATTGAGATCTTTAGCAAACTAAATTAAACCTTGAAATATGGGTTACATGTTCATTTTTGTTCACCTGGCTTGCTGCCTACTAAATGCCCAATCTCTTTCTGAGACTTTGCTAAATTAGTAGTTTTAGCAAACTCCATGACATTGGGTGCTACAGTCCAGTATTGCATCAAGTAGTAAATAACTCCTTTGAGTCAGCCAGCAGAAATTCTCAGAAGCAGCTGGCAATACATACTTGAGGATAAGTTACACCAATGCTGGGATATAGATTTATAGCACAGCAGTTGCTCTGTACTAAATGGCCCACATGAATGTTTTTATCCCAAGATAAAACCGAGGTCTCTCATCCTACAAACTGAGGTATGTTGCCTTGCATTACTACGGAGCACAAACTGCACAAAAAAAAACTTATTATGGAGTAGCTACTTTATGTGTAAATCCACCCTACACCTTGGTTAGATATATATGTTGTTATCTAAGAAGAGAATTATATATAATGGTTTTATATTCTCCAGCTTCTCCTCTCATTTATATCTGTGCCATTCCATCTCAATCAGCCAAACCAAAGAGGAGTAAGAATAAAGATATTTGAAGTGAAAGACAGTGAAATATGGCACATATCAGTCAGATACATGGTGACCTCAGTACCATCAGCTGCCTCCGTAGGCATGGTACCATCTGTAGCAAATGAGTAACAAAAGGGAGAGGGAGTATGGAATGGGACAGAAGCATTGTCTTACTGTCTTAATTTTGGGGGCTTTTACAGTTATGCCTTTCCACGCAGGCTGAATGTGAGCTCAGATGAGGTCACAATGGCTGAAGAAGTTACTGCCTGTAGGCTCTTTCTCTATGGGCTAAGCTATGTCACATTACCTTGTCCTGAGAGACATGGTCAGCTACCAGGGCTCAGCTGGCATGTGGGAACATGCTAAGCCACAGTGACTTGCTCATGCATTAGAGCTTCAAGTTATAATCATTTCTGCAGATGCCAAGATAGCATGTTCCCCATCACTTTCCAGCTCTCACTCATTTTCAAGTCAAATTATAATGTACGTGTAACTTCACAGAATCATAGAATACCATATTGGAAGGGACCTCAAGGATCATCTAGTCCAACCTTTCTTGGCAAAAGCACGGTCTAGACAAGATGGCCCAGCACCCTGTCCAGCTGAATCTTAAATCTGAAATTTATGTTTGAAAGTCAAACTGGACAAACTGCACATTGCAAACTTGAAATTGTCCCTGGTAACTGAGGAGAGTGTTTAAGACTACTGTCTTTCCACTAGGCAATATGTCAGCATATATGCATAGTAAAACGAGAAAAAGGAAAGAGGAAAAGGCAAGATACTCATATCTAATCCAGGTTAAACACATCGTTAAAGGGAAATGTAAAATATGCTCATTCCTGCAGAGGCAGGCCTTCCATACAGAGAGTTTTAATGATCCTAAAAAGACCTGTCAGTGCTTTAGGGGTTGGCTCCAAGTCATAGCTTCTAAACTCTGCAATGAGGATTAACATGTCAGCTCTTAGCTTCACAGGGAGTGAAAGAGGAAACATCTGCTAGTGCTGTCCTAGGAGGTTTATGCTGCTATTAAGGAAATATCTTCTAGAAGGTAATGGGTAGTATTCACTTAGGTTATTATAGATATTTAATGAGAGTTTACAGGAGTTGCTCTAGAAAACTGAATAGAGAATTAGTTCCTTTCTATCATTTTTATAAGCTAACTCAGAGAGCACTTACCATATTTTATAATTCACAGTGCACAGACTTATAGAAAAGATCTTACTGTCTGTTAATTCTATAGAACATATCCAGAAGAGAAGCCAGATGAGAATACTGGCTACAAGGACATATCTCAACACAGCACATCTGTCCCTCCCAGCCAGCTCCAATAAACAGTCATATTCTGTCCTAAACTGTGGTGTGTCCAAAGTTGGATTTCCTCAGTTATGCCTGGGGAAGTGAAGACCCCTCCCTTTTATTTAGCCTTACTTCCTGCAAATGAAAAAAATCTTACAGCTCTTTCTAGAAAGACCTTAACTTTAGATTAGCTCCGTTTGCTAAACTGCTACCCCCATTTCCCCACCCCAACAGGAATACATTTTGAAGTCAGGCAAGCTGCTGGTATTTCATAGGCCTTTGTACTTATTTAGGGTTTAAAAGATACTAGAAAGCATTGTGTACTCAGAGGAACAGTCCTCATCAACACAGAGATTGGCTCCCTTTGCTCTTGGGAGATTTGTACTGTTGTTATGCATCAGCTCAGCCTTCAAACTACCACAGAGGTCATAAATCCGAGTTACACTCCAATCATCAGTGCTGCATCTCTTGCGCAAAGGCTAAATTAAAAGCTTGGGTACCTTAGGAGTGGAAACAGATAATAAAACTACATAGGACTTTTTCTACAGTTTGTGAGGTTTAAGCGCAAAAATTCATCTGCACAAAAGGAGAAGAATGTTTAACATTGGACTCAAGGCCAGGTCAAAAGTTTAGACTTGGAATGCAACAGACTTCAGCTCTGTGGAGCTTTCATTCAGCCATCATAAAAGATTCTTTTATAAAATTCAAAGGTAGGTTCAGATTTTAGATGTATGTGTGTGTGTGAGGATATCCAGACTCTGGAATTTGGTCCAAGCCCAGGTCCCATAGGGAGTGGACAGCAAGTGGAATACTCAAGAACGTGAATCCATTTTCTGGCCAAATTCTGTTTTCATTTCTCTTTGAAATCCTATTCCCATTGTCCTGCCAAATTCAACAGCAAATCCAATAATAGCTTAATCCAATAGCCTTTAAGCCTGTTTTCACCTGTTGGGATTTTTTAAATGTCATTTTTCATTTAAATTAAGAATATCATGCAGGAGTTCAATGCTTTTTGTCTGTGGAAGAGACTTCTCTCCCCATCTTTACATTACCATCTATATAAACACCCATATACTATTGTACACACAGTAACTGATTCATTTCCTAGTCTTGCAATGCAAACCATCCAAAGGTCATGCATCAGTTCAATCCTGAGAGAAGATAACTGGAGATTGCAGTACATGGCAGAAAAATTACTGCAAATTTTTGAAGATAGATCCAGCACTATAGTATTGGATTTCACCCTCCTTTCAATTAAGCTGAAGGACCAGGTTTAAAACCATGAAAGTTTCAATAGACATAGAACAGGGGAGGCACTTCTGGGCCATTGCATTAAAAATACCTCATGCTCCAGTGCTATTTCTTTAAGATGATTCTTAAGTAAAGTTGAATAGACAGAGCTAAGGACCTTGCAGAGTCAGACCCACTCTATCAGTAATTCACCTCTTGGGAGGAAGGTGAAGCTGGACACCAGCCTTACATTATAGGAAAACAGTAGTTTTGTTTCAAATGAGACACATATCTGAATGCGGTATATCCTTTTCAGAAATACCACCCTAGATCCTTGCGATGCTACCTGTTCCGGAACAAATAGGAGAGCATTCAAGATCTTCACACTTCTATTGATATCTCAATTATGTCTTTCATGAAAGAAGCAACAAATATTTCAATATTACCAGATAAAAATATTATGCTCTCCTCCCCATAAAATATGCTTTGGCTTTGTGATCTGTTTCCTTCTGATCCCTTCCTTGATTCTGAGAAGCACAAAGCTCCACTCTCTCAAAACGGAAGAGCTGAGGACTTCAGTGCTAGGGGACAATGACACTTAAGTCTGAGTCTGCTGTCCAGCTACTTTCAGGGATATGGAAGAGTGAAACACAGTGTATGTAATTCCTAGATACTAGAGTAGCATACAAAGCCATCCAGAGATATTCCAGATTGGTTCCACCAGTGACTAGAAACAGCTGTCAATTTATTAACAAATGACAAAAAAGAAAGACCTCAAAATTGTAATCACAAATAAATGACACTGGATGGAGCACCACACCCATGAAACCTGGGTTTCCTGCCACTGATCTGCTTGCTAGCCTCTTAAAAACCTCCCTAGATTCCCATGCCTCATTCACCTGTGAGACAGAGGCAAAGCAACTTGACTCCTTAAAAAAAACTCTTGGAGACCTATCGATGAAAGATACTGTTTGCCTTAAAGTTTCAAGGTGACAAGGTGCAGGAAAATCTGTAACAAATGAAAAGAAATGCTCTTAGCCAAAATTGCAACAATAGCTTTGGGATCAATAACCTCTCTACATGGTGTTTTTATGTTTTACCTACTGGTTACATTCCTTATAGGGGTTTGGAGAACAGCGAGATTTCCTGCCCCTGTGGAACAGGCAAAAGAGTGCTTTCTACAGTTTCAGCCAAAAGCTATCACACATTGTACAATTCTCAGTTTCCTTTTCTCCCCAAAAGCACCCCCAGTGATGGGGGCATGGGATGGTGTCTTACCTCCCTGACGTATAGAGTCTTCCAGCACAGACATGGCAATTGAGTCAGTGGTAGCAAGATCCTGTGGGTCACCTGAGGTACAAACCCAGCGGAATGGCCCAAATCCCAGGGAAAAAATGTCCCTGGGAAGAGAACATGTTTCATTAAGAGATAGTTGAAATTCTTTCCTTATTTATCCTGGCTGGTAGCAGTGCTTTTCTTTCATTAGCTAGAGACAGAAGAATTTGAAATATTTTCAATGAACTAATCTAAACAGAAGCATCAGGGACCATTAATTGAGAAATTAAACAGTGCTGTTTCATGCAGCCATTGACTGGTGTATAAAAATACAGTCAGGCCAGAATTTTTATAGGAATGTTCGGCAGTTCAATCAAACAAGTGCATCATGAGATGAATTGCAATTTTTCTTTTGTTTCAAGAAATACATTCTCTCTGCTGCCTGGTGTTTTCGTCCTTAACCCAGGCTAACTCTGAGTGCATCTACACTATCAGACAAGTGTAGGTTCTGAACAAGTGCCTGAGTCCAGACTCATTTGCTGTCCACATTGTTTACACACGACAGTAAGACACACTTCAGTTGAGTTCCAGAAGAAGAGTTCTAATCTGGTTGGTGCCTTACTCTATGTTCAAGCTCTTATCCACATGATATAGGTAAGCTAAGCATGAGTCAGAGGCAAAAGGTGTTATAAACCCAGTCCCTCAACAGATCTCCTGAGCTCAGCTTTTTCTACAAGCAGTATGCACAGCTTGGGTAAGAGGTACAGTCGGCGATATGGGCAGAAGAATGTCCTATTTCAGATGTGCTTTTAACTTCAATGTAGACATAGGCTTTGATGATTTGGAATTGAGCTCTACTGCTCCGAAGAGACAAGCTCTTCATTTTTAGCACCTAGAAGTGAAGTTGCACATAGTTACAGTCTGAGGCTGTGACTTGGCTATTCCCTTGAGTAAAACTGCTTAAGGAAAATTGATGCAACAAAAGGGAAAATGCAGTATTCATGTAAAGGAGTGAAGAGTTTTGATTTGGCCATGCTTTAGCTTACTGTTTGCACATCTGGTGTCTGCTTTCATAAGACCTTTTAATTCTAAAAAGGATAAAGCTTTACACCAAATTATCAAGACATGTCCTTTCAGGACAAAATATTAGCAGTAACTCTGCTGTCAGAGTTTACTTCTGTTAATCACATACAGCATGTCCCTCTGGGTCTTTCTCCTGTACACAGGAAAATGCAAGGAGTAATTCTAAGGAAGCCAACAGAAAACATGAGTATGATGCTTACAGCCAACAGGACATCTTCCTAAACCACACTGGCATTACTCCAGAGTGGAGAAAAATAAGACTAACTCTAGCATAACACCTGTGAGATCAATTTTCCTACTGCTATGGTTGACTCCTTTTCATCATTTATAGTACTTGCAAGATTTGCACTAAGTGGAATCTCTGTAGTACTCTCCCCCTAAACAGAAGGGGTCACAAGGGACTTGAGTGCTTTATTCCAAACTCTCCCCAACGTACCCCATGATGTGCTGAACATAGGAAGGATATCGAAATTCTGTTTTATTGGCTCCTCTTTTCTCAACATCAGCACCTATAAAATAATTTTAATAGTCAGTGACTTGATGAAGAAAAACTATAAAACATAAAACCAGACTGCACCTGAGTTCCCATGAAGGCTCTATCTCAGCCACAGAGAAGGTCAGGGATCTCAGAGAATGAGAGAAAGAGAGAGACTAAAAAGTTAGCGTAACACAGTGGCCAACCCTATCCTACCAAAATATACAGCTGGGAAGATGCATTCAGGATTGTCCTTGTTTCCACCTAACAACTCCAGGATCTACTCACCAGCCCTTTGAGCTTCCAAGAGAAAAGCATTGCCATAATCCCAAAAAAACATGCCCTTATCAGCTAGTCTGTTAATAGCAGCCACATGTCTCTTCAGACTGAAATAAAGAAGGAAACAGTTATTCTTGAGATTGATAAAATATCAAAAAGAATAATATCATGAACTCACTAAAGGCATGGGAGTAGGGGGAGACAGATGGAACTGAAAGACCCCAGAGAAATTCATAAACCTGTAAGATACCAACTGGGATGCTTTCATCTCTGTAGCACCTGTTACCCCCAAATCTTGACGTGATTTACAGTCATTAAGGGAACTTAATTGATTAGCAGAGAGTGGTCATGTTTGTCAGCAAAGAAATGCAGCCAGCTCTGAGGATGGAAGGTAATAACAAAAAACAGCCTACACAAAACTGCAAAAGAGTTTAAGAAGTTCACAGAGAAAGTGAGCAGAGACAGAAAAACTGCAAATGGCTAAACATCACTGTTCTGGCCTCTCCCTTGGCCAAAACAGCCCAATTTTCCCTTTGTTTCCAATAGTGGACCATACCCCAGGACTGCTCTCTGTGATACCACTTCCACTTAATATTATCCAGTTCTAATCTCAATGCATAGTTGCATATGGAGTTGTACATGCATAGTTGTAACCTCTTGAAACTCTAGAGAACTAAATTAATGCCTAACAAATGAAATTGGATTTGTTTAGGTCATTCCTAGCTTGTTAGAAATGAGTCCCTCCCAGAAATTTACCTGTTTGTTACCTTTGTCTTAGAGTAGTATGATACAGAATTGGGAAACTGGAAAGCTCCTTGTAGGTCCCTCATCCAAAGTCCAATAGATTATATGCATATATTCTACCTTCTACTGGAAAAATGTCTCCAGCAGGAATGTTCAAGGTGAACAAAACCAGAGTAGGAGCCATAAAATCTCGAAAGTACCAGTTGAGAACAACAGTACAGCTTGCTGCCTCTGTTCCACAGTTCTTTATTTATATATAAATTATGCCAAATTGCTCCCTTTATAATGTCCAATTCCAATTTCACTTGCAAACTTATAAATCAGGAGTAGCTCCCCAAAATCAAGATGCTAAAGAGAACTTAGTTACAGTTGCAGGAAGCTGGGAGGAGTGATTGGGGGAGTTTGTCCCCTCCTTACATCCTTCCCTAAAAAAGCATTACTGGCCACAGCTGGAAGCATGGTAGGGTAGATGGACTTTCTGGCTTACCCATTGGGTTTTTACGCTGTATTCAGTGAACCTAAACCAACTGGTAGACTATATGGAATTGTGCTTATTGTCCCAGATTTTAAAACCTTATGCAACTTAGGAATTTATAGAAGTGAAATAAATCATTAGTGTTCAGACCTCTGATCTTATACACTAGAGACTACTCCTAAAATGGTGGGTAGGTGATGTCTGCCAGATTCTGAGTGATAGCTCTATAAGTACAAAGTTGGGAATTATTAGTACTGTAGCTCTACCCCAGATTTCTACTGGAATACCAAAGAACAGAAACTTCTTGTGAGAAAGACAAAGACCTGATCACATCCAGAGCAACTAAACTTACAGGTGAAAAACATGTGTCGCCAAAACATTTACCTCTCTTGTACCAGGGTCCGGAACTTCCCCGGATTGGTGGAAAGGAGCTGCTTTGCTTCCTCAAAGCCAAGCTGTACCGGATAGTATCCCCCGCTGAACGGGTTATGACACGAAGTTTGGTCAGACCCCAGGTCAACTAGCAACTCTCCTGTTGTGTCCAGCTCATATACTAGCCTCTCCCTGGGGAAGACAATGAATGGAGTGTTTGAAGAGAAGCTGTCGTTTCACATTCTAGCTCCTCTTTCAAGGGAAATTCTTCCATCCCAAGAGGTTGTTTATAAAGGTATGCCCTTGGCAGGCTAAGTCTTTGTTTTAGCAGTCAGGAGGTGTGAAATGATGGTGATGAAGATTTAAGTGCAACTTTTATACTTCACATTTACCTGTGCAGGAATGCTGATAGATGAGTCAGATACCAGTATGACATACTGGTCTTATTGGTCAGTCTCAGCCCTTGGTATACAGTGTGACAGCAAGATTTACCATTGGATAAAGCCTCAAGAGTGCCAGAATTTCCATCTGTCATCTGATTACTTTTATTCAATCAATACCTCAATACTTCTATTCTTCACTGAAGTCAAAGACACTTTCTTGCATCCAGTTAGCGAAAGGTTAAAAGGAAAGGGATAAATTCTTTCTTCATCCAAGGAAGAATCTTAGGGATTTCTTTCCCTAAGAAATTCATTGTTCCATAAGGAAAGGAGAAGGTGCATGGGAAGCAACTGAGAACTGGAACACAAGGATGAAGACCCCTCTTTTGACAATACAGTTTTTCATGAGCATCTAAAGTAATGAACTCAGCACTAGGTTTAATGCCTCTTCTCTTCCAAGTTTGGGAACTAACTCCAGGTTGACTAACATGCAAGAACATTAATATATGTATCCATTATCCATATATACTACTTACCATAGATCTACCACATTCCCATGGTAACCCAAACTAAGGGCAATTTTATTCTTTCTTGCATCTCTAGAATAGATTAAAAAGATTGGTTAAAGAAAATGCACCTCATGTAATTCCATCTTGCAATGTACAAATCATATACAGAGTCAAACCCAGCAAAAAAGTCTGTATGTGGTTTCCAACACTCATCTAGGCAACAGATCTTTCAACCTTTATGTAATTGTTAATCACTGATTCCAGAAAGCTTGAGTGATGCTTCAAGTGTAACATTATTTGTAATTGGTCTATGCATATTCATGAAAGTGAATGAAGACACATTTAACATATATAAGTGGTATGAAGCATTGGTAGTGGCTTGCAGTAAGCATTGGTAGTCATTAATAATGACTGCTGCTGTTTGGAAGGATGAATTCACATTCAAAAGCAGACCTGGAAAAAGAAGAGGTGTCCCTCAAGCCCTTCTATATGCACACTAAAATGGCACAGTGCAGAAAGATGTAAAGTGAGGATTAGGAAGCAGAGAGAAACTCACTGAATTATGTTACAAGTCATACCTAAGGCGAGCAATGCAATGGTCCAGGTTGTTAGAGATTTCCATCAGCCATCCCTGCTTGTGACGTTTCAAAAGTGCTGCTTCATCAACCTAAGAGAATTAGCAGAGATCTTAAAACTCCTGTTTCCCCTATCCAGTCACTTTTACCTTTAGTTTTTCAATTAGTCTGCAAGAAAGAGTAGCAAATAGGTAAATAGAATAGCCCTGCCTTGGCCTTAAGAATATGGAGTGATTGTTCAAATACTTGTTTTTCACCTCTGATTTTTTTTTTTTTTTACACTTTCTGTTCTCTTTTACTCCAGGCTCGAAGCAAGAAAAAAAGACTTCTTGATACATCACTTCCCAAAATATTTTACAAGCCAAAAATTATCATTAAAATTGTACAAGAGGTAATATTTTTCCACCAATTTTAATTATTCTTATTGTTTCTTTTCATTATTATATTGAAAAAAAAACGAAAGCCAAAATGCTTCCAATTTATTTTTCAAATCTGTCTATTTTCTGTGAAAATAAAATTTCTATTTAATTAAGGAAATATTTCCTTTGATCAGCTCAGAGACAGTCATTTCTGCCAGACTGCCCAGGATGAAGCAATGGTCTGCTGAATAAAATTGACCCTCACTTTTGTTCTTCGACTGCTGGTTGAAAATCTCAACCAAATATGGAAAAGAAAAGAGGAAAGCATTTTCTTGTCCCAGCTGGCTAATGCCTCTGAAAAATGGAATGGATCAAAACAAAACTACGTCTTTAATTCCCTCTTGTTTGAACTTTGAAGCTCCAAACAAACTGAGTCCCAAATTTGTACTCTCTTCTGGGCTCAGCTTCTGTGTGTGTCAGTGTGTATATGCATAAGAGACAGCTGGATAAAAATATAAATGGATAGACAAATTGTGGAGGCTTTGGCACAGATTCCATATTAATGGTTCAATGTACAAACTTGCACATCATTAAGACTTTTATAATGAGCTATCAGTGGCATAAAGCAAGTGGCAAAATTAATTCAAGCCAATTTTCTGTGGTAGCAACAGATTTAAACACCCACAGTGGTGTGTGTGCATAAGAACATAACCTGAGTATCTTCTAGTATTTCATTAAAGCATTTTTACTTCTCTATAACCCACTCCCATCATTTTCATTCTATTTTTTCTCATTAACAAAGTATTTATATGTAAATTAAATAAGTTCCGTATTCAGTAGTCACTTGAACACCAGGAAACCTTTTCTTTCCTAATTATTCTTAGCATGAGAAACCTTCCATCATTTCCCACATCAGTAATAAAGGTTATCCTTCCAAAACCCCAGATTATGATAATATCAGTGTCACTGCCAATGGAATTATTCAATAAAGTCAGGTGCCGTGGGGGACAGCTGCTTTGGGAGTTATTTAAATCAGCACAGGAGGAAAGATATTAAATGGTCCATATGAATTACGGGAATTGGGTTCATTTAAAGCTCAGCATAACACAGATCAGATCTATTTAAATCTGTTACCACATCCTACATATTTTACTTCTTAGTCTTTCACAGACTTGCTAGCATACTCAAGAAAACTAGCTTCCTTTGAACCACACTTTCAAAAATATGCTCATTTTTTGATCAGCATCTCACTAGTTTAAAAAATTGCACAAACATGATGAGCTAATGTCACCTCCAGTCTAACCCTAGAGAGCTTAGTGCAGCTCAGAGGAGATAGTCTGGCCCTCCACACAATTATTTCATAAAATTACAACCTGCTTCATGTCAAAGAGAAGAGGTAAAAACTTGCACCATTAATTCCTTCTGTCTGAGCTTCGGAAGCCCTGGCTGACAAAATGACATCTCTTACACAATTCATCAATGTCATTTGCATAAATAGTTCCTTAAATAATATGTACAGCTATCCACATGTGCTGCTGAGACTCATTTCCGACAAGGATCATCTCACAGGAGATAAAAACCAGGCGATATTCAGTCTCCTGAACAAAATCATCTGCAGCCATAGAGATGAAAAGGACAAAGGACTGCTGTGGCTAGCTTTGACTGGAATCTTTCCTTTGTATTCTAGCATTTGAAAGATCATGATGAAGATCATGTAGAAGTCTGAATAAAGATAATTTATTCAATAATAAATTGAATAAATTTATTTCATCTGCAGGGAGTACCTGGTAAGATCACAAATACACGCAAAACTCATGTGCTAACAAAAACACTTTTGCACCATCATCGTAAAACAGATGAAACCCTAACCTTCCATGAACAAGACCCAAGCTAGCCAGAGCAGGTCAGATTTGCTGCATGCCACATGGGAAGTCTGACCTATTATGTTTTGAAGTTTAATTGTAATTACCATGGGTCAGATTGCGATATTCTTACCTTTTTCATTGCAGCAAGTGACATGCCTACAGCGGAGGTCTGCCAGCTAATTCTGCTATAAATGACTTTGGCTGAGAAGGCTAAACTCCCACTGGAGTTTGGTTCTCAAAATCTTTCTTCCTCTGGAGCATTAACAAGAGCTCATCACCTACAGATAGTCAAAAGAGCTCAATCCATTTTGGTCAGTCCTATATCTGCTCCACCAAGAATGTTTCCCCCATGTATTGAATTCAAAGGTAGTAATGAGGAAAGAAATGCGTGGAAGTGTTTATTGTTTCTCAATAGTCAATATTGTTAAAGATATTCACTACCATTTTCACAGAATTGCAGAGCAACATTTTCTGTTGAAAAATTGTTGCAGTGTTTTTGTAGTCCATCCTTCCATCTGATTTGTTAGAACAGAACCCTATGATAAACATAATAGCTGAAAAATGCAGGTATTGGGAGAACCTAATGTTACTTTTTTGTATGAAAATGTATTTCATTCAAAACTTACAGGCATATATACTTACCATGATTATGATGTCAGTGTTCTGTATTATATGTGATACTTAAGGATATCTGTGGATCCTATCATACACTGTTCCAATTGCTTGGACATCAGCAGCCTTTGAATCACAGGTCATTATTAGATCCTTTGTTTACATGAGGAAATAGGTGGGCTATTTTAACATACTTGGAACAGAGAAACATTACATCAGGATGAAAGGCTCTCTACAAAGAATATATGCTGTGGGCGAGCTTCAGGGAACAGGGAAAATGGTACTACAGAACTTCTCCCTCATCAGCATTTTCCCTTAGCAGAACTTACCTTCGTTGTCTACAAACTGGGATTCTCATAAGTGCTTATAATTAGCCTCACCATCTTCATACGGAAGCCAAATTTAAAATTCCCAGTTTTACAAAATCCCATTGACTTCAAAGAATCACAACACCAAGCAACTTTGTTAGTCCCAGCCTTGATGAGTGAATCATACCAACATTTTTAATGGGTACTTTCCATCGCATCTGATAAGGGTGCCAGAGGCATTAAAGATTAATTGTAATGTAACTAACACCTTTTTAACATAGACGTTTTTTGTCTAAGAGGGTGCAGTTCCCATGGGAATTGCCTGTGGAAGTCACACCCTTTCACACATGAAATGAGGGTAGCTCAAGCACTGAGAATGGCTCATCTGACAGCATCATTCGGCATTATTCGTGAAGCAATCGTAAGAAGTTACAGTCCATACCCTTACAGTCTGATCCAGTGAGTGAACAAATAGAGAGTGGAATAGCAGTGAAAAATGCTCAGCAAAGAAAAGGACAGACAGATCTTAGAAAAGAGTATCTTTTTTTGAGTTTGGCTTGTCAGGGTTACTTGAGGAACATGTCAGATCAGGAGAATCAGGGAGATCAGGAGATTTAGCACATGAAGGAGAGATGACAAAATGAAAGCAGCATTGCTCTCACCTCTGCAATGATCCCCACACACCCAGCAATGACTGCAGCCTTTGCTTGAGCCCCACTCATTCCTCCAAGACCAGAAGTAACAAACACCTTTCCGGACAGGTCTTCTGCCTTCAAGTAGCGACGGCCTGCATTGAGCACTGTGAGCTGCACACAACACAATATAGCGATTATCAGGAGCTATTTTTCCTAGAGTCCCTGAAATTTAAAGATCTTCCATCCATTTTGCAAACAGTTTGAAACTCAGGGGTCATTGGGACCATGAAACTGTTTTCATCTTTTAAGGAAGGAAACATGTTACACAGTGATGTTATGAAACCATCGGTCATGATTGTTTATTTCTCTCACCATGAAATAGAATAGAATAATCAGTGGTTCCCAACACACTGCTTTTGGGGTATAGAGACTTATTCAGGATGGCTGCAAAAGGCAGCTAAGGAAAACAGTTAAGAAAACAAGCTAAGAAAATGTTTTTATCTAACACATTTGGTCAATTCATACTTCACTTGTTGTAGCTAGATATGAGCTCAGATTGAGACCTTGATTGCAGATTCCTTCAGGTCTGTGTTCTGGATAAGATGCCATGGACTATCTGAGTGGAAGGACACTAATTTTTTTAAGGACTGGGCAATGAGAATTTCTTTGGTATCCAGAACATCCTCTCTCAGCAATCCAATCCACTCCAGTCACCAGCCACTGCAGGAGATACCCTCCTCCAAAAGGTATCAACAAATAGACCTTTCCCCAGTTTCTTACCACAGTCCCATGGACTATTCCCTGAGGCCCAATGTAGCAGTAGCTCCCTGCAGTCATCTGACCATACCTAGCAATAGCAACGAACACAATGATACCACATGTTACTCAGGCTGGAATGAATTCTGTACATGTCTACATATGTTTCCAGTATAACAAAAAAACCTCTGTGCTTCAATTTGTTGTTAAAGATCTGCTATTATCAAATTCACAACTTAACTGAGTTTCTTCATTAGCAATGCACCAACGTGTTTCAGAGGAGCATTTAGTTCGTTAAATTGAGTTCAGAAATGCATGGATCAAAACACTGAGTGTAAACTTGTCTTGGCATTTAGCATAGTGACTAGGACACAAGGACACTCCTTTTCACCTTGTTGGCATCTTTATGCCATTGGTTTTCAGTGGCACTCGCACTTCTAAGTCACACAGCCGCTTTTGAATTTGTTAGCCCAAAACGGCTGTCCACATTCCTATGAAATTCCCAGGAAAGTGGCAATGGATATTCTCTATTCATGCCCTCTTATTTCTTCCAGCTTCCTTATCTGTACACACCCAGCTCTCCAGTGGTTTTAGTTTATTCTCTCCATGGTACACAACAGAATAATAATCCTGTGCTCGTCAACTAGATCAGCAGTAAAAAAATAGGTAAATAATCATTAAAAAAAAGTCATAACTTCCTACTTCAAAGCTTTCTCAGTGTGAAGGAATGTTTCATAACTTGTGTTTTCTGTAGATTGCAAAACAACCACTGGAAAGTGGAACTAGCCAGCGCTATAAGTAGGTTATGATTAAGGCTTCAGGCTGTAATTCAGCCAAGTCCCACACATAAACCTAATACTAATTCCTAGCAGACCTCAATTACATCCTTATATATGTGGCTGAACATAACTCAAACTCCTAAGTAATTCCACTTAAGTGTGCATTAATGCTTTGCAGCATCAGGACTTTATACAGCACAGTTGAAATCCATCTGCATTAGAAATTTTAACCAGCCACTGCCTGAAGTCTGAATTACATTTTAGTTAAGTATTTGATATATTTTAATAGTGAGGTATTTTCTTACATTGTTACTCCCAAAGCAAACATCTTCTCATATTCATCTCTGGTGGAATAGTTGGGAATAACCTAAGAAAGCAATCAAAAGAAAACCCACACAAGCAAATTAGAGATTTAAGCAGACCTTTTTAAACAGCCTACATTTCTCTAACTATGGTCACACACATAGAAAAACAGTGAAAAACAGGAGGAGTAATTCAGGTGTGTTTTTCCATGCATTCTAGTATTAGGAGAAAAGATGTCTGGTCTTTCTGGCAGTGTGACTGTCATGCAAGTTTTAAGGAAAGCAGTTCTCTAGCCACAAAACTAGCCTGCAGGGAGATAGATATTGAATGGCTCAAAAGACTGGCAATGAACCAGTATGTTCACTTGTCCAGCTTGCCTTCTAAGCAAAGCAGTTCAGATAATCTGATTAATAATCATCTGTTTGCCTATTAAGGGCTTTTAAATCTTCCAAACTGAGCCTAGCTGAACTGTTTTGGTCAAGAACATGTACAGCTCAGGCTCAGTCAAAACAGAAGTCGTCTAATAAGGAGAGAATTGTTCCCTCCACCACTGCAGATCAGCACACTTGAGGTGAGAGCGACTGTACTGGAATAAATGCTGCAGAATTTGGACCCCAGATTTTCCTGTGTGCTGTTGTAAGTTCAGGTAGTATAGATAATATTTTAATTCAGCAAACACTTGAAAACTAAACAGAAGAGGAGGAAAAAGAGAAAACAAGATGCTAATACCTACCATGCCATTAGTAATGATTAATCGAGGAGCATACTGATGGCTGGGAAAGAGTCCCAGAGGGTGTCCACTGTACATTACTAGTGTTTGCTCTTCAGTCATCTCTGACAAATAGTGCATTACCAACCAGAACTGAAAGAAAAAGCAAGGAAAGTGAGGGAATCTGTTTGCATCTTACATTTATGTCTCTTTGTGAAGCTGCTAAACTTTGAGTATGAAGGCAGCTATAGAGATAATGAGTTGTATTTATAGATGGAATAACAGCCAGAGCTCTCAACACATTCTTGCTTTTAATAAAGTCCATTAAGAGATATCACTCAGCAGGAAACATAAATCAGCAACCACCAAAAGTCTGAATAAGTTCCAGAATAATTTCTCCAGTACAAACCCCAGAAATCCTTCATTTTTAAAGCCGTTCTAATTTTATCTTGAGGTTAACCATTTGGATCTGGCACTTTTCTGGCAATCTTTCCAAAGCCAAACTGCAAAATTTTCCCTATAAAAGTGATTAAAATACTCATGCATATTGTTGATCCTAACCTGAAATGGATAATTTTGCATCTTTTAGTTCTTGTCATCTTTTCAACAAATGGATAGTACAATGTGCACTTAAAAATGAAATAATTTTTCTTCTCAAAGAAAAAAATTCAGCTTTCATTATAGACAGTGAAGAAAGTCCTTGAGGCACCCAGGAGCGTACAAATAAATGCATCTCAACTTTGCCTGCATAATTCAATAGTTACTCTTGACGTATGCCAAAAAGTAGGCTTTGACCATCTAAGCTGCCTATAGATTTGACTCACATCCATCATTGTCTATCACAAAACCCATTATATTCCACGGGACTTTTAGTATGTAACAACTAGGCCTGAAAGGATTTTTCCCATGCAATACTGGAATTCAACAACAGCTTGAAACTAGAGTTTCTGTAGGGATACAGAGACAAAGTTTTGAGAAAAAAATGGAACTGCTGTTCAAAGAGACAGCAGTATCAGTGACAAATAAACAAAACCAGTTGTCATGGGCACTTAGCCTCTGCGGTTGTGTCTTTGATCTGAATTAAAAATGGTATAGATTTGAAGCCAGTCCCTTCTAACCCAGCTAATTTCCCAAGCTGCAAGTTAAGTTGAACAGGAAAGGGTTACTAGAGTTACTGTCTTGCTTTTTACATTTTGTTTTTGTTTCATGAAAAATGTTGAATAACCAAATTCTGGTCCTAGGACAGAACAGGTAACTAGCTGAACTCTCAACTCTTCAGCAGGCTGGGAAAAAGAGTGTAATAAAACTAGAAGCTGCGAGATAGTTAGATCTTTTTGCATTGAAAGGCACAACTAGCAAGGAGGAAGCAAAAGTCTTTCCTAGCTTAAAGAACAGTTCTGTTGTCTGCAGGCTTGTACAGTTAGCTCTGGACATGGTTCTTTTAAAAATATTCAGAAGAAAGCACAGGTCTGTGTGGATTATATAAACCAAACTGAACTTTTTCACTAGGAATTTTGCAATGATAGATTTCCAAAAAAGCATGTTGTTTTTAAGCCACAAACAGAACAAAATGTTCTGTCATAACTGAGTCATTCATGTGATTGCTACTGTAAGCAAAAACAAAACGGTTTTGTTTGTTCTGCTGTGAAACAATTGCAGGTCATAGCTCTGACTTGGAGGAGAACAAGAGAAAAGAGAGTATTTCTGACTTTGGCAGCGCTTCTACTTCACCTTGCGGCCCAGCATCTGCCTAAGGGATGTCAGTCTGATAAAGGCTACTATATAAACTGCTGGCATGGCTCACATCAGAAATGCTGTAAAACTCATGTAGTTAACAGGCATTAGTTAACTGGCATTTACTA
The DNA here is from genome assembly GCF_965638725.1 of Aptenodytes patagonicus. Lineage (NCBI taxonomy): Eukaryota > Metazoa > Chordata > Aves > Sphenisciformes > Spheniscidae > Aptenodytes > Aptenodytes patagonicus. The sequence goes on from NC_134956.1 coordinate 13,346,549, forward strand.
ATTAATACACAGAATAAAGAAATGGTGTGCATTGCCATGGTACCTTTCTTTTAAAAAGTCAGAACAGTTTTGCCTCAAAAGCTGCCTAAGACTTCCATTTAACTCCCATTTACCAGATTAGGAAACTGAAGCTACAAATGAAAAGTCACAGTCAAACTGGGAAGAAAACCCAGGTCACTCGGTCCCATGCTACAGTGAGGAAACCATTCCTCTCCCCTAACTAGGAACTTCATTTACATGTTAGTTTTGCTTGGATTTTTTAATAAGCAAGAGGCCAGATTCAGATAAAGCCACAACAAGGTGCATACGTAATCCTTCATGACAGAAGTTGGCTCCTTAAGTCAGCTACAGAATCAGAAGTCAAGACCTTCCCAGCCTTTGGGAGTGATGCTGCCCTTCAGGGTGATGTAGCTTTCTGCCTGTGCCATTTCTGTTCTGCACTGCAAGACTCAATGCCATGTCTCCACCTGGCCCACTCTGTGGCCTCGGGGCATACCAGAGGCTACAGGGATGATGCGGTTTTGGCATTCACAATAACCACATTTGTGCCTATTCACAGACACTCAGGATGGTTGTTCATTAAATGTTCCTCCTGCCACCACACACCTGTAGAGCATTCAGACCCAGAGCATTTTTTTTTCTTGAGAGAATAAATTGAGCTCATACAAAACATGTCTAAATATGTTGCTGATGTTAAAGATCTCCTGAAAATGTTTCCCACATGTATTTTGCAGTACTTGGATTAAAGCAAGTGTATTTATTGCCATTTTTTGATAGAGAAGGAGCACAGAGATTATACAACCACACCTTAAACATACCAGCTCCAATTTTAGACAGGCTTTTACCCACCTGCCATCATTCTCAGAAGATCAGGGATAACGTTGCTAGGCCTGACAGTAAAGTGCACTATGGTCTGGCTAGCTAGCATGTAAATATTTACAGCTAATCTGATTTGCTTGGAAAAAGACTCAGGATTGCACTTTCTTAAATCAAAGCCCTTTTTTTTTTATTTCACTACTTGTGAAAAATGTTACAAAAGTACCAGAAACATGCAAGCAAAAGATACACTCTTTTGTTTCCTAGAATTCATTTTGACTCTAAAATTATCTGTGCAAAATACAAAGGCACATACAAACACATCAGAGAAAGATAAAGAAATGGTCTTTACATCATCATACACAGCTTGGTATGTTTATGGCATTATGTTTAGTATTTCTGTTGGGCTGTCTATGCTCTCCTTACTAAATAAAGCTCTCCCCATCTATGCAGTTCATAACTGAGCATTCCTCTATCCAGACAGGATGTTTTGGAGTATTTTGAGACAACAACTGCCAAGAATTATCACAAACTGCCTAAGCAGAATGTGCATGGGGGAGGGTGAAACTGGTTTCGTGAAACAAGTTGCAAAAGCAGCAATGTCCTACCTGCGCCCAGTTGCTGAAGACCTGCCCGTTTCCTCCGTAAGTGACAAGCTCCTGAGGAAACTGAAAAAGACAATTTAACAATAAGGCAAGCACTTTTCTGAAACATTTCACTGTATCTCCAAACTATTTTTTTATCTCAGTCATAAATCTTTTCTATAGCTTATTGCATCAACACTCCCTACATTCTTGAAATCAGAAAATACCATCATAAAAGTGCTAACTTAAGAAAAAAAATTGAAAATTCTTTTTCCAAATGAGATGTTTATTATTGTTACAATGGTCTTTTGGATGCAGAATGCTACAAAGTGATTCCTGGATTGCAGTTTCTGTAACAGACATCCCAGGTAACTCCCTTAAACAGGGACTGAGTGAGCTTACAGTTTGGTTGCTACTGGCATTTACAGCTGGAAGAGTCTATGACCAGCAGGGCATAGTTGCATGGCCTCTCCCCTGCCATTTGCAAAAAGATGCATTACACTGAGTCGTGCTTGTAAGGATGGACTTTGGTCCTGTAATCATCTAGTAAATCTGTCCTTGAGGGATAAGCTTTCAAAGATACAGGAAGCATCAGCACTAATTTTTCAACATATGTTGTAGAAGCAATGTACTAAGACCTGAGCTCTACCTATCTCTCAGACAGCGACCAGGCTCCTGTATATAGCGGGAGCTGGAGTGAGCCTTGTTGGTGGTGTAGGCGGCCTCAGACATCTGAGTTCGGACCAGGACCCACTGTGCAGGATTAACAACTGCACACAGCAGGAAACTAAAGAACTTAATACAAAAGACCCCAAACCCCAGGAATCAAAACATAACCACAAGAAAAGTATAGAATCACCTTTAGTCCCTTGCAGGCTTTAGCCTCACAGAAATGGACACCTGTCCTGGTTTCGGCAGGGATAGAGTTAATTTCCTTTCTAGTAGCTGGTACAGTGTTTTGGATTTAGGATGAGAACAAAGTTGATAATGCACTGATGTTTCAGTTGTTGCTAGGTAATGCTTACACTAGCCAAGGACTTTTTAGTTTTCCATGCTCTACTGACTGAGAAGGCTGGAGGTGCACAAGAAGCTGGGAGGGGGCACAGCCAAACTGGCCAAAGGGATATTCCATACCATGGGACATCATGCTCAGTACATAAACTGGGGAAAGCTGGCTGGGGGCCCGCTGCTCAGGGACTGGCTGGGCATCGGTCGGCGGGTGGTGAGCAATTGTACTGTGCATCACTTGTTTTGTGTATTATTATTATTATTATCATATTATTATTATTATCATTTTATTTCAATTATTAAACTGTTTTTATCTCAACCCACGACTTTTTCTAACTTGTGCTCTTCCAATTCTCTCCCCCATCCCACCGGGTGGGGGGGAGTGAGCGAGTGGCTGCGTGGTGCTTAGTTGCCGACTGAGATTAAACCACAACAACACCCTAGCACATCAGTCAGTAAGGAGGCTGCCTTGGCACTACTGAAATTGGCCTGCTTAGCTAACGCACAGCAGCCAGCTCTACATGTACAGGGACTGGCATGTACCTTGGAGCACAGAACCAGCGAAAGTCTATGAACAACTAAAATCCTACTCAATCCATGGAAGATGGATCATCTGCACAAGGATTAAATTTCACCTACATGCCTAAATTCTTCAGTTTTTATGTGAGAACACACACAGGAAATAACTTGCACATTTCCTGCTGCCCTGTGAATCCAGCTTCCTTATTTTCACTGTACCTTACCTGAGCCACTGAGGGATCCAGATTATTCATGATCATCAACATAATGGCAGCAGCTGATTTGGTCTTGCAAGGGTAGTCTCCTATGGGGTATGCTCTGAAACGGTAATTTCAAAAATTTAGGAGAGACACTCCGACTCACAAGGGCAACCACAACAACATACCCCACAGAAATATCCCTGCATGCCAACACATTCGTTTGAGTTGCAGGCTTTTATTCAGGAGGGAAGAAAAAAAAGAAAAAGGAGAAAGCACAGATCTGAAATGACACACATACCTTCACAGGCAAATCAGGTTTTAACTATTAGAACTAATCAAAGAAAAAAATTGTATTCAGCTTGTCATTTGCTGAATCAGTTAATCACAATGGTTATAAATATGTTGGCCAAGAGCTCTCATTGCTTTTTAACTGGATTATTTTGGGGATGCTGGAATTGGGCTCTGTAACACAGCTGCCAGGCCAAGCAGCTAAGTCCTGCAATGCCAAGGAAAACAGCATCAGTGGAAGTTGCCTTCAGGCTCATCAGCCCTTGTTATTTAAGATCCTATGTAAGAAAAAACAGCCAGTTTGAATTTCAGTCCCAAAGAAGCTCTCAAAAACTGAACTAGTTAGGAGAAATATGGGCCTTTTTGCTGAATAAGATACATTTCATCAGAAAGTTAAGAGGTGAGGTATGGGAAACCCTCACAAAGGTATTCTGAGTCAGGTTTCCTAGCACTAATGTACTTCCATGCCAGGTGCTGCAATCATCTTACTTATCTTCTCCTCCACCATGTGTTTGTTATATCAAATTGCTCTAAAACTTCTAGCCTTAGATTTATACTGCAGCTCTTCAGGGTAGGGACAATTCCTTTGCTGTGTTTGCACAGGTCTTAGTAAAATTGTGCTGAGGCCTCTAAGGTATGATACCAAAAGGAAGTATAACCATTGACCAAGAGTTTTGCTCTTTCCCTTTCTGTAAGCAACACCACCATTACAGATGCTGGAAATTCCTAGAGGTAGATAGGATCATTTGACATGGTTTCTAAATGATCTTCCTTTTATTGGACCATAGGTCTTCAGTGGCTGGACACTTGCTTTGTACAGGGAAGACAGTTACACTGAAAAGGTTAGGCTAAAGAGTGCCAACTACAAAAAAAATTAGATTTGACCAGCTCATGAGTTAAGATCTGGAATGTATATTCTACAGATTTAGCAAATGGTCTCCTCCCATGATCATATGCACTTTATCCTAGCTTTTTACATCAGAATTCTAAAACAAATGCCTTGTAGTCAATTGGCAAACCAGGAGGGAAAGCATTTGAGTTTTTCCACAATACTTTTTTTATTAGTGTTTTCTGCTTCTCTAAGCTTGATGTGATAAAATAACAGGATTTCTGTGGAATGATACCAATTCATCAAGAGGAGATATTTCCACATAATATTGCTCAGAACATAAGAAACCCAAGTTCAGATATCAGCTGAGTGTGCTGGTATGGGAACATGGCTGTTAAGTGGAACAGAACCAAGTTGGACTGTGCTCCCTGGGCCATACAGAACAAAAAAATCAAACACTACCAGACTACAGAGAACAAAAAGCTTTTTCTAAATCTGAGACTGTAAGATTCTATTAGAAAGAGTGATCAGTGAAATGGTCACAAAGAAAAAAAATATTTGAAGCTATCAGTCACTGATGCCAGTGATGGAAACAAGCTGGTGGACTGTCTCATCCAAGCCTACTTGGAAGGTGCCCTCATTTGTAGTTCAGGACTAGGGTCCTCTGAAGTCCAGCTCTGCAATATCTTTCAGACAGTCTTCCAGTTGTCCTCCCCTTAGCTGAATTCTGCAAGAGCTGACCCCAGACTAGTATGGACAGCACAGAAATATGGATGTCTGTGGAAATCAGAGTGCTTTCTAGTTGCTTGCTTTATTCAGATTTCTGTATAGACATTAACCAGGCCCCTGCTGGATGCAAAAAGGAATCAATCAGTCTAAAAAAAGCAGCTAGCCCCTGGCAGCCCTCTCTAAAACTGTTCTGCTTCACAAACATTAGCCCCATCAGCCCTAGAATGAAGTGATGCTCCAAGATCAAGAGGCACAGTATATTACAAACCAGGGTCAGATACAGGTTCCAATGATGGAAAAATGTACTATCTTTCTTTTAAGCGCAGAAAGCCTTCTCTGGGAAACAACCAGCCACTCACAGCAGGTCTCAAGCCATCCACTCATCTGATCTTACCAATTGGTTCAGTTGAGACTTGCAGCAGCTCAGGACTATTGCAAGTTTTCTGTCCAGGTTGCAATCAGAGGTCTCCAGGTAATGACTGGCCTCTGGAAACTAAGGCTTGCCACGAGGCAGAGCATTTGTGACCTCTGTGTATGGTAAAGCTGGCATTACCAAGCACACAACCTTGCACAATCCTTTCCCTGTGTTGAGTGGTGCTGAGCTTTCCGGCAGCAAGACTGTCCTGGCCCTGCCACAGCCTATCCAGAAGGGTGCACACTGTCTCCCTACTAGTCCCATGGGTCTCTCATGAGGACAGAGAGAATAGGGTGAAAGCTGGAGGATGACGGATCACTGTTATGCAGCTTTACAGAAGAGCATCCCAAAACATGCAGTATCCCTCACTGGAAATGAAACCACTGCTATCTAATGATACACAGAACATCCAATTTATTCCCATGATGCACTTCATTAATATGTTATGACATGACTTCTAGAAGAGGTAAATTAGGACACAGCAATGACACTATTTAAAGGTCAGTTTCACAGGTGAAAGCTAGTAAGCAAATGGCAGCCAAATACAACATGAACCATCCAGTCCTTACCTCATCTCAATATCTGGAAAGAATCTGTACATATAGATATGGCCATAGAGCCTGAGTTCTTCAGCAAATTCCAGCGCCAGCTTCTTTTGTATTTCAGGTGGGAAATAACGCAAAGCATTGCACAAAGCCAGCTGCCAAAAAAAACCAAGACAGACAAAAATCAAGCTAAAAGAGAAATGGAGGTAAATGGGTGGCCCTGAACTTTAATCAGACTCAGCTGGAAGCCTAAGCTACACAAGGATGATATAATTTAAAAGGCCAAGCTCACACCAGGGGAGCTCCATTCCTGCTTTCCTATTGAAGTGTTTCCACCTGCATCTTTCCTTGTAGATTCAATTACTGTACACATGTAACCCTCCCCTTCCCATCCCCCCCAAATCTGCATGGAGAGACCTTGGAGATTTGTTAAGTAGTGCTCAATCCTATTGTTGTGGTTTAACCTGGCAGGCAGCTAAACACCACACAGCTGTTTGCTCACTCCCCCCCACAGTGGGATGGGGGAGAGAATCAGAGGAAAAAAAAGTAAAATTCATGGGTTGAGGCAGTATAATAGGACAGAGAAGCCAAGGAGAAAGGGAAGGTGAAGGAGCAGGGGAAAGTGTCACCCCTGTCTCCCCCATAGATTGGTTCCCCGAGGACAAAAGGTAAAGAGTGTAATTATTAATAGTTTCCGAAAGGTGGCTCCTGAGGTATGGAGATGACAGCAATGCCAAGTACAAATACCAGATTAGTCTCATGACCGATAATTTTATCATATCATAAACCAGTGTTACACAGTGCAGCAAAATGATAACCTAAATCCAGCTCCCAGAGGTGATAAACAGCACAACAGGGAACATATACAGCAAGTAAGGTGTTATGTAACACAGCTTTGAGAGCAAGCACGACAACTCTGAGAGTAAATTAATCAACATTGTGACCAGTGACTATTAAACCAATATAATGAATGTTTATAACAAATTTGCCTTAACATACTCTGGGCAGATCTGTCATTATCTCAACCCTTCGAGCTCCACATTGGGCACCAAAAGGACTGTTGTGGTTTAACCCAGCAGGAAGCTAAACACCACACAGCCGTTCGCTCACTCCCCACCCCCCCACAGTGGGATGGGGGAGAGAATCAGGGGGGAAAAAAGTAAAATTCGTGGGTTGAGATAAAGACAGTTTAATAGGACAGAAAAGGAAGGGAAAATAATAATAATAATGATAAAAGAATATACAAAATAAGTGATGCACAATGCAATTGCTCACCACCTGCCGACCAATGACCAGCCAGTTCCTGAGCAGCAGTCGCTGTCCCCCGGCCAACTCCCCCCAGTTTATGTACTGAGGATGACATCATATGGTATGGAGTAGCCCTTTGGCCAGTTTGGGTCAGCTGTCCCGGCTGTGCCCCCTCCCAGCTTCTTGCTGGCAGGGCATGAGAAGCTGAAAAGTCCCTGACTAGTATAAGCGCTACTCAGCAACAACTAAAACATCGGTGTGTTATCAACATTATCCTCATACTAAATCCAAAACACAGCACTGTACCAGCTACGAGGAAGAAAATTAACTGTATCCCAACCAAAACCAGGACACCTATCAATAACAGACATGAATGAATTCCCTCTCGCAATGCTAGGGGGCACTGAACTACCAAGGAAAAAATTGTTCAGAATTCCTCAGACTGAGACCCTGAACTCCTAGAGACACTGAAGACCCTACTGTACTTTCCATTCAAAAAAGGCATCTTAGGCCTGAGTTATGTGACATACTCCCAGATGAAGATGTTCTTGGGCTGAGTTTTATTAAAGAGTCACTACATTTAGCATCCTAATGTATTGCAGAGGGTGGTGGTTTACATTATTTTATTGATGCTACATGTATCACTTCCAAATTAGCTAAAGTGATTACTAGGCTCTAAATTAAATTCTGAAGATGATACGACACGGCTTATACTCCCTATTGCCTTCAAAGACATTACCCATGGTTTGCAAAGTACAGTATGTCCTTTTGGATGAAAGAAACCATAAATAAATCACTATCTTTAGTAACAGTCTGTTAAGCCACGTCTCTCTATTCCATGTTCCATTTGATTAAAACCATAATGAGAATATAGATTTTGTAATCTTTAGAAAGCCAATTTCATGCAAAGATGCTAAAAGATCTTGTAAGTTCCCTGGCAAATGGCGACACTATCCAAACGACTTTTAGTTGAAGAGATTCACAAATCATATGGTATTTCACATCTTCTTTAGGCTGATTTTTAATGACTGTGGAAAGGCTAGAAAGGGATCAAGTTTGCTTCCAAATCTGATAACAGTCTACAAAATAACCAGGGAAGCCCAGTTTTGGAGAGGGCTGAGTATAGCAAGGATACTCCATGTTTGTGACACCTGCTGTTGGCAGTTCAAAGAGTTATGGCAGCAAGTATTTTCTGGAGGAAGTGAAAGGGTAAGTTGTACAGGAAATAGTTATCTAGAACAAAGGCACCTAGAACCATCCAGTCTAGGTATCATCACCATCCATCCTGGTAAGAAGTTCTGAAAAGCTCTATAAAGCCCTTAGCTCAGTAATAAACTTCCTCATTCAACATGACTATGGTCTGGCTGTTATGGCTAGAGCTCTCCAGCCCCTTCATTTGAGCATGCTGGTCTCACATACCTTAGAGCAGACAGAAAGAACAATCTCCCTAAATCTAAAAATGCCCCATACTAAGAGATGTTTTTGTTGGCATACTCGCTACTGAACTGGCATATGGGTCAGACCCTTTCAGATCAGTGAAGCTATACTGATTTACACCAGCTGAGAATCAGACCAGTAAAACCCTACAAATAAGAATTGCCATTCCGCACAGAGAATGGCAAGGGGAAAAAACCTATTTACCAGATAAGCAAATGCAGCTTCCATCTTCAGATACCACCTTATTCTTCTTCAGTTAGATAAGCAGTTATTTTTCAAGGGCATGTTATTAATAAACACAAAAATCCCAGCTATATTCACACCATGACAAAATATGCAGGGATTTTCAAAGTCAATCTCAGTGTCAAGCAGCCATCACAGTGGGTTCTAGATCTAAGAAATTTTTAAAGTAAGAATAAAATCACCTGCACCCCTTGCAACAACAAAATCAAGAGGAAAACATTGCCACATTTGGCATTTTTTCTGCCTATGAGAAAAAGAGAACTATCAGGATGAGTGTTTTGCTTCCAGTCTGGCAAGGATCACCCAGTCTTTGATCAATATATTATTTGTATTATGATGAAACTGATGGGCAAATATTTTTCTTCGCCCTAAAAATACAAGCAAGCAAAATCTGGTTGGATTTTCAAATAAATTCACTTAGACTGAGCCTCTATCCTATTAATGTTACACATTAGCAGAAGCCTGAATTTTGATGATGCAAACATTAATGAAACATGAACTTGGATGTCATATGAAGGGTGGGAAGGGCGCCTTGGTTCCACAGACAATAGACAGCTGATCTTATGAAAGAGGACTAAGACTGGGGCTTGTTTAGCTTAACTGAACAAAGGTGACATTTGATTGCTGTCTCACTGCAGGATAAATGTCAAAGCAGGAAGGAGCTTCAGGGAAATGCTGGAAGAGGAATAAATATCTGTGAATTAACCATAAAAATGTAGTCTTGAAATTAGAAGAATTTAAACATAAGAGATTCTGAAACAGTCTCTCAATAGGGGAGCCAGGGTGCTTAAAATTGCTTAGATGGAGCCTGACTGCTTTATGAAAGGGCAATTGCCATGTGCATCAGGAAGAATTTTGCATATTCATTATTGAGTCATAAACTGAATAACCTGAGAAAGGGACTCAAGAAGCAAATTCAAATAGGCTGTTCATCATGCTTTTGTGGAAAGGCAATACAAGGCCATTATTCCTTACATTTCATTAAAGCACCATATAAAACATTATTCTGACCTTTAAGTAGGATTGATTTTTACCTATAACTGACACATTGAATTCTGAATATTAGACATTGTACATTTGATATTTAGGTATTCTTCCTGTTCATAACTTCCACTGACAGAAGCTTAAGCTGCATGTGCTCAGCACCTCTGAAAAAACAGGTCCAGACTTCACTGATGTCTTAAAAAAAATCAATTGCACTTATACTCCTGAGCCTGACAGGTTGTTTTAAAAAACCCGCTCTGAATTTGCTGAGTTACTGATTCAGTTCAGCTCAGTGCAATACAAGCATCAGATGCAAATTCTTCCTCTTAGATCTGCCAGCTGGATCTAACATTTGATTCTTGTGTTTAAGCTCTAGTCACTAGTAGGGTGTCTTTTTTTTTATTCACTGGCATTTATACAGCAAAACATGATCCTGCTGCCATCTAATCAAGATTCAGACCTCTCAATGTCACGAAAATGTAGTCAAAAGAACCCATGAAATCCTGCTCCAATTGATCAGCTGTAAATATCTTTGTTGTGAGATTCTCTTGAGAAATCAAGAATACTAGCCTCTTTGTTAACTGGTGTTTGTTGAAGAACCAGTGTCTCTTCAGAAGGAATGGCATTCATTTCCCTTTTCTAACACCATCATCAGGACTTCCAATTTAAGGATCTTGAGACACTGAAACACTAAGATTTGCAGTCTCCCTGTTTACTGAGAGGAAGGGAAGCATGAGGAGAGGAAGATGACAAGCTAAACTCTACAACAGTTTCATCCTTAGTTCTGCCCTTTCCCAGTGGAGATGTTGCTTGTCTCCCACTTGTCCTCTTCTGCCTGATGATATCGAGGCCCAGAATCTTTGCTGGCACTATTCTCTAAAGAGCAACTGTAAAAGCAAGATGGTTGTTTCCTGTATTATTCTTCCTGATAGGTCTCAGTTTAGATCAGCTCAGTTGGGAAGTAAATATAGTGATTTCTGACTGGCCATTGCTATAAATGCCCCACGGGCTGTGAAAGTTTAGCAAAGTTATCATCCAGACATTCCAGAACAGGATCCAACAGGCTGGCCTTCTAATCCACATATAAACTTTTAGAAGTGGCCTCATTTCTGGATGTGTAGAGCAACCGTTAAGGTCAAATATCCTGCTACTTCTCCAGAAAGTTCAACAAGAACTTCAAGTGCTATGCGACTTCACAGGCTCTGGTTTTCAGCTTTTTGTACTAGGATGTCATGAAGCAGCAAGGCCCAGGTGCTCCCTAAGGGATACCGAGTCAGAATGACACAGCCAGCAGGACAGGCACCTCACCAGCCAGGGTCCAGCCTCATAGTACCTGAGAGAGGTGAGCAGGGCAGCCCAGGGATGGCAGCCAGGTTCCACCGGGAGTCCACATCATCAGGCAAGATCATGGTGATGTGCAGGTCTGGGGCCAAGCTAGGAGTGCCAGTCAGGATCAGGTCTGGTGATGGTTACCACAGAGAGATAGGGCCCAGAAATCACCAGGAAGGTTCATAGCGGCAAGTCAGCCCACAGGTTGGAGACCAGATCAATGAGGTCTATGGCTGGGCACTAGGATGCCCTGTGACAGAACCAGAGACAAATGCAACTCCAACATAACCAAGAACCAAATCCCAGGCCTGAGCTTAAATGGAGCCCCTAAGCCTATGGGCAGAGGGCATGGGTGGAGATCTCAGGTGAGGCTTGTCAAGGTCATCAAGGCCCATTACTGACCTCAGGGCCCTATGACAGACACAAGTGATACTGCAATCAGGTAACAGATGATCATGCTGGGGTAGTAGGAAGACTGTAACATGATTTGGCTCTAAGATATGTAAAGGAACTGCTGCATGGATGAAGACATACCATTTTTTCCTGATTCTGAGAAACACTGAGAAGTGCACGTTCTTCCCAAGTTGCTCCAGCTTTACTGGCATGTCAGTGAGTATTGAGCATGCAACATCCTTGCTCTGCAAAGGACACATCACGCGTAAGATTTTAGGGGTAGTTTCTTTGCAGCACATTTACATTAAGATACAGATGCTGAGAAACAGAAAGCTAGGGTTTCCTGAGCTGGGGTGGGAAAGAGAGAGGATGTGGCTGTTTCAGGCCTCAGGCAAAGAATGCCAAAGGAAGAGAACTCAGGAAACATATAAACCGAATCAGTTCTGAGAAATGGCTTGATTTATCCAAGAAGATTAAAGTTGGTATGATAGGAAGAATTATATACCTCTTCAGCAAGCCCCAAAACACACAGAACTTTACAAATCTCACTTACAGGTTTTCTATTATAACCACAAAAGGAGGCCCAAGAAAATAAAACATTGGCAGTGCTAAGGTTTATTGTTGTAGAAAGGGCTAAAACTGGAATGAAGGCATATGAAGAGAGGGACAAATCCTGAGGAAATTAGCAGAGCATTATTAACTTCACTTCTGTCAAAGCTTCCCCTGAGCACTTCAATTAGAAAATGAAAAGTGTCATACATAAAGACAAGCCTCACAATACGCTCAGCATTATACACTGCCAACAAAATCTGGAAGCTTCTTTCAAGACTTAAAAACCACCTTGTAGACAGACAGACTTTTCTATAGTTGTCTGTCTACATGCTTTTCTAAGCATGGAACACCTCTTAAAAAAAAGAGATTTGACCTTTCAGATATAAAATAAATACCAGCTGAGCCTCTAACTCTGTTAAGAGTTTAAGGTGGAAGATTAAGAGTAAAATAAATCAGAAAGGAAGCTTTTAAATCTTTAACAGTCTAATAAAAAACCCAACTAGCATGACTTTTTATCACATGTGGTAGATAAGAAGGAGAGATGAGGGTAGGATGTTAGACAGTAGACTGGGACCAGAAAACCAGTCTACTGCCATCTCCCTGCAACACTTAAAGGAGGCAGGAAACTATTCCAGTTTCTATATAGGGAGTGAGGACTTTGTCATTACCTTTCTCTCCCCAGGTAGAGAGTAAGGTTTGGCATCTTCTTGAGAGATACCACCTTCTGCACTGCAACATGGACTCCTTCATGCTATAGCAGACTTCTCATGGGGAAAAGTGATTTAGCAAAGGCAAGGGATAAAATGGAGATGATTGGCAATGTTCTGACATGCAGTGAAACTCACTCCCTGCTCCTTTATCTCCACAGCCATCACCACACACCACAGCCCCCTTCTGCCCACTTAGTAGCCACACTTCCATGTGTCTGAACTGTCCCAGGCACAGACAGGATGCCTCAGCCATGAATGCTCCTGACATTGAAGTATATCCTCTTTGGATATCTCACAGCTGTTCCTCTTTCTACCCTTTGACTAGGCTCTCCTCTGCTTGTGGAAGTGGACTTCGAAAGAATTTGTCTGCTGATGCCAGTGGGGAACTCCCACGAAGGCAAGGAAGTTGCGTGCAACTTGTTAGTGGGGAAGGAACTTATGTGTTCTGACCAGAATGCCACATTAAAAGTGATGTTAAGTGTGATGAAGCACAGACTTTCAAACTAAGGAACCCACCTTATCCTCTCCCACACAAATTCCTAAGGATGTCCACCCATTGACCATTATTTTCTGCTGATGATTTTTTTTAAATCTCTAACGTGAAATAATGCAATGATTACTTTAGTGTGTACATAGAGTATTCAAACAAAAAGAGACAGGAAAAGAATTACACAACTAAAGACAAATAATTAACTCAACTCCCTACAAACTTGCCTAAATTCCAGAACGCTTCAGACTACTGGTTAAGATAAATTATCTTTGGATTTTTTAATGCAAATATACAGATGTGTAGCTTGTACCGTGATGTTGATTCACCACATTTGATGTTTATTGTATTTGGAGGTTAGCTTTCACTCCCATACATATGCAGTGTTTTTGCAACAGCATTCATAATTTCATCTCCAAGGAACAATGCTGGACTGACAACACTGAACAGAAGCTGTTGTGCAGCAAATATCCCTCCTATCAACCTGCTTACCTCTGGGGGAGGAAGAAAGCAAGCAAGCAGTAGACTTTCCACTACTTTGTTCCATTACCCACTGAAATTATAACACCAAGGAAATACATTTGCCACAAAGTTAGGTGCACACTCAGAAAAGTATTTGAGGTAATCAGGTCTGCTGCCCCGAGCTGCATTTATCTGAAAGAAAGAGAAGTGAGGCCCTGTGAAACCCCATGTTACCTTTTTCTCCTGAGCAGTGAGATTAGGGGTTCTCACTGGTGCATGGGGTATTCCTTTCCTCCGACCTCTGTTTTCAGGCAAAGGGTATAGAGGAAGACCACGACAGATTTCCTTCAGGCTGGTCATAGCTACTGAGGAAATAGGAGGAGGAAAGGCAAGGCAAACTGGAGAGGTACAAGGAACGGGGAACGAAGGGTGCAGGCAAGCAAGATGCTAAGCGATTCAGATGTACCACCACTCCGGGGTGATCTTGAAGAGGACAGCCTGTCCTCTGGCTTTTGCAAACAGGCCTGTCAAGCAGAGAGGGCAGGCAGCACAGGTGACACACCTCCCCCCACTGTGCCATGCTATTGGCTCTTCCCTCCTCCCCCAAAATGAATGATTCACAGTTTTGCTGTTTATTCTCTGGGTGCTTTGTCAGCTGGTGCTGTGCTAAGCCACTAGAGCAAACTCAGTCACTTTCCAAATCATCCGATTCCCCCAACATCCTAGTGAGAGTCATGGTCTGGAGCATGATCCTTGCCTGAGACCTCAAGGATTGTGCATTTACATTTCTATAGCTTAGGAACTGACTGAAGTTAATAATTATTATTTACATCACTGTTCACACACACTGTTCAGCTAAGATGGGCATTCTCTGTTTGACACCTCTAGGTATGGGCTGTTCCTCAGATCTCATCAATTCAACTTCTAGACAACAGTTGTCAGTGATAAAAGCAAAATTTCCCCTTAGGTGTTACCTCCTCTTAGCTCACAGGCATGAATGGATTTTAGTAGTATTAAACTGGAAATGTAGTCATTAGCATTGGTTTTCTCAAGACAGGCAATAATTGGGAAGAAGAATTAAGGCTTTCAGTTCTAAGTCACTTTTATACCCTACAGTCAACAACAACTAGAAAGTCTTATGGTACTGCCATCCAGACATCACAAGTAAATTAATATACTTAACTTTGATTTTCCACTTACAGTGCAACATGAACTTTGGTCTCCATTTTGAGTTATTGTTTAAATTATACAAGGGCTTCTTGACCTTTATTACATCCATGGAACTACAACTCTTGGCCAGGGAATTTTCTGAAGTGCCACAGTTCAAGCCTGGTGAAATTAACTGGGAGAAACATTTCAGTTAGGAATGAGCCTAAAACCTGGGAATAAAAAAATACTGCATTTTCCCACAAAGGCGGCAATCAACAAGCCATGACAACAAAGCACAATTATTAAATGACAGCATCTCATTAATGTCACATTGGCTTTAGCTCTAGGACATACTGCACATCCCCAGCTCCCACTGAAGATGCTTGAGTTGAAAGAACTCAGAACATCCCAGGGGAGCTGAGCGCACAGCAGACTCAAACCCTCTGAAGGATACTAACTGTCATTTATGGCAGGAGAATTTTGTTTTGTAATTATACAGTATTGTAGCTGTTTTCAAACAAAAGGCAAAGACAAAAAGGAGAGGGAAAAGCCCCCTTCACATTTTTAAATTTTCTATTGGGTTTTCTTATTAAAAACATACAAAAAAGGAAGATAAGAGTAAAGTCAGAAAATTCTACCCCAAATCCTAGCTAAATAACCCTGTCTTACATAAACATTCCCACCCCAAAGGGAAATAAATCTTTCCTTATTCTTCTTTGTATGACCCACATTCTCCAAATCCCTCTAAGGTCTGATCCTGTGCACACATGGGCACAAGAATAACCTCGTCTACATTTGGACTCTCATCGGACCTGCTTCCCTCTGTGACATCAAGCAGAAGTTAATGGCATTACACTGCCGTGAAAGCTGAAGAAAGACAGAATGAAGCTGGGGGGGGAACTCATTCCCCGAATTAAAATTATGTCTAGGGCTGGGCACTTTCATCCCCTGATCGCTACGTGCTGGAGCCTCTCTGGGTCCCTGGGAGCTTTGCGCTGGAGTTACCTGAGCAAATCCGACTTCAGGGACGTGCCCGGTGTTGGCTGGGGCAGGCACGTGTGTCAGTGGTGCCAGAGGGGACACCCCAGCTTCTCCGGGAAGGCACAAGTCCCCTTGCCGTCCCAGCTCACGCCTGCGATCATGGAAAGAAACCCGTCGCATCCGCCCGTTTGTGCACCGTGTGAGCCACACCTGAAAACCCCAAAGCCACCCCGCCCTCCCCGCGCTGCGGGGCTGCCCTGTGGGTGCCTTGGGCGGGGGCTGTGTCCCCGGGGCGCCGGGCAGCGCCCCGCTGCAGGGCAGGTGTCATGTGCCGGGCGGCCTGGCAGAGGGTGCTGCAGGGACAGCAGGCAGCGGGCGGGCTGCGCCGGCTGCCCCCGCCCTGCGCGCACACACACACACACACACACACGCGCGCGCGCGCGCGCACACGCGCTCACACACGCACACGCGCGCACACACACAGAAACACGCACGCACACGCGCATAAACGCACACACGCACACGCACGCACCGGCTCCGGGAGGGGAAGGTGCGGCTGGGAAACAACGCCTGCATCTGAGCGCAGCAAGGACCAGCCCAGCCGACGAGGAGGTGCGGAACCGACCCATCCTCCTCCTCCTCCTCCACCCTAAAAAAAAAAAAAAAAAAAAAAAAAAAAAGCACATATAAAGAACAGGAAGAAGATCACATGTTATAATAATCCCCTTTGCAGCCAGACAGGACCAGAGAGGAGAACTGCCCGGTTAGGACTGAGGGATGTGCTAGAGCCTGAAGGGGAGGCAGAGACAAAACTTGCAGATAACTAACCAGCCCTCGGGAGGGAAGGAAACCCCCAGCCCTAAGCCTTGCTGTAGCAGGAGGGTGGAAGGATCCTCCAGCTCCCCCCCCCCTCCCCTTTTTTCCCCTCTCGCCTGGGCGCTGGGCATTGCACCTCCACCCCAGGAGAGCAGCCCCCAGCCCGAGCCTGCCCTCCTGCCCCTCCCCGTGAACCGCAGCCCCTAAATCGCGGCCAGTAGCCGCGGTCCAGCGGCAGAGACGGCAAGGGATTTCCCAGGCACCGGCACCGGCGAGCTGGCGTTGGGTTTGTTTTTTACTCTTATCCCCCGGCGCTCGCTGTGTGAAGCAAATCCCTTGGAGGTGGGGGAGAAGTGGCTTCCGTGACAGCGGAGGGAGGAGGGAAATAAAATAAAATAAAACAAACCAAAATAAAAAGAGAGAAGAGCCAAGAAAGCACTTGCTTCTCATCATCTCTCAGGGAGAAACGCCAACTCTGTTCTTCTTATGACCCTCTGCTGCAAGGAGCAAAGGGAAAGAAGGCACTGGGGTAGACCTCCTAACAAAGCAGGGTTCACGCTGCCCGGACCCCATCGCTACCCCGTTTAGCTGCAGGCTGCGGGAGGTGCGAGGAGGGTAGGGAAGGTTGCCAGGGGGAACCCAGGCAAAGCCAAAACGAAGCTCCACCAAAAGCAAGGAGCAGAAATGAAAGTTTCGAAATAGCATCCAAACAACCGCAAAGGACCGGACCAAAGAGAGCTCTCCGCGTCGCATCAGCCCTCGATGGTGCATTCCAGGGGCTGCATCAGGGATGTGAACGTCCCCGGCCCGCTGCATGGAGAGGGGTAAAGACACAGAAAATCCTTGTTATTTATTTATTTATTGGAAGCAATGTATGGGTGACACCCAGAAGGCATCTGAGCCCTGAAAAAAAAAAAACCAAACACCTCTGGACCCAAACGAGAACAAGAAGAATGAGACAGCAGCCTTGACCCCTGCACTGAGAGGAAGGTGAGCAGAAAGAAAGAAAATACAGAAAAGCCATGCAAGCACCAAACCTGTAGATTACTGCAGCTCCTTTTTGCTTCACTGAGGACAGATATTTTACTGACAGCCATGCAGCATAAAGGCATCATGCTGATTGTGTTCTTGGAATATTTTATTTCTGGCCATGGGGAAGCAGGTAAGCAAAATAAATCAATATTGCCATTCATGAAACAATTTATCCTAAGTTTAGCAAGGGGAAAGGGGATAGAAATCAGGTCTGTTTGTTAAAAAAAAAGTATGTCAACATCTTTATGTTAGATTGCATTTTTATAAGGAATCTGGGTTAGTCAATATATACAAATGTTTCTTATTCCCTGCAATTCACAGCTTTATAGCTCAGCCTCCTCCCAAAGACTTATAATAGGATGTACAGTTTCATACATCCTTAAAAGAAAAAAGTGTATTATTTTTGTGAACGAAAGAAAAGTAAGAGAAAGAAAGAGGTAGATGAATTGAGTTATGCTGGATATTTGTTTCGAGAGTGAAACGCTGCCTTCCTAGGAAGGACAAGAGTGAAATGACAACATCCTTGGACAGCATCACTGTAGAAATTTGAATTGTTCTGTTAACTTCATTTTGCATCATTAAAAGACAGAGACGCTGTTTAGGAATTACTATTTATCCAAGACAGTCCATTCATTCAGTGTATTCCCTGACTTAACAGTTAACATGCAGTGGACAAGATTAAATTAGCATTAGAGAGAAAATGGATTAGGACAGAAAGAGAAGTTGATCAGTTGTGTGTGTATATGTGGGTGTACAAATAAGCATATATAGGAATGATACAGCTGTAATGGTATTTACATAGGGTCCTAAAAATACCTGGATTATGATGGAGACAAATTCCTTAAGGGAAAGGAAGCAAAGCATTAGATTGTTTTCCTCTTGCTGTGGTTTAATACATCTTTAAGTTTAAAAGGGATGAATTATGTAGATCAGGTCAGAAAAACCAACATTGTATATCATATAGCCATGCATTGATAAAACAACAATACATCCTTGGTTACTTTTCCTTTGAGATACTGGCTTGGGATCTCTCTTTCTGTACAGGAAAGTATACCAGTGGTTTAAATTTCACCTGCGTGCTCAGAGTATTAGGACAGGAACAACACTCTACGTGCAGTGATTTGAAAGCGACCAAAGTGTTCAGCTACCCTGCAAGCTCCAGTAAAGTCAAAGGCAGATCAGGTGGCTTCAGCTCAGATTATTCCCCAGCTAGAACCTTTTTGATAACCTAGACATCAGATTTCCATAACTGCAAGAGTTATTTTCTTAAAAACTGAAAACAGCTCATGAATTTACAATCCTGTCATTATCCAGTGGCTCATTTGGGAGAAAGGCTGGCTATCACAACCTTACAGGGAATGAGTGGAGGGAGGACATGGTACCTTAGTCCTCTTAGTGTCTTATCTTGGGCATTCACTAGTTTCCCAGGCTAGGACTCTCCCTGTAGGATACATATGCTGATAAATAGCACAGAAAGGTTACAGAGATGTCTTGTAAAGTTGCTGATACTGTTGCGGAAAGCAGCCTGTTACAAACTCACCTAAATTTGCTCTGCATCCAATTCACAAAGTGAAAATGAATCTTCAAGGAAATGCAGCCCACAGCTGACTGCTTGGAAAGTGAATTTGAGGGGAGGGAGTGTGTTCTGGATGGAGCTAAACACACTTAGAATAATGGTGAAGGACATAGTGAATAACAGAAAAATAATTGGATAATGAAGGTGATGACGCTAAGGATTCAATATCACTTTAAATAAATATACGTTGCTTGGTCAAAAGGTTGCACAAACCATCAGCCTGTAAAAGCACAAGGGTTACCTGTTCATTTTTAATTCCTTTTTTTTTTTTTTTAGAAGCAATATAAAAATCTTGAATTAACCTTGAATCTTTACAGGTCCTGTTGCAGGCAGGGTCAGTACTGTTCAGACTAAGGTTAGTTCAGACAGTGTTTAGCCACTCTTGGAAGTCTCAGCCTTTTCTTGAGCAGAGAGGTGTACAGGGAAGTATGGTTTTGACATACTTTATTAGCCTACACAGTAAACTCCCTTTTCAGCCCTATAGTTGGTCCCTCCTGGTCAGAAGTGAAACAAATTGATTGGGCAGTTGTGTGGGGGTACATGAAGTACAATATTTGTGGGGACTACAATATTTGCCTTCTGCCATCTCTGTGCAGAGAGGACAGTCTGGGTTGTCAAGATTGGCTCCTTAGATCTTTAAATATAATGCCAAGGGGGGGGGGGGGGGGGGGGGGGGGGGAAATTAGTGGTTAGGTTGGAGTAGTCACCTAGGTTTTATATTGCAAGATGTGACACTTGGGTGATCCTTCCCCTAGTCTTATGCAGGTGGAGGGCGTTATTCCCCTCAAATAAACTCTGCAGTGGTCTGAAAACTCTTGCATATTGGGACAGTTAACGGGACTGACAACAGTTTGGGCTCTTGCTTCAGCCCTGGCCGGCCCAGACCTCCCAGGGTAGTAGCATCCCCGGGGAGCAGTGCCTGGGCCAGCTCTCCTCCTGATGGCAGCCCTCCAAAAGGGGGCGTGGTATGGTTAAAAATGGCCATTTCTAGCACCAAGCTTAAAATCAATTGCAGAACCTGATTATCAGCAGGGTTTGGTTTCCTCTGGTCTGGGGTTATTCAGCTCATCTGCAAAGGAAGCTGTAGGTGTTGGAGCGCACCCTTGTTCCAGGAGGGATGCGGGCAGGCAGACTGCAACTGGCCACAAAGGAAGAGAGCCCAGACCTGGGATCTTACTCTTCTGTCCATGCCTCAGGTCATGGAGGCAGCTTGGTTTCGTAGCATATTCAGAACTTCACCTCTTGGGTATTTATGAAGGCTGGCTCATTAGCTCCAGTTATCAGGGCTATTTTAGTGCAGAAATACATCAGGCTATTCATAAATGGATGAAGACTTGTCAAACTTATTGCATGTCGGCCCCATATAAACCAAAGGATTGTATAGCACTTCTGTTGTAACCAGCATTAAGGGGTAAAGTTCTAGGTCTGATTAATAAAAAACTTGAGCAACTCAAGTCCCCAGGGTGGTTAGTTTTAAAAGAACATTTAAAAGTTTTTGGTTGTTAAAAGTTAAACAGATCTAGAACAAGTGAAATCCAGGTTGAACATACATGCTGAAGCTGCTCCATCAAAAACATAGCAGAAGATGCCCAAAGGTTTCAGTATTTACATGTTGCTCAGAACTGTGAAATTTGCTCTCCTGTCTCACTGTAGGACACTTGAACACACAAAATCGTAAGTTTGCATATGGAAAAGAAATAAAAATTCCAATTCAAATCACTCAGAAAATATTAGGCATCTTTCCAGTCACATTAGCAGGCTTTGACTGAATTGCCATATGACCTTTCTTCTGTCGGGTCCCCAATGGAGGGTGAAAAAAAACCGAAAAAAAAATTGAACCTGTTTTTAGTTAATGTCTACAATGTTCTGTTGCATTACAAGGCTCTGAAATAAGAGATCTCTGTTTGAAATGGTGTCCCAGGAATATCAATAGTATGACCTCCCTTGAACTGTATGATTTCCTAATCATCGGATAACACCATTGTTATAACATGTGCCGGGCATGTGCCATTGACCTGCCACTTTGTGACACAGCTCTGAGGGACCAGAAAACAAACAAATAAATTAATCATACCATTTATGGAGCCAAGTCATCCTCCATGGAGTAAAAGCTAATCAACTTCATAATAACATGCAGTGCCCATGCACAATCAAACTGTTTAGTTCTTTATGAATTATTCAATGAGTCCTCCTGGCAGTTGGGGTAAGCTGTTTGTTCGCTTGGCTGCTGTTTCCCTTCTGCAGCGGTCCCCCCTTGCTGTCCAGATTCAACATTTCATGTTGTTTCCACAGAATCAGTGAGTGATGGATAGGCTACACTATCCTTGTGGCCAAGCAATGTTCTGCCAGTTGATTTCTTTAAATGCAAAGCTTTTAATCGACTGCAGATTTTGTTTTCCAATCTCCCTCCTTCTCTCAAACTCCCTTCTGCTAATTTGCACTTTGTTCTTCTCCCATTTTCCTAATGACACAGCAGTTCAGACAGGAACTGTTTATTGATGTTGCTGCATTAGCAGGCAGAGCAGATAAACCTTCTTGTGACTGTTGTTCATGAGAACAACCATGTTTTTCTTCCTATTCCAGGTTCAGATAAAAACAGCTGAAAAACTCAATACAAGACTAATAGCCCATTTATGGAAAATATAAAAAGCAGCCATTCCCTTTAAAAAATGTTTCCTTTTTTACTTTCTCACATTCTTGTCTGCAAAGCTTCCCCTATATAACTCCCTAAATTTAGAACTCCATTTCCTCTATGAAAGCTTCAGTGGTGTGATCCATCAATAGAGATGGACTTTCTTTTCATTACATGGTATATTTATCCATAATCCAATAGCATTTGTAACATAGACCCATTCTTAACCAAAACTAAGTAACCTGACTCTTAGTCAGAGCTAATGCTTGTTCAAAGCTCAGTTGTAAGACAGTCCCACTTAAATTCTCTGGAGGCAAAGATGACACCTTTCTGCAGCACTGAGCAAAATCAGTTAATATCCAATCTACTTTAAACAGAAATTGCTGTGCTTTCCGTATTTCCAGTAATTTTTACCAAATAGCTTGGACATGAACATGAACCTAAATGCCACTTCCAAAGACATTCTTGAGGCATGCAGTTGTAGCTCATTATATTTTTGCTGACCTGCAAGGATAGATTTATCTTTATTTCAAGAATTCTGCATGACTCAGTGAAATTCACCCTCCAGAGCAGACAACAATTTGGAATTTCAGATGCTCTGCAAAAAGGAGGAAGCTCTAAAGAACTTTTGTGGAAACCCGAGTCCTTTCTCAGAACAAAAAGACTCGGACAAATTGCAAGGAACGTCCCAGATAAAATCTCTGAAGCTCCTGGTGTTCCCCTGTAGCTGTATTAGACTCAGATGGAATAAGAAGTTCATAATCAGAAAGAAAATACATTGAAATGGTCACCAAGCAGTCAGGATGCTGTGAGGGCTCAGTGGAGGATCTCCAGTAGTGCTAAGAATCACCTGCTCGGGAGCAAAGAACAGAACTGATAGACCCAAACATCCCTATCTTCTCTCCTTTCCGCTCCAGCTGACTTTACAACTCCTCCTCTCTCATGAAAATTCATCTCTGTGCTGGCACAGGGACTGGCGGTGGGACTGAGGAGGGGCAGCTTTCACTCCTTCGATGTGAGGACTATTAGGTGCACGTGTAATTCAGGCACTGCTGCCCTCTAAGGTCTGCCAGTCTCCTAGGACTTCACTGGGATACTAAAAAAAATCTTGGCCAGCCCATTCCAGCCACTGGTGGAAGACAACCTCCACCAGGAGGAAACCTAGTGTGTCCCCAGACACCCCCTCTTTCCTTGAGGCTGCTGCTTACAATGCCTATAAGGCAAACACACATTAAGTCCAAGTTCCTTTGAAGGTGGCTTCCACCTGTTTCTTAGAGTAGTCAAGAGCATTTTTGGATGATTTGCTTCCTTGCTATGTGAAGTCTAAGATTACCTTATGCTCTATGTAAGCTAAAATGGCACACACCATTGGTCAATGGGATTCAGTGGACGTGCAGCAACTTTGTTTTGTGTCCTGATCCTGGGAAGCAAAATGCATGAGGTGTTTTCCAAAACAATGTCTATCTCTGACCTTTCTTTCTGGCCTGTGCAGAAATGTCACTAAGGAACTAAGGACAGAAGCAACTCAGAGGCAAAACTGTGCATGCTGGACACATTTTTTCACCTTAAACATTCCTTTTGGAAAGAAGGACATCAGTTTCATCCAACTACATTTACGATTTGAGTATTTTTATAAAGCTGAATTAGAGAGTTTTCTTTGACCTAACTTGATTTTAAAACTAATTTTGCCTGAGGAAAGGCTGAATATAAACCGAGTAGAGATTTTAAAATTTGACCTAGAATGTTGAACTAACAGCTGACCTTTGAACTGCTCCTAGATTACCCAGGGTTTACGGTCATCCTATGTTTCATTGGGAGGGTCATTTCCTGTAGGACTTACATCCAGTCATCTGACTTGTGACCTCTTGGATTAGATTTATGACCTTGCAAGGTCAGTCTTTAACTCCTTCTAGACTGTTAAGTTGCAAAGAGAACACTGTATGTCATTAGAAAAGCAGTTTTCTCCAGTACGGTAATAAGGTTTTGAAATGACCTTTAATTCCAGTGTCACAAGATGCTACTGATTTCCAAACAATATTAAGACTTTGTAGTTATCCCTACCTTTTCTTAATTCAGAAATAAGTAGATATATACATTGAAGATACCAAAAATTTGCCAGTATTTGCAAACTTGGCGAACAGAATATAGTCACCTACCTCCATGTCAAGGTATTTAAACAGAAGAGAGACTTGATTTTCAGCTCTGCTAAGTATTAACAACTCCAGCTGATCTCAATAGGAGCAGTAGAAACTCAACACCCCTCAAAATTATGCCAGTAATGCATAACTATAGAAATAGATGCTTTCTTTTTGTGTTTGTATGTGTAATTAGTGTCTGTAATTTGTTGGGCAGGAATCATCTCTTTTCTTAATGTATCTACAGTGTATAGTACAGTTTGACTTTGCTTTCTGATAACAATGAAAATAAATGCATTGAATAGATTCAGTCCTCAGATACAGAGCTTTACTAGAGTGAAAGTAAGAAAACACAGGATTTCTGTGGTTAAACATAAAATTCAATAGGCCAACACAACTGCATTTTCAACAGAAATCAAAGTTAAGCGCCATAAGCATGAGTTTTCTAAAGACCTCAGTTTCTGAGTTAGGCACCAAAAAACAAGGACTAGATTTATTGAGAAACTCCCTCCAAACTTTGTGTGAAAAGATGAAGTAGCTCTCCTTAGAAGGAGTCCTCTTGGATGTCAATCCCCAGATGAGGACTCCAAACATTTGCATGGTCACCTGTGTTACAGCCTGAGAACTATTTGAGAAATTCTACTTAGTTGTGTTTCTTTTGCCTGTCTTTCAGATCCCATGAGGCTACGAGCCTTCCGCTGTAATGGCCGTTCTTGCAACCCTCCAGTGGGAAACCTTGCAACAGGGAGGACACCAGTCACTCTCACCACGTGTGGCCAGAACAGTACAGAGCTGTACTGCTTCTACCCAGACCAGAATCTCCTCCATCAGGTCTCCTATGGCTGTGGGCAGCCTCGCTGCACCAAATGCAATGCCAACCAGCCTGATAACTCCCATCTCCCTTCTGACATGACAGATGATTTCTTTGCAAACCCCATCTCCTGGTGGCAGTCTGCCCAAGGGGTACACAGGGAAGAAATCAGACTGGACTTTGAAACAGAATTCTACCTGACCCATGTCATTGCTGTGTTCAAGTCACCTCGCCCAGCTGCGATGGTGTTGGAAAGATCCCAGGACTATGGGCAGACTTGGAGGCCCTACAAGTATTTCTCTGTCAACTGTACAGCGACTTTTGGGCTCCAGGATGATCTCACTGAGGAGGGCTCCATGTGCACTTCCAGGTATTCAGATGCAGTGCCCTGCACCAGAGGAGAGGTAAGCAATAGCTGAGGTTTGGACTAAGTTTAATGTCAAACAGCTGAAAACTAGCTGTAAATTGGAGAGTATGTGCTCAAAGAGATACTGTGCATATAGATTAAGAAAGGTAGCCCATCCCCAAAGGCTTTGGGTTAAGAAAATAAAGGGGAAGAAGAAGAGAAATTATATATCAATAAAAATGAATGGAAATGCTTTAACAAATTTCTTTTATGACAGTTCCACAGGATAGGATTAACATTGCCTAATTTTACATTGCAGATGCTAATAACTGAACTAGAATTCCAACAAGTAGACGTAGGGAAATACACATTTGTACAGTCTGATTTATCCAAACTTTTCCTACTTTAGGATGACATGAACTGCATGGTCTTTCTTTTTCTTCTCCATATAAAAAAAGTCCTAGATGATTGGGTTACTTCTAAATACGTCCTTCCCCTAAGTTTAATGTAACTTTTCTTGCTGGGGGTGACTGCTCTGATTGTATCAAGCCATAGGCTCCAGAAATGAAACCGTTTAGAAACAGGGAGTGGAAGTGAGCAGCCAGATTTCACTATTCAACAGTGGGAAAAGGTCCTCCCTTGGTATGAATATTCTGATGTGCTATTAAACATATGCAGAAGGCTTTCTTTTAAGATAAATGTACAATTGCTCTGATAAATTCCTCTGATAAGAACATTAACAACTGCTTAGTAATCAGATACTTAGTTTAGTTATACTCCTTTTCATTCATCAATCTTGAAAGAGTTTAGATGGGAAAGATGGTAAATATCATTGGTATCATTTTATAGAGGAGACATAAAGGCACAAAGGGAGACTACAAGACATTCCTATAGTCACAACAGAGGCTGGAGTCCTTTCACTTCCTTCAAGAAGTCACAATCCTCTTGGTTTCCCTGTCTGGAAGTGATCATGCAGGTTTGGCAGTAATGCTTTGCTGCAAATTAAGCTCAGGTGTGAGGTGAATGGTCCAGATAGGCTTCAAAAAACACAGTGGTTTCAGCAGTGCACTTCAAAATGCACTTGAGCAGAAAGAAACTAGTGTACTATACCTGAGACAGGGAAACAGCAGTAAGGAGACACTGAGTTCATCTTTGCGCAACAGGCTGGGAAACGTCTCTGCATATTAGAAATCTGGAGCAGATCATCTGACTACTAAACTGTCTCATTCCTGGAGTAGTAATTCTGCTGGTCAGTTATCATGATACATTTAAGTCAAATACATCCAAATGTCTTCTGTAGAGCAATTACAACTTGCCACGTCAATACAGAATCTAGGCAACTAATATAATTTTCCACTCTTGTGTGCCTTCCAATCAAAAATCTGGAAGTACTTTGCAAGATCCATTTAATGATCTTCAGCACACATATAAGGGTCCTGTTGCCGTTTCACAGATGGGGAAAGAGCAGCACAGAAAGGTGAAGTGTTTCATGGTAAAACAGGACAATTCTGACTGAGTAAGGAACAGAATACAGGGTCTGAGGCAAATGCCTTGGCCTTAAATGCAAAACAACTCTTCCTTCTCTAGCACAGTATCCCCTGTTGCCCTGCACTGTGTTGGCTTTTGTGCTTACTTAACCTTGGGGAATATCATTAAGACCATGTGTTGCTGCTACAACAAATCTGAGAAGTGGATGGCAGGAAATCAAATAATAAAACATTCATCCAACACAAGCCTTTGTGATTACAAGTGTCAAAATGATTCTGTCAACTTGGGCAGCAACTACATTGAAAAGAATATGTGTATGCTTAATCAATCTACGCTGTGGTAGTAGATGTTAGAAAACAATAGTAATTGTAAGAACAGTCATATATAGTCATGCGAGGTCATACCCTTGCAGATCCCAAATACTTTCATGAACTGTTACATGAATTGAATACATACAGAGGTCACTTCCTCCATGGGATGGAGAACTGAAGCTTTAAAGCAGCGCACAGGAATCTGTATGGCAACTTAACAGAGAACAAGACAAATACTGTTTCACAGCACATTAACCCAAAAGGATTCTGAAGTTCTGGACAGACTTTATAGAGACCTCTTAATCAATCCATGAAATG
The DNA here is from genome assembly GCF_965638725.1 of Aptenodytes patagonicus. Taxonomy (NCBI): domain Eukaryota; kingdom Metazoa; phylum Chordata; class Aves; order Sphenisciformes; family Spheniscidae; genus Aptenodytes; species Aptenodytes patagonicus. Next base: position 13,373,922 of record NC_134956.1, read on the forward strand.
CCACTATGGCAAGGGTGCAAAAGCATCAGGCTTTTCAGGTCAGCAATATGACACAGCAGATTCTTTTGTCAGTGAAAATAAAGGAAGGCAGAGTGTAGTTATTTAAAGTGATACCTGATCAGATTTGCCTGAGTGACACTGCTACTCTTACTACAAGTCTCACAGCAGCTTTGCCCATGCATCTCAGAACTGCAATTTTAAACCTTATTTTAAACATGTCACAAATGTCACCAGGGCATCCCCTCAAGCACTGACTCACAACTGACTTGAAGGAAGCTGACTGAATCCCCACCACTACTTTCTGCAGTGTTCTCTGCTTTTTCACCTCCACTCTGACCTATCCAATTACTGATTCTGGCTAAGCCTTGGATTGCTGAGGAGCTCAAATCACAAGCTGACAACATTTCTGAAATGATCAAAACCGTTCCAACTTAAATGCTAATTACTGCTCTGAGATAAATGCCAGTTTTCTCTGCTGAGGGGGTTGAAGTCATTTCCACTGCATGACACTCAGGTTTTTCTTGGGCGTTGTCCTATTCACTTGGAGAAGAGACACAAATTCCTTTTTAACAGGGCACAAAAGGAATCAAAAAAAGAGATGGCTTACTAGAACACTTAGGTTTAAAACCCACGTGGGACACATCATGAAACAAGATTTCAGGTCAACTGGCTTGAAATTGGCTTCCAGAACTGAGAATGTAGGTGTGAAAGGAGAAGGTGGTAGAGCTGCAGTAACTTACATGCGTCTATAAACTGAGATGCATCTCCCTGAGTCAGCACACTCTGATGGTCCTCCAAGACCACTGAAAGGAACTTTTCCTGGGAGCATGATGGGAAACTTGGCAGAAGAGAAACTTTTAGGAGACTAGAATGGAAGCAAAAGACATTTGGGTGAGTGATGTGACAAGGTCACAACAGAACATAATGTATCACTTAAGTTAAGGTGTATCCCTTGTCTCTTGTAGATTGTCCCTTATCTTTCACCTCTGACAGGGTCACACATCTCCATTCCATCTCAGATAAGGTACAGCTGAGACAGAAGGTGTCATGCATTGGGGAACAAGTCCTGTAGAAATGCAAGGAGATGACTTCCTAATGTCTCTTTTGCAGTTCTCTTTTACTCCAGCATTTACTAAATCCGTTACTCCTGTTCAGATACAGAGTACTTCTGCAGCTAGAATCTATCTATCTGAGATCCTGGCAATAAACTTGCTTTATTGATGATTTCTGGTCTAGGAGGCAGAGCAATTTATTCACTGCCAATTGCCAACATAATCATTTACTTCAAATGAAGCACCACAAAATCAACACCTAACTTTCTATGCTTATAAACACTTCTCAGTGAAAATCCTCCACTAGCATGTCTTAAGTCCTGACTGGCCTGTTAAGTACCTTATGTTTTGCCTGTTGACTTCTATCACTATAAGAAATTATATATTAAATGGGAAACAAGTGCTTCTAATCTTTATCCTATTCTTAAGGGAGAACATTCTTAACTATTTGTAAGTGAGAATAGTTACTGCTATGCTCATCAGCTTCAGTACGCAAATCTCCAACATAACATCATGAACTAAAACCAACCCCACCTTTTTAAGGTCTGTTCATCTACCGTAAGTGCATCTACAGGCAATGCTTGCACAGAGTCTTATGCATCAACTGAGACCTTTTTTACCTACTTGTCCATCCATCTGTTTTTCTAATTTAAAAACACTGTGCTATATAGTCATGGAGCCTAAAAGCCTAACTCTGGCCCAAATAAAAGGAGAAATTACCACAATGTTGCATCAGATATTAGTGTGACTTACAGTTCAAACATCATATGGGGGAAACAGGGACCAAAATGTTTCAACCTGCATCCTGACAGCACATGCAGTCAAGGATCTGAGAGATTAAGAGCACATTTTTAATAAACTGGAATATCGGGAAATGAAAACAAATGTTCTCCTCCATCGACGATGATGTTTGCATGAAAGGAAGACATTAGCATGCAAAGCGGGGTAGAACACTGACCTGCTTATAACCACCAGACCCAAAAGGAGATCCTTCCCCTATTGGGTCTAGCTAGTGGAAGGGAGTTTTGAATCAAAGGCTGGTTCATTTATGTGAGTGTCTGTGTGACAGATGACACCAATGAAGTGTGATATAATAAACCCATTACTGGAATTCACTGGGGGCTGGAAGAATTGTGTATGCCTGAATTAAGTAACTGGTTTCTATGGCAACATGATAAGTGTGCCTTGCGCAGAAGACCTGTTCATTCTCCGTTTTGTATCCTGTGGTGACCTCTTTAGGGACAGAAGTCCCCAGCAGTGCCTTTTGTCAAAGATGAGTGAACGCGCTTTGTAGCTAAAAGACTTTTAATCACTCTTCTAAATACACTCTGTGAATGCCAGATCAAGACATGTTGTGATGGGATGCAGTTCTGCCTGCTCCAAAAGCCACCAGGTTGTTCAGACAGAAGCCACAGTCAACCCTATGGAAGGCCTTTTCCTCTGCACTGACACTGAAGACCTCTGCTGCCTTTCTCCATCTACAGGGACTCCCTGAGCAACAGTTATGGCAGAGGGGGACCACTTGCACACAGACACCAAACCAGGCCAGGGACAGGGCTCTGTGTGGAATGTATGTCATTCTGTTCCAAGGACCTACATTTTTTGCTGTCTTTTTTCAGGCTTTTCTTTCACTGTATTCATGCCAAACCTTTTGATAAAGGAGAATCCCCCGCACACACACACACACCTCATTAAGTGGCAACATCAATAATTCAGGAGGTCACCACTGAGGCTTCAGTGGCTTCTTAAAGGTCTGATCTCATATGGCAGTGGGGTCACTGAAAAGAAACATGCTCAGCACATCACAAGGTTGAATTCCTAGTAGCTAAGATGCAAGGGCAGGGTCTTGCACTGCAGTGAATTGTCCAACAGTCATCAGGACTGGCCTCTCAAAGTTGCATGATGCTCGGGTTATTCCAACTTCCAGCCGGAAAGGATTCCAGGGGGGATTATTCACTAGTGAAGGTAAGCACCCGAATGTTATGACTAGGGCCATCTGTTCAGCATTTAGTTTAACTTGAACTGTGGAGGAGATAGAATGCAGAGGCAAGTTGAGAGGAAGCAGTTAACACCAGCAGTGTAAACAAGCAGATAGCACTGCCAGGCCCTGCTTCCCTGGAGGAAGAATTAAGGGGCTCAAGGATTTGTCTCTGAAGGGAATTTGAACTGACGAGACCAGTCCAGCATTCCCATCCCTGGCAAGTGAACTTCAGGATGGCACCAAGTGTCCTACTCTAACCTGGTTTGTAATGAGCCATTTCAGAGACATTGGGAACCTCACAAACCAGCCAGAAAGACGCAATAGGGGTTTTCTGAGCATTGTTTCTGCATTTCCTGAACATACAAGGCAGCAATATCAAATGAATTTTTCTTCTCACTCTGTTTCATAAAACCTTAGTGGAGTTGCAGCCATGACTTTTTTTTCAAGTCTCAACTGTGAAAAAATTCTTGTCTAAAATGCTATGAATCTTAGAGATTCATTGTTGCAATTTTAAAACTCCAGGCAAAAGAACACTTAACTGTTTGCTCTACAGTTGTCCACACATCACTGTCACGGTGAGACTATACACTTAGCTAAGTCTGTTCATGTGTAAGATTTCAGCCAAGACCTAGAGATGTAAGTGGCTCCACTTATAAGAAATGGATGCTCTCCCATGAGAATACAGCTTGGTTGACATGGGTTGTTTTAACTTTCCCTGACAATTCAGCAGACAGAGTGAAATGAGTCTCCTCGTTCTCAATCCAGTTCCCAGTTGGGCTGTCTGCATCACAGAACTCCTCGTGCCGCCCTTTGCCATTTCAGAGCAAGTATCATTCCTCATAATGAAAAAGGACACTGCACTTTGTGGGAGCATGGGAATGTTCTTACATCCCCACGTAAGGTGGTGCTATGTAGAATGGAAGGAATTTTGCCCATTCCCTGTATACAGACTGTAAGCTGAAGGTTTTTGTGCCCAATAGTCTAGATTTTGTACGCCAACTACAATACCTGTCTTGATACAAGATACTGCTTCTGCCTACAAACCTTGCCTTTCTACACAGATGTAGAGATTTACATCTGTGGATAACCTGAACCTACAGAATACATTTTGTTTGAGGAAGAGAAGAAGTCTGCATGGCTCTTCAGATTTGTCTGCCTCTAACTTCAGTTGTGCAGTCTTTCCCCATCATCATATCAGCAGCAATGCCTAAATATTAATATTAATGCCACACTGACCGGATTACTGGAATAACCTCAAAGCAAATACAAATTGAAGGGACATTGACCCTTTCTATTTTGGAAAACACAGAATGAGTTCAAGATGCCACTGTCTTGGTAGTAGCTGAGTTTACCCAGATCAGAGAAATTTAAAAAATCAAATGCACAATTATTTCTTTAACAAACTATCATATTCTATACTGGCTTCTAAGTTTTATTCTCTGGAAGGACAGAAAAGCAGTGGGTCTTAACTAAAAAACACTATTCCATGAATCATCAGAATGGTTCTTCTAATAGCTAAGAGAATAGCGAGACTTTCTTTGTGTTCCAAACAGTATTCCAAAACAGGAAAAAGACTACTTCTTAGTAAAGACTACTGTACCACAAGATGGAAGAATTAATTTTAGTCAAGGAGCTCCATCAAATAAATCAGAGGATATTTGCCACTGAGTAGGAAAAATTCTGAGACAATCATTTATTATTCCTTTAAGAACAAAATCAACCCACATGAAAATCTCTTAATGAAGAGGATTTAGGACTGATGAGAGTTTTTATTGCAGCTTCCTTCTGATGGGCCTAGTATAAGCACACAGACATTTCTGATCTCATTAATGTGATTGTGTGCAACAAGATCAACATAGCTTAAGGATGATTTGTAATATCAAATTCTTGCTCTGTACAAGAATCTTCTTTTGTAGAAGGGCATGCATTGGCACTGCCCTCCGTTTATGACTCATATTCCTTGACCTTAGGCTATGAGCTTGCAAGGGGGAACCTTTGTTGTGTCCACATCTTTTCTGACTAATACTGGCTGGAAGATCAGGTTAAGAAAACAGAATTATCTGCATCAAGAATGGAGAAGCAAAACATATGGCAAGAAATCAAAAATCTGAGACACTGTCTCCAGAATGAAGATGATCTCTTGATCGGTGATAAAACATCACCCCCTGTGAAGCTGTGCCAACTTGTGTACAGCAAAACCAATCCTCTAACAGTGGGTATTTTTTTTAGCTTTGCACATTTTCAGCATTCTCCAAACTTCCTTGCTCTTAGAAAGGTCAGGAGAGGACAGGGTACTGACCATCGTTTTGAGGCGCAGCTGATTGACTTTTGAAAATGAGAATGACAAATATGCGCTTGATAGCAGATATGCAGATAAGCATGAATGTCCTACTCAGCATTCAGCTCCAGTGTCAGCTCCTGATTATAAGGGAAACTCAGGATCTAGGATGTATTTCCACAAAGGGTTGAGACTATAGACATGCCGAATACCCTCAACTAACACCCAATTCAATGGAAGCGGAAAGGTTTCTAGGGTGTCCCTTAGCAGACTTAATCACCATCAGATTTTCTTCTGCAGCTGTGCATATGCTACTTTTATGAAAGCTGCACACTGATGTTTACAGAAACGACTGGGAGATTTCAGAGCAGTCTGTTACAGCAAAAAAAGAACAGAGCTTCCACAGAGCTTGATACCAGATAGAGATTTAATTAGATGAGAAATAGCTTTACAGTGAACATCATGGGAAACTCTTTTCAGAGCTTGCATCTTAATTATAAGAACACACTTCTTTTTCATTACACTCTCTTCATGTCTTTTACATTAATATAATGGAAAACTCCAAATTTGCATGGTATATCTGGGAAATGAAAAATGAATCGTATTTCTGCCTTTCTGCAAAAGGCAGAAGTCAAACGTCTATCTGTATAGAAGGAATCTGCTTCATAGGCTTTAGAAACACAAACCTTGTGAACTAAAAAAGAAGGAGCAAATAACACAGTGAAAAGATGGAGTGTCTCTTCCCACAGCTCATGACTCTAGGAGTTCACTAATACTTTGATCCATTTCTAATCTCATCTTTAAAACATGTATGCAGAAATGGTTGAGACGGCCAAACTCTTATCTTTTACTGATTATTATTAAAATTGCATGTATTGAACATCCATCTCTAGGGATTCTCAGAGAATTTTACAGATATAATTATTAATATTCCTGCCATTCCATGAAGTACTTGAATACCTGTATCCTATTTTTTAAAAAAGTAAGCAGGACATACAACAGACTTCTTGTATTGCTATTGAATTCACTGGCAATCCAGAACAGCGTAAGGCTTAAGTTAATTGCTGAACATTATACTGAACAATTGCGCTGGGGCTTTGAACAAATAGTTGCCTTCCCAACTCTGTATTTTAGTCACAGTGACATGTCTTCCTTTTTTACAGAAATAAAATTCTTCCCTGTACCGTATAAAATTATCAACGCATATATACAACCACCACCAATCTGTCTCCTAATTTAGGATTCATTTTTTCTTAAGGAACCATAAACCCAAATACATTCATTTAAAATATAATCATGTATTTTTAGTACAGAAAAAAGTTTAGTGGTTTGGTTTTGGGGTTTTTTTAGGTAAATTATGCATTTATGGAAAAATAATCCAGGGCATGTAAGGTGAGATACCAGATCTGTTTTAAAAATTCATCCCACTTTACAATTATTTGAATCAATATGCATAGTAGACTAATAAGTATAACTTATGGATTGTAACATATTGCTCTTGACAGTAGGGCAACACATATGTTAAGGAAGATCTAATGACTGGCACTTTAATGTGAGAAGAAACATCCAATCAAATATTAAAAATGAGCCAAGAGATGGTGATTACATTATACTCTTCCTTGTGCTCAAGGGTTTTAACCACCAATATTTCAAGGAGAATGTGTCCTCCAGAAGGGAAGAGAGAGGAAAATTCCATTTTCCAGTTTTATGAAATAATACTGCTAAACTGATTTAAATACGAAATAGAACTGTGCTAACTGTGCAGAATGCAGCTCACCTAAATCTACTTATATTGGCAAAACATATCTGCTTTGACTCTGCTGATACAAATATCTTTGTTTAAGTAAGTCCTCAATATCTTTGATTTTTACAAAGTTAAGGAAGGCTAATTTCTTAGTGGTTGTTGAATCCGAGAAGAAGATATAAATGCCACTCCCAAAAGACTTCAATAGTGTTATGTCACCCAAATCAGATCTTTAACACTTAACAAGTCTTGCCTTGGGAGAGATAAGGACAAACAAATCCAGTCTCACCACTGAGCTTATGCCAGACAGAAATGTGTCATGAATTAATCATACAAGCAAACTCTTGTACCTCAACTAGAATGGAATACTGTTTTTTCTTAAAAGGATGCCACAATACCTATGGGACATGCAAGCTATTAACATCTCTACTCACAAATAATGTTCAGAGTTCTAAGGGGATATGGAAAATGCCAAAGCAACTCCCTTCAAGAGATGCAAGGCCAGAAATGAAAGTATTTGCAAAACAATAAACCCACAGGGAACCCAACCTTTTTCCAAGCTGTGAAGCAAAGAAACAAAAAACAATACAGCTTCGTGAAAGCAAATGGCCCTCGGCTGAGAGAAGAGCACCCAACAGTTCTTCTTTTGCCTAAAGAACTCAGTGCTATCTGGATGCCAATTAAGACATGGGGAGGATGGATAATTGACTGGAGATCCCAAAACATGAATCCATCTCTTTAAATTTATAGTGTATACAAAATAGTTTTCTAGTAGTGCAATACAATACACAAGATTTCCTTCACAGTTAACATAGCACAATGCAAGACTATTGTCATCAAGCAGAAGTATAATGCCAGAGACATAGAGTAAAAAGAAACACTTTGGGCATTATCTAGTCATTTCTTTCAGAGAGGCCCAGTAAAAACTCTTGTTCTTCACCTCATTCACCCTTCCTCTCTGTCTCCTGTGAGGAGATCCATAGCTGTTCACAACTGGAATCTCTGGGGCACAGAGACATTAAGCTTCTTGCCCAGCCTTGTATAAGGAAGTCACTGGCAGGACCAGTGCAGATCTTGCAGAAGCTAATGACCTATTGATTACCTTTTTTCAGATGTCTTGTCCTGGAGCAAAGTACCTCTAGCATTTATGTTCTCAAGCCAGCGATCTGATGGTATCCTCTGGAGAGCTATCCTGAAAGGAGATAGATACCATTTTTACTAAGCATATATATTAGAGAAGCCATCAACAAGAAAGCTAAGTGTGAGAATAGAGCTTATAAAAACCAGTACTGAACAGACTGCTTTACCCTTGGTACCTCTGTTTTATGTCAGTTTAAAGCAGTTTCACAGGGACTTTTAACATTAATATCCCAGTAGTTAGTTTTTAACCCTGCCTTGAGATCTCTGAGCTTAGCAGGCTCTGCAGAACAATTCTATCCAGTTCAATGCCTTGGTCTTAGACGAACTGTCCATGTGGGAGGAAGATGTGTGTGTCTGTACATGACCAGGTGCTCAGGACTCTGAGAAACCACTCCACCTCTGCGTGGTCCACAGGGGACTGGGAAGAAGGAGAGAGGGTTCATAAAACTGTTTTCCACTAAAAAGATCAGACCATCCTGGATTAGGGGAACTGGACAGAGGAGATTTGGTCTTTGTCCTGTGAATCCATCAATAAGGGGAATGCTGGGCTCCTGGACAAAACAGAATGGGACATTTGCTTATGGTTCCATTGACCGGGGGAATGTAGACATTGGGGTGGAAAGGCCTGGGCTATTTTGTCATGGCTTCATTGGTCAGGGGAATGTAGGCACCTGCATTGCACAGCCTGGGCAATCTGCCCATAGCTCTATCAAACAAGGAAATACGGGCACCTCTGATCTCACCAAACAGGGCTGTTTGCAGCTTTGTAAGTAGCTGACAGTATAAGAGCAGGGAATTAAAAGAAAAAAATAACAGAGCTAACCAAACAGAAAATGCTGTGGCCAGGTGGGAAATGTACCACTGCCTTTGCTGTGGTACTGACAGGTATAGCTCTGTGCGAAGCCTGGCAGCTGATTCTGTTAGTTTAAGGGGGTTTATCTCCCCGTGTGCCATCAACATGCAACAGAATTACCTTCCAGGCATGTACCACAAGCTCTTTTCTGGCTCCTGCAAGCAAAAAGGAGCAAAAGTATTTTACATGCTGCAAGTATTTAAATTGGTCGGTTCACTAGAAAGAAAGAAAAAGAAAAACACAGAGAGAGAGAGAAAGAGGGAATCCCTATGGAAACAAAGCTTTCACTCTGCTAATGGAGTTAGTCAGACAGACACTGTCACCACTTATAAAGCAGGGCCAAAGAACCCCGAGGGCAAGTCCCTCTGCTATGATGGAAGAACTCAACCAGAGGAGAAAATAGCTCTCAAATTGGAGTTAGCATATCCATAAAGGACATCTAAGCCTGGGAACAAATGCAACCAGCTCTCTAGTTCACTGGCATGGACTGTGGTGCAGCCCTCCGTTGTCAACCTCTTCCTAAAAGCAACAGAAACAAACAGACCCTGAGAGATACAGAAGGGTAAAGTGGTGCATGAGCTAAAATACAACATGTCCATTTAGTCACTGTTAAACACCAAATTAGAACTGTGATACTCAAAACCAAACTGTTGCTGCTCTGGAGAACTATCAAACAGCATAAAAGCTGGGACAAAAGAGTAACTACCCGCAGACAGCCAGTAGGCACAAAGTGCCTTTGGTCCTGCGAGCTCACTGCAGTTTTACCTACTTCTCCTAATGAATAAACTGGCTGGCTTTGTTTGAAGACAGGGTTCTCTCAATGCTTAGTCACCCTAAGCCAAGCTGTGTTTTCTAGCACATAGTTTAAGTGACCAAGCCAAAAGTCTGATCACAGTTTCCACTTCTTTCACAGATCCCCTTAGTGCCTTAGTTTACCTGACTCTAGAACTCATGCTAAAGCCATGTTCCTAAAATGCTTTGAGAAATTTGGATGGCATTAATACTGCATTTATGCCAATAAACCTTGGATTTCTCTGAGTGACACTGTTGTCACTTGGCTCAGAAACACAAGGAAGTAACCAGCGCTTGACAAGTTACCACATATTGGCTGAACTGCAAGAAATGACTGGGCTCAGTAACCCCAGGGAGAGATGTTTAAACTAAGGCATTTCCTATCTCACATCTGAGACAGGATGAAAGCAGGTACACAGTCACTTGCTGTGGCTTGGCCAGGTGGTGGTAACTCAGCTGTGATGTTCTGGGATCAGTCACAGCCCCACAACTGCTTATGCAGAGTCTTCTAAATAGGAGCTATTACTTTTTCCTGAACATCACCCTGGGATGTTTGCTGTGTATGCAAAGTCCTATATCTATTCTTGGATGTGTATCTTCTGTCTTCCAGGTGATTTATCGTGCCTTAAGTCCGGCTAACAAGATCGAAGACCCCTATAGTCCTGAGGCTCAAGATCTCCTGAAACTCACCAACCTCCGCCTCCTTTTGTTAAAAAGACAGGAATGTCCATGCCATGGTTCGGGATTGGTAGAGAAACCTCAGAGATTTGCCCACTATGCTATTTATGACCTGATCATCCGGGGAAGCTGCTTTTGCAATGGGCATGCAGAGGAATGCGAGCTTGCCAACAGGACAGGAGTCATGGAGAACGTGGTGAGTTCTAGACATTCACTAACTTACTAGACTTGTTACCTGCTTGTGCTTTCTCAGCCTAATTGTACATCTTGTGCATGATCCTGTCCAAGCCTCCCTAAGCCTATCCAAAAAAGGGCAACACTGTTAATCCACATTAGTGAAACCTAAACCACTCTGGGAAAAGATTTCCTATAACCCTTGCTGCAGTTCCATGTGTATTAGTTGCATTGCTAGAGATGGGTCCTTCTAAAAACTCTGAACCTCAAAATACCTATAAATTGTGAAGGGGTTTTGTAATTGGAACGGAGATCCAACCCCAAATATAGTGAATGAAATCTCCTACCTATATGCCTGTGCAGAACTGAACTAATCTCTTTGATGCAAAGACTGCCCTGACCACATTTTCAGCATCAGATCTCGAATCTCAGATTTTCTGAATTTGTGAGACTTAGGGTTTCAGCCTTTACTTTTAGGTTTTCAGTCTTCTGTGTTTTTGTTACTTTCACTACATAGACAGCAGTGCTCAGGATGTGAAAATAATTTCCACTCCCACCCTCTTTTACCCATTCAGCTTAAAATAAGTTAGAACAGGTTTTTTTAAAAGCCAAACCTTGTAGGAAGATTATTCTATAGTACTACAACTAGCCCCCCCCTGTTCAGTCTTTTATCTGCGTTTGACCCTGGATGTGCAGAAGATGCAAGTTGTGTTTGTATGCATACTCAGAAATTGCGATTCAGGGGGAATGACTGCTGTCTCCTTTTTGATTTAGCTGCAAGTATTATATAGAAGAACTGTAATAACAGTCACAGGGAAATGATGCTAACCAAATATCCAGGTACATCTAAACACATACATCACAGACAGAATTCAAGCCACTTTAAACTAGTCAATGGCTCCACTAGTTCCAGAAGGCTCTCTGTCTCTGTAACAGGTTTTGAAAACCAAAATAACCCTTAGAACTTTAATCCCTGGTGCATTCTGACATAATAGACTCAAGAAATATATCCTCAGCTATTTTCTGTCCCTTTAGATATATGGTACACTTGACATTTTGGGTTTTTTTCTTCTGGAATGTGTATTCATTGTCTTCCTTTCAACTTTTCTAGGTTCAGAGGTAGGTATTGTAAGATAATTAGGACTCTATGAGTTTCACAATATTTGCAAAATCATTTCTGAATCAGTTTCATCTGTGGTATAAATCTAAGATTCAGCTACAGTATTCTAGCACTAGGTGATATTATCAGGTTCAGTTAACTATAAATACAGACTCACTTAATACATAACTGTGTGGAGAAAAGCTGTTTAAAGAGTGCATCGTCCCTATTGCAAACTGGTAAATATACACATAGTGAAACCAAATAGATGAATAACATGCTAAATGAATACAGCTGGTAGAAGAATAAACTCTCTGCCCATCAGAAAAGGAAAAGACAATATTGTGTATATTATTGGCATAACCATTGTAAACTATGACTGGATTTTTTTTCCCACTAGTCACAAGGGAATAGAATCTTTTTGTGCCATCAATGACTTCATGGGGCAGAAGGTGAAACAGCTTTGATGAAATGCACTTCATGAGTGACTCATGTCCCAGGAGACAAGAGGGTGGATGCATCACATCATTCACACAGGCCCAGATATTAGCAAGTCTTTGCCTAAGCAGAGATTAAAATGCAGCAGTGAGAAAAGTGAGAAAAGCCTTCCAGAACTTTAACTATCTCTAGAATCCTAGATGAGGTCCGGAAAAGACGGTAAGTGAGCTGGTCTGAGTCCTCACATAAAGGTATGATCAAGCATACCTAAGCCATTCACTTGTTAGTTTTTGAACATCTCTGATGAAGGAGATTCAATAGCAACCCTCAGTAGTTGCTCCCATTTTGACATTTTGAAAGCTCTTCTTTAGTGCCTGCCTAAATAATCTCTGCTGCAAATTAAGGTGATTCCTTCTTGTCCCCTCTCCCGCAGTGATCATGGAGAGCGGTTGATCCTCATTCCGCAGATATGATTGGAAGGTTCTTACCATATCCCTCCTTAGTTTTTGGGGTTTTGTGCTAACCAGAGAAGTGTGAAACCTTAGGTGGTCAAAATTTAAAATTCTACTCCCAGGTCATACAAGTCTGGAGTAAAGATGATCATGCTATTTTGCTCCTCTTTTCTGTGCTTTAGTCATTACACCCTAGCTCTTTCTCAAATACGCAATGAAAATCCACTCCTGGAAGAGCCAGGTTCCTGGTCCTGTTACATTTTTTCTAACACTTACCAATGATGATATTGTAGTGGTGGAGGGAGAGTTCACATAGGTACAGATCTCAGGATTTGGTTTACATAGCTAGCATGAGGGAGTTTATATAAAGTGTGTAACTTTGCATCTTACAATATAGTAATCTCCTTGCCTACATGCAGAAGGAAAAGGCTTTTGTTGTTGAGTGGTGAACACCAATGATATATTTCATATCAGCCAAAGCACATTGCAACAAAAATCTTTGTCATCCTGCAATTTCTTGGCAGAGACAGGGAAGGCGCTCTACTTTCAGTCACATGGTGACTAAAATAGGACAGGGAAAAGAGATATTAGAAACAAACACTGCAAGTCCAGAAATAATGTGATTCATTCCACTGGCTGCATCTAATATTTAATGAACACATGGGCAGAGCAAGTCTCAAGACACACAGTTTTTAATGTGGTTAGCATGGGTGATATCACAGCATGAAGGCAGAGCAGCTTCATGTTTCCTGGGCTGCTGTCAAGTAATTAAATAAAATGCTGGAAAAATACAGACCTCCACAGAAAGGCTTAAGTAATAGGAGTTTCAGTCTCTTAAGAGTTCAGAGTCCTCCTACAATGTATTTGTTTTCTGTAGTTAACAAAAACAAAAGCAAGTCCACGCAGAAAACAACTGTAATTGTTTGCCGTGGGATAGGCCCAAAAACTGAGATCATTCTGCACTTAGGTCTTGGAAGAGACATAATTGTGCTAACTTGTAAGTCTGCTCTTCTTACTCTTGAAAGAAATCTGTTCCATTTGTAATAATTCTAACACTGCTAGACCGATACTATATGGAGGCTAAATAATTGAGAAAACTAAAGCCAATTTCTTGACACTTTTGAACCAACATTTTTCAACGCTATTTTGGAGGGACTAGATGATCTATGACTACTAGATAATCTGTCAATGATCAATTTATCTGCGGATCTGTCAGTTCAGTCATGGCAACTCATACAGCTTCTGGCTTCTCCACTGAGGCTGCCACCAGGAAATGCAGCTCTGTGGGAAGCAATGTCACAGACACCACAGTGTCATGGAAACAAATGGATACAAGAAAACTGCAAATTGTAAAACCGACCTCCAAATGGTACATCGTTCCTCATAGCTTGAAATCCTAGCTAGTTTCATGCATATTCTCTCTGGCCATAAGTCATTTGTGAAAATACTGACTACAGCAAGGTTCAAAGTAGACTTCGATAGGATCCAGTGGAAATGTCCTTTGACTTCTTATTTTGGCAGCAAACCAGTAATAATTACTCTTTCAATGTGGCTTTTTTTTTTGAACAAGCCACGCACCCACCTGAACACAGTTTATCTAGATCACACTTCCCTTATTAACTACTGAGAATATCATGTCAGACAGGAGAAAAACTTGAGAAATTAAGATGGGAGCTGTAAACAATAGGCAAGAAACTTCTGGACAAACATATCTTGAATTTGGGGTTTGTTGCTATTGACAGTGATGTTTTCTTGTTTTCTATTTCCTTTCCTCAGACCAAAAAAAAAGAGACACAGAGATGTCATAACCAACTTAAATAGCTTCTTATGATAGCTAAGGACAAAATTCTCCTTTCTGAATTTCATGGCCTGTATTATTCAAACTCTTACAAGTAGCTCCTTTGTCAGTGAGAGAAATTATTGAGATTGCATTTTGCCGCAGAAACTACAGAGAAGCATTTTCTTTTAAATGGAGGGCATTAATATGCCATTATAAGGGAAACAACTGCCAGGACCTGGCCACCTGAATACATCTAGTCTTCTTCTACCATTGGATGCAATGGAATGTAATCCTGTCCCAGGTATTGCTGTTGCAGGATGTACAAAGTTATGTGTTGCTCCACAGTAAATTGTTTCTTTATTAAGCTCCAACAAAGTTAGTAAGAGCTGTCAGGTTTACGATCTGCTTTGATGACACATTTTAGCTGAGTCCAGGGGTGCTTCCAGAACAAAGTTTACAAAGCAGAAAGCGCACATGGGCAGAACACAGAATCTAGACCAAAGTCCTTTCTGTTTGCCAAACATTTCACAATTCTCTTTCTAGTCCATGAGAAGTAAGTATGGACAGAGGAAAGCGAATGTGGATTAAAATGTTTTTGTATAAAGCATTAGGGTTTTTTTCTTGTTAATTATTGGTACCTACCCTGCCAGGAAATTCTTACAAGTTGCCTCGGATGTTTCTTTTGCTTCTTTATCCTGTTTACAGAGACAAACTAGACTCCCTGTGGGTCTGATCCTCCACAATGAAGCAAATGGAAAGTTTTCCACTTACTTCAAAGGGAGCAGGATCTGGTCCTAAGTAAGATTCCTTGTTTGGCATAATGGAGGTTACATAAGGTAAAACTTGTTTTTCTACAGCAATTTTCTAGGTGACTTGCCTGTCGTATCCCTTGCAAATATTACCTCCTCTTCAAATGTCTTGTGCAGTTCTACTGATAATCCCCAGCTAAGTTTTCACATTATTTGATCCAAGCTGTGCTAGTCTGTATGATGTCCAGCACTCAGAGATGCAGGAGGTGCTCTCTGTTGTAGTTGGCAACTCAAACAGTAGGTTTTGTTTAAGAAAAAGTTATCCTGTGTACATCAACTATGTAAGTAGCGTCAGGAATGTTGAAAAAAAAAAAAAGACTACAAGAGCTTCTAGATCACGTCAGAATAAATTCTAGAAACAGATCCCTGTGCTGGTTTTTTTCCAAAAATTAAAACTGAATATGGACTTCAAGCTCTGCCCATAATGATCTGAAAATAGAGATCATCGTATAAATTACAGAGCAAAAAGTAGTCATGAATTACATGAACTACATGAAAAGAAAGTGGTGCTGCTGACACCTTTGCTACCCACAGTGGACCAAAGCATTTCACAGGAATCCTTGTGGGAATGTGCAGGTGGATGAGAAAGTTTCAGATATTTGTGTTCAGAGATGACAAAGAAGCTGACAGGGGAGAATCATGGAAAGGTTCTCTTTAATTTTAGTGGATAGTTTTAGTGAGTTCCTAGTTTCCTAGGGCAAGATGTGCTTCAAAACTGTGACTCTAAATGACAGTTAAGTTCTCAAAAAACTACTTAGATAAAAGTTGGAAAAGGATATTCAGATTTGTCTTGTAGGTCACATCCAGAAGATCTTATTTTATCACATTCACACAAAAGTCACCAGAAACCTTAACAGAAGAATACCTAAATAAATCTAAAAAAGAGCTTTCCTATACATCCCATGCTTCTCTTGCTGTTTCAGAGTGACTGTGAGGAAGACTGGCACATTAAAGTAATGCCTCCATTACTGCCAGAAGTTGGTTCTTGGCCACCCCAAAAATCAACACCCCTGTCCTTCTGAGTTGTTAAAAATTTGAATCCAAGCAAAAATACGTACATATTTCCCCTTTATTTTAGACATATTGTATCCTCCAAATTCAAGCACACCCCTGGGTTGGTGTCTGGGGTGTCTCCTTTCAAAAAATGTATTCATTCTGGTTAGGTTTCTTATAGTTTAGACTCAGATGCTACATCAGGTATTGCACAAAACCTGCAGTAGTAGTCCTGATGAAAAGATCTTTAAGGTTTCAGAGTCCTGTTCAGTACAGATTTAGGCTCTGTAATCTGGGTTCCTCTCCACAGTTTTTGTGAATATTTCTGGTTTTGCTGGCTCTTTGACACTAGACTCAAACTTTAAAAAGATTGTCCTCCCCTCCCAACAGAATCAGCACTACTTTGCATTACAGCCATTTCAACTGGAATAGCAGGGACACACGTAAGCAGTAGTTCACCCAGTTCTGAACTGACATTCAGGTAAGCTTCAGGTAATGTTAGGTCTAAAATGGTTCCAGGGACCATTCCTAGGTGGTTTAGTAGAAGGTTCTGCCCACCTCCTGCCTTTCCACTTAGCACTGCCCACTGAAGTGCAGGCAAGAGCAGGAGACCTTTTGTGCTGCTGTGCAGCCTTATCCACCTGCACTGGCCAACACGCTCCCTTTTAGAGGGGACATACACTGCTTTCTGTTGAGCTCTGAAATTAAATTAGTCTGTGAGTGCTATTTCATCTTCTGAAAGATGGCTGATTTGGCTACTTTGGTGTACCCTGACAATATACCATGGCATACTGCATCTTTAATTTGCTTGTTGCGCATAGGGTGTGTGGGCTGTGCTTCTACCCTCTTCTGATTATAATCAGTGTGTTTAACTTGATAACCATGCAGGTTCTCCATGAGCTCTACTGAGAACCTGTGTTTTGCAGCCAGAGCATCTGGCATTCATACCATCAACATGATGTTTTGAGTATCTATGGTTTAGAGAATAACCACAATTTTGACAGTATGATCCATATAGTGGTTCAGTCAGCAGGAATTCTGCAATTATAAAGTCAACAAGTTTTTCCTACATTTTATTATTGTTGTGGAAATGTCTTTTACTACTGCTGAAGTCCAAATCAGAAAAACATGCCGATTCAGGAATGGTGTTTAAACACATGCCTAAATGCTTTCCTGAATCAGGGCTCAGTGTAGATCCACCCATGCAGACACCCATCTTACTTGTAGGAAACTGTCTCTTATTTTGTGGGACGGGGTAGCAAACAATTTCCTATCTGACATTATTAGCCTTTAAACACAGCTTTTCTTAAAAGCAATGGCTATGGGTGAACTATTTAATGTATTTTAATTTTATTGCTTAATTGCTGTCATTAATAGCATTTTTTGTTGTTTCAATCATTTAAGTGATGTTCTCTGCTACTTTCATCTCTGTGAAAGAACCATACTAACCCTGCTAGTAGAAACATTTGATTTGAAACACTTGTAAATATATTTTAGGACTGGTAAAATATGCCTTATATTTCTTTTACGGATTGCTTTTCACGTTAAAGCTATAAGAGTCTGTGTGTGTGTGTCTAAGAGAGAGAAATAATGGCTTCATCTCACAGCTATCAGCCACCACTTGCTACCAATACCTCTCAGACGTCCCATAGTACAGTATATTTCTGAGGTTCTTTCATTTAAGCTCCATGCAATATATACTGTTCTGTCTCTCTAAGTTGAATTTGACACAGCCACCAACACTAGGACGTTGCTGTGATGTGACAATTATAGGAGCTGCTGTGTTTGGCCTCATACATTAAGTCCTTGTGTTTTTAAGCTCCCTTGGGACTGAATAGACTGCTATGTTGTTTCTGTCCTCAACTCACCTACGTGTTACTAGAACAAAAGTTTTCAGTCTTTTACAAAGGCTTTTCAAGGTCTTTCAGCCAGTTCACTCATCCCCAATAAAACTCCCAGTAATTTAATCAAATCTTTCTAGAGTTGTACCTTGTGGGTGTATGGAGTTTGCATTTTAACGCTTTGGCAGCAGGTGCACACAAAATATGGAGAAATTTCGCACAGGATTATAAACAAATTCCGTATTACTCAGTGCAAAAGTTATAAAATCCTACCTATATTTCCTTGCCTTGGTTCACTCACTATGCTGGAAGGGTTCTGGGAATTAGCTTTGCATCCTTTAGACGTTTAGAATCCTTTCCTTGCTGTGCACAAGTTTTCTGCGAAATCAAGGACTTTCTCGCCCTTTTTCTCCCTTTCCATATTCCTTATAAATTTGGCTGGTCCTGCGCCTTTTTCAGCCCTGCCCTTCCCCCACTCTCCAAGCTGCAGCCATCTGCAGAGAAGTTGCAGAAAACTATTTTTCTCTTGGCTTCATCTATTCCATTACTCAACATAATTTCACTTGAAAGGGGGCTATGCATGCTGCCAAGTTCACTCAATACAGAGGTAAAAATTCAGAGTCGAGGTCACAGGCCCACACACCCTTAGAGCCACTGTGGATTAACCAGTAGAAACCCAGCTAAGTCGAGACAGTTGCTGGAGTTAGCCAGACTTACTACAAAGTAAATGACAGAATTATTTTGCCTGTTGAATGAACAGGTCATGTCCAAACTTCTCTGAACTGTCCACAGTGTGCTAACCCATTATGCCTGACCTGTAAATCCACAAATCCTTGTCCATATATCAGAATCTAGAGCTTCTCCCATTTCCGCCTCCCCTGAAAACTAATTCTGGGTCTTTCTACAGCAAAGGTTGGCAGTCAGGCCAGACTGTTCAGTGGCATCAGGAACAAAGCCTTGAACAGGACCAAACTCACTTGTGCCATTCACTTTCAGGAGATTTGAACGGTGGTATTTACTCGTTATGCTGTGATTCAAGCATTCACCTGTTAAAATACTGAGCTTCGCTCCCCGTTCTGCTTCCTCCATTCTTAAGACACTCACCAACAGCTGGTGACCTGCTGTAACTCAGGGGCTGCATTTCAGCGTGACAGCTGTTACTATGTGCTGCATACATACTTACTGTATGTAGTTTGTTACAGATTGATAACGGAGTTGTTGGCACTGTAGGTAAAAATAAGAGGACGGCTTGCCCCCAAAATAAATAAGTCAAGCTAGGATTCAGAAAGAAAACAATAAGAAAGCAGAGTGAAATGTGGGCTAAGGTACAGCCAGGCGTGTGTGTAAAGACCGATGGAGGTGAATTCAGGCAGAGGATGGAGTTGTGTCTTGAAACTGTCACAGGCTGCGTTATATTCCCTCACATGAAGCATGAATTCTGTACCTCTTCTGGTCTATTTATCCTGTTCTTTAGTCACTGTTCAAAAAGGTCTTAGTGATGCCAGTCGGAATATTCAAATAAATACTATTACTGATTTTTCTTCACCATTACCTATTCAGTGAATTTGGAACCAGTGGCAGCTCATTCACTCACTGCTGTGGAGACCGAAACCTGTATGGGCTCAGGTGGCCTTGCCCCAAGTGTCCCAGCTCTACTTATCCCTGCCAAGTTCCCTCAGACTTAATTTACCAAAGTGACCAAGTATGAGCCAGAAATTCAGTTCCCTCAGAAAACACCCATATGCGTACTAGTTTTTAAACACATACACTTATTAGACCTTTTCCCAGAAACCAGCAAGTGACGTAGGGAAATAATTGCTTTTTTCATTCCTGATTAGAGCAGGAATTTGAACATCAATCTACCCATAGCAGGCACTGTAATCTGGGACTTACTCCCAAGCCACCCATTCTTTTAGGTATTTGTGAATTTGAAAAAGTTGATGGAAATTTTTAATTTGGCCTCTTAAAAGTCATATGTGCTCTCCTCAGGATCTCATATTGAAGGATTTATTATAAATCTGCATGGATACATCTCTTCATTTGGAGAGACAACAGAGCCCATTTGAACTGTAAGAGAAACAAAGCAGAATAGCAGACACTGTTTTGTATTTAACCACTCAAAATGACCCAGAAAGAGTCATTTTACTAAAAGCAGGTAAGAGACTAGCCTCTGATGTCATTGCAAACTGCTGTATCCAAAATTTCTCTGGCGACATTACAAAGTGAATACAGAGCCCAAAGACAAACATTTTCTCCGAATCAGCAACAGTTGCTCTGTTCTGGAAGGCTTCCAAATTTAACCTTCATTCATTAGAAAAAAAGCCCCAAAATAGACTGAGTATAGCCCGGGAGAAAGAACAACCACCACAACATTTACTGAAAGGACAAAAAGTAAAATAAACTAAATGGGCAGAGAGAAAGCGAGAGGCTTCAGGTATTATACAAAACTGAACAGAGTTTAAAAATAAAAAAAATTGCAGGACAAACAGATGGAAAATGTCCACTCCCTCTCTCAGCTGTGGATCAGAATTCAGGTGAAGCAACTTTGTGCAGTCAAAGGTGAATAAGTATCATGTAATTTCTTGGAACCATTGTATAAAAGCAGGATATGGTTCTACACTATTTGCTATAAATCAACCAGAAATTACTGAGCCCCATGGAAGAACTACTGGATGAAATCCATGGCTTAGTGTAGCAGGTCAAGCTAAATGATTCAACTGATCATCCTGGCATTAAAATCCATGAAGCTATAACCTCCTCTATGTCCTGATTCAAAGCTGCTCAGGTGGTAGATGTACAAATCAAAGCCTTTGGCAGCAATACCAGACTTGTAACAGCACGACTGTACTGTGAGGCACATGAGGGAATTAATCCAGATTAAAAATACTAGTGCCAAGGAAAAAAAAGTGGTTTTAACTTTTTTTTTAACATGGTTTAGTTTCACAGCCGAATTTACACATGACTCAGGGCATGATGCAGGAGGTGATAGCACAGAAAGAAGTAGTAAGGAAAGCAGAAATGTCTCAAATCGAGATTGCCCCCAAAGACTTTACATCATGAAACCACAGCCTGAGAATATAGCTACTATACCAAGACACAAAAGCTGAGCTTGCTTTCAAGTGATCATTAAATCCAATATGATGGTGATTGAGAGTACAGCATAGCATTTTTGTTCCTTTCCTGGACTAATAGTATCCTCTAACTGCAAGTATGACAGTCTATAAACTTCTACCCTTTGCAAAAGCTGATTAGAAAACTGGAACTTGATGCAGCCAGAATATCAGTATTTAAAGCAACAGTTTTCATCTTTCAAAGCTCATAGCATGCATTAGTGACATGAGTGACCCTGGCTGAATGCACTCGGAAAGCAAGCCTGCAAGAATACAAACTATTACAGGTTATGCTCATAGTACTTCAGACTGGTTTTATGAAATGGGAGGCTTATATGATCACACAGTCTGCCTGCCTGCCAGTGCATCTATTTCTCTGATCCATTCCCCACAATAACTTTGGAAGGCACCATCCAGTTTCAAAAAAAATTTGTCAGAGGAACTGAACTCTCAATACAATGATGCTCCAATGAATGGGAATGATCCTTGGAGACAGCTAGAGTTATCACAGTAATGAGGAGAAGCAGATGAAGGCAGGTGTCATAAAAATAAATTCCTTAATATTTCTGAAGTACTCAATTATTGCAGCAATGAGCACCGTGGAAAAGCCCATACAGGACTAAATACTTCTGTATCTAAGGATCAGTATATGTCAAGTGATGCAGTGTCACATATTGAACATTGAGGATAAAGTGAAATATGAGAGATGCGAGACAGAAATCTCCTGGATCTCAATCTTTCTCCTGCTGTATCCATACATGAATCATGATTCATGATTCATGATGATCATGATTCTATGATTCTATGATTCTAATACATTTATATGTATTCATATAAATTCCTGTCATAAACTAATCAGGCTTTAGCTGAAAATTGGCTAGGTTTCCTAATTGATGACATGAATCTCATATAAGCCTCTGTTCCTCACATATTGCTTTGAAGCTCCCTCCACCTGGATTGCCAGCTCCAAATCTAGAAAGCTGAAGTATTTTTTTCCTCAGATGTTGTTGGATATCCTAAAGCTCCCAATGACATTAATCCAGTGGCAATCAAAGAACTATTATCAGGGTCCTGAAGGCACTAAAAGGACTTTAACGGCCCTGACCAGCCCCACCTGGGACTCCTACCCAAGCTCTCTGTCCATTGGCCTGGGGGCTCCATTTAAGCTCAGCCCTGGGCTGTTAATCCCTGTTTGAGCTATGCTGTGGATGTGTCTGTCTGTGGCCCTGCCTCCTGGATGGACCTTGGGCCTATGTTGTAGGTAGCTTCCCTCCTCGTGGATGCCCTCACATGTGTTGTAGCTTGTCTCTCATTCTGCATCCTGGATGGACTTTGAACCCATGTTATGGGCTTGTTTCTGGGCCTGCCTCTTGCTGCTCCTGAATTGCCCCTGGTCCATCCCCTTGTTGTGTCTGGGGCTGTCGATGGACTGTGGTACCAGCTCACTGCTCTGCCCACTGTGCTCAGGACAGTGCTCCCTCAGTAAGGGCACAGCCTGTGCTGTGGTAACCCTCAGCTTATAGCTCTACAACCTTTAGAGAGCAACTGGTCCTTGCTGCTCCCTGATCCTTAGTCATCATTATCTCCTTGCAACTCTACCCTGTTTTCTAGGGCATAGGAAAATATCAGTGTAGTTCCCCTGAATCTGTACTTTTCTGACTATTTTTCTCTACCTTGGTGTGATTGTCTTTGTGTTCCAGTGAGATCTAGTGCATCCTGAGATCTTGCATTTGGTAGAGGGCACAATCTTCTGGTTTTTTGGACCCACTTTTGTGAGAGAGATGTGGACTTACTTCAGCAGGGAATAACAAGTCAGGGACATGCCTGCACTCCTCGTGTTGAGTGTGACTCTCTCATTCTCCCTTTCCTAAGCAGATATTCCACTTCCTATTTTATCTGACAGCTTCCTGTATCTCATTTTTATTCCTTCCTGGACTTTGGTCTCTGGCTGCCTCTCTTATGTCTTCCTCTCTAACAGAACAAATTGTTTGTCTCTTGTTACTTAGAGCTACCTCACCTACCCTTATTTCACCTCACGCTTAAGTGTAATGTGTCTCTTCCACAGCTCAGTTTTTCCTGCATTAACCAGTCTTTCTGCAGTGGCTGCTTACATCCATGAATCACCTTTCTTGTCTGTGTTCTACCTGAGCTGTGTCTCTGCTCTCATGTCCAACTCCTTTCTATACTTCAGTGTCCCCTCATGTTGCACTCTCCTTCTTAGCTGTTTTCACCTATGAATGCTGTCTGTGAGATTACTCTCCACAGAAAAAAATCTTCCATGAGATTCCATCCACAGGTAACACATGGCAGAATTGCTTTCTCTTCATTATCCTTTTCCTTTGCCCCAGTACCCATCAATTCTCTTTTCCTTGTTGTTAAACCTATACAGAAAAGGTTACTTTTCAGACCTAACACTTCCTAAAAAAGTTCCATGCCAGCTCCGCTGTTTACTTCTGCCTGCTCAGTGGCTCTCCTGGCTGCTTGGCTTTTCAACCCTTTTGTCTAAGCCAGTCACCCTTCTACATATATTTGGTAAACTGTTCAATAGCAGGGATCACAAGCAGGAAGCATCCTTTATGCTTCTGTCCTACTCACAACGTGCCATTCCTAGATAGCCTCCACAAACTACAGTTTGCAACAAACCAGTGGGCAACAAGCAAACTAACACATCTAGTTACCTCCAAGGAACAACCGGACTCTTTCTTTCTCACTGAATTTTCCTGTTTACTTTCTGAATAATTGTTCATGAGTGTTCACACCATCTGTGCTGTGCACTGTAAGCACAGGGTCCTGTGGAATAATGAATATTTGATCATGTCATTCAAGGCTAAAACAAGATTGCATGGTTTAATTCTGCCATTTCCCAACTATACAATCTCAGCACTTCTTTCATGTAGTTTTCTTATATAGTAAATGCACAGTTTGTGTATATATCTCTAAAAAACCCAATGGGCGAACTTACAAATTTTGCATTGAAATACACTAGCATTTTCCGAAGAAGTGACTGAATCCAAGATTTTGGTTCTGATCCATTTTGGAATGAGCTGTAAAGTTCAGATAGAGTCTGAAGTTTGGGGACATTAAAATCTATGGTTCTGGGTCCTGGGTCACTCCTGGTCCTTTTCTCTGTTCTATGGCTTCTGAAAAGCAGTCATAGTGTCCACAGGGGGGAACTCATAAGCCTGAAGAGCCAAACCCAAACAGGGAGAAGCCTGAAACTGTTGCTTATTAGTATTTTTGTCTTTGTCTCTGAAATTTGTGATCCTATTTAGCGCTTTGAACGTAGATGACTTTCTTGTACAAAGGTCTGGAGAGGCATCACGTAATGTGCTACATGCTGTATCCTCCTGAGGTTTACTGGTGCTGAGCTCTGACAAAAATGCGTACCCTGAAGTCTGTGCTCAGTCTTCCGTGAGGAGGCAGCCAACCGCTCTGTGCAGCAGCAAATCTGCCAGCTGGCCATAGAGGGGCGATGGCATCAGCTGCAGCCTATCCCCTTTGCTAGCTACATGACATATCTGGTCTGGGAGGATTAGAAACCAGGGGAGCGGAGAGCAAATTGCTGCAGGGAGATGAGTTTGGGGGCAGGGGAGTGTATTCACGCAACTGCTCTTTTTAACATTTCTCTCTTGATCCCAAGCTACCTGCTATGCGAGATGGGGGAAGGGGAGACTGCAAAGGGAGAGTCTGACTTTCAGGGAAGACTATGGAGAAACATAACTCACATTAGTGGTGAGATTAAAGGATTAGATTCAATTCACACCCCATTCAAAATGAAATTTCAGCCTCTGCTTTTTGTGTAACGTGCAGTGGGCCAGAGCTGTGACAGTGGTTACAGAGCTTAGCATCCTCAACAGCACACAGAGGGAGAGGGGTCTAGTCCCTGATTTCTGTGCGTTTCTGTCCTGGTTTCGGCAGGGATAGAGTTAATTTCCTTTCTAGTAGCTGGTACAGCTGCTCTAGTACAAGTGTCTCCTTGCGTGTGAAATACCGCAGCTTCTCTTGTGATGAGTGTAGAACATGACCTATGGTACCACCTTTCCCTTTCTCCCACTCCCTACGCTGGATATTTCCTTGAATAATTTCTCCAGGAAATCCTCTCTCTGAGGCATTGCAAACAGATATTGGAAGCCTATTTCTTAATTTAAAAAAAAAAAACCACCAAAACCCACAACATAAAAACCTTCCTGTAATGCACTTCTTGGATGTGGCTTGATATTACAGAATCTTGTGCACCAAATCACAGCCTATAGTGGAACTGGCTATTATATTCCTGGTGTGTGAAATGACTTGAGAACAGAACCAGTTTCAATAGTAACTTTCTGTTTGAAGGCTGGACTAGCTCAGTTTCCAAGGTCAGGTTTCTGGTGTGAATACCTGATTCCAAAACTGACATATATTAGAATATTTTCATGATTAAAAAATCATTACTGTGTTCCAATGAAGGCAGATAACTACAGAGGAAGCAAGTTCTTTTTTCAAGTAATTTTTCAAGCAAATAGTCACAGAGAGAACTCTACTAATTCAGCCAGTTTTAATCAAGACTTTTTGTGCTTCTTTCTTTGTTTCCCCCTCAAATATTTTGTAAACTGTTCTTTCCTAGCTTAGGTGGGTTTATATGCTTAGTGCTTGTAGATCAGCTCCATTCTTTAGCCATGCCAGCTTTTGCTCATTTTTGTTGAACATCTTCCAATTTCTCATTTATCCGGTAATAAGATGTTCAAAACTAACACAGCATTGCAGGTACAATTTCCTTTCCACTTGGGGTTACAGTGCTCTTAGTTACACAGCCCAAAATTTTACTGGGCCTTTTCTGCTAACCTATTATAGATATATATTCATACGTAAGTTGGTAGGTTGGTGCCTACTGTACCTAAGTCTCTTCAAACATCAGTGCTTTCCCCTCACAGAATGTGTGGTTTGGATTGCTTTTCTGTGGGTATACTGGTTGGTATTTTTCCAGGTTTAATATTTTTGCTACATTTTTAACTGTGCTAGGAGGTCCAGGACTACTTGCTCATTCTTCTAACAATTTGTAATTTAGTAATTCATGGTGATTTCATTGTCCTATATTTACTCTCTCTTCCAGACCACTGTTAATGTCAAATAAGACAGGGTCCAGCATCCTCTGTTAGACTGTGCTCTCCTGTGACTCAACTCTGCTAGCCAAGAGCACGTTTGACACTGGCTGGAGGTGACTGCCTGCCCAGGCTCTTTCCATGCTCTTGCCCTGAACTTGTAAATCAAAATAAGCTGTGTTAGGTTACCCAATTTAAATACTCTAGAGGCTGTTCATCAATGTAGTAGTAAAATAGCCAACTGGAGAGTTAAAAAGAAATTGTTGCCACATGCATTTAAACTGGAAGATAGAGGAAAAATCTACATCATTAGTGACTGTGTGAAGAGATAAAGCTACACATTTAAGCTCCAGGCTCTGTGGGTTTCCTAAGAGAGCCAGGCAGCTGTGTGGGAGTTGTGCAGGAGAAGTCCCACCTCCTCGTGAGGCTGTTGGGCACTCCACCATGTTCTTGCTTGTAGATATTTGAATGTATTCTCTTTCCCCTGACAGGTCCACGGGAAGTGCGTGTGTAGACACAACACAGCAGGGGACCACTGTGAGAAATGTGCACCACTATACAACGATCAGCCTTGGAAGCCAGGAGATGGAAAAACAGGGGCGCCAAATGAATGCAGAAGTAAGTGGGAGGGAGTTTACTGATCCAGGCTTTCAGGATGAGCACTCACCATGCCAGCAGGCAAAGTTCCCTAACAAAGACTTCTGTCGATTTACACTAATGGTGCCATTACAGAAACTGGGGATAAGTTGCTGGTCATTGATGCAAAACTTCAGTATGCATGTTGTTTTACTGCAGCTGACCCATTTGGGCTATTGGGAAGTGGAATTGACAAGTCAGAAATCTGTTCTTCATGCAGCTACGTCCCCTCATGTGTTTTAGCATTCCAGGGTTTTGTGCAGGGCTTACGATACCATCAAATTGGTTCGTCTTACTGTAAGAATACCACACAGCTCACAACCTCCCAAGTTTCTCAGACCCTGCTGGGACTCTCACTCTTTGTTGCAATTTCTAGTTTTTATGAAAATCAAGGATTTCAGGCAGATGAAATGTGTTACATTCAGATATTTCCTCCATGATTTACAGTAGGAAAATGATACCATTTGAATAGTATTGCTGTGTCTATTATATAAGCCTGAAATATATTCTCCTGTTTCCCACCAGAGTGTCGCTGTCACAACCATGCTGATAGCTGCCATTTTGATCTGAGTGTTTGGCTGGCATCAGGAAAGCGCAGTGGTGGAGTCTGTGACAACTGCAAGCATAACACAGAGGGACATCGGTGTCAAAGGTGCAAACCAGGGTATTACCGAGATAGAGGGAAACCCATGTCTTCTACAGAGGTCTGCAAACGTAAGTGACTATTGTTAACGTGTGGTGAAGACGAATGGTGGAAGAATCATTAAAAGAATGATTAAAAGAAAGAAATCAATAACTCCTGTAGAAGCAACTCACAAGTATTACTGTCCTTTCTTTGTATTCTTTTCCTAAACTACAGCTTTCTGATGAAAGGTCATCTTCCTGATTTTCTGTGTTTATTTCTCCCCCTGGTATCACACTTTTTGTTGTGATAACTACTACAGTTCTCCAAATGCACTGCATTTTGGGGAAAGGTACATTCTTCTTGTGCTTGCATTTAAAACAATATGGTTCCTTTTTTCTTGAGGCACATTTTATTTACCTGTTTTTTTCTGCACCTCAAGACTGTGTGTGCCTATGTATAAGCTATTGTCAAGTTCCACTTGATTGTGCAACATCTGTGCACATAAATATATATAATAATGGCTGCAGGAGGTGTAGGAAGCATGAGACCATGCATATCCACTTGGGAACAAATAGATCAGAGCTCACTCAGACTTATCTCTGGATTCTACAGCTGTATTATGGGGTGCTTTGCCCAAATTAATTGCCTCATTAACACTTCAGCAGGATGTGTTAGGAAGTAACTCGGGCATAGAGGCACTAATGGTTGTACGCAGAGGGTGTACAACCTCTGGATCAAGGTAGTTTGCACCCAGCCAGTCTGGAACATAGCCCAAATCTCCCTTACTTAGTGTAAACATTTCCTGAGTATCCTGCCAGGCTTCACACATCTGATTCCATCTGGCATCTATTTGAGAGGTTGCTATTTCCAACAATATACATCATTTCATTTCTCCCTTTGGATAGTTTTCCTTCCCCGTAGACATCAGTTGCCAGCACAGTTGCCAGCACAGAGAACTTCATCCTCTGTCATCTGTACTCATGCCCACTGGCATCATGTGCTTTTGAAGCTTTCCTGACCCTTTGATGTTCTTCATCAAGATTCCTCTTAAGCACTCAGGTTACAAACACTCCTCTCCCTACGACTGCATGGCCTGTGATATTGCTTAAACTTTTTGTGCACAACACATCCTATGTTTCTGCTCTTTTGTATTCTTTCCACTGGATCTTAGTGCCAGCACAGACTGCTTCCACACAACCCCTTCTTTCTGATTTCACAACATTCATCACAGAACACTGATCAGCAGGCAGGACTGGGGGTGAGCTTATCTAACTCACCCTGAATCCCATAGTGTTCTATGGTGGCCCCTTTCTAATCCTGTTTCTACTCTGAGCAGATTTGCTACAGGGAAATATTGTAATGAGAATAAATTCTGTGCCAGAAGATTAGTTTTCAATCTCATAGTGCCTGAAAGAATCTGTGTATGAACTCTTGTATTTAACAGCAGGGTGATGGTGTAGTAACCAACATCATGTGTAATATTAGATAACCACTAAAGTCAAGGAGCACTGGAGAGCAGTGAAGAGGAAAAAACATTGTTTGAAAATACAGCCTATCTGTGTGGAAACCCTAGAACAGTCTGCCTGGATGAAATCAGACCTTGACTCTACCTCTGCCTCTTTTGTCTGGTCTGGTTACAGGCCTCTCAGTACCTCCTGCCAATACTCTGCATAGCAAAAGAAAAACTGTTCAGAAATTTACCTTGTTGAAAGAGCTTTATTCCTATCGTGCCAGTCAAGCACAATAATGTTCTTTTCACCTGGGAACATGCTGCTGCCAGCAGAAGGCCCCCAAATGCAATTGTTCCCACTCTGACTTGCACTCTCAGGTCTAGATAGCTGCCATCCTGCTTTAGCCACCTGAAAGTTATATGTCTCTTCTAGGCTCCCTGTACAGTCAGTGGAGAAACAGCGGGACCTCTAGGGAATGATTTATTGCAGTCTAACGTAGATGCCTGAGATAGATGAGCTGAATTGCCCTCTAGAGGATATCTATTTCTCTTCCTTGACTTAAGAGGTATTCTGGATCATTAGCCTGCACTAGAGTTTCTGTTGGTTGAGACTAATCTAACAGGTTTGATTCAGCATTATTGCAAATAGGTAAGCATGACCCTATCTGTGCACGATTCAAGTCAATGGGACCTTTCACGGTGAAATGCTTGTCATATCAAGATACAAGGAAGGGTATTGCAGTTCACTCTAGAAGCCTCAGCTTTTACGGCAGACTGATGTGTGCATGATGCTTGTACCTGTGTGGAAATAAAAGGGACACTGCAGATATAACTACAGAGTTAAGAGAATCCTGGGAGGGGGGTGGTTAGTCTGTGCCTTTTCTCTTTTATTTAAAGTGAGAAGGAGAATTTCCACAATGACATTTGACAAATTACCTTAATAGGGTAGTGTTTTGTATGATGAAAGAACTGATCCCCAAACACTTCCCCATGTGGTTTGCAGGCAGTGTATAAGTGTGCACTTCATATTATGCTGTACCTCTGCAGAGAATTTTCAGGGAACACTTCACTACTTTGGTTATTATCAATGAGAGCAAAACGAGAAGCACCAGTGCAGACAGGAAGAGTTGTTTTGGTTAGCACAGACTCAGTCTGATAGAGCGAAGATTTCACCTCCAGGAGCATCATCAGCTCCTTATGCCTAGAGCTGATATTAAACTGAAAGGCCTCATGCAGGATATAACAGAGGCCCTCTTCTCCATCCTTTAGGTTGCAAAACTTGCATTGCTATTAAACTTAATCTGGTGTGGTCTGAGTAAATTGTTCAGGTTGCGTGACCCTAAAAACAACTCTGGTTACTCAGTAAAAAACAGTTACTGTTTTGAGCATTGCTAATATGTAAGAAATTAGACAATTAGACCACCAGGTACATTTCTCTCATACCTCAGCCTGCTGATCATAAATTGAAGAGCTGCCACTTCTGGATTAGCATGTTTGTGAGGATTTAAATGTACCAATTCCAAGGCATCATCTCACTTTGAGAAAACCACGCAAACAGTGCCAGACTAACAACACTAAATGAAAACCCCACCCACTGGGCAAGTGCTGAAAAGCAGTAATAAACTGGAAACAGCCGACTGAATGGATGATTTTGGTGAGAGCAACCTGGTCCTCAGCTTCCCATTTTGAACTCAGAGGAAAAAAAAAACCTCAATGGGAGATCAAAACTTGACCCTTGTGTACAGTAGATACTGAGCTGGGAAAGGAAATCTGATGAAAAAGCTGAATGAAATGCTGTGCTAATCCCTTTGAGAAAGCACGCTTGAAGAGTGCTCTGCCATCCAGAGCAAAGTCTAGGTTCAGCTGTGACATCCCCCTCAGGCTCCCAGAAAGTTAACAGGACACTGCCCAGGCCCAGAAAAAGTCTTTAAGCATTAGTCATAATAATGAACAGCATTCTCTCTTAATCACTGCTAGGAAAAAAAAGTTGTATAACAATTGGATGTCCTGGCACTATCCAAACCACCCTTTGTTGACCCTCCAATGTGAGACTGAAAAGACATTCCCATGAAAAAAAAAATCTGTTGAAATTTGACATGTAAGTGTGAATCTGCTATTCCTTTTTGTCTGCAGAGGTAGCCTGCCTCCAATCCCTTTGCTTCTCCTGTTCCTAGCAGCTGGGGATGAATGAGAGCCAGGTCGTGTGCACAGCCTTGTTTTGACACTGCTTAGATCTATAGTTAAAAAAAAAAAGGCAGGCATGAAAAGAGCCCCAGAGCAAGGCACACACCTGCCTGTTATTGGGGGTGACAACACAGGATTAAGTAGTTTGGATATAGACTTGTATGGGAGCTTTGACTCGGAAGCCTAATCGTTTCCTAACCAATGGTTAGAAAAGCTGCTGTATCCTTGGCTCTTTCCTGTGGCTTATTTGGAGGCTTAAGGGATCCTTCTGAAATGGCACCATCTTTTGTACTCACCCTTTGCTTAGCTTAAAAAATAATGCAGGCATGTAGACCTATTAAAAAGGGTCTCCAGGAAAACAAGCTTTTTTACTCTAAGCGCAAGGGCTGAAAATTAAAATGTGCCCAGATGCACATGCACACACACACACACTCTGAAAAGCTCTGCTTCTCATCCTTTTACTTCTGAGCAGAGGGAGTGAACTTTTAATTGTAATATCACAAAGGCCTGATCACATCTTGGTTCAAAGTCTGTCTTAATCAGCCCTGACCACACACACAGCTGTCTATCTCATTTCCTTCATTTAAGAAACATCACTGGCCGAGTCAATCCCCACATCTGACATGCTTTAAAACGTGCCCTGATTTGGTCATATGCTCCAAAGATGCACATGTATATATTTCAGGTTCAAAAGGCTTTGTTTGATTTTTCATTTTGCCTGTTTTTCATCAAATAGCCAGAGTCTGCTCATAGCTACATCTTATGCAGTGTTATTAGACAGAAGTTTAAGGCAAGATACCTCAAAGTCCACTGAATTACTTGGAGCACTTGCTATTTTCCTATAAGTTGGGATCATATTGTTACAACCAATATTATATTTTACATCTGCGTCTAATTACATGGGAAAGACAGCTGTGCTGAGGGCAGACAGATTTGAGGACTTGAGTGGAGGCTGCTGTATGAATTATTCATTTTTCATTATTCCATATCTCCTCCTTTTTACAATAGTTTGACAAAACATACTTAGTATAGGAGTGAGACTAAAAGGCAAGAGGATGCTTTGTGATACTTCGTGACTGATAGCCAATTCTAAAGTACAATGATGAAATTTTTCATTACGCTGCTGTCAAGGGGAGAACCCAAATAAACCAGCCATCTCTGAGCCAGAACTGTCTGCACACCGTCCCTAACATAATTGATGATGCCTTTGACAAACAAGGCCATTGTCTTGTCGGCTGGTGTTTTGTTAGACAGGGAGGCGGATGGAGAGAAAACTAGGGTTTGCCAAGAGAAAAGAAGCAAAAATCAGCAGGGAAAGATGCTGTGTTGTCAAATATTGGGAAATGTAAAAGGGTGAGGTTTTGGAAACTTGCTTTTACTTTTCTTTAATTGTGAGGTTTATCTGCAAATCTGTGGTACTATTAAACAGATAAAACTTAGTCATCAACAGCTGCCCCTTCAGCATGTGACATGCGGGCTCTTATTTTGGGAGTTACCTTAGATGCACAACTGGGATTTTGGCCATAATTCTCTGGAAGCCAGACAATGTACACACCCAAGCTGAAATGCTAAATAAACACAGACTGAGTAAAGCATTCGCAAGCCATTTGTATAACTCATCTGAAAGTGTTGTACATTTATTGATTCAGCTTGCTTTCTGATCCACCAGAAGCTGTCCCGGTTTCTAATTGGGGAATATGCCCCACAGTTCATTTGGGAACATTAGTTTTCCTGAACTGCAGCCCCAAAATGGAAAAAAAAAAAAAAAAAAAAAAGCAGCACTTTTTTCCTACCTCCTCATCAGATTTTGCCAATGCTGTCAGTCACTGTCCTGTAATACTTTCCCTTAGGAATAGGATGGGAGAAGGTCTCATCTTCCTGAATCAGGCTCTACTTTCAGTTGGTGATAGGTAGTCTATATGATGCTAATGATTTACCCATCTGTTATGTGACCCTAACTGATGAAACCGGAAAACGGGAAATAAGAGGGGAATAAAGACGGACCCAGAAGTTGCAGAAATATCAGAAATTTAAGGCAAAAACTCCACAGGTAGATCCTACATACAGAGATATTACAGTGAAATTGGAAACCTGGATTCAAGCCAACCCAGATGTTGGCAACCTCTTACTTCTTGTGGCTCAGACCTGTCTGCAGTAAAGGAACCGTGTGTTTCCCCCCCTTATCCCCAAATCTATGACATCCATTTTTTTCAGTGACGGACAGAACGAAGTGTCTCCTCTTTTAGGGTGATGTAGTCAGCCCTGCAAAAATCTGGGCGAAAATAATTCAAGTTGAGCAGCAACAAATCAGAACTTGCCTTTGAAACTGTCAGTGCTAATGAGCACTTCATTGTTACACCTGCTCTCCAGAACTGACAGCAAAATCCCTGGGTTTGCTCCCAAAGTCAAGACTGCTTTGTGGCAAACAGGCGAGCCTGCTGCCATCCGCCAACCAGCTCATTGTGTTGAGTACATTGCCCATGACAGCACGCTTATTTTCTGTCCTTAGGCTATTGTGCTAGTGTCCCTTGAAAACAACGGACTGAGATCTGTCTACAGCAGAGTGTAATAATATTATTAAAAATATTGGCATAAAGAACACAGGGCATGGTAAAAAAAAAAACTATGTAGTAAGCAGATCATAAGAGAAATGCCCTTTAAACAAAATTGCTCACCCTTTTTCTCGTACTATTTTCAAAAGATATTTTCTTTTCTTGAGCATCAACTATGAGGTTGCAGATGAAAGTGAATCTGACTCTGCTACACTTAACACTCTTTATAGTCATATACTTGCCCATTCCCCTTGGAAAATGATGTGTGGAATCAGAGTGTTCATTTGGTCTCTTATCTGTGAGCTCATGAAGAAAAGTAGTTTGATCAGAAGCAATGATGGGCAAACTTCAAAAGCTTTGGAGATCATGTTTGGTTCAGATAAGCATCCAAAAGGCTGGTCCCTGATCCAAGCTATCTAAACACCTTGGGTGTCCAACATTTAACTGAAAATCTCTGTTAAAGCGGGTCTTAGCCACAAGATTTTTATTTCTGCCCTCTTCCAGATGGATGAAGTAGTGATGCATTTCCTTTTCAGTCTCTGCTACAAGCAGAAGCCAGGGCATGCTGCTTTGTTAATACAAAAAAGAGCTGAAATATGAAGGCCTGGAGTTCAGCTCAGTTCTCAGTTTAATCAAACTTGTTTGAATATCAGAAATGAGTGGGTATGTTTATTGCTTGTATTTTACCTCTGCAGAGCTGTTGGCAGCAGGCTTGACCATCTCAGCTAGCCTCTGCCCTGATGGAGAGGAATCAACTGTGTTGGCTTTGCACCACTATCTGTATATTACTTTCCACCTCGCTCCCTGATGCTGTCACACTGGGAATGTACTGATGGCCTGGGATTATGACAATTTATTGTCTCTGAAGGCAGAGTTGCTCACAGGAGCTGTTTTACTACCAAGTTGCCTTGGGTTGCCAGGCTGATGTCAAACTGGCTATAGCATTAGAAAGATCTGGGGTTTTTTCCCTCCTATTTGCTGATCTCCAGCTACATGTAAAATACGTCTAGTGAGTTTAGAGATCTTCTCTCATTCTGTCCACCTTCCTTATAGCAAATCTGCTCACGTATTCGTACAAAAAATTTCATCAGCTTCCTTACACACATACAGTACTGCATGGTGAGATGTGTCCCTTAGAACTCGTACTGAAGGAAATTTGTGGACTCTGGAGGCAGAAATCGAAAAAACATTTCAGGTCATCTGAAGCACCTGCATAAGCCGCATCTAGCCCCAGAGGAAACAGTAGTTTTGTGATCTCTGTGTTCACAGGAAAGACAACATAGGCAATAATTATAATTTTTTACCTCGTCCATGCTAGCGAGTTTTTTTGCAAAACACTTTGAAAGTGAATCACCTGCAAGCCTCTTCAAAAATAAACACACAGTGGAGGCTTCCTGCCACCGCTTCAAAACCCTGTACAGTCAAGATTTGTGTAGTAGGGAAGAACTGACTTTCACACATAAATGGGTCCCAGTTGGACTTGGTTTGCAGTGCTTAATGAGTTAAAAAGAAACAAAAATAATATTGCAAATGTAGGCTGACAATGCAATGTTTACCAGTTCTGACTTAAAACTTCCGAGCATAAGGAAGGGGGCACGAGTTTATCAGCCTTGCAAGAATGTCACTTAACCAGATGACCCCTGGGCACATAATCTCAGTCACCTCTTACCGTATCTCCATAGCTTGCGCCTGCCAGCCAATGGGTTCAGCCGACGCAACTTTCAGCAGAAGCTGGCGATGCCACCCCAAGACGGGATTCTGCTACTGCAAGCCAGGTGTGGCAGGCCCCAACTGCGATAGATGTCTCATGGGCTACTGGGGCTTTGGAGAAAATGGCTGTCGCCCTTGTGACTGTGCCAGAGACTGCGACCAGCATACTGGAAACTGTTTCAATGGGTAAAGAAGCCCTCCTTTGGGTTCACTTTGAGATGGGATTCTGTGAAATGAAACAAAGATTAACTGAAATACCGCAGCAATGACAGTAATTGGAGGATGCTGGAGGGTGCACAATCATTTGAAAAGGTGGCTGTAAATCATAAAAGATTTCTTAGATTCCATTTGGTGGCTGGCACACTTTTAAGTCCATTGTATTATCCAAGGCAAACTGGAAATGATGACTTTTTGCAGTAATAATAGGCAACTCCACAACCCCATGGAAATATGTACAGCATCTTTAAATACACCTGTTTACCTTGGAAATAGATGGAAGAGTCTGGAGAGCTTGCCTCTCATCTGTGCCCAGGGTAAAATGAATTACAAGGTCTCCCTCTTGTTTCTAGAGGGCAGGCATCTGTACCCCAAACGTGCATTAATCAGTACAGAAATCCTATGATTTGCTGAGTGACTGCAGTTTTATGGGTCCTGCAGGTGCCCTCAGTTCCTAGTGACACCAACAAGTGGTCACTAACTTGGAGTTACTTAATTCCATAAAAACAAACAAACAAAAGCAAAAAAGGCCCAATACGTAGTTACTTTAAAAAATGCTAAGCCAGCAGTGGTAAGGCCTGCTTTACCACTAGGTAAAAGTCTAGATCTTGTGATGTCTCCATATGGCATGAAGTCTTGCTCTTATTTGCACTCCCAACCTGAAGAAAGCAAGCTCATCTGTCTGGATACAGCCACATGTTACAAACACCTGCTTCCCACCCATCTCGTGTCCTAACCAAGTCTTCTGTTTTACGTGTCCCCCCAGCTATGACAATGAGCCATTCTTTAACATCCCCATTGGGGGACGAATCCCTGACCTTGTGCAAACACCAACCAACGAGAGCGAAGAGGAGTGGAAATGGAATGACCATGAGCAGGGATTTTCTGCACTGAGGCACCCAGGTACAGCCCAGAGTCTGGGAACATTTAGTAACTTCACTAAGTGCCAGTTCTTTCTTCTCTCCACCCTGACTTAAATTCCCCCACTCATCTCTAGCTTGTCTGTCCTCCACCTGCTGGCAGTATCTGCTAATCTGAATTATGTAAGTTATCATTACACTTAACATTGTTATTTTCCAAACCAACTGTACTATCCAACTTTGGTTTTGGAAATTGGTAAGTCATGAATAAGATTGTGTGGAAAAAATACTCTCCTTTTGTTGTCGTAATTATAACGCTTATGATTTTACACAGCTCCTTCTCAAGCATCCAGTTGCTGTTCAGAACTTCAAATGCTATTTGTAAAAAGATCATGTCAGCCATCACTGAAATGCACCACCTCTGGGGTTGAACGCAAGTGATTTTAAGAGTAAGATATTCCTCATGGCACAATAGCTCAGGAGAGAAAGTAAAGTATACTGTATCCAGCTAAAGTTACAAAGTAGGCTTATAGAATGAGGTGGAGCCTTTAATACTTAAATAGTTCTCAGTTTTGCTTGCGGTGTATGAAGGTCAGCACTTACCAGCATCAATGGCTTTGTAAGACCCAGAGGTAATAGTGCCACCTATTGCATATCTTGACTTTTCTGAGAGGGATATTACCTTAATACCAGCAAGGATCAGCATTTCTTAGCTTATGGGATCGAACAAGGGTATTATTACTTACATGATTTACACCTGGATCTGATTCTTACAAATCTCTTTATTAGTATCAGTTTATTAACTGTACAATAGACCCCATGAGGGCTGCATTTTACTTGACAGTACTGATCAGATTTCAGAACAATTATTGTATCATCTAACAAGAAACAGATTTGCAAATAACTGAGCTCACTCTCAAACTTACTCTTAAGATCCATGCAGATTATGGGAGCTATATACATACGACTTTATAACTGAGTATCATTTGCTTTTCTTTTCTCTCTCATGTCCTGGCTCTTCTCCAACCCTTTGTGTTCTGTGGTTCCCCTGCTAGAAAAGTGTGTGTGCAAAGAAAAGGTGCTTGGAAGCGTCACTGACTTCTGCCAAATGAAATATGCTTATGGTAAGTGGGTGACATGCCCTCAAGGTATGATAATTTCACAATGTTCTCTCTATGCATGTTATTAGCTGATAGCTATGAAAAATGACAGGACTGGCTAAGTCATGAAATAAGAGGTAGGATTTCTTCTGCCTTTTTTGTCTAGTGACATGTCCAACTTCTGATCAGAACTGAATAGCATTTTTCATGCAAGGCTCTGCGGTGTCTCCCTTCCACCCAGTTAGCTTCCCTCTTTACAGCAGCGGGAGTGCTAGAATTGTAAGTCAGTGGAATGGTCGGCCTCTACATCAAGAATAAATGATAAAAACCTTGCATCTAAGCTGCCATTGTTTGTGCACTCATTATGCAGGTTCAAATGGCCATGCTTGTTTACCAAGAATGTATTTAATACTATGGTTTATGAACACCTGGTTCATGCCATCACATGAAGCAAGAAAGGAAAGCTCTGGGATCCAGAGGTTTGATGTGCTTGTGTCATGACACAACAAAGCCTGCTTGTGGGACTGAACTAGATGAACCTACCCTGCCAAAAAGTCAGGGGATCCTATTAAATTAAAGGAACAGAAATTTATCATAGCAACCAGATGTTGGGCTACAAAACAAAAATGCTTTTTCTGGTTTGTTGTGCAATCACAGAATTTTAGCCATGTGACATGCCTGCAGTCTGATGGGGAAACTTCCTGACTTCCTTCCTGTAGAGCAGACAATCCCTTCCCACAGGACAAAATTTTTGAGAGGCCAGTGTTAAAGCTCAACACAAGTTTTCAAACTGCAAAATATAAAGCCTAGAATCAGTGCACTTAAAATCAGACTGTTAGCTGCTGATCTGTTTTTTCCACCCTTCCTATGTATACATACAAGTGCTTTCCTA
Organism: Aptenodytes patagonicus; assembly: GCF_965638725.1. Classification (NCBI taxonomy): domain Eukaryota; kingdom Metazoa; phylum Chordata; class Aves; order Sphenisciformes; family Spheniscidae; genus Aptenodytes; species Aptenodytes patagonicus. Next base: position 13,412,439 of record NC_134956.1, read on the forward strand.
CGATTTCCAAGTGTTTGACATCAGCTCATTAAAAAGTAGTTGCTAAATAACATGGTGAAAGGATCAGTTAACTACTTCAATAGAAAAATCTAGTTTTTCTTCTCCAAATTTATTTAGAAGAACCATGACTGAAGTGGACAAGCATTGGAACACACTTGCTGTACAACTGCAGTGTTTTTTCATGTCTTCTTTCAAGGTGCTAAAATTCTACCTTTTAGCAGCATAAAACAAAATTCATTTAGAAATTCATTGTTGGTCTCTATCTTGGTATGTTTTCTGGCAGTGATAAAAGCAAGAATCCTATCAGCTCATGACAAAGGGACCCATGCAGAAGTTGTTGTGAAAGTGAAGAAGGTCCTGAAATCAGGCAAAGTGAAAATTGCTCGGAGCAACAGAAGCATTTACCCAGAATCCTGGACCAACAGGGGATGTACATGTCCCATTCTCAATCCTGGTAAGGACAAAATACTTACCAGGTATTTTCCTTTCCCTGTAAACAGTGGTGACAATTCATTATGAACATTAGCTATGGCTACTTAACACTTCCCATCGGTCTTTCCGGGGGCAGAGTCCTTTGATTCATCCACACCAACAAGGGAGTCAATAGACAGCTGCAGGAAAAAGCATTTTCTTATCAGAGAACAAAGTTTTACCAAAAAGCCCAAATCTCCCTGGAAATGTTTTACTTTCAGTGACTTTATTTGATCTTCCAGAATATTTGTAACTAGAAAAATGTTTGTAAGAAAAAAAATCCCTGTACTTTTATGTCCAAAGAGTTTTCTTCCTCAGTCTGTATTCTCACATCATTCTTTACTTCTTTTTGGAAAAACTAGAAATTATTATGAAAATTTGGAAAGTGGAGGGAATCTAACTTCTTCTATACCTTTGTAATGGTTTCAAATAATGAAAAGTAAGTCTTTCTTCTACTGTAAATTCTAGTGCATTCAATGGTTTGTTCCATCAAAGGCTAAAGCTGACAACCTGAAGCATATTGGAAACCAATCATAGGTGGGAAGCATAAAACCAAATTAATTTAATTTCAAACCAAGTAAGACAGGAAAATCTTTAATAATTAGAAAAATAATCTTTTAAGTAAATAAAGCCCCTCTTTGTATAACCAGCTTAGGATAGGTCTCTAGCTTTGCTCCCTAACCACATTCTAACAGAATGATCCATGTTAGTTCACTTTTAATTATGGGAATCTCCCGGCAGCAGTGGAGTGGAGAAGTAGGGTAGTAGAAAGCAGCTACCTTCTCCCCAGCTCTGCTGCAGGCAGAAACATCACACTATAGACTGCAAAGCTCCATACTACTGCTGAATAATGTTATCAATGGCTGAGCAGATACATTCCGCAATTCAACCTTCCCTATTGCTGCCTTTCCTGCAATACAACTTAGTGGACCACAGAGAGAAATATGTTTACTTGAACAACAGCTGAAATCTCCGGGTAAATCTCAGAATCCTACAAATTTGAGCCTGGACTCTATTTTTTTCAAGTAGAATCATTTAGGTTGGAAAAGCCCTTTAAGATCATCGAGTCCAACTGTAAACCTAACACTGCGAAGTCCACCACTAAAGCATGTCCCTAAGTAGATGCTAGGTGTCTAATTCTGACAGATTTTGATTACTCACAGCTTTCCTTCATATCACTGGAAGTTCCAAGTCTTTGGGACCGTGTCCTGGGACCAAATCCCAGTAAGACAAAGACTTTGGGTGTCATTAAGGTGACCAGTAGTGTATGCTGGGGATCATGTTTCATTATTCAACCTTACACCACAGAAAATGGTGACTTGCTATCATTCTAAAAGCAGCACCTGATGAAAAAAACATGGGGTAATTTTTCTCTCTGAATAGATTAAAAACATATCCACTGAGTGAAAGGAATTCCTTGTGATTCACTTAAAATGTAGGTTTAATCTAACCTTTAAGACAAGTTCTTAGCTGAAATTAGCCACATACAAGAGACAGCTGTTTTAGGAAAAGCTGTGTCAAATCAAACTCTGTATGAATTTCTGCTGTTATGGCAAAATGAACTGTACCGTCTCAGAAACAAATTTTGTCATCCATTATCTGTATCAAGTGAAAGACTGCATCTGAATTTGCATTGAAGTGTAATATGGACCCTGAGCTCTCTTTTTGGGAGTAGTTCTTGAATTGGCACAAAAAATTTTTGGCTTAATGTAGTCCAAATGAACAAGGTGCTTTCCTTTACTTAAACTCCAGTGGCACAGTTGTGCATAATTAAGCATTTACCAGTGCTCCCTATGAAACTGTGGGAGCCCTGAATCAGATATGAATAAAACACATTGCTTAAAGATGATGAGACTACATCTGATCCCACACAGATATTTGAACAGGGAAAATATCACAGGACATTTTTCTCCTTTGTACCGCTCTAGCTTTATTTTGCATCTCTTTAGAAACATAGGGCTGAAGACATACAGTTCAGAAATGTAGATGCTTGAGATACAGGTGTTATGCCATTGCCTCTTGATATAAATTAAAGCTATGGACAGGTCCCCATCACTGCAGTTCTGCAGATTTCAACATATTGTTTGACTGAGCCCCTGCTCCAAGATCACAGTATGCCCTGACTCATGGTGGAAACCTTACTTTTTTGCTCTTGGGGCTTTTACACCCTCCTTTCTATACAAGCATCAGCAGTTGCTTCCCAGCACGTAACTTTCAAGAAGGAGGGCAGGAGGGGACAAAGGCATAAGCAGCAGCCACCAGATCCCTGCAGATCTGTGTGCAGAACCTCACACATAACTTGTCATGGGTGTGCTTCTGTTTCTCTAAATTCTGATCAATGAGGGAATTTTACTTACTACAATTAATGCAACACAAAGAGTGCTTATATACCTACTAAGGCAGTGACATCTTGTTTCTTGTCTCCATGTGTAGTTACCCACTTTTTTGTTCACAGACCTCTTTTTTGAGGCTCTGCTACCTGTATCTTAAGGTTATAATCTAGGAAGTCCAGCTTACTATTTTCATATGTAATACCAGCTTCCACATCTGTTCAGATCAACTTCTGCTACTCATCATACCTATACAAGCCAGGGGTAATGCTACTGAAGCACACGGAGTTACAATGGCTTAAAACAAAGGTCAGATAGAGACTCAAACCTGGTCATCTGCACATGGAGGTGTTGAATTTGTAAGCAGTAAGGCCACTGGAATGAAATCAATTTGTAGTTGTAATTCCTGAGCATAATCATATGACAACATTGAACCTGTGTGCCCAGGAGTCAGCATTGACAATATGCCCATGAAAGTATGTTTACACATAAGATGGCACATGCGTAAACTGGATGAAGCTGGCTAAGATGCTACATGCCAGATGCTTATGAAATAGAGAAATTCTGCATTTAGTTCTGTTTTCTTCTATTTATTGACTGAAGTTTTCTTTTTTTTTTTTTTGTTTTAAACTAGGTACTGACTATCTTATAGCAGGCCAGGAGGACTCTAGGACCAGCAAACTCCTTGTGAACATGAACAGCCTGGTGAAACCCTGGAAAGCATATTTGGGAAAACAAGTATCAGATATTCTTCGAACTGGGTGCAAATAATTTCTGCTTCAGAAGTTACAGTGCTGAACTTTGCCTTTTAGTAACACTGCAGTGAAAGGTGTAGTTAGTTCATGTGTTCCCATTCAACATGCTCCTAGCTGAAGTGATGAAAGCAGATTTACCATCCTTTCTCCTTTCATGTGCTTAGACAGGAAACTTGGGACATGACTACTTTTTTCAAAAAATGCACAGCCTTATCATACAAAATTAACTAGTGCATCATGCATAGGTTACAGGTCAGTTCTTAATTTCAGCCTGATTCCACGCAGCCAGAGAATCATTTTACAAGGCAAAACTAAAGATATGGAATAGTGTTTCCATACGCCAGGTCAGAGCCTGATATTAGTATGCATAAGCTGCTTACATAACGCATTAATTACTTGGGTGTAGTTTTCTTTATAAGTGACCACTAACAGGCAGCAATTTCTTTCAGCTTTACAAGTGGCATAATACTAAACAAGCACATCAAATAATACTTATTTAAAAGAGCTCAGATTGATTTAACATCAGGCTGCAATTATGCCTATATTACAGGCTGCTTTCTAGAAGGCAATATTATTCCATTGCTGCACAGAACAAACTAACACGTGACTTATCTTGGGACAAGGTCCTTTATAGATGTACATTGCTATCATCAGTGCTTAGTGCTGAGGTCTGTTGCAGAAAGCACCTTGGCTCAAACTTGATTCCAAATCCAACCCTTGCTCTTTAAGGTAATTTTGCTCTTTGCTGTAGTACTTTAGTCTGTAACACCACAAAGGTTTCACAGTGATTACCACTAAAAAGCCTTATGCTAGGAAAGAGCCAAAACATGTGAGGAACTAGTAGCTGCTCTAATGTTGAGATTTTAACACTACAAAAGCTACAAGGCAGAAGCAGGAGGAGGTAAATGGATTGGCTGGGCTGTGTATTAAATGAGGTAGCTATAGTTACTGTGAGAGCAACCTGGCTATTCAAACTGCTCAAGACCACTGGCTTTTGATTGCACTTAGTGCTTTCATTCTGCTTTATTTCTCTTGGTCACACTTCACGTTAAGATACTGAAGCTAGGCTTCCTTCCCATTGTGCCTGAGGATTATTTTTTCCCTCCACAGAAGTATAGGAGCGGTAATATCTTCACTCTAAGTAAAAATAGTTCTGTTCTGCAAAAGAATTCTTTCTAAATCAATTTTACCCTACCCTATAGTAATTAAGAGGTAGTTACTTAAATCATTCCCTAACACAATATTTTGAGGAAAGTGTAGTTTAAGACCTGTGTCCCGTTTAAGGACTCACGATCAAATGAAGCTGGTTGGAGCACATTCCCTCATCAAGTAAAGCAGAAATTGTAATGAGTTAGTCTATTCTTTCAGGGGGTTACAGAGAAAAAAGCATGCACACGTGCTACTTTTGCATATTTCTATTCCATGTCTATAATTTTTTAATGCTCTCAGGAAAGAGGAGATATCTTCATTTAGCACTGACTGGCCCACAGAGTATCTAGAAAAACCTAATACTAATGCAGAAGGATGGAAGTCCCAGTCTACAACTTAAGCCATCAGTTTGTTCTCTTTATCACTGGGAACCTGAAAAACCAGCTCCTTTCATTCGTCACTGTTTTCCTTTTAACTTCATATTGGTTGAACAGCAGAAAAATCCTCAGCTCATTTGGAAATGGATGACAGGCAGATATTTACAAAATAAAAGCCCCACTTTTCTCCCAACAGTGCATAAACAGTGTTTCTTCCTCCCCCCTTTTCAGAAAGTCTCCCCTCCTCCATTGCCATTGCTTTCCCTCTTTCACTTCATTATTTATTTGTTGTTACCTAAAGTGGTATCCAACAATGTGGCATCTCCAACAAGCCATTTAATTAATGCAATAAAACACTTTTTAACCAAGGAATTTGGCTTAATTTGAAGTGTCAGCTTACAGAAGTTAAGAGCGTAGCAACTGCTTTCTTTACTGTCTCCAGAAATCATCTCACAACAAAAAGATTGACTAGTTCTTTTTCAAATATCAATAAAAATAAAGATGTGTACCTGAATTTACAGTCTGTTCTCAAAGGGGGGGCCTCTCAGAATAAATGAATATCAAGTGTAGGTTTAGAACTAAGCTGAGGAACATGCTTTTCAACACAGGCCATTTTACCTGCAGGGGATCTTAGTTAATGATGATCATATTCCATTTTAGTTTATACTCAGTACCATATTAAAGCAAACTCCTATATTCCACTTTTTGTGCCAGATTGGTGATTTTATGGGGAGGGTAAACATCTGCATAGTTCCCTTTCGTGGATGAAAATTATTTTTTAAAATGGTCATTTACAAGTATTTCTAGCTACTGCTAGTAGAAATACTATTTGGAACAAGAATATTGATACCTTGGTGTGTTCTCTTGGGGCCTACTATAATACAGCGGTTAATGACTACCAAATGCAAACACTGTTGTATGCAAACAGGATAGTCATCAATATATCACACATTTCAGGTATCTCAAAAGTAGGTAATACATACACACACTTTAGAGAAAAGTGTAAAATGGGTGGGGGAACCCAAAAATATTTAGCTAATTTCTTCTCCTCCTTCTAACCTCCTATTCTTTTTGAGTGTCTAATTTATTTGCAGGTACCTGTATAGTTAAGTCTACTTCATTCCCTCCATTAGAAACATTGCACATTTTGTTCCAACAACTAGCTCTTGTTTAATGGTTCTGCTCTACAGAGTAGCAGATATTCCATAAGCATGGAATTTAATTTGAAAGTGAAAAATGAAAGCACATTAGGATGAGTCAACACTGCAAGTTGACTTTTTATTGGTATTACTACTTCTGCTAATCAGGTATCTCCAAGTTCACAGAGAAGAAAAATAAAAGAATAAAGTTCCAACTTGCACAGAGTTACCATGTGCAATCTCTTTGTTCTGCAGTGCTACAATCCAGGTAGTCTGTCTGAAAATGAGTATCTAAATAGAAATGAACTGCATAGATTAAAGAAGAGATGAGAAAGTTTAAATTGATCACCATGAGACTTTGGAAAGGAAAAAAGTTAATTTTCTTTTGTACTGGTACCTGAAATGAAGATGAGCATGAGACAGCACAAGATGACAACAGTCTTCCTAGTCAAAGCCATTACATATTCCTCAGAACAAGCAAACAAGGTCATACAAAGTAAATTAAAAGAACTACCATAGAAGGTATGGTATTCCTGTACCAAAAAAGAATTGTTTGGTAGGCCTGTGTACAGTATCACATACCTTGTGATCTTCTCTGTGACTGTGTGTCTTAGGTGGCACAGTAATACAAAGAATACTAACATGGAAAAAAGGATGCATTTGCCCAACACTGGACAGCTTCTTTTAGTATGTCTAAAATGGGACCTGTCTAAAATGGCCACATGAACAACCCTGCAGCACCCAAATAGACAAGGTGTCTCACAAGCAGTAGCAACAACATACTAAACAGCAGCAATGATGTATCACTTGGAAAGCCTTTATCCACAAGAAGTCTGGAAAGCTGTGGAAAATTTATAATAGGGCAGGTGACAGCTTGGAGCAGAAGTACATGTAACTTTCTACACAGAGCAGCAAGCTCAGGATTGCTGGAGGTCAAAGTAGCTCTTTAACAGCTGTGCAGCATGTGTATCCATGAATACATTATCATTCTGGCAATGTGAAACCTTAAAGCATCAAAGTAATTCATTAAATGGCCATTGTGAGTGCTGAGCCCTAACTCCAAGTACTGACATATTGCTACTAATGCTCCTCCAGCTTCTGCTCTTGGCAAGCAGCTAAGAAGGAAAACGTACCTATGCACAACCTTTGTGCACTGCTCTTCTGAGAGTGGCTCACTGCTATAAAGCCTAAGTTTTCTCTGTAGCATTTACTGTGTCTCAATTTTTCCATGCTGCTTGATGTAAGCTTTCTTTGAATTGATATAATTCAGCTGATGCGCTCCCTCAAGTCCTCCAGACCTGGAAAAGTTAGTGTGTTATTCATTATGCGTTGTAGCACTTTTTTTTTTTTTACTTAAATCTTCAATTAAAAATACTCAGAAATTTATATTGATGTGAGGTTTGGGATCTATTTTAAAATTTTAAGCCATGCACTCCTCAAACCACATGCACATTAATTCTTTTTAAGTTAATAAACCACAAATGTTCCAAACATCAGGCTCTTGCTTCGATAGTGTTAGCATAGTCAGGCAAATGGAGAACAGCATTTAGCTAATAAGGCAACCATGACATGTTATTTTTCTACTGAGCAACTTACCAAGAAAGTGTACATTCGGTATGAAAACAGGTACAGATTAGAAACACAAAACAGATACAGTTAATTTATCTAAATGGCACATTAATTCAATAACTGACCAAAACCCAATCCTGCAAAATCTTACATGTAGGTACTTGCAGGTGCTTAATTCCCATAAGAAATACACACATGAAGTTTTACTGGTTTGAGGTCTTAATGAGGTCTAAAGAATACTTTAACTGCTCCTTTACACAGAGTTGATTTGTGGGATGCAAGGCATGAAAACGGTATTGCGTGACAGGTAGGTGGAAGATACCTTACCTATAAATGCTCAGCACTTAGGTAGACAGAAGTCTGATCGTGTCGGTCTCCATACTTAAAATCAAGCCAGTGTATTACAGAGACTTACCCTTGCAACTCTGCATTATAGTTGCACTTACTCTTCAGGGAACTGTACAAGTTCTTACCTTACCTGTATACCTCTATTGAGAAAACTGTACCTCTAAGACCCAGTCTTCATTCTTCACACATTAATGACACAATAAATATTGCCATCATGCTTTTGTCTTGCGGCTTAGGATGAGAAACATTATGATGTACCACTTGCAAATGCACAGGTCTGAGTCTTAAAGAGAATATTGATCCAGGAGACTGTCCCTGTATTTTGGTACTAGATAGCAGCTTTATGTCAGGTGTAGCGCTTTCATGACAAGTAACATAGGCCAACATGGGACAATGTACAGTACAAGTTCTGCTAGTCCAGATTCTCAGGCCCTCCGCTCTTCTGCATTTAAGAGTCTAGCTCTGAAAAATATTAACTCCAATTCATTTGTAACATGGCCTTTATGAGAAAAATCACAAGCACTGCAGATATTTCAATCGTTAAATGTGCAGTTGTCCTGGTTTCAGCAGGGATAGAGTTAATTTCCTTCCTAGGAAGGAAAGGACAGCAGGTAATACCCATTAATAACGTTACACACTCCCAGTATAAAAACATAATGGTTATCAACTGGCCTAATTCTAAATCAGCAGCTTCACACACAGCATGGGAAATGCTAACTTCAAGCATGGCATCCAACTATCAAATTCTGCCAACCTTTGCTTGTTCCATGCAGGGCCAAATCAGAAGAAAATCAGCTGGATTCAACCTAGTTCACTAGTTTAGGTGCTTTATGTTGCAAGGAGAAAGGCGAGATGGCCCTTGGGGCCAGGTAAGGGAACAGAGCCAATACTTGTAAGGAGAAATGTGACTGACTGTAGGCAAAAAGGAAGCAATACTAGTATTTGGGGGCATATGAGAAGGGGACAAAATAGAAAGCAAAAGGAACAGGGTGGAGGCAGCAACACTCTCGTAACAGTAAGAAAAAGGTCAGAAACCACAGATGTAGAAATTAAACACCCCTCTCCCACACACAGTACCCTATGAAAGGAATGAGTGCATATGGGGGGATGCTTTCACCTTCTTAGGAGGCATAAGGAACTTGTCACGTTCAGAAACAAACAAATCTGATGACGGGTCCAGTTGATCTGGTACAGCAAATCCTATGTCGACTTACCCTTCAACATCATTGTTGCGGCATCTGGGTTAATCTGCAATGTGCAATCACTACAAATCTTCCTGTGCTCTTTGTTTTGGCTACAACAGGGCCTCCATGAGCTGTCTGCTCACAGATATATCAATCCCAATTTGTAATAAGCTAGTTGTCAAAAACAAAACAAAAACCCAAAACCAACCAACACCAAAAACATTTCTTCTTGTTTTAGAGATTGCCTCTCCATTCAGGCTCTGGCTGCTGACTAGTTTATGCTAAGAACGTGGAATTCACTGGAGGAAACACACACGAAAGAGAAATAAAGGAAAAGTCCAAGGATTCTTGAGAAAAGTAAAGTCAGTAACAGGAGAAAAATCACAGCACTACATTAGGCAGCCATGGCCATACATTCCACTCCTGACATCACTGGGTGAAACTTGCCACCTCAAGTTTATTTTCCTTGAATTACAAAAAGCTTTTTTTGTATATCAAGCAGCAAACACTGCACTCTCCATAAGCAGGACAAAAATTTAATAATTTCAATTAAATTAGCAAATGGCAGAAAATTAAGCAACACTCCAAGCATTTGGAATTATTTCAATTAAATTAGCAAATGGCAGTAAATTAAGCAATATTCCAAGCATTTCAGTGACTTGTACACAGCTACTTTCAGTGGCTCTGAATGCATGAAAAGGCTGTTCCAGCTTGAGCCACTGGATGAATGCACAGGTACTCTAATCATAAACCCTTGTGCTTCTGGCAGTGATGGGTGCAAAACCCATTACAAGCTTTTACTAATGCTATTAACATGTTAATAGCAGCAGTCTGAACTGCTCAGGGTGTCTTTAGTAGAAACAGTTATGTATTACATTTACTAATATTTCAGTATTTTAGCAGTCTTTGACCTATTTCTTGGCCTTCATAGTATCAAGATACATCAATATTGGAGAGAAAGATAAGCTGCTGCTTCTTCCATGCTCAGCTACAGATCCGTAAGTCTTGAACTAGAATTCTAGTCATATTACCCTATGCAGTCAGAACTAGCCTACAGTGAAGAACACTAAAAAAAAAAGCCTAACATCTTACTGTTTCAGGCCTTGAGAACCTCATGCTCTAGCTATGAATTCACCACCAAATTACCCAGTTTGACATTTTAAATAACTTCACACTGATCCATGAACCACATTAGGTACTATCCTGCATTAGTGGGAAAGAATTATAACATTGGTGGTGTAATTGTTGCTGCACCTTCTCCACTCTTCCTCTATTGGGTGGGTCTTCTCAAGTTCTCAGTATCACTAACAAAACATCAGCTCTAGAGGGGTTAAAAGCAGTTGAAAAACAACTGCAGACAGGCTGGTGCTGTTCAACAAAATGAAGTCATGTCCAATGAATAGAGCTGATTAAGAGTAAATGACAAACTGCTGGTAGCTTCACTACGCTGTTTCACACTAACACTGCTAGAATTTTAATGAGAAGTAAAACAAGAGTCTAAGAAGCATATAATATCCTTTTTTTCTTCCCTAGGAATAAGAAAGTAGGTTCTACCTATTTAAGTAACAACTTTCCTCAAAGAGATTCATTGACATGTGATCAGATAAGTGCCTTAGATGAACAGGAGACATCGCTGTAAGGTTTAACAAGGACATTCTCAATAAGAACTGCATATGATACAGATCTTGTTTCCAACACAGCCCTGCCAGATCCCCAGATATAACAATCCTTAGAATAAACTGCAAGATAAACATCTCCCTCTAGACACCCTGTTGCAGGGAAGGAAGAAAAAAAAAAAAGTCATTTTTGCACCTGAAGCAAGGTCATCTCTCTAGGAAAGTTACTAAACACAAGTTAAAGTTAGGCCTTTGAAATGCAGGTAAGCTGTACTGCAGAGAAAAGCAGAAAAAATTAATGAGTAACTTTTAAACACATCCTGAAAATGCAATTTTATCTAATTTTAACCACTTTTCAGTAGTTAACTATATTTTAGAATATATTTTATCTTAAAACATTCACCTATAAGAGACAAGTTTTATAGGCAATCGTTATGCTCATCAGGAGATGTGACACATGCTCCACCGATTCAAATTTAAGTTGATTGCAGGAACAACCCCATCCTAACAAGCAAGTTACTACAAGTTATATATGAATTTGTGGCCTGCATCATGCAGGGGTTCCAGCCAGTTGATAACAGTCCTACCCAGCCTTCAAAACTATGGCTTGTTTCACCACTGCATTAACTCCAGAATTACAAGGGTGTGCAAAACCAAAGAAGAATGATTAAAACTCAAAAACTGAAGTATTACATAGTAATGTTGTACAAGGCAGTATTTTCAGAGCAATGATAAAAGTCTGTAGGATTAATACAATTAAAACCACCTCTTTTCATTCTAAAAACTAAATGGATAAAATCCAACTGGGATTATATCTGCATGTAACTGTTCAGGCTAAGTAATTTGTATTAAAAACATATTCTATTACATCTAGAAGTGCTTCATGCCTTATTAACAGTTCCTTTTAACTAAACTCTAACATGTCAGTTTTTATAGGACAGAGATAAACTAAAAGGCATGGAATTAAACAAAGAGCAATTATTTCATAATGAAAGCTTTCCTTCTCCCCACCAATGACTACTTTTGACTTGACATACAAAAGCACATGATACACCATGCATAAAATCATTACAAAATGACTCCATGCAAGCAATTTCTCAAAAACATTTGAATCTACTGCTCCCTGCCCCCCAAAGAATCAGTAGCTCACTGATGGCAGACAGAGAACCAAGACATTATTTATGCAGAAAATAAGAAACACATTACAACAAGACAGCAATATGCAGCTCTAAGTTTTGTATCCAGACAATAAAAAATGTAACTTCTTATCATCTGCTTATTTCACAAGCTTGCCACATGTTGCCAGGGATCAATTTACCATCTTTATTACATACTAAAGTAACCACTGATTGATTTTAGACTTAAAATGGGAGCATGCAACTATAAGAGGAAAATCATGTAAACAAAGCAATGCTGGGAAACATAATAGAAACAAGGAGTTAAATTATCTATACATAGACAACTGCATTAGTTTACATAGCAAAAAAAGAAATTCCAGATACTTCCACCCTGCCCGCCCCCCCCCCCCCCCCCCCAGTTCATCTAGCATTAAAAACAAGTCTACTACTAGAGATGGAAAAGAAATCTCCATGTAAATTCTGTAATACTTTGAAGGGATATATAATGGTCAAGACAGACAACTTGACCCTAAAATTGCATCATCAAAATCAGCTGCAGAGTCCACACTGAATAGCTTCTCTTTCTTTACTTTCACAGGTCTAACGAAGTGGCAATATGCTTTTACTGTTGATCTACCTTCTAATTCCTAATCTTTCACTGAAGTGCAAGCTATACCACATGGTTGTCACAAACTTAAAATCCAGAAGGAAGTCTAACTGCATTTTACTTCTCTTAATGCAGCCAAATACAAAATCCATGGCAGGAAATGTACTCTAAGAACTGAACCAGAAAACAGGAGGGACTGAACTCTGTGTCTCAACCTATAGCACTAATTCCTTGTCAAGCAAATCTTTATTACTATTTTAGTTTTTAATGGTAAAAAAAAAAATTCAGTCAAAAAATAGAACAGGCTGGCACTCACAGCAGGAGCAGAAGTAAGGAAAAAAAAAAGAATAGGTGAGGAGAATGAGAGAGACTTGATTTTTTTTTTTTAGTCCAAGTTACATCACTTCCACTTTTAAGGGATTATCCAGAACGCAAATGCAGTGAAGTGATGACAGTTATGCTAGTTTCTAGTTTGACAAGGATAGGAGGAAAAGAAAGTGATAATTTCCACAAAGACCTCTTTAGGATTAGAGCTATGACTTCCTTTCTCAAAATACCTCAAACATTACATAGTGTTTTTCACAATTTCTGATGTAAGGCCCTTATACATATTCCGTATTTGTACTGGATCTAGCACAACAGGTTACCAAGCCACAGCAGAGTCAGAAAGACGCAACTCCATCCTAAGCACACCTTCAAATACATTAATTATATGCTGCAAGTTCCCCCTGTCAGTATTAGGTTCAGGTCCCTAGCTACTGTAGGACCAGGATTCTTGCATTTTATGTTTTGTACACAGATGCTATAAATACTGTTACAGAGGATAAATCCAAAACCTGTAGAGCATTGAGGCAACGTGGGAAAGAAAAGCACAGCAGAAAAAAAATAGGAGGCAAACCATTCTTCGAACAGAGCACCCCTTCACAAACGGCTCTTGCTTCTTCACAAATAACGCATTGGATTTCCATTTGAACAACCAAAAGCTTGGATGCATGTGATTTTTTTTTTTTATTTGGTGCCCAGTGTTTATCTGATTGCCTAAGATTTCATTTTCATGGTCCAATTGCCTAAGTGCCAAGGTTTATCACTACTGCTTTTGTGCCCATTTACTCAGGTTAACTTGGCATTTGTCTGCCTACACCTGAAAAAGTCACACTGAGAAGCTCTGTCACACTTTGTTTCTTTTAAAAGCAGAGATGCTGAGAGTACCTGCTATCTATGCCCTCAGAACTGAGTAGCTGTCAGCCACTTAATTGCCTACAGGTTTTTTTGAGGAATCAACAGCTGTACTGAAATATAAACAGCTCAAACACACTGTAAAATTTAACAGAAATTCCCCTCAAACATTCAGAAGCATCATCACTAACACTGAAATAACTTATGCAAACAACAAGATACCAAAACATTATATGGAAGCAATGTTGCTGAGCACTCAAGACTGCTGCCCAGAGAGACAGGCAAGTGTTTAAACATTACTAGACTTACTGGGCTGCATTATTGCCACTACAACTTTTTATGCTTTGGTTAAGTTAACCAACACATAAGGAGAGAAAAAAACCCAAACAACCCTGTAATAAACAGTTACTGAAGCCACAGGTAAAATTTGTTTTGTAATACAATTCTCACAGCCTACATTTTGTTACGAAAGAAAAACAATGTAGCATTTCCTTATCCACAGGTATTAAACTATAGTGAATTACTATTAAATTATTTGCACCTCTAAAGTAACTTCTAAATATTTTAATAGCTGTTCAGGTCCTCTGTAGTGCTGGTTCATGATCTACAGTCTACTATAGCTACTGAAAATGCTTTACATTTTTTATGCCTTGCTGCTTGGGGCTGAGGATAAAAGAATGGGACAAGAATAAAAATCTGACAAGCTGGAGCAATCTTCACAAACCACAAACTGATTCAAGAAGTCCGCTTACAACGCAGAAGAGTATCTCAAATCCAAGCAGTGTTAACAAAAAACCACACCACACAGAAACAGGAGCTTTCAATGAAGGTAAAAAGTATTTGTTTTTTAATATGCACTTAAGTCACAGTATCTGTTTTGATATCATTCACCAGGTAACATTTTCATTGTATTCTCAAAGTATTTTCAAGAGCCTGTCTATACACTAAAGGAGCAGGTGCTAACTAAAGGAACACAAAAAATGTGGTTTCAGAGCAAAAATAAAGCCAGAGACCAACATTCTTCCCATTCATCTTTATCAACGGTTGTACAACACACTGGTTTTAAAAATGCAAAAGCCATCACAATAAGTAAATTAAATCAAAGGAGATACACATGTCAACATTTTTCTGGCAGTCCTTACCTGATGCTGGTAGTAAAATGTAACCATAACAATAAGACCATTTAAAATTATTTTACAGATTCTAGATTTAGGCCATTTTCAGTGTCCTGTATCATTCTGGCAAAAAAAAATCTTTAAGGAAAAACAATCATTTAATGCAATTTCTATTAATAGAACAGAATACATTAAAAAAGAGCAGCTATTGATCAGAACATGCTGAAATGAAGACAGACCTGGTGTGCTAGTGGAATTTTAGTTAAAAGCTATATATATTTAATTACATTATTCAAGTCAAAACTCAAGGAGAACTTGAGGGTAAGAAACAGCTGTTAAAGTATTAACTGTGTCTGATAGCAGGTTACACAATACATACACGTACTCATTCTTTTTGCAGTATTTATTTGCAAGGCTGTAGCACTGAGATTTCTCCTTCGGCAATAAATTATTTACTATGACACAGTGTACAGAACAACGGTGAAACATTTCTTGAGGACTCAGAAGACAGACATACCGCAAAAGTCCATGTCTCTGAAAATGAGAAATGGAGACAACAGCCTCCTTGCATCTTCATTAGCTAGATCCCGTCTCCTCTTTGGCAGCAGAAGCCTCCATAGGAGTAGCTTCCAAATCTTTGCTTGTCTTCTCTTTTTCTTCATTTTCATCCTCTTGAGGGTAAAGATCTGGGTATTTTTGCATGCATTCCTGCATGGCACGGAATTGGTCCACACAGTCTGATCCCTTTATTTCTTCTGTGCTATAGTGGAAACAAGAAAAGGCTGACTTGAACTGTTCCCCACAGGGACCACTAGCCATTCCACCCAGACATGGGCAATTCCAATTGATATCTCCATTGGGCAATATCAATCCTGAACAAACAAGAGAGAAGAAAAGTTACATGCACTTTCCAAAAATTGATTTCACTCAGTGAAAGCTGCTAAGTTGCAGGTGTAAGTTGAAGTACTAACAATGCCATATTAGTTCTGTAGCTTCAAGGGTGCTAAACACCTTTCACTTCCTGGCCAGTCTGTTTCTATCTCTGATTTGTATGATCCTTTACTGGGCACAAGATGAGTTTATATCCATGCCTGAATTAAGTCTTTCTCCCTGGACTACACACCACTGAGAATAATCTGAGGAAACTGCAAAACAGATCAAAGTCAAGTCAATCCACTTGCCAGGCTCTGTCAGGGGAACAAGCAAACATTAAAAATCATGTCATACAAGTCATAAGAATTTAATCCCAGTATTAAGACTAGAATTCTTTTAAATCAGGTTGGAAGGATGAATTTTTCTTCTTGTTTTAAATGAACTCTGGAATACTAACCTTGAACTTTCCCCCTTTAAATTTGAACTGAAAAACCAGAATTACAAAAATGAAAATCAGTTTATTTGCAAGACACAGATTAAGTCACATGGCATGGAACACAAGGAATAGTGAGAGCATGCCAGCCTGTCTGGTTCCCAGAAACCAAACTGCACTTTAGATCACAACTGAAAGCGAGTTAGGTCTCATTTTAGACTCTAAACTGGAACAGCTGTAAGTTTTTGCTCTGGAACAGTTAAAGTCATCACAGAAATACTTTAGTGATGGAATAGCAAGGTGAAGATTTAAATGGGCATATATTCTTTGAGACATCAACTGATTTGCACAATGAAGTTCAAGCAGCAAGCCAGAGAACTCATTTCCTCTAAGTTTTAGAAAACCTTTTAAACAGTCAGGTATAGAAATGTAATGTAATGGACTTGGTTGTGTGGGCTTCTAGAGTCTCTAATATATTGCTCTAAAGCAATACATCTCCATTCCCTTTCTCTACTTTGCATGAACATACATGTAGTTATTTTCATCTACTAAGAACAAGAGAAATACTGTGCTGTGATCCAAGCTGGTTTCTTCTCCACTTTAACAGTTTGCTCTCCTCCTCTCTAGTAAACTTCCCTAACTTCATCTCCAGGTTGAGTTTCTGCAGAAGCTAACAGCATGTGCATAAACCTGAAGTTTAAGTACTTTCCCTTTGGAAGCAGGTATGAAAATATCATTGTCAGAGAATAAAGTTGTATTAATTCCGATCCAAACATGAAGTTATATTTACGGCCTGATGCAACTTGACGTTACCCAAAATACTCCCACAGAATTCAATAAGCCTACATATTGTCTTTGTCCTGTGGGATCATGAAGTTCCAGATATACGTTTCACTCCCACTAGCAACTCCTTGGACACTAGGCCACAGTATCATGAATCTTATGTACAAGTCAGCAAAAGCAGCTCCATCATATTTATTGCTATATTAAAAGGAATGAAAGGAAAATTTTATTCTGATTTGCAATTCATCATTGATGGGCTCTAACTCAGTCAATGCAGTTCAGCAGAAAATTACACTGAGTCAGTCAAATCTCAGTGTTGATCAGTCTCCTTAGCACGATTTAGTCAACTACAGTAATACTGTCATTTTTCATAGATCATGCTTTATTCGGCAAGATAGTTTTGTAAAAGATCTGTAATAATCACTATACTGAGAAGATACACCTAGTACAGTGCCTCACGGCATCTCTAGCTGCCTGGAGGAAAAGCAGAACTTCTGAGACAAGGAAATGGATGGCTGGTGCCAGATTCCTTATTGCCAAGGATGACAAAGCAGAAAGATGTTGATCATACAGTCTAGAAGAAATACAGCTTGCTTTGTAAACTAGATTTTGAAGTCCTATATTCCTTCTCACTAATATCAACCAGTCATTTTAAACAGTCATTTTTCTAATACTTCAAAAAGAAAAAATACATAGTTTTGAAATGTTCCTGAAGACACTACAGCAATAAAATTACTTGTAAAATAATTCTCTTAAAATAAATTGTTCCTTTTAGAACCAGAACTGCCTTGTAAGCATGCAAATTTTAACAACAATGTAAGAGTTATCCCATAAATAATACATTCTTATATATCGTATGAGCATTGATTTGCACCTATTTGACTCGATGATCTTAAAGGTCTTTTCCTACCTAAATGATTCTACGATCACTGAAATAGCATCAGTTTCGGATGTTATATGCACAGAAACCATGCTTTAAAAAAACAAAACAAAAATACAGATGAATAAGGCAAGCATTTCCTCACTGATAATTACAGCAGAATGCACACTTCAATGAGTAAGTGTATCAGCTAGCTTAGAACACAATTAAAATGGAAACATTTCATCCATCACCCTCCCTGAATCACAAGTCTGCAATCAACGGGACTACTATTTTTAATTAAAATTGAATTAAAACTTCTTTCAAATGCAGCCTAAACCTCACTGATCCAGCAGGTCATAATATACTTGAGCCTGCAATTGGGGAAGAAAAAACAACCCTGTTTACATCATAGCAGATCAAGGCTTACATTAGCAATTAACTGCTGACATCACACAGCATAATCTCTCTTAGCTCATGGGAGCTGTTAATATCATGGATGAAGGCAGGCCCATCTGCATTTATGTCAACACTTGTCTTTGTACTTGCTGTAATGAAGTCCCACTGTTGTTCTGAGAAAAGCTTCTTCCCTGTTATGTGACAAACATTCCAATAACAAGTTTATCTGCCAATGATTCACAATGTAAGATGACAGACACATAGGAAGCAGGATTGAAAGGGACATCATCAGTCATAAAAACAGTCCTGTTCATCTAATCATTCATCAAGTTCTTTCTTAAAAGAACTAGGGGTTTTGCTTCATCAGTCCTCTGTGGAAACCATTTCAAAACTGTCTCTAAAATAAGATGACAGCAACAAGTCTGGAAAAACAGAGAAGGGAAAGGACAGCAACCACCTGTGTTTGAGGTGCAATTCCATAAGCACTTTTAGCCAACTCTCCTATCACAGCTGTAATGCTAATAAAAATTACTGTAATGCATAAAACTCACCAGTGTTTCATACATATTCATTTATATTTCATATAAGCCTAATAAAACAAGAAATTATTCTAACTGATGGGAGCAAAGATCTCAATGAAAACTAGATGTCTTTCACATTTAAATTCTTCCATCTGCAACACATAAGATCAGAAACAAGCTTTACAGTGAGAATACTATTTCAAAACTGCTGCAAATGAATTCTTAATTTGTTTCCATCAGCCACAGCTGTTAAAAGGCACATACAGTGAACTTTGAGATACACTGCAATATGAAATGCTAACTTGAACCTACCCTGGTTTGTCTATCTTCCAATTTCACATAGCTTCATTTCTTTCCATGTTTTTGGCTTAAACTGAGCCATTAACATTTTGCCTATCGAAAATCCCATAACTGATAGAACAAAATAAATAAGTCTCATAACTGATAGAAATAAAGAATATACAACTTTATTTTCTCCCAAGGGAAACAGAGCACAAGTTTTCCTGAGTATTCTACTGACTAAACTAGACTGCTCCAAGACTAATGTCTGTTAATGCCTGAAGCAAAATAAGAACTATCCAAAAATACCAAACTACATGTTTATCTTAAGTATGAAAAGGGCCCATACAAAAAACCAAAACCTCAAATAAAAGTTTCAGCTCTATTAGAAAACAATACAGATTATGGTGTATCTATGTAATAAATCTATTCTTTCCCAGATATGATTGTTCTGTGTATAGTGCAGCAGAAAACATGAAGAATCATTATAGTTAATTATGCCACAGAAGTTGAACACTGGAAACCAAGTCTTCTATTCAAAGTAGAAGCTAAATTAGAAAAGCCTGCATGTTACTTTATGTACAGCAAAGCCCTCTCCGATTTTCTTTTAAATAAAAACCACATGAGCCAGAGCTTCTGCACTTCAACATATTCCAAAACATTTTGCCCATATGTCTTTCCTGCCCACAAATTTCACTCCCATTAGATGCAGCTACATTCTGTGATATGTCAATTGTTTCTGTTTTGATCTGATGCATTGTAGCCCAAGATTGTTCAAGTGACAAGTTTTCAGAGAACCCTTAAAACATGGCAGTTGACCACATGCTAAGGAAAAAAAAAAAAAGAAAACAAAAAACCCCCAACCAACCCAAACTTATTAACAGTATTTAAACAGAGTTTACAAAGTTTCTCATTTTGAATCACAGACACACATTTCCACTGTAAGGTGTCCCCGACATAACTAGCTTCTGGCTTTCTCTGTTTTCTTCTCTGCTCTATAGTTTAGGAAGCAAGTGATCTAACATGCTGTAAATACAGGATTGCTGGGGAAAAAACCCACCTCTCCTCCTCACCATGGCCTTTCCATATCCAGCAAAATACACATAAGAGGAATCAATGAATATGGCATTTAAACAAGGAGGAAGTGGGTCTTTTAATTTTGGCTAGTTTATTACCCAAATATATGGTACGAGACTATATACCTGTGGTATATGTACAACCAGAAAAAGAATAATTTGGGGCAGGGCGTGAGACAGAAGGAATCGTATCCCCTCTTTAGAGGTACCAACAGAATTGTATTCTATTTTCACATTCCAAGCCTTTGTAATATGTCTCTCTATTATGCTAGATCCAGGATGGGGACCCTTCCCTTTCCTCTTAAAAGACGGTGTCAAAAATAGATGCTTAGTTATAGGACCAATATGCATCCACATGCTGTTGCTAGAATATTTAATTATCACCAAAGACCATGAATGATTATAAGGGGAAGACAGGTGAACTTTAAACAACCACATGTAACATCAATACAGACTGCATACATGAATTTACTTAGCTGAACAGCAAGCCACTTTGTTTAGCTGTACACCATGCAAGGTAACTTCACAGTTCAGTGAATGATAAAATCTCCAAGGGTTTGTATGTTCTCCAGATGTGATATCTAGGAAAAAGTATCTTTCTTTGCTTTATTTTGCAAGCAGTCTCCAGTTTTTCAGAGGAAAGAGAAAGCCACAAGCCACAGAAAAGGAATGGGGAACTTAATTCCACCATCTGATCATTAGAGGCTGTTAACTCTTCACTTAACAGACCAATAATGGATTTTAAATTTGCCTGAGACAGGAGTTAAATACTCTTTATTTCACTTCCACATAGCATACTGACAGGAGCAAATACTCTTAAAAATGAGCTCTCCTCAGATGCTGTTTTCCACCTAAGGATGAACTACTTTACATGAATCATTTATAGGTTCCACCATCCATCCTGGCCAAGACAGTAACAGATATAAGTGCCACATAGATTTTATTGCCTGTAGGGGTCTCTATTTGAAATCTGTAGGGGCTGAAGCACCATTCCCATGGTGAAGATGATGACAAATCCCAAAGCATAGATTGTTTCCACCAAATAGGCAGTTTGGGTATTGGATCTTAGCCAGCAAAACAACCTACCTGAAAATATGAGGTAGAACAATTCCCGACAGATACTAAACTGGAGTTTTTAAACACCTTTCTGAAATTGAAATTCTCTCATTATTCTCATTTGGGTCATTATAAAACTGAACGGACTCATCACTGCTGACGAGCAAAACTTTTAGATAGATCTACCAACTACATACAGTTATAATGAAGCCAAGATAGGCAGCTAAATGCAAAGTCATTTCAACACAAATCTATGTATGAAAAAAGTTATTTTAACGATACAGGAAGATACGGTTCAAATTAAACTACATATCATATCAGCTAACAAAGCAACCCTGTGTGCTCCAGCTGCTAAACTGTGCTTAAATACTGCCCTCTAAAGGTCACAGAGCCACTTGCATAACTTTTACTAACAAAATTTCAAAAAGGGTGAAGCATTTACTTCTATCTCAGCTGAGCTGAAAGCAATAAGATCACTTCACACAAAGTGAAGAGGCTAAAAGACCCGTAAAGCATAAAGGCAATTAGAAAAAAATTTAACCCAAATTCACAGATGTTCATGACAATTTATTAACTTAGGGCAAAATTTATTTAATCATTATGATAGGAAGATTGTTTCATTTACCCATTAGAAACGACCTAAAATATGCTCTGTGCAATCAGATTATTACAAGTCTTGATCTCAGAAATATTCTGCTCTCTTAAATCTCCATTTGCAGGTTAGATCTACTTCATATAAGAACTGTAATCTTCACTGAAAACTTTAACTTACATCTTTTCAAGGCAAGATGGTTACAGTTGAAAACTGAGTAATTTGAACTTACCTGTCATGCCATTGAAAGATATTACTACTAGTTATTGATTATATTGCTACTAGTATGGTACAGGATTAGTCAGATACAATTTATATTAAATCGCATATTCAGAGATCACCAAATTAGGCAATTTCAGCTGTACACAGGCAGGTGAGCAGCTCACATCAATGACAGCGGTATGTAACTCACTTCAGCTTCTCTGAAAATTGCACTTCGTCATTTAAAACAGTTAAAAAACAACTATAATTTTCACTGGTTAAGCTCTAACTTTGTTAATAAAAGAAAGGAAGGAAAAGTTTTTTCTGGATATCTCTGGCTACTAACCAAAACTATAAGCCATCAACTGATGTATTTGAACAGTCCACTTTGAAAGATCATTAGAAATGTAGAGAAAACCCCACTGTAAGGAAAGCATATAATCTGTGATGTCCTAATTTGGAAGTTAAAACCGCTAAGAGTTTGGGTTTTTATCTACTGAATAACCAGCTGCCCTCAGTGTTCAAAAAATGAATGAATAATTTGCTCCTACTTCATACAAGGTTTGTTTTTTGTTGTTCTTGTTTTTTAAGATTGTTAGAATACGATATATGTGATGTATCACTCCTTACTTCCGTTCTTCTACTTACTACTGACCTTGTTCTTCATAAGGGTCATCTGGGTCATCTGCAACCAGCTCAGCACTGCTTGGTGTCTCGTGGTCCTCCTTGGTTGCAAATATAATTCTGTCTTTTCCTACCATATAGGAGACAACAAGCAAAAGTTCAGAGAAAGCCAAGACAGGAGGAATCATTTACAAAGCTGCTGAACACCGCAAGGTAGTAAGATATTCAACATGATGCATTAATGTTAATAGTGAATGAATTCTGTTGTACTTATCAATCACCTTCAATTAGAACAGTTGTTGGCTCAGAGGAACACATACACAGCTGAAATTCTATTCTTCTAAAGTTCCAATTTTCACAGCAACATACTGTAATGGCTGCAGATCACAGCACAGTTTATTGAACTGTGAAGTTAAAAAGCTGTTTCAAAACAAGCTCAAACTAACCTAGGACTAACCTAGATGAAAGGGTTAGACAAAAAAAGGAAGAGTGAAAGAAGAACTATACTAAATTACAGGAAAGTGTTCAATAGGATACTTATTAATAATAGTACTCTCCATTAAAGACTGGTGTAATATTTTACAGGAATTATCTGAATTAAATACTGAAAAGCACCTTAACAGTGTAGAACCAAGTATATTGAAAGGTGCTGTGAACACTACCAAGAATAGAAAAACAACACAGCGTACTTCCTGCTCTTGTGCCACTCTTGATTTAAGAAAGCAGTTCTGTAGCAGGGTGGGGGGAGGCTTGGCTGGAAACCTGAGTAGAGTTTTCTAACAACTCTGTAAAACTATAAAAGACATTGAGGCAGACACAAGCAGAAAAGAACAGCTAGCTGAAACTCTTCTGAACGCACAACTGAGTATTCATTGAGTTGAAAAAAAATGGTAAGTTCCCCAAGAACTTCCTTTCATTCTCCAAATTCATAAAGGCCACTACAATGACTCGGTATATTAGAAATTAGTATCTTCTTGCCCCTTAATGTGACCTCAACTAGCAGATGTTCAGCAACTCCCTTTACTTGCTTACTTAAATGCATAACTAATATGCATTTAAACACGTCTGAGAAACAGATAAAATTAAACCCTTTTAAAAAGGCAGTTTTCTGTCAACTCTGCATTGTACTCCAGCAAACTTTACAATGTAGAACGCCCAGTCATTTCTTATATATAAGGTACTAGAAACATATGAACTCTAAGCCCTGACACTGTAATTTTGTAGGATTCCATAAGACAACTTACAGACCTTGCAAAGATCCAAGATGCTGTTAAAATAAATAAATTAAAAACATAAGCAAAGAGGTCCATAGGTTATGACTACCTACCAGTTTATAATTGGCATTCACTGTGCCGAAGTTTATAATTTCAAAATGGCATTTAGAACTACAGAATGGCTTTTTTTTTTCACTTTACATTTAGTCTCTGCACATTACTTAAAGGGGGGAGGAATATATCCCCCAGGATATGAAGTGGTCAAGCCTCAAATTCCACAACCCGTACAACATAATACCTTATGCAGATACAGAAACATAAAGCTCGCACTCTACCCACCCTGTCCATCTATCGTGTTTTCCTTAGAAAGGTAAAAACCCCCCACCTCTAGCCACTTAAGCGAAGCTGATAGAAATTTAACTCCTACGGGACGATACCATTCCGCGCCGCGACAGGGAGCGTGCCCGCATGCCTCAGCCACCCCACAGCAAAGCCTGGCGAGCTAAAATAAGAGCCCCGAGGTGCACACACGCTCAGCTCCGGCCGTTTCGCGGCGATGTTTCAACAACCAGCTGCAGGGCGGCACCTTCTCACCACACCCGCAGCTACCTGCTGCCGGGACGCGCGTCCCGCGCACCGCCTCGCCCCGGGGCCCCGCCGCAGCCAGGCGGGTGTGGGCACCTGCCAGCCCGCAGCCGGGCGCGGCCCCCACGGCGCAGGCCGGCCCGTAGGGCGGCGGACGCCCTCCGCGCCCTCGCCCGCCTCACGGCCAACCGCCCCGCCGCGGCTTCCCGCCTACCGTGAGGGGAAAAGTCGGCGGAGGGAGGCGAGGCAGCCCTCTCCCCGCCGCCACACGCGACCCGCGGACGGCTTTCGCGCCTCTTCTCCCCTCAGGCTGCGCCTTCCCTTCAGGGGCTGAGGTGAGCGGGCAGCCGCCCCGCGTCGCCCCCACCCGCTGGCCGCCTTAGGGGGAGCCCGCCCGGCCTGTCCCGGCGGGGTGACATTAGGAGGACACCCGGACGCACCTTCTTGCCTGCAGTAGGACATGGCGGAGCCGTCCGGTGCCTTCCCCCGCAGCGCGCGCCCAGACTGACCCCGCCGGCACCCCGCCACCCCCTCCGCTCCTCCTCTACCACCGCCACAGCAAGGGGCAGCGGCGGGCTGCTCCACGCTATGACCTCCCGCCTCCGGAAGCACCTTCCCTGCCCGCCGGCGGCTGCTGACGCACCTCCTGCCGACCGCGGCCCGAGCGCTGGACTACATCTCCCACCTTGCCCCGCGCCCGGCGGGGAGGGCGCCATTTCACCAGGCGGGAACTACGTGTCCCGGCATGCATTGCGGTGGAGCCGCGGGCGGGGAGCGGCTCGGAGGCGGGAGGGCCGGGTGAACCCTGAGGAGGAGGGCGCGGCTGCGGGCGGCTGTCGGTGCGCGGCTGTCGGTGCGCGGCTCCTCCGGTGGCTCCTGCGGCCTCTCCCAGGTGGGACCCGGCGAGGGCAAGAGGCTCAAGATGTCGAGGAACGTAAGTGCTGCTCCGACCGGTCCTGCCGTTACTCCGCGCTGCGTGGGGCGGTCCCCTGGGTCGGCCCCTTCCCGCTCCGGCCGCTCCCCCGGGGCGGCCTGTTTGAGGCGAGGGGCCCTGTGCAGCGCCAGGTGCAGCGGAGGGGCCGCTGTCACATCCCGCCTGGCATCTCGAGATGAGCAAAAGAGAAGCCTCGCCTCCTGTCTTGGCTACGTGTGCTAATCTGAAGTTACTTCTTGGTTATTCCCCACAGCCAGCATACATGCAGATAAACCCCTGGGCCTTCATGCTTTAATGTGGCACTGGCTAGGACAGCAATAGCAATTTTGTTTTAAGTTATCTCTTTTTGTTGCTCTAGATGCAGTTATTTTAAAGCATGCAGGCACTGACCACTGGTGAGGTAAAATGTAACTTGTTATTTATAGCTATGTTTTAGTTGGTCTGGAATTCAGCAGTATTACTCAATTTGTCATGGCCCGAAGGCGGGGTGTGGGCACCAACTAGGGAACCTAGAGACAGACTGAAGAAAGCTTGAAGGAACATGTTGAACCACTATAATAGCAATTGTTTTTTCCATTATGCTGGAGTTTTATTTATTGACTGTATTTCTGGTATCAAAAGTGTGATGAGGCATTTAATAAGTGTGGGAAGGTTTTGGTTCAAGGCAAGAGGTGCTACTCTGTAGAGCAGCAGTATTAACAAAGCTAAAACACTTATTTTGAAACAGAGTGCCTTCCCCTGTCACACCAATATTGCATTTTTTGGTTTATCTCCAACAGTTCTCTGACACAGGAAGCAGAAAAGAACATGTTAAAATCACAAGTGAGTCCAAACCAGGGTTCCTGGAGAGGCTCAGCGAGACTTCTGGAGGCATGTTGATGGGACTTGTGACATTTCTTCTGTCTTTCTACCTTCTTTTTACCAATGAAGTAAGTGAAATACCGTCAGTGTTTATACACAGCTTTAAAATGTCACAGCTGAGGTGACACTCAACTAGTTTTGCATTTATAGGCTTACTAAAATGATCATGTTAAAGCTTTGTTACTTCATCCATGAGAAGAGGACATTATGTCTGGAGAGTCTGGTGCTTATCCTTGGGAAATAACAGAAGAGTAAAATCACTAGGCCACAGATAGTCTTTCTGTAGAACTGAGTGTGGTAGAGGCAGAGGCAGTGGCAGTGTGTGATGAGAGATAAGATCCAAAACCGGTGCTGGTGCAGAAACAGGCTGTAGTATTATTGAAAGAGGGTTGTATGAGCCAGCCGCATTCCAGAATTCTCTTTTCTTGGGATAACATGAGGTCCTAATTTCTACTGTTGTTACAATTGCATTAAAGGAATTCATATTCCATGTTGCAAAATTGAGGGTGCTAATTATTCTCAGTGTTATTTTGTGTCTTTGTTTTAGACTGAAAAAATAATTGAAGTAAGCAGGGAATCCTAACACCCTACCATTGCAAACATACATGCTTTTGGCAGTTTTGGAGTGGGGGAGCAGAATTCTGTGAATTTTCACCTAAGACTTCTTTTTATACCTCTACAAGAGGAAACAGAACTAATCCCAATTTTCGTGACTTTGCAGGAAAAAGCACACCGTAACATGATGGTAACGTAAGGAAAACTTCTGCCAAGTAGTCATATGGGTCTGTGGAAAAAGGACCATAATTGGCATAATTTTTGCAGTTATTCATGGACAATGAACAAGGCAAGAGGTGAAGAGCAATAACTTTGGACCCTTGTAGGAATAATCTATGTATGTTTGAGGAGCTTAGTCAATGTTAATGGTTAATGCATGGGTGAGAAGTACTGCGCCAAACTGTGTCAGACACACAGAAAGAGAGTGGAGAAGTACAAGTGTGTTTCGACAATATGCCTTGAGGCTGAGTATACAAGCATTCCTTGCAGTCTTCAGATCACTTGTCTGCTAACCTTTTTCACAATATACTGCTGTACCATTGATTCTCCACAACTTGATTTTGCTTTTCTTGATTGCAGGGACGAGCTTTAAGGACAGCCAAATCTCTTGATGAGGGACTTTCTCTTGTGATCCCTCTTGATAGCATCCACAGTGTGTCTCAGCAGAATGAAGGGAGATTGGTGCACTTAGCTGGCTCTCTGAGTACATCTAAGGTAAATAAAATAGTATCTTGAAGATATGAGTATTTCAAGCTTGGAGGGAAGGAAAAGTCTTTGCCAATTAAAATTATGTTTGATATCCAGGGAGAAGACACGTAGCTTCTCTCTTCCCCTGCAAGTATTGCCAGCTACTACCCAAGCTTTGGTTCTTGACCCGGAGTCGGGGAGATGCTGTACAGCATTGGTCTCCCTACTCCCAAACAACATGGTACCTCTAGCTGTGTTTACCCTCCCACTGCCTTTGGTGGATAATTTCAATTCCTCTTTGTGTAGGGAACCTGTTGTGTATTCATGATATTGTAAAGTCTTTAGGCTCTTGCAGTACAGCTCTGCAAGTTCTGACTTTTCAGTAGTGATGGCATTTTCCGTGGTCAGCCTGCAATGCAGAAGGTAACACAGCACGGTAGCTTCCAGCAAAATAAAATCTCCCCCTGGTTTAAACACTTAAGCCTGCATACCATTAGCCAGCATTTCTGGTTTTATTCTTCACTATGGCAATAATTTTTGATGATGATTCTTTAGGTCGGATTTATCAGTGATATAAAGAGATGCTTCTTTTTGTCTTTCATAACATTTATTCTATATTCAACTGTATGTAACATAGTACTAACTATGTACAGTGAGATATGTAAAAAGGTTTGATAATAAAAGTACAGTGTTTGAGTTTGTGAGGTACAGCATTTATGCTGACTTGTAATTTCTTTAATTTTTAAATAGCCTTTGTTTGATCCCAGCTATGGGCTCTCCATCCAGGCTGTCAAACTTAAGCGTAATGTGGAAATGTACCAATGGGTAGAATATGAAGATTCCACGTAAGTGAAAGAAATCTTTAAAAGTTGTTTATAAAGCTGTTGTATTAATAGGGTCCCATCACTTTTTTGTTTTCTCTCCTCACCCCCAAAGAAAAAAAGCCCAACAAGTCTTTATGGCAGGAGAATTCTGGGGTGTTTTTAGAGAGTCACTTCAATTTCCTTGGAGATGTCAGGTCTTATAGGTGGTCAGTGCTGCAGAGTTTGCATCTTACAAAATCTGGGTAACATCTGAGGCCTTTTATCAAATGTTTCCACTTCTTGATTTTGTATAACTTCATATGGGGTTTCTTGGCCTCCATGCTGCAGCTGTGGTTTTTTGTTTTCATTATTGTTGTCTGATGCTGGGCCACCTCAAAGCCCATTGATCTATTTTCTGTCATATGTATTGTCAACAGAATTCAAAGATCTTTACCAATTTACGAAAAAGAAAAAAAAACGCACTCATGTTTTTCCCAAAGACTCAGTTGATTTCTATCCTTTCTGATGTTGCTAAAGCTTCTTTTATTTATTGATGTACTTTCTGCCCATCAGGATTTCTGTAACTCCACCCCCATAATACTCCCTGCCTGCTAGTTGATTAGCAGAATCAAAACCAGTGTCCCAAAATACTTTGTCCTGAATTTTTTCAAATAAAACTTCATAATGCTCTTCTTCCCTGCATCTGCTAAGCCTTTCCCATTACTTTAGCCATTCTCTAAAACTTGATCATGGACCCTCAAGCCAATTTTCTTCCCTGTCCTCAAAAAGGAAATACAAAAAGATTTTTGCAGAATCCAGAAATTTCATTATATTTTCCCTTGGCTTTCTTCCTTTTTTCCACAATGACAAGGATTTACTTGGGTTTTTTGGTTGGTCGGTTTTTGGGGTTTTTGGGTTTTTTTTAAATCTCCCAAGGGGGTCTTAACTTTTGTTATAAAAGTAAGTGAACCCAACAATTTCAATTACGAATTCCAGATTAAACTCTGATAAACCCATTGACCCAAAAACTGCCTGGTTGATACCTACAGCCTAACATACACTAGAATATTTCAAAGCAATTAAAAAACTCTATTGCATCCAATTGAATCCAGAAGTCAGATTCTTTTTTCAGACTTGTGGACACTTGAGACTTTTTGGCGTGTGACTATGAGGGAAATCTCTTAATTTCTTTGGTACTTCATATGTGTGCAAATTGAAGTACTTAATTAAACCAAGACATGATTTCTTGATTTTTAGAAGACTGCTACACCTTATCCTTAATAATCAAAAGCCAACATTAATTTCTAGCTGTGAAAGTAAACTGCAAATTTTAGTTGCTTGAGACACTCAGATTAGTTTATAATAGGCAATATTGCAGTCTAGGTACCTTTTCAAGGGGATTTACAAAACTGTAATGAGATGTTAGCTACTCTGCTAATAGTTGCAAGCAGAAGGGGAAAAACATCTCTGTTATTAATAATAATTCCACTGACAGTAGTATAAAAGACATTAGCTATTGTGTAGGTCTGACTCCACAGAACGCACGTGCCAAATGTCTTATGTGTCATACAAAAAAAAAAAAAAGTCAGAGGTTGTGAAGATGTGAAAAATAACTTCTCAGTTTTAACATGGTTATGGTGCAGCATCTGTAAAAGACTTGTTAATTTAGGTCAGCTTGTCTCCCTGTCTTTAATACTGGTCATTCCACATCGATCTAGTCAACTCCTTATTGGCAACATGGGAATAAAAGGTTTGTGGCTGTTTAGCATTTGTGTGTAGTTTTCTCCTTGTACAGAGAATCTATGTCTTCAGAATAGGTAGTTCAGAGAAGAGTTAGTTTACTTGTAAAGATAAGTTTGTGTTGCCAGTGAGCTGTCTGTGCATTTCATTTGTAAAGTGTATTCTGCCCTGAGCAGGGGTGTGTGTGCACTGTTTTGGTTCTCATCCCACCCCTTTTCTCTGCAGGGAACATGAAGAGAATGGTGAGATTAAGAAAGAGACAAAGTATTCCTACAGTAAGTTGATCAACAGAAAGTCCCTTTTCTTTTATGCATGTAACTTTGGACTTTTCTGTGTGTGTATTTTATGTGTGTTTATTTTCATTTTTGTTATAAAGCCTGTATTTTCTTGTTGGGAAAGAAAGGAAAGGAATGTGAAGAAATAAGCAAATATTCTGTTTCCTAAACAAATGGCAGGACCTCCCGTTCTTGAGGTAACTGAGGTGAAAGGACGTGTGCTGTTAGCAAGCAACTACTGCAGAAAGTCTTGTCTTGGAACTCCTAGAGGTTCAGAGCAGCATCCAGGGATAGGATGCTCCGGAGATAGGACCCATAAAGTCCTCAGTGACGGGAGATGGGCAGAGATGGGAGCGTGTTCAAAGCTATACCTGAGGTTACTCTTCAGAAGTGGAGTAATTGAGCATATGTCAGGCGTGAGCAGAAGAGAATAGACAGGGAAGAACGGTGTAGCTCCAGCCTGTAAGACAGCCTGTTGAGAGTCTGTTGTGGTTTAACCCTGGCCGGCAACTAAGCACCACCCAGCCACTCGCTCACTCCCCCCAGTGGGATGGGGGAGAGAATCGGAAGAGTAAAAGTGAGAAAACTCGTGGGTTGAGATAAAGACAGTTTAATAGGCAAAGCAAAAGCCGCGCACGCAAGCAAAGCAAAACAAGGAATACATTCACTGCTTCCCATGGGCAGGCAGGTGTTCAGCCATCCCCAGGAAAGCAGGGCTCCATCACATGTAACGGTGACTTGGGAAGACAAACGCCATCACTCCGAACGTCCCCCCCTTCCTCCTTCTTCCCCCAGCTTTATATGCTGAGCATGACATCACATGGTGTGGAATATCCCTTGGGTCAGTTGGGGTCAGCTGTCCCGGCTGTGCCCCCTCCCAACTTCTTGTGCCCCCCCAGCCTGCTCGCTGCTGGGGTGGGACGAGAAGCAGAAAAGGCCTTGACTCTGCGTCAGCACTGCTCAGCAGTAACTGAAACATCCCTGTGTTATCAACACTGTTTTCAGCACAAATCCAAAACAGAGCCCCATACTAGCTACTATGAAGAAAACTAACTCTGTCTCAGCCAAAACAAGCACAAAGTCTGTTTAGGTGTTGATACCAGCTAATGAAAACCATCAGCACCTTCTGATGTGTGCTATGGCTTTTGCCAAATGCTTTTTTGGCAGGAGCAGAAATGAGAGCATTATTCTGATCTACCCAGTGGCAGAAAAATACTCTGAGTCATCGTATATCTGGAGATTGGTCTCTGTGCTTCATTTATCTCTGATTAAAGCACACGGATGTGTAACATGGGTGTGTAGCAGCTTCTGGGTGTGATCATAAAAATAGCCCAGCTCAGTGAAGCATGGGACCCTGCAGCATGGAGATACATAAGGAGCAAAGCTAGTGGTTGTGAGCTGTGAAAAACAGCCTTACAGTGGCAGGGAACAAAAAGAAATGCCATTTAAAAAAACAGCTGCCCTCTCAAGATTGATGGATTCTGTCCAGTAAAATCTGTATATTACTAGATGTGGTGGGTTAGCTTTGGCTGGCAGCCAAGGGCCCACACAGCTGCTTGCTTACTCTCCCCCTCAGCGGGACTGGGGAAGAGATTGGGAAGAAGAGGACTGAGAGAGCTTGTGGGTTGAAAGAAAGAGAGGGAGATCGCTTACCAATTTTAGCATTGTGGGCAAAACAGACTCGACTTGGGGAAAATTAACTTAATTTATTGTCAATTAAAATAAATATTTAATTACTGATTCGGGTGTTGGGTAAACACATTTGCTCTCACCCTTTCCCAGGCTCAACTTCACTCCAGACTCCTCTCCCCTTGCCCTCCCCACCCCCTGTTATTGCCACAGGTTACACTCACTCCCTATAGTGAAGCAGCAAGGGGTGCAGTGGGTGGGAGTAGGTTTACAGTCAGTATGTAGTGGTTTCTCTCTGCCACTCTTTCCTTCTTACACTTTTCCCATGCTCCAGCATGGACTCTTCCCATGCCGCAGTGAATATCTGCTCTGCTGTGGAGCACTTTCTCCTCTGACTTTGGTGTTCCCTCTGTTGTTTCTCACTCCTTTTTGTTCCCTCCCTTCCCCATTTGGTGTTTTCTGCTCTTTCTTAAAAATGTTTTCACAGAAGTGCCCCGAACTTCACTGATGGGCTCAGCTGTAGCCTGCAGTGGGTTTGATGTGGAGCCAGCTGTGTCCAACACAGGGCAGCCTCTGACCCATTCTCACAGAGGCCACCCCTGCAGCCCCCCAACTACCAAAATCTTGCCACATCCCCAATACACCAGAATATCCCTTACAGTGATCCCTACTCCACTGTTGAACCGAAGTCCCTTTCCTTCCTCATTTCCTCTCCTTCATGGAAGTAGAGCAAGCTATTTTTAATACGGAAGCTGCTCAAAAAAGGGGCTTTAGTTTTATAGGAGTTATAAGAAACCTAGTGGAATCTGTTCTGGGGATGTGAGAAGGCTGCTGTGGCCTGAACGAAGGTAGCATTATGTATTTTTGACAGTGGCACATACAGGTACTATCTCTATCTGTCGCTTGACTGCGCTGAAATTTGCTAGTTCCAGCAGAGCTCACAGCCCTTCCTCACAAAACCCAATTATTCCCAGAGTGGAGCCAGGAATCAAACCCAACAGTAAAGCTCCCACTGAGCGAAGTTGAGTTACAATTTTATTGCTAAAATCCTTTTTTTCTAAATCCTGCCATTCCTTGTTAATATGCTAGGAAGATGGATTTAAGTATCAGTACGGACTATCGCATACATACTTTGATGTAAACGTTATTATTGCAAGTGTAACTTAGAACTGATTCATTGATTGAAAGGTGTCTTCAATACCTAAGATATGAGTGGCAATTTTTCCTGTTTTCTCCTCAACCTTCATATAATTTTCTTTAGATACTGAATGGAAATCAGAAGTTGTGAACAGCAGAAAGTTTGATCGAGAAATTGGACACAAAAACCCTAGGTAATTTACCACTAGCACAGTCCCTCTAGATTCTGTCACTGTATCTGATCAAAGATGAAAGCTAAATGACTAATCTTCATGACACAGTGAAGTCTATGGAAACTGTTTGTCTTTTGGTAGTTGGGAGAACTAAGGCATAGAGAGATTAGAGAGCAGTTCAAAGCTGCCTGGTGGAACCAGAATTAAGCTATCCATTAGCAATGGCTGGACATCAGGCTATTATTGTATTACCTCTGGACCATGTGGTCTCCATGTAGGAGAACTTGAATGGGTTCCTTTCTGACTTTTATTGTCTGTTAGTGCAGTCTATTACTAATTCTTTCCTCTATTACAAGTACAGGGTTAGAATAGCAGGCATCCCATGAGCTTGTCACACCACTTGCATGCTGCTTTTTCTAAGCTAGCATGTGTGAGCTCACAGGCTTATTTGTGGCAATCGCCCTTATATAATTTGTTTCATGTCTCTCTCATCTGCAGCATTTCAGTTACACTACAATGTGCCATTTTTAATGCTAAGTTTTAGCTTGCTTGTCATTCTCACAGCACCTGAGGATGCAGGATGCCATCTGGCAAAAAACATCATGTGCGAGTGAAAAATACAACTGGAGAGATAGTAGGACCACTATTTCAACAAAACTTTGAACTTTGCAAAATCTCCAGAACTTTGTTTTGGTTCTGTGGGCTCATCCAAATACACTGTCCTTTATTTGGAAGTACTACTTCAGGAGGGAAAGCGAAGATCTATGTGTTTTTGATTATAAGTCCCAACTAGCAGACTTGTATAGACAAGAGATAATGGAAAAAAGGATGCACAGATGACACACCTGCTTTGTCTCTCCTCCCCATGCACACTTTTTTGTTAATGAAAATTCTCTAAGCATTCTCCAGTAAATGCAAATCTCCAGTTGAGAGTAAGAAACATTTTTCATTTAGTGCTATTGCAGTACATAATTTAAAAAGTGCTGCAGCTAAGAACATTTCGTCTGAGTGTATTGGTACAAACCAAGGAGACTGAGCATAACTGTGGAGGATCCTTGCATGAGACAGCACGATGTCTGCAGACGTGCTGAACTTTAGAATTTGTGCCTAGCATTAATAAGACTCTATTTTAAGTGTGTACTACATGTCATCTTCCTTCTGTCCATCCATCTTATCTTTTTATGCAACTTAGACATTTGTGAAAATAAAATCTGTTGTTTACTGCCAAGGAGATTCTAGTAGTACTACTTAGGAGAATGAAGTCAAGTCTGTAAGTAAAGCATTCCTGAGTTTGGAATGTAATTAACTTGGCCATGATGTAGAAGTACCTTTACAGGGAGAAGGTTTATGATCTAGGTTTGTTAATTTAGCAGGTAAGATCTAGCAGTTGACAGCCGAAGCTAAACAAATTCAGGCTAGAAATAAGTGCATTTATGAGCGAAGTTAAATGTTGCAGGAATTCATCTAGGAATGTGATTAATTCATTGTCTCTCAAAACCTCTATATCACCACTGAACAGCTTCCTAAGAGCTGAACTCCCTTTCAGCCCATTATAGGTTCAGTACAGAAAAAACTAGTGAAATCCTATAGTGTGAATGGAAGGTCAGGTGAGGGGATGAGACAATCATATCTTGTCGTATTTTAATGGCTCCAACACTATGAAGTCTGGACACAGTTTCTTGATGGATTTGTTTTCACATCATGACGGCCATTTAGCTCTTTGAGTTTCTTCTGATGTTTGACATAGTACCTTTTATGTGCTGTATATTACATACTGCAAATCAAGAGTTTGATCATAATTCTGGGACTAATCAGGGGCTCTCTCTGTTCCTCAGTGCCATGGCTGTGGAGTCTTTCACTGCTGTTTCTCCTAACGTCCAGGTTGGCAGCTTTGTTCTTTCCAAGGGTAAGGATTGCTTTGTACTGGCTTTGTGTCTGTTGTTGCATCAGCAGTGGACTTTGGTTCTTTCCACAACGGCAGTCATTTCAAGTGATAATCGGGAAGCCAGCCAGCAAATTGGCTGCTCCAAGTTAGACACTGGACCTGAGCTTGTTTCTTTATTCTGCTTAGGTCTTGTGGATAAAATTGATGACTTCAAGCAGCTGAGCTTGTCAAACCTTGAGGATCCACATGCTGATGTTACCCGAGGAGGAGATTACTTTTACCACAGCGAGAACCCCAGGCGTCCAGAAGTAAGATGAGAAAGATAAACCAAAGCAGTGATTACTATTGTGTGAAAAAGAAAGTTGGGGCATGTCCCATTTCTATTTAAATATGTAAAAATTGGAGTGCAGACCATCACATAGGATGACACCCTTAGTACAGTCCTTCAGCATGAGTGCTTCTCTTGCAGGAAGCTTCTGATCCTGCTTCTTCGTCTTCTGTTTTCTTGAGTCTGCCATACTTTTAAATGGAAAGACACGGGATGGTGCTGGGAGGTGGGTTCCACCTCTGCCCTGCTGTACTGAACAGAGTACAATGAAATAGCTTGTTGTCAGCTTGTGCTGCCTGCCCTACTCTGCCAAAAGATGAAATGGCAAGGGATGAACATAGGATCTCTTTGGTGTTAATGTACTCCTGCAGCTAAATCCGGGGGGGGTATTGCAAAACAGCATTTGAGCTATCCTGTTTCAGCTGTCAACTAGGCCTGAAAAAAGTACAGCTTGGAAATCATTCTGGGTATCCTCTGACTTGACATAAACATTCAGAAAAAGTGTTGATATATAAAGAGTGTTCCCATGCAGAGTTGTCTTTTCTGTGATTCTCCTTTGTAAAGAAATCTTTCTTGACTTCCAATATTCTCTTGTTTGTAGGTGGGAGACCTTCGTGTCTCGTTCTTCTATGCAGGTCTGAGTGGAGATGACCCCCATTTGGGCTCTGCTGATAAGGTGAGTCTTCAACTGTTTCTGTATTTTGCAAACTCTGTTCCCAACTCAGTAACCGGTAAATATTTTTCCCTTTCTTCCAAGGTGACTGTGATTGCTCGCCAGCGAGGCGATCAACTGGTTCCATATCATACCAAGTCTGGAGATGTCCTGCAGATTCTGTACCCTGGGGATCTCTCTGTGGAGGTGAGATACCACACTGTACTAGTTAAAAGTGGAGATGGTAGTGCAGAAGCAGCAGGGGAGTAAGCTCTCATTCTCCTTCAGACCTGCTCTAGAGGAGGAGATGCTCGATGTAAACATTGGCTTTTCTCTCTCCTTTTTCTAGGACAACGCGTTATAGCCTGTGTTTGCCTTCCAGGTTTCTGCACGTTCTTTGTGTTGCAGCAAAATGCCATGCTTCGCCCACTAGTAGTACATAATTTGGCTATAGTTATTCCTGATTTTTTTTAAATTTTAAAAAGGAACCATGGCTAAAGTAGCTATATATTTATTTTTTTTAAAATACCCTTGTGTTGCTGCTGAACATCCTTTGCTTTAAAGGCTGTTTCTGTGCCTTCTCATTTTGCTTTTATTTGCTCTTTGGTAGTTTCCCACTTACACATGCAAGCACGTGCTTTTGAAAAGGTCGTATGTAAAAATAGTAAAAATCAGGCTTTAATTAAACAAACCGTAGGAGCTGTCCTCTCTTCAGCTTCTAATAACAGGAGTTTAGGCTTGTTTGAAATGTTTATTGCTATTCTGGCTGAGAAAGAACCTTCAGGCAGAGCATTATGCTCCAATAAATCCTGCATGCTCCGGCAATTTGGTGATTCATTTACTCCTTTTAGTAGGTTTGTTTCCATTAATGATTGTTTCATGCCCTGCTGCAAAAATCCCAGATGCCAAGTATTTACAAGAGCTCCCAAAAGCAGTTAAAAAGGCTTTTGTTTGGAGTTGAAAGAGAGTAGCAGGAGAATCGGCT
Source organism: Aptenodytes patagonicus (assembly GCF_965638725.1). Classification (NCBI taxonomy): domain Eukaryota; kingdom Metazoa; phylum Chordata; class Aves; order Sphenisciformes; family Spheniscidae; genus Aptenodytes; species Aptenodytes patagonicus. The sequence goes on from NC_134956.1 coordinate 13,449,532, forward strand.
CTCTGCTGTGAGCTCTGAATCTTCATTAGACAGAATTTTAGTTCATTGGAAATTAACTCACTACAAATGAGTAATTCGTAGAGTACTTGTATGTACAAGTAGTCAATCGTCATACACGTCTTTTCCCATTAAGCACTTTATTATGTCTTAGCCATATTCATGTGTGCGTTTTATAGAGCCAGAGGGGCACACAACCCATTTTGAAAAAATCTTACTCAGAATTCTTGCAAATAGATGCTTTGCTTTGCCTTACACAATATACACATACCTTTTATCTTTTCTTCCCTGCATCCTGCTTGCTTTCTTTCATATACCTTTCCTTCAGTCATCAGTGGATATTGTTGTCTTTTCTTTCTTCCTCCAAACACAGTGAAGTCAGATTGTTCCTCCTGATTACATTTACTTATTAGTGTATTTATTTCCCACAGTAATGTTGAATGTATCCATTTGCAGCAAAAACTCTGTGCTTTCTGCCTGTGGTTATAGTGTGTTGAACGGTGCTTGTTTAGCTGTCTTAATTTAGAAAAATGCTGGTTTCCATTGTGCTGCACTTCGAATCTATTGTAGTGTGCAGTAATACTGCGCAAAAAGACCCTGCAGAATGAGCCATAATATATCTTCTACAAGAGAATTTGTACTCCTAAAATGCCGTTGGCTCTAGTTTGCTTATAATACACTGGAATCAAGAGGATCTCAAAAGAAATTGAGAAATAGGCTGCATATAATGGTGTTTGCTTTCAGGAAGTGTTTCAGAAAGAGCATGAGAGTAACACCATGAAGACCTGGGCCCTCCGTGCAGCAGGCTGGCTGGCAATGTTTGTAGGCATCAGCCTAATGACCCGAATCTTTTACACTTTGGGTAAGTTTTTCACAGAAAGGTAAAATGATTTAGAAATAGGATTGTAATCCCTAGAGAGGTCCTCTCTTGCTCACATATGCAATTAATTCATTTGGAGGTCAGGAGGAGTCTGGTTTGAACTCAGATTGGATTTGATCCGAAAGTCACTGTAGGCAATTGCAGGTAAACAGGATCCCAGAACCAGATGGTTGCTTTGTGAACATTAAAAAAAAATACACAAGTATCTATTGCCAGTCTCAGAAGATCCCAGCCCGGTGCTTACCAAAATCAGAAGCCAAAGCACACATTGGGCTGGTTCTTTCAGGTCTAACTCAAGGTGCTGCAGCCTAATTACTTTCTACACCCATGCACAAGTGGTCCCCCAACAGGTCTTAATTAGTGGTTGTATAGTAACATGTCTTTGTGTCTGGTTATTCTACACTACTGTGAACACACAGTGAAAAAGGTTTTTGTTTATCCTTTTAGTGTAGAAAAATGTTGGAATAAAAACTTAGAGAAAAGCAGGACGGTGCCTCCAACTTGTATAAACTTCAAACATCAAAGCTATCATTTGCTTTGTAGCAGTGCCCTCTCTTTTTTTTTTTTTCTTATTTACTTATCCATATACATGCTACTGCAAGATTTATTGTTGCCAGAAATTAATTTTTGTGCTAGCATATTGTATCAGTTGCCCTAGACTTGTTCCATAGCTGCAAGGCTATCGGGCTACACCGCCTCTCAAGCCTTGGACAAGACTTCAGACATAATTTTGTGCTAGCATATTGTATCAGTTGCCCTAGACTTGTTCCATAGCTGCAAGGCTATCGGGCTACACCGCCTCTCAAGCCTTGGACAAGACTTCAGACATAATTTTGGATTAGGATACCATTGTCTTAGATGTTTAGCTGTTGCTTAATTATCAAATGCCTTGAGGATACTCTGCTGAAATGCCTTACCCAGTGCTCTTGATAAATAATTTGAGTCTGTCTTTTGATTGCAATAGTTAGCGTGCAAATCCTAGGCATGAATAAGACTTCCTTTTAAACTGTCATCTTGTCAACTGCTTCATCCCTTGTTTAATTCTTTCTGCAGTGGACTGGTTTCCTGTTGTGAGAGATCTGGTTAACATTGGATTAAAAGCATTTGCCTTCTGCGTAGCCAGTTCGCTGTCGCTCCTGACCATCTCCGTTGGCTGGCTTTTCTACCGCCCTCTCTGGGCTTTGCTGATCGGGTTGCTCTCTGTAGTTCCAATTGTGGTTGCGAAATCTCGTGTTCCACCAAAGAAGCAGCAGTGAGAAGGAGGTGGTCGGGTTTTGCGCTGAATCCTGGTTAGAAACTTTTCAAGTGCATTTCTGTCCCAGTTACTGCAGCATGCTTACCACATCTCACAGTTCAGCAGTGTGCACCGGGAGTTGGGGAGGGGGCTTGAACATGGTTGTTGAGACACATTATCCGTGAAAAATATGACTATAGGATGCTGTTTGTAGGAAGTCAATGACATTGACTTTGGGGGGAAAAAAGCATTTTGGAGTGAGTGTCTGTATTGATGATAAGTTGGTGAACAAGCAGATTTGTACCTCTTACCACTTACTAATTCCTCCTGAATTGAGAACTGGCAACTCCTCACTGACAGGTGGGGCACCTTGTGTATTCTGGAGAAAGTGCCATCTTTATCACATGGACCGTGATTAGGTATCCTTAGGAAATATGTGTGTGTACCCGTCTCTGACAAACCCTCCCTCTGCTGCCTTTTCTTACATGCACAGTCACGTACGCTTCTTTGGCTGATGCGTTTGGAAGTGTCTGTGTTCAAAGGAAAACACAACTTAGTTGAATTTCACATAATACTTAACGTATAATGTATGCTTTTGGACTGAGGATTTTCAAAGTAACTTGAAATAATGAGTGGCCGGCCAGGTTAGCGGTGTTCTGAGGTAGGGCAGATTTGTCAGAAAGCATTGATTTCCCCCAACTTTTTAAAAGTCTCTGAAGTTGTTCTTGGTTAAGCATCTGAAATGGTAGCGTGGATTATACCATTGCATAACTGTTTCAAAAATTTAACTTGGAATTGCACTTAATTTAAGGGGATACTCAGAGGTCACTGACCTTTAAAAATAAAACCTGCTGCCTTGAAACAAAATTAACTTTTATAATTGAATGTATATTCTTTAAAATATTTGGGTTTTTTTGCTGTGTATACTGTTTCTCTCTTGAATTTCACTTAGTAAAGATAATGAACATACTCCATGAAATTAAATAATGAAAACATTTTTGCCTGATTAGATTTCATAAACTTTAGTGGCCTGAATTTTGAGCTTTATATCATGTTAGAGGAATGCCTTCTTGTAGTGCTGTGATGGCTCACGTTTACATATTTCTGCTGTAACCAGTACTTGAGCTTAGAGACTACCTTGTGCTGTTTTTAAGTCTCTCTCGACCTAGCTGAAGTCTGGCTTCCAGATGTGCCCTCCCTGCACTACAGTGGGTTTTTTTCTGTAAGTATACACAATTCAGTACAAAAATAATGTCTTCATTTATGAAATCCTGTTATGACCGTCAGGAGAAATGTGCTCCCCGTACCAAAGGAACTTAACTTGAACATACGTAGAAGCAAATGTTTGCTACAAATGGTACTGAAACAGAGATCTGAGTTACAAATCATGAATTTTTGAGAAGTAGTAATTACTTTATTAGCCTTAGTTCTTTCCATTCTTCTGGTATTTGGATGTTGTCAGTTCAGTCTCATGGCTCGGTTCCTCTGGTAAAAGCAGTAGTAGTGAGTGAAAGTTTATGGGAGGTGCAAATGGCCTCATGGATGCAGCTGACATGCATTAGCGATACTGCACAGTCTTTCCGCTGCTCCCTAACACCAACTTTTGCTCCATCAATTAAGAATCGCACTCCACTGGGGAGAAAAACAAGTGTTGGACTGCTGCCTTACCAATGATGCAGGAAACTAACCAGCATTACCATATTAGAGATGAAGATACCATTTTCTACAGAAGTGCTGAGCTTTTGTATATTTAATAAAATACAATTTTCAAAAGGTTGGTCTGTAGGCTTCTTTTTTATTACATTTAAGTATTGCACATTTCATGTCCAGGAATAGTGTCCAGCTACATGGAGGATTAGTTTGTAGCTTCCACATGAACTAGTTTTCTGTTGTTGGTTGAGATAAATGTGCAGTTGGGTTTTGTTTGGCCTGCAAATACATCCCCATTTTGGGAAGCAAGTTCCTAATAACAGCACAGCTGCTCTCTGGCCTATATACTGCTGTGTGATGGAAGGCTGATTCCAGCCTACCGTGGTTTCACTCCCCATTACTGACTACTTAAGTAATAGTAACTTCCTTGCCTCATTCCTTCAAGATTATTTGAAAAATACGATGGTTCAACCCGACTGGATACAGCCTCCTGCATTTTTAAAGAGACTGGGGGTTTACCTATGCATTCAACAGCTTAAAATACTTTTTGTCTTACATAATAGTGTGTACGCAGGAATGACGCAAAATACAGACTCCTTTCACTGGCAAGAACATCGTGTTTCCCAGGCCGGGCGTGCTGGTGGAGCCAAGGCTCGCTTTCATTGCACGTACACAAACGACATTTCCATAGAAACAACTGAAGCAGTATTTCTCTTGCTTCCTTACCAAAATTGACAGAACGTGTACTTGATCTGTCCATCATCCCTTTCTGCTCTGGTCTCCCTTAAAGCGTATTTACCCTTTCATCTTTTGCGTGCTTAGTTTAGGAGAGCTGGCTGCCTATGTAGCTGCCCTCTGAAGATGTTACTGTCTCTTTCCTTGCTGACTATAAATAGTCACTAGACTCGTAACTTCGTGTATCTGTGCCGAGTGTCCCAAGTTAGGAAGTACGGAGTCGCTTTGGTATAGCTGGTACCACCTTCCGTTTTAAGCAGATGACAAATTACCAATACCAGCAGGAGCTGGACGCGGGCCCTCGCATTCCAAGTACTTATCCCAGGATGTATCCTGTGTATCAGCACAATGACTAACACAGAAGGAACTACGTCCTCTGTGCCCTCTGCAGTTTTACCAGTTCATGCAAGACTTACTTAGAATTTTTCTTGAAGCCTTATATACAGGTCATATCTATTCCCCAAGCCTCCAACTTAGGCTGCTCTTTACTTATTTAGAATTCGGTAGCAAAAACTAATGACTCGGAATGAAGACCCTTAACATTAAAACAATTCACAAGCAGCCAGCTCTGGGATATCCTGGGACCCGATTTGTGACTTCTGGAAATACTACAGGGTGTTCTTATCCTTGCATAAGAGTCCTTCCAGGGAAACAGAGCTGCTCACAGAAGAATGAGCTGGCCGGAGGGGAGGTGTTAACGGACAACACACTCTTTTTCCATACTTTATTTTGTTCTACAAATACAGTACAAAAATAGAGTTTTTTCTGAACATAATTAAATGTAAGCCATTTTCTTGCATTTCAATCTGTGACCATGTCCACCAATGACTAGACTGTATTCCCCTCTATTTTTGAAGAGACAGTGTCAGTGTAACTCGATTATAAAAATACTGCAAAAGACAGATCAGCGTTTCTATTACAAAACTGCAGGAAAAGCTTGTGTAGATTTAACATTCCTTTCTTAAGTGTTTTTAAATGCTTGGGGACTGGATAACATTTACAAGAGCTCTCTGGTTTCAGTGAATTTCATTTCTCAGCCAGTTTTACATGTTTTGCTCCAGAACATATCCACGTGGTCTTGATTAAACAAAACTGAAACAAATATGTATATATTCAAGTTACTTAAGAAGACATATTTAACCCTAAGTTTGAAATGAGGACAGGGCTTCTCTCTTCTAATGCACAAGATTTCTGAAAGTAACGGAAGATTGTAGGCTGAAAAGCCAAACTGAGTTTTCACAAAAGGCAGGTATTCTTTAGAAAGCAGATTTTCAGATTCCTCCAAACCTTGACTGCATTTTTTTTTACACCTTAGAGGAAGTATTTCCCCTTCTGTGATGATGAGACAGTAAGACCAGAACTCTACCTCACCACTGATTTGGATAAGGTATGAATCAAAGAGGGCGGCGTTAGTAGTCCTTTGGCCAGCTCACCACAGACTATTAAATAGCAGCGGCATGCTTTAGTTCTGAGCAAGCAGGAAAAAATGGAAAGGAGAAAAATGGGAAAAGACAGTGCTAATGAAAAGAATGCCTCAGAAAACAGAATTATTAGTGCTGAGTGATACAAAAGAGAGCAAAAAACCCCAACAGCACAAAGTGATCTTCTCAGAAGGTACAACTGCACATCTGCTTCTCGTAAGTCCAAGGATCAAAGGATGAACCTAACTACCTGTGACAGCAAAAGAAACTCTTGATACTGAATTAGGGTGGTCCCCGGTAGCTCAGAAACACAAGTGCACAGGAAGACTAAGTCCTTAACTGGCAAAGGATACTTCTGTTGTGACTATCGTTCTTGCATCTGGAAACGGCAAAGAAATGCTTGTTCTGATCACAGTTTCTCAAAAGGGAACAACTGTGCTGCTTCTCCTTTCTTTTCTCGCTTGCTCTTTCTGGTTTTCTCCTCTTCTTTTTTTTTCTCTAACTGGCGATTTTGGGGCCAAGAAATGGCCACATTCCCTACTGCAGTCTCTGAACTCGGACCTCCTTCTTCATCAGAAGAGCATCTCGCTCCTTTCTCTGTCTCAGGTGCTGATGGCTCAGTCTGGAAAAAACAGGTGTGAAAATCGAAAAGTTGCTCTGGAAATCACTCGTAACTACCTCCTTCTGAAAGGGCTTGTCTTCCATCACAGTGACACTTAACGACATAACAAAAGTTGGCTGCTCTGGTTTGGGCTTCTTGCCCAAAGCAGTGTGTTTCTATTCCTGGATGTCAAGCATTTGTTCAACACAAGCAAAATATTTTTGGCTGTGGAATAATAAAAATAAACCTGCTTTAAAAAGATCATGCTTTTCACCTTTCTCAATGGGGAAAAGATTAAGAACTAAAACATCTGACTGCATAACAAAAAGCAGCCCCCTCTCATCCTGTTAGCTACTTGCTTGGCTTGGAGGAATAAATCTAGGAAGGGGCTATGTCAAAACAGAAACTAATACCAAAATAAATGATGCTTTGCGAAACACTGATCTCTTGTTAAACAATAATGAATCTTTCATAGACATGACCACATCGAATTTCTGGTGTAGTTTTTTTTACTAGTTGCTAGTCACATGCTACAACAGGAAAGAAAAAGATTTTTGAGCAACCACACTCTGGAAGTTCTACACTCTACAGCTGGAAATGTAACACATTGGAAAGACTGGAAAAAATCTCTCGGTCGAGAAGTATCATCCTGAAAAAGAAACCACTAATAGAAATGCAGAATACCTTGATGGAGTAGCGTTGCTTCAGTCTCTCTCTGATAAGAAGTCCTTTTGTCAGCAGCTTCCAATTCCCCAGAGCTCTTTTCTCACGCTTCTGTGTGGGATTGTTATTGAAAAATTTACTATTGTAAGTGTCAATGTATTTACACCAACAGAAAATGGAAGTTTGAAGATTTTAAACTGCCATTAAAAAAAACCACGCCAACTTAAATGTGTCACATTAAAAGATTATAGGCCAGTAGGATTCTTAAGAGTAAAATGTACTGGTGTCCAATTATCTGCTAAATACATGAATTACTGTCACTTTCTAATGTGCATCCTGACTCTGTAAATTACACCAGAACCACCTTCAAAACTTTAACCTCATATGTGTATTCCTCATTTTTGTTTCCCAGCAGCCACAGAAAACTATTCCAGAGTATGCACTATTTCGGATATTGCTACACACTTGTATTGCATCCCACTGCAGTCTGGACAGCAAGCCCAAAATGGGGGATTTGCAGGATGCAACTAGCCAGAGAGCTAGTCACAGAGCTCTGTGTCTGTTGCTTACACAGCCCACTCTTGTTTGACTGTCCACAGTTTAAATGAAATTTACTTAATAAATGTAACAATAAGGAAGCTGCAAAAATAATTCTCACCTCCTTCTCCTTCTTTTCTATTTCCGCTTGTTCATTCTCCCAGGCAGCAATGAGGACCTCTTTATACTCCTCACAGACAACGTAGCCATCGGTACTAGGAAGGAGAACACAATCCTCTGTCAGCTACTAGAAGAAAAAAGAAAGGGAGCAAATGCCTGCTGACCCAGCCAAACCAAAAGCAAGCTACTGAATATTGACAGAACCATCTCTCAGTCTCATAGGATCTAAGTGTGTAACTCATCACCTATCGTCCCCACACAAGTGCAGACTCTTAAAGCATATAAAGGCACTTCTGTATGCCAGGGCCACTGACTCCACTGCCACTACTAGCACAAGAGAGGAGGGTGTGTACTCCTTAACACAGGGTATACAGCTTCTGCAGGACATCAAAATCTATCAATCAGCTGCAACAAAGCAGCTTTACATACACTGGGTGCGAGTAGCCACTGTGAAAATCAAATCCAGTGATGGCTTGAGCACAGTCAATGTCCAACTTCCGCGCCAATCTGTTCAGGTTTGGGAGTCTCAGCTGCACACAGCCAATGGGTAACATGGATGGCAGGAAGAGGTAGACATTTCCATATTCATTCCGAGGAACCTGTTATTGCAAAATTAAAGAGAAATGGTGACACTCCTGGTCTCTGGAGAGAGGTGAAAATCCCTGCTGCAACCCACGGACTCTCCCTTCCTTCTGACCTGCTACATTCCACTCTAGTATACAATTAATATTCACATGACAAGGCACAAGCCTAGATTTTAGCTGCATGGTTATCTCCTAGTTATGTTCTCTGCCCAGGCCTTGTTACTCAGGCTGTAATGCAGAGAATTAGCAAAACAAACATGGGGTAGGCAAATTAGATCAACAAAATCATAAAGTTAGCAGTCTGCACTGCTAGCACTCACTACTTGTACTCAGGAAAGAAAGGCCTCAATGAAGTTTTGACCATTTCCTCCTGGGTACAGTTACCTCAGAAGTCTTAATCCTGAATCCAGACGTTATTGACTGATCTCACCTCTGAAACATGCAACTTTAGAAAAATAAAACCCACAGCTCCATACAAACACTTCCTTTAACACCAGCCCTCTGCCTCCCTAGCTACCTTTCCATCCACTGCTATAGGTGGCTGATACTCCTCTGTCTGCCAGCGACCAAACAGTGCCAGATCCTCTTTGTCCCGGTTTGCAGGCTCTGCAAGGCGCGCCTTCCTCGCCTGGTTGGAAAATCCTTTCACCATCTGTGCAAACACAATGACCAAGCCTGTAACACCACAGCAAGAAGCTGCCAGGGATTTCAGACTTTCCTAGGACATCAAAGGAGAAGGCTCTGGGAGAGAAGAAATGTCTATTTCCTAGCTTCAGCATCCATTGCTTATAAATGATAACCCACGGCACCTGTATGCAACAGCGAGCCAGATCCTGCAGTTCATATAAAACGCTAGGATGCCTTTAAAGATGAAAAGGGTGCAGTTCTGCTAGATACCCTTGGGGTGGGAAGAAGAGATAGCTGGGCTTCGGGTAGTATATTGGAACTATAGGCACAGTAGATTCACAGTGCAGCTACCACAAACCACGCAAGCAAGTGAGAAATCTACATTTGCTGACAGAGAGAAGGCAAAAAACAAAACAGAATTGAGCCTGAACTTTAGAGGGCAGACGTGTTGCACAGGGGGAAGTCAAACCCTCTTACCTTGTAAGGTACTTCTCCAATCCTCACCACTCGAGCTTGCTTCAGCCAAGTGTCCTTGGAGTGCAGCGTGTGTACACAGTCTCTAAAGAGGCCAGAAGGAAGCACCGTAAGAGTTTTGAAGTCTCTCCATAAAAGACTTCCAAACTGTTATTCGCATGTTAGGAATTGTAAAAAAGCTGTATCTAAGTGATACGCAAATGCTGTCTGAGCAGCTAAATGCCTCATCCTGTCTATGCATGTGGCCTGAGACTACTGCTGATACCATCATGGTCTTCACACAAATTAGCTCTTAAATTTGTTACAAAGATCACAGTCGCACATGACAGCATGTGCACCACTCACCTGGAGTAGACAGCCTCTCCCCTGCAGTACCCTAGGACAGCAGCTGACTCAGGATAGATCGCCTGATATTTCAAGAGGTGCCTCTTCAGTGCATAAAGAGGGTGGTTTTTATACTCTCCAATTGCTGTTGGTAGAGGTTGATCTTGAAGCTTAACTTGAAACTGTAGGAATTATACAAAGAAGAGTGATTTCACAACTCTCTTGCACTACCCTTTGTAATAAAATAAGAATGACTATAGTATGGATCAAAGGAAAAAAACACCAGAAACTTAATCAGATGAGCCAACAGACCAAAGCATTCTTGTTGCAAATAGGTACTTAGATGTGTACCCAGATCTACGTATTTTAAAGACTCTCTCCAAGAAGGGTAATGCTAAACTGTACAGAAAACACATTAGTAAGTTTCCAGCATGGGCTGTCCAGTAGTTTTACTATCCAGATTTCTCTGAACAGCCTCAATTTGATATTATTTTAATCTGTCATTGTATATTTCCTTTAAAACATGCTCAATCTGAACATTTCAAGCTCAAATACAAACTTCCTTCCTCATGGAAAGATTCCTAATGATTTTTGCCTGAATGAGAATCCAAGGACTGGACTCCTGGCACTAAATGTCCTGAATAACCCATTGCAATTTACCTCATTTTCCTCCTTCTCGTCTCTTTCCACATGGGGACTTTTATACGGTTGCAGCGTGTCTTCCCACCACTCAGGGTCCACACGACTCTTCCTTGTTGCGGTCATCCACACTGGGTCATATCTTTGCGTCACATCCCTGACACTCCCATCATTGTCAAATCCCACAATATAGAAAAGCGGCTTTGTGGCATATGTGAAGCACACCTGGGGCTGGCCAATGTTGCCATGAACACAGTCTACACACACCCACTTGTCCTCACGTTCAAGGAAAACCTCCAGCCACTGGTCTGTGCCCATCACTTTCCCTACCTCCTGCTGTCCGTCATCCTCATCACTAGAAATTATTTTGTTTCTCTTTCTCTGTGCAAGAGGCAAGGCTGGAGCTGTACTTTTTGCTGGCCTAGGCTCAGCTCCATATGAATTTTTGGATAGCCTTGATTCTGAAGTCTCAGTTTTGGGGCTTTTTATAGCTGCTACCTTTGACTTCTGGGAGCCCAGTGAGCTCCTCCGCCTTTTAGAGACAGTTTCAAAATCCTCATCAGAGAGATCACTCTCCTCCTCTGAAACCTCAAAGTCCGAAACACTGCCCTCATTACTTCCACTCTCTTCTTTGTAACACACTTTGGAGGCCACTCGTCTCCGGCGATCATTCTTGGGCCTCACTGGCACATCTTTTTCCGCCAAACTGCTCTCTTCATTACTAGATTCCTTCTGTTCCTGGCTGCCTGTAGTGAACTTTGACTTGTGTGTCCTTTTGGTCTGAGCAGTTTTGCGTTTCTCTGGCTCCTTGTTGTCTTCTTTGCTCTCTGAGGATTTTTCATCCTGTTTGGCTTTTCTGCAGGGGCATTTTTTTGCCACAGCTTTGGGTGTTGTGGCAGAGCTCTCCTGCCCCTCAGAGGTAGTGCTGAGAGACTGCCTCTTGGATGAGCTTTTTCCCTGCAAAGAAAGAGTTTAGGTCACTCTTATTACCATGGCTAAGAATATGTTAAAAAGAAGACTGAAATCAGCACGAGGTGCATGCAGACCAAAGGTTGGCCACCGTGGTAAATCTGCATGTCTCAGGGACTTGAAAACTTCAGGCAAATGGCTGAAGAGAGATGTACTCAAGCAGCAAGTGTTTGCTGTCTAAGTTTTAAAGAAATTTAAAACCATTGAAGCATAAGAAGTCTTTGCTGAAACACACAAAATGGGTGTTTTTTTTAAAGGAGAAACCTAAAAATTAAGGGTTTGCGTCTTCTGCACTGTAGACAGAACACTGTCATCACCCTGGTTCATGCAGTAAGCGATTCACTTCAAGCTGCAACAGCCAGAAAGTTTCTTCAATCCTACTCTCTAAACCAGTGACCTATTCCTTATTCCACACACGCAACAAAATCTACCTTTGCTCTTGTCTCCTTGAGAGGAATAGGCTGAAAAGACAGCACGAGGCGACACAGCAGCTGCAATGCTCGCAGAATAATTAAAAATATCTGCAAAAGCAAAAATAAAGCATGTTTAACCTTTTTTCAAGGTATATAAAAAAAATTCTTGAAGCTCTTTTACAATCTGGGTTCTGTCACAAATCATTTTCATTCCTACCTTTTACCCAGTGCTGTATACACTGGCACAGATGTGTAGGTAGCCCAGTTGCTATAGTATTAAAGCACCGCACAGTCTTCTCTGGCTCTTACTTATGCTACTGCTGTGGCAGGGGTACTGCTGTTAACTCACAGATGAGGAATCAATTCCTAAAGAGGCTAAATGAACCATCCTGCTGGAGCAGACACAGTAATTCAACCAAATCCCATCTACCCTATCAGTCTCTCATTCTTGAGGAAAACTGAGTAAGATGACTCTCAATCTTGCCTCCCAAAGGTGGCCAAAGCCAACCACATACCATCAGCTGAACCCAGCAGAAACACCAGCCATTCAGAGAATGTCATTACAGTCACAACCGAGTGGCTAATAGCTGTGACCTGGCAACTGCCTTCCTGCATGGGACTCAACTGAAGCTGCCTAAGCAAGGTTTGCTTTGTCTTTTCCTCCTGTCCCAGGAAGTGACATCTCTGCATTTCCACGGTTTCCAAGCCACCACAACTGCTTCCTGTTTTGCAGCAGAGAAGCTGCAACATCCCACTTTATCACCAACAGGGCAGAGCTGCAAGCCGTGCACCTACCTGCAAAGCAGCAGCTCATTTCTGCTCTTTCAAATGTCCCGTCAATTTGATCTTCTGTGTTTCCCCCTCCCTCAGTTGTTTTACCAAAATCTCCATGTGACTTGAACCAACTGACTCCACTTCTTCCCTTAATCCAATTCCACCACAAAATGACTGTAAAGTTGAAGTCCTTTTGAAGCCTTGGCCTCGGGCTGCTCTAAATCATAGCTCAATTCCTTTGGCCTTCAACGGTGCCTCATAGTAACAACCTTCTAACTCAAAGATCTGTAAAGAGTTTCTCTGGCTGCAAGTAAGCCCAAGAATTTCCTCACTCAAATTAGTATTTCAGAAGAAACCTATTAAGCTGGTTTGCTTTGATCTACACTGCTAAAGCAATATAAAGAAGGTAAAGCATACTTAAGAACAAGTAGCTCTATACGCTATACCTAAAGCCATCCACAGCAGAACATGGAGCGCGCAGTGACACCAACCAGAACTAGAGGCTCCAGTTAGGCACAGTTCAAATTGAATAATTTAATCACAGAAGGACTCCAGATAAAAATACAACAACAACAAAAAAAGCCACGGAATCACCCAAGTCACCAATTTGTTTTCTCCAAATCCATCCCTCAAACACCACTTTGTGCATGACCTGACAGCACTGCAGCACTGATCTAGCATGCAAACTCAGCAACCAACCCTGCACTTCCCAGTCACTTACATGAACCAACTCTTCATCATCTCGTGCGGCATAGATGGCAAAGCGCCTCTCCAAGGTCGACTGAAGGGGCTCTCCTTTTTCAGTGGAAAGCTCATCATTGACAGTGAAGGTTCCAACAAACCTGAAATATGAAACACCTACTTATTGTCTAGTGTTTGTGACTGTATTCTTAAACTTCATAGTTCATCCTTTCCTTCTGTGAAAAGGACAGACTGTCACCCTTGTATTTAAAATCAGAAAAATCACTGAAAATTGGTAATTACATTTACCCCTCTCCCTGAACCCTGGCTCTACATTCTACGTGACAGCATGATTAGGAGAGAGAGTTTTACCATTTCACCAAGTTGGAAAGGTAGAGAAGGTCCACTTGGCCTGCAGACACTTTTGTGAAGTGGGTGGGGATGATGGATAGACCAATGGCATGAAGATCTGGCTGGCTGCAGATCCTGTTCCTATAGAAACCATTTGCTAATAAACACAAGAGATGAACCTGAGAGAAAAAAGTTTCTATAGTGAGTTTACAAGAGATTTTCTTTGCTGGAACTATTGTCCATGGTATAGACGAGGAAGGCTTTACTGCTCCTTTTAACAGAGACGGGCAACAATGAAGCCTCCCAAGCATACACAGAGTGGACACAGGGCTGTCTTCAGATCACCATCAGAAGACAGTAAAGCCTTGAAGCCCCTATTAGTGCCTCCTGCTCTACATGACCGACAGTTTAACCCCAACAGAATGAGCAGATACACACTCAATGGAGAAAAATACACCCTACTCACATCTGCTTTGATTTAGAATCTTACTAATGCAGTCACTGATGTTTCTAACTTACAGTTTAGCAGAAGTCTAATGAGCATTTGTCAGGACTACAGCCTTTTTATTTTTTCACTACTAGCCATGGCTAGTATTTGATCAAATTATTTGATCAAAATTAGTTTGTCTTCATTACAAATCAGTTCAGACATCTTTATGCTCAGTTTTTACTCTGCCAGGTTTCTCGGTGACCAATACCTTATGTGTGTCCTCACGAACCTCCTTGCTGAAACGTTTCATCATTCTCCGAAGATACATCTCAAACTCGGCTTTCCTTTTTTCTCTGCATAAGATTACAAAAGAAATGGATGTTGTGGGTTTTCTATGGACCTGCCTTTCTAGATTCCTGAATTGGATCAGTTCACAAAGAGAATCCATCCCAGAGAATCTTCTGTGCATCCTTAACAAAAGTTTAGTTACTGGCTATGTGAATAGGCATACAGGCTGCACATGACTGACAAACTGTGAACTCCACATACCCAACTACTGAGAGCTTGGGTATATTCAGATGGCCTAAATTCCACCTAACTTTATGTGCCTACAGTTTCCGACCAGACAGCTTTGGATAGCTCCATACTAAAGTTATAATTCACCGTCTGAATTGTTTGACTTGTAGATTACTTCTAGCATTCCATTCAGACTCCTGGAAAAATGGTTTTCTCTTCCTTGATGAAGTCTTTTAACTTAGAGGCAACAGATATTCTGGTTGCTTTGTTATGAAGGGCTGGCCTGGGACAGTGCCCACCCTGTAACTGCATGAGGTATCATCAAGCCTCCAGCTGCCACACAAAGAAAGCCTTCCTTGGTATAATGCTCCCAGCTGCCAAGGACATTCATTCGACCCACCTATTCACACCTCAGGTATGGGCACACAGAGGCTTCCACCTGAGCTGTTAAGATATTTGCAGTACAACAATGCCATTCACCCACAGCTCTCCTTGAAGAGAGCTACTACTGTTCCTGGTTTGGAAACGTAGATATTAAAGCACAATGAAGTTAGAGGCTTGATTTTCAAGGAAGCTGAAAAACCTCCATTCCCACCAACCTCCACTGAAGAATTTTGGTAAAATTGTTAAAATTATTATGGTAAAAATGTTAAAATTTGGTAAAACTGTTCTCCATCCCATGACCTCGCATCATTCCAACTCAACAGTCTGCATGATGTGGGGATTTCCACCCAGAACTGAGCAAGTCAGTGACAGTCAAAACTTAGCGTATTTTTAACTTCATCCTTTAACGGCCCTCCACTGCCTCCCCTGTTCTTACCTCCTCTCTCTTTTCTTCACCTGCTCTGGGGTTTCAATCTCTATCTCGACAGGATTGCTTGGCAGCACCACTGCCGGAAGAACAGCAGCTTCTTCTAACTTATCTGTGGCAGGTTCCTGGAGTTCTGGAAAAACAAAATATTACTAAATGATAAGTAAACATGGAATAGATGCTCCAGGGAGGTCTGACAATGGGGTAAGAACCTACCTATCCTTCTCAAGTGTTCAAACAACCTACAAACAGAACATCCCCAGTAATTACCAGCTCCTGGATCTTCCATAACACTGTCTGTGCTCAGTTATTTCAAATAACTGTGGGATGCCAGCCACCTGCTGTTGAGGAATCGGCTCAGCACAGTCCAATGGCAAGTGACTGCCATAGGCAAACTGACAAACAGGAAAAAGGTGAATGAAGCAGATGTGACCTGAAGGGTACTTGTAGAGCAGCAAAGAAAAAAACTGACAACTGTTCACTTTAGAAGGCATAAATCTGTAGCAGCAAAACACGAAGATCATGATTCTTATCACAGTTTGTTGATGGCCACCTAATCAAACAGCTCAGTTGGTTTCATCTCCACTCTCCTTTACTAGGAAGTCGCAGTTTTGAATCTTCAAACCGACTCATTCTGAGCTGCTCAATATTAGACAACACAAACAGCTGAGGAAGTGCTTTGTGCATGGTAGCATAATTTTAACGTAAGCCAACAAATAGTCAAATTCAAGGCACTACCATAAGGTCAGTAGTTGTCTGGGTTTTTCTACTTTGGAACCATTCTAAAAGCATTGGGAGATATGAGCTTTTAAAGATACAGATATGCACATGGAGCATACTTTAGGTATACAGAGTATATACATTTACCTGAATCCAAATGAGAAATGGTTCAAAAATCAAATTACCAAAAAAAAAAGTGTGTAAGAATATTTACTCCTTAAAAAGAAAAAACACGCAATTGTTACCTTCCACATCCTCCCATTCATCTTCACTTTCATCATCATCATCGTCAGTATTGTCTTCATCCATCTCTTTTTTAACAGGAAATTCTCTCTTCAACTTTATCTCCTTCTGAGGGGGCTTCAGCGAGTCACTGTTAAAATTATCAAAATGGCTTTAGCATCAGGAAGTGTAGGTGCTTGTTTATTTAAGAAAAATAGAGAAAGAACACACTAAAAATAGGGAAATAAATGAAGCGTGACCTCTGCATCAGTAACAACACATTGAGTATTTGACAATTATATCACAGACACCTTCTCTGTAAAGGAAACCACCTTTGCCATAAATAACCACGGAGTCAATGGAGCAACACTTTTTCAGTGCAAACTTAGGTCCTGGTTCTGCAAGGATGTTTAGGAAGATGCCTGAACCTACAAAAGGCCCCATCCTTTAGAACAGCTTGTACAAATCAGTCCTTGGAGAAATGGTTCACTGAATCATTTGTTCTTACTGAACCTTCAGAGTGTACTGAAATTGGAGCTGTTTCTGTTTCACTACACTAATACCCAAGGCTCTGGCTGGCCAGTGAAATGAGACCAATCAGCTTAATTTCTCTTTATTAATTCATTTGCTGTAGCAACCTCCATGGGCAGACCATGCTGATATTCTATTTGGATTCCAAAAAACACCAGAGAATGATATGTTTAAAGATTTCTGCTCATCATTTTAAACCCAAATCTCAGGCCAACATTTCTATTCATGCTGGATTCCATAAAGCTTCCCTAGTCCCATGTAAAAACTATAACAAATGGAATAAAATTTTATATTTAAACCATTTAATTTGAAAAGGCTCACATATTTGATTCCCATACAGACCATCTTCCTCAGGACTGACTCTGCAGTGAATAAGACGGTACTTCTGTCCAGCTGTGTGACACAAATGTACTAAATTGGACTGATAGCCTAAAATAAACTGCTCACATGCACATATGCAGCACTGGACCCTAAACAAATAAGATGTAACCACGAACAGAGAGCTCCTATAGACTCGAATGATAATAAGTAAACTTACCTGCAAGTTTCCTCTTTGTTACGATTCCCTTTATTTCTAGTAATTTTTTTATTTTCTTTTATTAGTGATTTTGCCTGTTTTTGTTTTGAAGGCTTATTTGCTGAGTTGGAAACTCCAGTATCACAATCTTCTTCCTTCTTCCTAGCCAGAGCTTTTGAGTCGTTCTTCTTTACACTGGGCTTTTTCTCTTCAAAATCATCTGCATGGAACAGAAGAAAGATATGTTAAAGGATGAAGTCTTATCTCCATGGCAATCAGAAACAATACCTCCACAGACTTCATTAGAGACAGCTACAGAAGAAAGTGAGCACTCACGATGATGAGCATATCATTGTTTCTGAATAAATAGGTAAGAATTGAACAAGAAGACCTGTTTAAGGAAAATACTCATAATAATGTAATGCACAAGAAGTACATACAGATTCCTGTAGTCCCACCAACGGCGTCAGCTGGAAAACAAGCATCGTGCTTGCTACTCACAAGAGATTATTGTTTTGTGAAGCTGCTCTGGAGAACTTTTTTCAGGGCACCTCCTGGGACTCGGACCCGCATGTCACGGCCGCCGCCGCAGCGGGGGGTGTCCGCAGCCCCGCCACGGCTGAGGCGAGTCAAACCCTCACCGGGTCGCCCAGTGTCCGATTTTCAGCCTTTGTCAGTGCTTCCAGACAGCGCGTGGGCCCCGCCGGACATTTCACACACGGATTTAAACCCCCGATTTCTGCGTGAATCGCCCCGCCCTCTGGCACCGCGGAGAACAGTTATCCGCGCCTCCAGCCTGAGGTAGCAGCCCTTTCCCTCACGGGGGCTGCCGGGGTCCAGCGCTGCCCTAAAAGCGAGCTGGCACTCGCCGCTCCCTAGCTCCCCCGAAACGCCAGAGGCCGGGAGAGGCCCCAAGCCCCGGCGGTGGCGCAGCGTCCTGCCCGGCCCGGCATGGCCTCCCGCCCGCACTCACCCTCCTCCTCCTTCGGCTCATCCCGCGGCGCCCCCAGCCTCCCGGAGCGCCTCTTGCTGGCAGCCGCCGGCCGGGGCGACGCTTTGCGCTTCCTGGCCATGGCGCTCCGCCGGCAGCGGGCAGGCTGCGACCCCCGCTGCAGCCCCCGCCGTGCCACCACCCCCGCCCCGCCCCGCCCCCGTCGGAGGGGAAGGGGAAGGGCCATAAAATCTCGCGGGAGAGCGCGGGAGGCGGTTTGAAAGATGGCGGATGAGGTGGACCAGGTGAGCGGCTCCCCGCTTCCCCCAGGGCGGGAGGCAGCGGCAAGGCCTTCCCCGCTGCGGCTGGGCCTGCGCTCCCGCCGCCCCCCGCCTTCCCTCCGCAGGCCTGGGGAAACCTCCGCGGCTGGACGGGCGTAAGATGGAGGCAGATTTTCGGCTGCCCAGCTGGGGCTGGGCGTACCTCCCGGCAAAGCTCCCCTCTTGGGCAGCCTTCGTGAGGCGCAGCCCCCCGGGGGGAGTGTTTGCTGTGTGAAATGAAGTTACTACACGGCCTCGGTCCTTGTGCTGCTGCCGGGGCTGTCAGGAGGGCGGGCAGGGCTCACTGCAGGCCCGTTTCCCCTAGGAACTGCCGGAGGAGGGAAACGGAGGAAAGCAACTGAGGAAAATACTCTTGGCTCTGCCTCGCTGAGAAGGAAATAGGTAGCATGCTGCGGGATATGCACAAAAATGGTCACACGTTTTAGCTGTGATCCTAAAAGTATGCCTTTATCACAAGAAGATCTCAGCCCCGTGTGTGTTCAGGTTTCTAACCTGCCTTGAGGTCTGGCATGACTGCTGTGTTAAGCTAGGCCTCAAGGAGAGGTGTGTGGGGCAGGAGGGGCAGCGTGTTACCCGGCTGACTGTTGTGTGCTGGCAAAACTGGCAGTGGGTGTTTGTTTTTCCTAGCCTGTGCCATGCGATGGCACAGGTGTGGTGCTGGTTCATGCAGATTAGGCTTTCTGCTGCAGTATGGACAATGGTTGCTGATAAGCAATATAGTTTATACAACAGTATGCGTGAGGCATGATTGCTGCAAACTAAACTGAAGTCTTAACTCATTTTGCTCAGGCCAGTGAATATTTGTAGAGTGGTAATATCAGCTGCACTCAGGTTCAACAGGATGTGAAGGAATGACTTGGAATATTTGTGTCTGTGTTCTTACCTGTTTGTTTTCTGTGTCTCGCAAACACTGAGGAATGGAAAAGTTCACAGGCTTCTTCTGTACAAATAACTTTTTTACTTTTATTTTTTTAGCAACAAACAACAAATACTGTAGAGGAGCCACTTGATCTCATCAGACTCAGTCTAGATGAGCGAATCTATGTCAAAATGAGGAATGACAGAGAGCTTAGAGGCAGACTACATGTAAGTAAAACTTTCAGAATGCTACTATGCTTATTCAGCTAAGCACTGGGCAGCCTTTTTTACGTACAATGGTCTAGTACAGAGATGCTTCATCCCTTGAAACATTCAAGGTCAGGTTGGACGGGGCTCTGAGCAACCTGAGCTAGTTGAAGATGTCTCTGCTCATTCCAGGGGGGTTGGACTAGATGACCTTTAAAGGTTCCCTCCAACCCAAGCGATTCTATGATTCTTCCATTGATTGTTTAAAGTGCAAGTAATTGTATCTCTTGGCTAAAAATGCAGAAGTGGTTAGAGAAGGTAGGTTAAAGATCATCTTAGTAACAAGGGCTGAACCCTTTCTCTTATCAAAAGTGTAATGTGATTGGTGGCAAAATCTGATTTGTTCAGTACTTTGTCTGCTATTAAATGTTTCTCTAGAGATTCAAGAGATATATTTTGTTTTTCTTGTCTCCTGAACGATACCAAGAAATTCATTCCACTGCTTTTGGCTTCCATTTCTGCATCTGAAATAAGCAATAATACTGCAGGCCTCTTCTTGTGAAGTACACTGAGGTGTCTTTAAGACTGAATTAAGAATGAGATTATCATTATCAAACAAGTATCTCTTAAGGCACACCCTCTGAGGGTATGATGGGATATGTACTCAGCTGGATTCTCTGCAAATCGCATTTGTTGAAGTGCTTTCTTCTGAGAGTGATATGTCTCTTGATGAGACAGATTTCTTGCTTTCTGTTAAGTCAGTCATCCTTCCTGAGTACTGTACTGTGTTGGGGAAGAGATCCAGCTGCCCCATGCATTAACTGGGCCTCAACTCCTTTGGGAACACAAAGATAAGGAGAAATCCATGAGGCACACGTGTAGTTTGCAACATGCTTTTGTAAGGTGTTTGGAACGTGTGCTTATTTTAAGTTTTTTGTAGCATTGTATGAATTACAGCTTTCATATTATTTAAGTTGGCCCCAAGCAATCAGTTCCAGGAGGCTGGACTGGCAGCAGAGAATGTATTAGCTGGTTTAATGTTAATGAAGTGTGTCTGTCTCTGAGTTCTTGCATGTGTTCTCACTGAAAGCTTCAGAGATATTTCCTGGAAGAACATTTCAGTAAATATAAATGTCTTTCCTTTTTTTTTATGCTGCAGAGTACTGATTTGTTGGCATTTATCTTTGAAATTATAACTGTAACTGATACTACTTTGTTTTGACATAGTGGCACGTTTTGGTCAAAATCAGGCTAAACTAAGTATGTCTGAAAGTCTTGCTATAATTCTCATTTCAGTGAGCTTGTGTTTGAATTTTGGAAGAAATAATAAACTAACTTCATTCCTACAGGCATATGATCAGCACTTAAATATGATTTTGGGTGATGTGGAAGAAACTGTAACTACAATAGAGATTGATGAAGAAACCTATGAAGAGATTTATAAAGTAAGGACTTTAGCGTATTTATCCCCATAGAAAACTTTTTAAAAACTAAACTATGTTATATCATTGAAGTAGTTTATTGCTGACTACTTTTTGAACCAAGATCTAAAAGAAGTTTTGGGCAAATTGTTATGAAAGTACAAAGGATATCCAAAGATGTGGTGTTAGTTGTATTGATCTCTTAAGCATGCCAGAACGTTGTATGTTTGAGCTTGTATTTGTTGGAGTTGTTTCTGGTGTTTTGTTATGACTGAATTTGGTCATATGCTTAGCGGGATATGTTTTGTAAACTATGCTTTTGTAAATGTAAACTTTTCTTTCCTTCTTCATAGTCGACCAAAAGGAATATTCCGATGCTCTTTGTCAGAGGTGACGGCGTTGTGCTTGTAGCTCCCCCATTGAGGGTTGGTTGAAGCAACAAAGGATTTAACCTTGTTGGAAGGTTTCAGGCTTTTGGACAATGGTTTGTGTGTCTCAAAATTCTGTACATGTTTTTTATAGGATGTTTTTGTCTGTTCTTTTGGGAAGGGGCGGGAAGGGGAAATAGTTTGTCTTGCAGAAAGTACATGTAGTCAATTGAAGCAGTGTAAACCCGACCTGATTTTCTCAGAATTAATGTAACTGCTGTAAATTGGCTGTATTGTCACATCAGTAAAAGAATCCTTCATTTTTTTTTCAATCTTGGCAATAGTACTGTCTTAATTTTTTGTTTTAAATAAATTTGGTTTATCTTTCAGATTTGACTTGTCATGTTTTTGTTGAAGACATTATTCTTACGTTCTTCTATAGAGCTAGTGCTATACTAAGTTGTAGTATGTAGCCTCACTTTCTGAGAAAATGGTAACTTTTGTGTGTTGTGTTAATATCTGTCCTTACTAATACCTGAGTCTTGCAGATTGATGTTTGGTGGGGCAATACTACATTAATCTACCATGCTATAATTTATGGCTTTTCTATGTTCAAATTCTTGATGCATATCCTTGAGGCAGGGAAATAGTGTATATATATGCATCTTCCACTTAAGATATGTAAAGAAGATGGGCTTCTTTACAATGTTTTCAGATGTTTTTATTATGGCTTTGTTAACAGAGCTATGGTTTGCAAGGCCATAAGTAGAGACTGAGGTTGTTGCCTCGCATGCTGTTGAGTTGCCTGCTGCATGCATTTATTTCCCACTGTCTAGAGCCTGTTTCAGTTCCTGAATACATTAAATTCTGCTGAATGCTTAAGATGCTCATTAGTTATCTGTAGTCAAGGTGTACTAGAATCCTGAACATAGCTCTTTTTTAATACACACTTTCTCAGGCCCACCCTGTTTGCAATTTACTCTCCTAATTGTATGAAAACAAAAAAAGGCACATTATGAAATGTTTTAGTAAGTATGTTTGAAAGGCATATGAGAGATGTAGGTCTACACTGGGACATTTCCTACAGAGCCTGACTTGTGACTTAACAAACTTAATTTATCTAGGTTCTTAGGCATGCTCTGTGAGGTTAGCAAAAGCAGCTTGCTCTGGCACTTTCTCCTACAGTTAAAATCTTCATAACTTATGTCCATAGCTTGTGACAGTGGTGAGGAATGCAAGGTCTGCCTTGGTAAGCTCCAAGCCAGATTCTTAAAGGAATACTAACTCTTATAGCAGTAAAATTTATACACTCAGAAGATGAATGTATACTTCATGCTCTTTGAAATAAGGAAAGCAGGGACTGATACAAAATCTGCTCTGGCTTCTAGATGGCATCTGTACTCTGTTCTCATGCAATGTCCTCTAGCTTTGGGATAGATTTAAAAAATAGGAGTGATAGCTGAAGCTGAAATAGTGAAGCTATTGCTGAGAATTAGTGTGTTAATAGCAATTATAGTCTTAAATTTTTAATCACGTGGAGACTTGCTACCAAATTCCTTGCAGTTTGTTCTAAGAAAGGACAAATCGCTTCCACTTGTACATGCACGCAAGAGTTTATCTTAAACCTGTGTATGATGCTGTTTTCATATATGGGTCCCTTGTGTGCAAATGAAAGAAGAAAGCATCTGTACAACTTAGGACTGTAGCATTATTTGAATGAATAATTTTCATTCAAATTTTCCTCACTATACCATCCTTGCTTGAAGTTGGTCTGGGCTAGGACAGAAACCATTTTCTGTGATTCCTATCGCATCCATTCCTAGCGTGCTGTCTCTGCAAGAGTTAGCTCAGCGAGCATCAACTCCTGTTCCATGTGTACACAACCCTTGATGTTGGAAGAAAGCTAGTGATGCTACAACTGTTCCCCTTCTGAAAGGGGTACCAGGATGACTGCACTGAGATCCTTTTTAGTCTATTATCTTATTTCCTGCCACTCTAGGAGGCCAGAATAAACGCTTAGGGGGAGAGAGTAAGAATAGGTGAACACAGTGATAGTCCTCCAGTTCCCAGGGATCTGCACATCTGGGAAAGGAGAGAGTATGTTTCACAGAACCTGAGGGATTTCTCTTCTGTTAATTAGTCTACATCCTTTTAGAAGTCTGGTAAGCCCCTTGCTATGTATTGTTACGGTATGTCACAGGTTGAGCATGTGTTCTCTGAAGAAATACTTCTGGTTTTGGCTTTGTCTGGGTTGGGCTTGGTTTTGAACTTGCTGCCTGTCACTTTCATGTGTGTGATAGACAATGTTGGCTTGGTGGTATTCAGAGGTAGCAGAGTATACATTTATCTTTCCACCTTCTCTACTCCTAATTGTCCTTCGGTTCTCTCTTTCCCAGGTTGCAAACAGATTTTCAATTTAATAATTTTTGATGAAAGCTGCTCCATTCCTTTTTGTACTATGATTTTTGTATTGGAGGACTGACATGATACACACACAAGGTGTTGGTGCATCAAGAACTTCTGCCTTGATAAATTTTTGAATGAATATCTGTTAATAATATTTGTTAGATTCTCTGAGAATGATAATAGAGAGATGTGAGGTCTACATTGCCTTTACTTGAGCCATATTTGCCAACATAACACATTTATCTATATGTCCAGTAATTCTCTATTACAGAGTATCAGCATGGTTGAAAGAGGTCAGCTCACCTGACATAGCTCACCTGAATCCCTGTAGAACTCTTTTAAATAAAAAATTGTCTCATTTGTCACCTTCTGCTTCTTTTGAAGTTTTAAGTGAGAGATTATGCATGGTGGTTGCTAGCTCAGTTAT
This sequence comes from Aptenodytes patagonicus, assembly GCF_965638725.1. Classification (NCBI taxonomy): domain Eukaryota; kingdom Metazoa; phylum Chordata; class Aves; order Sphenisciformes; family Spheniscidae; genus Aptenodytes; species Aptenodytes patagonicus. Next base: position 13,473,912 of record NC_134956.1, read on the forward strand.
TGTCTAATTGATTTCTTGGGTATTTACTGTCTGACTATAAAGACCTGTTATTGTTTATGTCCCTGAAATGTCCAGTAGCATCTCTTACTGACCCTCCAATTTGAAATGAGCTCTCCAGAGTGGGAGCTGGTCTAAGCTCCTCTGATAAATGTGGATTAAAAAAAAAAAAAAAATTTAAAAAGCTTTTCTGCAGTCTTGTCTCTTTCTTACTGTTCTTCCTATTCTTTGATCATCTGTTGCCTGTACTAAGCCTTTGTCAAGATTCCTGTTCCCAATGTGTTTGAAAAAGAATTTATCATTAATTTTCCTCAAATAATTCCTCAAGATTTCTCAAATACCTTTTCATATTGTTTTATGTTTTTAGCCTGCCAGAATTTTTAGTATTACTCAGTTTCTTAAAGGTTGCCTTTTTATTTCTAGTAGCTTTTTATAGATAGTAGTAGTCTTTCTACTACTGGTAGCTTTTAGCTTTTGGACTGCACCTTTTTGGTAGGTGGCAGAGTAATTTCTCAGTTTATTGACTTTAAAGAATTTCTGTTCTGCCTGCAAACATTTGACTCTCAGCAGCTCTTTTTTAACAGGATTTTTATTATGTAATTCCCTTTTTCAGAAGTGCTGGGAATAGTTGGTATAGTTGGACCTCTGGTGTCTTACTGCTTTTGTGAGAGTGTTAGCTACCTGTGAAATTTCTGTGTGGACTCATTGTAAAACTGATTTTTGAATCTCTAACTCATGTAGGACACTAGATGGTGCTGCATTTCCTCAAATTCAAGCTTGGTTGGCTTTGCCTGATTGATGTATGTAGCCTGTGTCAACAGGCCCTGTAGCTGTACAATTAGTCATTTGTTTTTAATTAGGATGGCACTTGCTGACAGTTTTAAATTAACTCTGCTGCTCACCCATAAGTAGAGCTCAAAATATGTTTTGATGTTTATGTAAGCACAGACCAAGCCCCCAAAAGAGTTAAAGTGAAACAGTTATGTGTGCCTTGCATTGTCAGATTTTAAAATGCATGAACTCTAGACTAGCAGCTTTGCTAGTAGCATTACTGAAGAATTATGCCATATAGAACAAATTGTGGTTAACCACTTTGCTGCTAAGCACTGCTTGGAGAAGAACAGCACATTGTTGCGTGTGGTATACAAGGCTGCCTCTGCACCCACTGGTTCAAGTGCTTGTTGTATGGCTCTCCAGTAACTTCGCTGGAGAACTTCACTGCAGTTAAAATTCAGCAGGGGGAACAGCCTGCACTTATGAATGTATGTACATTAAACTCCCGAAGTGACAAATATTTCAGTTTATTTCAAGTCACCAATGCTGCTGCCTTTTTGAACCCACAAAAATAGATTTTGATTCAGTCTATGTATTTGAACAAGATAGGATTTTGTTCTAGGTCATGTACGGTTTGGGGGGGGATGTTGTGGGTTTTTTTTTTAAAGTTGAACAGAGATTACATTATGTGTTTCATTCCTATTCCCCAGCACAGGACAAGCCCAGGATTTGGATAATAGGTTATAGTAAGACTTGAGCAGTGTGAGCAATGGCAGACTGCTGCAGGGACTCAGGGTTGGAAAAGCAGAACAGTATTGATCATGTTGGGAGTTCTGCAATAACACTGTCTCCTCTTGGTGCTTCTGTTCTTGTTCTGTAGGCATTGGAAATCTATAATTTGAAATATTTAAGAGAAGGAGGCTTGTAAGCCCTTAGAATTCTTACTAGAACTATAGCACTGGGAAGGGAGCTGATTCAGTGCAAGATGACAAACGTTGTGCATTGTTTTTGGACTGATGATGACATGTACAGAAAATCCCATCAGGCTTATTAAGGTTTAAGGCATTCATGCCAAGATCATTGATGGGCTGAATACATCATTACTGAGGGTGTAGGACTCCCATGTTTCTAAACAGGAAGCTGCTTTCATATACTAAAGAAAAAGAATGGGATAGAAAAATAGAAAGTTCTACAGAAAATTGAAGCACAGTGTCCAAGCCAGCCTTTTTTGGGGGGGAAAGAATGGGTGGAAGGAAGAGAATAGATGATGTGGGTTGGAGCGGAAAACAAGAACCACTGACGGAAAAAGATGTAGTCAGAAACCCCGTTTATGAGTGAATTTTTTCATTGTTACCCAAATTAGTTTGAATGGGTGAGGCCCACTCCCACATTTTGGAAACTTAGGCCAAAAAGCGTATTTAGTTTTACAATGGCATTTGATCAGTTTATGATGTGACTGCCTGCAACAGCAAGGGACTAGGCGTGCTGACTGTCTGTGTGGGTGGACAAACTATTGCAGAAAACACTGCATAAGCCCTTGGAAGAGTTGGGTAATGACTGATCATGAAGGGGGGATTTTAGGAATGTTTTCTTCTGTATGGTACACAGTAAACATGGAGATTTACTTAAGGTGCATACAGAAATCTTCAGAAGAGGTCAGAATATTCCAATGTAAGCACGTTTTGTGAATTAGAAGCATGTTATTTGATCCAGAGTATGTACAGTGTTCATAGTCTTAGACATTTTTGTATTCTGAAAGTAAGGGATAGCATAAACTTTAAATGGAAAAGATAAATTTTCTTATTTGTGAAGATACAGTATTCATGTGGCAACATAAAATAGTTCTTGAAAACTGGTATAGTTCCAGAAATTTCAGTAAGCCTAATCTGTGTTATATATTTAGAGCACAAAATCTCTTTAATACCTCAGGTAATTGATGCATTTCCAGTTTCTCTTTGGTTTTAATGATGAAAATTGCTCTAGGTTTTTAGAACCATTTTTTTAAGTAATTGTCTGATAAAGACCTGTGCTTTATGCATCTGTGCTGGCTAAACATGACACTCTGATCACGGTCTGTTGGTTCATGTCACCCAAAGCCCATGTCAGTACATAGTTGCTCTCTGCAGTAGATGATCTAGTGTTTTGCCCAGCCTGTTTCCGGATGATTTGAGCAAGGAACTTTCACCAGTGTCTTTAAACTGTTTGACAAGTGGAAGCCTCAATTCCATAAACTCTATTGCGATAGTGGATCAATTTTAGCCTCTAAAGGAGACCTTAGTGCTGCAGGCGCCTTAGTCCTGTTCCTTTCTCACAGCACTCAGTTCCTGCACAGAAAGGTTATCTTTTTGGTAAGGAGGCTGCAAAAACCTCTGCTAGCAATGGCACAGTTTATTAAATGATTCATAATCTGACCACTACCTAATAGAACTCACAGCTGTGGCACTTCTGCTACAGTAAATTCTCATTTGCTATTCTCGAATCCGCTAAACTGTTGGGGAGTAAAACCTCTAGTTCTGTGTAAATCATTGCATCAAAAGTGTATGTCCCTGGAGCCTGTCACTTAATGCTAATCAGGGTGAAATGCTGTGTAAAATTTTGACTGAGGAAGTCACATAATCTGTTCCCCAATCTGTTCTATGGAAATCACAAAGAACTTTCATGAAAGCAAACTTTTTCCTTTTAAAAAGAAGAAAGTATGCTGCTCTAAGTTAAGTTAAAGTATGTAAAATATTAAGTATAAAGCCTACAGTTGTCATAATTGCATGCATTACTGAATTCTTCCAGGGCCTTCAAATTTCAGTGGCAGGGAAAAAATTTGAAACAAGTAAATGGTGCTCCAAATATTGATTTCTTTAAATAACCTCTGCAACGGATGACTGTAATTTTGTCACTCATCCTTAGCATATAATTGCTCTGATTAAGTTGGCTTTTTATGCTGTAAAGGTGACACAGGCTAGGTAGACCTAATTACCTTTTTCACGGCAGGTAACTGTTACTAGTTCATCCTGTACTGTAGGTGGTGTGGTAAAGCAGTGTGTTGTAATTTCTTCTGTAGCACCTATATGTAGTACTTTTTACTAAAACAGTTGCCTCCCCCAACTGCCCAGATGTTGCATTCCAGTGGTTAGCAGAAGTCTGAGGAAGAAATGAGATATCAACAGATAACATCTGAGAGCTAATTTGATTTGTTTTACATCTGTAATGCATTCCTCCAAGCTAAATTCTTGTTGACTGAGATGCTGTTTATAAAAGGCAAGAGATCCAAAGCTCCACTGCAACCCAGGAGAATACACTACAGTTAAATTGAACACAACTCTTAAATTTTTTTTTATACCGAACCTTCTGATTGTTATTGCTGCCTGTTGGTGTAATTCAAATACTCAGAGTTGTTTCTGTATTAATGTGGTCCTATCCATAAAGCACAGGCTTCTAATCTCAGTACCAGCTAGTAGAGATTTTCCTCGTGATTAAATGTTAAGCCTTTAGAACTTATTTGTCCTGCGTTCATTCCCTGAAAGCCAACCTAAAACTAGCAATGCTATATGCATGCAGCTTCCAGATTCGCAGCATCCCGTAGGTAACACAAGAGATCTGTCTGCTGTACTCAATTCTAAAGCCAGCTGTCACAGCTATTTTTTCTTTCTTGAGGCAGTGTGATGTCTATACAATGATTACCCCCCCCACCATGTGCAGTCTCATGAGTTAAGGAGAAATGTTCTACATGTGGTGTTTCAGGTGTTGGATATGAAGCTTACTGTGTAATTTTCCATTACTTCTGTTTTTCCGTGGATTTTCTTTCAGTACTGTTGTCACACAGAAGGGTTACAAGGTTTCATTCTTGTGAAGGGCTCTGACATCTCTGGGGTGAAACTTCCTGGACAGGCATTTCTCCATCTTAGTCTTATCTTTCTGGTACCAGTCTTGATACACAGCTCTGAAAAGAGGGTGAGCACTGTTCTTTGACTGGCACAGCTGCGCAGAGAAGACAATCAGTCACACACAGATAGTAGTATCATCACACTTAAAACAGAGATCTGCTGGTTCTTGATGCAGTGTCTCTTCTGTCTGGATTCTTTCAGTACAGTTCTGTCTCTTATGATTTCTTTTTTGAAAAGGATGCGAGCTATCCATCTGATTCAATACAAGTGACTCATTTGATCACAAAAAAGTAAATTTTAAGGATGTAAACAAAACCACTGACCAAATCTCCCTTGCATGCCTATAGCTAGTTAAGTTGTCAGCTTCAAGAATATACTCTAGTATGTTCTTTATTGTGACTGATAGTTTTTTTCATTTCTCTTCTGTTCTCCTCTAACTAGTATTTAGGTTTTTTAAGTGTTCAGTGATGTTTAAGGTTGCTTTTTTTCTTTTAAACATCTACATGTTGATGAAGCTTCTGTAGACACTGCGTTGATCTCATAGAAGAAATGTCAGTAAAGTTGGCAGTAGTGGACATCTGCCACATCAAGCAAGTCTCTGAACTCTTTAAACTACAGTCACAAACTGCAGTTGCAGTTTTGAGCTGATGAGAATCTCAACGTACTAGTGGGAGAAATGTCAGGTACGTGACTTCCTTTTCAACACCACCTATTCTCATCAGCTATTTCATAAAGAAGTGCAGCCGTGTAAGGAGGGATTTAACTTTTGGCCTGTTCCAAACATGCAGGTACATCTCTGAAGCATTTGTTTTCTGTTCAAGGTGTTTCTACCCTAGTAAGTCCTCTCCTTGTGCTGAAGGGAAGGTGTTAGACTGTGAATTGCAGAGCATCCTTCGAACTAATTGTCCACCCACTTGTTTTTTTTGTTTAACGTAAGCCTTGCCTGTGGCATTAGCAGTTGCATTGTGCTAATGTTAGTCATTAATCCCTAGGATTTGTATTTCTGATGACAGTTAAATGATGGCTGAGTATCTAAAGCCATGGAGTTGTGTGCAGAAAGTACATCAAAATGTTTGAAAACTTTTTTGAGTCTGGCTCCAAAATTTTCGATGTCCAGAGATGTAACATATATATGGTCTTTGTAGTATTTTCTTCTTCTAGCTGGAGATGAACCCACTTCTTCCTGCATTGCTCTGCTGAGGGATATTCTAGTCTTGGAGGAAACTTGATTTTGTGTTTCCACTCTTGAAACCCACTGTTAGAGCACTGCTTGAGTTCTCATCTCCTGCATGCCTAGCTGATAGGTGCAAGTCTGTGTGATGGATGAGGGAGAATTTCCAGGAATTTTTAAGTTTTTCAGTGCTTGCTGATACAAGTGCTTGCAGGGCCTAAGTAGGAATTGTTTGCAGTGTCTGAGCAGCTTGGGGAACTGATACAGGTAGAAGAAGTTGGGTAGCTCTAACCTGAATCAATTCTCTGGTCAGTTCAGGGAACAGGAGCTACTTGTGCTGGCACTGCAATTGGGGAAAAACGTTCATTAAGCTACTGCTTAAAGTAACATCAGAGTCCCCTTAGTGAACAGTGGAGGTTTCAGAGTCCCCTCTTTAACTTGTTAGTACTGATACGAAGTGGGAATATATACAAGAGAGTTCAGAAGAACTGAACGTGGTGGGAATTGCGGTCTCAAAAAGGAATTCCCAGGGGGTATATGGAAGGTATCCCCACTCATCATACTTAGCCTATTAAAGGTTTAGACATTTTGAAAAACAAACAAACAAAAAACCCCTCAGCTAAACATGTGACATTTAAAAGACTATGTTCAATTGAAATTTGAGATGAATGTTCAGTAAGTTGTTTGTTTTTTTTCTTATTTCATCACAAGATACTCACTCATGTCTTACATAGCAGAACTGTGAGATTCCTATACAGAGAGGTTGTAAACAGCATGAAAATATATGATGCAAGCAGCCAACTTGCCTTGAGCAGTTTTTTCTCTTCCACAGGGCCCTGTTGCATAACTGTTCCCTTCAGTCTGGCTTTGGCATTTATGGGCTGGATGGTTTACGTGAGAAACTAATCAGAACATTTTTCACTTCTAAGGACTAGGAATTTCTGGAGAAATCTGGAAGTTCTGCATGTAGTAATAGCATCCAGAGAAGCAAGGGTTAATTTCCATAGGATTCCTTCCCAGACTTTTCTCCAAATAAATATTCTTTATAAGTTAGGAATCAGCTTAGTATTTTGTGTCCTTTGAGCAGTAAGCTTAGGACAAGAGGCTTTCTTATCTCTTTTTTTACTGTTCTGCTGCTCTAGGGAGTTGTGTAAGGTGACTGCTAACCCTTGGTGTGTCTCTAAGAGCAGCAGAAGCAATTACTGCAGGTCATGCTGACCTCGTGCCAGGTTCCTTTTGTTTTTAGGTTGCTTATTAGTTACCCTTCTAACCCAGCATTCTTTGTTTCAGACAGAAAGCCATTGTAGGAATGCAATAGCAAGGGAAGGAGGAATGCTTCATTCATAAATCTGAGAGCATTTACAAAGGAGGCTATAAATTATTATCTAATTTCTTTCATCTGAAGAAAAGAGCAGGATATTGCAGTTAAACATTTTGTTCAAGATTGCATGCCGAGACCATGGCAGAGCTGCAAATAGGGTACATTGCTGTCCTCTGTAAAGGGTCTCTTAAATCCTAGAGCCCAGTAATGCAGGCTGCACCGTGAGTATATGGATCATTGTTTCCACTATTATACTGGTAACATGGAGGAAGCTGGTACCTCCAATACTGAAGGTATTGGAGGGGGAATTAAACTGAACCTACAAGGTAAAATTTAGTTTCCTTCAATACATAATGCAAATAAAAGTGAGTAATGTTAGTAGAAAATAAGTTTCAGTTTTAAGATTTCTATGTGGGTTTAATATTAAAAAGATGAAAATATATTTTTAGTGTCAGCCTTAAAAAAAAAAAGATAGTTATATCTATCCTAAATAACTCCATCTCTTTCTCTACAGAGAGCTGATAGTGGTTGATCATACTGCTGTAAAATTCAAGTCAACAAAAGGTAACTCAAAAGACGGAATAGAATGCTAGGCAAAGAACCGAGAGGTGATCCTCAAATTTGGTCTAAGCTTTGGGAATGAGAAATTACAAATTTATTCTAATCCTTTCATATTCTATTGCCACAGCTAAATAACTTGGGTGTCATTAGCACAACTGATACTTGTATAAGGACTTTTGTACTGGTAGCTCTGGATCTACAGTAGGCAGTAAACTGACTTGATTGAAACTCTTGGCATGCAAACTCTTTGTGTCTCTGCATTTCAGTCTGTTCTTAGCTATTTCACAGGTGTATTGAGAACTTGTCTGTAACTTTTTTTTAATAGTAAGATACTATATCTGTATTAATTATAATAACAACTTTCCACTGGCAGTGTGGGAAGGTAGATTATGCTACCAGGTCTCTTCATTAGGGTGATACCGTGAAGTCCTGTAAAGGTATTACAGAGATACAGCTGCCAACTGCATTTATTCAAGCTTCATTTTTCTAATACTCCTTGTTATTTAACACTGGGTCATATGATAGAAATTATCTAATGTGAAGATTCCCTTGTTTATGTGAAACTTTGCATGACCTTATTCCTTGCTGTCTTTTCAGACATCTTTACAACCAAGCATATACTCTATTTCTATATGGTTTTGGTTGTGTATCATTGGAATTTGGTGATGTAGGAGGGAAATGCACTTGGTTTATATTTTTTAGTGATTTGTAAATATTAGTGTAGAACATACATTACATGAGAATGCAGTTCATCAAGAATCAGCAAACTGGGTGAATATATACACTGTCAATTACTAACTTCTGAGCAAGAAGCAGCCCTGTGGGAATCCTGCTGGTTACATTAGTGACACCCTAGGTCTCATCCTCTTGAAATCCAAACTAAGCCCCCCACCCCTCTAGTACTTAAAGATACAGCAAGCTGGGAGCCTACTTGATTGTGGTGTGACAGTACGGCTCATGGAAGGTACAGGCCCTAGCATGTGATATGCGTTACGCTGGAGCAAGATGGAGCACTGCATGTTGAGATCCTATGGTATCTGTGGGCTGTACCTTGGGGTGCTGAAGATGAAAGCTTCAACAGTGTGAAGCTCTGCGTGGGCTGTGTTTGGCCCACAGGCTATGTTCACCATCACTCATGTTCACTGGAATGTAGAACTTTCCAGCCTAATACAGATTGTGTTTGTTTTTTTTAACTGTTTAACAAAATAGAACTTGTAATTATCTGACCCTAAGTGGGAGTCACTTAAAATGCATTAGTTGAGGCCAAAGGAATTTCCATTTCACCCATGGCTCACACTAACCCTCATTCTAAGCTCTTCTATGTTGAGAAATCGCCAACTCAACTGCGGGTGAACAGTCTTTACTGGCATGATGTTGCTCAGATTGATGCCAGGCATTCTCACTTTAGACTCGGGCTTTTACACAGTAACCCTGCGTATCCCTTAGGTACGCTTTTACACAAGTGTGAACTCCCTGCTTAGCTCTGTGCCTTCTTTGAATCTTGAGGCTAAATTGATAAACCACAGCACCCCAGCTTATCCCTCCTTCACCGAGGAGACTTAAATTCTGAATGAGTTTTACTTTTTAAAGAAACGAGGCAAGCAGTTGAGAAGAGCCTTGCAGCTAGACAAGATAACCTCTCTAAAATAAACCAGAATTCACTGGTTGTCTGGATTAGAGTGCAGTGTTAAATAATTTTCAACAAGGGTTCAGACCATGAAGTTTGTCCCTGGTAGACTCCAGCTTCTCCAGCATACTGGCAGTGGCTTCATCCTTCTCTCCTGCTCTCTATAAAGAGTCTCTCTCCATGTTTGTTAACAAGTCCCTTTGAAGGTGGATGGGAATTCACTTTTAAAAGTCAGTGTTTGATACTCAAAATCTCTACTGTTTTTGGCAAAATATGCTGTCTCAGATGTAATGTTTCATTCACATTTGTAGAGGACAATGTACAGCTTGGGTTTAGATGAATGTAAGCATCTGCCCATCTCCTTATAGAATCATAGAATCATTGAGGTTGGAAAAGACCTCTAAGATCATCGAGTCCAACCATCAACCCAACACCACCATGCCCACTAAACCATGTCCCTAAGCGCCTCATCTACACGTCTTTTAAATACCTCCAGGGATGGGGACTCAACCACTTCCCTGGGCAGCCTGTTCCAATGTTTCACCACTCTTTCAGTAAAGAAATTTTTCCTTACATCCAATCTAAACCTCCCCTGCCGCAACTTGAGGCCATTTCCTCTCGTCCTATCGCTTGTTACTTCGGAGAAAAGACCAACACCCACCTCGCTACAACCTCCTTTCAGGTAGTTGTGGAGAGCGATGAGGTCTCCCCTCAGCCTCCTTTTCTCCAGGCTGAACAACCCCAGTTCCCTCAGCCGCTCCTCATAAGACTTGTTCTCCAGACCCCTCACCAGCCTCGTTGCCCTTCTCTGGACACGCTCCAGCACCTCAACGTCCTTCTTGTAGTGAGGGGCCCAAAACTGAACACAGTATTCGAGGTGCGGCCTCACCAGTGCCGAGTACAGGGGCACGATCACTTCCCTACTCCTACTGGCCACACTATTTCTTCCAGACCAAGAAAATAGAAGGAGGCTTTGTCTTTTCCTTGTCCTTACAGAAAGCATCTACAAAGGTGATGAGGCATAAAGAGCAATCGTAATATGAAATATTCTTAATATGAGATTATGTGAATAATCAGATGCAATGGAGGAGGGAATGTGTGCAGCAGTTCTGCCTTGGCTAGCCTTGCAGCCTTAGTGATTGATGATCTGGGGCAGGGGGGTAGTATTTTTCCTGTTTTTCTCCTGGAACTTCTCTGATCAATAGACTTTCCAATAGTTACATGATGGAATGACAAAAATGGTCCTGTTTCCTAAGAAATGTCTCTGGTGGCAAAGTTTTTAAAGGTCTGGGAGTTTCCCTATTGTATTTAATGGGGCCTTTGGCTCATAAACACATTAAGCAAAGAAACAATAGATCCCTAGGGGAATTTTAAAAGCTGAAGTGTAGGAACTTTAATAATATTATGAGGACCTAATATGTCTGATGTGGGAACTTAAATCTGAGGCAAGAATTATGAAAAGAATGTTTGAAGTGAAGATTTAATTACGTGATTTATTGTTCATCATTTATTATTATATATACAGTGCCAGGGGCACTCCTGGTGCTTTACAGATGATTACAGAATAGCAATTCCCAGATCAAAGATCTTGATCATGCAATCTTTATTTGTGTAAATATTCCCCATGGTCCCTGATCTTGTTCCATGTTAAAACTCAATAATCCCCCCACCAACACAGCCCATCATAGACAATTAAAAGGACTTCAGCAAGAGAGCACTGATTAATTATCCTCCCCAGAACACTGAATATTTGGTGCCATATATTGTATTGATAAAAGATATCTATTGTGTTTTAGCAAACCTCACATTTTTCTGCAGCTTTAATTCTTAATTACAGTGTCAGCAAACATTAAGATTATTTCCATGATAGAAGCAGCTTATTTCTGGAAGAAAAAAGTTCACTGGCTTGTCCCCATATGTTTCAGACCCTGTTGATTTAATGGAGCCAATTTACTTGCATGTAAGTGTTCCCTCAGTGGCCGGTATAGAAAGTTTCACCTTCAAAGACAGATGCTGAATGTGAAATACTCCTGCAAGCTATGCAGATGCTGAAATCTCTACTTGCAGAAGGTTCTGCTTTTCTTTCTTTTGTCCTGTGACACTTTGCACTCCACTGGAAATGCCACCAATGAGCAATGCACTTAGATGGTTTTCTTATTCTTCAGCTGAAATGGCTGTTGTTTATCCACGGGGTTGCTGTAGGCAGCCACAGAAGCGAACACAGCTTGTGCAGCCATCTTTTGGCTTATGTCTCTGAGACATAACAGCTCTGGTGGGGAAAGATTGAGGCGATTGTGCGTAGGAGGCACAAAAAGGAGGCTTTTTCACCCTCCATCTGTTACTGGATTTTAATATAGCTTTTTGCAGTATGCTGTCCCATTGCTCTAAAAGCAGTGGCATGTAGCACAGAGAAGGGTATTCTGGCTAGCGATGTGTGGTGATCCACGTGCCTAAGATTCCTGTGTAGTGATCAGGATTCAGATTCCTATCTGAATATCGTTGGTCTAGACAGCGAGTAGGGAGTATTGCTAGAGGAGGCACTCTGGATGATACCCAACATTGCCTGCTCTTGAAAACACTTTTTTTTTTTTCTTTCAAGGTTGTGTTTAATCATTAAGATTTAAACAGTCTAAGGTATCATATAATTACCCAGGATGTTAATGAAGTCTAGTACTTAGTGCAGGAGTGAGCATTGCTCTGGCCAGTAGCTGGATGGCACTGACCAATTTTGTGTTTATAGCTAATAATAGGGAAACACTTTTTCGTGCAACTCCTAATTACATTTAGAAACTTACTGCCACAAGATGGTGTGGAGGTCAGAAGTCTGTGTAGGTTAAAAATGGGACTAGGGTAATTTATGGAGGATAGGTCTATTTGTGACTGTTAAACACAATAGTCCTGGTGTGATCTCTCAGTCCTAAACTGTTAATTGCTGGAGAGTAGGAGGATGTCCCTGGGGAAGAATTGTTCTATATACACACCCTATTTCTTATACTCTTTACCTTACTGTTGAAAACAGTGCATTGGGCTAAAGGGAGCTGTCAGATGGCTCAGCGTGATTGTTCTTACATACTCACATGTTCCAGGTTCTTGGAAGCTTCTGATTTCAGACCCTAATAGTGTGGCTCATAGCATTATTAATCCTCCTTGTATTATTTCATAGCCACACAACCCTTCCTAAACTCCCTAACTCCTGTCTCAGCGTGCCTCAGGTTGAATTCTAAAGAAGGGCTGGTCTGTAGTTGCTACCAATTCTACACGTAAAATTCTGACTCCCCTGAACCAATGACAAACCTTCAGAGGGACTGAAGATTCACTGCAGTCATGGAACCCTTGGAAATTGCTCAGATTCAGCAGCAAACAAATGCTAACTAACCTGCACAGCTCCCTTCTAGCTCTCTCCTAAATGCTTTGGCAATAAGCAGTTTTGACATGCAAAGTTGAAGCATGGCTATGAAGTGATTTACTTAAGGTACAAGTGAAGGAATTGTGAACCAGAATTAGGATTATCTAGACAGAATGTCAAGTTTCTGGCCAAATAATATAATAGCACTTTTGGAGGGCTTCTAAACCATGTCATATTATATTAAGGATCAGCTTTACAGTCACAGGCAGGTTTGGCTGTCATCAGCAGAAGATGTATCCCTGCCTTCCCCTCTGTCTTCCCCCTTTTCTTTTCTTGAGCTATCACAGTTCCCAGTCTAACATATTAGCAAAGACTGCAGCTAATTTTAGTTTACGTGAATAAAACAAGCTATATTGCATGGTAACTGGATAGGACTACATATACCATTCAGTCCTCCTTGTTGTGAGACCAGTGAACTCTGGCATAAAAATGGTGTAAACGGATGGAAATAACTGCTTCAGCTCCCACAGCTACATCCACCTCTGATCATAAGCCAGGCCTTACAGTGCAAAATCATCTGGGAGTGGGACAGACTCATCCCATAGGTCGGATACAGTCTGTAGGCTATCACTTTCTCTGATCTAGACAGCCGTGGTATTCAGGTCTAATCAGAAGGCCCTAAACATGCTAATTTTTGTTAATTATTCTTGTGCATATTCTGGTAGTGTTTGAAAGCCCAAACTGAGATTGGGATTCCATTGTGTTAGGTGCTGTGCTAACACACACATTGCGTTTGTTTTCAGTCTGTCTTGAGTTCAGTAAGGAGCATCAAAACAAAAGTGGAAATTAAAGGTAAGGGACTACTGATATGAATTGTCATAGCTCCACTGAAAACAGTGGACATTCTCAGGTTCAGGTTTTTTGCAAAGATATGTTTTCCTGGAGACTGAAAACATTCTCTTCACTTTTTGAAACAACTTTAGACATGTTTTTTTTATCTGTAATACCTTATGTCAATATAAAGCCTCACAATAGAGCCTGAAACTAGACAAGTGATCCTGACGTGATTGCAACCAATCTTCAACAGTAAGTAGAAGGAGAATTGAGACTCACTTTATCCAGAGCTATATGTTTTCTAAATTTACTGTAAATGGATGCTTAAGAAACAAGTGACCTCCTGAAGACCTCAGGATTCAAAGAGTAACTCAGAAGTGTCCATACAGGTTAGTGTGACCCACAAAATATCCATTACTCATTCCTCTTCAACTCTGAAACAGCAATGCCTTTGTTTCTCTCTCTCTCTCTCTCTCTCTCTCTCTTTTTCTCTAACTTGAAGGCAATAACAGGACCTGTGGCTTCGCTCTGTACATGTCACTGCCTGCCAAGAACAGCAGGCAAATGAGTAATACTATTCCTCCCTTGAAATTCTTTCCTTGAAGTGAAATTAATGAAAATCTTTACCATGAAAGAGAAGAATCCAGTTTTGTGGAGAGTTAAAGGAAGGATTTAGACTTAGATGGGTTTATCCCATTTTCAATTGTTTTTACAATAGTGGTGGTGGAAATACCTAGAAAAACAATGGGAAAAGGAAAAGAATGATTTAAGTGTAAAAAAAAAAAAAAAATCCTTATCTTCTGGCAACTGGCTAATTAGAAGCTAGTAAAGCGAACTTAGGACAGCATTGTGATCAAAATGGGAAATCCAGTCATAAAAATACCTCTCTGTCTCTGATGCTGGAAGAGTCATCGTTAACCTATTTTTGCACCAAGAACTGGGAGCTTCAGGACAGGACTGTAAAGGCCATCAGTTGACAGAACAAAAATCTGTTCACCACTAAGTAAGCTGCTATGCTGATTCTTCAAGGCCAGGAGGTAAACATATAAACAATCTCTAGAGTAGCAGAGGAGATGAGTGGTAAAAGGACTTGCTTTTTCTTTCTTGTGTTTAAACAGAGTGTTCACCAGATTTTGGTGGTGTTATCATCAGACAAGTATTCTCTTGTAAAATTGATACCTCCCAGTCTACTTCTTATTAGTAATGTAATAGCTGTGTTGAAGTCATGGTGGTCTAAGGATAGAATGGAAGCTAGGCATTCAGAGAGAGATGATATCTTTTATTAGTTATTTGTGCGTACATTCTGCCTTCCCTGAGAGACCTTAAAAGAATCTAGTAGGCAAATTTATAACATAAGCTCGTGAATAAAAGGGGTGCTTTCTCACCCTTAAACTTGTTCTCTCTGGGCATGGTGCAGGAATGATAGCAGGGTAATGTAAAGAAGCAGCTTCCGCTATTGTCTGTACTGTTTGCTGTGTGAATAAACAAAGGACTTCAATCTCCAGCACTGGTTTTGCTATGATGAATGCTTTGTAAATGCTGATGGATGGATCAGGAGAGGATAGAAAGATAAAAGTCTGACACATCTTGCCAGTACTGAATTCATATATGGATCGAAACTGAAGTGTAATTACCACCCAGATCAAATTCTTTCAAGAGCCAGAGTTGTCTAGACCAACAGCAGATATTTATTTTTAGGGTTGATCTTTGTGGGTTTTATTAGCAATGCTGCCTTCCCTGGGGTAAAGGCAGGGGAGGGAAGAACACAAAATCCTCTTGAGCTTCCATTGTTAAAACAAGCTATGTAAAGCTTACAGGAAAAACCTTAATTCTGAAAGCAAGCTGTATTTTTGTGATGTTCCTTCTGAAATATTCTCTGCTTTAAATTGGCCTGACGCATCAGTGTAATAAATCTGGCATTTGAAAACTAAATGATGTATTTAGAGAAAAAGTAACTTTGTAACTCAGATAAAGGGTATGATAATGAAGTTTTTTCTTCAATTGAGACAATCTTGGGCAGTAATTTTACCAGTAGTCACAATGTGTAGATGATGAGGTTTGTAGGTTAGCGTAAACCTAGATATGGCTCTGTTCACTATAGCTACACAGAAGGAAGGAGTTGGACCCATTCTGCTAATAGTACCCCCCTTTTTTTTTTTTGTTAGCAAATTGGTTAGCCATTGCTAGGCTCTGACATGCATTGCTTCTGTATTTCGGTTTGCCCCCACGAAACACCTGCACACAAATCTTTCAAACGTAGCAAGCACCAACTTCTTCATTATGTTCAACTGGGTTGTGGGAAATGAGCAATCTGAAGGTGTGTTACGAAGTTTTTCAAGTGGGCTAGTCAAATTGGAAAGCTGAAGGGATGAACTTGGATATGTTGTTAAACAACAAATCTTCTAAAGAACCTGGAGTGTGATCCTAGCAACATGATTTCACCACCTGTAAGTGGGTGCTAATATTCCTCTTTGCCATCTGGGGAGAAGATAGACCTGCTTTCAAAATGTTCTAAGGGTCTCACATTGAACATCTCTGTACAAAATCAGGTTTTATTTCTGCAGCATTTTGTCTGAACAGGACTGTTCTGCCCAGCAAAGCTTGGTAATGGCCTATTCATAATGTACTAACATCCCAGCACTGGAAAGTATTCGTCCTTAAACATGTTGAATCACAGACCTCTAGCAGTTGCTCTGAAGAACCTTCCAGTTAAGGCAAAAGTAAACATGTTTCTTTCTAGTACCCTTTTCAAAATGGGTTATGGGGAGGATGAGAATAAAAAAAGAATGAACAGCATGGAATTCCTGTTTGATATTCACGACAGTTTATAAGTGAGAAGCAGCAAGTTGATATTTAGTTAGAGGTGGGTGACTACTTTTCACCCCTCATACCAGGTACTTGGCACTGTAGCTATGTGGCCTTGTAAGAGCACAGCTGGTCCCTGCTCTCCGGGCTGGCCTCCACTAGATGACGGTGTTGTACCAAGATAGCTAGAGAAGGCCTGTGCCCGATCCTCCTGCAGCCCTGCGTGCTTTGCTGGTGACGCTGGGAGCAAAAGCAGGTTCTTCTGTATTAAATAGGTGCTTTGATGGATTTGCTGTATAACTGCATAGGGAGATGCTGAGAATGAAAAGACACTCTGAGAGGTGCTGCAAATGTGTCAGCTGGTTGATCTGGGATTACAGACAGGATTCAGGGTTCCCACATGTCAGTGGAAATGTCTATATGAAGAGGACGGAGTTTCAGCTTTGCTGTGGTACCTGCAGTAGCAGTTCAGGGTGCATGCCTGCGTAACAGCTGAGTTCTTTACATTCCTGTGCACATATATAATGCAATTATTGCTTACAGGTGGCTCAAAGACTAGCATGAGTTGTCTGTAGTTTTGAAAACACAGAAATTTTCATCCTGGGAGCAGAAATAAGGTCTTAAGCAGATGTGGCATCTCAGGTATTAGAAAGGAGTATTGCCCATGTTCTCATATGGGAAATGGGATTCAGTGGCCTGGATTAGCGTGTTGAAGTTTCTGGCTTCCAGTCCAGTGGGGAGAAGAATAGATTATAATTGATTTTGCTTTTTTCCCAGTTATGTCAATACCCTTTTCCTCTGACATGCTGTTTCTATCATTTCTGGACAGATAGTGAAGTTTTTATGTAATGGTGAATAAAAGAAGACAAGTGGATCAGGAGCTTCTAACCTCTATCTCAGGACTTGAGAACAAACATCTATATAATTTCCTGACAGCTGACAAGTTCGTACTGGATAAAAGCAAATGCTTTCAGCCATCGTAAAACAAAGTTCTTTATTATACAGCGTGGAAAATGTTGCAGTTGATCTTTCTTGTTTCCAGGCTCTTTTCAAGACATTTGGGATAAATTACTGTATAAAAGAAAATTTTACAGTTGCTTTACATTTTGCTTAAATTTTTAAGAGTGAAGACTTTGTAAAAGCAGTTCTTCAGGAGCATGCATGTGTGGAATGGTGTGATTCTGTGTCTGAACTGAGTACTTTATTACCACTGTGATAACTCCCAGTGCACAGCCACCTGCATGCATGTCCTGTTTGTGTATCTGGAAGTTTAAGAGCATACAACCTGGGGGGCAATACAGATATAAATGCTTTGGTTACGTTACGTGAAATGGCACATGGTCTGTTGATTGTCTATGGCTTCACTTGATACAGCTGAAGCAAATGTCAGGGTGATGCTGCAGGCTGCAATAGTAGGTACAGCTGTATGATTTGTCTGCCTTGGAAATGGGACCTTCTACCTGCGCCCCCTGATTTCCCACCTCTTTGAGTTTCTGCTTTTCCCATATTCCCTGTGGGCAGTTGGATGGCAGTTTATGCCACCTAGCTTCTTGATGTGTTGGTCAAGACAAGGCTCAGAATATACTTTTCTTATGATATTCCTGTACCTTTCTCTATGGCACAGCCACTCCCATTGCTTTTTCTTGGGTTTCCTCTTGTCCACTGTTTTGGTGGGGCTGGAGGGCTCTAGGAGGTGTGACATGAGAATGCCTGCAAGGCTTTCAGAGATTTCCTGCTCCAACAGGACTGCATCCATTCCTGCTCCATCTTGACCCTTTTAAGATGCCCTCTACTCCTGATGTAGTATCTCCTCTGTCCTATCCTTTGACTATAGTCTCACATGGAAAAATACATGTTCATGTATTGCCCAGGTTACTTAGGAAGACCTATACCTACCTCACACTTTTTTAATGATGCTGCTAAACAAGACCCTCTATACTTACCAAGAATAAGTATAATTTAATGGCAGGATTAGTATTGCACTGTTTATAAAGGTCAAGATAATGAAGAAGTCCATAGAAACATTCTCCCAACCTAGGGAGAACAAATCACACTAGAGAGGGTGCCAAAGCAGAACCAAGACTTGATTAGCCCTGAAATTTGAGGACATCTGGATCCAGATAAAAAGCTGTGGTCAGCTTTCTTCTCTAATATGAACTGAATCCAGACACCCTCGGACTTTGTGTTGAGCCAGTTCTGGAACCCATTCCCCTCTCTAATCTTTATTGATCTATGTCCCTGTTTGTGTGGAGCTAAATTAAGAGAATTTGGCATTCTCATAAAGTGGCCAAGCCAAACACTCAAAACTTGCGAAATGGAAGAATTTAAGTTGTTGCTACAAATTCACTACAGCCTTTGTGCATATGCATTATGGTATTGTCTTTAATCACAGGCTCACATACTATTAAATCTGTGCTCTGTTTAAAGTGCAGGATGGGTATTGCTCACTTAATGAGCGGCTATTTAATATTTTATTTTATCTTCATTGTTCAGTGTGTACCCCATGGCTTATTTACTGCACACTATTCAAAGCCTGTTCTGAATACAGAATTATTAATTTTCTTGGGAGCTTTCCTTCAGCAGTCATCGTTATTGTATCTGGGTGCTTCACAGACATGAAATAATCTATTTTCACAACGCCTCAATGAAGTGAGGGGATACTGCACCCCCACTTGGACAGATGGCAAACAGAGATATGAAGCTGAAGAGAAAACATTGCCAAAGATTGAGTGTCTGGGACTTGATGGGTTTTTTTCTGAGTTCACAGCACTGCAAAATATTTTATATATTCAAAGTATAGTTCCTACCAAATTCAGTTCTAGCTGTGAATGCTCAGCAGTTTTGCAGATCAGACTCGAGGGTCTCCTGTTGGGTCCCTAAGAGGATGACTGACAAGCTGTAAAAATGTGGATTAATTGATTTGCTTAGCAACACATACAAGCACTGTGGTGGAGGGTGGGGCGGAGTCCAGTTCTGCAGGAGCAGCATTTATACATCTTTAGGAGACACCTGGGCTGATAAGCAGAGGGGGAAGAGACTCGGTTCCCCTACTCCTAGATGAATTCCCAAACCCCTTTCTCCAGCTGAACTCTGGCAATGAATCATCTCTCGCCTTTGCCTTTGTCACAGCTTCTCTTTCACAGAGTCTAATTTTACCCTCTGGAGGCTTATTTCTCTGGTGAGAAAGGTTTCTCCAGAAGGCGATTCAAGTTAGGAGCTTAGTTTGGTCACCGTGACCAGCAATCCAGTGGGGCAAGTGCTTTTCCCATTGACCACAGAGGGACCCAAAGGACACCATCCTCACTAGGCTGAAGTTATTCAGTGTAAATGACCTAGGTTTCCATCTCTGCTAGCTGCTCTTAGGCCCCACTCAGTGCATTTCTAGGCTCCTGGTCCCAATAGCTGTTTCATCTTCTTCCCCCTCCCTCCGTCCCCAGTTCTTACACCTAAACATCCCTGCACTTAGTTTTTACCCATCCTCTAGTCCTTGCCTCACCAAACTCTGTTTCAACCAGTTTCTTTCCCTTCCTACTAGTCTTGTACTTTTTACCTTCTGTGTCAAGACAGTTTCACTATCAGTATTACTGGCTTGGCAGCAAGGTGGTCATTAAAAGCACAGGGGAGTTGTGGACCTTCCCCTGCCCTTTAATGCTGGGATGTATCTCAAACAGGTTGGAATGAGTACACAGAAAAAAACCTAGCTCCAACAACATAATCCTGAATGCTGCATGCTCAGCTTGGAGGTATAAGTGGGCTGGCACACCCATGCACACCTTTCCCATGTAGGTGCTGCCACAGAACAGAGATCTGTAGTGAAAATTGGTGGGGTTTTTTTTGTACAAACTTTCACCTGGTATTGCAGATATTTTCCCCTTCAAGAAATATTGATTAAAGTCTTTGAAACACAGTTTCTGAGTTTCACAGGAACAGCATGAGACACGTGCATGATAAAAACTCTCTGTTCTTCTTCAGGATCTTTTCTGAAGTATAGAGATTTCCAGATTTTTTTTTAACGTGGCCAAAATGATGTATTTTTCTCCACTTTCCCTTTAAATAAATAAATCAGCCTAAGAGAGTCACACAGCATGGAGAATTTCAGCCTGGATAGCTAAAGGTTGGCAAAGTTTTCAGCAATTGAAAAGAGGATTTTATAATGAATGGGAAGTGTCAAGCAACCTTTGTAATAATTGATGCTACTAGCCCTTGCTTATAATAAGTACAATTATCAAATGTTTCAGTAAAATCATCTCTGCCCCAGAAAGAAGCTCCATTTTAGTGCCAAATCCTTCAGGCTTAATACCTTTGTTACTAAATGAAGCCTTGATTGCCAACCTCTAAGTACTTAGAAAGGAATGTTCTACTTAATTCCCATTCATGGTTGTAATTCATGACTAGTCTGAACTTTCAGTGCACCTGTAAAGGCACTGTTTGTGTGTATTGTATTGCTGGCAACAGTGACTGTAGTAAAATGCATGGAATAGATACCACAGTTAAAGTGTTTTCCTGAGATAATAGGAATATTAGTCAATTACAGCAATTCAATTGAGATCAAAATCAGTAGAGATGGTAGGAAGATGAGGTAACTGGCACTGCTGTTACCTGTGCAGTGTTTTCTAGAGAAACAGAAAATGTCACTCTCCAGTCTTAAGTAATACTAATCTGATGGTGAGAATATTAGCTGTGAAAATGAACACAGTGTATCTGTGGGTAAAGGTTATTGAAAGCTGAGCCTATCTTAATTCTGAGGGTGTGCGTGTATATGTGTAGGTGATGATGAGTCCTGAGATTGGTTTTCAGATATAATTCAGAGACCAACTGCAAGGAAACCAAAATGAGAGTCAGGAGCTGTATTCAGTTAAAATGCAGCTACATCTTTTAAAGGGGGTATGTCAGAATGGGATCTTCCCACTCAACGGATTTCTGGGCAGAGTCAGAGTTACGGGCTTGGTAAAACCAAACACATTTTTCTGCATTTTGCCTTGTTCTTTCTTTAAAAGCCAAAGCAGCGTAGAGGGAATTGGACAGCATTCCTCCTTTAGGATGATGCTTATTAAGTTATGTTTGGTTCCACCGAGGCATCAATGGGGTTTATTTTCAAGGCATTGGAATTGGATGACTGTCTTTGAACACCTTGTTTGGCCTGCAGAATCTTTACAGATGCTAAGGACAAAAGGATCTAGTCAGAGTCCAAAAGCGGCACAGTCAATTTGCAGAGTGAATTAAAAGGTTGTTTGTCCAACATTTGATTTTTAATCTTGTTTTTAGGAAAAAAGAAATGAAAACTGGTAAGGAACAACTTACAAGAGAAACTCTGCCTGCAGTACTTCATTCATAGGTGTGATGCAGACCACATATCTTGACACTTCATCAGATCTTTAACTTAATTTCATTTCTCCATCTTGTGGCAACATGCTAGAGTGCTTATATACCATCAGCTTCCAGCACTGAATATAGCAAATATGTAGGAAAAGTCAGTTGATGAGACTAAAGAAAGACAAAACGGAGACACAACATAGTAGGATAAAATGGTAAATTAGGAAAAAAGGGTGGCAACAATCTAAGACCTAGAAATCTACTGTTTTTTTCTACCTAGTTTATTATTTTGATGGACTGGTGTCCCCTTCAGTCAATCTGATTTGCCCAAGAATCAGTTCTGCAGGCCATGTGAGGCTTGCAGCATTAACAGCTCTGTTGGTACCCAGGAACGCTAGTTTTAAACACCTTCCCTCTTTGATCTAGATTTGTCTAAGAAAATGACTTAAAGTTCTGATGAAGGGATGGCTGCATTTTCCTAGAAGATAACTCTCCTCAAAACAGAACTAACAAATTACCAGTAACAACCTGAACAAATGTCCAAACCACTTTCTAATGATTCCCAAATGCGCCTTTGTTTCAGTGGATTTTCATCTGTCACCTTAATATTTCATAATCCTGTGACAGTCCCTGTAGGCATGGAACTTTTAGTCTATATAAGGCTGATTATGATCAGCTTAGTTTTATGCCTTCATGTAATACTTTCTTCTATCAATAGTTTAAAAAAAAGTACCTATTGATTTAAGTTACCAGGACACTTCCTTCCTTTTTCTGAAAACAGATACTGTAGATTTTTACTTCAAGGTAGTTATAAGTAACTGTAGATTCAAGTAAACCTTTTCTCCAGATTTAAGGAAAATTCATACTCGTTTTCAAACTCAGATCTGAAACTTAGGACTACCTTCAGTACATATTTGGAATCAAACAAACTTTTATCTGACCAGCTCAAAATTTGTGGAAATTTTAGGTATGGATATGAATCTAGGTATTAATTTTGTGACTCAGATTAATCTTTAGAGGGGAAAAAAACCTTCTTTCCGGCTCAATTTATGATTGGTGTAAGATTTTAATAATAATGACTAACCAAAGAATAGAGTAGAATGCCTCCTGGTTTTTCCTGTGAATAGCTGCCTTTTTTTTTTTTTTTTTTTTTTTTGGATAGCAGCAGTGGCCAACAGAGGCCTTGGGCAGAATGATTCAGGCACCAAGTGGAGCATTCTCCTAAATTATTGTCTGTTTTCAACACTGTTTGCCTGCAGTTGGCAGAAATATTTCATGTAAATATTGCTTTAAACTGCTTTAAACTCTAGGAATGGTGGCTTTGTTGTCTCTACCTACCAATTTCATGTGATCTTAACAAAATATTGACTTCAAACACAATCTTTGTCCCTGAGTTATACTCCCCTGACATTTTGTCCATGACTCCTGCATTGTAAGTATACTGTCTCAAAGCATTGGATCCAGCTTCTTTTCATCACATAACAATGAAAATGATTTAATTCTAGGGAAATACTAGTTAAAAACAAAATCAGTGTAATTTTCATTACTTCATAGGTTAAATAAGAGTCAAAAATGTCCCTCTGTAAAAGTGTTTAAAACATGCCACTTCAGACATGTAGTCATGTTCCTGTTCAAAAGAAGATTTCTCTCATCCCACATAGATCATACCTGGAATGACCGCTTTTCACTCACTGATCTTCAGCCACTTCATAAAGGTGGGTAAGATGGAGGGGTTCCTCACCCTTCGTTTAATGCCTTTTCCATTTGACTGTGCTGGCTGACACTTAGTTTGTCAATAAAAAAGTCCGAATGCTACATTTTGTGCTAGAGGAGATTACATCTCCTTTTCATTGGTGCAAAGCATCCAGGGCCAATTGTTCTCACAGAGTACAATGGTAGCACTCCCAATGAGGGGCAATCAGTCCTGGGAATCATTTGCTTCACCAAGTCTCTGTTCAAATTGCTCTCTGATGTCTCCAAATATATCCCTCATTTTCGTCACACAGTTTCTTCTGTTGCCTCAGTACACAGGCTTCTGCAGGGACAGTACCAGCTCCCTTAAGATACTTGTAATCCTATTGCAGCACTGTGTAAACTGCACTAACGTTTTTCCCTCTTTAGATAGGGGAAATAGTATATGCTTTTACTGGCTATATTCTGTAGCCATTTTCGTCTATTTCTAAGATACTTCTGCCCTCTTACTTTATCTTCTTCACTTGACTGTGTCCTGAACTATCCAAGTGTTCTTAAATATATATTACATCTCCTACATTGCTCCATTTGATTGGCATAAGATACAACATTGCAGCTCTCAGTGAGCTGCTGGTGGGTAGGACTCCATTTGCGATCCAATTTTTATATGCGTTTGATATCAGAAAAAATTGGTAGTATTTAAACCAAACCATTCATCCACAAGCAGGGGAAGGACTTGGGCAATTAATGAATCTCTTTGCTCATTCATTTCTCTATTTTCCAAACAGTTATATTGTTGTTGTTAAAGAAGATCAGAAAATTGTTTATAAGCTCTTAATAAGGAAGAAGAGAAAGCACCTAATGTTCTTCCCTTGTGGCTGATAGACTCAGCTCTTGAGTGGTAGGCATTGCAGATGCTACAGTTAAGTACATTTAGGGGCAATCCAGGGCATACATGCTCTTATTTTAAAGACAGACAAACAGCATCTTTTCTTCTTCTAAGCTGATTCTTGAGTGCAACCCGTGTGACACTTTTAATGTTTAATTTTCTCCATGGCCATAAACAACCTTGAAATTGTGATTCATTCCCAACATATTGCTTGTCACTCTGATGCTTTCTAATATCCTCCCAAAGCCATCAAATGCAGAATTTGGAGTTGGACACTGACACTGTGCAGTATTGTGTCATGTTCTGTCCATGTCTGTTTTTATCCTAAACTGTATCCACAGTGTAATGTCACCTAGAAACATGCTGCTGGGAAGGGTTTGAGTGTGGTATTTAGCTTCCATAACTAAGATTTTTTTTTTTTTTAAATCTGCTCTGGATGGTTTTGGGGGGTTGGTTTGTCTTATTTCAAGAACAAAAAAAGTACACATCTTTTTAGGGGAAAAGTGAAGATAGCGATATGGCCAATCTGTAACCCATTTTAGTAAGTGAGGAACAGGGTCTAAAACTGAAGAGTTTTCCAGGGAGCGCAAGTGTGAGAACTGAATCCTGTAGCTACTAAGGGATACGTGTCCATCATTTGCAGCTTACACTTGTATACTCAGCCTATCCACATTTGAGCTGCATCTCCACAGAAATAATAATCCTGATGACTTTCAGAGACTTAATGGCTTTGAGACACTTTCTGTAAACAAAAGAAAAACATAGCCAGTCTAGAATGGTCTAAGCCGGATGAAATAAAACAAAGGCATCATCAACAGAACAGTACTTTAAAAAATCATTTTGAATAGACTAGAGTGTTATCCCAGATTTATGGTGATTGTGCCCCTTGAAGCACTTGCCAAGTTTATATGCAGTTTGTGTGTGGTTTTTGAATGCTCGGCACAAAGTGACATTGAGAGGGTTTTTTTCACATGCTCTGCTTCTCCCGTTAATTCAAACTCCCTAGGGCTTCTCATAGAATAATTTCAGATACTGTTAGCTAATATGTTCATCTGCACGATTTCATCTTTAAGACTTTCTCCCTATTAAGTGTGTGATCAGTATGAGTTTTTGGGGAGGTCATTATCTGGACTGTGATCTTAAGGAAGGGGACTAGGTATTCACATGTACATCTTTAAGAGCTCCACCGCAGTGCTGTGATATTTAAGAACTGCCTAAGGTGCACTTTGTGCCAAGAGACAAATTGAATGACTGAAGGAAGAGGGGGCAAATCAAAGGGTCCAACTGATGCATACAATGCATAGGTCAGGATGAAACAAAATGTTACCTAAAGCACATCTATTGGATTTGGAACACTTCGACTCATATCTTTGAATGACTGCAAGAGTGTTTCCCCCACCAGAGGTATTACGCTAATTACCTTGCTTTTAAAAATAAGACCTGGCTTAATTTGTCAAAATCGAAGACTAAGCTGTGCTCTTGCTGTGATGCCTGGGAGAAATCAACCAACTAATGATGCTAAGCTGAGTAGTATTTGGAGATAAAATGACATTGCTCAGAGCCATTAAGCTGGACAGTAGCTACCCTGTCCAGCTGTGCAGGCTTATCATTAAGGAATTTGTCGGGAGCTTTCTGACAAGACACTTTTCCTTCAAAAATGCCGATTTGTCAAGAATCAGCTGGAGCAGATGTGGAAGTCAGCCCTACCTCAACTTAGCTGGTAGTGAAAGTGCTACAGAACTGACCTGCAACAGGACTGAGCCAGGATCCAAACCCAACTCTGTCGAACTAGCACAAGGGACTTCAGCTTGGCTTTTTGCTGCCAGGCAGTAAATCAGTGGTCTCACATGTACGCGCATGCTCTCACTAGTTTTGGCCCGATTTGTATTAAATTATTTATACAAAATAGAAATTCCTAAATAGAAAGACTAGGTCAGAAACGGATTAAAAAATAATAGTCGGGATATTTAACTTGGATGACCCAGGGACAAGGTCTAGGCCTGACTCAGGCAGAGCAAGGGCTTGAATTTGTGTTTTCCCCGTTCTTCGTGAGCACACAGAGCACTGAGCAGGTGAGGCACTCCAGTCATTGGTGTTTTCCTTCTGCTCTTAGCCCCTAGCCCTGACTTTTTCAGCTTGTTTTTGAACTCTTACAAAGAGTAGGTCTTTGAGGCAAAGGCTTTGCTTTACTCCCTCTTTGTAGAGTGCCAGGTACGGTGAGACCCTGACCCTGATCAGGACCTCTGACTGAAAATGAAGCACATTGGCAAAGTGTATCATTGCCCTCTGGAATTGATAGCTTGCCAGCAAACAACAACCTGCTATCAGTTGAGGGACTTGCACCGATAGTTTCAGTCTAAAGAGGTCAGTGCCATAGATTTGAGGGCATCCCATTCAAATCCAGAAGGGTTTGCGTACGGACCCAAACATCACCCTTAGAAATTTACACAGTAACAGGCTGACTGAAACCCTGTGTGAAATAGTTGCACAGTTTCAGTGCTCGCAGGACGTATGCTTGATACAGAGCAACCCGTAGTAGTAGCTGTACAGCTGCATCAACAGGAAATTTTTCTGTCCAAACATACTCTAAAGGACATTAGCCTTAAGGGCATGGTAACATACTGAAATACATGCTGGATGATGCAGCTAAGATGTTTTATCCACTTAGACAGAAATCTGTTGATTCTAGGGAAGAAGAGCAGGTTTTATCAGACTTTTCACCCCTCCGGCATGTATTTCAGATTTTGAGTCTTAAACAAGCCCATTCTACTGCTTCCTGCTCTCCAGGAATCTGAGGCTTTTCTACTAGGACAGGATTATTAAGTCCAGCGTTTCATGGAATTGTAGATAAGAGGTGGCAATACTGGAGCCAGCCCAATACTTCATGTGCTCGCTGGGCATGAAACAGGTGGAAACTTTCTAACCATGCCAGTCATGGTCCCTGCATAGTCACTTCTCATGACATCCTCAGGCTGCACTTTTCAAGACATTTAATGTTGTTCCTAAAGCCACAGCCCCTTAAGTCATGTGATTTTTGACTTTCATATGACTTTCATAAAAATAGAAGTTTCTAGGCCCTAGTTTGCAGAGAAAAATCTAGGAATTAAATCTCCTCAATGGTTCAGATAAGAGCAGATGGAAGGCGAAAGAAACAAACACAAAGCAAACAAGCAAATCTGAGGGTTCTTCATTTTTAACCCATGTCATTAGTTTTGGCAGGCAGGAATTGATTGTGCTGTAGGACAGGCTGTTAATTTGAGCTTTCCGTTTGAAAGGCAAGAGGCCAAAGAGGCAAATGAGGCGGCCATCAGCAAGTGTCTTTAAAATTACATTCCAGTAGAGAAATGGAAAACAGTAGTGGGAGAAAGGGAGAAAGTACCAGTTGTATACAGCACAGAAGAAAAAAGAGTGAGGGATCAAAGACTTCATAGTGAGGGAAAGGGTTTCAGTGAAGTTGAAAGAATAACAACATAAAAAAGAGGGCAAATTGTAGCACGATAATAATGAGATCATTTGGAGTTAACAGCCTGGCATTCCTATGCTATCGGTGAAGTTGTTGCAGCTCTACTGTGTTAGCTACGTCCTATATCATTATGAATGTTGTTTTGTAAGGGTCAGTATTTTGTCCATTTGGACTGGCACTCATAAATGGCACAAGCTCCTGAATGGCAATTTCTAGGCACAGAAGTGTAAATTGCCTGCAACATTAATGTAACACCAACAACTAAAACGTCTCCTTTGCAATGTCATTAGAATGGGAAATGGATTGTAATGCAAGTCTGGAGGGAACTGAAGTGATGCTGTTTGAATGTGAAATTTTAGGGGGGAACAACTTTGTGCTAGTCTAAGGTTATTGATTATGGCATTTAAGATGTGAAATTCCATGGAAAGCTATTCCAAAGAGAGTTGGTCTGTGGAGACCAACAGCACTATAATATGTGGGATATAACAGGAAAATGGTTTCAATGCAAGTCTGCAGGGAGAAGCAACAATGTTACTTTACATAGAAAAATTATTTCAGTGCAAGTCCACAGAGACCTGTAACAATACTGTTTGGGTGTGAGATTCTACGGGAAATGAATTTCAGTACCACTCTGTTAGGCTGAATAAGGTCATTAGATTATGATGAGAAAATTATTTGATGGAAAGAGGGCTTAAACAATAGCCACAGAACAGATCAATGTCAGTAAGCTTTCATTTGAGGCAGCAAAGGTACCCAACCTTTCCTGTTCCTTAAGCAGTGGAGGCTCAGCTTGGGCTCCCAAAGGAGCGTATCCGATTTTTAGCACGTGGTGATCTCAGAGGGCCTCTGGATGGCTGAGGAGCAGGTAGAGGACTGGACATTGCCTTCTTTTCCTCCTCTGGCCTGCCCGCTCCCCAGTCTCTGCCTCTGTGATGGGGAGTGCATGGATCAATCAGTTCAGAGAATTCACGCCTACCGCTCTGAGGCAGCTACTGATCTGTTTTGCTCTGCAAAGCTCAGCACAAAACAGTCCAAACTGGGGGTATGGGAACAAGCATCATGTCAGGGAAATTGTTTTCTCTTACTCACTTCCTCTAGGTACAGTTGTAGCAGGCCCAGTGGGGCATGCTTGATCCAGATTTGTTTCAACAGCTCATGGTGTATTACACAAGTCTGTTACTCTCCCTGTGTCCAAACATAATCACAGTTTAGGGAAATTTGAGCTCAAGTCATCCTGGCTGTCTACAAACCTTGGGATTTCAACATCTTATAAGGTAGTTGAAGTTTGCATTCAAATCTAAATTTCACAGTTCCAGCCAAACTATCTCAGCATAAGAGTGCACCAAAATAAGATTCCCATTTTAAGAAGAGAAGGACAATTTCCAGGCAGGTGATTCACCTTGAGTCCTGTAAGCACAAATTCTTGGAAGATAGCATTAAGTAACATCTTTAGCAGATGAGGTTATGATGAGACAACCTGAACATTCTTATGTGTTTCCTATGTATCATGTATATAGAAATAGCTTTTAACTGCCAAGGTCATCAGCACCCAAGAAATACCATAGATAGGTGGGAACAGGAGGTGTGAATGAGTGGACTGATTTCAGTTATGTGTTTTGAGACTATGCTCTTAAAGCCACATTTTATATAATTTATAAGCAATACTTTCCATAATATGACTATAAGAAGCTGTTTGAAAATTTAGTCGTGCTTGTTAGATTAATATGAATACAATAGGTACCAATAGGACAATAATCTAAAGCATTCCTGACTTGCTAGTTAAAGTACAACCTTTTCTGAAATGATAGCTCTGCGTGGTCCCACTGTATTAACCAAATCATGGTTGGTCTCTCTGACTGAAGCAATCTTCTTCATGGCAATCCATTTGTTCACCAGTTCTTTCCCCTGTCATTCCAGAGAGAGACCTAAACTACTTCTCATTTGTCATGAATTTCTGTATAAAATTAGCCATATTCTGGGCAAATGTAATGTCCCTCTTCTAAGTGTTCACAGCAAAAATAATGAATCGTTGTGCAGAAAGTCCAGAAAGAGCTATTTGTCTGAAAGGAAGAAATTAACATCTCTGACACAAATTGTCCCTCAGCGGGTCTGTGTCACAACCTGTGTCTCCCATTTCTCTTGTGGCTCGGGAAGATGTGTTCTGCAAAGTGTGAAGGCAGGTCCAAGTTTGGAAGGATGTTCAGGTGCAAAAATCAATTTGTGTCCATCTCTAGTTGCCAATATATGTTGATGTGAAATTTAAGGAAAGCACTGTGCACTGGTTTTTGTTTTTTTCTGTAATGATCAGCAGAAGCAATAAATCATATCAAGAAGCATGTAGCCATGGCAAATGACTCAGTTCTTTCTACTAATAAAAGCAGAGGCTTCAGTTCCTGTCTTACAGGATAGCTGATTGATTTACAATATAACAGCTTCTCTTTCAGGCTTCCCAGTATTTGTGTGCAAATAGATTTGGAATGGGAACTGATGAAACCTGAAGATAGGGACCAGATTGTGATCTTAATTGCTTCTGAGAATGGATCTTTTCAGATTTTCTAGATTGTAAAGGCGGAAAAGCCAATTTATAAAATCTTGTAACAATCCAGTGGAATTTTTTATCGTTGTTTGAATTAATCATCTGCCTATCATTAATCTTGATCCTTTGGAGAAAATAGACAGCCTGTGTCTCATTATCTTCCAGCAGAGCTCCCTGGGCTTTCAAACTTTCTCTTAAAAGGGCAGAGGAAATCTTATCTGTTGCATTTCATCACAGCCATGTTGGCAAAGTATCTTGGGGATGTTCACAGCATGGTTGGAAGCAACATAAAAGCAGAACCCCTTATTATTATAGATGCCTTGGTTTTAGATGTATCCTCCCAAGATCTTGGAGCAGCAGCAGCTTATTCTTGCTTTGATCAGCTTTGAGCTGATTCTTGCTTCTTGTGTATGGGAAAGCAGCAGCAAATCTGCTTTCCCTGGGGATGTATTTGATAGATACTCCATGTGAGAACCCTGGGAGATTTTCCTCCCATGTACTCTGAGCCACTGGGCCTCATTTACACAAAGGGTCATTCTACACGGAGAAACTACCCAGACTTAACAAAATTATTTCCCAAATCCCTACTGTAGATTGCTACATCTCTGTTACATGGATGTACTTACACTCATTTAGCTTAACTGAGTAACAGACCAACTACAGTCAGTAGAAGCTTGCTGAAGGAACAAAGCTTCATAAAAAAAAAATCATCTCTGTATTTTGGTACAACAGTTGGGACTGTAATTCAGATTCTCAGCTTGGCACATATTCATCCGAAATCTCTTTGTATTTAATGGAGTCGCTCTGAATTTGCATTCAAAAAAGGGCAGAAACAGAATTTAGTTCCTTTAGAATTCCTGATTCCCTGTTGCTTGATTTCCCAGCCTTTGCAGTGCATTAATATTACTCTCTTATCTTAAATTGTTTATGGCTCTTTATTTTAATACCTAGTTAGCCCATCATGTTACAACACAGTATATTGGGAAACAGTTTATGCAACCTTCTATTACTACTAAGAAAAGCAAATGAAGCATCAGTTATACTTGTTAGTCAATGAAGAGGGAACAGAAGTAAATCAACTTAGGCTGTAGCAAGGTGATTTAAACTAAACATTAGGTAAGCCTTTATGTAGAGTATTTTAGCTGTGGATCAAGATGCCTAGGGAAGTTGTGGAATCAGCTTGACAGGAGATCAGAGATTGACTGGACAACTGCATTTCAAGGAATATTGGGGGATAAAGAAATCAGTTGTGCTGTACATGATGAAGTGCTTTGGACGCGATGACAAGCTAATATTTCACTTCAGCTTAAATGACCTTATGTCCATTCCTGTGTAAAATAAAATATCCTTGGGTTCAAAAAAGGGAATGAATGTACACAAGGGAAATCAGGTGAACAGCAAAAATTACCAGATCCTCTCAGTGCTGGAAATGTCCCATTTCTCTTTCCCCCAAAATACACACATCAGAGTAATGAGACCTACACTTTGATGTTAATTCACATCTATACAGTCTAGAGCACACACACAAATCCAGTAATCCTTTGTGCTTCTGAAGCACAGATTCCTTCTCATTTCCCAGCGGTAGAACAAAGAATCTTGATGGATATCAGAGACCCATCAGAATGGACCCTACAGATCAGACTTCTGCTGTTCACTGAATACCACACACAGGCCATAACACTGAGAGCACATGCAACCATTTCTTTCCTTTAAAAAGCCAGCATTATTTTATTATTTCAGAGTCTCACATAACTGCGTGGTGAAAATGAGAACACAGATCTGGGCCGCAAAACATTCCATCAATTCTCATTGCAAAAGAAACATAAACTTCAGCATCCATCAAACAATTCTCCCTCCAAATGAATAGTGAACATACAAACCCACCATCTCAGCTTGAGTTCCTTTGCAAAAGAAAGCCCTCTGGAGTTATTAAAAATAATAATAAAGTAATCCAGGCTCCCAACAGACAGCATTTGAACATCATGTCAAGTTCCTATAAAGTAGCGCAGCAACACCTCCTTTTACTAATTTCCCTAAATCCCTAGTGGCTTCCCACTGCCACAAATTAAGCTTACATTCCTTTCTATAAACCTAGCAAGAATTGCAGTGCCAGTGTCCCCTGTGCACAGCTCTTTGAGGTCAGAAGCTTTGGGCTGTCTGGTTGTTACTCATGCCTCTCACTGTGGGGCCCAGTATTTCCCCTGCCCCATCATTTTTCCTCCACTCCCCAGCCTGTTACAAATGACTGTTCCTCTGCAGGGTGTCACGGAGAATGACTTTGTCAGGACAATGTAGGGTCAGTGACAGCATCAGGCGCGTGTTGAGTGATCTCATAGGGAGGGAGTAGTGTTCCGCGGAAGGCAGCAGTCTTCTGCCTTTCATTTTAATTGGTTCTTCACTCTGATGGGTTGGAAAAGCCCAGCCTGAGATCTGTGCTGTGCCTAGTGCAGATGTGGCCATCTGTGTTCAGTTTCTCTTTGTGTCTGTAGTTCTCCCTCCTTTTAATCCCAGTTTTACCTTCCCTCTGTGTTCAGACCTCCCTCTTTATTTTGTTGGTGCCCTCTTCTCTGCATATTCCTGATCAACTTCTTCCCATTCTTTCCTTCATTGAAAAGCACCACACTGCTTGGCTTGGCTCAGCTCACAGAAACCCACCACATGGCTGCTCAACGTGTCAACGGCAAGTCCCCATGTGCTGCTGAACCAAATCCAGAGAAAGCAGAGAAACGTGGCTAAAACACGGGGATACCTGTCATTCCTCACCTCCGAGAGCCACCAACTGCCAGATGGAGCAGGAGCTTAGTCCTAGGAGCAGGCAGGTACTTAGGTGGCTTTTGGGGAGCACAAAGCAGCTTCGTAGTGGGAAGGTCCTTCCTGTGGGATGCTAGGGAGGACTGAAGGCCACTCAGCCTTTCAGTTGTCCTAATTAAGGACCTCATGGTCTTTGATTAGGCTAACAGACACAGTACTGTTTGTACGCTTTATTTCAGTGACAGTAAAAAAACAGTGGCATTGTTGAGATTCAGTAAGAGAGCAGCACGCTTTGAGGTTAGGTCTGGGAGCATCCATTTTTTCGTCAGCTTGGCAAGCAACATGTAGTGGTTAGAGCCAGAGACCGGCAGTGTCTCCCGTTGGGTTCTGCTCCATTGTCTCTGCCAATGTCTTCTGCGGAAGTGTTTCACCTTATTATACTTCACTTTTTCCACACTTGTCTTCATAAAAATAAAGATAAACAAATTTGTCCCCCCTTGTGAAGTACTATTATGTCATTGGGTCAAAGACACAATATTAGCATAAAGTGTTATGGTCATTACTATTCATTCAGTGAGCATATTCAAGGGAAGTTTGTTTAAACTAGTGCCGCTTTGCCTGATTAAACAGTCAGCCATGAATGAAGCCACTCAGAGATGAATCTTTGACCTGGTGCCACGGTCACCAAAGGTCAGAGCAAGGGCAAGCGGGACTCCTCTCTCCCCATGCTAAGGTATGGCATGGCAGTAGCTACTCAGCAAAAGTTAGCATTCCACTCACAGGCAGGTGGCAAATGTATGTAAGAAACCCAGCTTCCAGAACAGCATGGGTTTCAAAAACCCTTGGTGACAAGAAAAATATTTAAAGTGGGAGGAAAAGAGAACATCAGAAACTGTTACAGACATTAGCACACTTAGAATTGGTGGTGACATAGTTGTAGCTGAACCTGCAGGCACAGAATAAGTTTGCTTGTGTTTTCATATGAAAGCAATATGCAAGTGAGAGGGACAATGTCCATACATTATTTCCCTTTCCTTATCTTCTCAACAGGTATGTTTTTTACCACTCTGGTTTTTTTTTCCCCCTGAGATCTTCTGAAATGTCTGGAGAGCATCAGGGGGTGAGCAGTTCCGGTGAACCATTGGTGAAATGGAGCCGTGGTAGAGACAGAGCTGCGCAGACAAGTAGGGCCAAACTTTTCAGAAGCTGTTAGGAAAGCAGATCGATACCTCTACTTTGCTGAGAGGGTTGGCCCGATGAGTGCCTTCTGTGCTGTGTGCCCACCAGTAATCCACAGAAGGACAATTTTGGACAATATGCCCTGAGCCCAGGCTAGGTTAGAGAATGCATGGATGGCACCATCACAGTGCCAGCAGCTGTGAGTACTTTGGTGGGGTGAAGTAATTCATGCTTTTCTCCCCAACAGCTAGAACTTGCAGTGGGGACTGTCACTGGGAGAGGCTTCTAGATAAAGCCTGGCCCTTTCTGGGTGTTGGGTGGCAGCAATAAACCTTTTCCATCACTCTGACCATCACTGCTTAGAGCCCACAGGCTCACTGTGCTCCCACCACACAAAGCTCTGCTTTGTCAGCAATAGCTGTCACTTCATCCTCCTGCTCCAAGCCTCTGGGGACTTAAATACAGTTACTCTACAAGTGCATTAGCAGCGAAGGGGGTCTATATGTCTCCTCCTCCCACCGCCTCTAGCCCTGTTGACACAGGGCAGGACATACATCATCCTATAGCCCCAAAGCTGATTTGCCATGCGAAGCAGCTCCAGTTAGATTTCTTTCTTGGACAGATTCCCTGGCCTGACTTAGGTGCCCAGGATGTGTGTCGTAGGCTCAGCAGATCGCACCCAGGCAGTGATTTAATCTGACAGTTATACTTATTCACGGTGACATCCTGGGCAGCCAGCAGTGGCACAGAACGTTCAAGCAGCGCAGGGAGGAGGAGGTGGGACGGACGGGTGCCACCACCGCATACCAGAGCCAGGCTGAACTCCCTGTCCCTGGCAAGTACCTTCCTTTGCCTGCTCTTCTCAGATAGGAGGAGGGCTGCCTTTCCGTTCAGCATGTACCAGTCCAGCTGCTCCCAGAAGGAGCTTGTTACCGACAGATACACACTCAATAGGCTCCCTCAAGCAGAGTAAATTATGTGTTTGGAGAAAAAGGGGAGGAAAAAAAAGAAGTGCAAAGCAGTCAGCATGATGGAGCTGTCGCCTGGCTGCTCTTTTTGGGGATCACAAGTGTGCAATTAGCATGGAGAACTAGGACATTTTTCTTTGCCCTAAGACACCCACTGCAAGTTCCTGGTGGGAGCCTGGGCTTGTAACTTGTTTTCACACACAAGCGGCTCCATGGCAAAGTGAACGGCTGCAGGATCAGGTAATGGAATTGTGGTAGGGCTGCACTGACTGAGCTGGGAGAACTGGGAATCCTGCACTCTTGAAAGTGCGAAAGGAGTGTATGCGCACACATGCCTGAAAATGTGGCTTTTGGTGTAGAAGTGTGCAGCATGAACATGACTCTTTCTTCAGGTCCACGGTGCAGGCCTGTGGGTGTGCGCAGCACACGTCCTCCTTGGCATTAACAAGAGTTTTGTGGTACTTAAAGGATATAGAAGAAGATGTTCTTTATGATCCCTCAGGGCTTTCTCTGAGCTATGCATTCATTTATGGAAATTTTGTAACCTGGAAAATTTAATGGAAAACTGTGCTTTGGAAATGCTCTGGCACAGAAATAGGAATACTGAGCTGAAAAAAAATGTCCAGTTTTGTCCTCAGGTGTACAGCTGCAGCTTCTGTTGGGTTCAGTAGTTACTCACAAATATCTCAGGACAGAAGTAAGGGTATTAGCATTTGCCCCCACTAATACTAGGGTAACTCTACACGAGGAGTCCTCTCAGTCTTAGCTGTGTATTTTCAGCCTGTTTAACAGCACGCGCAGGAGCAATGTGTTCCTCCAGGATCCCAGACCACTGGGTTGCACAAATGCCCATGATGTGATGTGCGAGTTTGCTTTGTCTATCCAAGCAGATCTGGAGAGATTTCTATATCTTGTCTGTAGACTGTAAATAGTGAGAGGACAGGAGGGTTTTCTTGTTGATGCTAAACCACTTGCTAAGAGATCTGGCCATCAGAAATGTATTCTATGCTGCACGCTTGGTCTGAACATGTGATGTTAGAGTTGGCAGGCATCCCAATTAATTGGGACAGTTTTGATTTCTACAGATTTGTCCCAAGTTCCTGGTAAATCCTGAACATCTGAATTTGTTGTGTACTGCATCTGACAGCCTACACAGAGCACAATTTTGCTTCAGGAGCCTGTGAAGCTGGGACCTGGTCTCAACAAGCGCAGTTTTAATTTTTTGGAAGTTTCTGCTGGGATTTTAAAAGGAGCTGTGCTCTGTGTAGACTGGTTTAAAAGCCAAAAGGAAAAAAAAAGAAAAAAAAAGTTAATTCTTGTAAAGACAGTGTGTCCTGAAGCTGCATCCTATTTTTTTTGTACATGTCATTTGACAACCCTCTGCTTCCCCTCTGCTTCTCTTGCGGCAAAATCCAGCTACATTTAGGATTTTTCTGTGTTATCTGTGCATATGTGCAAGGGGATTGGATGCAAAACAAAATTCTGAAGTCAAAGGCTAAGGATGCTAGGAGAATTCTTTGTTCCAGCAAAGCATTTATGGGTTAATCAAGACTGGAACAGGATCCTGGAAGGGGATCTCTGCAGTGAAACAGTCAGATGTTTACTGACTTCTTAGACATAGGAAGGGGGAGTGAAAAGTTTCCCCCCAAAAAATGAGTAATATACAAGACAGCCAAGAAACACTTAAGGTTGGAAAGGTTTTGCAAAAAATATTGTGTGTGCTTTTTTTGAAATGTTACAAATTTTTAGAGCTGGTGATCTTTGTGAGACATCTGGCTAAGTGTAGCTTGTTGTGGATCAGTCAAGCCAAGTTCTTCTGAGGTTCTTTTCTCCAGAGAGATGGATACCTTCCCAAGTGATCCTACCTCCAATCCCATTCCCTCCCCCTCATCTTTATCTGACTGTCATGATATTTTGATGGTAGCTTCCTCCTTCTCCTAGCTATAAGGGGGACTGTCCTGAGTCCTCCCTACTTACTATCAAGATCACTCATGTGATCGCTATTCAGATCCTCCAGTGACCCACTTTGCAATTGGCATCAGTGGGTGGAAAGATGTAATCACAGGTTGGGGATCGAATTTGATATGAAAAGCCAGGGGTAGCTGCAGTGGTGACAGGGAGTGATTTTGGCACAGCTATGGAGAGCGTGCTCTCCCAGACAGCAGTAAGAAGGACACTTTTGCCCTAACACTGCTCCCCCAGACCCTGTCATCTCGCCAGAAAATCAGTTCCTGCCTGTGAACAGTTACTCTTGAATTGAGAAATGAGATAATTTGAGAATGGTAAAAACAACTTGTTTGGGAATGAGCTTATTTCATTGACCCCAACTCCCAGCACTCACAGCATCGTGCATAACGCTCCAGAAAATCATGAGATTTGCATTTACATTTTAAAAATAATAATGAGTTGATACTTATTTTTATTTATTGCCTGGTGCTGTAGCCTCCAGGGTTCATAACTTGAAGCTGCACTTTGCAATCAAGACAGCTAAAATCTTTTCTTCCTTTTTTTACCCAAGCAGAAATTCTCAGTTTATCACATGAATTTAGAAGCTGGGGATTAGAAAAACTATCAAATACTAAGGGGGCCATAGAAGAAACCCTGATATTTGGCAAGCTTGTATTCTGCAGCTGTAACTACCATCTCTTTAAGTGGGAAAGATCAAGGAGATTATACAAATTGTCTCACAGGGGCAATTTCCTAAGTTTGGGTGCTCTGAAATTGTTTGAAAAACTTGTGTAGAAATTTGCAGGTCACAAAACGAGACGTTGCTTTTCACAAATCATTATGAATTCATAGAAATGGCATTGCTTTGCTAAGAACAATAAGAAGTTTCATAGAATACTTTTGGCTCAATAATGGACTGATTTGGCAATGAAAGTAGGTCAGTTTCAGGCTTCTTTTTCTATCCTTTCTTTTCTGGGAGTTGGAAAGAAAATGTATTTTTGATATTCAAAATACAAAATTGTGCAATCTTGCTCTGGCATAGGTCGGTTGCTCATGATATTTATTGAACAAGCAATCTAATTTCAGCTTCCAGAGTTCATTATAAAACTGCCAGTTTAAACTTTGCTGTAAAGTGAGCAATTAAAAACTGTGCATTTTATACCAGTGAAAATTACTATTACTGGTCTTTAGGAAAGATGCCATCTCTGATATTAAGGCGATAAGGCCTTATAAAGACTGGTTAGATAGATATCCTTGGAACTTTCCAAAAACAGCTTGTTCTTACAAGAAAAAAACCCCCAGATGGTTAAGATGAGCTAAAATCCTATTGAAGAAGACAGAAAGATTTTTCCTATTTGTGTGTTAGCAAGCCAAGTACAGACAGTTGGAGACTGGGCTGTGTCATGACTTGTTGATAGGTGAGAATTTCAAACTGCCTTCTCCTCAGTAATATTTTTCCATGTGAGAGGACTACATACACCTTTATGGAGGAGAGTGAATGCACAATAGACAATACACACAGTATCTATGTTAGGCTGCTGTAGACATACAATATAGACATTCAGAACAAAGGCTGGCCCCTCAGGAATCATTGAGGAAGGAGCTGATTAAGTGGTCCTGGGTTACGTGTTTATAGTGGACTGACGTCATCCTCTGAATGTCACCAAATGTGACCATCATGCTTCTTCAGGCACAGTCCAATTGAGCCCTGTGCCCTGATTTGTGATGGCAGAAGGTGCTTTCCTCTCTCCTGCTTGAGTACCGGGTATCAGGGAATATTTTCAGAACCCACGTTTTGGATGTCTGGTGCTAGTCCTCAAACTAAGCTTGGAACCATGAGATCATTGCTCTCTCCTAGTGTCCAGCCTGGCCTGCAGCAGCTTTTTGTGGCTCTGTTTCAGCAGTGCAGTCCATGCTGCCATTCTGCTTGTTCAGGACCCTGAGCCGTGTGTCCTTTAGAGCCAGACCTGCTCTTTGTTCCAGGATAAGTGTGTCTGAGATGACAGACACCCAGGCTCTTGGTCCTCCTGCTCCCACTTGGCCACTTAGTTTGCGTCATGCTGGCTCCCTTCTCCTGGAGTTGGCCATACGGGCTTGTACACAATACCCAGAGACAGCCAGGGCACAACTCCTGAGCTGGCAGGCTCTCCAGCTCATCACTACAATGTGTGTAGTGATGAGTGTGTAGTACACCAGCTGAGGGCTGGAAATAGGGATTACTAGGGCAAGTGCAGCACTATGGGAATGAGACTGGGCTGCTACCAACCCTGAACTGAGGCAGCTCAGTTCACGGTGTTCCTCCATCATCCCATTTTCCAGGCTACAGGCAGCAAAGTCCTGTAAAGTGCCTTCATGGTGAAGACATGCTGCAAGCACCCCATGTTATGTCCTTGAAGAGCTGTACCCAAAACTATTAGTCCGAATGACCTGATGCAAGTGTTTTCTAGGTGGTGCTTGGTTTTTCCCAGCGTGTTTTGGAGATGTCAGTCTACACGTGCTAGCAAACCACATCTTACGCTGCAGAATTGTCACGTCACTACATGTGTTGCTGCCCGAATGCTTTGATATCCTGAGTGTCCACATGAGCATTCCTGCTTGTCTGTGAGTGAAACCTGTGCCTGTGGACTTGGCTGGAGATCTAGAGTAAAGGACATGTTGCCCTTTCAGCTCTGCTCCTAATTGCCACTTTGAAGTAAGGAGGCATGTGTGGACCCAACAGCTGTCCAGGCAGTAAAATATATCCCGTTATTTGTTGTAAGAACAGGCTTTCTGGGCTAGGCTAAAAATCCATGTTACTCTGAATCCTGTGTCTAGCCAGTGGTGGAGACAGAAGATCAGGAGAGGTGCAGAGTGATCCTTTGCCCGGTATGTCCTCCAGCCTTCCAGCAGTCTGAGATTAGAGATCTCCATAGTCAGAAGTGGGATTCCACCAGTAACCTGGGAAATGTTGGCCCTTCTTAACTTAGGGGCTTCAGGAAGGCAATATCCTCTTATTGCGGTGGTTATTTTTTCTGGATAGGTTGCAAAAGCTTCTGAATAAGCCAATGGGTAGGTAGGGAGGAAACATGTACTAGAGTGATAAAAATACCAAATTGCAGCCTTGGCATAGTACTGCAGGTAAATCGTGGAGAGCGTTTGCTTTGCCCCAGACAGAAAGTCCTGGCTGACATCTCTGACTATGTGGCTCCAGATTCTGGATACAAAGGAGGACTTTGAGGGATAGAGCGCTAGGGCAATGTGTGGTTTGCTTGCATCTGGTGGCAGTGATGACACATATCCCTCTTTGCTGGTCAGCAATGCCTCAAGCCCACTCTTGATGAGAAGCATCACCAGTAGCTGTACCAGTGTCTGTAGGGCTATGCAGTGAGGGCATGCCAGCCAGAGCTCAGGATCTGGCTCTCAGAACCCAAAGGTTCAGAGGTTAAAACAGAAAACGATAAAGCAGATCTCCAGATATAGCAGCGTGCGTCACCATCCCTTCTGCCTCAGCTGCTGAACTCACAGCTGCCCTCATGCCAGCTGGTCCAGGGGAGTTAAGGCAGAGCTGCTGCTGGCGGTACACACATTTTGTGCCTTTAAGAGGTTTGGCTTATCCAGGCTGGGACTCAGTGTAACTGTGTGGGCTGGCAAAGAGCGCTTGTCCCTTCCCCCATCCATGCTCTGCCAGAAAATGAATTTGTGAGACGCTAGCTTCTGCCTCCAATCTGCTGCCATGTGGGAGCCTGGCACTCGCAGGCACCGGCACACAAGCACGTGTGCATGCACACACAAACAGGCACGCACACAGAAGCACTCGGAGGCGCAGTTACTCTGGCAACGTGTGGTCTCACATGGACCGAGGCGAGCAGATTGGGGCTCCAGGCACTGCTGCCACAGCAGGTCATGGAGCATCCTGGCTGTCCTGAGCGTGGGATGGGGAGCGAGATGCTGCTTGTGTTATGGGTTTGGGTTTCTCATGGGTAGGTCCCAGCCTGCAGAAACTCCTCAGGAAGATCAGATGGGAACATTTGGGGATCTTAGGTCACCTGGAGGCATAAGCAGCAGGGTTAAAGGAGGAGAGCCCAGCTGGGAAGGCAGGTTAGGGGAAGTGACCCTGGTAGCCCTGAGCATGAACATCTGTCAGCACAAGGACCGCTGGAGCTCAGCACAGAGCTGCTTGCACCGTTACTCACTGTGGGTGGTACTGGGAGGGCAACAGCATGTTTCTTCAGTTTCAGTGGGAGGGGAATGGCACCGTGCTTTGTTCTTCCCATCTTCTTAGCACCTGCTGACCGCGTGCAGTGGCTTAGGGCTTGGGGTTAGGGAGGATCTAAAAGTCCTGGGAGTCAGGAGATGTGGATTGTATACACTGCTTGTTCACGGACTGAGCGTTGGCAAGATAACAAGTCAAAGCACTTCCAGCTTCTGGACAAAATATGGTATGTTCCCCTGAAACTGAATTAGTGCAATTCAGCCAGAGCCAAATCTTGATGTCCTTCCTCTACACTTCCATAGTTGTTCTTGAGATTGAAAAGTGATTAGCTTTCATCTGGAGTTTTGCTGATATTATTGGTAAAGACTATAGCACAGGGCCCACTGTTTAGTTTGACTCACAGACAGGTACTCCCCCATTGATGCACTGTCTAAGCAATAGCACACAAATTCAGGAGAGGCTTTTGCTCAAGGCGTACATTTCAGGTCAGATGATTTAAGACTATGTAAAATCAGCTGCTACAGAAAGAGTTAATAGCAAGAGATGTGGAGGGGGAGGGTTTGGGGAAAGTCACAGTATCAGGTTTTCCTCCAAGGGGCTCTCAAATGATTCTCAGCCCTGCCAGAAGTCAAACATCTCCTCCTCAGTGAAGCTAAGCATGTCTGTCTTTTTGACTCAGCTGCCAGAGTCATGTTGCAGAATTTGATCCTTCTGCCTGTGTCCCTTCTCCCCTCTTCTGAGTGGCTTCTGCCCACTACTCCTCTGAAGCTTGAAAGATTTCAAGACCATGAAAGTGCAAGTGATCTCATCTGGCCCTGTGGGCAGTGCAGCAGGTTCTGTCTTCACGTACGATACAGTTTCAGCCTTCATGCTGTCCTGTGCTGTAATGCTAGACGGGCTGAACAGATGGGGAAGTTCGATGGCAGGGCTCAGGGCTGACAGCTGCTTTGCAATTATAAGTCTGGAATGCGATTTGAGGGGTCTAAGATACTTAGTGCTGGGGCCTTAGTGCAGGAACATGTATCGAGCACGCCAGGCTCTGCACCAGAGGAAGAGTGCAGGGAGCTGTGTGACAGGCAGCACTGGTCCTTCCTTAGTAGGTTTATGTTTTGACATCATTTTGATCACTGAGATTTTAACTCCCCATTTTTTGGCCATTAATTTCTATGTTTTATTCCTAGGCTTAATTTAGTATAAAGACCTTGTATATATATAGTAAATATATAGTATAAATGCATGTGGAATGGGACTGAATTTCTTACATATTTTATGACTTTTGGCAATTGGTCCCTATTGGGAGTGTAAGAGGGTTTACCCTGGTTTCTTATGTGGGAAAACAGAGGTTTGTGGAGATTAACAGGTTTGTCCAAACTTTGGCCTCACTGGAAATTCACGTGGAATTCAGCAAAGCATCCCTGTTCCGCAGCATCCTCCTTCTCCCTGTAAGCACCCAGGTTAGACTAACTTTAATTCATCTGAACCTGATTTTTCACTACGAGGGACTCTCTTCTAAGGAGACTAATGGCATGTCTGGATGGCACCTGAGTTAGCTCTGCCCACATGCTAAACCATAGTGTGGACCTGGCCTGTCGGGTCTCAGCTGGCTGCGGGATCTCTGCACGGTTCTCCATTGCATGGCGTAGATGCAGGGCATGACCATTCTGCAGGTGGTTACAGTTTGCACGTTGGGACCATGGGAACAGGACAGGATGGTTTTTGGCTCAAAGCCAAAAAGCTATGCAAAACAGGCAAATCACCAACTCTAGCGAGTGAAAGCCATGCTAGAGAACATGATAGCCAAACGCTTTTTTTTTCTATTTTCATGCAGCAGCTGAGATAATTTACTGCTGCTCCCTT
Organism: Aptenodytes patagonicus; assembly: GCF_965638725.1. NCBI lineage: Eukaryota > Metazoa > Chordata > Aves > Sphenisciformes > Spheniscidae > Aptenodytes > Aptenodytes patagonicus. The sequence goes on from NC_134956.1 coordinate 13,517,013, forward strand.
TTTATGGCTCTTCAGTTTTGGCACAGTCATGTAATTAGGACCTGGTTTGTCTGTGGATGTTTTTGCTTTGTCGATCTGTCTCGTTACTGAGGAGAGGTAATCAGGGACTTACATACCACAATGTGTTACGCGCTTTTGACTTTTACAGGTAAAGTTCCTTTATGCAAACCCAACGGTATCTATATTTAGCTGACATAGTGTTTTCAGCTTCCATCCTTTTGAGCTCAGAGTGTTACTGTAACTGATCTCTGCCCCTGGGAACAGAGTTACGTAGTCTGAAAAATGGCAGTGAACAGTAACTGAAAAAAAACCAGGACAAAGTCAGCAAAAGCAAACCATACTGGTAAAGTCACTGGTATAAGGCCTTTTCATGGAGGGATCATAGCTCTGTCTTCTGGTATCTTCCGAGTTTGCAAAGCACCTTTTATAACTTCAGTCCAATGGATTGGTATGACCGCATTGGTTTCCAGCTTCCACAGGCAGCCACAAGGGATGTGGGACAATGCCCAGTACGGTATTCTGGTGTAGGCTCATGGTCAGAGATGCCTGGGAGGACAAAATTAGAAGACACTGTGGTTTGGATGTTACCTGTTCACTCTCTGCCTTGTACTATGATATACTTTAAAAAGTACTGATAAAACAGAGATCCAAAGGATTTTCATCGCCATTCTTAGAGGCAGAAGACTTGCACTACTCTAGAGCCACTGCCTATAGCGTACAGCAGGGTTACATCTATAAAAAACAGTGTGTGGAGCAGGAGGTCATTCGGGAAACTTTTGTCACTGTCATCCTCAAATATTCCTCTTCCAAGATCTCTGAGAAAACGGGCATATTTGGATCATCTGGAAGTGGAAATACTCATTCTTTGATGTTTCCATCAGACCTAGAAATAATTCCATTTTTACTGGAGCAATGTCAAGCAGTGATTTACAAAGTATGGGTCCAATGTTAATACCACTGCCTAATTTCTGAACTTTTAACAAAAGCAGCAAACTCAAATTCTGAGAATTTTTGCCTTTCCTTGTAAACATTTTACCCCTTCAAATTATGGTAATCATGTAAAGCGGTGAGATTTCCTGAGTCAGTGGACAGTCTCCATTCTCCGAGTATAAATCTTCAAGGGGATTGTGTGGGAGACTGATGTGGTCTAACTTAAGGGGAGAAGTTGGCTTGTTGCCCTTATCCTACATGAACAGATATTGCTGTCTCATAGTAATGGCATCTCTAGTATTACTAACCTCAAGTATTTAAATCTTATGTGTTGCGTCTTCACAAATGTAATGAAGTGAGCATAAAAACCACTAGTTTTTTTTTTAAGAGCAGAATTTGTTATTAGTCTTACAACTCAATTTTAAGTTGCTTTTTCAAGCTTTTTTCCCGATCTTGTGAACTGGAAAATTGCTTTAAAAAAAAAAGAAAATTAGGATTCATATCTTCCCAAGAACTGGAGCTAAGAAACTGGAAATATTGGCAACATAGCAACTTAATTTCTGTATTATGTCCGGTCATGTTTTGCTTGGTAGCAGTTCCAGCAGCAAGTGTAGAAAGTGCTTACCTTGGGCCCTCAGCCTGAACCTCATGTTCACGTGTAGCAGGGGATTTCTTTAAAAGCTTGACCCTCAGGTCAGGCTTATGATAAAATGATGGCACAAATCCAAAGTTTAGCATGTGATGAGATACTGAATCAGAGCATTGACCTCTTATTTTGTGGTGCGCAAAAGAATAATGTTTGTTTTGCAAGAAATACAGAGGCTTTTGAAACATGTACCCAAACTTGGCCTGGCTGACCCAGATCCATCTTTGGGACGTTTAGGAGGGTCACCGTGCTATTAGGCCACAATGTTTAGTCTGATCAGCACTGCTTTTCGAAGTCAATCTTTGCTGCATCTTTGACATGTGCAAGGGCTGGTCTTGCAATGTCCCCCTGGAACAATGGCTGCTGTCCTCCAAATTGGGTGCTGAGTCTACCACTGTCCAGTGTCACTGCCAGGTGCCCCTTGACCCCAGATCAGGAGAACAGCTTTGGCAGTGTAAACATCTGAACAGATCTGAAAGCTCTGCAGGATTTTTTGCCATAAGGAACAGCAGATGGTGCCAAACCTTGCTGCTCGTAGGCTTCCCATCTCTTGCTTGGATGTTTAGGAGTCTCCACTCAGAAAACCTGCATCAGTTTTGCCATGGTGATAACACCTTCTTTGAATACTGAATCTCCCCGATCCAAAGGGTTTCTCTTGGGTGGTCAGCAACAATCTAATCTGCATGGCTGACAGCTTGGGAAGTTTGAATATTAACTAATGAAGTTAAATAACTGTGGATTAAAGTGTTTGAGGTCCAGCAAGATTAACAGTATATCCCCTGCCAGTGTGAAAGACTGAGCTTTATAGGAGGATATTTCCAGCATCTGTGTGAACTGTATGAAACAGTAGCTACTTACTCAGCCTTGGACACAGGATGGGTTGCTTTCCAGTATCACAGGAGAAGTTCATCTCAAATTAGATTTCATGCATTAGCACAAGTGCAGGGTGACCAACCTCCAAGCCTTTGAGATGTCCCTTCCCTGTAATATACCATATTCTTCCTCCCCCAGTGCCAGCCTCCATCTCTCACTGCACACAAAGCGGTATATGGGAGGGGACACTGGCTGTGCCAGACCGATTTTTGCTCTCTGGCCTAGAGAACTGAGCTGCTGCAAGGTAACGAGGAAGGTACGGGGCGATGGTTACTATTGCTAGAAGAGGTCTCTGTTTCACGTCTTGCCTCCCACATTTCTTCCATTTCCCTGGTCAGCAGCAGTCCAGGTTCTCGTGGTGTTGTGGCAGGCACTGAAGAAATCATTCGTTTATTCAAGTTCCTGTTTATCAGGCATTCCCTTCCCCTCCAGGAAGAGGTCACAGAGAGGCAACCTGGGGACTTGCTACATGCTCCCTCATACCTGTGAGACCCATCCTGCAAACAGCAGCACAAACTGGTCCTTTCCACTTTCTGCCTGTAGACTCTTTGACTCCATTCTTCACCATCACTTACTATCGCAGTAAAAGTATGAATCTGGTCTTTGCTCAGTGCAAGGAGGAAGCAGTACACTTCTTTGGGAACTTTAAGAGCTTCTACTGGTAATGGTCAGAAGTAGGTCTGAGAATGCCAGGTCACCCTAGGTATAGTCAAGTTCTCAGATTTACTTTCTATACCTTTGTTGTAAGGTATCCTTCATCCTTTTCCCCCTGTAGTGATCAAAGAATTTTTTTCCCACTCTCAAGAGATCACCACCTTCTTATATCAAATCCAGAGGGACTGATTCTGCTCTGCATCCTCCCTCCCCCTGGAAATCTGGAGTAGCTCCATTAATTTAAATGAATTTGCTCATGATTTGCATTGATGTAACTGAAGCAAATCTGGTCCAGCGATCTGAACTGCAGTTCCCATGGCAACAGGCAGCCGTTTCGGAAGCATAAACCACCAGGCAGAAGGTATGTTTAGCGTTGAAAGGGGGGACTCCTGCATTCAGTTTTCAGCCATGGGATGAGAATGTAGGCTATATTTGGAGCACGAGTCCAGGGCTCTATTTCTGACTCTACCAATGAACCCTTGGGAAAATTGCCTCCCACTGCCTTAGTTTTCCTTCCAGCAAAATGGGGATAATGTTACACAGGAGTGTTTTGAAAATTGATTCAGCCTCCTAAAATGCTTTGAGAGAGATCCTCAGATGAAAGGTGCAGTAGATCACAAACTATTAATAATATCACTTTATGCCAGCATCAAAAAAAAGGGGCTGCATTGTCAGTGAGTATGTTCTTATACAAATGCAGGCATTTCCACAGGACCACCGCGAAGGTAGAGCATTAAATGGGAAGCCGAGCGGGGCTTTTGTTCAGGTGTGCTGACGTATCTGGGGTTATTTTGGTCTGACCCAATGGAAGGTTCTAACACAGCTCAGTCCCAGCTCAGGTTCAAAAGCAGCCAATAAGCAACATAACTGAGCTCCAAATCCTCTTCTTAAATTGGATAGAGCTGTGAGTATTAGCTGGGTCCTCTGAATCCTTGTCTAACACCAGGAAGGAAGCAGTAGGTTTGCAGAAGTATTAACAGCTGATGACTTAAATTCATTATGAGAACAGTATAAAAAACAGTTCGCTGAGGGAGGCTGGTCAAGTTCAGGTCATGCCCAGGTGTGACCTTTGGTCTGAGTTGAAATAAAAAATGCCTCAGTCCAGGATCTTTATTTGCATATTCGTGAGAAGCAAATAGACTTTGTGACAGATTGCAAGAAAAAAATCCCAACAAATCCACCTTGCCTTGCCCTGGGCATGCAAAACTCTGTTTCTATGGCTATAGGAAGGCACAGCTGAAGGATTTCAGAGCATGTGCTTTTGCTGTGTTTTAGTTACAGCAAAGATTTGTGGTAACAACGGAGATCTAAGTAATTGCAAAAGGGAAAAAAGTAGCAGTAGTTTCCAATGAATGGAAGCAGTTTTTGTAGATTGCTAAGTTTTAATATCAGAGGGGACCATTCTGACTTCCCGCAGAGCTTTCACCAGACAGCTTTGCTGCTACACTTCTTCTACCAGTGCTAGAAACACTATTTAAACATTTCCTACCATTGCTGAATCTAGCTGAGGTCTCTTTACCTGTAGTGTTTCAAACTTCGTGGAAACTTGAAAACTTGCCTGCACACTGTTGCCACGATGGCCTGTATTGTACTGACACTGGTCTGTGATATGAAGAGAAGGGATATACACTAGAATAAATTTTTTTAAAGACATCAGAAGGTTTATGATTTTTTTGCATTCTGTTAGAAATTTTGAATTAAAAAAGAGCTGCTTAATTTCATTTTGATGAAGACAATCATACCCTCCTGGTCATTTTTTGTTAACTTCCTCCCCCCAGTCAAGAGAAAGGCAGGTAATGGGGTACCTACTTTCTTTTACTCATCCCCATAGGTTTTCCCAAAAAAGCACAAACCCCCCAATATCTTCCTGATTAAAATATAACTAAAAATTGGATTTTTTTAACTTTAAAAGTTCATTTGGCAATGCTTACTAAAAACAAGCACATTTAAAAAACGCAAAACCACTTTTCAAACACATTTTTGACCAGCCATAGTTAGATGACAAGTGCTGGTGCCAGTCCATTTGCTCTAGGGTTCCCATTGTTAACACTGCTGGAACTGTACTGGTAACAATGGAGGAAAATATGTAGTAAATTTTGCTAATGAGAAGGCGACATTCTCATACAGTCATTTTTTAACATTTAAAAGAACATTCAAAAGCACAATATATAAAGCAAATTCCAAAAAGATTTATCCTGGGAGAGAAGGCTGAAGCAGAGAAGAAAGCCTTTTCATTCCACCAATATTAATTCAGAGAAATGCATTTGGCACCAGGATTAAGAAGTTCTGAATGTTGAAGGAGTGCAACTTTTTTTCCCAAGAGAAAATACTGTCAGAGCAGCCAGGCTAATTAGCTTTCCTGTTTTAGAGGATGAATATAGTGTTCTTGAAAGCAAAAGGGATTCTTTTGGATTGTCTCCCTATATTTCCAAGCTGTAAAGTGGGTTAAAATGCTCTCCTTCATCACCCTGACCCGCACATGCCTGCAGAGCGCCCCGGGCTGCAGAGGTGACTGGTCCCTTGGACTGAGGGTAATTGATGTTCAGACAGAGCGGGGAAGGTGAAGTGTTATTTGATGGGAGCATCTTGCCTTGCAGTATAGCAGCTAAGTAAGTAAGGTTAATGGAGCTAAGTATACGTGACCTAGCTCTACAAGATGATTAAAAGGTGACTTTAAAACAATCTACAAATGTTTGAAAGGAATCATCATCATCAGGAAAGGAAAGAGCTATGGATAAAAAGGAAAATAGAACTCAGGACTTGATGCTGAGCAAAGGAAGACATAAGCTGGGCACTAATACCTTGTTTTCTGGGCATAAAGCCAGTGTAACTAGGGAAAACGATAAATACTTATTATGGAAGTTTGAATGCAAGAGTCAGGTCAGTCAGTTCTTCCTCTGACACACAGAGAGACTGTGTAAAGAAGAGCCTGCAGCTGATAAAAGCAATACCATGGATGATTGTGAAGGCTTTTTCCCTCTGAAGCTCCAACAATTCATTCAGACGCAAACATAAAGGAATGCATCAGCCCTAAAGATATATCTCTATGAATACAGTGAAGTTTGCAGGGTCTGATGGACCACGAGTCTTTACATTTCATTTGCAGAGGCCACTGCACAGCGTGGGAGGCATCCTTGGAATGGCTCAGACGCAGCATCTGGAATCTCCTGGCTTGGTATCAAGGAGATGAAGTGCACGCTGAGGTACCTGAGCATCGATCAAACCTGATCAGGCAGAGCAGTGCCCAGGGCTGTATGGCCAAGGCTTCTGGGAGTGTTTGTACATTTGTACAGAACCATCTCCATTTTCTTCCTACTATTTGCTTAATGTCAGAAATGCCCTTGGTAGCATACAATTAAAAAAAAAAGTCCCAAAGTGTTGTATTAGTGTGATAGATTGTTTCCTGCGCTTGCCTTAGTTGTGTTATCCTACAAGGAAGATTAAACTGAGACAGCATAGTTCTCCCTAGCTGTCAAGTCCAATTATTTAATTCCACTTTCCCATGGATTTGTAGATGAGGAACTGCTCCAGTAAGTCCTCTAGTGCTTTCAGCTGGAATCTTTCTGCACATCAGCTTCACCCACCAAGCCCAGGGTCCTGTTTTGCCTGAGCACAGCTCCTTGCAGTTTTTTTGGGAAGGTTCCTGTAGTGGCACTTGTGGAATGCAGAGCAAGGGTACCGCAAGCAACAATAACGAAAAGCCCTTTCAGCATCAGATGCACTGATGAGGCACGGACTTTCAAGCATGGCTGCTTCAGCAAGTCATTTTATAATGACAGGTGTTGTTTATTTTTGGATTCTGAAAATGTTCCAGTACATTTGCTTTCAAATCCTGACTCTGAATCCACAGGTGCAAAAAAGCCTACAGACGTGAGGGCACCAGCATGTAAGGGCAAGCAGCAAGGGCAAGGCAAGAGCACCTGCAGAGAGACCGCCAGCACCCCTTGAGGTGTGCTGCTGGAGGGGTGCTCACTGCAATTGACACTGGAAAATCAGTCACAGCATCTTCCAGCATGTCCCTGCTGTGGACCGTGATGGTATCAGACAGAGAGCGGTACCCACCATCTGACAGCAGAAGGAGGCGCTCCTGGGACTGGAATTATTTCCCCTCTGCCTGTGGAGTTCCCTTGTGCCTAGAATAATTAGTAGGGCCAGTAGCATTTAAAAGCAAGCACACATGACTCTGTCTCTGATAATCACACTGGAAAAGTAACAGAATCTAATTATAATTAGAAAACAGCCCCAGCAACGTCCCAGCATCACAACGACCATCCTGACTTTGCCACAACAAATGTAAAAATATATCAGCATATTTATAGCTTGGCATCTCTGTCCATTTGCAGCCCGGTGACGGGCCCCCTCTTGCCCTGTTCTGTGTACCCTGCTGTACTTCACAAGCAGTAAATAACAGTGACTGATGTGACTGATGTTTATATCGTGTCTACCGCCCAAAGATCCTAATTTTATTTTTCAAATTACTCAGTCTACTTATTAGTCTAATCTGCCTGATCCGAGAGATCTGTAAATTGATGTATATTATTAACAATTCCAAAGTCTTGTAGGACACAGCAGCAAGCCAGTCTGAGAGTGACAGCAGAAACTTGAAAGGTGCTTTGGGCTAAAACTTTCAGCTTTTTAAGATTCCCTTATTACTGCTCACTTTTTTTAGTCAGGTAATTAATTCCTTCTTTCTTCATCCACTACACAGAGATTTATAAAGGTAGTTTTTAGGATTAGCCTCTCTGAGCTCAGTTTGTGCGAGACATGGTTTTCATAGAATCATAGAATCATAGAATGGTTTGGGTTGGAAGGGACCTTAAAGATCATCTAGTTCCAACCCCCCTGCCAGGGGCAGGGACACCTTCTACTACACCGGGTTGCTCAAAGCCCCATCCAACCTGGCCTTGAACGCTTCCAGGGATGGGGCATCCACAACTTCTCTGGGCAACCTGTTCCAGTGCCTCACCACCCTCATAGTGAAGAATCTCTTCCTTATATCCAATCTAAATGTACCCTCTTTCAGTTTAAAGCCATTACCCCTTGTCCTATCACTACACGCCCTTGTAAAAAGTCCCTCTCCAGCTTTCTTGTAGGCCCCCTTCAGATACTGGAAGGCTGCTATAAGGTCTCCCTGGAGCCTTCTCTTCTCCAGGCTGAACAACACCAACTCTCTCAGCCTGTCTTCATAGGAGAGGTGCTCCAGCCCTCTGATCATCCTCGCTCCAACAGGTCCATGTCCTTCTTGTGTTGGGGGCCCCAGAGCTGAACGCAGCACTCCAGGTGGGGTGTCACGAGAGCAGAGAGCAGAGTAGAGGGAGAGAATCAGCTCCCTCGACCTGCTGGCCACGCTTCTTTTGATGCAGCCCAGGACACAGCTGGCTTTCTGGGCTGCAAGTGCACATTGCCGGGTCATGTTGAGCTTCTCATCAACCAACACACCCAAGTCCTTCTCCTCAGGGCTGCTCTCAACCCATTCTCCGCCCAGCCTGTATTTGTGCTTGGGATTGCCCCGACCCATGTGCAGGACCTTGCACTTGGCCTTGTTGAACTTTGTGAGGTTCGCACGGGACCACGTCTCAAGCCTGTCAAAGTCCCTCTGGATGGCATCCCTTCCCTCCAGCGTGTCGACTGCACCACTCAGCTTGGTGTCATCGGCAAACTTGCTGAGGGTGCACTCGATCCCATTGTCCATGTCGCTGACAAAGATGTTAAATAGTGCCAGCCCCAATACTGGCCCCTGCCAATGGAAGGCGTTTGTAGTGAGGGGAATGTGAATTTGGTAGGTGAAAGTTCTGCCTGCAGGGCAGGAGGAGGGAGATGTTTTGCTGGAGTTCGTCTGAATGAGTTGCTACAGGACCAGATATTCCATCCTAGATAATTGTCCTTTACTTTCTGTCTTAGCCTGCCCTGGCGTGTTGCCATAAGCATTCAAAGGGTTGCCACGCTCCCTTTTGGAGGTGGCTGGATTCTGCAGGGGGAAATTGATGATTTGTAGAAACACAGATTTGCACGTAGCCTGTGCAGGCTTTACTCCTGAGCAGAAGGCAGGTGTGGAGGCAATGCTTTCTCTGGGAGCTCTGCAGCCCAGTGGCCAGTTTCTAGCTATTTCTGTAAGTGGGCCCCAGAGCATCCCCTGAACTCACAGGTAGTTTGTTGATATCTTACCTCCAGCTTTGGCTGTCCTTGGCTATGCTCTAACACTCCCTTCAGCTGGCTCTTCAACGTTCAAGGTTATCTCTGCACTTTTAGTCTCCTGACTGGTGAAGTGTTTGGATTTCTCACTGTTTGCATCAGCATCAGAAAAAGTTCATAAAACATTTCATTGCTTGTTATAACAGATTAAACACAAATTCTAGCTAAAAAAATAAATTACAAGCAACTCAAGACCTTCAATGCTTTCCCGCCTCTGAAACTTTCTTTCCAAATCACAAATTATTAAACTAGTTACATGGAAATAAAGGGTCAGTCCTGTCACCCTTTCCTGTGCGAGTGACTCCCCTTGAATCATTGCTGAAGGTCTCATAATGCTTTTTTCCTCCAGTTCTTGGAAAAACTTCCTCTGAAGTCAGTGGTCAGATTCTTATCGTGGTTACACTGGGTTAGATGAAAAGTTGGCTCGAGGAAGAAAACAGAATTATCCTGAACTTGTTAATGATATAATTGATATCTGAGTCTGATCTAGTAAATATACCACATTTCAGGTGTTTTCTCTGACCTAGTAAAGGTTTGACTGCCTGTGAAGCAATTCCTGACTATTCCCAACCAATTGTCTCTACGAACACTGTTAGTTGGAAAAGACTGACTGACTCTTAATGAACTTAAACCAGGTTGGGGATGAGTTGCACTGGTTCAGAGTTAAGCATTTTTATTCCAAAATAGGAGTGACCACAGAGGGAATTAATCAGGAATAACTGTTCTGCTTTTAATCCATACTGCTTGAAACCAAATTAACCTCTCTGTGTGCACAAGCCTGAAGGATTTAGCTGAAATTGCTGAAAAGCCTCCAGATTTGCATGATAATTTCAAAGGGACTATTCCTCTGAGTGAATGCCCTGTAGAATTGTGCAGCAATTCTTCCTCCATCCCCAAATACCAGTTTCCTCTCTTGCACTTAATAGCTTTATGTTTGTTTTTTATGTTAAAGGCCATTACAGATCAAGTGTGTCCTAAAATTTATTTTCTGCCCGTATAGCCTATGGGACGAGCTAGCAGTTAGAATCAGTGTTTGTATGTGATGAAATAATACTAATGCAATTACAGCATGGGACTGGACACAGCTCTGGCAGATGGGGATGGAGGCAGCTTCCCCCACCCCTCCTGCGTCAGGACCTCTGTGATGTGCGCTCCAATGTCATCTGATGAGGTCCCAGCTCTGCTGCCCGTCCCCTGCCCCCATGCCCCAGCCTGAACAGAGTAGGACTTGCTTCTGCCTGATACTCAGTTTAGTTTCATTTCCCCATTGCTTGAAGATTCAAGGTGAACAAAGGTGTAAAGTGACTGCAGTGTTTGTGTTCATACGGTATTTAGGCAGCAGGAGGGCACCAGCTTCATTTGGAGCCAGGTTTGTGGGTGGATACTGGTCTGCTCAGGTTTAGACTGTCATTCCCAAGTCACTTTGTGGAGCCAGCTCCAGACAATAAGCACTGAGCTCTCACTTCCTATCCATTCATGCAGCAGGATGGAGCTATGGGTTTGTGTTGTAGAACCACCTAGAGAACAACACATAACCAATATTGGCAGCAAACAGCTTTTGAGCACTGTAAGCAGGAATATCTGAAACATCAATCAATATGGGAAAAGCCTGAAACCCTTAAGCACACAATTTACCATCTTATGCAAGTAGAGGCAAATATGGGTAGGCTTATATAGTGATTTACTTTGCTCGGTTCAGTCTCATCCAACTTTCAGAATCGTTCCTACTAGCCAAAAGTCAGCTTGGAAGCAGCCTTCAGATACTGCTGCCTGCATGGCCCTGGGGTGAGTTGCTGAAGAGGAGGAAGGAATATTGGTGTGAGGGAATGCAAAAGCCAGGAATGCTTGCAATTTTAGTGCGTTCTCTATTTTCCATGTTAGACATTCTCCAGATTTTGAGGGTAGAGGTTATGAAAAGCTCAATAATAAAAGTTCTTCATCTAAGCAACCAGGAGCCGTGCCAAACAGGAACAATTCTGGGAAATAACCGTTTTATCTTTGGTACCTAACTGTATTAAAAAAAAATTAAAAGCCTTTTATTATGATTAATTTCTTGTGCTCAGGAAGTTTATGCAGCTGTCCTTGATGTGGGGTGCTTGTCCCTTGGTTTTTCAGGTCCTGTGAAGCCCAGCAGTCAAATAAAAATGTTTTTCAAGTACAGCTTTTTTATTTCTCCTCTGGGTACCTTAACTCAATGGCAGAATTAACCGAAGGAACTTACTGTGAGAAATACAGAATCCTGTAAAGGGATTTAGAGGGATTTGGGAGATTTAAAGATTTTTCATCATCATGATTTGGAATGATCAATTTATTTTTTGTACATATTTTCCCATGTTAAGCTCGTGAGGAGTATGAAAATCCTATTAGGAGGGTGAAGCAGATATTTCTGTTCTTAGAGGATGCAAAAACCCACCTCCTGTAAGAGGTGGGCGATGAAGGCCATCTAATTTCTCTTGCTTCACCCCTTCCACTGGAGTCACTAGGCTCCAATTACATCAACCATCACATCTGTACCTGTGTCCCACTAAGTGAACAGCACCCTGCTTAGTCCAGCCTTGAAACCTGTGATGAAGCTGTTGTAGCGGGGAGAAAGTGGTATGGATTGAAAGCGTTCACCTGTGGACTGACCTCCTGTTTGTCCTCAAGCCATTCGTCTGTGCCCACATTGCAGAAGGCATTCCTTATTTGTTTTAATCTTTATTTATTTTGTGTGAAACAATCCATTTTATTATCTACTATTTATTATTTACTATCTCCTATTATATTTAGTACAACTCCTGTTTATTATTTATGATCTGTTTTATTAATCTAAATGCCTTTCAACTGGAAGGCATAAGAAATCCTTCAAGTTGCCCACACAGGGCAGCTCAGTGCATTTCCAAGCAATCTTGATTTGAAATGGAAATTGCCAGTACTGACTGCTTTCCCTGGGTAGAAGGCTAGAGCTGTAAGCTGAGTCTGCCTTGATTTTGTTTCCTCGTATGTGGAAGCTCCAGGAGAAACAGTCTTAAATCCCAGGTGTAGATTTTGGAATTGTCTCCACCCATCTCCTGATGTTCTCCAGAGACAACCACTGTTCTTTCTCATGGAGGAGAATATGGAAAACATATCATGAAACAAATCTTTGAAATAATAAAATCCTCCCAGGCTTGGCATTGTTTTTCCCCATCAAGAGGCAGGTGGGGCAATGTGGATCTATAGAGAGCACGTGAGCAGGGCTGGAGCAGAGTCCAGGAATTAGTCAGAGAAGTCAAAGCCAGAGTCAAAAGTAGCTGGCAAAGTAAGCATGAAACTTAGAAGCTAGAAGGAAGGAATGAGTGACTTCAGTCAAGGCAGCTGCCAGACTGAGGGACACAGGGAAAAATGACAGAGATGAAATCAAGGTAACAAGTGAATCGGGTAATGCTTTATAGACTGTACTTCTGTCCAAAAGTGGCCCTGTGTTTGAGCCATTGAAAGACCTGTAAGGTAAAATAGGGTTTACCTGTTCTTAAAAACTGCAGACCTGGTGGTGATGAGCAGAAACGATCAAGCAACCTGCTTTTCAGAGGATGGGTCCCCAGTCACCAGCAATTATTCCCCTTCATATTCCAGCCATGTTCCTCTTCCAACAATGAAAGGCTCCACAGGATTTCTGGTTTTAGCATCCACAAATGCCACAGATTCTCTCTGTAACTTCAGGTCACGAAGATACTGTGTTGGGATATGGAGGTGAAAACACTTCCATGTGAGAGGCTCACACAGGCTGAGTGTGGTGCTTTGAACTTCTTAAATGAAAGGTGTGACACAAATTCTCATTTAGATCATCCCACAAGATCCTTTAAGAGAGGAATGCGTGTATTGGGGTGACACAAAGGCAAAAATTGTTTGAGGGAACCTGTTTATTTGAAAAACGTGCCTTGCTGCTCCAGTCTGAATTGTTTGTCTTCCTTGGAATGAAAGAATGTAGGACATGGAGGGGAGGCTTGCCAGAAAAGCCTTTTGGAATTGCAACGAAATGGCTGTGTTTGTGCTCAGAAGGGTCTCAGGCTTGTTGTGTTCACATCTGCTTTAAGTTATCCTGATGCTGGTTTTTTTATTTTTTTTTTAACGGAGTTTAACATACTGAGAAATGCACAAAGCTCTCTGGCCCCCAGGCACAAAAGGAAAAACCTCAACAACATCCACTGACCCTGCCACCATGTGCTTCCCAACAAATATTCCCAAACAAATGCTGGCGATGACAAATCGGCCTAGAAGCAACTTGATGGCGGGTGCTTAATTGCACACTACAGTGCTCGGCGCCTTGGAAAGACGAGGGTGGAGAGCAGATAATGAGGGTCGGATTTGCTAACAGTGGGCATCGTCACAGTTGGCAGGTTTGGGGAGCACAGATCAAGACAATCATCGCGTTTGGCTGCATGATGGATGTTTGGCTGAGTCAGCCAGCTGCTAACCAGGACCAGAGGGAAGCTATTCTCAGGTCTTCGGTCCCACTTCTTAGCAAAGGTGGCTCTGAGCAACCTTTGAACTCCTCCTATATGTAGAGTTTCTTCGGGCCTATATTATTTCTGGAATAAACTGCCCGCAGGCTTTCTGTGATACCCAGGCAGCTGAGGACGGCTGCAAATCAGCATGCTGTGACCATGCCTTTTCCTCCCTGCCTTCTGCATGCCCTGTTCCCAAGGGGCAAGCAGGGAACGAGCCATAAGCCATTCAGGCAGCTCTGCTCTGGCCTAAAAATACCAGAGGTTTTCACTGAGATGATTTCTACCCAGTTCAAAGACGGAGAGCACAAAAGGGATTGGGCCCTGTGGGTGTTGGTAGGCCTAGACAACAATTCAGTTGGCATGGGCTTGGTCTGCAGACAGCAGCTTTATCATGTGAGCCTAAAAGATGACAAGGGCAATCACAGTGCCTGGCTGTCCTGGGGGAATCTCAAGATTTCCACCTTTTCCTTTTGCACATGAATGCCAGTGAGTAGAGATTGAAGAGAGACCTGTGTGCTGGGCTGATGGACCAAGCACTGGTGCTTGTGAGCGCGCTTACCCTGGAAGAGGGCAAGGCAAGGGATGTAGGTCTGTTTTCATGTGCAAATATGTGGTTGTTTGCATGCAAGCGTGTACAGTGAGAGGGCACTACATGTGTGTATTGTGGACCCCAGGGATCTGCTATAAAGGGGACTGTAGTCTTTACTGGAAGGCAGATATGGTGCCTTCCCCTTCCAGCTTTGGGAAGCTAGTCCAAAGCTTCTGTGTTTTAAGGAAAACTGGTTCTGAGTTTGTTTGCCTTAAAGCATCAGGTTGTAAACTGCAGAAGGATTTCCCTAGTAGTTCAGCTACCAATGCAACAGGCACATGGCAGAGATCTGGAGGTGCCATGTGGTGTCACCACACGGCACGCGCTAGCACGACGTAAGTCACCCCTGCCAAGTCACCACCGTGGGTGTACAGGGAGATGGGGGGGGTAGCTGCCCCGCTGGTGTTACGGGTGTGCGTATACGTCAAGGGCGGCTTTGTTGCTGCGTGCATGGCTGTGCTTGCGTGTCTGCTTGCAGGAAACATGGACAGTGCTTTAATTATGTCAAACTGTGCAAAGCTGGGTACCTGGACAGGAGTGGGCAGAGCTGTGCATGCATCCATGTAAGAGGACTTCTTGTGGTACACACGTATGTGAGCATCTCTGTGCAATCTCCTCATTGTGTCCAACATGCCCCTAAAGGTTCCTCCTGCCCCGTTTTGCACATTATTGGACTCACTGGTCTGTTCTCAGGTGCACTGAGTGTTTGCCAACGAAAGAGACTGTCTAGACATGATGTCAAGCTGACCAGCTTCAAATCTCACTCAGCCCTGGGGGGGTAATCACAAGCCTAGGAGAGGCCTTATCAATAAAACATTTTCCCTGCAGGAGGGTAAAGAAAATATGTAGCAGGTGATTCAGGTTTGTGGGAGAGAGGGGGAGCTCTGTCTTTCTGTCCTGCCAGGCTAGCCCTAATTTTCTGTGTCAGCAAGGTGCCCATTGCTTGCTGTACCTTCTTTGCTGCATTATTTGTTTTTCATGATTGTTTATTTTTAGATAGCAATCTCAATCTGTGATGGTGGGTTTTTTTTGCTTGTGGGTGAGGTTTGCTTTTCTTCTGGGGAGGGTTGCAATTTACCACTAAGCTCTTTTGGCATCCGAGGACAAGTTCAGTTATAAAAAAAAAAAAAAAAAAAGCCCATTCAATCAGCAGATAAAGCAGGATGTTATGTAAGAGGAATAATATTGACACGGGGCTCCCCAGCCTCGATACATCTCCCCCTCCTTATGTGATTAAAGGTTTCAGCACTCCCAGGGAGGGGGCTGGCATTGCATAAGAGCCTCTTTGCTTCGAAGCATTTTCCCCTCTTTTAAATCTAAGGGACCCAGTGGATTTATGACCAGCCTGGGCTTTTAAGCAGATGGCTGAGTTTGTTATCATTTTATTTGAATGATAATGATAACTCTGCAGGCTGAGAGGATTAATGCAAGAAATGGAAAGCACTAGCACTTTTTTTTCCCCCGTGGTGTTTTCCCACACTCAAAGCACCAGATCTTTGCATAGTGTAAAGCAAGAGGTCTGCACTGACAAGTGCCACAGGGCTGGTGTGTTATTTCCATAGGATGGTGTTAAAGAAAAAAACAAGCTCCACTCTTCTTTTTCTTCTTTATGGAGTGAAAAGAAGCCAAAAGTATATTGGGTTTTTATTTTTTAACTTTTTTTAAGTATATACTAGCAGCTCATGCCCTGCCTACCTTATATTTCATGAAAGACTGAGGACAGCTAGAGAACCTGTAGGTAGAGAAAACCACAAGCCCCAAGAGAGGAAGTGAGTTGCATTCCATTTATATTTTCTATTTGTATTAACATCTCTCTTTGTTAAGCATCTGATAAGCAGCTGAACAAAAATCTTTGCTTATTAAAGAATTCAGCAATCTGCCATTGTAAAAAGAAAGTGAGCTCTCACCTACTCTACTGCTGACTGTTTAAAACATTGAGAATCTGCCTTCCTTAACACGGGAAGACTGAGTTCAAAATAACGAAATGGAAAACAAGTGTTTCCATAAGCACAAGAACTAGCAGAGCCTGGTGGATTTGCACCTGTGGTTGAGCGTCAGTGTGGATTCTTTCATGTCTAATATGGTTTGAATCCTGCCACAGCTTCTGTGCACATAGTGAGGGAATGAGCTAGAGAAGCTAAACCACAACCAAATTTCAAAGCATGCCCCCTCTCCATGGGTGCTGTGTTTGCCAGTGCCACTGAACTGCACGGCAGGGGGGTTGGACTAGATGACCTTTAGAGGTCCCTTTCAACCCAAACTATTCTATGATTCTATGCTTCTATGATTCTAAGGTCAGTGTGCCCTAAGGGGGCCTTCGCAGAGGCAAAGACTATTAAAGAGCTTTGTGTGCAGAGGTGGGAGAGGGCATTTGAGCTGATTTTGAGTTTCACTGCTGAAATCTAGAAAGTGAATCATGGGTAGAGTTTGCTGGGAATTCTCTGACAAAATGTTTTCTTCATCAGAAAGCAATGATTAACTGAAAACAAACAAACTCTGTTTCATCTAAATGAATAAATTCCCACTGAAATACAGGCTGAATTCCCCTGGATCTGTGCCTCGTTTCTAGTATGACTGGCAGAAAGCCAGGCAGGCACTGAGGGTCTGCAGCTCCCAGGTAGCTCTGCCATGCTGAACTGGGGCTCCCAGAGCTTCCACACTCCCAGCTGCACATCCAGGAGCCCAAGCAGATTTGGGAGTCCTGCAGCTGACAGCATGGGTTAGGGCTCCAACCTTCTTCCCTTCTGCAGGAAAGGCAGTTTACTGATACCAAATGCTGTGGTGCCCAAAAAATAACTTGCAGTTTTTCCAAAGTGTTGCATCAGTCTGAAAAGCTTCTAGTATCATGGATGTTGGATTGCCCCTTGTTCACGCATTGTCCTCCAGCAGAGAGAAGTTGGCTGGTTGATTTGAGCCATCATGCCTTGCTTGGAAAAAAGTCTTTCCTTCACCAGAATGTACTAGGCACAGGCACTTTGCAAAGATGGACTTAATCCCATGGATGGCTCAGCTCCAGATGCAGAACATCTCCTTTGGAGAAGGAGTAGTACTGCTGTTGGCAGCACCTAGATAACCTATCATCACAGGCAGCACAAGTTCTTAGGAGGGCCATGAGGGTCCTGAGGCACTCCCATCACATTTTCTTTAGGATAAGGAAAATCTGAAGAAGCCAAGCCTTCACTATTTAAGGATGTTGAGGACAGCTGAACTCAGAGCCAGATCACTACAGGAGCAGGGCAGCAGTGCCGATAGGATGGTTACCTGGAGAAAAGCCTGGCAGTGAGCAAGAAGACTGTTATGCAGGATGACCTCTTATTCTTGATCTTCCCTGAAGCTCTTGGACATACCTGAGGAGCAAACACCAATTTAATGGATTCACTGTACATTAAGTAAAACGTAGCAGGAAAGCAATGAAACTACTATAATAGAGCTCAAGGGGATGCTTTTCCTTGTTTTGGTGGAGACAGGCTATTCAGTGGTTGCATAGAGCACATTTATACAAACTGCTCTCTGGGAGCCATCTTTGTTGGCTGAAGGGGATCTCAGTAGCATCACCATGAGCTTGAAAAAGGCTATTAAAGATGAGGTTTGTCCTAAGATCTTATGTAGGTTGTCATCCATTGGAAAGGCAAAGCTATCCCATTATACTTATACTTTTCCCAGTGTTAATTTTCATCTGCTGTTACAAGGTTAAAAAAAAATTTACAAAATTTGTTCTTCGTTGCTGTTAAAATGCTCAACATATTTAAAACACTTTGAATTCCCATGCTGAGAGGTATTGTGAAAGCAGTGTTCATATTTATTATTAGAATGAGGTTAACAAGCAATCTTGCCTGTAGAGACATCTGGCAACAAACCCAACTGAACGGAGCGGAGGCCACTTACTAATAAGGTTTCTAAGTAGGGAAAGGGACAGGGTGTTCTCAAAGATCCTGTAGCTGGAATTAAAACAGGGAGATTGAGCTTATCTGTATGATTCGCACGTCTCGCTTCAGGACCCTTTCTGCACATTACCACACATATAGCTGAAATCAAATAGTCATATAACACTGGTTTCAACTTATAGAACTAAAAATGAACTGCCTATAGACAGTCCAGAAGCATTCTGGGAAGGCATTGCCAGCAGCCAGAATATTTCTTTCCTTTCAGAGTGGATAATCAGAATCAGTTTCTCCTGCTTGCTCTAGGAGTTACTCTATTCTCCCTTGGTATAAGCTGTTTCAGGTGAGCTAAGCACATATGAGCCAACAGGCAGAAAAGGAAGTTTGTTGGAGACATAAAGAATTTTTTCTCCCTTCTTATTTTAAAGGCAGAGAGGAGGAAGAAAATACAAGAGTGGCATCTGAGGAGGAGAGGCGAGTCAAAGATGTGCAGACACAGTAACAATGATTTGATGGAGAAAACGGTGGGTGTTCCCCACCTTTTTTTTTTAAGTGGATGCCTGACACAATCTATGTGTGCATGAGGTGTGATGGGGGTCATTAGAACTTAAAGTCCAGGGATGACCCAAACATGTAATAGGTACCTTTTAAAGATGCTGAATGTGGAAAAAATGCAGGCTGGCCAATGGGCAGGAAAACACAGGGTGCTTAACTGACCTGTGCTGGGGAACCAAACAATCTTCACTCTCAAATTTTAAGAGGCCTAGTACATGAAATTGCAAGTTTGTTAGAAAGTATTTTAATTAATCCATCAAGTTAAAGGCAGTACTATATGATTAGAGAATAGAAAATGTAGTACCTATACTTAAGATGGAGGGAGGAAGCAATCTGGAAAATCATAAACCTATCAGTCAGACCGCAGTAGCATATAGGGCTATCAGAACAGTTTTTGAAGGAAACAATAATTAAAGACAAGGAAGTAACGGAAAAATGGGATAAAATACAAGTGTTTACCGAGGATAAATCATGTCTGATTAACCTCATGGTTTTCTTTGATAAGATAACTGATCTAGACAAAGGAGATGTGATAGATCACATCTGTCAACTTCAGTGAAACGATAAAGGTATAAGGTCATGATGGGGCATTTTTAGCAGAGCTGGAGAAGTTGGGGATTACCACAAGAGTGAAAAAATGGAAAAGGAGCAGGCTAGAGGGGACGTGACAGAGGGTAATGTTAAAAAAGGACAGAAGAAGGTTACCAGTACAATTCTTCAAAGAAAAGCTTGATGCCTATCTTAATAGCTTCATGAATAACATGTTTAAAAGTGTCCCAGTGAAATCTGGTGATAACACAAAGCTGGGATAAATTGTCAATGCAGAGGAGAAACAGGAAATCAAATGGGAATGAAGTGGTCTATTAGGCTGGTCCTTGTAGAGAAGCTATCATTTAAAATGTTAAAATAACCTTTTCTTATTATGGCCTAAGAAGATGAGGCCAAGAGGGGATAGAGTTGTTCTGGCACACAGAACCAGGGTGTTAAAACCTATTTAAGTTGAAGATCAACTTTGGCACAGAAATAGAAGGGCATGAACTGGCCAAGAATATTGTTATATTCTACTGAAAATATATGTTTAGCCGGGGAATTAGAGTTTTCAAGCTTTCAGAAGAGTGCAGTTCTGGAGTGACTATTCAGTAGGAGTAAATCACCTATTTCTGAGACAACATTTGATCATTTTATGAAAGGATTTTCTCTGATGCATGAGGACTGTTCCTGTCCAGTTGTCCATATTGTCTGTCCTTGCCTCCCCTCCTAGGGAGACTGATTCTGAGGAACTTTAGGTCACAGCGGGTCTGGAAACATTCCTCCATTTACTGGGGTGTGTTGGTTCACTTCTGACATTGTAGATATGAGTCACATACAATGTGTCTGCGAGGAATGACAATCTGGTAAATAGAGCCCTGGGACACAGGGAATCTGGGTTTCATTCCCATCCTATTCCAACTTGTTTGCATGCTCCTAGATAACCCACTAAGGATCTAAGCAGCTGAATAAGAATTTTAGTGAACTGAAGGCTCAATTCTGAGCCCGCTGCCCTCAGTGAGTGGTCACCTAACATAAGGAAGCAGTAAAACCTTGCTTTCTCATTTGATCAGAAAGTACCTGAGATACCCAACGCTCTTTCTAAATAGGCTCCCATCAGAACACCTCAGCGCTCATTTTCCATCTCTGCCCACTCACACATTAGGTATTTGTCAATGTTCTTCCACCAACTCCCCCAGGGGAGTTTCAGCTAACATGCTATTGGGAAAGTTTCTCATTTGCAAGCTGGAGGGGAGGAGAGAAGAGAAGAGACCCCAGCATTGGGCACCACAGTGGGGTGGGCACTCCCTGCTTTGAACCATTGGGACATCTTCCTCACAAGAAACTGAAAGAATAATGTCACAGCCTGATTTGGAAAAGCTCCAGCATCTTGCGTCTCTGCCCAGCCATGAAGGCACTCACCTAGGATAGGGTCTCTTCTCAGCAAAGGCTAAACTCATTTTCCAGGGAAGATTTACACATGTCTCATTTCACTCTTGTGCAGAACAAAAACAGTTGCTGAAACCTCACTGTTTTGATTTTTTGGATTTCCACCAACTTTACCTGAGGTCCCCCAGGAGGTCCTCCTCCCTGCTAGGAATTAATAGCATTGTGAGGGCTGCCCTCCGAGCCAGTGAGTATAACAGGGGAAGCAACTTGCTTTGATCTCCACCCGAGGGGTCAGGGACGCTGAAGGAAGCAGCTGTTCTAGTTGTGGCTTTTCATTTTGCTCCCCGTGCTGGAAACAGAGAGTCTGATTTCCTCCGAGTCCAGCCAAACACTGGCTTTGAGTGACAAACCCCACAAAGAACAGCAAGTTCGTGGACTGTTTTTGCAGCTGTCAGCTTTAACCCAGAGCAAATGACAGTGAGGCAGCTGCAACCTCTTGGTCCTGGGGCTACCCAAACCCCAGCATCCTTTCCTCTTCCAAAGTGGAAGGTTTGCATCGGCTCAGCTGGTTGCGCTGACTGCACAACCTGTCTGATTTGCCTTGGCATTTTGAGAGTCCTGCCATGTTGCAGCACATATGGTCCCTGCAAGGCTCCACGGGCAGTGCAATTCCTTATCTCCCTGTCCTCAGAGTGGATATTCAGTGAGTGCCTATGGTTTTCTTCCATTTGTCCTTTGATCAGTGTCATCATGATGGTCATGGTTATCATTGTGGCTGGTCACAAAGTAGCTTGCTGCTGCCCTTTAAAGGCTTCCAGTCTTTTTCAGGTCAACGCAGTTATTTGGGATTATGTGCTGAGGTCTAGTTTTCTTTATGAAACATTGCACAGTATAAACACTTAGATTTGCAAATGGTGATGTGCACAATGGCTGGCAAAGGCTCCCAGCAACTTTGTGATACATTAACCTGCTTCTGTAGCTGGAGAACAGCAAGATCACAATGGGATTCATCTCAGGCGCTCAGCCAAGTGCAATATGTTGCAAATGTTTACATGGACATGTTGGTACTAAGCTGAGAAGAAATATCAGGCTTTACGATACCAATTATGCTCCTCTAACCATTAGGCTACTCTGCAAGCCCTAAGTGCATGGGGAATTTCAAGGAGGGCCCTGGAAATAAATCAAGTGAATATCCTCTAGATCTTGATTATTAATTGACGGCTCTTCCTAAATACTTAAGCCTAATGGCCAATTAAAGTCACTGATTATTCCTGCTTGAGTGCCTATAAGCTTGCCTAAGATGTGATTGAGGACCCCAAGAGAAGACAGGTAAAACTGACAAAAGCAAATACTTTTTTGTGTAAGTACTAAACACTGTAGCAAGGGTAGAACATCAATGAAGCCTATGCATACATTTCAGAGAGCAAATTCAGACAGAATAACATTATGCAACACAATTCTGTCTCCTAAAGCCAGGAATATTCATGTATTCTCTGAGTCAGGATTAAGGAAGGCCACCCGAAGCCTCATAGCAAACTCTGCAAAACATCCTTCTTTATAGAGCTTGTGTCCTGGATGCTCTTCTTTTCTTTTTTTTTTTTTCTCCTTTCTTTTTTTCTTTCCTCACAGATTTATGTCTATCGAGATAAATCGTCAGCAAGTGCAGTCTTGGTTTCATCCATCTAGTCTTTGCCATTCGTGACTCCTCCTGGTAAAATCACAATTATGTAGCTGTATCCAGAGCAGAGGACTCAGGCCGCTGCTGCACACTTTAACCAGTTGTTTGCTAATGATGACCAACATTTTCAGAGGGGATTAGGATTCTGGGTGCCCATACACCAATAAAAGGCCTCACATAGCTACACAGTGCTCCCAGAAATTGAGTTCCTTTGCCAGGGGCTTCAGCTGGGGCACCAGAGATTAGAAAACGGTTCTGAGAGGCTTTGCCCAGGAAGAGTTGCAATAAATAATTAATCTGCTTTTCACAGCGGAGACCACAACATACATGCTTTTACCAGTTATCTACAAGAGAAAAGGAGAAATTGAAAGAAAATACCTTTCCCCAGTTCATGAATAACCACATGAATCTGTTTCAGAGATTATTTGGCTTTGTCTAAGAGTTTGATTTGCCAGGACTATGTGAGCAGGATGTCACATCAGTATGTTTCTTCAGCTGTATGTATAGAAATGTGTGCAACAGAATGGAGGGAGTGTTGCCTAAAGGTCCACGCACAGCACTTCTGGATCGCAGTCTTAGTTCCGCCACTGTTTTGCTGAAACACCTTATGAAACCCCACTTAATCTCTCTGCTTCTGTAACAAAAGAGTTCAATTACAACTAAAGAGTCCTACATTGTGTCAATGGTTGTGAAGCCTCCTAAATGATGGTTTGCAAAGAGCTCAGAGGGCCTGAATGCTGGAGGCGTTGAGGGCATTGGCCTTGTGGTATGTAGTAAGAAAGGCAGAGAAAGAGATTCCTGTGTTTAATGTTCATTTGTACAAACTGAGATGAAGACAGGCAAGCTGACTGGAGCTGCGCACTGACCCATGAAAGTGCTGTGGCCTGTGAGGAAATGCTGGGAGCCCTGGGCTGGTTCGTACCGCGGAGGAGACAGGCTGGCTGTGCTCAGATACATTAAGGGATGTTCTGAGGGAGAGCACACATCAAATACTCTCATTAGTAAAATGACAGAAAATGCTGTTATGGCTTGAGGCTGCAGCAGGGAACATTTAGTATAAATATTAGGAAAAAAAAATCATAATTCCAAGAAGAGTTACAGCAATTGGAACAAACTATCAGGGGACACTGTGGAATCTCTTCTAAGCTTCCAGCCGTTGCTCTGGGAAGATTAAATAAATCCCAGTCTGTGGCAGTAGTTGGGGTGGTCTGCATGATCCCCGGCACTCCCTTCAGCCTCAAACAATTCTCTGAATGGGAGGAATGGCTTGTTCATAGAGCCCGCAGCTTGGATAATGCACTGACTGCTCTTTCAATTATACACGGCTCTCCAGGGCAGGGCCCATGTTTCTCCTGCCTTTGGAAAGCACCCAGAACATATTAGGCAGCACCACAATATAAATAATAACAACCCACTGTCCCCATTTCAGCAGTGGAACAGACGCTTTCTTCAGATTCCCTCCTGCGCTGTGAGCTGCAAGGCCAGACAGTAGCCCATTCCAGCTGAGCAGTCATTTAAGAGCCAGCTGAAGGGCAAAATCCCATGGCTACAGCACATGACACAGAGAGTTGGTGTCGGTACAGCTCTGGCAACTCTCCATCCTCTTCCCTTTGCATCTTCTCAAGCAGGTAGTGGCTCCAAGGACAGGACTGCCACTATCCAGTGGACAGTTAATACCTGACCTGGGGAAGGAACACTGTCCTGCCTGGCAGATGGTGTGCCGGAGAAGACAGGATGGTCACAGGTTATGACAGGCACAAACTTGCTCACCTGGTAGCGATACTGGAGCTGGACCACAGCGAGTGGTAGAATGGGTGCAGTGGCTGCTATGGGTGGCAGTGCTGGTTAGTGGAGAGGACAGGCCTAGGAGGTGCCACGTTACAGTTTTTGGCATAATACTAATTATTGCTGCCATAGAAATATAGGTATTTCTATCACTGTTATGCTGCCACCTGCTCTGCAAGAGCTGTCCTCAGCAGGCTGAATTGCACTGAATAAATTTGAGTTCCCCTTGCTAAAGCACCTCCCTTCCTGCCAGACTGTGGGGTTTTGGAAAGAGGCAGGATAGCATCTGAAGCCAGAGTTTCTCTCATTCACACCAAGCGGGAGTAGAGCAGACAGCTGAGAACCTGGGGGGGTGCCAAGAAAGAGCATCCCCGGGGTTCCCAGCTCTCTGCTGCAGTTGTTGCACAGATGGGAAAGTGGCTTTTGCAGTGCTGCGAAGTCCCCTTTGGCCCCATCGGCTTGGGTTGATGTTCCTTGTTCTCGTTCTTGTCTGTAAAGGGGCTGCTTTTCCTGCAGTAAGCAGTCTTCAAGCATGCCGCTACCCTCTTCATACTATGAAGGAAAGTAAGACTGGTAGCTGGTTTTGGCATGGGAGAAGAGAAAGACCGAGAACACACAGACACCCCCAGTGACTGCCAACTATACCTCTTCTGGGTGTAGGTCCTAGGAATACTAAAATGCAATGATGTCTCCTGTTTATTTTTCACTCATTTGCTGTAACATTTGAGCAGGAAAAATCATTTCAGTTGAGAGACATGCAGAAGTCCCTCTCCAGTTACTGAGTGGCTTTGTCAGGTGTTCATATGCCACATCTGTCTAGCTGGATTGCTCCAGCGTGTGTTCCCAAACTGGAAACAGAGCAGGAACTCTGCATTTTTTTGGCACTACACTCCTACTGCAGAGTGTCTGCAGATTTATAGAGCTATAGCAATAGTATTGGCCACAAAACAATACTGGCTACAAGACACACTTACGATGATACCTAAATAAGAACAGCTTCAAGCCAAAAAGAACATTCCCAGGGATGTCAGTAGAATCTAATTTCCTAGTTGGAGGGTGTTGAATGACTTATGGCTTCTGACTTTGGTGCCAGCAGATAATTCTTAAAAACGTAGGTTTACAAAGCACTGTGCAAACATGATTCCTCCTCCACCCCCTGCAGGGATGGATAACTGAAGGCAATGGCTTTATTTTCAATATGGATAAGACGATCTTCAAGAGGAGAAGGTGCAGAGACATTAACTGATTTTCTCAATGACAACAAAATGATGCCTTAACAGAACACAATGAAGAGCACAGTGGCACTTCAACCCCAGCACTATGCTTAGACCATAAGGTCTGCGTTTGTTCCTGATTTTTCCCTAGCTAGGGCAGGCTCTCCTGACTACTTTGATGAAACTACAAAGCAGGAGCCACTTTCAATGGCAGACGACATCTGTTTGACATGCCAATAAAAGACAGGTGATAATACTAACTAGAAAAATACGAAGAACCACGATACAGATCAGAACTAGGGTTCACAGCTGATTCAGAGTTAAAACCAGGGTTTCAAGGATTAGAAATACACAGTGCTTTTCCACCAGAAGATCTACAACCAAACTGGAAATAGCATATGGGCTCCTTCTGGTTTCAGCTGTAATTGTAAACCACGAAGCCCCACAGAATAGTTAGTTGGGGATGAAGAGGTATACTGAAATCCACCCCTGTAGTCCACAGAGTACTTCTGGGGAAAGGTCAGAGCACACCTAATCAGCCCAGGAGACAGACACCTTGGCAGCCTCGTTAACCTGATGAGGTGCAGCTCTAAAAGGCCCTACCCAGGAAAGTTTCTGTTTCTCCTATTGAGGCTGTGAATTTTTCATTTGTAGGCTTGGCTTGAAGGCAGATACGCTGCTAAACAATGAAAGGTGGCTGTGTTGTGAAGGGTGAGTGATACTGAGAATTTGCTATGGTTTTTTTATCATTATTTTTTATTAAAAAAGAGGCAACTGCAAGCTATGTCATAAGAGAAAGATGTCTCAGAGCTTGGTAGCTGACTGTATGTCACTAGTAAGTAAAAAAGACTAATTGCCTAGAAGCTGGGGCATTGTTGATGGTCATGGTAAGGCCTCTAAAAATTGTTTGTTACTATTGCGCTCCACAGCAGCTTTCTTATCCACGAGCATCAAAGGCGTTGTGGTCTGACATTCAGGTTTCAATTCATTGCTGTTTGTATTTTGTTGCTTCCTAGGGGATGTTAATGTGAGACCATAGTATTGCTGCACATAATTGTTTTAGTGATAACTGACCACAGCTTTTACAGCCTTCAGATACTAAAAAAACTTCCTACTGAAATCCCTGCAAAAAAAGAGGGAACAAACTGTTTGTGTTTTGTGGCAAACTGGACGAGAAGGAATGGGTTTATGTTGCTGGAGGAAAGGTTTAGAGGGGATTTCAAGGCAGTGAAGTCCTGGGACAGACTGCTTGGGAATGTGCAGAACCTCTAGTATTGCAAAGCTCTAAGGGCAATTGGAGAAGTGCTGATAAGGAGACCTTATAGCAGCCTTCCAGTACCTGAAGGGGGCCTATAAGAAAGCTGGAGAGGGACTTTTTACAAGGGCGTGTAGTGATAGGACAAGGGGTAATGGCTTTAAACTGAAAGAAGGTACATTTAGATTGGATATAAGGAAGAGATTCTTCACTATGAGGGTGGTGAGGCACTGGAACAGGTTGCCCAGAGAAGTTGTGGATGCCCCATCCCTGGAAGTGTTCAAGGCCAGGTTGGATGGGGCTTTGAGCAACCCGGTGTAGTAGAAGGTGTCCCTGCCCCTGGCAGGGGGGTTGGAACTAGATGATCTTTAAGGTCCCTTCCAACCCAAACCATTCTATGGTTCTGTGACAAAGGTAGAGCTAATCCTGTGGCATGGAAATGAGATGACCTGGGTCTTGGGGTTGGGGTTTTTTTGATTGCTTTTGGGCTTGGAATATAAAGTGAGCATTTCAAAAGTGCTTTTTGTTGATTTATATCCGTTTCCACTGAAATCTATCTATATCTCACTCGATGTCAGTGGTAGCAGAGTTAAACCAATTTTGCAAGTCTCAGCCCTACCAGTCACTTCAAATGACCACTGTGATGCTGAAGCTTTTGGCCTGGGGTAACTTTGCTTCTTCTGGAATGAGGAAGTACTGCCCTGAACAGCAGACTAGTTTGTTTTCTTCTCTTCTTCCTTTCTTATTTCTTTTGTGGTTCTGAAGGATTCTTTGTGATAGATGTTAGTGTTCATCTGTTGCTTATTAATATTCCCATACTATTCAGTAACACGTTTCTGCTGCTACAGTACTGCCTGACAGCTTACACTTGCAGTATGTTGAGCCAAGATGTGTAGAAGTCCTGTCTGGCTCCATTCCTTCCTTATGGCCTGATTCAGAGGGAGGTTAGCTTGGCGGAGGGAGGAGGAGAGAGGAATAATTATGCCAAGACAATGTGTTTGGCAAGAGGCTTCCGTCTTCCTCCCATAACAACTACATAAAATGTTTGTAAGTGAGCAGGAGCTAGTATTTTTTTCCTATTCAGGCATCTTCCTTTCTCTGGATCCTTTTCTGCAGCTGGGATTAGGCTGAGTGTGTTTTTCTGCTTCTCATCAGGAGCACCAAAGTTAGGACTGGTGTTTCCAGAATTAGGTGGGTGTTTTTGAGGGGTGGGATGCTGGCTGTAGAAGACCTGACAGAGCACAGCCAGCTGACTCGGATATTCACCTTATGCCAGGCAGAATAGAAATAGCTGAAGCATCTGGACGTTTTTCAGAAGTGTCATCCTTCTGAGTGACAGCTTGGAGCTGAACTAGGTATGGGGAGCTGGGGGGGGAGGAAAGTCAGAGTACTGCTGGGTGTAGGAGGGGAAACAAAGCAGAAAGAGTAGGCTCAGCTGGTGCAAGAGGTGAGCTGGAGAGGGGAGCAAGAGGTGCAAATGAAATTCCCTCTTCACCCTCACTGGTGCTGGACCTGCCCATCAGTGTGAAACTCACATCTGAGCATCTCCCCCTGTCCTCTGGGCACCCAGTGCTGGGCAGCTGGCTTGGGGCCATCTGATCTAATTCTGGAACAGTTCTCGGGTTTTCTCTTCTTGGTTTCCCAAGTCTGTCAGGAGAGACGCACAGGCATATATTAACTCAGGGACAACTGCTGCTTGCCAGTCTCAGACTGCTGACCCTCTCAGTTGAGGAAATACTAGTGGCCTGATGACATGACCCCACTTCTGATTGCCTGGCTAGTCAAGAAATGGAAACATCGCCGCAGCGGAGGCTGTGCCTTACACTGATCTGTTTGTTTGTTTGGCTTTCCTAACTCCTGGGCAGTGCTCTCTGGGTTAGCTGGTGTTTTAGATGAGCCCCAAAGAGGGAGAAAGACCTTGAGGGTTGACTTCCTTCCAAGCTGACCTGTCTGTTCCAAGAAACAGAAACTTTCCATGCTGTATAAAGCAACTGGCCCTCAGCTTGTTTACAGGGTCTCTCATATGTAACTCTGCACGTTGCATTTTACAGGACATAAATAAAAAATGCATAACAGGCTTTCATCTCCAAGCTCAGTGAGGAGCTCTGTCCCAGCCACTGCTGTATCCACCCGCATGGGGAACACCTATTATGTCTAGCAGAGGTGGGGAGATGAGGAGTAAAGGGAATAAGGCAGAATTAGTAGTGGTTTAAAGAGAGACGTCATGAGGTGAATTTTTTGTGCAAATTTCAGTCTTAATGTGTGCTCTGAGAGCAGGTCTTACTTTATCTGCATGTTGGATGATATAATGATCCTCCTTAATACATACATATCATACGTATGTATAGTGAAGGGTGGGAATGGAAGGAGGGGGAGGAAGAAAAGATGTGGAAATGGGAAGAGGAAAGAGGGCTGGGTATAAACAAATAAATGAAGAAAAAATCTATGGGTGGTGAAGAGAGCTTGTTACTCAAGGTGCTGTACCTTCAACCCTACAGTGTCTACTTGAATTTTGCTGGGGGAAAAAATTGCTGCTGAAACCTGTGATCTAAAAGGCATTTTATCACTGCCAAATGACTGCAGATTTTATTTCTTTTCATTTATGAATATCAACATTAAAATGACAGTACCACCTAGCCTGAAAGAATTCGCTGGGGCAGGCTGATATTCAAGGGATGGAAAGACGTGTAAACAACCTGTTGATAGGGGAGATTTCTGCCAGAATCAAAGGTGATCGATCTGTTTCGGTAGGTGGTGGTAGCT
This sequence comes from Aptenodytes patagonicus, assembly GCF_965638725.1. Classification (NCBI taxonomy): domain Eukaryota; kingdom Metazoa; phylum Chordata; class Aves; order Sphenisciformes; family Spheniscidae; genus Aptenodytes; species Aptenodytes patagonicus. The sequence continues at coordinate 13,546,414 of NC_134956.1, forward strand.
GGATCTTTGACATCTTTCCTGAAGAGCAACCAGTTCCTTCCTCGTAGTATAAAGTGGGAGAGAAGACTGCCTGCCCTTGAAGGTGTAGCTGGCTGGAAACTGGAGAGGTGTGTTTATCTTTGGCTGTAAAATCCTTCTGGCCATTGAACAAGCAGCACTGTGGATTAGATGGTTCCTTGTCCTAGACACCTGGGTGACTGTGGGTACCTAGAGCCTTTCACATTTTGCCACCAACTCAGGATTTGCATGGGATGGGAGGAATTGTAGGTCAACACTCTTTGACAGCTGTTTAATGGCCTGTAGAAATAGAAGTGTTGGGCACAGTCCAGTTTCTGTGGGGTCATATGTCAGCACTGCAGATCCTCCCATCATAACTGACACTAATTGTCACCCTTATTGGCAGCCTCAGCAGAATGGCCAGGGATGAGGGAAACCTTGAAGGCTAAAGTTCAGGTGTGCTGGCAGGATGGTGTGGCAGAAGGTTAGTGTTGCTTCCTTTGCTGCAGTTATTTCTGTAGAGAAAAGTGGTCAGGCTCCTGTGTTGCTGCTCTTGTGCCTCTGGGGAGTGTCTTGTTTGCTGGACTATGAGATGTAGGCAGGTGGCTTGGTTGATGTCTTCTGTATCTACTTCCTGGGGAGCGAAATAAGTAAAATACCTGGAGCAAAATAAGTGAAACACTTAGGTCCCCGGACACAGGTGGGGTCACTTTCTTTTATTTTGGGGAGCAGGGGAGTGGTGAGCTTTGGTTGTAGATGTAAAACAGAGGTATGCTTTTTGTTAGAGATGAGTGGTGGTACAGGTGGATGAAGGACTCCCAGAAGGCTCCACAACTCCTCCATTTCTACCATGTCCTTAGCTTTGTGAAACACTACTTTCTCTGCAGAGAGCAGTGTGATGCAGGTTTAGTGCAATTACATGCTTAATTTGCACATGGGGTTACTGGGACTTACGAGCAAGCGGGATAATGCAGTATGCACCACTAACTAAATTTAAAATGTTCTGTTAACTGTGTGTAGCAGATGGTGTGTATGGTCTGTTTGGACCTTTGATCCAGGGGTTTCTACCATAGAGAACTGCAGAGTTGTGAGGTTAGAAAGTTGCTGATTTGGTCATTAACTGTAGTATTACAAGAGAAAAGATGATGGATGGCAAAAACCTGGGGGTGTTTGCTGCCTACAGAATGGCACCATTTTTACGGTGTGAACAGATGCTTTCAAATGGTTGATGTGTGAAAAATGTTTTCTTTCTGCTTTTATTTGCATGAAACTCATGAGGAAAAGCCACACTGCTTTGTCTTTCATCAGGACGGGATTTATTTTTTCACAGACATCTCAAATGACACCATGGATGCAATAATTATCTGGGAATGCCTGTACTGTGAGGTTTGGATGGCAATAATTAATCTACAGATTGATTCACATATAGCTTGATTCTACAAGTCCGTAGGCTTCAAACTTGTAAAGGTGTAATGTATACATATTCACATGCTTAAATGCTGAGCTTTTGTTGGGGGGGCAGCGCAGCAGCAGTCTTTCAGGGAATAGGAAAGTCTGTTCCTTGTGTCTGAAGTTTTCAGGTTGTTGTTTACAAATTGTTTCTGCTGAAAAGAGCCATTACTTAAAAAGTCTAAACACGCTGCTTCAGTGTTTTCAGAACAAAATATTACAGAAATGCCAAAACATCTTGACATTTTTGAAATTCAGTGATGAGTTGATCTAAATTTAGAACAAAGAACAAACACCTCCTCCTTCCTGCTACCTATCTCCCCCCACCCACCCCCCAAAAAACCCAACAAGCTTTCAATATGGTTAAATAACCTGAAGAGAGAATTTTTGGAGGAGTCAGATATTTCTGGCTTTAAAAAGTCCTTAAACAATTTCTATTTTTTTAAAAATAAAATCTTTTGAGTCAATGCAAACTGCACTTCCTAGATTTTTCAGTTTTGTACTGGACTGAAAACTTAGCTATTTGCCCAGCTGTGGTCACTTTCAGCTGGAAGTGAAACACGTCAGTAGAAGCGTTTGCAAGGTTTGAAACTTGAATGCCATGCAACTCTACTACTGTGAGTGGCACCATTAAACCTGAGGAAGTTTTGTACTTTTAGGCAGATGGGGGCAAGAATTTGTAGACTAGGGAGGAGGGCTTAAATGGGACTATTTTACAAAAGACCAGAAATCTGGCATTTTGTCTCAGTCTATTGCTTTCATTTAGAGACATGCTGAAGGTTAGTTAGGCTCCAAATTGTTTTCCTATCTATTGGCTGGAATAAAAGTGCCACACTGAAATAACTGTGGGCCCTAAAAGTAAATACCTGGTGCTCATATTCACGCCATTCTTAATGTGACTTATTTTGAACTCCCAAGCTCTAATATTTTTACCTCCCTTCAAAAATATAACCCACCTGCTTTTTTTAAAACCAGGTACTTATGAGCAACTCTACAGTAATAAACCTCTGTGTGCAGCAACTGTTAGTCAACAAAATACTGTGTGCCCTAGAATAGCTCCACAATAAAAAGCCAGTTCATCTGAGAAGTGTCAGTGCAGTGATGAAGTGCAAACACCTTAGGAAGGAGGCAAATATGTTGTTGGGTTTGGCCATAAAGAAACTATTAGAAGTAGTAATACCTTTTAAAATAATTTTAATATGTTTTGGTGCTGCTTGAAAGATGCCAAAAAAACTTGGGGTGGTGCAGGGAAAGCCCACTGAAATGCTGTCCTTCAGTGACTTCTTATTTTCCAGTCATCTCTGTCCTCCTTTAATGATTGCCCGGCTCCTCAAATGTTCTGTCGTGGTGCTACGTCACCTTTTCCTCTACCATGTCAGCCCAGTGACACTCGTGGACTCTGAATCCAGTACACTTAATGTGAGTCCTCTCAATATCACTTCTGTGCACAGTGCAGTGGGTTTTGATGGACATGCTGTCATATAACAAAATCTACCCAAGCCCAAATTGGAAATATGGAACACAATGTGGTCATTGCTCAAAATGATGGTCATAATTATTTGTATTGGAAACTTCCCACACTGCAGTTCTCTTCCTCAGCATAATAAACATCTTGAACCTCAGCTCTAGGTTTTATTTTATGATGTCAACAGTTCTTAACCATAAAAGTGAGGAGACGCCAAAAATCTTACACAGCAGAAGATCCTAATGTTCCCATCTAACGTGGTGCTTAGGCTCTAAATGCTGAACTTGTGGTCTGCTTCAAGTGAAGAGCGTTGTGTTTCACAAAATAGGGACCAGATGAGAAGGATGCTGTCTGTCACTCACAAAATGCTGTCAGATGCCTCCTGGCTCTTGATGTAAGTTGATGTCAAAACAGTAAATATTCCTGCAGGAGGGAGAAGAGACCACAGAGAAAAGAAGGAAAGGGGGGGGGGGGGGGGGGGAGGTCCTCCAGGTTTGGAGCAGGCTTGTTTTCTTCAACATGAAATACAGGCAGTGCCTGCTAGCAAAAATTTTGACAGAAGCAGTAGGGATGTGTTCACAGCAGCCTACTGTGGTGTTGCCAATAATTGTGTTGGTGAACTAGACACAGGTTGTCGTAGTTTCACCTCCTTCCTTGCCAGCATGTTCCACTGTGGAGCTGAGATTGCAATCGCTGTTCTAGAGCGGATTCAGCAGCAGCTGAGACCTTCAGCCTCGGAGAGCCCAGAATCATGGTTATGATAGAGTAGAGCTAGTTCATCAGCTGGGCTGGCAGGTAGTGAAATGAAATCTCCCGTCGGCTCTTGCGCTGGGTTACAAGAACTGAACTGCAAGAGGTAGGTTGCAGGCTGTTGCTGAGAAAGCTGAAGTCATGTTCCTTGCAGGCAACACACTATGGCCTGCATGTACTTCATGCTCTGGGGTGCTGGTGATGCAGAAGACGGTGAACTCTGTCAGAGTCATTTCAAGACTCGGAATCCATTTTTAAGAAAAGAAATTTTGAAAGGATCATTCTAAAACCAAAGAAAAGCACAGAGAAATGCTGGTGATGGGGGACATGGCTGATCCCAGGTCAAGATGTGCTAGTCTTCCAGGAAGAGTTTACAGATGAATACAGTGGAGCCCCTTCTGCTAATATATGACTCAGGAAAGGTGCTTGTGGAGGAAAGGGCAAAGCAGGGAGGCAGTGCCGTAGCTCTGAAGCGGTGCCAGCTAGCTGATATTTTCAGCTCTTGCTGACAAAGCTGTGATCTCTGCTAGAGCCACGTGTGGCTTGCTCTCCTCCCTCTTGCCTGCACTGTCGTACGACAGGAAACTTACTGCTGGAGCATCCAGGGATGGATAAACATGGCAGCAGAAGCCAGCTGCCCAGTGCTGCCGTGGAGGCGGCCGCTTCCTGCGGGCTGGCCCTGGCTCCACGTGGGAGGAGGTGGTATGTCACTCTGTGCCACTGCCAACAGATTTATGGTGAAGACTAACCTTGGCTCTCAGGGAAAGCTGCTGTTTTTCTTTCCGAGTTTTATTTTTTAACCTGACTACAGTGTGACTGGTCCAATCGCCATCCCTAGGGCTGCGATTCCCACTTCCTCTGCAGCGGCACAGCTCTCCGACCGGTGGTGTGGTTAATTAAGGCCTATCAAAACCAGTCTGTCTAGACTGGTTGTTGAGATGGCTGACTGGTCTAGCCTGCAGTCACAGGGCACGCAAGCCATGCATGGTAGAGATAACTCCCTGTGTTTTCAGGCTAAATTATAACCACATTACATACCACACAGTTCTTGCTGAAATCAAGTCCAATTTGAGTCTTTAAGCTGGAACAGATTGAATAGACCACATCTTTGGGGAGTGTGGGCCAGCCAATGGCTGAAAAAACAAAACAATAAAAAAAACGCAACCCAAAACACAGCCAAAGAACTCTAATCCAACCTTGCTTTGTGTCCAGAGAGTGAAACATAATTTGAAGTGACTTGCTCAAAATCCCTTCGTGTGGTGTGGGTAGCTAAAGCCATTGGGTATTTTGTTTACTTGTCTATAGAACATGTTTCTGTTGAGTTCTGGCACTGCACACTGCTGCTTGTTTAAACATGCCTGGGAGGAGAGGCACTGTGAAAACACTCTTTAAATCAATAAAAATAGTTATAAGACTGAACAAACACTCCGGATTGGAACAGTTCATGATCTTCAGGATCAAGATGTTAATTCTTTTGGTGAACTGCAGATCTCTGCACCTACTTTGGTGATCAGGAAAATACGCATGGCTATGGAGGGAAAACTGAGCTCTGGAAGAATCCAGATCTAAGAATACGCTTAGTGTCTTGGACCTATTTTAATCAGATTCAGAGCTGCTGCTTGATGGGTTAGTTAACTAACGGAAGTATCACTACTTTTTTTTTTTTAAAAAGGAAACATAGGGCTTTTGAAATTCTTAATGTTAATTTTTCAAAGCTTCTGAGGAAAGGTTAATTTTAAAGATTTATTTTGGTAAAAGTAGTTTGGAGGCTTAGGAAAAAAACTTAAAACTGATTAATTTTTAGAACATCTTAGAGTAAATTAATCTTATGCCATTTTTACTGAAAATATTTTAATGAGTACTTTTGATCTATTTATTTATATACAGCCTCTACACATTGATAACAATTCTAATGTAAACTAGCGATGTATGGTAAAGCTTTTTTCAAACTATTTCCCAACATTTTTTAGGATGAAACTTCAAAACAATGAAATATGGATACAGCATGTGTTTTACCGGTTCTAAATTAGGGAGGTCATGAAAAGGATTCTGAAGCTCGGAAACCTTCCAAAGAGAAGAGTGACTTTTTAGACAACACTTGAAATTGTTTTTTTTTTTCTTTAGAACCTGTTCTGACTTTTGCACTTGCGGGGATACTTTCAGATAACTCAGTTTGAAGCACTGAGGTTTGTTCTGTGTTGTATTCGTGTTTTCCCTCATACTGAGCCTTGGATGTAAAAAAAAAAAAAAAAAAAAAAGTAATGCAAAGTAGAGCAAAACCAGGAGAAGTGTGAAATCTCTGCAAACAGAAACTGCCGTGTATCTCACAGCGCTAACCAAGCCCAACAATCAGTGCAAGACTTAAAGCTGGATCCCAAGGCTTTGGAGCTGCAAAATTGCTTCCAATTTGCTCCTACTGCACTCACAGGAGAGGGCTGAGTGTTGCATGTCGTCATGCCCCCATGGGCAGAGTACAGGCCAGGTCTTTATGCACAGCATGAAGTAGTAACACCCTGGGAAACGAAACAAGGAACAAATGAAGAAAAGTAAGTCTTACCTATATCACTGGTAGTGAATGGACATCAAAATGCAAAACCAAGCTAAGCAGTTTCATTTCCCCACAGCCATGCATAAAGAGAAAATATAAATTCCCTGCACATAAAGAGCACCTTATTCTAAGAATGAGAACAGCTTGGCCACCTGACAGTTTGAGCTGGAAGGTGTCCAACCCAATTGGTGCATCTCCTGTGGTGTATAGCACTGCTACAATACAGTGTGTTTTGGAAATAGCTCTTGATTAACAATGTTCGGTGGGGTGGAAGCGAAAATATTTTAAAGCTCCCTTTGAATGTAATCCATGGGAAGTGATTTTAAACAACCTGTCAGCTTCAACAATCTCAGATGACTCATGCAAGGATAAGTTCAAGGGTAGTGATATCACTCCAGTACCTGGTACTGCTGTTAGCATGAGGAGGTGATTGCTATGTCTTTAAACAAGCATGTGCTTTTTTCCTAGGAACTGTAACTTGTCTTTTCAGTTTGTTTTAAATGAGCACAAAGAGGCACTTAGTGTTAGATCCTCAGGTGGTGAAAAAATCATATCTGTGCTGATTCATCTCAGCTACAGATGTGCCTCAGTCCATGGTTTGGGCTTTGCAGAAGCACTGACCCGACTCTAGCGGTGTTTCTGCATTGACTTGACAGGACTGGTCCTGAGCATTGTGTCTGTGTATGTGTGCACACATGTATAGGCATTTATGTACAGGTATACACATGTGCATATTTACATCTCAAGTCTGAAGCCATGTTTTGGAAAAACCAAAGGCTTTGTCCCACAGCAATCATACAGGGTAGTCTAAGCTGGTCTGTGTATGCTGGGGGAAGGAGGGGAAGCCAAGAAAGTATCCACACAGTGACTCCAGTGAGGGTCCTCAGCCATAAGATTTGGAGATAACTCCAACTTCATTTTTCTCTGCACCCCAACTCCGCTTCTAGGAGCAACTGATGACTCCTTTATGTAGGTTGGGTATAAAAGGCTCTCACTATAATTTGAAGTGCTGTGAAGCCTCATACTATGTATCAGAAGTATGCTTTCCTCTCACACTTTTTATATAGTCTGAGGAGTTTTGGTTAATCCTGATTTGGTGAGTCCTGACTCTTTCTGCATCATTCCCCTTCCAAAAGAAATTCTGTGGGTGCAACTGTTAACAAACTGGTTGTGAGGGCCTGTGTGAGCTGGTGTTGCACGCTGGTGCTGCACACTTGTGCTGTACAAATGCATTTAAACAGGAGCATGAATGTGCACAAGGAGATGCTCTTGTCGTGAAATAGTGTCAGGAGACAGGATGAGGCTGACTGCTTTGGGGACAGCTACTAGGGATATTGTGGTCATATTACCGGTGCCCAGTATGAGACCTGATCTTGAGAGATGCTGAGCTCTATTGAGTTTATGCCTTGTGCGCAATCTCCATTTTCACTTAGTTTTATTTATACATCCCGTTCCGTGGTGGCTGCCACGTGATAAAGGTTTAGTCTCCTGTGCTGTTCCTAGGTGTTTGAAGTCATCGATGTCCTCTCATATTTTAAATTATCCCACTGATTACTGCTCAGAATTGTGTGGACTGGAGCATCTGCCTAAAACCACCAAGTTATACTTAATCCTGTAGGCATCCTGGTCTATTGTGTATAAGATCGTATATAGCTTGGTGTATGGGTTGTATATTGTTTGGTGTGTAGCACACAACACTGTGCAGTTATGGAAATAGGTTAGTTCATCTGCCTTTTCTCCTTGCAAGGCTATAATATGCTAGCAGTTTTTCCTCCATCTCTAATGCAATAACTTTGGGTGGCTACATCTGTTCAAATCCAAAGTTTCAGAGTGTATTTTAAGTCTTAAAAGTAAGGCACCTCTTGATTTAGAGTATCTGAAAGGGAAGAAAAAGGAATGCATCCAGGCTCTGTCATGGTTTCAAGCACCTCAACGATTACCTGTTTATCAAGCAACTACTTGATGGTACAAGTGCTGTAGGAGGTCATGATGATTCCTCAGGCAGCTGTTCCTCCTGCTTCCCGCTATAGCACGTCTTGATGCTTCTGTGGTATCAATGCCTCTGTCCATCCTCTTAGAAGAATGTTAGTGCGCTACTGCTGACACATCCAACACTGGTCAAGTAGTGGTGATATGCAGAAGAAGGGGGTCAGGAGTTGTTGGAGTAGGATGAGGGGGAAACAAGGCACCTCTAGAGAAAGAAGAGCACCTGGGGCTGCTAGAAGCAACTTTGGGGGCTATAGGAATTGGAGGAGGGGCAGGGAGAAATGGCTTACAGACATAGCCAAGGACCCTCTGTTTGTAGCATCTAATTACTACCTGGTTGGAGAGGGCTTTGAAAGCAGAAATCTGCTCTTCAACCTAGCTTTTAGCAGCCTGGAGCACAGGATTGCTTTCAAGTATGCTGTAAGCGTAATCAGTTACGTGGTTATATGTTTGCTTTTTATGCCTTTGCTGTGAGGAAAGATCGGGAAGGAATTGCCAGCTGGTGATTCTGTAAATGGTCCCAAACATGCCTGGGATGCTCCTGGTATTAGTATTTGGCTTGAAGTGAGGTGGCTTCACACAGTGACCTATGACTCATATGCGCTGCCATGTTTCTGCCTTCAGAGATGTGTATTAGAAGCTGTGTCTAAAGGTTTCCAAGAGGACTTAGTCATTGGAGTGCTTGAATGGAGCCCTGCTGACGTTTGTTCTGCTTTTTTTCCAAGGCAGAAGACAGCTTACCTTTAGCCAGGCAAGCCTCTGACTTATTCCCCTCCACCTGTTTCATTTCAGCGGAAAGTAACTAATAACTTCAATAACTCTGGCCAAGCAGCCTGAGGGGAACTAGGTTACTGAGAAAATGTCACCTCAGGTTCCTCTCCGCTTCTGGATCCTGCGTATACAAATGCAAAGACTCTGTTAGAAGAAGTGCAGTTTTTTGAATGACTCTTCTCTAGTAATTGAGAGATTAACTTCCATGCTCTGATCTCGCTCTCAAGAAAACTAGAGACTTGTTTCTCACCTTAGCTAGCAATCTTTTGCTTGTCCTGTTCTTCCTCTGCCTCTGTTGCCTGTTTAGGTTGTGAGCATTCGAGGCACAGTTTATCCACATGATGTGTTTGTGTAACACACTGGCCTGTGGTTACATGTCCACATCTGTGCCCGATCTGCAGAGGATATTGGTCTGTTACGGCTCCCAGCTGGCTGGCCTGGCTTTCCACCTCAAGTTGCAGAGAATCCTGCTTTTATTGTTCTGATGGTCCCTGTTTCAACCCTGGCAGATGGCATCTGCCACATTTGTACAGAGCAGGGGAAACTGGCCCCGATGTCTGCGAGAAATGTTATGGCAATAAAAATAATAAGAGGAAAAGTAGAAAGTGAGAATCTGGCCTGTGAGGCTTGATTTTTGCTATAGGTCACTGATGGAAGTGTGTATCATCTGCTCTGCCAAGTAGTATTTTTCCAGCATCTTTTACTACTTTCTTTTCTTCCCCCTTATCAGTGTTACACTGCATTTATAGGAATTCCCTCCCCTTGCCTCCAATGCTTCCAGACATCAGCTCATCCCTGGCCCCTTCTGATAGGCAGCTCCTTTTATGTTTGCTCTCTCAGCCTTACCGTTTCAACAGAGCAGAACGCTGGTGTTGGTTTTCTCACTGGGAGTGACTCAGAAAGGGGATTTGTGCGTGGCCAGGCGCCAGGGAAGAAAACACACTGTCAATGTACATTAGCGCAGTGCCAAGCCCTTCCTGGGCACAGTAACTTTCCTCCCAAGGCTGCTGCGTGCCAGGAAGGGAAGACACGCTAAACAGGAGAGGAGGAGGCAAATGGGAGCAGCTTGTGCTAAAAACTGACCTGGCAAACTTAGATCAACTACGTGCCCTTCTGCTGGCACTCGGAAGGTACTTCTCCAGAGACAAATAAAGGTCTCTAGTGCTGTCTGGCGATTGTTCACGTCCCACATGGTAAATGCTGTGCCTGCAGATTTCATGACAGATACCTTTATTCTCTTGCACGTGTGCACTTGTAGGGTCCTAGAAGTGCTTTAGGTGGAAGATAGGATAAATTACCCAGATGAGAAGAAGCAGCTATTCTATGCTGGAGTAAGTCAGGCTGTTTCACCCAGTCCAGTTCTGTGCTCCCATCACACAGCCTTCAGGACTCCTGGGCAGGCGGGAATAGTATGAAGAGCATGAAGGCTGGTGTTATGGAAAAGTGATCTGTGGGGCAAATGAGGCATGGGAATCTTGCATAGTGTTAGTGGTGGATTTTTACCCCTCCTGTCTGTAAGTACCATATTCAGAACACGCTGCTGGGATGTTAATTCTGTTCCTAGTGTTGTGTAAGGTGGCATAGTTTCTTACTGAGAGATGTGTGTTTAAGGAGCAAGGTAATTCATCTTAGTGCCACCTGTTACCATTATATGGATACCTGATCTGACCTGCTGGAGGACCTGTGAGTTCATGTTTATTATGGGAAGCGTAGCTGAGTTTAACACATGAGTTTTCCTTGAGGTTAGTCCATTCATATTCAGGTCTCAGATGTTTGGCACTCATTCAGGGCCAAATTCGGATACTCTTGTGAACACTGTTTAGTGCCTTGCCTTCTCTTGGTGCAATGGCAAGGGCCTGTTCTGCGTGAGCAAGGGGTCAGGATGTGGCAGCTGGTGTCTAACATGGTCAAACCTCCCACATGCACGTAATACACAGCAGGGGACATCACTGACAGCCCCAAATGAACAGTCATCAGGAAAAGAACATGTTTCTGATACAGGAGTAACTTGTATTTCCAAGGGTTGATAGGTATAATTTGTGGTGTCTACAGATGCGAGAGAAACAAGACCAGGAAAGAGAAGATATTTTTTCACTGAGCCCTGCTGGGAGAGAGGCAGGGAGAAAAGTGGGGCTGTTCATAAGTGCCTTATGGATCACAGGCAGCAGAAATGAGGCTCTCTGGGGTTTTCTTACCTCTGCCATGGGAATGTATAATCTTGAACCAGTTGATGAATCTCAGCTTGCACATCTTGAAAAAAGATGTTCCAACATTTACCAGCTTCAGGAATGATGAAGCTTAATTATGTTTTCAAAGCTCTTACAAATCCTCAGGAGGGAAACTGCCATGTATATTCCTAAATACAGAGTACCTTGGTAGGAAAGCATGTGTGAAATGTTTGGTTCTGCTTAGATTTAAAGCAAACAATTACAGGTAGTCTGTTGTGTCCAGCAAATAGAGGAGTGGAAAAGGGAAGCAATTTTGGTACCAATGGATCTTAGTGCTGTAGGCTCTGAGCTGCTAATAGTGTCCATGTAGCTGACTGAGCTGAAGAGAGCAGGATGACTTGGCTATAACTACAGACTCTTCAGGACCCCTCTGTAAGAGCAAATGGTAGGAATGTGGTTGCCTGCCAGCTTTGTGTCTGGGGGGGAAGTCCTACAGGTGAGACGTGGGCAGCCCAGCACAAAGCCAGCAGGCTGGTAATGGGAATGGGACTGAAAGGACAAAAGGAGCCATATGTAAGCACTCCAGATTCTTATAGATCAAGAAAAGAATAATAATTGCAAATAGCAGATTCTCACTTTGTTTCATGCAGCTGTGAATACTTGTCTCTGAAACCAGCCATGAGATGAAAGCATGTGAGAAACAACGGTTTCCCAAAACTGTTCTCCAACTCATGCGGAGAGGAAATGCACAGTGTGTTTTAGAAGCTGGCTGAAGGAAATGTTCTTAACTTTTTTCTGCCTTTTCCCCTAGTGACTTCTTTCCTTAACATCCCAGTCTTTAGGAAAAACTCATGTTCTAATGTAACAAAAATATAGTTTCTCTCTATTTTTAGAAATTACATAAACAAGTTTAATAAATGGAGAATGATAGTGGTCAGGGAGCTCAAATTGGCTTTGGATATTGAGCAGAAATAAATGTGGACTTAACCAAGCGAAGATCCCATAAAGTGCATTTCTTTTCCTTTTTTCTCTTTTCCTGGAACTATTCTGATTTCAGGATTTTGGGATCATGTATAAATAAATCTGGCCAGCAAACTTGGCCAGAGGTCTGGAAAGATCTTGCACTTTTTTTGAAGAATGACTAAAATTAAGCATTAGAAGTTTTACTGATAACTGTAAAACATTATTGGGTGATTTTTCTGTTAGGTTTCCCAAATGCTAAGCTAAGGTCCAGTAGTCATTGGGAAACCAAGTCCCACTTTGAGGACAAAAAAAAGAAAGCATTAAAAAAAAAAAAAAAATCCTTGAGGGATAAACAATTTGAACAAGAGCAGCAAGGTGATAAAAATGAGGCAAAAGCAATATGTAAGCTGTTTTTTGGCAAAGTATTTCCTAATTGCTGGCTTGTTGGTCTGTCTAAAGGACCTTCAATTCTCGAGGCTTTTAAAGCCAGACTGCACAAAGCATTGGAGAGCAGATAAATACTGCGCAGGGTTTAGAGGGAAGATAAACATTGCAGGAGCCAATAGAGTTTTCTCCGTTTCTAAGCTAGCATCACCCTTGCACCAGCTCCTTGGTGTACAGCTTTTCTCAATCTCAGCAAAAGACTGGGGTGAATGGGATGTTCACCAGCCAGGAGGCCTTTTGTCTTACCTGATAAAATAAAAGTCTTTTGAGTGCATTAGACTCTTGGATCCCTCTCAACTTGCAGGACTATAGATTCTACCTCAACAGAGATACTGGTCTTTAGGAGCTAGTAAAGCTAAATAAAAAGGATCCTGTGTTGGTAGCCATAAATAGACTAGAAAGTCAAGGAAGATACTTCAGTGTTTTCTGGCAGTTGGTACCAGAAGGGCTGGGTTTGCAGTGAGACCTAGGCTGTACTATGCCAAGTATACGCACAGACACTGGAAAGCTGGAATCAAGCCCTGGTCCTAAACTGGGAAGCCCAGGGATGAATTCTGCTTTCCCACATCCTGTAATATGCTCTTGGCCACAAAATTACTGGTTGAAATAGGAACAGAAGCCAGTCAGTGCTCTGACTGTTGTCCCCCTAGCTGGGGTTTTTGCGGCAGGCCCAACTCAGGATGTTTTCACAGTCTCTGGCATATGAGGTTTTACAGGTGGGATTTTCAGGCAAGCACCTGCTTTTTTAGGTTTTAAAGGAGTCTCGGAGGCTCCTTGGTAGATCTGTGGTGTTGGAATTTAAAGCACGTGTGACAGCAGAAACTCGTGTACCTAGAGCAGTTGATAGGCACAAGCAGAAACACCAAGTGAGTTTCTGAGTTTGGAGCAGGCACTGAGATACAAGCTCAACTGACCCCTAGATGAGGAGGAGACTATTTATACATATGCGATGAAAGAGAATAGACTGTACTGTATGTAACAGCTTTAAAAAGTGTTTGAGATATAAATATACTCATTCCATTGGGTCCTTCCTCCAAAATGACAGCTACCTGATGAAAGCTGTGTTCATGTCAGGGTCTATAGATCAAAGTCATATATAGAAAGGTTAGATCAAGATTGCATTTGGAGAGAAAGTTCCCAATGCAGACGCTTTCAGAAAGGCCAAATCAGATAAAGGCTCCCTCTCTTTAACTAGTGTTCAGCAATACCTGGACAGAGGTATGCTGTATGCATGCATTGGATTGGCAGAGAAGGATAGCAACACCAAAAGCATTTATCTCTTTTCTACAAGTATGCCTGCTCTGACCTGGCTGAAAGGGTCCATTGGTAGAGGAAACGAGTTCACTTAAGTTTCTCTCAGTGTTTCCCCATATCTCTGGCCAGCTGATACATGTTGCCCCAAATGCAGACACATCCTGAGTGGTGGACCAGCTTCTTTAAAGATGCTCTGCTGGTAGGAAAGGACCTTAAGGCAGCTGGTGCTCTTAAACCAGCCCTTTGTTGCAGAGGCCTCATCAAGTGAGGATTATCTTCTGATTCATCTTTTCTGCCTCACTGGCCCCAGTATCCAGCATAGTGTTCGGGGAGGAAACTCGTACACCATGCAGTCAGCTCTGTCAAATATCCTCCAAGGGGGCCCTTAGTAATTGCCAGAGAATGGCACTTTCTAGATTTTTTTTTTTTAAACCCCAACCCACTTTTAACATTTTTTTTTTTTCATGGAATACCTTTCTCAGTAGGCTTTTAGCTGAGAACATCAGTGATGAGAGTGGTCTCAGCAGCTGTGGCCAGCAGTACCCAGTTCTGGCACCTTTGGCTTCAGAGCAACTGTCTTGCTGGGACATAAATTCACTCTAGAGGGCATTGGTCACACAGATGCATGCATACACGCACTCACATGTGCACTGTCACACATGCCCATGTATGCAGAGCCCATGCATGACCTTCCAGGTTCTATAGTGGTCAGCAGAAAGTGAAAAAAAGAAGGGTTTGGTGGCTTATGTGTACTGAAAGGTGCCAGGCAAGCTGAATTTCAGCTGTTAGCAGGTACAGTACTGATAAAGTGTAAGGCCTTGGGACCTCTCGGCACTCCCCCAAAAAGAAACTGCAAACCCGCTTAACCACATCAGGTGATGTAGCTCTACTAGAGTAGAAGCTAAGCTTTTCAAACACCTATGTTTTACTCTTGCAGTGTGCGTGCAACATGAGTTGGACAGATGTCCTCTGCATGCTCTTGTTTATGTTAAGCAGAGAAAGGAATCCCAGGGTGATGAGCACCAAACTGTTGAGTCCTGCTAGAAATGGATCTCTTCTAAGTATTTCTTCAAAGTATCTTCCTTACTTAGTCATAAGGAGATGATGGGTTCCTCATGAACTCTGGTCTTAAATTACTGAAGATGTTTTGAAGACCTTGATATGTACTTGATCAATATCAATAAAACAGAGTAGGTGTACCTTCCTAATGACAGTAGGATTCTTGGCCTCTGCTCTTGCTAGAGAGTAGCATCATGATGTATTTATACAACACCAGCATAAACAGTATTTTCCAGAGAGCTTTACCACTTGAGCAAAAAATGTTTTGGAAACAGAAGTTGAAGTGTTCAGAAACATCCTCTTCATCTGAAACCTGCCATAAGTCACTTCATGTCAGTGCTATCCAAATATCCTGTGGACATAATGCTAATGGACAGCTTGATGCCAATGTCCCAGACTGTTGATGCAAACTACTAAGTTGACTGACCCAAATGAACAGTTCTCCATGGACTAAGGAGGCTTCAGGCAGGCATGAAGCCTGCCTGAAAACTGACAGCGAGGAGAGGGCAAAGGACCCTGTTGCTTGGTAAACGTAATTTGAGCCAGTTGATAACTCTGAGCCTTTCCTTAGACGTGCTTGTGGTCAGAGGTGCTGCCTACCCAGCTGAACCCATCAGGAGACCACAAATGCATGGCCAGGCCACCCCTTACATAGCTCCTGGGAATTGCTGGAGGGCTTACACAAACCAAAGGCCTTGGGGCTCCTGCTTGGCCTACCTGCAGTGGATGGTCTCCACCTGGAAGCATCTGGAGCACACCCTTGGTCTGCCAGTGACTGCTGGCTCTGTGGGCTGAGGAAGGCAAAAGCACCAAGGGCCTTGTGGTGACATCTTCCTGGATGTCCCTTCTCAGCAGGCTGCTGCTGGCAGGAGCATACTCAGTGCTTCACTTCTGATGTGCACTACTACCTCCACGTGTGCAAGGAGCATGCCAACTGCTCTCTGAGAGGCAGCATCGTTGTGGTGGCTGAGCAGGTGACAGCTCATCTCCCTCCTGAAGGGAGGTGTTCCGGAGGGAAATTTGTTCCAACTTGAACTTAACCATTCCCCTTGTGTTACAGTGCATGTCAAATGTGACAACCAAGCCAATGCATGACCTGTTTTTTTATCTTCCAGTCAGTAGGTTTGCCTCACCCATTCCCTCTTTCTTTTACAAATGTTCATGTTTTAAAATTCTCCCAGCGTTGTTTGTTTGTTTGTTCGTTCGTCGTCCCCCCCCGAAATGGTACGGTTTGGGGATCCTTGAACTAGATCTGAACAAGTGCAGGCCAGTGCTTGCAAGAGGCAGATTCAGTTTTGCCTAAAACTGAAATGAAGGCTAAAGTTATAAGTTAATAAGCAGTGTTTTTATAGGTACTGTAGTTCTTGAAGCAATTTTCTTGAATTTTCTCCTGTTGTGGCTGAAATAACCCTATGCATCTGATGAGAAGCAGCAAGGAGGTCTTCCATCTATTAAGATATCAGAAGAACTGGTTTAGGGTTTTAACAAGAAGGAGCAGAATAAATTCCAGGCCTTATCACAGGAAGGACCTCTAATTACTGAAATCTGGAACGTTTTGAAAGCTGCTTAAGGAGTGTGATAAACAGCAGTTCTCGGGGCTGAAGTGTAACTATATACAATGAGATGGAGAGTAGAGTACTGTTGAATGAGAGGGAAATCTAGTTGAGATGGTCACATAAAGGGCTTGATTCAAATCCCATAAAAGTCAGTAGGCATCTTTGCTTAACTGAGGACTTGGGTTAAAGTGTGCTTCAATTGGTCCCCAGGTCAGAATTTCCAGAATTTCCCCTGAATTTCCAGATGCTTTAACTGCAGGTTTCATTTTATTGAGCTTCTGGACCCACCTTCCCTCTACATCCAACCAATGGAGGTTTAGCACAGTAAGTCCTAAACAAGACAGGCTAGTGACCAGAAGACCAGCATCCCTTCTCCAAAGCACAAATATTTTGAGACAGACCCAAGAAATCCTGTAGATGATAATAGAACAACCAGGCTAAAGGTGGAATTTTCTTTCTAAATAAGTTCTTATTCATAGGGTCTAAAGTACCCAAACTTAAGACCCTTCCTAACTTTTTCCAACATCTATTGCTTGCTTCTGAATTATTATCTGTGTGTCCAACTCATGGTTTTGGAGAAGAGGAAGATAATTTTATTTTTGACTGCAGCTAAATACTTGTGGTATAAGTAAAGACTTTGATTGCTTTTGCTTCCCCCGTGGGTACATGACATTGCCAGCTTTCCCTATGCTGTTGTCTACTCTGTATAGCTCTGCCATGTCCCCTGTGATTTGTCTTCTCCTTGAACTGTGTAGGTCTTTCCTTCATGCCTTTGTGTGTAGGAATCTGTCTCACATTCTCATTGCCTATTTCTAGACTCTTTCCAGGTTTGCCACAGGGTTGGAACGTGATATTTTGGGCAGGATAAACTATTGATAAGAATTGAAGCTTCATTATTTAATACAGTGATGAATTGAACTAGACTGCAGGGCAGCAAAGAACCAAGGAGAGAGAGATGCCAGCAGTTCATACCAGCTCTAATTACTGCTATCAGCTTATATCCAGATGGATCAATTAGGTCTCCAGGCCAAATCTATTCTTTGCATAATCTAAACGAAGGCAACAAAGTTGTGCCTTGGATGAATCTCATGTCTTGATCCAGACTGCTCTGCAGTTGGCAAGATGTCTCTATTTGTCTTGCACATTTGCCTTGCCTCTCTCAAACCACATTGCTGGATCCTACATGGTTTTTAATGGAGGACGGTGGAAAAGGCTTATGTCACCACTGAGGGGTGTATATTATGTACACCTGAGAATCCTGGAGACAAGATTTGTTGGAAAGGGAGTGATTGCTGTTGGGGGAATCATGCTGTTATTTCACATGGGGAAAGCTGGGTGGGTGTGCACCTGCTAGCTACTTGGTACATGGAAGGAAGGAATATGCAATTATGTGGTAGTTTGGGGCAGTTGAAGTGTGTAATGAGGGTTGCCGATGACAACAATTCCATTTTCTTAGCAGATAAGTTAGTTCTAGGTTGCTGGCTGAGTGTGCGAAGACAGTGCCTAGTCCGAGTTTCAATTCTCTGACTCTCTCTTGCTTCCGCTCCAAGTTTTCTTCTGTCTGCCAAGTATGTATTTTGAAGGAGCATATGCAGTCCTGTCTGGAGGAAAAAATAGCTCTGCAACCTGTTGGAGTCCTGCTGGAGCGCTGGTAGAGCTAGCAAGGAGGCTTCTTTATCACTTCTGACCTCACAACCCTTCCACAGGGGCTGGTCAGAAAAACATTTGGCCTCCGTTCTCTTAACAGTGGCTGTGCTCTGTTAATTCTCTTTTGGGTGACAGCCATTCCCTCAAGAGAACGTTTTCGTGATTAAGGCCAGCCTAATCTAGTCAAAGTTTGCTGCTTTAAAATATGCAGGATGGATCCCTCACGTGGTATAAATTGACATGGTGGTATCCAAGTCACACTGAAGATCTGGTCCATCTGTTTTAAGTGGTTGCTCTTGGGTTCGTCTCCTTGATTTACAAGTGGTCTGTGGATTTTACTCTTGACTTTCAGGAGTTGGAGGGCTTTGATTCCACCATCATCCTACAATAGCAGCAGTTGTTTTTCCATGACTGGGAAAACTTGTTGTTCTGTGAACCTACCAAGTTGACACCCTCCTAAGAGCATCTAACAGCAACAGCTGTAAAAATCAGAGTGGGGAAGGAGTCCGTGCCTCTGCCAAAAACTCTAGATCACCTTTCCTACCCTTTCACTCTTACTAGATGCAGGGCTTTTCTATGTCTTCAGGCTTTCATTTCTAGTTGGCCTTCTGTAGTAGCTATGGCCCAAAATAATTGAAGGTCATCCATTATTTGGAACAAGCCCTTGCTTGAGGACCAGATACTATTTTCAGAAACCAGGTCAGGCTGTCTGTGGAAAGGCATGTTGAAGAATGGGGAGACACTTGGCTCCAGAGTAGTACTTGGCACCACTGCTGGGAAAGGCTTTTGGGTACTGAAGTGCCTGCCTGTGGGGAAAGGAATGACACCCGTAGCCTATATGGTGGGTCTCCCCCCCTTGCCCGTCTGGGTGATGCAGTGTAACTCCTGGGGCGTAGGACAGTAACACTTGCCGAGTTCAGATAACTGGAAGAGCATCATAACACGCTGCCCTGTCCCACAACAGAACCACACCTTTCTTTGGTGATGGATCTCCATTTCCTTTTGGAAAAGTTTGCACCTTCAAGCTGTTATTTTGGCTGTGTGTCTGAATTATTTTTCTGTTTATATCCAACTTTTGGGGGGTGAGAGGGGAGAAAAGGCAGAGATAATCACCAAACAAGCTTCAACCCCCATCTAGCTGCTTTTTGCTTTTAAGGAAATGAAGTCATGTTTATGTGCAGAGGTAATCCAGAAATGTGAGCTCCTGCCAAGACGTTTGCTTACACCAAGCTTAAGGGAGATGATGTTTGTGTGTGCCCAAAGCTTGAGCAACTACCTTGCATTAGAAGGAGGGTGGCAAACATTTCGGCCCTGATCCTATTGATACAAAAGCTCATCACTAGCAGAACCAATATTCCTTGCCATCCTGATGTGCCTGGGAGCACACAAGGCAGACTGTACTCACCCAGCCTTGTTGCTGCAAGTAGTACTATGAATTTGTCATGCTGTCCAGCTGAGATGGAAAAGTGATTTAAAAACACCTTTTGAACTGTTTCCCTTCCATTCTGGCTATTTTGTTCGATATGACTATTTTTGGGTTTGTTTTTTTTTTTTTTTAAAAAGAGAAATCAAAACAAAGAGAAAGTACTATGTAGAAGTTGCACCGGAAGCATGAACAGGGCTGTTGACTTTCTGGCTCAGTCCTGTGTTTTATAACCATGAGAACGTTGTTCCTTTTAACCACTGTTTCCCTTGATGTATGGGAGCAATGAAATAGGAAATATGTTGCAGTGGCTGACCAGCCATTAACATCTTTCAGAGACTTTTGGGAAACTTATTTGTTAGAAATGTTGTGTTTTATTTGGGTTATATTCTTTTTTTATTGGGAAATAATGGGAAAATGGGATGTACGCATGATTATGGTTGTTCTTATTACTTTTTTAGCATTTTGTCATTGCTGTAATAAGGGCTCTGAGAACTGATGTATTGTAACAGCATCTTTCCTGTATTGTTATTAGCTGTACCACTGTTTTATTTGCCTGGTACTTCACAACTGAACTTAAGAAATTAGTGATGTTCTCCTAGTGTTACCACTGGAACTAGATAGTTATGATGTAGCATCAAAGACCTAGGGGTTAATTTTTATGAGGTATCACTGACAAATGAAAATCACTGATTAACAGTTTTGTTTCACCAGTCCCACCAATCTTAGTGGAATCCACCATATTTTTTAGTGAAGCTGCTAGAATTAAGGGATTCTTCAAAATGAGAAGAAATTTGTAGTGGGTCTTACCTGCTGCCTTTGTTCTTCGATATCACCCTACGGGCTCAAGCAGTAAGTAATCATCTAAGAGCTTCACCTGTTCAAGAACAAGCCAAGATTCAGTACTGAAGTGAGGAAAAATGCTGTGACTGTGAAGATAGTTTCCTCTGAACACCAGGGCTTGGAAGATAAATTACACAGCAACTCTGAGTCCAAACCATAAACTATATTCCCTTGCTGACCTCAGCTTCTCAAAGTCAGCTCTCAGCATAAACAACTTCAGGAAAAGCAACTTGCCCAATAGGAGTCTGCGTTTACTAAATCAGCATCTGCCCTTGCACCCATTGCTTCCTTTTTGGTAAATTGAGGAACAAAGCACTCCGAAAAAGACACTTTGCTGGAAGCTGAGTAGCCTGGAAACGGCAATGGGAGTTTATTCTGGACACTTGAGATGTGTAAATTACTCTGTACTTAATAAATGTGGCAAGTTAATTTCCAGCTCTTCCTCATGTCAGGCTGGTTTTCCTAGTTCATCTACGTGACCCCAGATCTGCAGATTCTGTAAAGGCAAAAATTATCATTTAGGAAGTGGGTTTTGCTTCTGTAGAGGAAGTAAGAGTTGATTTCATAACTTTGGTGTCACCCACTGTTTAGCTTGGTGGACACATAAAGATAGCTGGAAAACACTACGGCTGCTTTGCAAAAAATAGCACGAGAACGCTATTGCCGAAATCTGTCATTGCATCTTCAGAGCTTTTTCCTTATTTCTCCATCTACCCTCACCCCAAAGGCTGAAAACAATAAATGCTTCCATATCTTTTTAAAATGAGCAGTAGTTAATTGACTATTATTCAGATAAAAAAATTTCAACTATGTACTGTAGAGTACTTCATGAGAAAAGAATGGCACTGAGAGCAGGGAATGTTTAGCAAAGACTTCTTTAGCCCAGCAGAAAGCTTTAATAGTAGGAAAAATGGTTTCTAATCAGAATAGGAAGCAAAAGTTGAAATTTTGAGCCATATAGTAGAAAAATATTGTGAAGAGTTTTTCAAATAAGAAATGTCAACATTGTCCAGCAAAATAAAGGTGCCCAATATGTCAAAGTAACAGTTTTCATTTTGAATTGACATTTTGAAATGAAAAACACTTCCTATTGAGATGTTGGCTTTACTCCAAAGCTCTCTCAATTGGAAAATTTAATAAAAATTGATATTTTCCTTTGGAAAAATTTTAGTTCAGCCTGACCTATGTTCTCTGAGGGAACTTGTTTTATTCTGAAAACTTCAACTAGTATTAGGAAGGGTATAGTAAACCACCTTTTCAGCTTGCTTTAGTGTTTGTGTAAATGTTTTTGTCTTCCTACAGCATTCTGGTTTCCTTAGCATTTGGAAATGATCTTGTTTCCAGAGTTACCACAGCATGTTACGGAGGAGTTATATTCAGGTGCTCTTGTGAAACTTTTGCTCTCTTTCTTTCATTCTTCATAAACTAAATCAAACTTTATTATACGCTAAATGTCTGTGCTTTGCTGCTCTTAAAACGAGCTGTTATAAAGGTTTTCAAAAGGAAAAAGGGAACAGAATCTCCAGATGATAAATACAAGTAGTGCCTAGTGGAAAAAGTCAAGGGGGGGGGGGGGAAGAGGAAATAGCTGTGAAAACACTTTTTGAACAAATAGCTGTGCTTTAACTTTGTATTGCAAGGTTGCCTGGATACACTGGAAGAACAGGGATCCTTCTATATATATTAGCTAGTTTAGTGTTTACTGCTGGAACTTGGAATGTAACTCCAGGCACTATTTACAAATGTTTGGGATGAAGTAGTTCCAGAAAACCAAACAAAGAGGGGAGGGAGGGAAATCATCCCCAAACTTCTTGTTTCTGTTTTCCTGATCATGTTGCTATGTATAATCTAAAATAGTAGGTAGGTAGTAGCTTATATAAGCTGAGTTGGAGGAAAGGGGAAATTTACTGGGGCTATTGCAGAGCTAGACTTAGATGTGCATGGAAGGGTCCACGGCAGATGAACCTGCGTGCAAAGCAGAGGTGGATGAGTGCAGCATCAGATGAAGTAAGGCAGGAAGGGATTTGCAAAGGAAGATTCCCAGTCTGGGTTTGCGATGGGTTCATGGAAGTACATACCACCCTGGACTGGGAGTTGGAAACCCCCTGTCTGATCCTGCTTGGCCATTCCCTCTGCCCCAAGCACCAACGTAGCACTGTGCCTTGCAGTGATGTGACACGAGTAATGTCTGTCTGTCACACATCACCCGCTCTCCCTTTGTGCTCCTTGCGGGGATGGGTTGTCTGTGCCATGAAGTGTCCTGTCATTGTAAGCTTTTAGATGTGTGCATGTGATGTGTATTTCTATAATCCTCTGAGCTTATGGCTGTGAAAGCTGCTGGAAGAGTTATGTTTTGGATCAGCAAGGGAGAGGTTTGCGACAGTCCTTAGTTCCTGGGAGGTTTATCTTGGTTTCTGGTTCCAGAGAGTGTGAGTGCTCTGCAGCTTTGAAAAAGAATATCCCAATCAATCAGGAATGCAGATTATGAAATGTTTTGAAGGCAAGAGGGAATAGTCCTTCTGCAATTTAGATCTAGGGTGCTGTTCTCTTTTTTTTTTTTTTTTTTTTGATGGACGCTTTTAATCTTCTTAGTTATGTTCTGCTCTGTGATTGTATCTAACTGTGGAGAGGTAGGGAGGTATTTCTGAGATGAGATGCTCTTTTTGATCTTGGCATCACTTTTCTTGGGCTTGGAACTGTTCCACTTCATGTTTCATTTAATCTGATTTTGTTGACTGGCCTTTCTTGATCTGAAAAGGAATGTGTTCTTCCATCTAGCTCTTAAATTCACACCTGAACTGAGACTTTCTCAGTGTTGGTAACTTAAAAAAAAAAAAATCAGGGTCACATGGGAGCATCACAATTGGTCTGTGCTGTCTGTCACAGCCATGTGTGATTTCACAGTGGACAGAACTGTGCAGCAGATGAATCCCTCGTGCTCTGAAGCTGCAGATCCCTACCACCTCAGCCAGGATGAGTCACCATGAGCTTTTTTCCTGTAGTGGTTGATGATATGCAGTGAAAGACTCTAATTCTGCCCGGTATGGGGCAATGATGCATCTTCACTGACTATTGCAGTTTTTTGTAAATCTCTGGGAAATGCTATTTCAGGAGCCCCTAGACAGCCAGACTTTAAAGTTCCTTTGCAAGACAAACTCAGTCAACACATTTGATGATCATATTTTAATTTTGACAGTCATTTCTACTATGCTGGGGCATATCTCATACCTTTCTGCCTTGAATAGTTGGCAAATGGTGTTAAATGCATTCAGTGCAGAGAGACAGCCCACTTCACCTGTCACCGCTTGGCTGTGTTACACGTTTAGGTCTGAACATTATCCTCATAATGAGGCCTACTTGATGCCAGCAGAAATTCAGAGTGAATTTGTGCATGGGCTATGAGTTTTAGCTGGATTTCGGTCCCCTTGTGCTTGTTGAAGAGGAGTTTGCTGTTTGTATGGCTATAAGAACTGCTCATGGCTTAAGGGGTTTCTCACTGCCAGCTTGTTGGAATTAAACCCTTTAAAGGTCTGTCATGGACTCTCAGACTGATCCCCAGATCGTGCAGACTCCACTGCTGCCTCCAGTTCTGTCTGTTTTGTGTGTAAAATGAAAGACTTCATTTTTCTGACTGTCAAAAATGTTTTTCATCAATCCTTAGGCTAGAAAAATTGGTAGTCAGTGAAAGCCAAATATTTGAGATGTTTACCTCTGATAGGGAAGCACATGCTGTAAGAAGTGACTCATCAATGCTGTCCTTGTGAAAGCAGAAAGATGTTCTTGGGTTTTCTAAGTGTCTCACCTACATACCTTCAGCATATCTGTGCCTGCCTACGCTTCAGGCTGCAGCCTCGTGTAGAGATGCTCAGGATGTCTAGTTACAGTGGCAACGGAGTTTGCCGTGACCTCATTTACCCTGCATAGCTTTCTGCAAGATAGCTGCAGCCAAGGATCCTGGAGGGCTATCACAGCTTACAAACCAGTTGACTCTCTGGATTTCTGCTGGTGTACAGTACATCAGTCAGATGTGAACTGGTAATCTCTCGGATGGGCAGAGTTCTGTTGGCAGCCACCTATAGGGCAGGTGAAATTATCCTGACAAAAGTGTATTTTTAATGGTAGGCCTTATAATGCTGCAGAGCATGGAAATGTAGGGAGAGGATGGGATGGTTTTAGCAGATCGATACGAAGTGCAGCTTTGGTATCACCAGATGGACGTTAGCAGCGCTCTGCTCCTGCGGCGTAGTGATATCCTTCTGCCAGGGACGTGTTTTACATCTGACATCTTGACTGGTATTGCTCTGGTAATAAAGTGTTTCTTTTTATTTTCATTTCTATGTGGATATTTGTCATATACTGTCCCAGCACTAGAAAAGATGATCAAATTAAATACATCACAGAAAGCATTGCAGCGTGTTTATTCATGGGGCTTTGGAACGCTGTGGTTGGTTTTATTCCACAGTAACTGACTGGATGAAGGAATTTTGGGCACTGGCAACACGGGTTTAAAAGGCTACAAGCAGGTTAGGAAGATAATCAAGAAAAAGGTGAGCTGGTAGGAGATAGAGCAAATGGGCTCCTGTTTAATGCTTGGGGAATTACTTTAGTTATATTCTGCTCTTCAAATTGCTCTGATCTGAACAGCTATTTACCCCTCACTGTATCAACTGACATGTTTGCCTGCCTCAAAGTTCATACCGCCTTGCAAGCAAGTTCACCTAAGGAAAACTTCAGCCTTAGCGAAGTCAGAAGGAAAGAAAAAAAGGAGGAAGAAACTAAGAGAATAGAAAAGGAATGTGTTTGGGGGAACTCAGGAAAGTGTTCTGTGCGTTAGCCAGTGAATCTTAAACAATATTAACTTCTTAGCAACAATGATTCTGTTTTGTTTAACTAACAAAGGATATTGTAAGCAGATACGTGCATCTAGGGCAGATAAGGTTTGCATTGTACAGTTCTTTTATTGGCCTGGCATTTGATAATTCACTTGAATTTAGCTATGGGACAAGAACTATGCATATTTGCTTCTAACTGAGGCAGAGGTTAGACATAAGGCTCCCAGTAATTTTCCAGTTCCTCGCTAAATTTAAATCTTAATAGAATGGGGCCCAGCCTGTCATCTTTGTTTTCATGCCAATCCCAATAGAGTGGGGAACCAAAGGGTAGAATTTAACCTGTCTCTTCCTCTCAATAAAAAAGTAGCACTTTTGTGTTTGCATCTCTTTTCCATCCAAGATCTCAAAGCACGTGAATATTCTCTTTATGTCAGTGGAAAAACAAGGCATGGAGCAATTCAGTCACTATTCAGCCTATGATGTCAAAGCAGCAAGCTGGTTCATTGCACTCCACATAACAAATTGTAGGAACGCATCCTCTGAAGTCCTGCATTTAAGTACTGTAACACTCTATAAAGAAGAATAAACTGAGGGAAAAGATGTTGAATGATTGCTAGCCTGCAGTTATGCAGGAGGCCAGTGGCAAGGCTGGGAATAGACCCTGGGAATTGTGCATCCCATCCCCATATCAAATTGCTAGATGTGCCTCCCTTGCTTTGAGCAATCGCTTCCTTTGCTAAAGTAACTTCTTTTGAAGTATTTGAATTGTCAGCTAAAAGTCAAGTACAGATCAATTTCTTGGTTTTATCTCAGCTGGCTGAGAACTCCCTTAGTTCTGCACTGGACTGTCCCCACTGTCACAACTGCCCCACTTCACTCCTAGCCACAAGAGACTGGATTTCGTAGGGTGGGAGGCTAAACTTCTTCTCTTGCCACTTTCCCTCAGTCTCATAGTTCAGGCAGGAAAATAGGATAAATCTGGCCAGGTTCTTGTTGCCAATGAAAGCCTTTTCTATCAAAAAGGAAGAAAAAAGCAATTTGTCTGTGCTCACCAGCTTAAATAAGGAGTGGAATTCATTCCTTAGTAATCAGGGAAATTAAATAAAGCTGAAGAGACAGAACATAAGGGTGTAAATTTAGTTATTGAAGTGCTGTATTAAATTCCTGGATTAGACACACAAGGAAGACATGCCTTTCATGGGAAAATGCCTTTTAGCCTGTCAGTCTTGGTGGTGAGAATTCTCTAAATGGAGAATTTCTTTGGTGTCTATGTGAATGCCACACACCCAAATTTTACTGAGTCACACCTGGATCAACCCCAAAACTTCCAAAGCTGAGCTGAAATGGCCAGCCTTTTTCTTTGCTTCTCATCCCAATCCTTCAAAACTGCACTCCTCCCATAATCCCAGCACAGACTTCCATGAAATTCTAGGTCCCAGCTTGTCTGACAGGGTTGGGCCATGCTCGAACCTTCAGTGTGATATTGGTCATGTTTTCTGCTGACACGGAAGCCAGAAGGACTGGAGAGCGTTAGAAGATGTATTTGACTGAACTACTTCAGTTCCTGAATCACTAACAAAGCACACAGGCAGGCTCTGGACAGTCTTGCTGTTTGCTTGCGTATGTATAAAATGGTTTATATTAACCTATCTCACAAGGGTTTTGTGAGGACTAGTTAATATTTGCAAGGCATTCAGGGACAATGCAGCATATTAAGTATCATGAGCCAGTTCCTTCCTATTTAGCATGCATGACCTGATAGAGGATGCTGGTTTTCCTCTCTAATCTACATCTCGTAATACAACAACCTTCTCCTGTTTGGCTTCTCCTATCTTCAGCTGTTGGACAGGAACAGCAAAGCCTGAACTCTATTCTTCACAATGATTTGCTGTTTTAGAAGGGGGGGGGGGGGGGAAGGGGAAGCCTGTGCAGAAGAAAGTGTGTGATGCTGCTTAGGCCTTGAAATGAGCAGAAAGTTGCCCTACAAAAGCAAATGAATACAGGCCTTTCAAAAAGGTGGATTTCTGAGCATAAATGTAAGCTCGGAGCAGCTTCCATAGCCTCTGCTTAGTGTTAAGTTAGTGGCTTCTGCTTCAGAGTTGAAGGGCTCATTTGAAAACTTGTTTGTTTTTCCAGATGTATCAATTGATCTGTTATTGTCATTCCCCATAAATCTGTTGGATTTCTAGTATCTTGTGAAATACCTGTTTCGATAATCTCATTGAAACTGGGTTGTTGAAGATACCTGGCAGGGAAAATGGTTTTCAATAGGCCTTTTTATTTCCTCATACGTTGTAGGATGCAGTGTCAAAGGGTAAATTTGCTCCCCAGTTTTAACCACAGTCAACTTCTGCCTTGCCATATAAAGATTTTTACTGGTCCATGCAATTCTTTGCATATAAAGTAAAATGTTTCTTCTAATTAAATTTCTGTTACCTTTTATAAGCCAGGGTCTGATTTTTCCTTCTCTGGGGTGGGGTGAATGCCCTTTTCCTGGGACAGCTGTGCTCAGGCCAGTCTCATGAGGCTTCTGACTCCAACTGGCAAGAACTTAGTTCTGCATTGCTCTCTCTGTGGTAATGCTTTTCAGAGCTTCCCAAAATCATTAACCCTGTGGAAAAACCTATTGGCGATGACCCAGGGCAAGTTAGGCACCACTGAATGTGGAGGATGGTATTCTGGCCTGGTGAACGGTCGTTCATTTTTGCCTTCAGAAATTATGTGGGGAAGGCTGGAATGGGGAGGGACAACAGCTCTTTGGTGTGAACCTCAGATGGGGGAGGGATTTTTGGTGCAGAGGAGCAATGGCAGATGGTGCAAGCATTTGAGGCATGTAGATACAGCAAAATCATTGCCAGTGGCAGAACTGATGTTGACTTCATCTGGATCAGGGCTTCAGTCTTGGTATCTCCAGCCACTCAGTACTGTTGACTTTCTGAAAAAAGTAAAGAAAATGTTGTCATGACTGGTCCTGGCAATCATGGCCGTTCTGGGGCCATATGAGTATTGTCTAGTTCAAAGCATCACCTATGCAAATGATCATGAAGAAGCCATATAGTAACATCTTTAGTTCTCTAGCAAAATTCACCCTCCCTCCAATTTATCAGCTGTAATTAGAGGAGGCATTTACCCCTCTTTCACTATGGAAAGGTAAATGCCAGGGTAAGAGGAGAATCTCGTTAGCAAAGGAAAGAGGGAGCTTTTAAACTGGATTTAGTAACTTTAGGCATAAAGTTAGGTTTTCTAACCCTCTGCTATGAGGTATAGAGGGGTCTTTTTTACAAAGAATAGTGGGAGCAAGCAACCAAGGTCATTTTACAGCTCCATTTAGCTGGAGTGGGTATTGCTCACTGTAATAGCGAAAGGCAGAAGGTCCTTCCAGTCCTGTATTCCTAAAACATGTATTGAGTAACAAATGCAAAGGGCAAGGGAACTCTGCTGGATGGAGGCAGGGTAAATTACAGTTTATAACTCAGCATATGAGTTCTGATAGGTATGCCAGACCTTGGCTGGTGTAAACTGGCACAGGCTTTAGAGAAGCTGCAGTGGTCTAGTGCAGCTGAGGATTTGCCCCTTGGTGCTTAAAAAGTTAGCAATTTTATACACAAAATAAGTTTTGGGGTTTTTTTATTGCCCTTTAGCCTATTCCTGACTTATATTAGCCATCAGTTTTACTTCCCTGAGGAATATATTTCAGGCCAACAGATTTCTAGACTTCACAATTTTCTGGACAGTAACCCTAGACCCTCCTTTTCTTTCAAAGCTTGACTCTTTTTTTTCTTTTTTTTTCCCCCTCCAGCTGAGCCCCCTGAGCTTTTGCAAATTCCTCTCTTCCATGGTAGTTTCTTAGCAAGCTCTTGCCAGCCTTTCCACTCCTCCCCCATCCATCTGGCTGTGCCATTCACATTTAGTCCTTTATATCTATCCCTATAAATCACTTCTGGTTTTCCTCTCACCCTTTGGCTTTTTTGGCTGTATTTCTGGCCCGTAGCATCCTGGGAGTAAATTGAATATAGAGATGTGTCCTGCCTCTGATCAAGGAAACTTCCAGTTTCTTTAGGCATGTGTTGTTTTCATTAATGCCGTATTTTACTCCAAGCTTTGATCTGATTTACTTTCTACAGTCCATTTAATATTAACATTTTGCAGTGATTCTGCTATGAAAGTATCTTTCATGTTATTTTCCTTTTCCCAAACGTTTCTATTTGCATTCTCACAGATCTCACAGATTTTTCCATTTAGTCCCTAGGTTTATGAACTCCTTTTGAATTGTGTTTTCCCTGCCTTCCCTAGTGTTTGCAGCACCTCCTGATTTAGATTCAATATCTGAATTTAATTAGTATGCTCTCTACTCTCATTCAGATCATTAAATCGGTCCACCAGGAGCAAAGTGAAAGGATGAGCCTGGAGCAATGTATGCCTACGCAGAGGATCAGATAAATGAACGGCAATAAGCATTAACAGAGAAATTGTTAATATCAATACACTTCTTTCCTGGGGAGAGTGGTGATGGGATCTAAAGCCAGGCAAAATGATACATGAATGTTTAGTCTCAGGTGGCATCTTTTGCAGATAAATTTGGATTAAGCTGCAATAAATTCATGGCCCTGCCTGTTAAAGCTGTCAGCAAAGAGTGTGAGGAGCCCAGCCAAGATGTAACACAAGAATGGATTAGCATCTCACGATCTCCCTGGGATAACGCAAACTCTAATCTAGCTGCATTCCTGGGATAGAAGTAGGACATCTGAATGACAGAATGCAGTTTGTCATCAAAGCATAAGCCTTAATTAAAGATAACCCAGAGGTTCTGGAGCAACATAAATGAATGCACTGAAAACCCTCTGAATGAGAATGACAAGAGATGGAACCTAAAAGATTCTTAGCTGGGATTTTTTGTATATTTTTGTCTTTTGGGCCCTGGCCAGACTACTGCCAGTGCTAAGAGATCGGTGTTTTGATCCAATTCCATGACAATCAATAAGATTGCAAGGGCATGTTTTATATGTTCAGCAAATCAGCAGGTGCCATTTGGAGATGGATTACTCTGTGCCTTCTATCCACATGTGCCTGGCATATGTTCCGCTATTTATGTTCTCCCCAGATAGATCAATAGATGTATCGATCTACTGAACAGGCTAATTTTTTTTCTCCCCATCATCATAATAATCAGAGAGCTGACTGATGACTGTATTACTTTGTTTTGCTGTGTTATGCTTTTAACTTCTTTAACTTCACCCAAGAGTTAAAACAGTAGCTAATCCAAGCTCATCTGTTTTTCATCTGGAAGTTTGGGCATATATTTTGTGAATGAAGATACAAACCCTCATAGATAACACTTACTATAGGCATCGGGAGGCACATGATGTTATCTTGCAAGTGCAGCGTAAAGACTCAGATGTCAGAGAATATAAAAATCCAAGGCATAGGGAAATATTGATAGTATGCACATTGTGGCCTTGTCCTTTTGATACAGACGAGAGCAGTGAGTGAGAACATGAGGTCATGTGAGGGAAAAACACTGATGCCCCCGTTTTTGTTGCCACCAGGTTTCTTTACAGCAGCATCTGCTATACCAAAGTCACTGTTGTTTTGGGAACTCCAAAACTCCAGTTTTGTTTACACCTGCTTTGGCCAAATGCAGATGGTGAGGCAGCAATCTCTTGGTCCTGGGTTAGCAAAGGGGAAAATGGCTTGATGTCTTGTGTGGGGAAAAGGAATTGTGGCCCTTTGAAAGACCTAGGGGCTTGCTGAGATAGCCAGTTTAGAGGCATTATTCAAGGTAGTATCAGAGGTCTACAATGCTGATACAAGGAAAAAAGTTAAATCAGGCTGTTTTGTATGGTTGTCCAGTGGGAATGACTGAGGACTGCTTTCTGTGCTTCTTTGTAGAAGGCTGTAGTTAGGAAAGCCACTGTGGCTTGTTGGAGGTTCAAGTGAGGGAAGCAAAGGATTTTTTTATTCTGTGGTTGTGTCAAGGGAAGGATTTGGCAGCAGACAGGCATGCCTGAAAATTGTAAAATGATGGAGACAAAGCCATACTGGCAACATGGAGTGAGTTGAAGGAAACTTTCCTTTAGGCTCACTGAAAAAATAGAAAATAAGTTTGACAGTTATGTCTGTATTTGTTTCTTCCCTAAAATGGATTGTTTTTTTCCTCCAGAGACTCTGCAAAAGATGTAGGCATGAGTAGCAGACGCTTCAATTGCAAATTTAGAGGGCAAGCTGTCTACCTTATGATTCTTATTCCAGAATCAGCACCACAAAGTATTCATTTGCAGAGAAATTGTAAGGTTTCAGCACATCTTGTTTCCTAACTTGCCATTGGAGAAAACTTCCCAGGCTGGGAATTCAGTTTGCAGGACAACTGAGGAGTGGAGTAAGAGCGGAGGGGGAAAGCATGATATGTGTAGACAAGCTGAAACAAGTCGGAGGCTCTCCACCTGCCTGTTAACTTACATACTTGAGCAAAACCAAACCACCACCAACAGCTAGAAACTTGTATCCTGCAACACTCCTTTTTTTTTTTTTTTTTTTTTGGTCCTCCCTAGATTTTGGAGAGGCTGCACCTGACCTTTGTATGTGCTGACTCTAGATGTGCCAAGCAAGCAGTTCAGTAACAAGCTAAGTGGAAATAATTATTTTAATTAGTGTAATTGGATTACACCAAAGTGTTTTGGGGGGCTGCTGTTCTGCTTCATATAAGTTGTTCAAACTGTCCTGACTATACATCACTCCTAAACCAACACATTATGTAGGGGTTTAGGCAGGGAAAAGGGCATTGGCCAGAAAAATGCTTGATTTACTTTACTTAACACAAGGAACGTGGTATGGATTGCAGTAGGCTTTTACTAGGACAGCAGATTGTTTTTGTAAGCTGTCATTATGTGCACCTTGCTTTCTCAGGAAGTCATAAGGTTATAGGTATTTTCTTAACCTTTGTTTCTTGCTTGTCATCAACAGCTGAAATCCCATCACCATCAACTGTGGACAGAAAAAGCAAAGCTCCCTGTTACATGGGATCTTACCTTTTAACGGGAACAGGTCATCAATCAGCTATCCAAAGCACTGAAGGCCCTCAGTCAGCATAAATTGTAGAGATAAATAGTGGAGATCAGATTGAGATATGCCTGAAAACTTGGGTATCTTTGGTGGTGAAATAGTTGCATCTCAAAAGGTATTTGACTGCAACTGATTACATCTGCTTTCAATTAGCAGAGGAAATAACACTGATGATTTGCTAGTTATTTCCCTCCATAGCAGTGTTTTTGAGGCAGCCTTCCATAACCTTATGTACTTGACAGCATATTTTAGCACTAACACTTGGTATGGCTGTTTCTTCTCCTGAGAGGAACTGTGATTCTCACTAAGGAAACCCACTGAATGCAATTAATTAATTTACTGTAGCATGGTCCATTACGCTTCAACAGATCAGCGTTTGCTACTTGTAGCTGGTGGCTGAGATCAGTCAGCATCAACTGTAAGCAAACTCAATTTGAGAACTTCAGCATTGGTTTCATTCCTTGGCTTCTGCCTGTGTGTTCTTCAAGTTGAGATTGAATTGGACTTTCATGTGCACAGTCCTTTCGTTCCTGTAGATCCTCTAAATGAGATTATAATGGATAACATAGCTGATATCTCCTGCCCTCGGTGAGATCATAGCAGGTTAGTCGAACGCCACCTGAAAGTCAGATGATGATGGCCAGAGTAAATGTTTGGTGAAGATAAGTAACTGGATGGTAAAACTAAATGCCCATTCGTTATCCAAGGAAACTGAACAGGGAAAACAGGCTGGGAGAAATTGTAAGAATGGTTTATTCACATATAAACATGTTTTATTAAACATGCTAAATTTGGGGTATGTTGGAGCCTCTCCTTTTACTACATCCTTAACAGTCAAGTGAACATGGTTTTAGAAGAGTGGAATGTTGTAAGCAAACACTGCTGACCTAGATTTTCAAAATGGGTGAGCTTGAGGACACTGTCTTCATTTTATGCCTCGTTAGCTTAGCCTGTTCTTCAGAGTTTCCATGGAAACTACCTCTTCTTCAGTGACAGATAGAAACTTTTGATGGTTTGAGTAAGAAGTTAGCAGGAGGTACTAGGGCAGAGAACGTGTTACAGAGCCCTAATGGAAGGAGGTAATGAATGAACTTTGAACATAAAAAAAGGAGTGATAGTAGAAGACCATAAATGTCAGTGCATTGTCAGCTAGGATGATTCAAAGTTACTAAGGGATGTGAAAGTACAAACTTAACAGAGCATGACCTTGTTCTGATAGTTAACGAAGTTAAGCTGGGCTCAGGATAGAATAACAGAGATCAGTCTGACTTTCTCCTTATGGATGAATAAGCAGGGCTCCAACCCGAAATTTCAAACGCAGTGGTGCCGAGAGAGTATTCAAAGAGCACCAAGCCTGATGCAGCTTTGTGCATAAGGCACCTATGGTAAGAACGTACTTCTGCTGTGTGGCCGTATTGCAACCGATGCGTTTCTAAGGCTACTGCGTATACTGCACTGTCCCTGTCAGTCTGGGATTAATGGTATGAAGTTATTAATTAGTATAACTACATGATTGTATTACAGATTGAACTATTCTTCTTGGCTGGTGTTTTAAATTAATTGTAGGCTGGTATTTTCTAAGGACTTCAGAAAATGCAGTCAGCAGTCCTCATGCATTGATGTTCACTGGGTGTTCAGCTCTTAGCCCCTTTTTAAAAATCACAGCCATAAAACATGGTAGAAGCCAAATTTTCCAGTAGTGCTTCCAAGCAGGTGCACGTGGTTTTTGCAAGCTTAGCCGCTTGACTTATTTGTATGAGCGTGCTTTGTCACTGGCATTGAGCTATTAGCTATCTCTAGTGCTCTGTAAGGAAGAGGTGAAACACAAAGTACTTAATCTGGTTCATCGTGGATATGGGGTGAGGAGCAGAAGTCAGACTTGACAGATGCATTGTCAAGCTGAATGTATCCTTATGTTGAATACAAAGTGCTTTTTTCTTTCTGATAGTGTAAGCCCACCCCATCTTTACAGTTTCAGACTAAAAAGTTTCCATTCTGC
The DNA here is from genome assembly GCF_965638725.1 of Aptenodytes patagonicus. NCBI lineage: Eukaryota > Metazoa > Chordata > Aves > Sphenisciformes > Spheniscidae > Aptenodytes > Aptenodytes patagonicus. The sequence goes on from NC_134956.1 coordinate 13,580,627, forward strand.
TTTGAGAAAACTTTAAATTTGGATGCGTTGCTTATAGTTTTACATCTTACTAATGTGATCTCATAGTTTATAAATCAAAAGTGATATAAAGTGTTTAGATTCTTGTCACAACAAAAGATTTCAGCAGAGTCAGACTGAAAAAAAAACCTGGGTGTCGGTCTCTTCTCCCAAGTAACTAGCAATAGGACAAGAGGAAATGGCCTCAAGTTGCGGCAGGGGAGGTTTAGATTGGATGTAAGGAAAAATGTCTTTCCTGAAAGAGTGGTTAAACATTGGAACAGGCTGCCCAGGGAAGTGGTTGAGTCCCCATCCCTGGAGGTATTTAAAAGACGAGTAGATGAGGCACTTAGGGACATGGTTTAGTGGACATGGTGGTGTTGGGTCGACGGTTGGACTCAATGATCTTAGAGGTCTTTTCCAACCTCAGTGATTCTATGATTCTATGAAAATTATGCAGACAGTTGGGCCTTAGTTAGACAACGGAGAGCTGTAGGTGTGATTCTGGGCTCTACTATCATGGGATTCTGGACAAGTTATCTGATACTTTTCTCAAGCCTGTGTTTTCCAATCTGTAAAGTAATATGATGGTATCTATATTTTTGTAGGTAGTTCTTTTAAGGTCTAGGAGTTGAAAGGTCTGCATATGTACTGGGGGGGAATCTATAACTACTGCTGGCCAAACAATAGGGCTAACTGCAAGTCAGAAGCCCTTGAGTGGTACTGTTGTTTAGAAGTAAATTAGCCCTACTCTTTTGCTCTCTAGCTCAAGTGCCTTTTATTGCCTGTATACAGAATTCATTGTAAACAGAGCTGAATTGGGCTCCTGAGAGGGGGACAGGGTGTCAGAGCTTGTCTTTCTCTGCCTTTTTGCTTGCAGGTTTAAGTTGTGAACTCGCCACCCACCTTTCCACAGAACTCGGTCATGGGCGACAAGCTCAGCTGAGCCAGAGCTGAGCAATGCTGCCTGGCTTGTATAAAAAAAAACAAAACAAAAAAACAAGCGTCACAAAGCAGAGACAGTTTGTGTTATCACAAATAGTGACGGTGACACTGTTCTTTCTGCTTTGTATGCGATGGCCTTGCTGTTGTACCTAGCACAATGGTGAGCTTACCCCTTAGCTGCTTGGTTTGCTCTGCCTATGCACGCTCTAAGCTCTGTGCATTGCTAAGCTTGACTTTGCTAGAGCAGACTAAACCAGAGATCCTGGCTCCTTCCCTCTTCCCTTCCCTCAGGTGAAGAGGAGTTTGGAGCCGGATGCCACTTCTGCTCAGTTCTGTCTGTCTGTATCAGACTGTAAGGTCATCAGGGAAGGTGGCAGGTGCCAGGCTGGATCAGTAGCCCATTTATCTGTTAACCTGACAGTGGCCAGACCTTGGTGCTTGTATTGGTACATTCATTTATAAAGCTGTCTGGGGCTTGATGAAAACACACAATAAGGGAACTAGGGCTAGTCTGCCTGAGCTGAAGTGTCACGTGAAGAGGATAAGTGGGGGCGAACCTGCTTTAGGGAGAAGTTTCTTGCAGCCATGAACAGTTTGGCCTAACACTGCAAGGGTTTTTTCCCTTGCCTATTCTTTGATCTAGTGTAGACAGGTCATTTCAGGGGACTCTTGTTTATCTTTGAGCTTTCAAAGGATCATGAAAGCACAGAGCAGTACAGAGATAAAATAACATGCATTTGTTTAATGTCATGGAGTAAGTAGACCTGCAGAGTTACCTGGACTGTGTGGAAAGGCCTCTTTCAGTTCCTATTTTCATAATTGCGTGGGCATGGTTATTTGTAAAAGCTCAATTGCTGTATGCAGCCTTGAGGATCAAATGCTGCTCTCAATGCCATAAGCTTAATTAAAATATAGTTAGGCTGATATGTTAAAAATGTTGCTGAAGCTGCTCAAGTACTGCAGCAACATGCCTAGGTGTAAAAGGATAGACACATGAAGGCATGATAAAGGGGATTGCTAGGCCAGGAGTGCTACAAATGGCTTGACTGTAACAGTGATCTCTCAGTGTCTATGTTGCCACATGTTTTTCCTATGTTTTGAATCAACCTTTCCATAGAAATCACTGAACTTGCCTCTTGTCTGAGCACAGTCTTGGCTTGACCACAGGCCAGCTGGCCACCTCTGGCTGCTGGTCCTTCACCTTCAGCATCTGATAGCACAAGACAGTTGTTTCCAAGGAATATCCCTTCTTCACAGGGATGGGAACTGCTGTTGCTCTGATTTCTTGGAAATTGGGCTTCCTTGTGAAACAAGGCTGGAACATGCTGTTTTACCAGACTTCCTCCTGTGTCGGCTGTCACATCCACAGGCAGAAGAGATCGTGCAACATATGCCCTCTCAAGTCCCCTTGGGTGGGGAGTAGTGGGATCTTTCAAGAGCAGGAATTGGTTAGTCCCAGCTTTCTCCACTTTGCCAGTGATGCAAATGTCTGTTACCCCAAAGGCTATTTAGGAAGAAGCCCATCATAAGTGAATATCGAAAACAACATCTTATGACCAAATATTATGAAATCAGCAGACCACAAAAAATAGCAGAAGTTGCTGGGGCAGATTCCTCCTTTGCTTTCATGTGACTATCTAATCTACCCTGACCTGCCAAGTTATTTGAAACGATGTTATTGTCTGAGCCTAGGACATAAATATTATAGCACCTCTCTGTATTTGCTAGCATGGGTACAGTAAGGAAAACGTATACTAGCAGGAGATTAGTGCTGGTAATGCAATTCACTTTTATCGCTCTTTAGAGGCAGAACTCACTGTAATGATCTTGTCTGAGTTTTGAGAAGATTAAATCTAGGAAACCTTTAGGATCTAGATAGGTGTTTTTATTATTATTTGTTCTGAGAAACAAGTACCTGCTATTAAGGGAGCTGCCTAACTTCATCACATCTGACAAGGAAAGAGAGTATTTGACCTTCTTTGTAGGACACCTAAAGCAGAGATTATCCTTAATTATCCTCAATATTTGTCCTATAAATTGTCCTGTGGCAGCTTGGCAGCTACAGGCATGCCCTGACTTGGGGTGCGGGGAGGAGTGTCCTGGAGGCACACTTCCCTGGGGTGGCCCTGGGAGGCAGTGTGTGCCTGCGCCAACTGAGACAGACAGTGGGGTCAAAATCCTTCCTCTGCTTCCCCCTCGTTTCCAGAGATTAGTAATCAAGTTGCTGAGCTTTACCACAAATAACCTGTTACTGTCACCTGATGTCTTGCTCTGGGTGCTGCTGTTCCGGTCAAGAGCAGCGCGGAAGCCAAGTCTGTCCTTTGCTCTCGTGCCATGGGGGAAAAGGGACGGCTCCCGCACCCTGGCCCAAGGTCCAAGGGGGGTGAGCGGAGAGGGAGGGAGTGCTGTATTTCCCCACACTCCCGTGCCTGGGTAGAGAGTCCAAGTTACAACTGAGTAATCACAGGCACTCCCAGACAACTCACTCCTTCCATGAAGCTCTCAGAAAGTGTGATTAATTACATGATAAGGATAGAAAATGGGTCAGAAGTGAGCAATAGCTTTGTGCGGGGGGTTAACCATATGCATCCTTTGCATGGCCCAGTGCTGCTCATGCTCTCCAGCAGCCACAGACTTGCACCCTCCAAGACCCCACTGATGTCAGGGTAAGACAGGGCCTTACCTGTCTTTTGAGATCTGTAAACTTTTGGACTTGGTGTTGTAATTTCCTGCAAGTGCACTGTAACTTGCTTTTCTTTTTGAAGTTGTGGTGGTTTTAGAGTAGAATTGTTTTCATCATCCACCACCAACCAACCACACTTGGTGCCTGATGTGGATGGAAGGTGGGGACAGGCAACAAGAAGTAAATGTATGACCACAGTGTAATGAGTTGTAATCATCAGGGTGATGTCATCATATTGGTAGTTAAGATTACGAAGATATGCAGATTTGTTACCTTTCTCAGAAGGTGTTTCAGTCACTAAAGAGTCTGGCTTGATGCATTTGATTTCTCTGAGGTAGATACAATCAGATTCTCTCTGATTGTAGAATTGTCCTGGTTAAACACCTGTCTTCTCATACTGCTACAGATGTTTTGGAAACATCCTCTTCTAAGCCATCATGAAAGCATCCTCCCTTTCATGTCTGGAATTCAGCCCTGTCCTGATTGAGCAGAAAGTCCCATTCTTCAGAGCCAAGGAGGAACGGTTTTATTATAAGTTTACATAACTTGAAATACTAAAGGGCCCTAAAATTGGCAGTGTTGAAAACTTCACAACGTTAAAAACCACCCAGGCTTCAGCACAGAGAACAATTTATCCTTGTCATATAATTCCACAGCGCCAGCAAACAATGCACAGCTCTGTCAGCTTTTCATGAACTTTTTGGTCAACGTGATGAGTTTCTTAAGAAATAAAATATCCCATCATCATCCAGGAAGAGGTATTTTAGACCAGCTTTAAAACATGAACTTAATCAGAGTTTACTGAGTTATCTCTTCAAGTGGAGTTGTGTGGTAGGGAAACGGTTTCCTTACAGAGCAGTTGCACCTGTCTAAGTTTAACTGAAGTCTGTACTGTCTTAAGATATTCAAGTTGCCCTCTTCAGGCCTAGAAACCAAAATTCAGCTGTCAACTTGCAGTTGAAGTATAAGCTTTCAAGAGCAGTAGGAATTCCTTTGTCTCTATAAAGTAATCACCATGTGCCCTGAAGCATGAGGTTTTCTTACTAGGCTACTCAATTTTTATTAAGATCCAGTGAGTTAATTATACCAAAATCCACTGTTTTCTTTCTAAAGAGTTCATTGAACAATTTCCCCAAGACTTGCTTATATCTACTGAGCTCACTGGGTAATTTTAAGCAAGTCCTCTTGTTTTTACTAAGATCTGGCAAATTTATTTTGCAGATTGTCTCAGCATGAAAGGTGTCATGAAGTCCACCTTTGCCAGACCAGCTAGGAATTGCCTCAGGCTTTCATGATTGGGAAGAAAATAGGAAGATCCTCTTCAAGGATCTCTTGAAGAAATGAAAAATGCATTTTATGCTTTCAGGTGCTTTGGGACAAACAGAGCTGAGGCTAGGATCAGGGTCCCACCCTTTCGAGCAGCCACAGCTTATAACATATGTTCTGTAAGTGTCAATGTTATTTAGAGTAAATAAATACCATCTTGTAAGTATTTGGGAGAGAGATGAAAGCAGAGGCCTAAGAAAGGTAAATTCTTCTCCTAGTGCAGGGCAATTGCAAGGGATCCCAGGACTCTGACATACCCTTCCAGGTCACCAATTCAATCCATCCTAATACAGCACTGTTATCATTGCTTCCCACAAAATAATTCTGCCACTTACATGCCACACTGCTGCACAGCCCTCAGAAACCCGCTGGTGCCACCACTGTGCGCATGAAAGTAGCTGTCCCACATCAGTGACCCCTGCCTGCGAGAACCCACCTCCTCAATGGCCCCTTGATCAGCTGCCTCAGTGGATGCCAGAGGACAGTTTTTGTTCCTCAGAAGTGCAAGACTTACCCATCCTTGTTCCTTCTGCTTCAGACTAAACCAATGCAAAGAAGAATCTGAGGGTCCATGCGAGGACTTACAGCGTGGTCCCTGTTCCCGAGTAAGTCCTCATCTGCGTTAGCTAACTCCTGGGACAAACCACAAGACACAGTCCCTTCAGATCAGCTTGACGTGCGTGCGCTGGCAAAGCATTATGGATGCTTAGGCAACTGTTATCAGATCTCTGTTTATAAATACAAGATTTTGAATTTGGCTTGAGTGCTTAAACTCACTAGCAGGCAGGCTTCCCCCCAACAAAAGCACAATAACTACCACGAACAATCACTGTTTCACCTCTCCCACATTAGCTATTAATAATGTTAATTTACTTCCTTTGAGAGATACCGTATGTTCCCCTTCCTGATCCCTCTACAAGCATAAGAAAAAACTAAGGAAATTAGAGAGACTCCATAACACTGGTGGCAACATCCAATGTCTTATCAGGCTTCCTGTTGTTGGGAGTATTGTTTTCCTTTAAAGATTAATATTTACAATGGTTACTTAGTTATCTTAGTTCATTTGGTGACCATTAAAGATTCCAGCCCTGAATGCGATGAATGAACCTCCTTTTATTTGTCCTTGATGACTTATTTGTCTTGTGCCTCATCTGGCTGAAAATCAAGGAAAATAATTATTGGGTTGGGCTTTTACTGCCATTTCATATGAGGGCTCAAAGTGCATGTTTCTCTTTGTTTTAGAATGGGAGCCCTTACCCGCTCTTTCTGCTGATGTATGCATATTTAAGAATATATGTTTTGTGATTGGAAGCAAAGTTAAAACAGGTATTTTCCTCTATTTTTCTGAAGCTGCATGCCTGGTTTTTAATACTCTTTGGGGGGAAACCAGGCTGTTTCACATTTCATTTGTAATTGCAGCAGCAGCCATATAGGCTCACCAAAACGGTCTTTGGTGGGACGGAAAAGGCAGCGTGTGCCTGGTGGCTGTGCACAGACTAAAAAAGTAACAGCCCAGCCCAGGGCCTGTCCATAGTTTTCCCTGGGTGTCAGCTGAAGTTCAGAGGGGTTTCTCAGCAAGGGCAAAAGACACAGTCATTTTTCTCTTGTGTTTTTAATAAAAGCCCAAAGGCACAGCAGGAAGTGGTCATTCAGCGTGACACAGATGGGGGTCTCGGTCCAGCCGCCTGCTTCCAGAGCTACAGAGGCATTTCTAGGCCTTTCTAGGCATAAGGGATTTTGAAGTCACCTTCAGTTGTCTTCGTCCCTGCTAAAGAGGAGCACAAAAAACATTGTCGTACTCGCACGGGTATTAAACCCAGCCCTGGAGAACACCACCAGAGACAAACATGGCCCATATTACAAATTGTTGCATTCTAAATTTGTGCCAGGTGCAGCATTACAGCAGGTATGAACATGGGTGTGTGAGCAGTTTCCAACACATCCTGTTTTTCTGCTCAGCGCGGATCAAAGACGCACCTTGCCTTCCCTGGAAGTGGAAGCTCCTGTCAGCTCATCATCAGCTTCCCTTAAAATGGATTCATTTCCATTTCTGAGCATGGAGCCCCCACAAGTGCACGTCTGATTGTAACCTCCACGCTGACCACCTCCCTGTGTATTTTTTTTTTTTCCTACCCTAGACTATTGGTATTTTGTCAAGTAAAGTCCTCTGGACTAGAAAGGCCAGGATTACAGTCAGGTCTGTTTGCAGCCCGGAGGAGCGGAGGACTGGGCGTGGAGTGATGTGATAATCATTTTGCAGTGTGTCTGCACACTCTGCATGTGAACCGCCAGACCCTTGTGAGCAAGCCCATTCTCAGACACAGTCAGCTCCTAGAGAAGGGATAATTTATAATCATGGCATTTCCAAGGCTTCTCTCTCTTTCCCCCCCCCCCTTACCCCTCCCAGTGCTTGCCCTCCTCCCAACTGGTGAATATGGGACAGACCATGCCAGCTTTTATAGGGGGAGGCTGGTTTTCTGGTTTCATTGCAGACTGCTGTCTCATCCTGAAACTGCATATTTCATGTGCTTTTATAATGAATTCATTTGCACCGTGACAGATGTTTCTGATATGATAAGAAACATGGCCCAGGGGCCAGTGGCGCTGTAGAGCCACCCATGTTCCTCACCTGAATTGCAAATGAGATACTGCTTTCTTATCTGCTAAAAAACATGAACAACTGCACATATAAATAATATGCCACCAACTGCCAGCTGTTTGTGCCAATGATATTCATCTTAAAAGAATAGCTCCCCCCATCATCTGTTCTTTTCCCTCTTGCAGAAAATCTGGAGCTCTTTTGCAAGTGCAGCAGAAGAGATTTTTTCTCTTTAAGCTGCAGACAGAGCAGTTACTTCAAAATAATTATGTATGAGTAAAATCAGCTTCCGTATTTGACGTGAGTAGTACCTGGGGTTTTTTTTTGTATTTGTCCTTTTTCTGCATATCTCTCTGGACACGAAAGAGAAAGTGTCAGTGCTGCTCCTTTCTGTTTCTTGGCGAATCCCTTTTACAGAGCTCACTGTCTTTCAGTGGTTTCAGGGTTTCAGTTCTGAATGGTATGGAAGGAAGTTAGTGTTTAAAAATAATTTTTTCTTTTCCTTAAAATGTGAAGGAGAACGGAAAATCACTTTTGTCTTAAGGTTTGTAAAAGTTTGGGTTTTAGATACCTTGAATTTAGAGTGAAGGTAAAACCCACCTCTAGAATCTCAGACAGAAGCAAGCAGGCCTGCTCACTTGGTAACCTTTACTATTAAGTCTTGCAAGCAACAGAACTTAAAAATATAACCGGTGAAGTTGTTCTGGTAATTGATCTGCTCAATATTTTATTAGAGTAAAACTGAGAAACAACTTTTCAACATTTTGCCAGCTCCAGGCCTAGATGTATTTCTGTTACAAATGACCTTCTGGGAGAACTTGACTGTGGGGACATGATTCATTGGCAGTTTGCTGGTGACAGCCTTGTTTCTATTGTTCTAAAACTCTGGTTTCACATTTCTCCTGTTAGATAAGCTCCAACCATTAACTACACAGTGAGCTACAAATAAAGTGTGATGTAAGAATTAAGCTTATTATCTGATTGGCAGCATGGGGCCACTCTTCCAGGTTAAGGGTTTGAGCAGATTTTTTTTTAACAAAACTTTGCCTTTTATTACATTTCTGAAAGCATTGTCCTCCCAAAAGATAAAATATGCTTTTGGAAGCTGCAGTGTGTATATATAGTGTGAGCTATAAATAGTTTGGAGCTAGTTCTGCACAGTACCAGTGTGCAGAGATATTAAGGACAGATTCTGATCTTTATGGCTATACTGGGGCTACTGAGAAACACCAGTTTAAAGCGGTGGCTTTTAAATTTAATTCAGTATGTTCAGATTCACACCAAGATCAGAATCTGGCTGGGGACTTTAAACATATTTTGAGGAATAAAGGAGTTTGGTGGCCTCAGCTTAATCTTAGTTTTAGTTGGAGATTACATATCAGTTTCTGGAACTATTATTTGGGACTAATATCAAGGCAAATAAATTCACTCTTAAATGAGGAATGGCTTGATTATCATGCTAGCTGAAAAACAGGTCTATATACTCCCACAGCTCAGCTGCTGTAAATGGATGTACATAAGGATTTAGAAACGGTTGCTATTCAGCTCCTTCTGAGGGTAAGATGACTTTCAGCAATTGAGTGATTTATGATAATGTTGATATTCACGCAGGCTATTCAACTGCCAGGATAAAGACTGCAATGGCTGATCAGTCTCTTTTTCTTCAGGCATAAGCTGGTTACAGGCTGACACTGGAAACAAGTTCTCTGGCTGGAGTGTTATCTTCCCTGCTACAACGGGGTGGGGGCCATGGGGAGGGCGAGAAGAAAAGTACCTGTTTATAATGGGTTATTGACCGCATGTTATCTCTTCTGCTGTAAAATCTTAACGCGACAAAGCATGGTAGTATTATTAAGGGCATACAAGGCAGGGTCAATGCTAGGGTATTAACCTTACTTAGCAAAAAGGAAAGGGGGGATGTTCAGAGTGATGGCGTTTGTCTTCCCAAGTCACCGTTAGGCGTGATGGAGCCCTGCTTTCCTGGGGATGGCTGAACACCTGCCTGCCCATGGGAAGCAGTGAATGAATTCCTTGTTTTGCTTTGCTTGCGTGCACAGCTTTTCCTTTACCTATTACACTGCCTTTATCTCAACCCACGAGTTTTCTCACTTTTACCCTTTCAATTCTCTCCCCCATCCCACTGGGGGGGAGTGAGCAAGCGGCTGTGTGGTGCTTAGTTGCTGGCTGGGGTTAAGCCACGACAGTGATGAATAAAATAGATCTCTTGTTTCCACAAGGAATTTTACAGCAGCTTCTGGTTATGCATTAGAACTCGCTGCCCTCCATTGCATCCTCTCTCAACACAAGGAGAAGGGCTGTTTGCACCATTTTCCTGTGCCCTATAAGTTATGCAGTTTTGAGGCCAAATTCTGGGTGTCTAAATCCCCTTTTAAGTCCATCAGGTACACCTAAGAGAATGAGTCAGGCCACCTACGCAGTGATGCCTGAGGTGGAAGAGATGAAGGCTGCCAGGCCTTGGTGGTACGTGGCAGACGGCCACATGGTCAGCCCTGCTGAAGCATTTTGGGGTTTAGTTCTGTGGCAGCTTGCTGTGCAGGATTGCAGGATTCAGTGGAACAGCTTTCATTCATACTAGTGAATGCCTCGTGCCTTTTGGAGTATTTGGTTGAGGTCCATGATGGCCTTGGACATAACTGAAGGCATGTAGTTTCCTTCCAGGGATGATTTGTCCTGTAAGGTTTACAGTTAAATGCATCAGACTTTCCAGTCACCTTTACCAGCCAGTTTAACAAATTTCTCAGTTGCTCTTGGGGCAGGAATTGAATCCTACTTGCACTTAGTCTCTCATATGCTGTCCTGACAGCTCTCAGAGGCTGTAGAAAGGGGGCAGGAGAGGCAAGAACAAACCACTTTGTATACCCCTTCCAGCTCATGAAACACTGCATGAGGCACTGCAAATGGGCCATACTGAAATGCACCACAGTGGGGCCCATTGTGGGCACTGGGAAACAGGGCACATCTCGGAGCTGTCTTCAAGGTGCTCTAGTTCATGCCAGACAAAAGGAAGGGACCTGCAAGGATCCAAAAATCACTTTGTCCCTCTAAAACTGCTGTGCCCCCCTTTCTGTCCTTGCTCTGCATATGCAACTAGGATAGCTGGGAACAGGGAACTGACTTTCCACAGATACACGGATGCTCCCAGACCAGTGACACGTAAATCTGGAAATTAATAAAGCACGAGATGTAAAAGCACATCAGTGCATCTCACTCATTCCATTGCTGTGAGCTCCTTTCACACCCGCCGGGCACAGCCAGGCACTAGCCAGGGGCAAGGGGAGTCCCTGCTGCTCTTCCCAAGAGGTGACCGAGCTCACCGAGCAGTCTCTGCCACCCCCTTGGGTTTAGCACTGGCTGTGCCTGTCCCTCTCTGCATGGTCAATCTGCATGCCCTGATCCATCTCTTACTTCTTCTGCAGAGATGCGTTTCTTGAAACAATAGGACCTGGCCAGATATAACCCCAGCCTTCCCTTCTAATTCTGTACCCTCACGTGATAGATGTTTTGTGTTAATCCACTGACCATTTATTCTGGTTGTTATGCTTGTTATAAATAGCCCTGGAGTTCAAACTTACAGGTGAGCACCTTTCACTCCTTAGTCTTAGCTCTGGTGCTGACTGTGGAAACATCTCCCCCTGTCTTCAGTTTGTTCCAGGCAGAGAAGGGAGTTTCTGTGACAGGCATAGCTCTGTTATTTATCTAGGCAAGTCTGAGTATTTTCTCAAAGAATTTGTGAAATACTCTCTGAATGATCAATGGCACAAGCATGTGTCTCCAAGTCACTGGACAGCAAGCTATTTAAAAAAGCATCCACTAAAAAAGCAAGTCTGAAAGACTGTCTGGCGTTAGAAAGCACTTAATTTAGAGAAGTGCCCATCTCGTGAGTGAATATCATGTCATAAGGCAATACTGCAGTGTCCTCAAGGGTAGCGCACAGGAATAGGTTCTGCTTTTGTGCATGACACATAGATAATGCTACGCTGAATGTAAATGTGTTCAGATACAGGTTCAAATACCCATGACCTGTGGTCTCTCTTCTTTTTTCCCTGGGTGCTTGACCCCAGCATGACTGGGCCATTGATTCATAGTCTTGTGCACTACTAGTTTCAGGCTCCCTGGTCTTGTTTTGGCATTCGTGCCTTTCAGCACCTTCAGAAAAAGTTGTCTTAATTTCACCGGCCTCCAAGTTTGTAGGATCGTTGTCATTTCCCAGATGTGGATAAAATGTTTCTATCTTTGGGATTGTAGATTTGGTGTCTCAGTTACAATCTGTTACCATCATATAATATAGTTAAGCTTCTTACTTCGAGAATTGATGGAATAAGACTCGCTGCTCTTATGTTGATGCCTAGTTGTACTCATTTTCTGTGTCTCTCTGTTTTCTGCTGGGCTGGTTTAGGGAGTAATATGCCAATGAAGGGCAAGAAGTAATAAACTGTAGTGAATTATTCCTTTCGCATCCTTGCTTTTGTTTCAAAGAGTTCATCCCCTCCTTTCAAGGACTACGTGGATTTCACAAAATAAGATCTTATTTTGTCTGGATCCTTTCCTTTTGACAGGTACAGGATCACATGGGAGGACCCTTGAACTTTCTGGCAGTTGTTCTTACTCAGAATTACAGATTTTTAGTGAATTCCCTTGCCACTTTGCAAGATTCTTTCACCAGCTGTTTTTTCCCTCTGTATGGTTTATATGGTTAATGGGCACAGATTCAGAACTGGTATGAGTAAAACGAGCATACATTATTATCTTTCCTGTAATAAACTGAGCAGAATGGGTCCCTTAGCATCATATTGTATACAGTCCTTGGCAGTGGGAGCCTTACCAAGAGGTGCCAGCTCAACTCTCATTCCTCGGGGAGGGCTGTCAGAGTGGCCAGCAGAGTTCACTTTAGCCTTTCTCTTCATCCCTTGCTTTGTGGCTGCTATGTGATTGCAGGCAAGGTTTCTTTTTTTTCAAAAGCACTTTCATCTTTTACATACCTTCCCAATCTCCCCCCACCCTTCCCCAAATTATTCTTGTTTAGGGTAGACCTTCTGGTACCCTGAAGTCTAAAACATGCACATTGAAGATACCTGCTGGAGTCTTGTCAACGCTGGCAGTGGTAGGAGGGACCTGTGGACATTTAATTACGTGAACCACTATGGTTATATGTGTCTTTGAAAGCTATGATGGAGATTTAGCTGAACTCTACTCCCTTAGCCTTTGACATCCACCTTTTCTAAAAAATATTTGCCAGTGTCATATTCTAGTGGATCAATAAAGCATATGACCTTGCTACTAGAAAAAAAATCCTGAATGTATCTTTGACAAGATTGAATCTACCACCTTCCAACACTTCCACATGCTGCTTGGTTTCTTTGGATCAGCAGGAAGAGCCCAAACATTAGCTGTGAATGGTCTTGTAATCTTCAAGAGAAGACCTGCTGTTCCAAGCTGGGGGAGTCTCTTTCTTAAAAGGCCCCTTTGTATTTTCTTGGACGTTTTACAAATGTTGCACCTGTACATGAAAACTTCATGCAGATATGAAATATGCACTTCAAAGTGTGCTTCCGTACACCACTGAAACAAGAGCCTGTGTGTTTGATAAATCAAATGGGAGTCTAACCTCATTATACAGACACCATACAGCTACAATGGCTACGATGCAATTAGTGTTTTTCAGCCATGAACCTTTGATAGTGGGCCTTTTCTTCAAAAGGAAGGTTTATCTCCTATACTGGTCAATATCTTTTCAGTTGTCCACCTGCTTTTTTTTTTTTTTTTTTTTTTTACTGAATTCCATCTAGTCTATGCAGAGTTGGGGACTACCAATCCCTCTTTAATGCTCATTACCAGGATGAATAAGATTATTTTGATTTTGGTATATCTCTTCCATTTAACAGTACAGTTTTTTCTTTGTGTGGAACACTTCACGAAGACACAAGTTTTCTAACCATGCAGTTGGATTAGTATCTGCAGATTTGGGATCTGTCCAATGTTCCGTCCTCTCTGGCAAAATTTTTAATTCCATCCTAGTTGAAACAAATCCAAATATATATATTAAAAAAAAAAAAGGCAAAATCCAACCGCAACCAAACAAAACTCCCCCCCCCCAAACCTGAAATATCCTGTCCATCTGAACCCCTTGGCTGAAATTGGAGAAGTCTCAGGCACAGATTTTTCAGAGTATGTTCAGCTCTGTAGCAATAACCACACCAGTTTCCTGAGCCGATCACTTTGACATCTTCACCAGTTTTCAACTTCATAATGGCGCAGGGGAAGGCGGAAGACAAACCTGACCTTGGTGCACTCTTATAAGCACGATGGGTCAACGAAAGGCAGGAAGAAAGAGAAAACTATTTGCAATTCAGTAGGGATCAGCAACCCTTCTGAAAGTGCTGTACAGTAGCAAAGAAGTGATGGTCTCATGCAAATCCTTACAGGCTCAAACAGGAACTTCTCCTTGCTGATGATGTGCTCTGGCGCTCACCAAGTTTCAGTCTAACAAAGCACGACTTCGTTTTCCTTGTTTGCTGGCCTGCACTGCCAGGCCATGGGGCTTTGCCCTCATATTTGAGGGAAGGAGGAGCCCTGATGTTGGCTTCAGTGGTTGCCTTTCATGCTGAAACCTTTTCAGCCTAATTTCTTTTATTGGCAGCAACCAAAGTCAGATGCTTAAACCTCATATGGAGACTGAATAATTGCAAAAAGGGGTTGTACCCGACTGCCTCGTGTACTCACATGTGCCCGAGTGGTGCAAAGCCACAGACCCCAAATGTCTTTCTCCTCTCTGTCTCCTCTACTGGTCTTCAGTAACTTGATCCCCTCAACTGCATGGATGGTGGTAGGTCCTTTCATACATTCATTATTAACTGGTTCCCCTTGGACTTGAGATTTATACTCTGTGTTTTCCAAAGGCAGGTATGGAGGCTGGCTGCTCCCAGGTGCTGCCACTACTGCTAAGCTTCCACTTTACATTCCCCAAATTCCAGCCTGGTGTGTCTAGGCAGATATCTCTTGGCTGTTTAAATTGAAAAACAGTAGCATTGAAATACACTGAGGTCAAATAGAAAGTCAAACAGCTGCTTTAGGCTTAGAGTAAGAGAGTACTAGGTGAGAGAGATTGTGGGCAGCAAAGCTAAAGGAACTAGCCTTTAATGAAGTAGTGGAACCACCTTTACAGAGACACACAGGCTGAGCAGGGATGTAATGTGAAAATAGGAGAAACAGGTAGTTGAAAAATTCCCAATTATTTTAATTCCAAGGAAATTCCAAAGCAGGACTAGCTGTAGCACACCTAAGCTGCAAACGTTCTCAAAATTTAGCATTTTTAGTAGTGTTTTCAAGATCTGTTCAAACCGCTTTGCCATTGGTTTTTTCCCCAACTCTTTTATCAGTGAGCAAAGATGACAAAACAGTTAGAAATCTGAATATTAAAATTTTCACTAACCACACATTCTTTCTCAATGACCGTAAAGAGAAAGACAAACTGATGTGAAGAAAAGCGGATATTAGAGTTCATGCAATAGCACACACGTGTGAGGCAGTGAGGATGCACGGTGTGATAGATGAAACCGTGTTACTGTATAAGGAGCGATTTGGGTATAAACTGTTATATCTGAATGATCACAACATGCAAGTAGAGAAAACAATGATGTTTCCAGACTCTGCAGAGAAGCAAAATCCCTGCTTCATCCAGGCACAGCTGAACTTTGCAGCCAAGCGCTTAATGCCATACCAGGTCAGTTGGGATATAATTGTCTCTAACCAGAACAGTCAAAAGTTACAAAGTTCACTATCTGCTGGCTGAGTGACACCCAGAAATTCTTTCCAGACTTACAAACAAGCAAAGAGACAAGTTTGAACCTGAACGTCAGGGTAATCACGCCACTCAGGAGCATAAACAAACATGGTACGGACTGGAAAATTATTCTTGAGGCGTCACTTTTGACTGATCCAGACAAGAAGTTTCCAAAGTTAGGGTCGCGACCCGAAGCAACGCTGATGGAAGAGAGGTCACAAGCCTGGAAATGAGGTTGTGAGCCGAAAAGCTTGGGAACTGCTGATGTAGACAGATGAATGGTCACGTCAAGGGGGTCCCCTTGGAATATCCTTTTTCCCCTCTCCTGCCTCGGAAACAGTAACTCGAGCAAGTTTTATAGCTGACAAGCCTAGCCTGTTTATAGCACACTGCTGAATTTTTAAAAGTAGATCTCTGGAAATGAGCCCAAGATGATTAGGGCGATGGGAGCAAGTAAAACTCTGGAGGGAAGGATGTGGGACAAAGAGAAGGGGAGGAGAGGTAGGTCTGTGGGAAACAGGATCTGCTAAGCAAAAATAAGATTCAACAGTGTCGATGGGAAGAGATAGAGGCTTTTTAAGGTTGTAGCGAAGCTTTAGAATCTAACTTGGAAGGTCAAATTCCTCTCCCAAGAGGTTTGAGGGATGTGCTCCTCCTCTGTAACGAGCCCCTGGTGCTGAGCGGATACCGTAGTGTGGAAGCTAATCTAGGTTTTGGTGGAAGTAATGTGTGGCCAGAGTAAGGTCCGTATAGCTAACGCATATGCAGAAATAAGGTGGTAGTTTTTGAGTGAGTCTCCAAATGGCCTTCTTTACTGTTCTTGTGTTATGGTTTTATATACTGAATTTACATGTGTTAAAGGTAAACCACTGTTATTTGGAACTTCGATGGTTTACTTTCTAATACTCATACTATGGAAAAAAAAGTGGAAAATACGACCAGACCAGAAAATTAGTGTAGCTTACACTACTAATTTTGTATCTTGTCATTATTAGGAAAAACACTTTAAGTTTTAGGAATGTTTGGTAAAGGTCTCTAAATGTTGAATATTGGAGATTTTTCATGTCAGCGGTAATAAGCAGTTGTTAGTGGTGTAAACGTTCAGCCCAGAGCAGGGACTCACAGTGCCTCAGTTGCTGATGGGAGCCCTATTTCTCTGAAAGCCCCGCAGAACCACCTTGTGAGCATTGGATTGCTGTCACACCTCCTGTGTCGGGGTCTCTGCAGTACAAGTCTCCTTGTAGCCAGGCCTCTGAGGTTTGTGGAAACCTGCTGAACTCTCCTCTGGAAATCACAGAAAATAAACAGAGCACAGGTGGGCTTTTATAATACCAAACTAGCGTCAGTACAAGAGGATCATCAGCACCATGAAATGGATATCTTGAACAATCCCAGGGCATGGAGGAGACAAGCAATACATTTTGGGTAATTAGAAGAGGGTATAGCAATAGCACAGGTTCAAGTCAGGGGTGGGAAATGGGCTTGGAGGTTGATAAGCCAACACAGACCACCGTTGAAAAGCAAACATTAGGTCTGCGTGGTGCAATACCTAGCTGTGGCTACGTGCAAGGTACAGCGCAGAGGTAAAGTCAATACTATTGTGTGGTATTTATTTAATAGTGTTATGTTGAGAGGTATTTGTGGACAGGGAGGTTTTTGCAGCCAGCTGCAGCTGGTGGGTTTCCTGAGTGCTGTCTTTCAGGCTCAAAGATGGAGGGACTGGTCCTGCTCCAGCGCTGAGCAAGGTGCTGTGAGCCAGCGCTGGAGGTACTAGGCCACAGGACAAGGTGGAACCAAGTTGCCTGGTTGCCCCAATTACTATTACAGGGACTAAAATATTGATCCAGAGCCGTAGGTGCTAGAGTGAGTGGAAACCAGGAGACACTGTCATGAGCAAGACCCTGAGAGCAAGTGGGGGTAGGGTTTCTTGAGCCTTAAACCCAGGGGTGGGGTGGACCTAGGGACTTCTGAGCAAGGAAACTCTCTACTGCTGCTTGTTTCTAGCAAGATAAAGACTTTGTGAGCCTTTTTATGACTAAATGAACTTATGCAAAACCTTTACAGCTTCAAATAGCAGCTAGTTGGTCAAGCAAGTGATGCCTAATCTTCAGGCCTCTGCGTCAAGGGCCCTGGGAGCTTTGCTCTTGAAGGCACTTGATTTTGTGCAATGCTCCAGACTGAATTTGTAGGTAAGACTTCTATGTGCCTATCTCTTAAGTGCAGAAATAACTTTAATGAAGCTGTAGAGATCATGCACATATAAAGTTACGGGCATGCTTCAGACGTGACCAGATTGGTGCAGAACCAGCCCTTATCTCCAGTTCTGGTGACCCAGCCTGGACCAGTCTCCACAAGTTTCTTTTCAGGGTTTAAACCAAGCCTTTGGTTTGTTTGAGAAATTCAAGGGGTTTATTTTCATAATTACCTTTAGTTTTGGAGCTGCCCTTAAGGCTATTTGGAATCCATTGAAACGTGCTGAACTCTAAATCAGAGGTTTCTGTATTTCATGTCAAATGCACAGAAATAAAGTATGAGGTTTCTGCTTCAATCATGTGGAAGTTTGTTTTAACTTCCAAAGCATACTGTGTTTTCTTTAAAGAAACTGGTAACTTCTGTTTAATGCTGAGCTCAGAACATATCATTTCAGGCAGGCTAGTTTTTCATATCAAAACATGTGACTTTAATTTCCCAAACATTTCCCCAAATACTGCAGTATTTTTTTCAGTCTGCAAAATAACCCATGGGAAAAAAGTACAGATCTCATTGTGATGCTTGAAATTGTCATAGTTTTCACATGCAACTAGTGACCATGCAAAGTAAAGAAAGGGTCTAGGGGCATGTTGCAGGATATTCATGGCCAGCTTGTGCCATGACTCAAGTGATTGTTGGCTTTAGTACAGTAACAATCTAGCCCTATACCTGACCGAGTCCATCTCTTTAGGTACACTTTATCTCTGATGTACTTCTGTTAGTAGATTTGTTTGGTTTTTTTCTTGATACTATCTGCAAACATCTCAAGGTATATGGCATTCTCTTTGCAGGGAAATTTTTCTAGAGGACTGGCAGGAATTTTTGATTCTCACATGCAGTCTAACTATTCCCATTCTTAATTCTTACTGTTACTGCTCATTTTAGAGCTCATCTCTCTGATGGCACACTTAAAATAAACTGTTATCAGGTTCACACGTTGGTTGTTGATACATAATGTAAGGACTCATTCCTACCCCCCTAATGGAGCTCCTAGATACCAAAGGGAACTTTTCCTGGACAAAAAAATCCCCTGTTCTCAGCCTGTCAAAAATCTGTAAGTCTTCAGAATAAGTCCTTTACCCAAAATGTAATGCTCCCAGTTGAAAGCCAGGCATGATAAAAATGACAGATAAAAAACATGGAAAAAAAAAAAAAACAAGGGGCTCTTTTTGCTACAGGCTGTTACAGAGCGTAGCTGTAGAAATGGATCGATTCACTTCATGAAGTGCCTTTGGAGTATAAGTTTTCTGTTTGTAGACAGCAGACTTTTTTTCTATTTCCATATTAACAGGGCTTCTCCTAAGGAGCTGTGACCTTTAATCTCATTATGTATGGATTTGTGTATGTGAATGTGACATATGAATTTGTTACCAAGATACTATTTGAAGCAAACATCCTAGGGCCCTCCAAGTTGGCAAGTTGATGCTGATTTCTGAGTCATCTCAGCCCAAAATATTATTTTGTATTTTTACAACATTTTGGGCTGTAGAGGAAACATCAGCCGTCTTATCTGACTGATGCTATCGGGTGCTTTCCATTAGTTTCCCAATGTATATTCTAGAGACAGGCAGCCACACACTAAGTCTGGATACGAATAGCACTGAAATTAAGTGGGATTCGTTTTAGTTTATCGGAAAGGTGGAGCAGCTCAGCTAACTGCAGTAACTGATCTATAGTAGGGTAAGGCCTTGACAAGTTCCTTCAAGCTTCATGCAATTTGCGTCATCTCATTTGTTGCTTTCCTCATCTCCCTTCTCTTTTCCTCTTCCCTGTATGTTGCCATCTTTTCTTAGTTTATACGAACACATACTGCTACGTATAGATTTTTCTGCTGTGGCTGGTCCAGTGGTGGAACTGGGCAGCCTCATGGCAGATCCAGGCATGGGCAGCATTCTCAACACAGAGACCATCTGTGAAATGGTCTGGGTGGGGTCTAACGTGTGTCATGGTTTCTGTTGCATTGTTATTCCCTTGTCTCTAATTTTATATGATAGTGACTACTAATTAACAACCTGTTAGCTAGTTCTGAGAGTTATTCTGGAACGTGGCCTTTAATAATAGGGGATTGATAAATGGCAGGGGAGTCACTTCCAGTCCTGCACTCCTTCAAAGAATCTTTTAACGATGCATAGTATTTCTTGGCGCTGCCTAATATCTATTTCTGAATTCCAGCTGCATCTAAGGCTTTCTTTTTCGTCCTGCTGGAGTTGCTGAGATTGTTTCATTTGACAGGGGAGTATGTTCAAAGAAGAAATACTAAAATATGTTGAACAAAAGTATATTTAAAGTATTCCTACCTAATCTGAAACATGATTTCTCAAGATCTTGCAGAGTGTCTGTAGCATAGCCAGGTGCAATATTAATGGCACTTTACTGAAAAAGTACCAGAGCCCCGTAACTCTTATATAATAAATGAATTGTAGATA
Source organism: Aptenodytes patagonicus (assembly GCF_965638725.1). NCBI lineage: Eukaryota > Metazoa > Chordata > Aves > Sphenisciformes > Spheniscidae > Aptenodytes > Aptenodytes patagonicus. The sequence goes on from NC_134956.1 coordinate 13,600,654, forward strand.
CCACTCTCAGCACAAATAATTAGTAGGATTTATACTGTGTTCTCCTCATAAAGAATGAGTCAGTTCTCCCACACCCTGAGCATGCTGAAATTCTCAGAGAAAATGCAGCTGAGTGCAGTTAATTATTATCATTTCATTTAGGTACTTTTTGTTGATGACAACAATGTCACCATAAGGAATGAAATTTATGAAATTTCATACCTTCATGTCAATGCATCCAAGCTTTGTAAAAGAAGGTTATGGCTGAATATTGCAGTTTTAGAAGTCTAGCGTAAGTTAGGAAAATTATTTTCATGAACATAATTTTTTTGTAGAGCAAAACTTTACTGAGAAGTACCTCACTTTTAGTTTCCAGCAATCAGAAAGTGAAATTCTTACACATGTTTACAAGCAGGGGAAGCTGAACTTCAGGAAGTCACATGATTTCCAGTAACACCCCATATATAGACATTTAGATGATGAAAGCAATAAAAAAAACCTTGCCGTTACAAGTGTCCTGAAGCTGACATGTATTATCTCTGTGTAGCCATGCTACCATATGTATGGCATAAGGCTCCTTCCCCCTTTGTTCCAAGAATTTATATCACCAGATATTGCGGAGAAGTCAGTCCCAAACTGAACGTGCAGTGGCTGATATAGGGGGGACTTTTCTTTGGAAGTTCACAGTGACCATATCCAGTAGAAAGAAAAATACAACCCCTTGTTTACCTGACTGTTAATAGCTAAGTAAATAGGCAAATCTCAGGCAAATAACAGTGTAACAGAAGGAAAAATTTGATCAGAATCAGGAAAGTAGGATCTAGGAAAGGAAGGGTCTACTGTTAACTAACTCCTCTTAGATGTGCATTTTCTACCAGCTCGTCACCTCCTGTTATTCCCAAATGACTACAAGCCTTGTTTCTTCCATCTCCCATAGAGGATAGTATAACTAAGAAGAGGTAACCTGAAATAATGTGATATATGTTTATGTTGTTGGATAAATAATGCAAAAATATGCCTTTGTTGTTAATCTTGCCTGCATGGGCTGAGGTCCTTGTTCAGCTCTAATGAAACAGGTTAATTCTCCAGGTCTGAGATGTTCTTGGTGCCGCATCTGACTCTTCCTGGGTAGCTCAGTCAGATCCTGCATCCTGAGGGGTGTGTGCTCTTTCTCTCTGGATGTCTATGAATGCAGTGTGGAGAAGGTGTTTGTGGAGTTCAGTGTGATTTATCCCTTTGCTGGCTCCCTGGGCTATGGTTAAAGGGGAGTTTGGAAACTGTGAACAGAATCATTACATCAGACATGGTCCAAAAGTGCCGTGTGTTTTCCCTTCAGAGAAAGGAGCTGAGCTAAGTCGCAATAAAAGAAATTGTGGGATTTTTGGAAGGGATTAGATGGCATAGGGAGAAAGCCATGTGTTGCAAGTGGGTAGATCCAGCCCGTGGGTACCGTATGTTTTGAAATCCTTGCGGTCTGGGTAGTGACCAGCCATTTTTTTTAGCCTGAGGCTCCCAGCTCCACCCCACTGAGAAAAGAGTTCCTGCTGCTGTAGAGCCTAAAAAGTGCCTTAGCATCCTGGAGCCCTTATGTTGCTTATCAACATAAATACAAATAGGGCACCTTTGCAACAGGACTTTTGCAAAGAGAACTGGAGGTCACTGCTGCCCATACCCTGCTTTTCTGCAGGCTGCTGCTTTGATATATTTCTGCATCATCAAACTTCAGCAAAATCTGTGTTTGAAGTGCAGATTTCCTCCAGACAAACCTCGGGCTGATGAACTCTGCAGAGGAGGGAGCCTGGCCTGTGCAGAAGTGTCAGCATTGACTGCAGAATGAGATCTGAAATACAGGGGTCTGGAAGGCAGAAACTTTGTGTGATGAGACCTTTCTGTTCTTATAATTAAGATATTAGTACAGTTGAGCTCCTTCTTTCATAATACACCCCTGTGATGACGACTACCAAAACCACTCCTTCAGAGAAGGTCTGAAGCCAGTTATCCAGATAATGAAGAAGGGCAGGGGGAGGGAGGGGGAAGATTACCCACAGCTAATACAAAACATGTGCCGGTGAGGCAGTGACTCTTCAGTGTGTTCATCCTTTAAAATGTGGTAAGTGCATCTCCCTAGAGCACAGGGATAACCTTAGGCACCAGGAGACTGCCAGCAGGCGTGAGTCTGTGTCCTGGCTGTGATGCAGCCAAGGCAAGATGAAGTGGACCAATCAATGGCCCAGATAATCCATCCATGGATAATCAAACACTGTGTCCGAGACATGATTTGACTGTTTTCTTTGTTAAAGCATCCATTGTCAATCTGACATAATCAAAAGTCCTGCCACTTACACTGATGTTCTTCCTCATTCTAATTAGCAACTGGACTTGGAGGTGATCTTAAGATCAGCTGAGCTATGTAATGTAATACATAATGTAGTTTTTTATATAAAATACAAGGATAACATTGACATGGAAGTGGAGAGACAGTCCAAAACTCTGTACAGTGCATGGCAATGCAGCTCACAGTCATCTTTTGAAGATTACTTGACTTTGGTGGAAAAGGCTTCTCTTCCTATAAGTAGAGACATTGCTCTGCTGTGACATAATCTCACTTTTTATCTTCCATCTCCTTTATTCTTTCTGGAGAAAATATATAGTGAAAGATAAAATACCCTCTGGTGACCCGAATATCTCAAGAGTCCTTGATTCTGTCTTTCATAATAGGTAACTTTCTAACAAGTGTTGCTGGAGGAGTTTCACGGTTCTTGTTAAAATGGTTTGTTGGCTTTAGGGCCGTAATCTGCAAGATGAAATCCCTCACCATAGCGAAGATGCAGGCCCTTCAAGAGGCACTCAGCAGTACCTTCTGGATCAGTCCCTTTCTGCCTGATCCAGCACTGCTGATACCAGTGGAAGTTTTACCCTTGGTTTCAAACCGAATCAGGCCTGAGGACTGTGGTCCTTTCTTTCCTTCATCCCTTTGGGCAGTTGAGGCTTACGCTTACGTAAGGTGTGCAGAGACTGTGCGACAGAGGGGGCTTCATGCCACGCGTGATGGGAGCTTTGCCCCAAAGTGCTGACAGTCTAAGTTTAGATTTGGCGCAATGAGTGAAAGTAATAAACAAAAGTTGGGAATAGGCACAGCAGAGGTCATGGCAGGGAGATCAAGGGTTGCGCTGATTTGGTCGGTGAATATCCTGATGACTGCACTGATTAAATAGAGTGAGTCACCAGCTGGAGGCTGGAAGGAAGAAGTGGGGCGTTAGAAGGATGTGGCTGTGGGGAGACCTGGTGAGCAGAGATTAGGAGGACAGTTCATGCCCAGAGGACTAGAATAGCTTGTCCACTAGTCTCATTGTTTTAGGTATTTAAAACACACTGGGTTGATCACTAACAAAGATGCCCAAGGGAACAATGTTGTATCAGTTATCTTCCTGAGCATTTGACTGTTTTAGTTCTATTTATTCTAGACAAAAGAGCTTATTTGTGATGTTTCATCTTTAGTCTGAATGTCTCTAATTTGGACATCCATTTAATTTGGAAGGTTTCCACGAGACGCCAGTGAGACTGTCTGATTAAAGTCATGACTTATAACCAAACGTCTTTCTCGCTCCATGTTACTGACTGCAGCTTTGGTTATGAATTGTGAAAGAATGTTAAAATCTAGTGTATTTTTCTCTTTGTGGGCTCTGTTTATTTTTATTTTTAACATTTTGATTGGACAATGAAAAATGTCAGTGATGCCAGTTGCAAGTCTTTAGGTACAAGTTTGCCTTTCAGCCATTGCGTGGGAGTGATTATTTGCTTTTAAAAACTGCCATCTGTGGATTTTTAGTTCTTTTTTTCTTAATAATCTCTGGAAAAATATGGCATTGCGTAAAAGCCTGTTGTATGAAAGGTAAAACCAGGGCCAAGTTTGGGACGACAACATCTTTTTTTTTTGTCTCGCTGACTTTTTCAGAGAGCAGTAGCAACAAGCTGAGTGGAGGTTGGAAGAAGCAGCATTGTTCCTGCTGTTTCCCTTGAATTCCTTTCATCAGTCCAGTGGCTACATGTGTCCCGATGACACATTTCTGGGTCACATGTCCCAGAACCATGGGCTATATGGAGATACACGGCATGGAAAGTATTCTAGCTAGAGACTAGTTATGTTGACAGGTTCCACACGTGGTGTAAACTTGTATATTCCTCACATGGACTTTATTAATAGCACAAAACTGAGACAGGGGGAGCCAGTTACATTGCTCTTTATGTAAATAAAACAAAAGAAATACATTCTTTCTTGTTCCTTATCATATTAAACCTGCAAATAGCTTATTACCCTATAAGGCAGCTTAGGCTAGCACATGAGACCGTTAGGAAATGCAGAGCAGCACCAGTCAGAGCACAGAGATTTCCCCAAGCCAGGCTGTGTGGCCACAGGAGAGGAGTGAAGGCACGAGGGCGCAGCATGCAATGTCCAGAACTGGAGAAAGAATAGGAGGCCCAGATAAGTATTTAAAAAGCCAGTCTCAAGCATAACCAAACAGAATGCTTGTTTTGGTTTTGGTCCAGTGGAAACTTTGCAATGGAAGAAGTGAGTTAGTTTTCTTCTTTGGCTCTGCCGTCAAAGGGATGCTGCTGCCTTTTCCAGTCAACTTTCTTCCATTCAATGGGATCTAGATTTCTCTCTCTGCAGGATACTGCTTTGGTTAGGAGGTCAGAGGGAGAAAATGCTGTAACTGTAGGCTGTCTTTATTCTGATTCTTCTCAGGTTCATCAGTCACTTCCACTGTAATTTTTTCAGCTAGTAGTAGTAGCAAGCTGTTGCCCTGGTATATGGATTAAATATAGCTGGAGGCACAAACCGGAGTGTTAGGAGATTGCATATCCAGTCCTCTGTGTTCCCACTAACAGGAAAAACTGAGAAATGTGTCTAGAGAGACTTGATCCAAGTATTTGTGTCTTCTTCCAGACACTGAATAAAACACCTGAATGGAAAGGACTTTTATTAGTTGTGACCCTCCTATATTAATCACAACCAATTAATTTAATCTTCAGCAACATGGAGAAGTATGGAAAGGCTATCTCAGTTTGACCCCTGTGATGGCTATGAACTAAACTCCAAATTCCCAAATATTCAGAGCTTGGGCTGTGCTCTGAGCTCATCTTTATAGCTATAAAAAGGGGAACTCTGACAGGTTCTCTTCAGTAACGTGGTGAATCTGGATGAAGACACAGATGCCAGGTAGCAGACTGTAGGGCAAATTAAAAATGAGAGCTATTTACAATACAGGAGGCTTGACTTTTGTCTACTAGTGAAATTATTACCCAAATTAGGTAATAATTCACACATTTTCATTTGAAGAACAATTAGAAATTCTTCTGGAGGGCTCCAGGTCATCCTAGGAAGAAGAGGTGTCTCCCATTCTACATCTTTTATTTGAATGGGACATCCAGATAATCTGTTCCTGAATGTAGGCAAGGAAAGGAATACCATCAAACTGGCAGAGCAGACAACTAGGAATCTGAATCAGGATTTCTCTCCCCAGCTCTGTACCTAACATGCATTTTGACCTTGATAAGTCACTTTCTTTTTTTTTTTTTTTCCAGGCCTCAGTTTAACCATGTCTTTAAAATGGATAAACCAATAAATGTTTTCTGTGAGGATACTGTAGAAGTTAGGTTTTTTAGATGTGAAAGATGCTTAGTGTATTATTAAATGGGCTGCACTTTTACTGGTTCACTCTCAGAAAGAAATATTTATCATATGTAAAACTCAAAACGTTCCTCTGTGCCCTTAAGTTCAAATGATGGAAATAAATTAGAAAAATGGTATTTAAGTGCTAAGCAGGATATGGCAGTAGGACTATTGCATTTACATTTGCACTGTGAGCAAAGAATTCATCATAAATGTGCCAGGCCAACGTGGTTTTCCACCATGTTTATGAGTATGATTTACCTCCTATGTAATTAAAATAAAGACCATTAGTGGCTTAGAATATTTACTGAGTCTTCCAAGCTGACATGTTTTAGCTGTAAGGGAGAAATCGATTTTAAATTCTACTGATTTCTTTTCATCTATGGCTCAATTAAACACTCCACACTAAATTCCTGAAATTTTTCTGCTGCTACTTGTAACGGGTCAGAAGTGTCAGGGTATCCTTGAAGTGGAGCACTCTTCTCCAAGATACTTTGCATAGCTTAATTAGCGCAGTTATTTCTTTCCCTGTGCCTTCTCTAAGGGCTTTCTTTGTGTCAGATGCTTCTAAGTATTGGCAATCAGAGCCAGAGGTCAAACGATGAGCTGCTGATAGCTCAAGCTAAATGTAATTTAATGCAACAGTTCATATGAGCAGTTTGCAAAACCCCTCTCTGGGGACTGGTATGTGCAGGGGTGCTTTTGGATGCATGCATCTATAGGCTCTGTTCAGTGGTTGAATGTTTTTCTGTCCAAGGTAACCGCCTAAGCAGAACTAGTTCTGATTCTGGCTAGTGATATGTCGTTAATATGAGTTCTCTAAAATGTTTACCTATGAAAAGTGAGACTTTGACCCTGAGATACCAGAAATCATTCAAACTAGACTAAACACAAACAATTCATGTAGTCCAGTATACCGTGAGAGGTCTCTTACCAAACCTTTTCTGTACATAGCCATTATGTGAATGTCACCCACAGGAGTGCATTTCATACTGGGATTTTCCACTTGGCCTTTATTCAGTACCAGTCTGATAATGGGATGAAAAGTGGACTTGAGGAATGCAGTTCAAAGGACTTGCACTATTGAACCTGTGTACCAAGCCTAGCTACGTCAATCATAGTAATGACTTGTGAAGATACCATAACATGGAGACGGCCCGTGCAGGGCCATGAAACAGAAGATACGTAGCTCATAGGTGGGACAACTGAGAAGGAGGACCCAGGCAAAGAGCACTTAGAGACTGGAAAGCAGCCAAAAGATGTTGTAGGGAACAACAGTCCCGACAGTACTGCTGTGACAACAGCTTTCCTCCTCTGTCTCCCTGTGGTGGTCTTGCTAAGTTACAACTTTTAATGTGGTTATCTCTGCCCCTGAAAAGACTGTGGATACGTTTTTAAAGACCTGATGACAAAATTACCCCCAAACACTAAAGGAGTAAGGAGTCACTCAAGTAAAAAATCTGTCCAGGTTGCTGGCTCTTATTATATGAGAAAGGATGGGAAGCTATAGATAGTATGAGAGTGCTGATGCAGTGCGACAAACACTGAAATCGGCCCAGGTTTATTGCCATATTTCATGCAGACACTGAAATATAGAAACTCTGTGAAGAACAGCCTCACGTCTTGGGTGCTGTTAGTTGGTATATTTTACCCTGCATGTTAACAATGCAGTAAAACATTGCTGCTGGCAGACATCTTATTAAAAAAAATGCCTACCTTCTTCAAAAAAACTCCATCTTTCCTATCTATGGTGCTGTACACTACCCCTTTTTGCTAAGGGAAACCTGATAGCCATGTGTATCAATTCAGACGCAAAGATGCTTGACAACCTCTACGTCTGTCTTCATTGTCTGTTCACAGTAGCTTTCCCTTTATCAGATCCCAGTATACATGCTGCAGGACCCCCAAACGTTACAGTGGTTTTAAATGCTCAGCTTTTGATTGAGAAGGTTGGCACAGGTGAATTAACAATGCGTGTACAGTGGCAGCCAATGTACTACAGTATCTCAGGAGGGAACAGCTGGACAGTGGGTGGTGGAATCTCTTTATTCCTATAGCGCTTCTTGAGATTTCAGATATTGTGATTTGTAAAGGTATTCCTACTTTAGATGGTGAGCTGATCAAGAAAAAACAATTACAGATGATGCACCTTTTGTTTTGCCCTTAGAGACAAAAAGCTACCCAACCCTGAGCACATCTTTTTTTTAATCAATCTAGTAGTTCACAGTTCACACGCGGTCTTCTTGAGGTGCCTATAGCAACATGCAGCATTTCTCAGCTGTTGTGAATCTGGGGATTTCAAAGGCCTTCCTGGCTCTAACGAAGGAGAGGGGCATTGTATGGTTTTTCCATAAGGTTGAACTCCATGCAGAAAAAGCAGGGGACAACTTGTCCCCTCGCCTTCATTTTATACATTGACAAACTGAGGTTTAGACAAGGCAAGCGTTTGGACCTAGTTTACCCAGAGAGCAATAAGGAAGTAACCTAGAAAATACCCAGGAAATCAGCCAGGGAATTCTCCAAGTGCAATAAGACAATAAAGTTCAAACCTGAGTCTTCATCCTATGGGCTGTCTGCAGGGCCCTCCACCTCTGTTGGCTTTGCACAGAGCTGGATTTGTCACTTCGTGCTTTTCGGAAAGAACAGTTTTTAAAATATCCCTTTTGGTGAGTTTAAGCAGAGGAAAGGTAATTGTTCATGTGCTTTGTGTTCTGCTTTAGATGGGCTCTGGGTTGCTGTCTCACGCGGCGCATGACGTTACATGCTGAGCCGGAGGAAGGGTGGGTGCGGCTGCTGCCAGGGGGTGCCTGGGCTTGTTGAGAGGATTGTTGCCATTCCTACCCGCTTCTATCTCTGTGGTCCTTCTGAAACAACACGAGCTATTAGCAATGGTTGTGTTATGTAATTCATTTAGGAAGAAAACTCACTCATAAAGTTTATGGTCCTATTCTCTCTGAGGCAACCCAAGCAAATGGGCCAGATGGGGGCAGATGAGCAGTTGAGCTGAGAATGCACAGGGACGCCATCACCTGTCCTACGGTCATGGCACGAAGCTTCAACCAAATCCTCCTCTGGAGGGTCCTGGGACTAATCTATCTGCAAAAGCACAGGCCCTGTAGCAGCCTGCTGTGCCCTGGGCTGCCTGTTCACAGGCTACACGGCGTTGGCATGGCAACACCAGCTTCCAGCGGGTGTAGGAGCATCCCTGAATCACAGCTCTACCTGCCGCCCCCTTGCACCTTCCGAGTGCTGGAGGGAAGTGTCATAGGAGCCAGTGAAAGGCCTTCCCTCCCAAAAAATAAATACCAAGCAAAAGGAATACTTATCTGCCAGGGCCTGTTATTGAAAAACGGATCTCAGTTCGTATAAGCAGGAAAAAGACGTTGAGGCTTATTTGTATTTCTGCCCCTCAGCACAAAGGGGCTAGAAAGCAGGCGGATCCCACCGATTGTGTGTTACTCCTGTTTGGAGATGTAATCGGCATCCACATACTGTGCCACAGCCTTTCCTCATCTCTAGGGGTTGGGTTGGGGCTGGGAATGACGCATAGGGGTAGATGATCTCTAGCAGGGCAGTGAAGACCTCCAGGATAGGGGTGGGGAAGGGCTGGCTCCTGACGCAGCATCTCTCCCCCATCTTCTGACACATAACACACCGCTAGGAGCAATGTTTACGGGGGAAGGAAGAAAACACAGGGTCACCCTGTTTGCTCAATCCCAACTTACCAACTGGAGAAACAGGCTCTGTGTAAACAGTACAAATGAAACGGATGTTTCACTCTGCTCCTGATAAGTTTATCAGCAAAGCCAATGTGCACTCTGGACCCCTAGAAAAATACACAGAAAATGTGTTAAAGAAAGAGAAGCTGAGGGTCCTCAGCTAACCCCCAGCTTACCACACCCTGGGTATCAGTGTTTGTGCTTTGGGACGTGTCAATCATGGCTCCAGCCAACGTGACTCCAAGGTTGGGACGTTGTCATCTGTAACCACAAGGCCCAATCTTACCCGGGCTCTAGCTGTCATAAGCGCTGTCAAGATGGATGAAAAAGGACTGTTGCAAAGGTGCTAGGGAAGATGAAAGCATGGCAGGGACAGGCAAGGAGCGTGGTTGCTGCTGGGGAGCACCGTGGCAAGGCTCTGCTGGACCTTGGGTAGGAGATGAGGCAGTGGCCTCTCCAGCTGGTATTGTCCATGAATAGACCATTGTCCTTTGTAAGGAAGCAAAGAGAAAACTGTCTCTTCTGCTTCCCTGACTGTGGCACTGCGCCAGTATTGCCTCACCGAGGGCTCGGCCTCCAGCTCAGAGGTCTCACAGCTCCAAAATGCCTCACCCACATTGCCTCAAGTGCCTGCTCCGGCATCCTGTTACACACGGACCACTTCAGCTGACTGGATTTTGTTCCCTGCAAGTGAGTGGCTGGGAAGGAGGTGTGTTTCATGGAGCTTATAATAGAAAGCTTGCTTTGACCTCCATGACAGAGATTAACGCCATTCCAGAATGATACAGTGCATGTTTTTTAAGGGTCCAAAGGCAATTCCTGTTTACAGAGCAAGACTGGAAGAGCCACGTAGCATTCAGGCTAGGGCAGCGGCTGTCAGGGATTCCTTCTCCATCGCTTCCTTTTCAGGTGGACTTTTGCCCTGCTGAGGGAGAAGTTGAAACGTCCTGTGGATGGCTGAGCCAGGCTGTTGTGGTTGTGCAAAATCACACTGCCTGTCTCTCAGACGAGAGAATGAGGAAATTCTTGCACCTACCCCTATCCCTTCTCATTAAAGGAAACCACATCAGAGCTCCTTTGGGGTGATTCTTTCTGTTTTGGGATTTCCAAAGTTTCTTTTAGAAACTGTTTGGCTGAGATCCATAGAAAGTTTGCCAATCCGTACGAAAAAATTGTCATTGACTGTAAAGATCCATTTGAAATAGCCCTGGACTTTCTTGAGTTATTCAGCTCTGCAGATGCAGTCTTAAATGCTTTGATCCACAGGGGTCCGACCTGCTAATCCCAATTATATATGCTCATGCCCAGCACCGTTGCCTTTATCAGTGTGCGGGCACTGAGAGCTGGGCCTGTGCTTCTGCTCCCACCATGCCCACTTTTCCAAGTACGAAAGGCTGAAAGCACTCTGAACAAGCAACGTATCTGCTTGCTAATAGCATCAGCCCTTGCATTTTTAGTCATCTTTCTGGAAACCAGAACGTACAAGATCTCCTTTCTGGGTAAATGTATTCTCACGTCCATGAGGAGATTGATGCAAGTCAACTATCTGAGCCGTGGTGAGTCAGCGGGGAGTCAGAAGTGGCACGAGCCTGGAGTCCACTGTCTAATGTATTCCCTGGCCCAGTCCCGGAGAGAAAACACAAAAAGGCCATGCACCCAATGAAGTAAATTAATCATTTCATTGATGGTTGGATTTGCCCGATTCTGCTGTATTGTTACTTGCCTCCTTAAATTGCAGAATGTTCTTCTGAATTTTATTCATCATTTCTTGACTGATATTGTGCTCAAAATGTTTGTGTTTCTCCAAATTGAGGCACCTAATCTGAGTTACATGCCTTTAGTCAAAAAGGAGTTACGCACTGACCCATTGTCACTGGCCCAAAATTTAAGGTGCTTTTTGGAAAAGTGGCCTTTAATAAGCTGTCATGTTTTCTTATATGATTATAGTCTGAGACTCAATGACCCATGGATGCTCTCTAGGTGGGATATATTTAGCTCGTTATTAACTATTACCTTATAGAAGGATAGTCACATTCATACACTGGCAGGGAACAACTAAGACTGGAGTTGGAGGCAGGGATTTTATATGGTTTTGGAGACTTAAATTCAGATTTCTAGGTGCCAGCAGCACTGAAATGAGAAGATATATGAACACGGAAATCCAGCATCTAGGATATTAGCAATATGGAGCTCTCCCTGAAGGAAAGTGCGAAGCACACAGCATACGCAAAGCTGTATTATTTACTTACTCCAGGAAGATCATGCTGTGAGTTGATGACGCACCTTCCTTCCCCTCCCTACTTCTCATTTTCTCTCTGTATTGAGACCCTCTAATCTCAGAAATTATTTACATCTCCTCTGCAAACCATGACTATCCTTTTCTCTCTCTCATGCTCTTTTTTTGTACAATGCTTTTGGTGCATTTCATCCTGTTGACTTCAACCCTCTCCCACCAATGCGCACAACTGGTGACGGTGTAAATCACTGCTGCCTTTATTGGCACCAACCATAACCCGATACATCTGTTGTCTGCTGGTCTGGGATTTTCCGAGGGCTCCTGCGGCAGAGCGGATTGCAGACCGATTGAGACATGTTTGGTGGTTCAGCCAGGTTTGCCACAAGGGGGGGTGAAGAACAGAAACCGTCTGTGGAAATTTACTGACTCTCTGAAGATCTCATGACTTCTTGCTAAATCTGACAATTCCCAGTACAACAAGAATAATTGTTTCTAAACCGCCTGCGTGGCCTTTCATCATTTACCTGAATATTGCATGGTCAGTGGCATTTTTTTTGTCAGTGATAGACAACAGTCCGTCGTTTGCCGAAGGGATGGAAGATAAGGAATTCATTAGTCAAGACACTAGTTTCTAGTACAAAGAACTTCCACACAGATGGTGAATTTAAAAAAATATATATATTCAACAAATTAGCACTTAGTGTGCCAACTCTTGTGAAATATGTGCACATTAGGAGTATGAGTGGGAGCAAATAAGGTTGTGAGGAATCTTTCTGTGCCTTCTGTTTTCAAACAGTGATTTGCAAAGAAGACTTTTTCTTGTCTTTTTTTTTAAAGGTAAATCTGTATGAAGCTCTTTAAATCGTCTGAAGTGGATCATGGTTATGACTAAGAGATAAGGAGGGATTTGTCTGTCTGACAAACTTCCCCTTTGTTTTTAGAAGGTTGGTATTTTCAGAAGTGGTAAAATACCACTGAGTGCAAAATGCAGGGCGTAGTGTAAATTGGAGTTCCGCCAGTCCATGGGCTGAGCAAAAACTATTGAAATGCAAGATGCTTCAAGGCCCAGCTCTGTGTCCCGTGCAAGAAAAGCCTCCAGTGATGTCTCTAAGGAAAGCTCTCAGTCTCCAGCCCACAAACTATCAATGTAATGACTACTACAAAGTCAATAGGAATTTTGCTGTTAGGACAATTAATGTTCTTAGTCATCTTTATACTGGACCATATCATCTACCCATCAGAATTAATGGTGATTATTTAAAAAATTGAGGGAGGGAGAGAGGAAAAAGCCAGGAGAAACCAGAGAAAAATGCCCTGAGTCTGTATTGTGCCTCTGGGCAGGGCACAAAGTGAATCTGAAATAGTGTAATTTCTGAACAAGCCATAGCTAGAAGTAGAAACTGCAACGGTGATAAGAGACCACCAGTGCAGTCAACCCAAGCACCATTAAAGGCAATAGCCAGCAGAGCCTGCAAAGCTCATTCAGTGCATGGTGCAAGGCCCTGATAGTGCCAGTAATGCTGTGCAGGCTGGTTTTGCTTTAATATTTTTGATAAGACTTTGTAAAGACAAGGGACTGGCTCACGTGCAGCTGTACTGAAGTCATGCAGATGGAGATCTGCTGCTTAGGACTGCTTTTAGGGCTGGGGATGAAGTGACAAAGTAAGAAGCTGTATATGTTCTGTATGGTGTTCCCTATAGTGGGGTCCATTTTCTAAGCCTTTGCTGGCGCACCACTGTGTTGAAATACTAATTCAAATACTAACAAAACTGTAGGAATTTAGGGCAGGAATAGGATATTTGCAGGCGGATAATTAGCCAACTGGATAATGATGATCTCCTGTTATACGCAGCCAAAAACTTGGTTCGGTACAGCATTTAGGGCAAGATACAACGTATTGAGATTTGACATATTGAAAATTCTCTGGATCTGTCCAGAAAAGGGTAAAGAAGATAATCCCAAAGACCCCAAGAAAATTTAAAAACCACTTAAGATCAGAAAATGAAACCCACAGAAAAAAGCAGACACATTAAAGGCAGCAAGATTGCAGCCCCGTACGTCATATAAAATGAATGCAGTTCATCGTGCCGAATTGTTCATGCTCAGACCATATATGTTCAGTTCTTGACAAAGTAATCTCTTTACAAAGCTACATAATGCAGCAGAGTCAGCTAAGAACGAGTTATAAACAAAGAAGCTATTCAGCTGTCAAAGCAATTTTCAGCTATATTAAAACAGAATAGGATGGGACGGATTCTGCCGAGTGCTGTCCTGGGAAGCTGGTGGGTTTACATGTGTGTAAATTGCGTGGCGAGAGGGAGTGTGTGTGTGCACGGGCGGCCGCCCACGCGAACACATGTACACACACGTGCGCAGGATAATCGCCCGTCACCTTCCTCAGCTCATGTTAGAAATTGCAAAATGCTTATTTAATTGCATTTTCTGTCTGCACTTGGGGATGTCACCAAGTTCTGTCCATACCAATGACGTGTTTTGTTTCCATAGAAACCAATGTACTTCGGAGAGGGAAAAGCAGAAGGAGACTGAGAAAAGCAGAAAAATCAAGCAGAATAAGAGTAGTGTGCGGTGTGAATAGATCATTTGAGTCATGGGGCTTTTAACAAAGTGATTTATGCCTTAAGGCAGCAAGATGCCTTCTTTATTTGTGGGTATGTCACTCTGGAATAATTCAAATCCATTCAAATGTATGCCAATTAAATGAATGCAGCATCCTATTTCTTCATATATACTATCCACCATCAGATAGATTGTGTCTGCGCTAGAGAGGCCAGGCTTCCAGTGTGCTTTCTGCTGACACATGACTTTTGCTGTTTGCTATGTCTCTGGTGTCATTAGCAGGTGTTTCCTATCTTCATCCCCAAACAGGGCCTGGGAAACTGCAGATTTTAACTAAGGTTCAATGAAATACCTGTCAAGTCTCCCATAAAAAGCTGTGTATGATCTGTACCTCCCAAGGGGTAGGCGGGGCAGGGAGAGGCATGCTGGAGCTATTCTATGATTTTTTCCTTCTTAAAACAGCCAACTTGCCATTGAATCATTTAATCGCTAATTAAAAATCCTGGATAAAACAAGCTGCCTACAGCTTTCTGGCAAACATCACACTGACTTCAGTAGGGCCAAGATTTTACCCTTTCCTTGACTGCAGAGCTTGTTTGTTGTCACTTTTTCTTTAGCTGTTCTGTGTTTTATGCCAGATTTTTTCTCTTAACTGCATGTTTTCTTTTCCTTTTCTGAAATATTATCTCACTTCAGCTCCAGAATATAGGGTCTTAACATGATGGACCCCAAGAGGTAGTCCATGACCAGGCTAGCTGTGTTTCATCCATGTCTTTTTCTGCTGTGGCCTAGGAGAGGACAAGGAGTAGGTGTGAGGGCAGTAGGAATTTCAGCAGCTAAAGGCCTCCTTGAGCACCTCTGTGCAGGTAGGCATCTTGACTTGCAAGTCTCTGTTGCTAGAGCTACGTGGCGCTTACGCGGTCCCTCAGCTGGTATCTGACCAGCTGGAAAAAGGATGGACCACTGTAGCCTAGAGCATCAGCTGTTTCACCACCCATGGCTGAATGCCAGGAGGAGAAACAGAACCTTATATGTGTGTATCCTATATGTGTGAATGCTGTTGGTAACAGTGAAATTCCCGTTCTGTCTGTGCATATTCTTTGGTACGTGTTTCTCCTGTCTTCCCTTTTTGTATTTACCAGTCATATCCTCTGTAATTTTGCTTTCAGAGTCTGCCTCAGAAGAGACCTATGCCATTTTTGCCTGGAGCTGAATAACTCTAAGATGCACCCCCGCTGGCTGCTTGCTTGAGGGTAGGGATGTGCCAACAAACCCTTCTTCCCGGGGGCTTTTTGGCAGAGCGCGCTTGACTTTCTGCTGTGTTCTTCATGAGAAGCTACTCTTGGTCACACACAGCCCACGTATGAGGGACCTGAGCCAACAAAAATTGCCAGGACCTACTGCATTCTTCAAAGCGTAGGGTACCAGGGTACGCATCGACAACAAACACCCTAATCCCTTACCAACACATTGGATGGCAAAACCCACAGCAGCTGCCTGTAGTGTTGACATGCTTCGAGCCCATACCGTTTATCTTTGTGCACCCAAATGCATGATATCTAACAGTACTGACAGAGTCTCATTTACTGGTTCATCAACAGATTATAAGAATAAAAAGAAATTATGTGAGGGGAGATATGATTTTTCTGATCAGCTCTAATCTTGGTTGTTTTCCTTAGTTTTAAACGTGGGATTTTACAAGTTATATGTTAAATGCTCTGCTTCACTTCTTTTTATCCAGACAGAAGTGGTTTGTGAAAAATGTGCTTTGTGGGTAACGTAGAATTTTTCTCCTTTGGGGAATCCATCAGTGAGGATGTTTACTATATATTTATGAGACCTCTTGCAGATCTTTAGACTAGGCTCTCAGATGTTCATCCTCTTGGACTTTTTATTGCTAACATTTATTCTTCTTTTAATGGTGAGCTCTCGGAACAATGCAGAGGGCTGAGTTCAAACTCCAGGCAAATCTTACATCACTGCTGGTTTGCAACTGGGCTCCACACAGGACTCGGCAAGATTTCATTCAGCGTTTTCTATAGTTTTGGTTACAATTCTCTGGGGGTGCAGGGAAAATTACTTTTGGCTTTAATGTTCTGTATTAGTTAGTCTGTGATTCGCTTGTTCCAGAGGTTGGATGTTATCTTTGATACTATGTCATTCTGTAAAGCACCGCTGAGTGCAAGAGAGAGTGACAGAGAATCTCTCACATGTGGTACCGCTGATTCATTGCATGTACTTCAGTGAGGTCACGAAATACGCCAGTCATGTCAAAACTGTGCTCGTTTCTAGATAGTAGCTAATATCTAAATACTAGATATTACGTGACAAGTTTGAAGGCCGGAAGGTAATGTTCAGGCGTGATGTATGTGCTCAAAAAGTAATCTTCTGGAAGCCAATGTAACTTTATGTGTGAGTGAGGAGAACTTGCATGACTGTAAGCTTAGGAACGGGCTGTTATTCAAGTGCAAGGATGAATGAGAGAGATTAAAAAAAAAACTTCTAAAAAGTCTGTACAGCCCAAGTGTACTGTTTATCATCTTGTTGTACCAAAACAAAATTTGTGATGTACTTTGACCTGGGATTTTCCAGAGTCATCGATGTAGTGCTGGTTTTCATCATCTCTTGTCTTGCTGTTTCCTGACTTCCCTTCCCAGGCTTTGGAATTTTTATCCTAATTTTCTTCTTTTGCTTTTAATGACATTAAAAAATTAGCTTTTTGACCTCAGAGCCTTCTCCCACAGTAGCGGATTTAAAATCACTAGGTGAGAATCAGCAGGAGAAGATGATACTCAGTCTAATTTCCTTAGAAATGTTATAGCTGAAGTATTTATAATAATAAGGCTTTGTTGCTGGAACCTCTGAATGCCAAGACTCTGAAAGACGTAACTGAACCAGCAAGTTCTGGAAATATTTCCTAGATAAAAACTCAGGAGGAAGAAGAAGAGCAGGGGAACACCAGCAATGTTAATCGTATAACTGAGCATGTAATTTTCAGCAAAAGAATTTCCTTGTCAAGTTTAGTATTTTTTCTTTTGACACATTGCTTGTGTAGAAACTGAAGTTTTTCAGCCTCTGTGCTGTTCCAAATTTTAAGCTTTTGGTTTTCTTGATGTGGTTATTTTTTTGACATCACTTAGTGGTGATGAGTCCATGTTCGCATGGCATGATTGGTCAGCTCAGTCATGCTTAATGACTTAAGCCTTATAAACTACATTTGACTCAGAAAAGTATCATTTGGTTGTTGGAAGGAGAGTCTGCTGCATTACTCAAAGTCAGTGAAAGTTACTTCTAATCAAAAAGTTTTGTCGTGGTAGGATTCAACAGACTCAAACGGTGCATGATACTTCTGCTCGTTTGCTTTCCAGGGCTGCATCTTGCACATAGTGTATTTTTTTTTGAGAAAGACAGCCATGAGCAAATTTTTAGTCACAGGGCTATTGTCAAAGTAGCTAAAATTAGATGCACAGGAAGATCCATCTGATAGTGATCCAACATATTCAGAAATATTTTCACGTTATTTCTTTACCACTTGACAGCTATCCCTTCTTTTCATCTATTCCCTTTTATTTCTTCTTGGTTTTGTGTTTTGATGATGTCTGTTTTGTTCCCAGAACTAATCTTTGAATTTATAGTAGGTGGTTTTGAATATTGATGAATCTATGTATACAAATGTAGACATATAAAGTGGTTGCTTTTTTATGGGTGTTGATTTCTTTTACTGAGCAAAAGAGCAGACCTGGATACAGAAGTTGCAGGTATGTTTGTGATCAGTCAGTCTGTGCAGTTGCACCAAGTGACCTTATAATTCATGCTGTGATGCACCACTGGAGGCTTGGCCTGAGTTCTCACTGGATGATGGTTGCCTTACATTATGATGGTGAGATGTTTCCCTTCTCCTAAGAGAATTTGGGGTATATTCGTTGACTGGTTTTGTTAAATAGTTCTGGTTTTCCATGAGATCTTTATCACTGGGTAGCTCCTTCTTCAGAAACCTGGTGCCATCTCCCAAGGCGTTACCTCTGTAGTATCTGGCAGTTAGATTAAAAGCAGGTTACAGTGGAGCTTGTTTTGTATGAACGTTTGTAAGCCAACTGTTGAGAGAAGTTTCCCTGAACATACAAAACCCTTGAGTTGCACATTGTGTTTTGTCAGGAGGTGTTTTTTGTTAAAGAATTGTCAGAGACAATACAAAAATTAATCTTGGTTATAATTTAATACTGATACAAAATGCATCATTTCTTCTTGGCAAATGAAGTGTTTGGCATCAGCAAGTATTTACATTGTTTTTAAACTTCTGTGTGTGCTGGAAGGTAGGGTGAAATAAATATTTCCTAGATGGCCAGACTTTTCCTAACAAAAGATATATCACGGAGCACAAATTCAGAAACATTCTGTTTCGAAGGATGCTGCGTATACGATACAATTACACTGGGGTTTTACTGGATGTCCATTGTTTTTAAACTTCTGTGTGTGCTGGAAGGTAGGGTGAAATAAATATTTCCTAGATGGCCAGACTTTTCCTAACAAAAGATATATCACGGAGCACAAATTCAGAAACATTCTGTTTCGAAGGATGCTGCGTATACGATACAATTACACTGGGGTTTTACTGGATGTCCAGAGCACATCTTTCATTGTCTTTACATAGGTTACACCTCAATTTTGTTTATGTTTTATTTCAGAGCTTTCCAATTTTCTGTTGTATCAGCAGTTGCATGAGCTGCCTTTCCTTGTGCTCCTGCTTCGATATACTCCTATCCATCCATGTTCTTAAGAGATTTTTTTCTCTGTGCACAAGAAAAAGTGACAGAAGTTACTGTTGGTTAACTCATTACACTCTGATGCTCTCTATCTTAGCTCAAAATCACTAAGTAAATATAAATAATATTTATGCCATACCTCTTCGTAACTGTATATGCTTGTTACTTCCACTTTTCCTGTGTTCCTGGGGCTTGAATGAGGAGAAATCACAAAACACCAAGAGAGTGTTGGTGTATGTGAAAAAACTTGCATGGACCTTGATTCCAGGAAGAACATACACACACGCTGATAAACAGCTCCTTATCTAAGAAATATTTAAGAGAGTGTTTCTTAAATGAGAGTGCTTCTCTGAGCATTTGGTTGCTGGGTTGTTGGGGTTTTTTTTTATATTTCAACACCCTGCTGATAGTGTTGTGAAATCCATGCTGGGCCTTAGCCAATTAACTGAATAAACTTTTTCTTGCTTAATGATTTTATAACTCTTCTATGTGAGATAAACTTTCCATTTGTTCATTTAACTTCTCTCCTGCATTTTGTGTATGAATACTATCTAATCTCACAGAGACTTCAAGTCTTTGAGACTTAAGTTCTTGCAAAGTTATCAAATACAGCAATCAGAACATGTTTGGACACTTAAAGTTCTCGTAATGTTTTTCACCGATATTTTTAGTATTATTAAAAATAATTCCTGTTGTATTATTAAAAACATTGAGCGCTCATATTCTGTGATGTAGTTTTCTACTTTCATATTTACATTTATTAGTACACATTCCATTTAAAGTCGTCTTTCATTGCTCAGTGTGTGACATACTTCAGAGAAGAACTGAAATCTTCCAAAACTGCATCCCATAAACTGTCTGCAAAATAGTCCTTCTTTCCAATGGCCAACCAGCCCCTAGAATTCAACTGAAAGGTTAAGATCAGAAGTATGATAATGTCACTGAAGACATCAAATTACTGAGTAGGATTTCTTGAATTACAAAAGGATTGAATAGGAACAAAAAATATTCCCTACACACTGCAGACTCTCTCGCTCTGTGATTGTTGGTATTATATTTCATGTTTTCAAGCATTCGAGTAATGGATACAAAATTGGAAGCAGGAGGAAAGGTATAGAAATCATACCTGGAGGCAGTGAGAGAATGGGAGAATTCTCATTCAGTACCGGTGAAATAAATTTCTGTCCACAGGGCATAGGCATTGAGAGGAAAATAACTTATATGAAACCAAGGGCTGTAACAGCCTAATTTTGTTCTCTGGACCCAGGTAAATTTCATCCTAACACAATAAATAAATACATAATATAAAGAACAATGCTATTTCCTGATTCATGATCTTGTTAGACTCCAAATAAACATATATCATGCTGGAATTGTAATAACACAGGCGTAGTACATATAGAGGGGATTGCATCCAGCTACTAACTATGAAGAAAATGTACCGAAAGGGAATGATTTAGAGGAGAATGAAATTCTCCTTTAGACCCAATGATGATTCTGCTGTGTTTTCCCTGGAAGATGGTCCTTCTCGCGTACAAACATTTTTACATATTTTCTTTCTCAAGCAAAAAAAAAAAAAAAAAAGAAAAAAAATCCTACTGGTATATAAACAAATTTCAGGAGTTTAGCTATATGCTATCATTATGCTATAAGCTGAAAAGCAACTTTAAAAATTAGAATTTTCTGCAAAATAATTTAATATAAAATATGTTATATTACTATAATATATAATTACTATATAATAACATGTAACAATATTAGCTATATATGTGTTTGCAATAATATAAAACTGTTTTGCACTCTGTGCCACCTGCAAATGTTTCTTCAGGCTCAGGAACTGTTTGGAGCCCGTATTTGTCAAATATTTTAGGAATAGGAGAAGGAATAATAGCAACAAATGATTTAATTATTACTACAATTATCATTGCTGTTCTTATTATAAATATCATTTGCTGTAACACCTGCGATGTGGCTGGCGATTTTCAGACACTTCAGTGCTTTCACTTTGTTCTACAGAGTTCATGAGCCAAGGACAGAAGTCGGGGAAGAAAATATCAATAAGCAATTTATGGAAAACATATCCATAAATCAGCAAGCTCCCTTATAGCAATAGAAGCACGCTCTCAGGAGGGTTTATATGGAAGGGACCTAGTACAGAAGCCCTGGGTGGCTGGGCAGGGCTTAGGGTTTGGACCGTGGTGTGGTGGCCTGGAGCACAGATGGAGCGTGGGGCCATGAAACACGGTGCTCGGAGCAGGTGGCTGGAAGCCTCTGATGGTGAGACTGTGATAGCTGGTGCACGGGAGGAGCACCAGAGTTTTGAAGGCTAGTATTTGCTCCATGCAGAATGGAAGGCTGGCTGAGGAATTCAAAACCTCAGTAGGGGAAGTTCTTCATGAGCCTTTGTCAGTAGGGGTATGCTCTGAGATGACAGCAGTGGGGCAACTGTGGTGTAAATCCATCTGGCTATATAGATTTCAGCGCCGCGTGGCTGAGAATTTGGCTAGCAGCTTACAAATCCCCAATGTTTCACACATTGGAGTACAAAACAACTGTTCTTTCAGACTATTGTGTAATCGTGAGTCATTAGCCTCTGCTTGAGGATGATCCAGCTACCTTGTCAAGGAACTGGAACAAAACCGTACATCTCAGGTGACTTAGTTATACAACATGGAAAACAAATTCCCTCCGCCAGCATTTTGTGGGCAGTCCCTTGCACATCCCTAGGGAGATGTTTGGTGCCACGGCCTGAGTTCCTCCCCATAGAAAGGCCAGATCTGTAAAATTGCTCCTTACCCAGCCTTAAATCCCATTCAAGTCCTCAAAATAGATTCAGGAGGATTGTGCTGAAAGGGCAATTTTCACCCTCGATGGCTGAATCTCTGTAACATCTGTGTTGAGTTACGGTACAGCTCAAACACTGAGGGAAGAGGATGAAGATAAGAAGTAAGTGGCCAATACATCTTTAAGAATCCACAAGAGCAAAGTAATAAAAAAGAAATACAATAACTCAGGTAATAAAAACATTATCTTATAAATTTCATACAGACTTTGCCTTAGGGAGGCCACCTGGCTTGTGTTTTACTGACACAGCTGTTCAGACTTCTTTTTTCCCTTTGCTACACAAAAAATAGAGGAATCTGAACAGCTGTTTGAGTTAATTTTTTTAATGCCTTCAGTAAGTAAAAATAAAGGCAAATAACATGAATAAGTGATGTGAAACTGCCTCCAAAGATGCTTTAAAGACTTTCCAGAATAATTCCTGGACCTCATCCATAGCGAATAAAGGTCTGTTGTCCATGGAAGGAGCTAAGCCAGAAGGGCAAGTGGGGCATTTCCACTCACTTGCTGACCAGGTGTAGCCTTAGCTCTGCAGCGTCTCTTCTCTTCACGTAGGAAAGACTCACTGACATCGGGGCAAATTGGCAAACTCGGTTATATTGGAATCAGTCCACAGTAATGCCGTTGACTTCACTGAAGTCACTTAAAATTTCCATAATTGAAATGAAAAAAAACCAATCCCCAAACTAGTTTTGCTTAAAACCATCCATAATTGGTTCCATTGCCTTCTAGGGAACTGCTCCTGAAAGAGGTAGTTGAAGGGAGAAAGCGAACAGAGCAGATCAGCATGTCTGGATAGACATCATTTCCCAATGAAAGATATCATTTTTTGCTATTTTCAAAATCACAGTGTTTCAGGGGGGCAGAGGAGTCAGTGCTGATTAGTGCTGCCCCTCCCAACACACAGCACACTAATTACATCCCAGCAGGTTGATAAAGAGTCTGGTTTAACTGGGTGATGGAATGAAACAAGTGGGAGTTGTTTTGCTTTTCGTTGCCCAGTGTTTCACACACTTCTAGCGGCAAACCCTCTTCGTTGCCAAGACAACCGCGAAGAAATACGAAATCCAGAACAATACCCTGTGTACAAGAAGCCTCGTATTCTTTAGTGCACGCGTTCATTTTGAATGTCAAGAGAAACATTGCCCTCCACATCAATCCAGGTAAGTCCAGGTAAAGGTATAGGTGATGTCTGTAAGATTATAATGACTTGCATTTATAGATGGTCTTTTGTCCTGATGGCTGCCAAAGCTTGAGGGCTGGCACCGAGAGCCCGAGCAATGTTATTCCTGTAGCGTAGTGTTACCTATAACTGGCCAGACAGTACCAGGAGGATTCCTTAGGGCTGTCATGAAAATAAGACAGGGCTGGGGCGCTGACTGCTCTCCCCAGCCTGTGCTGCATGTGAAGGTGTCTGCAGCGAGCAGGGAACGCCAGGCTGTGATGATCTGCCTTTGCAGTGGTTTCTAAAGATTTCTCAGACAGCTGAATGCAAGGTAGTGCAGCCATAAATGTCTTTTCACTCAATAATTCGGATGGACTGAGCTGTGCTTGGTCTTTAGGTCAAAGGAAATATAAATGTGACTTAAGCTTCTTTACTTAAGGTCTTGGCTCAATGCAGGACAGTGGAAGGTCTGGAGCTTTGGGTTTGTTAATGCTTATTTATTTAACCCTAATGAATGTACATTGGACAAAGGTCCAGGAGGTCAGAATAAACATCTTCAGAGACTCTTAGGGCATCCTCTTGCAGAGACTAGCCTTGGGAACTTTTCTGTTTCTCAGAGAAAGGCTATACGCAGTTTGCAAATATAAGCCTCGCTTTTCGAAATTCTCTCCAGATCATCTTTAAGCTTCCCATTTTATTCTAAGTGGCAGATAATAAGTGATAATTTTTCTCTGAAGAATGCTAGGAATACTGGTTTTACCACACTTGAAGCTGGCATTGACCTCCTCGTTAGGAATGGCTGCACCTGTAGAAAGTAATTTAAGATTTCCACTCGGTTAAAGCTCTTTGATAAATAGGGGAGCAGCAGTTGGAGCAGGGGACACTGGATTCTGCATAGCAATGCATCCATTTTACTGTGCACCCAGTGTGAAGACAAATCCATTTCAGCCTGCCTTGAATCATAGCAGCATCCCAAAAGTAAGCAGGAGAAATGCCATCATCTTTTGCACCCTTTTGTTCTTTGGCTCTCCGGTCCCTTGGTTATGTCCTTTTGTATCAGCTGCCTGTCAGGATGTTCCCAGAAGGAATCTTGGCAGCATTATGAGTGTATCCTGATGAACTTGGTCTTTACATGGGCAGGGATCCCTGGGGGACTGTAGCCTCCTCCCTTCTGCTGCACCCCTGGAACCACATCACATTCCTCCGATTGTGTGCTGGGATCCAACGACTCCAGGACTTTTGGCTCCAAAAGGCAAGTAGCAAGCAGGAGTAGCTGGTAGTTTGGTGTAACAGGAGCACCAAACCAGCAGAACAAACCAGTTGGTGCTGAGGACTCCATGTCTATACTATTGACACTTGGGGGTTTCTAACCTGAGACTAGCACTAGCTTAGTCCTACAGACTGAGCTCTGAAACTGTGCCGCGGTATGAACCAAAGCACAGTGAGTCAGGGATTCACTTCTGAAGCATGCTCCTGATCCAGACTAAGACACAGATGTAGTTTAGCATTTTAGGAGCAGAGGATCCAACTAGCCAGTGCTGAAAAGCAAGTGTTGCATATTTGACCATCATGGCGAGCTCTGAAGCACAGCTAGTTCTGCTTTTATGGCTCCATCAGCATGTTCAGAGTTTCAGCTTCCATTTATGTGACAGTCTCTCCCTGGCTGCGGGAGAAGGAGCCTTGTGAATGAGACATGGGGCTGTTCCTTCAAGCAGCAACCCTGGAAGCAGCAGTTCTGCACTGTGCCTCATTTGTCTGCCTGAAGAACGAACTCTACAGTGCACTGAGAACCATCACACCTCCATCCTATTAAAAGACACATCCCGTTAGAGTTTCGGGTGAGGCATCCCTGAGCTCAGGCCACTCTCTGCTCCTGTTTTAGCACCTAGAAACAAATTGCAAACTCCTTGCTTCTCAGGAACAAAGGAGGTAGGTGAAAGAACTGCAATTTCATAAACTGTCGAGTGGGAGTTGGAGCTATTATAGAACATCCCGTTCCAAAAGGAAACAAATGACAGTCTGATGCTGCCGGGTAGTAGTGACGTACGTGGCTGCAGCATGAGTCAGTCTATGTGAGATTCAGATACGGACCTAGAGGGAAAACATTTGTGGCAGCAGGACAGATCACATGCTCATAGATGGAATTACCTCAGCCCATTTTTCATGCGTGTGTTAAGATATTTGCTGCACGCCTTGAGCAAAAGGCAAATAGCAGCACAGAGGAAAAAGTCGCATGTAGGAGCCGTTCTATCTGTCTCTTCTTGCAGCCTCCTGCTTCCCACCCACACTCCTGCACAGACGGTGATAATGTATCACGAGCCTTTTGGTATATCACTGTTTCGTTCAGTAAAATGGAATGTGCTGTTGTTATTGTTGTTATTTGTGTTATTTGGAATCCCAAAGCATGTCCCATTCCAAAGGCACAGGTCCATGAATGGGACAATTAAGTGAATTATTAGGAAAATATTTTGTTTATCGCTGAAGTGGTGTCTCGCTTTAACAGTCTACAGCTTGGTTGAATGCTTGTATTCATTTAAAAATGAAAACTGAAGCCTAAGGATCCTTTTAAGGCCCTAAAGGAGTCTGTAAAGCTAATTCTCTGGTATGTGGGGGATGTGTAACAATGTATAAATTGTGAAATGAATTGGCTGTTTACTGGAAAGTTATGGTGATCTCGTGGATAACGTCAGTCCAAGATAAGAAACTTTGGCCATGGTTTGAGGACAAGGAAGCTTTAGTAGAAATACTACCTTGAGGTATTCCCATCCCAGACATTTTTCCCACCATTTTGCTCCAGCGCAGCCCTCTCCCAGTTGTGCCCAAATAACTCCTCATGTGACTGCAGCAAGCTCCGTCAGGAACTGATGTGGGTTAAAAACCGTGAACAAAATGCCCTGTAAAATAGGAAGGATTTTGTTTTCTTCCCCTTTTTTTTTTTGTTTTGTTTTTGCAGTTTATTTCAACTACATCAGTTCCCCGATCAGCGTGGCCCCTGGGAACAACAGTGTTGGCCCAGCTGAAAGGCCCAAGTGTTCTGTGGCAGAAGGGAAACGCTGGCAGGGGCTGATGGTGGGAACTCTGTGACAGCGTTGCCACCAAAATCTGCAAATCAGTAAACCGTAGCTGGTAAAACATTGCTTCATTCAGCAGCAAAACAGAACAGCTGCTGTCCCTCTAGAAGGGGAAAAAAAAGGGGATGTTGTTTGGCTACAGAGTGTGTCTTCGCCAGGGTTGGAGGACAAGCTGGGGGAAGGATTTGGGTCCAGGGCACTGAAGTCTCATGGACAAAAACGACCTCAGAAAGCAATAGCAGCCATCAGGTGTTTCCCATCTCTTGTGCTGGAATCTCATAAATGTATTTGACCTTTTCATGGCGGTTCAGTCAAATCTAAAGCAGAACTGCAGGTCAGAGTTGTAGTCTAACCCTCAAACAGGACCAAAATAGTGAGCTCAATGATTCAGAGCAAAAGCAGAACTCTCCTCACACTGGAATGGAGAAATTTGGTTTGTAATTGCCTTATTGACGTTTAAAGCAATGTTAGACTGGGGGAGCTCACCCAGCACCCTTCCCCACTAGACATGGAGGAGGCTTTGCTGGTGTAGTTTAAACCAAGTCCATAGGTGAGCAAACCACTCTGGGACAGCTCTAATCTCCAGCAACGCTAGCAGAAGCAAACAGGTAGAAAAATGCTTCATTACACATTTTGCTTATAGCAAAGCCCTGGCAAACCAGGCTGACTGCTCCTGCCACAGAGGGAAGGGGACTGGCTTGAAGCACGTGGGGTGCCTATCTCCTCAAAACGGCAAGCCCAGAGCTGTAGCGGTCTCCCTGAGTTATCATTATCTGCTGCATCCTTCCATCTCCCCTCCTATGCTCTGGCATGGGCACCCTCCCCTCTTATAACTGAGGTGGCAACATTTTGTTTGCACAGCTGAGCACTCTTGAGCTGACTCTGCATCCATCAAGGTCGTTAAGTCATTCAATCCCTTCACCAAAATACCTGTAGTAGCCTCTGGTCAGAGCTACAGGACTGCGCTGCTGCTGGTGTAGCTAGCAGCACCGGAGGGGTAACTTTCCTGTGGTACTACAAAGCAGCTTTCCTGGGAATGGTTTGCCAGTATTGCAAAATGGTAATTTTACACCCATAAAGAGCTCTTATTGTAGTCTTAAAGCAGTCTTGAAAACCAGCTGCACCCTCTCTGTCCCGGTCTCAGATGAAGTGCCAGCCCCGTCAAAGAAAGAGGTGTCTGCAGCACGTGCCGGTGTCCCACGGTGGCTGCCGCAGGTAGCAAGAGCCGGCAAGGCTTTAGCGTGCGTGCGGCACTGCTCCGGGGATGCCGGGAGAGGGGTTGCCTGCTAGCAGGTGTGAAAAACAGGGCTGCTGCAGCTGCTCCTCCTCCGGCTCGCCGGCTGGCATCCCCCACAACAGATCGCTTGCTGTAGCCGTCGGCCTGTGCCGAGCCGCGCTCTCGGCTCCTCGCTCTCCCCGACGAACGGTCCCGGGCGTTATACTCGGCACGAGGCTCCAAGCAAATGGCGAGGGGCAGCCGGCGCGCTCGGCCCGGCCGAGGGCTGCGGAGGGGCTGATGTCACCGGCCCGCAGTCCGCGGGCATGACTCACGCGGGGGAACAGAGGGCTCTTCACGGGCCGCAGGAAAACACGAGCTGCGTGGGAGGTGGCGCGGGAGGGCGGCGCTCCAGGAGGGAATGAGACAAAGGTGCTGGAATGACCCTGGGAGCTTGTGGGGGGCCACACCTCGGCCCCCAGCACGGAGGGTTGGAAAGAGGTCACCTCCTATTTGGATTTCTTTCCCTTCGGTTGTTTTGAACAATTCTGCCCTTGTTTTAAGACAGGGTCGGGGCGGGAGAGGAATGGTTTTGTTTTAGAGGAATTCCCTGCGACTTGAGCTGCCCGAATTAGTCAGGAACAGGGGAGATGGGGCAGAGGAGGATGGTACATGTCCAGAAACAGTACGTAGGCAGGGAGCTCGGGCTGCCCCGACAGCGTGAACAGTCGTGGCCGAGGCATGTCCTATCATTAAGGTACCTTTGTAGGGGTGTCTCGCTGCCCCTAATGTGCAGTCAGCTGTTCTGCATCAGCAAACTGTTGCGGGACTGATGGAGGTGCACAGCACCAGGGCAATGTTTTTAGCAAAGCCAAGGTGAAGCAAATTACATGAATGAGCACAAATATAATCAAACCTGGTGTCACCAGAGAAGGGAGGCATCTCCTGGTGCCTGCCAGAGTCGTTAAGATGGAGGGGAAGGGAGGATGCTTGGGGTCTGCGTGCAGAGCTGATGCTGCTGCCTCTTGGGGAGGGGGCTCACGCCGCTGCTTCTCTGTGTGTAAAGTCAAATTCCTAAAAGTGACGGCACTTGTGATCATGCTGACATGAACAGTGGTTTCTGAGCATTTCCGAAAGTCTTTGAAATTGCCTAAAGAAAAGCATCGAGTACTGATGATGATAGAGTGTATTATATCCAATTATATGAACCCTGGAATCAGCTATTTCCCCTTTCTTCCGTCATTCTGATATAATTGGAAGCAGGAAGACATTCACAAAAGAAATATTGTTTCTGTGAGCCACCCAATGCAACCCATTTTTGCAGATTTTCGCTGAAGGTTCAGAACCAGCAAATTGAAATAATCCTACAGGCTTACATAGAGTCTAAACTGGCCGCTGCATCTGATTTTTCTAAATGGTTCTTTTATGTCTGCAAGGAACCAAGTGAAACTTCCGGATTTAAATATTATTGAACTGTAAGACTTTGGAAATCCAGATCCAGCTGTACATCAGCTTCAGAGCCTGAAGTTAATACTTGTTATTATGAGTGCACATGCTGGGAATCAGGATGAATAGCAAACATGCAAATTCAGGAATCAAATTCATGGAATCAAAATAGACAGCTAGTTCCATTAATGGAGAGGCAGGCAGAAGCACTGAGAGTGATTTCCTATAGATGTGAGGTCACACTTGAATAAGTTGATATGGTTGTCAGGATTTTATGAAAATGCTCACAAACTGCAAAGTTTCATGAATTTTCTCATGACCAGAGTTTCACACCGTGTTTACTATTTGCTATTCACTACTATCACTTTTCACTAATAGAGTCAGGAAAACAATGTCAGGTGACTGGTACGATCGATCAACATATCTAATGAATAGCCAGGACTGAATAGTCGGAGCAAAGGGATGGTGAATGCCTTAGAGTTAGAAAGTGATGGGCCATGATTTTTTGTGGGTAACAAATGAAGTTCGAAAAATATCAGCTTTAGTTTTCAAATTATTTGCTAACTAAGATAGGGACGTGTGCTAAATTTGCAATTAATATTATTTTAAAAAATAGATCAAACAGCTCGAGCAGATTTCCTCTAACTGACAAGTTCCATTAAACAAGAAAGCTCATTCTTAGTAGGAGATTTTAATATAACACTGAGAACAGAGAACAAAACAATGAATGGAAACATATCAGCAGTCAATTTCCTGGGTATTCAAGCCTGCATTATACTTTGTTCTTTGCTACAGCCACGGCTCTGTAATTATCAAGCGTATTCATGGGACTTTTTCCTATTGACACTCAGCATGAGTGTGGCTGGAAAGAGATTAAGCTTTTGTGGCAGCCATTTGAATTTGTCTAACTAAAAACAACCTGCAAGGCTGTGGGGAACTGTATGTCTTAGGGGATTTGTGATGGTCTGCAGAACCTATGGGTCACAGGTTCAGACGTGTGTTGGTAGCGCGCAGGACTTGCAGCTCTGTAACGCCGGCTTGGCAGCTGGCTGCGGTTGCTGCTTGCTGGCAGAGCTGGCACAGTCAGGAAGCAATGACTGATGATGGGGCAGATGCTTGAAGTTGTTTCTCTGTTGTATGACTAAGACGTGCTTGTTGGACTACGAATGGGGATCGCTGGGTAAGCCATTGCCCATCGGCTTTTCCTCGGAAAAGGAGCTTCATTCCTCCAGGATTTCATCCAGTCTTTCCCATAGACTCTATAGCTGCTTCTCAACTGGTACTTCAAGCTGACTCCTAGGTCACACAGGCCAGGTGATCTCCCACCCATGCTACCAGTGGAGCTTCATTTTGCTATTAACCGTTGTCTTCGTGCTTCTTATGCACCCCATGGCTAGGAATTCACCGCAGTGTGGGAAGTGGCCTTTCTAGGAACTGGTCTCTGGACAGCTTTTCATGCAGGTTTGCCTCTCTTTGCAGGAGATACGGAGAGGATGTGGTGGGGAGTGAGGAGCAGGGCCTGGGGGCTGCTGGTGATGGCTGTGAGGAAGGTGTAGGGGTGGGCACGTGGCAAGTGGACTGCAGGGAGGTGAGGCAGGCAGATGTGGTTGAGGACAGGAGTCCTGCAGAGCTGTGAGAGAGGGAGCTGGTAGCACCCCCAGCCTGAGGATATCCAGAAGGTTCATGTTAACACTCAGGTAAACAGAGCCTTGATTTCATTTGCAGTAACCTGGCGTTTCCCTTCCGTAGCTGGACAAAGCTGTGCCCGTGCCCAGATCCGCCGTCCAGGCAGGAAGCGTTTCTCCCAGGGAACACCACATCTCTTTGCCGTTCGGTGCAAGTGCGGGTGGAAATTCAGCTCCTCAGCTTGCAGCCCCGTTTCATTCCTCAGACTTGAGCATGCACCATGTCTTTTTACACAGTCCTCTGTTTCTGTGTAAACAACCATTTTAGCCAAAGGTGGAAAACCAAAATCCTGTTTACTTAGGCTCCTTCGCAGTCCCATAGAGCAGGAGCGTTAGTGTTGGTGTTCTGGCTCAACTCCAACTCAGGTAATTACTGTGCATTCTGCCCTACTTACACCCCCCCTGTAGTTTCAATTAGAGCAACTGTTTTCATTTTTCTTTCCTGCCCTGTCGAGTATTAATACAGTTGCTGTTAAGCTGCTCGTGTGGTCCCTCACTTAGGTGTTGTGTTTCCATGGTAAAGGCAGACATCCTCATGCATACCTGGACTGAATCCTCATTGGCACAAACTGATGTAATTCCGTCATGGAGCTGTGTTGATTTACACCATGTGAAGATACGGCCTTCCAACACAGACAGCCACATTCTTCTCGCTAATTAAAGGCTCTGTATGAATGCTCATGATCTATTTATTTTTCTACTTGCTCTTCAGCTAGGTTTGCAAATAACCTGAGGTTCGAGTAGGCATTTACACTTATGGTCACAGTGGTGGTATATAGAGAATACAGAATGCAACTTTTTAACGTGCCTTCCCCCAGCTATTCAAAAGTGGCTCTGTAGGGATATGTGAGCTCTTTCACTCTTGGTTGTTGTCAGGTAGATAGAGTTCATAATGGGTGATGTTTTATGTTACGAATTGCTGGAAAATGTGTTCTTTGGAAACAAACCTCTCCAAATTTATCAGGAGAATTAGGAACATGGAAGGATGCCTGAAAGCTACACAGCGACAGGAGATTACATGCTTGCAACTTAAGCCACCTGGCATATTGAGCATTAATGTTCACAGCTGAGGGCCACAGCACTTATTATGCTGTTTATCTGATCAAGAGAGCCTTCCTTTCATCTGGTAAAGAACTTGGCTTGAAATGGCATGAGTTTGGGCTGGTGGGCTATGTGACACACAGTGGGGTGAGGTTTGCTGTCTGATTCTCCAGTCTATCATGTGGCCCATCAGATGGTTATCACCGTCACATGCATGGGCTGAATGGATTGATGTTTGGCTGAATGGAGACTTAAGGAGATCATGGCTTAGGTTGCTCAGCTGCTCAAGGCCATGGTAGCTGGAGTCATGGAGACCTTTCTAGTGACCTCCCACTAGAATAAGACCCATGTGCAGAGATACAAGAGGCTGTCTGTGATTTTCTACGTAAAATAAGCAGACATTACCATTCCCAGCGCTCCTGTTGCACAGTTTTCTGAAATGCACAAAATGCATTTGTGGCTCAGTTCTCAGCAGCAAAAGAAGCTGGGAGCAGATTCTCTGCAAACATCTGGTTGATTCACATAGGAAGCAGTCGAGTTGCCTACCCATATGCGCCTGGCACTATATAAGATACTGTGATATACTACAGTGCCTCCACATGTCCCACATGAGCTCTGTCTGTCCCTAAAAGAGGATGTGGGTCTCCTGTAGGTCCTGCATTTTACCTACCAGCCCCATGCAGGTGTCACAAGCTTTTAAAGTAGCTCTAGATGCCTATATTCAGACACCTCAAGCCTACCCACTGGTGAAGTGATTCAGCTGAAAAAATACTGATAAAATTTGTCTTTAAAATGAGATGTTGGGAAATGAAAAGATCCTTTGTAAATTTAGTAGCGTTTTCATTCTAGATTAAAGCTAAAGCTGTACCCTCAGTACCAGTGGGAGATGGGCTGGCACCTTCACTCAGCAGCTGAGTGGTCTCCTGGTTTGGAGAAACTTGGGAATGGGATGGATGGATACCTGCGACTGATGGGTGTGTGTCAGCACCTCTCACAGGTGGCATCATGCTCAAGGCAGCACTGAGGCAGGTATATTAAATTGCTGGGTTTAGACTGCAGTAACTCCTGTCCTGGATGCTGTTTTCAGGGTGTTACAAGCTTCAGTAATCCTGAAGCCATTCACACTAGCTGTCTTGTCTTAAGATGGTCAGACATCTGGTCCAGTATGACCTGGTGGGTGTATAACAGTGATACAAAAGGTCCCTGTATGCTTCCCGGTCCCAGGGCAAGTGCAGATCAGCTAAGCTCAAGGATCAGAGACCAACCTGCATCTCATTTTATCTGAACTCCAAATTCTTATTATTTCAGGTAAACCATCCTGACTTTGCCTGTTCTCTCACTGCTGTTTTTTCTTAATAATGTATTTTTATCCATATGGGGAAATATTTTGTGTCTTCAACAGCTTACCCAGGCTTCTCAATTTCTGAAATGACGGTGGCACTGTAGGTTTAAAATGACAGTCAGCGTAACCCCAGAGCTGACCACCACTCTCTCTTCCTTATGCAGTAGCTGTTTGCAGAGTCAGTGCAATTCTTTATATACAGGGTTTTTTCACCCCCTTCATGCAAAACAAAAGGGTTTGGTTGTTTTCTCAAAGCAAACAGTCTGTGTCAGCTGTCTCACACTAACAAAAAAAAAACCCAACCAAAACAGCATGAGCTTTTATATCCACGTCCATGAGTGGCAGGTCACAGGTTCCCTGCAGAAGTGATGGGGAAGGTAAACAGCTCAGAGCACGCCATGTTTGCCATGCCATTCCACTGCACAGCAAAAGCTGTCCCCAGCCTTTCTCCCTCTTACGCAGCAAATCACATACTGCTTTGTAAATAGCAGTTAATAAAAACAAGCTAAATGATTGCTCTTTACTAGACTCTTATTACAGCCTGCCCAAGACTTTTCCCTTGCACAAAAGGACTGTAGGAATTTAGCCACCATGAGCTAAACCAGGGAAGGTCTTAACTCTTCAGCTGAATATAAAAACAAATCAAATATGAAGGAATACACTTTTCGTATTGTGCTCTTCCAGAAAAAGAAAATTCTAAGAAGACAAAAGCCCAAAACACCGGAAGGTTTTATTTGTACTGGTCTGTATGAAGTCAGTTATTATCCTATCAATTGTTTGTGTAGCCACTGTTTACACAAGTGAAAGATGGCACATAAGAACACGTACCAGCAGTCTGTGTTTTCTGATGAGGCCCCGCAGTGCTAAGAGCGGGAGCGGGGAGCCTGGACGCTGTCTGGCTGTCCCCTTGGTGGCTCACGCTGGGGATGCGATTAGCCACCTGCAATTTAGAAGAGCTTTAGGGATGTGCTGCATCTTGATGGCTGCCTCTGTGGGATCAGGCTGGTACCACCATTTCTCCCCAGCCATGCCCAGGGGAGGGCTATGGTTTGCTGCCTGATGCCTGGAGGTAGTTGCTCATGAGGGGGTGTTCTTCAGGCTGCAGTTTTGGTGCAATAAGAGCAGGAGAGCCCATCGCTCCCTGACACCTTCGTCTAATGTTTGCAAAGGGTGTAATTGTGGTATCCCGCCCAGCTTTTGCACGGGGTTTAGAGGAGAACAAGCAGATGGAAATCGGGTTTAAACTACCCTCACCTCCTTGAAATCACTTCTCAGAGAATTATTTACCAGGTAGCGTGAGCCTGGGTAACATACACCGGACCATAACGAATCATAAGATTGCTGACAGAGACCCGACCTCAGCTGTGCACAGAGGGAAAAAGGACGGTTTTGAAATCAATTTGCTATCTAACCAGTTGCCAAGGTAGAGGTTTTAACAGAATGGATGATACTGTCCCTTCTTAACTCAAATCCTGCCGGCCACATTTCACACCATCTGGAGTTTGTGCAGAGCCCACTTTGGGAAGCCAGCCAATAAAGAATTACAATAATCTAATCTTGTCACAATAAAAGTGTGAATAACCATTTCAGAGTCTGACTGGAAAACTACCGCAACTTGTCAATGCCCCTTAGATGGTGGCCGAGAGGGCATCTGATGACACACTGAAAAGGGCGTCTCGGGAGATAAACAGGAGTTGGCTCGTACCAGCCACCGAGCTGAAAACAGTCGGACTTTCATCAACCAAAACAAAGGGCAGAAGGAGAATGTAACTGCTGGGCTTGGGAGAGATGATGCCTCCCGTCCATGCTGATCCCCATGGACACCAAGGCACATGGCACTTTTTGGGAGGGCTGGGCCTATGTTTTTGCAGCAGTTGCTCCAGAGCCACTATCTTTTAATCCTCTGCAGCAGTCTCTGCTGGAAACCTTTGGTTTCACACTTTTAATTGTTTCTCAGACGGGATGCAGGTTGGTCTGGTCTTTGGTTTCCAGTGTTTCGGAGTCCTAGTGATGAATTTTTTTCTCCCACCCTGGCAAAGGATTGCCACATAGCTTTCCCCACATTGTTTGTATGCGGCAAAATGGATGATTTCACTGTAATGGCCACTAAAAATTTTAAATGGCAGCTTTCGGGACTCACTGGTGCCTGGGAGACAAGGCATTTGCTTTAGTAGTGTTCATGGCTTGACATAAATTTGCTTCTTAGCATCACCTTAGAAAGAATCCCGGGACTCACCAGCGTGAGCGTGTGTTTTGCCACCTCTTAATTCTCCTTGCACCGCGCTCTATCTTTGCTTAGTCTGGTGCGTTGTAGATGCTTTCTATTTCCATCATGTCTTCTCTTTCAGTCTGGCTGCTATAGGGAGTGAAGGATAACTGCAGAAACCTGTGTCAAACTGTCTGAATAAGAAACCTGCACTTCATGCTACTTACAGAAAAATTCTGCTTCTTTTTTCAAGGGATGTTCCCAGAATAGGCACAATTTAGGCAAAACAGAATGACTCTCATTGACAAACAGGTGCCTTTATGCTGCTCTGCAGCACTGAAGAAGCACTGAAAAAGTCCCTTTTGCACGCACTCACAGGTAAAACAGTGTGAGTGACTTGCCCAAAAATCCCATAAGCAAAAGCTGGCCAAGCCTGGCCCCACCTCTAAGCATTTCATTTTCTTTGTAATTCTCCAGCAGCCCATAGTAGGCTGGAGAATTCACGTATTGTGAAAGGGTCCCAAAGCAGGGCTTGCTGTTGCTCTCGGTTTAGGTGAAGGGTATTTCCCTGTTGTTACTGGCATTGAGCTGTGTGGTCGCTTCCAAGGCAGGCTGCTCTGCACACAAGGAGAAGTGATGCAAGCTGTGGATTGATGCAAGAAGCTTGCTGTCACTTGCTAAGTGCAGGAAAGGGACCATTGTTGGGGGTAAATCCCTCAGTTCCAGCCCACCTAACCAGCAGCCTGGTTTCTGCTTTGTGCCTGGAGTTGGTGTTTCGGCTGCCTGGAAACTGCTGTGGAGTGAGGTACAAGGATGTTGATAGGATTAAATCACTGAATTCAGTGATTTCAACATTATTTTGCACCTCTCCCGTTTTTGTTTCTAGCCCCACGGCCTATTGGAGCCACCTTTTAGGCAGTAAGTTTATTAGGGTAGGGACCTGACTTTTACAAACCTCATCATTTGTTTCAAACCAGAAGTAACTTCACTTTTGCTAGTTCAGGTCAGTGGAGTTACATCCCTAAATCATGGGGAATTAGGATGAGAATAGTCCCTGTAGCACGTTCTCTCTGCAGTACCTTGCACAAAGACAAGAGTTATAAAATAATTCAGGTGAAGTTTCCGGAGTGGTTATCATCAAGTCAGGCACTGATGGGCTGAAGGTTTAAATCCATTGTAAAGCATGGACCTCAAAGGAAGCAGCCCCAGCATCACTGGCTGGGGCTCTTAAAGAATGTCATCTCTTGATACCCAAAAGCCCAGTGGCAAAGTCCTCAGCTCCTTTATGCAAGAGTGTGCAGAGCGACCACCATTGTTTACATCACCCATCTTGGGTTGCTTAGTGCTTCAGAAAAGGGCAGCTTGCGTGCATCGCCCAGAGAAAGAAGATGAGCCCTGATGTGCCATTCAAAACCATTGGTCTGGCCTTTCTGGATCCAGCTGTAGGCAAGGGCTGGGGTGAAACATGTCGTGGGAAGGCAGATAACACAAACATGAAAGCAGCACAAAACATGAGAGCCTATAAATAGCAGGAAATAAAGAACAATACTGTGATAAAATCCATAAGACAATAAAGACCAATGTGGCAGAGACCGTTTCCCCCCCACCCTTCTCCAGAGTTTCTCCTATTTCCCAAAGCTGCAGAGATCATCTGACTGCTGTGTGGTAAAGTCCAGTCAGTTAAGCACCAACTCAAGTGCTTGGAGCCTTACACAAAGTATTTCAAAACCCTGTTCCTTTTTCTTTCTTGATGTCCTGCCATGGCTATTGTGGTATTTTAAACCATTCCCAACTTACCAGCTCGTCAGAGCAAGGAGAAAAGAGGGAAGAGGAAGGGGGAAAAAAGCCCTATGGAGATTTAAACTCATTAACAGCCTTTATAGGGTTTCAGACATTTTTGTGGTAATTCTTTGGAAAGGACACATCCACGATGAGCTGGGGTTTATTTTGCCACTGGCATAAGAAATGAGACTTGTTTCCAAGAAAATGTTTGCTGTTTACCAAGAGGAGGGCAAATGTAACCAGAAAATGGCAATGGATGTGAACTAGGAACCTTGTTTAAATTTTGGGTAATTACCAGCTCCTGACCTGGCCCCTCTGAACTAGATCAAGAACCAAGCAAGTCTCTGGCAGCTCCTCCATAGAGTTAATCTATGGCTGTGCAGTGGGCACTGCAAAGTTCCCTCCCTTCTCTGGCAGCAGCAACTCAAGACAGTTAATTATCCTGAGAGATATTCATCACTCATAAGCCTGGATCTCAGAGGAACAAGTCCTGTCAGGAGGTAACCGCTCTGTGGGCCTAAAATGTCATGAGAACAGCTCACAAGTACACATCTTGCTGTTTTGGAGTGTAAACTTCTCTGGGGACCAGATTTTCCTGGGTATTTCTGCAGGACCCTGCCCCGTGGTGCCCTAATTTCTCAACCAAATCTTCAAATGGGGTAACACTAACTTATGTGAAAGGAGTTAGGCCGATTTATGGCAGTGGAGGATTGAGGCCTTATTGTAGAGAACAAGAGGATTATGTTGGCTTCAGAGTTAATGTCAGAGCTGGGACTGGAACTCAGGAATTACTGGGCAGGTCTCTCAATTGCTTCTGTTAGCTTTAAAGAGGGAGTTGTGCTG
Source organism: Aptenodytes patagonicus (assembly GCF_965638725.1). NCBI lineage: Eukaryota > Metazoa > Chordata > Aves > Sphenisciformes > Spheniscidae > Aptenodytes > Aptenodytes patagonicus. Next base: position 13,638,241 of record NC_134956.1, read on the forward strand.
AGGAAAACCTCCAAGAATATCCGATTTAATGGCAAATCCACTCTTTCTTGTCCATGACCGGTTCTAAGATGCCTGCCTACTAATGAACATGGCTTTTTGTGCTCAAACAATGGAGTTTTTCCCTCCTGGCCCACCAAATCCTCTTACAGGATCCCACCAGGGACACTCAAGGACAAGTTCGGAGGTGACGCAAAGAGAGAGGTGCATTATGTAAAAGGTAACCACTTTGGTTCACGGGGATCAGAGGTGACAGCAAGGTCTGAGGAGGTCTAACTAAAAGGTTGACTGGCCACCACTAGTGCTACGTCACACTCCATCGTGAGGCATGGCTAATGAACAGGGGGATTTATGGCCCTCCACAGCTGGGAGCTGGATTTCTGCGTACATGGGACTGTGTCCCACATTAAGCTCTTCAGCTTTGTGTCCCTTCATGCTCCATTATGCTGTTTTCAACTCTGTTTTGTGGAGGCAGAAAGCCTCAGAGGATCTCCCTTCAACCCCATGGACTGCTTCTTCCATCCGAGGCCATATTTTGATCCTAACTAATGTTTACAATTTTCTTCTGTAGGGCAGTGGGGCAGATATTCCTGTTCCACTTCTTTTTTTGGAGAGGTAAGAACATTTTGAGCAGGGAGATGAAGCCAATCAGCCAATTTGTATCTTCTGACTCCTCCTCAGTACTTTAACCCTCTTTCCTGGACTACTGCAATGTTTGTAAGGGGTCCTGGTGGCTAGACATTTGACTTCATCTGATTTATGAAATTTTGCTTGTTCTGCCTTTCTTGATCATTAGCCCACGAGGCAGCTTGCGTGCTTTTCTGTATCCAACACTTCTTTCTGCCTTTTTTTTTACGTTTCCAGAAGGACTTGTTCCTTAGAACAGATGAACCACATACTGAGAAAACGAACAGGCCAGCTTGTCTAGTGCTCAGCACCCACCATTGAGGACAGATTTTCCAGAGAGCTCAGTTTCCAAGGAGGCATCTAAATAAGTGACAGATACTCAAAAATGGAAATGTGCCCACTTATTTTGGTGCTCAACTAGTGCTAGAGCTGCTTTGAAAAACTTGCTCTGCTACGGCTGTTCTCCTTCGCTTACACTACACGACTTCCAAATCTCCCTCTTTGGTACGCTATTTATGTCCCTCTTCCGTTCTTACCCTCGTGCCATGCTCCATCCCACAGGTCTTGACTGGCCTCCTCCTGCTCGTTGCTGTGTCCTTCTGCCATCATTAAAAGGTCAGCATGTACATACACTCACATTTCCTTCAAGGAGCCCATCAGGGCTAATGCCCCCAAATGCAGAACATATGTGCAACATAAATTAATTGTTAAGGCTAATGCTGATTGAAGTTTGGTAATTCAGCCTGCAGGATATACCATATGTTTGAAGTGTATTGTCCAAGTTTAGATTTTAAACTCCCAAGGGCAGGGACCACTCCTTCCTCTATGTTTACATAGCATCAATAAGACCAACAGTGCTTGTGTCTGAAATACGTTAACCTTAGCCAATGCATTGTTAAGTTTAATAATGACTAGCTAACATTAAAGCACAATGGATAAAATATATAGACAAAAACATTTTTTGGCAGAGATTTTTGTCATGCTTTTGGTGCCAGATTCCTACCCAAGTAAATGGCCATTGGTCATCTGAATCATTGACATTGTCTTGGAAAACTCACCCTTCTTATTGCACCATCCTGGTTTTCCCTTGTTCAGCAATTGACACTAAGCCATGGACCACTATTTCGGGTAACGTAGCCAGAGCCCACCTAAGTGAGAAGTCTGGAATAGGAAGGCACCTAAATGAGATGCCAGACAGCGAGCTCTGGGGATCACAGAGCCAGGGTGTAGATGGGCAAAGGAAAAAAAAAGATTTTGAATGCAAGAACTTAATGTCATTTCTTATTATTTATCTCATTAATCTGTAGTCCCCAGAAACCACACTCAAAGTTTACTGTGCACAGGCCCTCCAGCGGGAGGATAAGAGAACTATAGGAATAAATCCAAACCCTATCTGCACTGACAGGCTGTTTTTCAGTGCGAGTTATGCAACATGTTAGTACCTCTAGGTATAGGACCAGTGGGATTTAAACTTGTACAGCAGATGGTCCGTGCATCATTGCTGGAATGCGCCTGCTGACCCTAGGGCAGAGCCTGAATGGACTTCAAAAGAGAGACTGAGCATGCTTCAAAGTGTTATTGTTTAAATGTTCCACTAAATGGGGACTCCGGAACAAAATATCTAGCTGAGGTCAGTCTGAAAAATGTCAACACACATAATGAGAAAACAGCATGTTGTGTGAGAAAGAATATTTCGTAGGGGTATTCTGGCTATTTTGAGTTGAAAAAAACACTTTTATCATGTGTGTCAGCAGGTTGTCATAATCTTAAGTGTCTTTCCTCGTGAGCTGGGAGCTTCATTTGCTTTTGTTGGAAAGAGCAAGGTATGTATGTGAAGGTCACAAAAGCCTTCGGAAAGTGTGGTTTATCCACAGGCAGGTACATTGGGAGAACCGTCAACCAAAGTTATGGCAAGGGTGTGTTGCAATACAGCATTGACTTAGCCTTGACAGCCTCCCTCCCACTCATTTCAGAGGAAAGCTTGTAAGGACTCTGTGTTTGGTTTAAGAGCATGATCCTGTGATTTATAATTGTGTACTGTGTTCTGTTCTGTTCCTCCCAAAGCCCATAATGCCCGCTCATAGCATATTCTTTCACTGGTGTAATCCACAAGTTTTGGCTTCTCCTCACTCTATTCAGGGGGAATTTCAGTAGGAAAAGGATTTGGTCGTGTTCAAATCAATAGGATTAATATCATGAAGGAAGATTTCTTAGGCAAGTCAAGCTTAACAAGATCAAGCCTTCAGTAGGAAATTCAATATTCGGCCTTTGATTTGCTGGTCTGGCTGGACTACATCTTAGGCATTGTAAATATCAATGGTCTGGTAGCTTCTGTTCGACAAAAAGTTTCCATGTTGGCCACTGGCAATTCAACATGGGTGGCTGAAAAATAATTTCCTTTGCTGGAAGCTAACAGCAACAACCTGAACTTTCACAGCACCTTGTCCTGCTGGGGCATGCCTCTATCTTGATGGAGACACGTTACAATAACACGCAGATTAAAAGCTAACCCTCCCTGCAGACGTAATAATGATCCAATGCCAGGAAGAGCAAAAAAGACCCATGTTGAATAAAGGGAAGGCTTGTTCCTTTCACATATCAATATTCAATGAGATCAGCCAACTTGGCATGCTGGGGTGAAAAGAAAGCCACCAGGCAAGGTAAAAAGCTAAAGGGCTCTGGAGACTTATAAGAAAGTGAGGTGTCATTAAAGCAAAAAGATAACTTGGGCCTGTTTGTAGAGTCTCTGTGTCTTTGTAACGTGTTGAAACTGACACAAAACTTGAATAGCAATCAATTTAAGTGGGTCAAAAATAGCATCCACACCCTCCCTGGAGTCCCGGTTGTTACACTCAGTATCACTACTCAGCTGTTAGCGGTGGCCCAGATTAAGCAAAAACTGTAAAAACATACCTAACCGAGTATGAATTCAGCAAAGCTTTCAGGCTTACGCTTATCTTCAGTGTATGCTTAACTTCAGCAAGTATAGAAACTCTTTGTTAAATAAGACTTTCAGACCTGCAGAAAGCTGATAAAAAAATCATTCAGAGTTTGACCTTTTTTATTCTGTTTGCCGAGTGCTACAAACAGCTGATACTCGATGCGTAGATTGTTGCAAGTATTCAGTAGTCAAAATTCAAAGTGTGTCAGTAAGTTAAAGGTGACCTGTTATCTCAGTGTTCCCAAAGCAGAGGAGTTACAACACACTTCTGATTAACATAATTGGTTTTAGGAATCCTGGTTCCCTGGAAATACTGTCACTCCAAAACAGACGCACTCTGCAAACTCTCCAAACTTCAGCTTGTTAAACTGTTCATGGAGAATAAAAAGCATGAGTCAAGACAAAGTGAATTTGTTTAAAAAATCTGGACAAAACTGCACAACAGGGATATAAACACCAGTAAACCGAAGGAAAAGATATTACATCCATTACTCAGTTCGCATTTTTTACTCGAGTATAATAGGACTATAAACATTTTCTGTCAACAGCTTACAAAGAAACTTGTTCTGAAAGTGATGCATGGTGAGAACTTGCATCTAAATTGGGTACATCTAAATTAGACTCTGAATACAGAACGTTCCCAAAGGTGACTTTTGGTTAGAGCTAGTCAAGTAATGCAGAAAAGAGTTCACAAATATTGAAATAAAAAACACCCCCAAACCTCACAGGACTCCTCCCTCCTTATGTTCGTTGTGCAGGAGTATTTGGGGGACAGCATGTTTATTTGGGTTTGCACTTTGCGGGCAAGCGGCCCCCAGTTCTTGCAGAAAAAACACTATTTGGTAGTCTCCTGTTAGAGTGCAAAACGTGTCCAAGTGTTTTGCTGAACAAGGAAGGACTTATAAATGCACTGGGTGAGGCCTACAACATTTCAGTTCTCGGCTTCAGTAGGTGGCAGAGATTCTTTAAATTCTCTTGCTCATTTACATTAAGCAAACAAACAGAATTCCCAAACCGCGAAGACCACAAATTATGTATGTAGCTAGTCTATGTAATCACAAGTTCCCTTTATGGTTACTTTTATCTTCCCTCTCTCTCAAGCTTTCCTCTGCCTATATTGCTGCTGGTCTTTATTAAGCCCCACATTCTACAAACATTTATGCGCATGATTTACTTTATGCTTTTAAGCAGTTGCAGAGAGTTCAATAGATGTTAAATAATGAACTAGAACACAATAGAACTGCATATCTGCACAGATCAGACTGATCCAAGTGAAGTTACAGCTGTACAGAAAGTTCAGCACATGGGTAAGAGTTTGCAGGGCCTTAGCTTGTGTGATCTACCAGAACTGGCATTTGTGTTTGTGCAGCACCTGGCACAAAGGGACTCCGAATCTGACCAGGATCACTAGATCCCAACGTGCTGTAAGTAATGAAGGGACTATAATTAGGCACCGAACAGCAAGTACTCAGAGTTCACGAAGACTCTAGCACAGGGTATTGCCAATACATCTGCTGACGTTTGCATCTGTAGATTGTTCATTCAAACGCTGCCTGTTTTGGGAATGCTAAGAGATTCCCACCACCCATCAGCTCCTACCTGACCTCTTTAAAATAAACTTGTCTTAATGGGCATGTGCCTGGATCACCAAAGACACTATCAAATCTGGCACTGTGCTGCAGTGGGAAAGCCAAGTCCGGGTGGCAGTGACTGCTCTACATTCTTACTCTCAGATATCCTATCATTAGGTCAAGGTTGCGGCACGGTGACGTGGGGCAATGAGCCCCCTGCCTGCACGCTGCCTGTCCAGTGGTTAAGTCATCGTTATTTCAGACATTTGTCGCACACCATTATACAGGGGTACACTTAATATCAACTAAAGAAAAGGTGAATGACTGTAAGCACTTTGTCAAGGCTTTAGCAGATATTCAACAGTGACAGCAGCATGCCAGGCTGACAGGCCCAGCCAGCAGCTGGCAAAGCATGTTTTGTGTAGCTTTGTGAACACAGACTATGCAAATGTATTCAAAGGATGTTCTAGAGGCAAATTGGTTGGAGCTAAATTTGCCCAGATGCTCTTGAGTCTGCTTATTAGAGCCCTTAGCTTGAAAATTAGCTGGAACTGATGAGTCGAATCAGAGCTGACTTTAGGATCTTTGCATATTAAGAAAACCACAACCGGATTAAATGTGTGCATGTCTATGTAGCATGGAAATTCAGCTCTGATGCCTCCTCCCGCTACTCCCAAGATGAGGGCTTCACAACACTTAACCTGTGGAGAGCTCCTGTAGAGGACTGGGCGGCTATTTTGCCTTGAGTATTTAAGTTAAGAAAAAATGAAAAGATAGTTTTCTCTTCCATCACAGTTTTTGATTTTCGTACCTGCATTTCATTTTGCCTGTGGAGGCACTCCCTGGCAGTGAACTCACACCTTCCCTCTCCTGTTATATGTTCCATTACCAAAGGTGAATAATCAAGATAGATATGAAGGACGAGAGAAGTATGTACTCGCTTACTCAGATAATGAACATGAAGGATGAAATCACCTCAATGCTGAATTAAAAACAGCTACTTGCGGATCGTGTTATGGTGGTAAAAGATACTGGAAGGAGGTGGGATGTGTTGTGTCGATGGCAGTGGTGCTTTTGCTTCCTTGGACTTCTTCCCCTTATAAGGGCAACTGTTGAAACCTTTCTTTCACCTGAGTATTGACTTTATACTTTAAGAGAGCAAGCTGCGTCTTGAGCAGTGGTTTAAGCCAGTTTCTCCAAGACAACTGGTGGAGCGTAGCTGCTCGGCCACAGGGCATTTTCACAGATTGACCGTACATTTACCCCATTTGTGGCTGCCTCTGCAATCATTCGGAGAGCTCCAGGGCGGCAGCTCTGCCATCTCCTTGCCTCAGTCACCCTATGCCAGACATTAACTTGGATCAGCCTTGCCCTTATGGCAGCTACACTGTGTCTGACCCCTGCCTGGGTGTACAAAGGTGGGAAAAGGGTGGGCCGTTTCCTGCGCTTAAACAACTGAGCACTGTTAGCTCAGGGACAATTGAGCCTCTGATGTTTATACTGTCTTTGTCTGGATAAACTGTATGGATACAGTCCCAACACAGTCCCTAGGAGATTTTCTTGCTGATTTTCATGGTGCTGGCATTTCACCCTTAATGTGTATTTTAGGCATCCCCATCTTAAATCAGTATCTCAAGCCTCTTAAAACTGCATTGCAGTTATGCTTG